>NC_050103.1:10000000-11250000 GCF_902167145.1 Zea mays
CTCGTGATATGGCACTCGGCAAAGTATGTGTACATAGCCCTAACCAGCCTTCTTCTCTTCTCTCCTATCTGTCAAACCCACTCGCTGTCGCCAACCCACTCGCTGATGCCGCCTCCCCACGTGACGGCCATCCTCCCCACCTCCTCCGCACGCGCCGCTGCCGCATCCCCACACGCCGTCCATCCTCCCCGCCTCCTCCCCACTCGTCGTCGTTGCCTCCCCACGCGCTGGCAACCTCCCCGCCTCCGTGTCCCCACCGTCGCTCGACCCGGCCCCCATCCCTGGCCCTGCGGTCGGCCATCTCCGAACAGCCTCGACACCGGCGAGCCTCAGCCCACGTCCCCCGAGGTGATTGCTTCCTTCTGTTTTGTGATATTCTAATTAAAGAACCTCTTTGTTCTACGTGTATGATTTATATGAAATGATTAGGTTTGATATTAAGTCAAATTTATATACGTGACAACTAGGTATATTACATGCATGATATATATGAAATGATTAGGGTTTAGGGTTTTAGGGTTTATATATGTGCCATTGAAATATGCGTGGATGTCAGCCATCGTGCTGCTACTTTTATTTGTAGGTTTTGGACACCTCCCCATGCAGGGGAGGTGCTGTCGAAATTTTTTGTTGATAGGCTTCTGTTAATTTTTTAGAGGATGGAGTACCGTGAGTGGATGTACATGGGCCATGTAGGAAGGAATGATGTCACCACTGAATGGATTAGAAAGACCAATGATTTCGTGAAATGAGCATGTGGCGAAGCTGCTAAAGGAGCGAGTCTAGTCCCATGCCCATGCAGCAAATGTGCCAACCGGAAATAAAATCAAAGAAGGCCACGGTAGAACATATTTGGAAGAATGGATTTACACCAGACTATACTCGGTGGATCTTCCATGGTGAAGCGCATCGTACGAGGGAGGAGGTGTTGAGACAACGCGTTGAGCATTATGATGCTGATGCAGGGGTAGCGGATATGTTGAACGACTATCATGAGGTACAGTACGTCGGAGGATGTACGGAGGACGAGCCAGAGCCGACCGCAAAAGCGTTCTATGACATGTTTGACGCGGCACAGAAGCCCCTTCACGGCCAGACAAAGGTTTCTCAACTGGATGCCATTGGGTGTGTAATGGCGTTCAAGTCGCAGTACAGCATGAGTCGAGACGCATTCGATGGCTTGTTGATGGTTATTGATAGCCTGCTTCTGGAGGATCACATTCTGCCAAAGTGCATGTACGAGGCACAAAAACTCCTTTGTGCGCTCAAGATGACGTATGAGCAGATACATGCTTGTCTGAAGGGCTGCGTGCTATTTAGGAAACAATACACGGAGGCATAGTACTGTCCGAAGTGTAAATTGTCTAGGTTCATGGAGGTAGAATCTGGTGATGGACAGAAGAGGTAGCTCGACATCCCCGTGACAATACTACATCACCTTCCGTTCATACCGAGGATCTAGTGTCTATACATGACCAAGGAATCCGCGAAACAGATGACATGGCACAAAAATGGAAAACCATACAATCCTGACAAGATGGTGCATGCATCCGATGGTGAAGCATGGAAACACTTTGATGCCATTCACCGTGAGAAAGCCCAAGAGGCTCGTAATGTATGTGCTACGCTGGCCACAGATGGGTTAAATCCCTATGGAATGAGCGCTGCCCCATACACATGTTGGCTTGTGTTTGTTATCCTAATCAATCTCCCCCGGTGTGTGCTTTCAAAGGCAGAATATATTCGTGTCGTTGATAATTCCCAGACACCCGAGGAATAAAATGGGTGTGTACATGGAGCCTTTGATTGATGAACTGGTACGTGCTTGGGAGGAAGGGGTATGGACGTACGATCGAGCTACGAAGGCAAACTTCAAAATGCATGTTTGGTACCAGTCCCTCCCACCACCAAGGTAGCCCCAACTCATCGCCACACCAGTTCAGGCGCCCACCTCTTTAGCTTAGTTGTGATACTTATGTTGGTGAACTTGTGCGAACTTATGTTGGTGAAACTTGTCTTGAACTTATGTTTGAGTTGGTAATACTTATGTTGGTGAAACTTGGTATGAACATAAACATGTTTGTGAAAAACTTGTTAGATTTGTGAAATATGTGGTCTCTATTATGTATGTGATGATTATGTGATATGTGTGATGTATATGTGATATATCTTTTGTTTGTTTGGATGGAATAGCAAAAACAAATAAAAGGGGTATACTGGTCACTTTGCCGAGTGTAATATTCGGCAAAGAGGTGATTTACCAAGTGTCAGGGTCATAGCACTCGGCAAAGAAGAAATACATGGGCACCGGTAAAGCTTCTTTGCCGAGTGCTATGGCCCGGGCACTCGGCAAAGAAGCAAGCTTTGTCGAGTGCATCCTAGCGCACTCGGCAAAGAAACTGACAAAGGGGCCCGATGGTGGCCTCTTTGCCGAGTGCTAGTCTGGCGAACACTCGGCAAAAAGGGAAACTCTTTTCTGAGTGTCACCTAATACACTCGGCAAAGAGATACTCTTTGCCGAGAGTCACACAGTACACTCGGCAAAGGCGTCGTCTCTGTTACCAGCCACCGTGACGACGACTTTTCTTTACCGAGTACTGAGCGACACTCGACAAAGGCTTTACCATGTGCCCGATAAAAAGTACTCGGCAAAGAAGCCGTTGCCGATGTATAGTTTGCCGAGCTCTCTTTGCCGAGTGTCACACTCGGTAAAGCCTTCGCCGAGTGTTTTCCAGGCTTTGCCGAGTGCTTCAAACACTCGGCAAAGAGGCTGATTCCAGTAGTGTTGGCCGTGGGAAAATCGCATATGCATTTATGTCTTCTTCTATTTCTATTTGCACTTCTACTCTTATCTTTGGTATAAGTTGTTTGTGAAGTGCATGATCTTTTTGAGACAAGGACCCCATTCCGCTACGACCAACTATACTCATCTGGATTCCGCTGCATATACTTCTATGAGTAGAGTAAGAAAAGTTTTAGTTTTGGTTAAAATTTTTATTCGCCTATTCACCTCCCTTTAGGCGACATCCAGTTCCTTAGTACCACCAAAGGGAGAATTATCTACAAGGTGGGGGAATCTCTCTTTTTGTAGGGGTCCCTAACCCGCCTTATATAGATGACGATTTTAGGGTTAGAAGTCGGTGATCTGCCTTATCACTAGCCTACACTCTCGGAAGGCGGTTTTCCAAGTCGTATGTGAGCTGTTGCACTGCCTTATCTTCTAAACAGTCATATCGTTATTGCGTTGCCTGGGTCTTCAAGTCTTCCCGCTGTCTTTGGGCCCAAGTCAACCGGTCGGCCCATAAAATTAGTCGCCCGACATACTTGGGGCCCTTCAATGGCCCACACTCTGGATCCTCACTATGAGAATCTAGGGGATATCTATCCCCCACAATAGGTATACAATTATAAAATATTTTTGAACTTTTTTACATCAGGTCCCTTGGGGCCTGCCTCCGAGTGGAGGGGCAGTAGGCCCCTATTCCTCTATACTACCATTTGCTCATATTATATATGGTTTCCGGTATATTCCATACGAGAAATTGTCATAAGAACACTAATTAGCTTGGGGAGGTGCATCACATTTTTTGGTTTACACTTAGATTTTCCAATGCCCACAAATCAGACATACAAAATCCTATGACATCTTGCCTTGCACCTCCCATCACTAGCCAATCCACTTGCGACAATTTTCGAGACACCCTATAATAAGAGCAAACTAGAGTATAGGGGGAAGGGGGCCTGCCACCCCTCCACTTGGCGGCAAGCATCTATTGTGCCCCTCTAGCGGGCGAGAGGTCCCCAGGGACCTCGGTGCGGAACAAAATTTAAAATTGTTTACAACTGGGTCTCTGCCACCCATTGACGCGGCGACAAACACCCATTTATGCAATATTTCAGTTTTAGGGTATAGATTTGAACTTTTCGAATATTTTTAAATGTAAAAATGGCAAGGCTTCACGAGCTAGCACATGCACTCTCATCAAACTTGAATTTTAGTTCAATCTTATGAATCTTGTAGATAATATATTTTTTTGTATGTAGTGTGTTGGATTTTGTAATGGTCCAGGCATATAGCTAAATAATCGTTTGGTTATTTGATTTGCACTATCAAATGTCATCATAGTAGTTAGCATGGGGTATTTTATATATGAAATGAATAACCTTTTGGATATTTGATTTGTATTACCAACTATTGTTGCATTATTAGAGAGGCATTATACTAGTTTACTTAGTTTATTATGCATAGCATTGAAAACTGTACACTAAGGGCTTGTTTGGTTAGAAAGGGATTGAAGGGGATGGGAGAAAATTGAGGAGGAAATGAACTAATTTTCCTCTCAATCCCCTCCGATCTCCTTGAATCCTCTTCTAACTAAACAATCCTTGAGCCTTCGCACGGATGCGTATACAGGAAGTGCAGCCCTCTGGAAGAATACAATGGCTAGGACTGTGATCCTCTACTTATAGGCAAACAAAATTTTCTTGTGGAGTTCTTTGTAAAAAACTTCATGGAGGTATTTAATATGACATCACATTATCACACACTCAATTAAAGTATACAACCTGTACCTTAGCTTATGACAATCTTGCAATCATAGTAGTCTGATAAATTAAGAGCACATAAACACAAGTGTATTTTACTACTAATCTTCTATTGTATTCAGTTTAGAGATTGCAGAATAAGAACTATCACCCTCGCCAACGCAAAAGAACCTTGGAGGCATTGGATGCCATCGACGCAAGTTTCAAGCATCTCTATGACTTCGCTCATCGTCGACCGACATCATCTAGATGCACCAAAGTCCAATGATACATAGCTTCTTCTCTAACTCGTGCATATCAACAACTTCATGGATCCCATCCATATCTTGTCATCTCAGCCGACTATACACCAAGGATGGGTAGTATGCTTGACTGAAGCTTCCTACATGAGGATCCCGTCAGATTGAGTGGTATTACCAACAACTCATAGTCCTAGTTGTCGGACTTAGTGTTATGTCTGACGACCCTTAGTGTAGTTCTCAGAAATAAATTATATTAGGTAATGGCCCTGACGCCGTTCCATTTCTATCTCGCGTTCTCTCTCCCTCTTTCCTCTCTCTGCTCCTCTCTCTTCCTGCTACCACAAACCGTCTATGCCCCGTCGCCGCGACCCGGTACCGTCCATCGCCCTGATGATGTATTGATATTTGGTGTGTTTTCTCCAGGAAGCATATGGGGAGCAGATGGTTGAGCGCCATGGGTAGGACTATGATTGGAGCCAACCAAGTGACCTAGAGGCAACATATGCTAGCATAGGGAGACAAGCCCATGGACGGTGAAAGTATTCCATTTTGATTTTTAAGTTATGCCCATATGCTTGCTATTTTACCGAGTCTATGGTTCACTACTATCGGTAGGGTATATTTGATTCTTCGATTGATTCTAGGGAGCTGAGACATCGAGGATGACAGTCTGTATCATCATCCTCGCAATCGTCTCGTTCTTGTGCCTCTACATAGGACATGGAGATTACCAGTCTACAAGAAGTGTTGAGGCAACATGTAGGCTTTATTCTAGGTAAGTTGAAGTAATATGTTATTCGTAACTTCAAACTTGTTTCGTTTGGTACTTCGTCAATAGTTACTTGCATCTAATTTGTAGCAAGTGCCACAACCGACGGATGTCCAGTTATTAGCCTTTGGGATGCCACTTCTATCACTTGCACGGTCGCCACATGTCCCTTTGGTTTGTCTAGATCAGGTATTCATTCATATGTACATGTGTGTGTTACAAATGAAGAATTTAGTGTTCAATATAAAAATATGTGTTATAGGGCTTCCAGACACCTTCCCCTTCGATTGCAGCACCGGGAGATGGATCTGTCCAAGACGACGACACAACTTCATGGCAAAGCAACCTCTTTGTCAGCCATAGTCCAGTCAGAGGAAGTGGTCGCAACTCAAACCAACCAGGTGATGGTTGGTTGGCTTAGTTAGTTTGGATTCCATTGCACATTAGAACTTTAGTAGTTTTATGACGACATTTTAGTGACTTCAAACTATGTGAATGTGGCTCGACCTTAAACTATGTCAATGTGATGTATATGTGATGTTGAACTATATGTGAATGTGGTTTGTGGTTGTGAATGTCGTTTTTGTGAGTGGAAATGTGAATGCCATTTTTGTGGTTTGTGGTTGTCAATGTGTTGCAAATGGGAATGCGAATGTGTGGATTGATATATGTGAGAATGTGGATGTATATATTGATATTCCAGATGAATCTGATGTGTATGAAATTTGTTATCTTGTGAATTGTGGGAATTGACAAAAAACAAGGAGAATTTTTACCTCCATGGAATTCATTAAGTCTGATGACCTACATGTGGCCATTGGATATAATGTTATAAGGTCCGATGATTGCCTGTGGGCCATCGAACATACCACCAACTTAAGTTCGATGACGAGCATGCAGCCGTGGATATAAGCTTGTTATCTTCGACGACCCGCATGCAGACCATCGAACATAACCCTATGGGGCCCATTGGATGCCATCATGACTGTTACCCAATTTAACTGTCAATAGACCAAATCGGTTGTCGGACTTATCATATCCCCGATGGCTGCCATCCAACAAAACCATATTTTTGACCTTTTAGAACTGATGGACCCTTGCTGTCGGACATAGGCTCTAAGCCATTAGAAATAAGTAATGTTCGACGGTATAGGGCTTATGACTGACGACTTAGGCCATCAAACATTTCCTTGTTTACTATAGTGACTCTATAGCTTTTCTGCAATTATTTTGTTCATGTGTGTGGACCATTGTCGAAAATTGTATACTCATATTTACACATACAAACACAAATGATATGTTCAGATATATGGGCTTATTATTACAGGCAAAGCATGAGACATAAGGCTTCACATAGTTTTTTTTCATTTTTTACATTTAGAATATTCAAAATATACCTTAGAACTGAAATATTTCAAAAATGGTGCCTATCATCCCACAAATGATGACACAGACCCAGTTATAAATATTCTTGAACTTTTCTCGCACCATGGTCCTGAGGGGGCCTGCTGCCTAGTGTAGGGGTAGTAGGTCCTCTCCCACCACACTACTATTTGCCTTTATCTCACCAATGACAGTAGGGACCGAATTGTAAATATTTTTGAACTTTTTTTGTACCAAGGTCCCTAGGGGGCCTATCGCCTGGCATGTTCCATATGAGAAGTTATCATAGTTGGACTGGTTAGCTCGGGTAGGTGTAGGGCAAGTCATCCTAGGTTTGATCCCTCCTCAGCGCAATCATTTTTTGCTTAGATTTTGCAACGCCCGCAAATCAGCCAAACAAAATCCAAAAAATTGTAGTAAGGAGTGATCAAACCTGTGACATATTGACTTCATCTTCCCTCGCTAGCCAATCCACCTATGCAATTTTTTCATATAGAACATAGCAGACATTCTTGTTGGCACTGATCCAGGCGCCAATCACTACGATGAGAACCGGCGGCGGTGCTATCTGCGGAGGCGCAGACGGTCCACGACTTGGCGCAGGGGCTGGTGTTCCTGCCTGACGACTCGGACGGTCCGTGAATGGTGGTTGGGTGGTCCGCGCGTGCGCAGGGGCAGCGGAGTTCGCCGACAGCGCCTAAATCTCGCTCCTGGGAGGGACCCCGTCGGGGAGGAGAGATCCTAGGCTTTGTTTTGGGATTGGCATGCCACCCAAGACACCTCTAATTGACGTAGAGCTAGAAAGAGATGAAGATTTAGATAGAGGAATCTAAGTTATTGTCTACTGCTAGGGCAAAAGGTAAAGATTAGATGTATATTGATTATTTGATCGACTGTTCGTGTTCCAATCAGCCGTAGTCCTCCATATATATAGAGGGGGAGGTCTGGACTCGTTACAAGCCATCTCTCGAGCTAATTCCGCGGATTTAGCTAACAAATCCATCAAGAAACTTGGAACCCTAACTGGCTCAGCGCGCGCGAACGGTCTGTGCCACAACGGCGGACTGTCTGGACCGCGAACCATCCAGCCTCAGGGCCGGACCGTCTACCTGGTCAATTTGGTGCTCAACACATGCCCCTACCTTTTGGCGGAGCTTGAGCGAACCAAAAGCACTAACTTAGGCTAAAACTAACCTGATGTGAACACATCGGTTTTTTAGGCATCTTTGCCACATACTAGGATGGTAATGCTTGAGGAAACGTCCGTTTAGCACCTTGGGTAAGTCTTTGCCTTGTAGCGTTTGCAACAAGTAGGTGTTACCGGATATTACCTGCGTGATCTTGTAAGGGCCTTCCCAGCTTGGCGACCATTTCCCAAACTTTCGGTCTTTGCTCCTTAGTGGCAAGATGGTCTTCCATACCAGGTCCCCTACCTAGAATGACTTAGCCTTGACCTTCTTGTTGTAAGCTTTGGCGACCATGATTTTGTCCGTTTCTATTTCTCCTAGAGCTATCACTCTCTTGTTGGTCACTTCATCAATATTGTCCATCATTGAATTATAATAATCACCGATAGTTAAATCATTTTACTTAGCGAACCTGACAGCATTTAAACTTATCTCTACATGCAACACTGCTTCCTGCCCATAAACAAGCTCAAATGGAGACACTTTAGTGGCACGGTGCTTAGATATTCTGAGCCTATAAAACTTCGGACAAAATCTTATGCCAATTCTTAGGGTGATCAGATATCTTCTTTTTTACCAGGCTAATCAATGTCCTATTACTAGACTTGGCCTGCCCATTGGCCTTAGCATAATATGGAGATAAATTGAGCAACTTAATTCTATATAATTTAGCAAACTAACGTACCTCCTTTGACAGAAAAGAAGCCCCTGATCTGTGGTCAAAGTCTAGGGAATGTCGAATCTATGAATAATATGCTCAGTGATGAACTCAATTACCTCCCTGTGTATCATATTCTTCCGAGCAACAGCTTCAGTCCATTTGGTACAATAGTCCGTGGCAACCAACATGAATCAATGCCCTTTTGATGATGAAGGATGAATCTCTCCTATAAAGTCCTATCCCCATCCTCTATAAGAATAAGGTTTGATGATAGGATGTAATTCGGTTGCAGGGACCAACTGTAAGTCGACGAATTTCAGACATACTTGGCATCCTTTGTAGTACTTGAAACAATCAACTATCATGTTAGGCCAATAGAAGCCAGATCTTCGCAATAACCACTTCATCTTTGGAGTCGATTGATGAGTACCACAAATCCTCTCATGTACTTCGTCCATGGCTAATATGGCATCATCTGGGCCCAAGCATTTAAGCAAGATGTCATTGACCGTTCGGCGGTAGAGTTCATCACTTATTAAAATATACTTGAAAGTTGTACGCCTAACGTTCCTATCCATTCTAGCACTAGGATTTTGTAGATAATTAATTATAGGCATCCTCCAATCAATCGCATCGGCTTTGTTATCAGTCGACTCAATCAGGATAACTTTCTTGGCAATGTCGCACAGTCCGGATCCCGCACCCAGACGTTCCGAACATGCAGCGGACGGTCCGTGCTGGCAGCCCGGACGGTCCACGACCTGAGAATCTGGTGCAACACTTGTTATCAGATTTTCGTTATTGTGAAATCTCCCTCGCTTTATCTGATATCTTGATGCATCCTGCACCAAATTGTTAGCTCTGATATTCTCAATCCTGGATATGTGATGAATGCTGAATTCGTCAAAACAATGAATTATGTTCCAACACATTTCATGGTAACCATTTAGAGTACCATCTAAGCATGAATACTCTTCTAATACTTGTTGGACAACCAGCTAAAAATCACCAAATGCCTTCACATGTTTTACTCCCATACAATTTAAAAGCTCCAAGCCGAATAAGAGGGCCTCATATTCGGCTTGATTGTTAGTGCAATAAGTTTTTAATCGGCTAGCGAAGTCAAAGTAGGCGTTACTTGGTGAAACAAGCACGATGTCAATCCCTTGTCCTTCATTGCAAACCGATCCATCAAAGTACAGATTCTAGGGAGTAACAGTGAGGTACGATATATCTAGTTTATAAGTATCATCAATACGATGTTCTACAATAAAATCCGCTACGACATGGCCTTTCACAGCTTTTAATGGTTCATAGGCCAAGTCATATTCTATAAGTGCATAAGCCCATTTACCAATTCTACCACTCATGATCAGGTTTTGCAACATGTATTTGATCACATCGGTTTAACCAGATACGGTGCAATGACTAGATAATAAATAACACCTACACTTGGTGCATGCTTAAAACAGGCATAAGCATAACTTCTCGATGAAAGTGTACCTTGTTTCAGCATCCACCAGCCTCTGACTTAGGAAGGTTACCACATGCTCCTTTCCTTCGGTCTCTTGTGTCAGAACAACTCCAATGACTTTATCTTCGACTGCAATGTATAACCTGAATGGCACTCTTGCTTATGGCGCTTTTAACATGGGAGCCGAAGACAAATATCTTCTAATAAGATTAAATGCTTCCTATTGTTCTGCCTCCTAGGTGAATTCGACATCATTTTAAGCCGAATGATAGGAGTGAAGGCATCAATCTTTCCGGCTAGGTTAGAAATAAACCTTCGTAAATAATTTACCTTACCGAGAAACTTCTGCATTTCGAGCTTACAGGTCAGAGGTCCCACATTCCAAATGGATTTAATTCGGTCAGGGTCTATTTCTGTACCATGTTTATGAATGATAAATCCTAAGAACTTACCAGCCGACACTCCAAAAGCACATTTACATGGGTTCATCTTTAGACCGTACCGACGCATTTTATCAAAGACTTTGCGCAAATCAGCTTTGTGAGAACTAAACTCAGCCGATTTAACTACAATATCATCGATGTAAACTTCCATAGTGTTTCCCAATAACTCTTTTTCGAAAGATCAAATTCATAGCCCTCTGATAAGTAGTGCCAGCATTTTTCAGGCCAAATGTCATGACAACCCTCTCAAATAAACCAATGAAGCCTGGACATATAAATGTCATTTTAGACGCATCTTTTTTTTGCCATAAAAATCTGATTATATCCGGCATTACCATCAAGAAAAATAATAATTTTATTTCCTGACGCATTATTAATCAATGTCGGCTATAGCCATATGATATTCATCTTTAGGAGTTGCTGTATTTAAATTGCGAAAATCAATCCATACTCTGAGCTTACCTAATTCTTTCTTTTCCACCGGCACAGTATTGGAGACCCACTATGCGTATCTGCAAGGTCTAACAAAATTAGCTTCTAGCAGCCGGTGAATTTTATCCTTTATTCGTGAGAGTAAGTCTCGATGAAATGTTCTGGGTTTCTGCTTGAAAGGTTCGAAACTGGACTTAATAGCCAGTCCATGCTCTACTATCTCTCGGCTTAATCCTAGCATCTCAGTGCAATTCCAAGCAAAGCAATCAGAATATTCTTTTGATAGACCGATCATTTCATCTCTAGGATCGTTCTCCAATGTCTTATTTACAAAAGTCAGACTCAGAGTTTTTGCCATCTCCTATGTTGATCTCCTCCAAAGGATCGGTCGATGTAAACCTGTCTTGACTTGTCTAGATCCCTGAATTCCTCTATTATGCCTCCCTGTAATACCCAATTTGTAGATATAATATAAAAGGAGAAAAGTTACCTTTCTTTATCTATGTGTGTTGTATCTACTTACTATCACAAGTGAACACCTCATTTAAAAACAAAGGATTAATAAAAGCCATTAAATTATGCATCATGCTGGAGTTTAATTGTTTGTGCATTTAATAATAAAGAAAATATTAATAAGGTTACATTAATGATGTGAATTGAGGATTAAAACCTAACTCAAATCTTAGAATTTGGGAACAAAAATGTAATGAAAGAAATATTATTCAATATAAAATAATATTAAAATTGAATAACTTCACCACATGATGGTGTGACTAAATTGCATAGTTAACATAAACTTGAATTTGCACTTAAGTGGAATTCAAAATTTAAATTCAAATGAATTCGGAATAAATAAGAAAGCAGAAAAAAAAGAGAAAGAAATACTTGGTTCTGGGCCGGCACCAGCCACCATTTGGCCCATTCCTTCTTCAGTCGCCTGGCGTCTCACTGACAGGTGGGTCAGCCCTGTCAGCCGGACTCCTCCAACAGAACCACCGTCTTCCCCGCTGACCAGCTCTACCTCTCGTGCGCGCTGACCGCCGAACGCCGCACGCTCAGCAGCTTTCCGTTGGAGAAGATCACGCCGGGTTCTCCTGGGAATCCTACCAACCTGTGGTCTTTGAGCTCCCATAAGTTCCTAGCCGCCACCGCTAACCCAGCTCCTAGCCCCTGTCTCGGAACCGCCCTGCTCCCATGGTGACGGCATCAATTGTGCTGTTCCTGGACTCCCTTCCGTCGCCATCGAACTAGTCGCGACCCTCTGCTACCTCCCCCACATCGCCTGGGAAGTTGGGTGCGCAGCGGCGCTCACGGTATTCCAACTGCCGAGGGGAGTCGCCACCATCTGAGAGCTCCGCGACTGGAGGAAATCGTGCGCCTACGAATCATGCCGTGGAGGTCGAGCTCAATCCCTGGCCGTGGGTGGCGCTCTGCTTCATTCCGGCTCTCTGACCTCCTTGCATCCGCGTGCTCTCCACCCACCGCGGATCACCGGCAATTTCTCGACAGCGACTGACTTCCGCCATGGATCCGCACGAACGTGGCCGAGCACCTTCTCGGCTATTCAACCGGTATGACTCCTCTCCCTGGATTTCGCATTATCGTGGTTACCTGGTGCACTGAGGTTAGAGTCGGATTGTGGCTTAGGGCGCCTGCAATCGCTCACCGGAGCAATCTTCCCCGCCGTGTATTTAACCGTTCCGTGGACCGAGCCATGCCCTCGATGATGGCAGAAATTGGTAAGGGAAATGAACTCATAACGTTATCCGTTGGGCGGGGAGCGAATGAATTAGAGAATGGTGAACGGGATGGCCGGATTTGGGGCGCGTCGGTGATACTCCACCGTGCGGGATGGCGCGCCGCCGTGGCCACTTCAGTGGGAAGAAGAATGGACGGGAGTCGTTAGATCGTGATCCCACGGATAAAAATAGATCATCGCTTTCATTTGATCCGAGCTGTAGATTGTAGATCGACCGGATGAGGACAATTCCGATCTTATAGAATCAGAACCGTTAGATATCAATCCGGTGGCCATCGTCCCTTACCAGTTCACACAATTCACGTTATAATCCGAGCCGTGCGTTGCCGATCTGATGGCCCATATTAACAGATACCCCTTCGGCTCAACCTTTTTTGCTAAAGAGTCCCTGCGATTAATAGAAATCAACCCGCAATCCGTAGAGGGTGTGTCCTGAGTCTTGGAACTATTTTCGCAGTGGCCCCTGTGCTTACCAGAAATTGAGGCCTAGTCCAGGCAGGGGAGAAAAAACCTATAAAATCATTTAGAAATTGATTTTAGTGTAAAAATAAATGCAAGAACTTGTTTAATGCATAGAAAATGCAAACTTAATCCAAATTTATTCATTCCAATTCCTATAATTTTGTAATAATGTTGTTTATCACATAGTGTCTTTGTTTTGTCATGAAAGTCACATTAAAATTTATTTCTTAATTAATCTGATGCCAAGCACATAAAACCCTAGGAAATTCATAACTTCTCCGTTTTAACTCCGATTTGATCCGTTCGAGTTGCGCTAGTCTCGTAGCTTCGCGTAGATCATTAATATTCAGTTTTTACTTATGTTTGGTGCGATGTTAATTTTATCTATACCATGTTTGTTTGTATTGCTACGACTAGCGCGAGGACACGTGTCATCTGAAAAGCAAGTCGGTACCTGGAATCTCAAGTGCCAGGCAAGTTGTGCCCTTGACCACTTTTTACCCAATAATGTTCCTTAATATCACTTATCCATGCATAGGTTAATTTTGATGGGACCCAATAGGTCACCCTAGATTGTTTATCTCATTACCTTGTTTACCCCTGAATCACTTGGGTAGTTTGCTATTGCTTTATATGGTTTTGGGATAATCATTTATCACCTCTATGTTCCAATTCTTGTTGTTATTCTGTTTATGTTCATGTTGTTATCATTAATGTTAATTGGAACATAGAGCTTAACTT
The DNA here is from genome assembly GCF_902167145.1 of Zea mays. Classification (NCBI taxonomy): domain Eukaryota; kingdom Viridiplantae; phylum Streptophyta; class Magnoliopsida; order Poales; family Poaceae; genus Zea; species Zea mays. The sequence continues at coordinate 10,014,099 of NC_050103.1, forward strand.
GAGAACCACGTGCCACCACAAGGGTTTAATGGGACGCCCTTGGCTGATTAACTAGGAAAGCTAGTGGAAGACTACCTTACCCGAAAGGGGCAAGGGCAGTAGGGGAGAGGTCAGTGCGGGGAGGTCCCTGGTTGATTTTGCTGCGATGGCGGTCAGCCAGGAACCCTGTACTGGATCTTCCCATAAACTGTAGCGGGTTTTCGGAAGCTAGTGGAACTTTGTAAAGGCCTCGTAGTGTTGCCCTGCCGCGCTTCCTAGGTAGAGGTGTATGGGATTCATGACCCCTTGGCAGATGGGTAACATGACTTGTGGGTAAAGGGTACAACCTCTGCAGAGTGTAAAACTGGTATAATAGCCGAGCTCACGGTCATGAGCAGCTCAGGACTCTCTGATGTTTAAATTATGGAACTTAAATTCAATTTGGTCATTTGCATTGCATGGGTTTATTATTAATTTTGTTCTATTACTTTATTTAAGGTTTGGTATTTACTTACATCTAGTAATTGCTAATAAAAGTTTGACCAACATTAAAAGCAATGCTCAGCTTTAACCATTCTCTTTGATAAGCCTTACACTCCATGAGCTCCCACCTTTGGTGAGTTCATGTCACATTATTCCCCACAACTTGTTGAGCGATGATCATGTGTGAGCTCACCCTTGCTGTCTCACACCCCCCCCCCCCCCCACAGGAGATGATCAGGTGGTTCAGGAGGAGCCGCCTAACACTGAGGAGTTCGATCTGATCTAGGTGGCGTTTCCCAGTCGACATTGGCGCCGACGATCCTTAGTTCGTTTTATCTTTATTATGTTATTTTGTAATAAGTCTTCCGCTATGTAATAAATACTCTGATGTTTTATGACATTTGTCTCTATACACTCTGTTATTATATATGTTGTCTTCTTGGCGCATGTATGAGATGCACCTGGCTTTGTTCCTTAAAGCCGGGTGTTACAGAAGTGGTATCAGAGGAAATGTTGACTGTAGGACGAAACCTAGATAGAAATGGACAAAACCCTTACCTACTTATCTTACTCTGATTCATTCCATACTTACCTTATCTTGATCCTGTCTCACCTTCTACTGTTCTACTCTGATCATTCTTACCTTTTCTACTCCAAGACACGACGGATTTCACACCTTGGAATCCCTACCCCTATGACATTTTTAAGAGATAGGAAGCCTAAGACAAAATTAAAACTATTTTCTCTATTAAAAATGTTGGTTGATTGTTCTGATGATCAATGCCTGATTTGCTTCTTTGATTGATTGAAATAGTATAGATGGACATCTTAGCATGTACCACTATAAGGTATTGTATTAGCTTTAGTAGGTGACACACTAATCTACTTAGCTAATAAATCCCCCAAATAAACATGATTGTAATTACTGCCTTGGCTACTATTTTCTTACCATATGTATCTAACTCAGAGGGTCAATACCAGGAAAGGAAAGATTATCACGCAACAGCAAACAGGAATGAATTCTCCAAATCCTCCACCTGTTGACACCGATCAAGTGATTGCAACCCAAAGGCTGGTAATACAACAATTGACAGACATGGTGACTGAAATGCAAAACCAGATAAGACAAGAACGCGAGGAAATACGTCAGGTCCGTCTGGAGATACAACAAGAAAGAAGGCAATCACGGTTGGAGAGACAACAACAACAACCACCATCTCCACCACCACCAGCTCCACCAAGCTACATAAACATATATATAAATTACTACTATTTGTAAGATCTACATGTTCCTTTAGTTAGTATTCGGTATGATACTATTTTACGAGGAATAAAAAGGTCTATTTGACCCCATGAATTGCTAATAAAATTGTGCGTCATGCTGAGATTTTGGTTTGTGCACATGTGTTGGACAATATGAGAAAACCCATGATAGTAATTACACCCAAAGGGCCTGTTGAGGCGAATCAAATGACACGTAGATTGACATTAACCATTATGGGTAGAGAATTTGGAGCCACTGCTATAATATTGGAGTCAAGCAGTATAGATTTGATCCTTGGTATGTCATGGTTAAGAAAGGCAAAGACAGTATATACACTGTGCTAAATGAACCATTGAACTCACCAGTTCCAAAGGAGAAAGATTTGAAGTTGGAATTGCAGCAACTACCACCATCAGACTAGCGACATTCTTAGTAGATGAGAAATTTGTTGGTGGAAACATCCGTGTGGTTAGAGATTTTTCGGTTGTCTTTCCAAAAGAGTTACCAAGGAAGCCACCGGATAGAGAAGTTGAGTTTGTCATTGATCTCTTACCTGAGACTGCTCCTATTTCTAAACGGCTATACAAGATGTCCATAGAAGAACTAAAGGAACTTAAGCAGCAATTAACGGAATTACAAGAGGCTGTGTACATTCGTCCGAGTCTTCACCTTGGAGAGCACCGGTTTTGTTTGTACAGAAGAAAGATGGATCGCAAGAGATGTGCGTGGATTAAAGGTTCCTTAACGATGTCACTATGAAGAACAAGTATCCATTACCCCGCATTGAAGATTTGTTTGATCAGATGAGAGGTGCAAGGGTATTCTCGAAGATTGATCTCCGATCGGGTTACCATCAAATGAAGATTAGACCATCGGATATTCCCAAGACGAATTTCTCTACCTGATATGGATTATATGAGTTCATCGTTATGTCATTTGGACTAACCAATGCACCAGCTTATTTTATGAACTTGATGAATAAGGTGTTTATGGAGTATTTGGACAGATTCGTCGTGGTGTTCATCGACGACATTCTTATTTATTCTCAGAGTGATAACGATCATGAGGAACATCTGAGATTGGTGCTGCAGAAGCTACGAGATAACCAGCTATATGCCAAGTTCAGCAAATGCGAGTTTTGGATTGGCGAGGTGCCATTTCTTGGTCATATTATTTCTAATGGAGGAATTTCAGTGGATCCTGCTAAGGTTAAGGAGATAATGGAGTGGAGAGTACCCACTACCGTTACGGAGATTCAGAGTTTCTTGGGATTAGCAGGCTATTATCGGAGATTTATTGAAGGATTTTCTAAGATTGCTAAACCTATGACTTCACTTTTGGAGAAAGGAAGAGAATTTAAGTGGGACGAGAAGTGCCAAGACAGCTTTGACCAATTGAAGAAAAGTTTGATGTCGCCACCAGTATTGGTTATGCCAGACCTACAGAAAGGATTTGATATCTATTGTGATGCATGTGGCCAAGGCTTGGGATGTGTGCTCATGCAAGAAGGACATGTGATCGCCTATGCTTCTCGTCAGTTACGGAAACATGAATTGAACTACCCCACGCATGACTTGGAATTGGCAGTCGTTGTGCATGCGCTTAAGATTTGGAGACATTATATCATGGGGACCAAGTGTCAAGTATACACGGATCATAAGTGTTTGAAGTATATATTCACTTAGAAGGACCGCAACCTTAGGCAACGCCATTGGTTGGAGTTTATTAAGGATTATGATTTGGATATTCCCTATCACCCGGGCAAGGCAAATTTGGTTGCAGATGCCTTGAGTCAAAAGGAGCATGTTCATTCAGCTGTTGTTGCCCAGCTACTCGATGAGATTGTTGAGGATTTCAGGAGACTTAACCTAGGGAATAGTTGCTCAAACTAAAGGAGTTATTATGGATGTGGAACCTACTTTGGAGCAAGAAATCCGCAAAGGACAAATTGGTGATGCTAAGATACAAGAGATTAAGGATCTAATTACTAAAGGACGAGGCCCGGAATTCACAGAGGATGAGCAAGGCACTATATGGTTCAAGAATCGGATATGTGTTCCCGATATTGATAGTCTTCGGGAAACCATATTGAAGGAGGCACATGATTCAGTTTATTCTATTCATCCGGGAAGTACAAAGATGTATCAGGATTTGAAGCAAAAGTATTGGTGGTATGGACTAAAGAGGGATGTGGCTGCACATGTGGCTATGTGCGATGTATGCCAAAGAGTTAAGGCTGAACACCAGAGGCCAGCTGGACTGTTGCATCCACTGAAGATACCCGAGTGGAAATGGGAAGAGATTGGTATGGATTTCATTACTGGATTGCCTCGCACCCAGAAAGGATATGATGCTATATGGGTGATTGTGGATAGATTGACTAAAGTGGCTCACTTTATTCCTGTGAAGACTACTTATAGAGGTTCTCAGCTAGCAGAATTGTATATGGCTCGGATTGTGTGCTTACATGGAGTACCAAAGAAGATCGTGTCTGATCGAGGTTCGCAGTTTACCTCAAGGTTTTGGAGAAGCTTTCATGAGAACATGAGTACAAAGTTGAATTTTAGTACAGCTTATCACCCTCAGACTGATGGACAGACTGAAAGGACTAATCAAGTATTGGAAGATATGTTGAGAGCATGTGCCCTTCAGCATGGAGGAAGTTGGGATAAAAGTCTGCCTTATGCTGAATTCTCATATAATAATAGTTATCAGGCCAGTCTGAAGATGTCACCTTTTGAAGCTTTATATGGGAGGAAATGCAGGACTCCTCTATTTTGGATCAGACTAGAGGAAGACAGTTCTTTGGACCTAGAATTATTCAAGAAGCAGAAGAACAAGTCCGTATAATTCGGGAGAATTTGAGGGTAGCTCAAACCAGGCAAAAGAGCTATGCTGATAATAGAAGGAGACCACTGGAATTTGAAGAAGGAGATCATGTGTACCTCAAGGTGTCACCACTTCGTGGAATGAGGAGATTTAAAGTCAAGGGCAAATTGTCCCCTTGCTTCATTGGACTATTCTGAGTTTTTTTTAGGCAAGTTGGAGAGATGGCCTATCAACTCGAGCTACCTGATAATCTATCTGATGTGCATAATGTACTCCACGTGTCTCAACTTAAGAAATGTCCCCATGTTCCTGAGGAACAATTATCAATGGAAGAGCTCAGTGTTCAAGGTGGTTTTATTTGCACGGAGTACCCTATCAAGATTTGTGATATGTTGACTCGAGTTACAAGGAATAAAGTGATAAAGATGTGCAAAGTTCAATGGAGTCACCATGGAGGAGATGAAGCAACTTAGGAAAGAGAAGAAGAGCTTCACATAGAGTTTCTCCATCTTTTCCCTCGTTCCTCCTAAATCTCGAGGACGAGATTCTTGTTAAGGGGGGTAGGAGTTGTAATACCCAATTTGTAGATATAATATAAAAGGAGAAAAGTTACCTTTCTTTATCTATGTGTGTTGTATCTACTTACTATCACAAGTGAACACCTCATTTAAAAACAAAGGATTAATAAAAGCCATTAAATTATGCATCATGCTGGAGTTTAATTGTTTGTGCATTTAATAATAAAGAAAATATTAATAAGGTTACATTAATGATGTGAATTGAGGATTAAAACCTAACTCAAATCTTAGAATTTGGGAACAAAAATGTAATGAAAGAAATATTATTCAATATAAAATAATATTAAAATTGAATAACTTCACCACATGATGGTGTGACTAAATTGCATAGTTAACATAAACTTGAATTTGCACTTAAGTGGAATTCAAAATTTAAATTCAAATGAATTAGGAATAAATAAGAAAGCAGAAAAAAAAAGAGAAAGAAATACTTGGTTCTGGGCCGGCACCAGCCACCATTTGGCCCATTCCTTCTTCAGTCGCCTGGCGTCTCACTGACAGGTGGGTCAGCCCTGTCAGCCGGACTCCTCCAACAGAACCACCGTCTTCCCCGCTGACCAGCTCTACCTCTCGTGCGCGCTGACCGCCGAACGCCGCACGCTCAGCAGCTTTCCGTTGGAGAAGATCACGCCGGGTTCTCCTGGGAATCCTACCAACCTGTGGTCTTTGAGCTCCCATAAGTTCCTAGCCGCCACCGCTAACCCAGCTCCTAGCCCCTGTCTCGGAACCGCCCTGCTCCCATGGTGACGGCATCAATTGTGCTGTTCCTGGACTCCCTTCCGTCGCCATCGAACTAGTCGCGACCCTCTGCTACCTCCCCCACATCGCCTGGGAAGTTGGGTGCGCAGCGGCGCTCACGGTATTCCAACTGCCGAGGGGAGTCGCCACCATCTGAGAGCTCCGCGACTGGAGGAAATCGTGCGCCTACGAATCATGCCGTGGAGGTCGAGCTCAATCCCTGGCCGTGGGTGGCGCTCTGCTTCATTCCGGCTCTCTGACCTCCTTGCATCCGCGTGCTCTCCACCCACCGCGGATCACCGGCAATTTCTCGACAGCGACTGACTTCCGCCATGGATCCGCACGAACGTGGCCGAGCACCTTCTCGGCTATTCAACCGGTATGACTCCTCTCCCTGGATTTCGCATTATCGTGGTTACCTGGTGCACTGAGGTTAGAGTCGGATTGTGGCTTAGGGCGCCTGCAATCGCTCACCGGAGCAATCTTCCCCGCCGTGTATTTAACCGTTCCGTGGACCGAGCCATGCCCTCGATGATGGCAGAAATTGGTAAGGGAAATGAACTCATAACGTTATCCGTTGGGCGGGGAGCGAATGAATTAGAGAATGGTGAACGGGATGGCCGGATTTGGGGCGCGTCGGTGATACTCCACCGTGCGGGATGGCGCGCCGCCGTGGCCACTTCAGTGGGAAGAAGAATGGACGGGAGTCGTTAGATCGTGATCCCACGGATAAAAATAGATCATCGCTTTCATTTGATCCGAGCTGTAGATTGTAGATCGACCGGATGAGGACAATTCCGATCTTATAGAATCAGAACCGTTAGATATCAATCCGGTGGCCATCGTCCCTTACCAGTTCACACAATTCACGTTATAATCCGAGCCGTGCGTTGCCGATCTGATGGCCCATATTAACAGATACCCCTTCGGCTCAACCTTTTTTGCTAAAGAGTCCCTGCGATTAATAGAAATCAACCCGCAATCCGTAGAGGGTGTGTCCTGAGTCTTGGAACTATTTTCGCAGTGGCCCCTGTGCTTACCAGAAATTGAGGCCTAGTCCAGGCAGGGGAGAAAAAACCTATAAAATCATTTAGAAATTGATTTTAGTGTAAAAATAAATGCAAGAACTTGTTTAATGCATAGAAAATGCAAACTTAATCCAAATTTATTCATTCCAATTCCTATAATTTTGTAATAATGTTGTTTATCACATAGTGTCTTTGTTTTGTCATGAAAGTCACATTAAAATTTATTTCTTAATTAATCTGATGCCAAGCACATAAAACCCTAGGAAATTCATAACTTCTCCGTTTTAACTCCGATTTGATCCGTTCGAGTTGCGCTAGTCTCGTAGCTTCGCGTAGATCATTAATATTCAGTTTTTACTTATGTTTGGTGCGATGTTAATTTTATCTATACCATGTTTGTTTGTATTGCTACGACTAGCGCGAGGACACGTGTCATCTGAAAAGCAAGTCGGTACCTGGAATCTCAAGTGCCAGGCAAGTTGTGCCCTTGACCACTTTTTACCCAATAATGTTCCTTAATATCACTTATCCATGCATAGGTTAATTTTGATGGGACCCAATAGGTCACCCTAGATTGTTTATCTCATTACCTTGTTTACCCCTGAATCACTTGGGTAGTTTGCTATTGCTTTATATGGTTTTGGGATAATCATTTATCACCTCTATGTTCCAATTCTTGTTGTTATTCTGTTTATGTTCATGTTGTTATCATTAATGTTAATTGGAACATAGAGCTTAACTTGAGAACCACGTGCCACCACAAGGGTTTAATGGGACGCCCTTGGCTGATTAACTAGGAAAGCTAGTGGAAGACTACCTTACCCGAAAGGGGCAAGGGCAGTAGGGGAGAGGTCAGTGCGGGGAGGTCCCTGGTTGATTTTGCTGCGATGGCGGTCAGCCAGGAACCCTGTACTGGATCTTCCCATAAACTGTAGCGGGTTTTCGAAAGCTAGTGGAACTTTGTAAAGGCCTCGTAGTGTTGCCCTGCCGCGCTTCCTAGGTAGAGGTGTATGGGATTCATGACCCCTTGGCAGATGGGTAACATGACTTGTGGGTAAAGGGTACAACCTCTGCAGAGTGTAAAACTGGTATAATAGCCGAGCTCACGGTCATGAGCAGCTCAGGACTCTCTGATGTTTAAATTATGGAACTTAAATTCAATTTGGTCATTTGCATTGCATGGGTTTATTATTAATTTTGTTCTATTACTTTATTTAAGGTTTGGTATTTACTTACATCTAGTAATTGCTAATAAAAGTTTGACCAACATTAAAAGCAATGCTCAGCTTTAACCATTCTCTTTGATAAGCCTTACACTCCATGAGCTCCCACCTTTGGTGAGTTCATGTCACATTATTCCCCACAACTTGTTGAGCGATGATCATGTGTGAGCTCACCCTTGCTGTCTCACACCCCCCCCACAGGAGATGATCAGGTGGTTCAGGAGGAGCCGCCTAACACTGAGGAGTTCGATCTGATCTAGGTGGCGTTTCCCAGTCGACATTGGCGCCGACGATCCTTAGTTCGTTTTATCTTTATTATGTTATTTTGTAATAAGTCTTCCGCTATGTAATAAATACTCTGATGTTTTATGACATTTGTCTCTATACACTCTGTTATTATATATGTTGTCTTCTTGGCGCATGTATGAGATGCACCTGGCTTTGTTCCTTAAAGCCGGGTGTTACACTCCCACAGAGGAATTAGGCGGTCTCTGCGTGGCTGCGAACCGTCTGGTCTCGAAGGCCGGACCGTACGCGACACCGGATCCATGCTGCAGCGACTGCCCATCCTTAAGGCACGAATTGTCCTGCGGAAGACCGAATCGTTCGACCTCAGGGCTAGACTATCCGCAACCTAGGATGAACCCTGAGAATCTGCTTGCCTTTCCTCGGATTGTTCGGCCTCAGGGGCTGGACCGTCCATGACCTGTGACATGTTCCTTATGGGTGTACTCATCATTTAAACTTTATTTAGGATTCAGCTGATTCTCCATCAGCTCTAGCATTATAGGAATGAAACCTTTTCTATCTATACTTATGAACTAATAATCAGAAAAGTCTACTCCTGTGAGACATGTAGTAGTCTCATGGGCCCAAAGTACAGGGGCATTGGCCACGACGATGCAGGTCGATGCATCAGCATGCACTTGTTCTATATCATCGCCTACCCACTGTAGCAACGTTTGATGTAAAGTAGAAGGTATGCATTGATTAGCATGAATCTAATCTCTGCCTAAGATTAGACTAATTTCCTTCTACATCAGCGACGATGAATGCGAGAGCAAGGGTCTTGGTCCCGATGGTTAATTCAACGGATGTGACTCCCTTAGCTTTGATTGAATTGTCAGTCCCAACACCGCTGAGCGTCATATTGGTCTTGACCAATTCGTCATCTTGCTTTCCTAATTTTCTGTACAATGAATAAGGCATTAAATTTACGGCTGCCCCTCCGTCTACCAACATCTTAGCAATCGGTATTCCATCAATATGACCTTGCTCTCCTTTGCTCTCAAGTGTTGCAATTTTTGCTTTCGAGACCGTGTCAGTCCCGATGGGCACCATCTGGGCATGGAGTATTTTGGGTCGGCTACTTCGCTGGCAATCGTGTCTTCTTTTTCGCCTGTATTGGCCGATTTACCAAAAATCATCGGCCCTTAGTTATTTTCCTGTATGACGACATCTGTTGTTCCTATCTTGATGATGTCCCCTTTTGTCGTCCTCTTGGAGGCTATAGATATATGCCCCCCAGTCAGATCAGTCGACCTTTGGGGCCGAGTGGTTCGGCAATTTTGCTAGGCCTATGACTGGTGACCGGATTGAGTGGCACTCAATCGGTATTGTATTGGAGGTGCCAACCTATCAAAAACAGATGTTTGGGTTGCCCCCCAAGCGGGGTATTGTGGCATCCCAAATGGATATGGTGGCATGCTCCACATTTGATTTGGGACATATGGCGGTGGTGGTATGTACGCATAATGATATGGCACAAGTGTGTATGGGGGTGGAGGTATCCATGCAGGCACATTAGGTCTTAATTGGACATTATGACATATTGACCTTTCCGATTGGTGCAGTGGTCTAATCGGTCTTAACTGTTGTCGCTCTTGAGTGGGTGAGCGAGGTCGCTTTGGTGGCCGGTCACTTGGGCCGGCCTTCTTTTTCACATATTTAGACATTAATTGATCAAAGGTTGGGCCAGATTTGACCAATCGACCAGCTACCTTGAATGAGTTAGTTTTCCACGTACCTATTTCTGGTCATCGTGGTTTGAAGGTACGTGGTCGTCACGGCTCTTGGCGTTGCCGGACCGTTCGCTTAAATGATCTGGACTATTCGATGATGTCCCGGACCGTCCGTGTCTATGTGTCGGACCATCCGCAATGCGCAGAACAGGGACCCACACCTGGTTACCTACCTGCACCTGCCCCTCGGCGTTCGAGGTAGTGATGGTAACTTTCAGAGTCTCCCCTCCATCAGGAGTCCTTTCTGTCATCACTTTCCTACTAGAGTTTTTTGTAATTTCATTGGCCTCTCACGCATTGCCAATGATGACCTCCTTGCATTTGCCCTTATTGGTCGCGTTGGTCCGAATTAGGACTTTTTTGCCATCGAAGTTGATCATATTTATTGGGAAGGGCTCTGTGTCCACCTGCATTTCCATAAATTTCAATCGTCCCTCATTAATGGCCAATTGGAGTTGTCATCGGAATATATTACAATCATTAGTGGCATGAGAAAATGAGTTGTGCCACTTGCAGTATGCGCAACGTTTTAGTTCGTCGACGGGTGGAACAGTATGGTTTATTTTAATGTTGCCATTTTTAGTATTTCATTGAATATCTTATCACATTTGCCAACATTAAATGTAAACTTAACCTCCTCCTGCTGTTTCTTTTGAACCGGCTGCATGGAAGAACAAGCCGAAGATTTGTCCTGCTTAGGACAAACCATTTCGGCAGTTGTTGGGACTATGCTTCGTCGCCGAAGGTCTTATAGAAAGAAATGGTCCTCGGCTGAAGCTGTTTGTATAAGATAGCCGAAGGTTCCTCTTCGTGAAGCTTCGGTATTACAAACCGACTTAAAGATAGAATGACCTTTTAGTCCATAAAGGTCTAAGTCAATGTTGTAAGCTTTTATAAGGGGCATACTTGTAATTCCTCACAGGCTGTGTCCTGTGCCTATAAATAGTGAACAGTATTACGTTACTGTTCACGGATTCGGGTAATTACAATCGCATCTTCCGGAATCCAACCTTTTGCCAAGGCAAAGGTATTATTGTATTCAATAACTCAATATATTAAGTAGATACAATGTAATTCGTCTATGATATATTTATCCCTTTGATACCTTTTGTTTTATATTATCTTATAATTTTTACTGAAATTTTATTACGAAGATTCAAGCTTCGTAATTATGCTCTTATCAGCCTTCGTCCAAGGCCCATTATCCTCAAGGGAATAATGTTTCATGGACGAAGGACATTGACATTTAACACTTTATGTTGCCTTGTTCTTAATTCATAGCATTTGAGAACAAGTCCCCAACATTGGCGCCCACCTCCGGTGAACTCACTTCCACTTTTTGAGCTAATGACTTCGTTCAACGACCAAGCTGGAGCTACTTCGGACCCGAAGCTGGTGCTCCCGATCACAGGTGGTTCGTCCTCAGAGCCAGCTAACAAGAAACAAAAGAAGGAAGCACAGAGAAGGGTACAGCATGTTGGGGTGCAAGGACCCTTCATCAAGTCAAGATGGTCTCACATTCCTATTACCTTCTCCCAAGAGGACCTTCAGCTCAAAGATTACCCACACAACGATGCCATGGTTATCTCTTGTGTTATCAAAGGATTTCTGGTCCACAATGTCTTGGTTGACACAGGCAGTGCAGCTGACATCATATTTGCTAAGGCCTTCAGACAAATGCAAGAGCCAGAAGATAAGATTCATGATGCTACACATCCTCTCTGTGGCTTCGGAGGAAGACAGATTGTAGCACTGGGCAAGATCACCATGTCAGTGACCTTCGGGTTCATCAACAACACTAGAACTGAGCAAGTTGTGTTTGACATTGTTGACATGGAATACCCTTACAATGCAATTATTGGTCGTGGTACCCTCAATGCCTTCGAAGCAATCCTTCATCCTGCCTATCTTTGCATGAAGATACCTTCGGATCAAGGACCCATTGCTATCCATGGAAGTCAGGAAGCTGCAAGAAGGGCCGAAGGCAATTGGACTGACTCAAAAGCAATCCATAACATAGATGGAGCTGAAGCTTGTGAACAGTACAAATTCAGAAGGGAGAAAGCAGCTTCAGCAGATCAGCCGAAGCCTATGCTCTTATGTGAGGACATAGCAGAGCAGAAGGTGCTGTTAGGCTCTCAATTATCCGAAGAGCAGGAGAAAACCTTGATAAGGTTTTTGTTCAACAACAAAGATGTTTTTGCATGGTCAGCTAATGATCTTTGCGGAGTAAATAGGGATGTTATTGAACACTCGCTCAATGTTGATCCATCCTTCAGAGCCAGAAAGCAGAGGCTTCGGAAAATGTCAGATGATAAGGCCGAAGGTGCTCGTAACGAAGTTAAAAGACTCCTCAGTGCAGGAGTCATCAGAGAAGTAAAGTACCCAGAATGGCTAGCTAACACTGTTATGGTAAAAAAGGCCAATGGCAAATGGCGAATGTGTATCGATTTTACAGATCTCAACAAGGCGTGTCTGAAGGACGAGTTTCCATTGCCAAGGATAGACTCTTTAGTAGATGCAGCAGCTTCTTCCGAGCTCATGAGTCTGCTAGATTGTTACTCAGGATATCACCAAATTTGGATGAAGAAGGAAGATGAGCCGAAGACTAGCTTCATAACTCCAAGTGGCACATATTGCTATCTTCGGATGCCTGAGGGGCTCAAAAACGCTGGAGGAAGTTTCAGCCGAATGACTGCGAAGGTTCTCCAATCTCAAATAGGCAGAAATGTGCTAACTTATGTTGATGACATCATTGTAAAAAGCACGAAACAGGAGAATCATATTGCTGATCTGCAGGAGACCTTCGCCAGTTTCAGGCAAGCTGGTTTAAAGTTAAATCCAGAAAAATGCGTCTTCAGAGTAAAGAAGGGGAAATTTCTTGGATGCTTGGTTTCAACAAAGGGAATTGAAGCTAATCCAAGTAAAATTGAAGCTATACTTCGAATGGAGCCACCAACTACAAAGAAGGGGGCTCAAAGATTGACAGGAAGATTGGCATCTCTCAATAGATTCATATCCAGATCAGCAGAGAGAAACTTACCATTCTTCGAAGTGCTGAAGTCAGCCGAAGTCTTTCAATGGGGACCAATCCAGCAGAAGGCTTTTGAAGAGCTGAAACAGTATTTGATAGATCTAACAACATTGACTCCACCAATGCCAGGGGCTCCTTTGTTATTATATGTGGCAGCTTCGCACTCAGCGGTAAGTGCAGCGCTTGTCCAGGAGAAGCTTGATGGTCAAGTCAAGAGGCAGGCCCCAATATATTTTGTATCCGAGGTTCTTAGTTTATCAAAGAAAAATTATACAGAGTTGGAGAAGGTACTGTATGCTGTCTTGATGGCCTCCAGGAAGCTTCGGCACTATTTCCAAGCTTACAACATAATTGTTCCTTCTTCACAACCTCTGAAGGATATTATGAGGAACCGAGAAGCTACTGGAAGGATTGGAAAATGGGCTGCAGAGCTCAATGAATTTTGTATTGAATATGTTCATAGATCTTCGATTCAGTCCCAGGCGTTGGTAGACTTCATTGCTGACTGGACGCCAGGGGCTCAGGAGGAAGAAACGAATAAAGACAACGAAGCATGGACAGTGTTTTGTGATGGATCTTGGGGAACCTTCGGAGCGGGAGCGGCTGCTGTATTGGTTTCTCCCTCCAAAGTCAAAACTTGTTATGCGGCAAAACTTGATTTTAGTTGCACAAATAACATTGCCGAGTACGAAGCATTGCTTCTAGGTCTTCGGAAGTTAAAAGCAATGGGAATCAGAAGGGCCATACTTAAAACTGATTCCCAGGTTGTTTCGGGTCATATTGACAAGAGTTGCAAGGCTAAGGATCCGAAGCTTGAAAAATATTTGGATATGGTTCGAAGAGTTGAAGCTTCCTTCGAAGGGTTTTCTGTCAAAAATATCCCTCGAGGACAAAATGAGCATGCTGATTTGCTAGCTAAGTCAGCAGCACAGGGGCTGCCCTTACCTTCGGATGTGTTCTTCGAAACAATAAAAGCACCTTCGGTGGAACTTCTTGAAAGAGCAGTCCTCAACATATCTCCTGTTTATAGCGAGGATTGGAGAACTGAGATCATCTCTTACCTTCAGGGAAAATTCCTTTCAGATGACGAAGCTTATAACAGGAGAATAGAGGCAAGAGCTCGTCCATATGTCATGATAGAAGGAGAGTTGTACAAGCATGGAGTTTGTGCTCCGCTACTCAAGTGTTTATCCAGAACCGAAGGTATAGAGTTGATGAAAGAAATACATGCAGGCCTCTGTGGATCTCACATTGGATCCAGGCCGTTACTTGGAAAAAAATTTCGCCAAGGATTTTATTGGCCGAAGGCAGCTTCGGATGCAGCGGAATTAGTTCAAAAGTGCGAAGGTTGTCAGAAATGTGCACGAGATCAAAAACAACCTTCGTCCCTAACACAACTCATACAACCCATTTGGCCATTGCAAAGGTGGGGCCTTGACTTGTTAGGTCCGTTACCACCGGCCCAAGGGAACCTAAGATATGTTGTAGTGGCAGTGGAATATTTTTCTAAATGGATTGAAGCAAGGCCTTTAGCCACAATAACTTCGGCCACCGTCCAAAAGTTTTTCTGGCAGAATATTGTTTGTCGTTTTGGGGTACCAAAGGCTATTACTGTGGACAATGGAACACAGTTTGATTCCGAAGCTTTTAGGGATTTCTGTGATCAGATTGGTACGAAGATCCATTTTGCATCAGTCAGACATCCGGAGTCAAATGGACTCGTTGAAAGAGCCAATGGCATTATAATGACAGGAATAATGAAGTTAATCTTCAATCAACCCAGGGGAAAATGGCCAGATCAGTTAACCAAAGTGGTGTGGAGCCACAATACAACAACATCAAGGTCTACAGGCTTTACTCCATTCAAGTTATTATTCGGTGACGAAGCAATAACTCCGGAGGAAGCTAAAACCAGATCAATAAGGGTAATAGCTTCGGCAGAATCAGGTTCCGAAGCTGCTTATTCTGTGGAAAAAGATGCTTTAGAAGGGATCAGGCTGCAAGCCGTGGAGAACATCAATAAATATCAAGCCGAAACAATTAAATGGCGAGATAGAAAGGTTCGGTTAAAGAATATTGAGCCAGGACACTTGGTGCTTCGGAGAGTGGCCAACCCAGAAACAGTGGGCAAGTTGCAGTTGAAATGGGATGGACCTTTCTTAGTAGCATCTTCGTCAAGACCCGGTTCATACAGATTGAAGGATATGGACGGCAACGACATTCCTAGGTCTTGGAATGCGGATGAGCTTCGGCGATATTATGTATAACTCGATGTAATTTTTTCATATTTTTTATTTTTTATTTTTCTTTCATGGCACCCTTTTCCTTTCCGAAGGGGGAGAAAGGTTTTTAATGGGGCCAGCACATGTAATTTCCTTTTTTAGTTCTAAAGAGCAAAATCCCCCAAGGAATGTAAATGTAAAAGCTGAGAACGCACCATCGAGTGCCAAAAAGTAAAGGCGAAGAAGCTCCAAAGTCGTTCATAAGGGAATGCAGAGCTTACAGCGAAAAGTCAACGCTGATTCCGCCAAAAGTAAAGGCGAAGAAGCTCCAAAGTCGTTCCTAAGGGAATGCAGAGCTTACAACGAAAAGTCAACGCTGATTCCGCCAAAAGTAAAGGCGAAGAAGCTCCAAAGTCGTTCCTAAGGGAATGCAGAGCTGAGGTGCGATTGTTTTTAAGAGAATAATGGCTATGAATATGGCTTCGGATACGTGTTTGGCCATTCATTTGCACATCACATTACATCATAGCATTTGCATTCATAAACATTCATCTAGGCATATGTAGGATAATCATCTTCATGGCATAAATGGTTGCTTCGGCAAAAAGAGGAAAAAGAAGGGGAAGAAAGAGCTTCGTGTACAAAAAGGAGAGCTTCGAAAAAAAAGGAAAATGTTGTTTTCTATGCTTCGCTGCGTACGAAAAGAAGGGAAGGTGTTTTTTTGCCTTCGGCTCAAAAGAAAATTTCGTCCACATCAAAGCATTTCTCATACATCAATGGAAGGATAAGGATATATAACAAGGTATGAACAGAATTCATTAAAGACAAGTTTTAGTTACATTTACAAAAGTTATCTCAAAAGTTTCTCAAGTACTGTCTACAGTCTACTATCTAATCTCCAAGGAGCTTCGGCTTCGGCGTCATTTTTGATCATCGGCTTCGGCTTCGTCATCCTACATAAATAGGGTCGTTGTAAGTCAAAATCAAGCTTACAGGAAAAGGTAAGCACAAGGTATGGTTTCTTACTGGTTCAAGGTGGCTACGAGCTTCGTCTCCAGCCTTTTCTCGCCCACCTTTTGTCCATATCATTTTTACAAATCTATTCGAGATACTTCGGGCGAGATCAGGAATGTCATCCAGGATTGATGGTGATAAAGTGAAATTTGGCCTGTTGACAATCTTTCCATGATCGCAGCCAGCCTTCAGGAAAGCTGCAGCAGTACCTCGAGAAGCCACCCAGGCACAGAAGTCACCATGCCCAGCTATGACTTCGTCGAGCTCGTCAATCTCCCCCTCAATATGTTCGAAGGTTTTCGGTAGATCTTCAGCTGAGGGGGTGAATTTTTCACTGCTGGCTCCAACTGAGTAAAAAATCTTTCTTAATCGTTGAATGCACTTGTTGCTAAATTCCAAGCATTTTTCTTGAAGACTTGTCAGTAGTTTTCTCAAATCTGAATTTTGTTGAGCTTCGGCTTCAAGTTTTGCATTAAGATCTTGTTTTTCTCGTTCGAACTGCTCAGACTGACGGAGAAGCTTCGTGTTCAGTTCTGTTATTTTTGCTTCAGCTTCCGCCAATAAACCTTCGGTTGCCTGGAGCTCAAAGTTCTTTTTCTCGAAAGCATCTGATTGCTCCTTTATTCTGCTTTCCAAATTTTCAATTATAACTTCGTGCTTTTTATCTTCAAAATCTTGCTGCATTTGCAAGGCTTTGCTCAACAGCATACTCTGCACGAGAACAACCTTCGTCAGACATGTTTTTATTATTAGAAACAATAAAAGTTAAGGGACAAGTAGTTCACCTTGAAGTTGGAATAAAATAAACTACCAACGACATGTTGTCGTCGGTAGCGGCTGATGTCTGTTTCTAGCTTCGGGAAGCCGATACTCTTGGACAGAGTACTGATAACTTTGGCTCCTGTTTGATCTCGAATACAATCTAATTTTTCATCATCAACGCCTCCGAAGAGGAGTGCCCCAGGTTTGTATCCACAGGATTTGGCATACTCTCTAAGCTCTTCTATTTCAGCTTTTGATAGTTGTTCTCCAACTAAGTTCTGGAACATGAAGGCTTCGTTTTCTGAAGCTTCATCAGCAATTTCTTTTCCTTTCCCCGACGCTGCGGTCACGGCCTCTTCGGCGGCGGTGGTAGCTTCTTCTGCAGCCATGTCTAGCAGTATTTGGTCAATGTGTTCAATTGTGCTCTCCAGGTTCAAATCTTCAGCTGAGGCAGCTTCGGCAGCTGCGGCCTCCGAAGGTGCAATTTCAATATCCGTCCCCTCTGCAGCCGCTGGTGTTTTCTGGGCTGAAGCTCTTGGCGGCGTCTTGTCAATTACCTCTGTCACAGTGATAATTCTTTGTTTCTTTGCCTTGATTGTTTTCTTCGATTTCTCAGTGATAGTCGCCTAGAGGGGGGGTGAATAGGGCGAAACTGAAATTTACAAATATAAACACAACTACAAGCCGGAGTTAGCGTTAGTAATAAAGAAACGAGTCCGCGAGAGAGGCGCAAAACAAATCCCAAGCGAATAAGCAAGTGAGACACGGAGATTTGTTTTACCGAGGTTCGGTTCTTGCAAACCTACTCCCCGTTGAGGAGGCCACAAAGGCCGGGTCTCTTTCAACCCTTCCCTCTCTCAAACGATCCACAGATCGAGTGAGCTTTCTCTTCTCAATCACTTGGAACACAAAGTTCCCACAAGGACCACCACAAGTTTAGTGTCTCTTGCCTCAAGTTACAAGTGAGTTTGATTGCAAAGAAAGGATCAAGAAAGAAGAAAGCAATCCAAGCGCAAGAGCTCGAAAGAACACAAGCAAATCACTCTCTCTAGTCACTAGGGCGTTGTGTGGAATTTGGAGAGGATTTGATCTCTTTGGTGTGTCTAGAATTGAATGCTAGAGCTCTTGTAGTAGTTGGGAAGTGGAAAACTTGGATGCAATGAATGGTGGGGTGGTTGGGGTATTTATAGCCCCAACCACCAAATGTGGCCGTTGGGAATCCTGCCTGTTCGATGGCGCACCGGACAGTCCGGTGCCCCCTGCCACGTCATCACTGCCGTTGGATTCTAGCCGTTGGAGCTCCTGACTTGTGGGCCCGCCTGGGTGTCCGGTGCACACCGGACATCTACTGTTCCTTGTCCGGTGTGCCGGAGTGGGCGCGCCTGACATCTGCGCGCGCAGAGCGCGCATTAATTGCGCGGCAGAGAGCCGTTGGCGCGGAGATAGCCGTTGCTCCGGAGTCGCACCGGACAGTCCGATGCACACCGGACAGTCCGGTGAATTATAGCGGACTAGCCGTTGGAGATTCCCGAAGCTGGCGAGTTCCTGAGGCCGACCTCCCTTGGCGCACCGGACAGTCCGGTGAATTATAGCGGAGTCACCTCTGGAAATTCCCGAAGGTGGCGAGTTTGAGTTGGAGTCCTCTGGTGCACCGGATACTGTCCGGTGGTGCACCGGACACTGTCCGGTGTACACCGGACAGTCCGGTGCTCCCAGACCAGAGGGCCTTCGGTTCCCACTTTGCTCCTTTGTTGAATCCAAAACTTGGTCTTTTTATTGGCTGAGTGTGAACCTTTTATACCTGTATAATCTATACACTTGGGCAAACTAGTTAGTCCAAAGATTTGTGTTGGGTAATTCAACCACCAAAATTAATTAGGGACTAGGTGTAAGCCTAATTCCCTTTCAATCTCCCCCTTTTTGGTGATTGATGCCAACACAAACCAAAGCAAATACAGAAGTGCATAATTGAACTAGTTTGCATAATGTAAGTGTAAAGGTTGCTTGGAATTGAGCCAATACAAATACTTACAAGATATGCATGGATTGTTTCTTTCTTATATAACATTTTGGACCACGCTTGCACCACATGTTTTGTTTTTGCAAACTATTTTGTAAATACTTTTCAAAGTTCTTTTGCAAATAGTCAAAGGTAAATAAATAAGATTTTGCAAAGCATTTTCCAGATTTGAAATTTTCTCCCCCTGTTTCAAATGCTTTTCCTTTGACTAAACAAAACTCCCCCTAAATGAGATCCTCCTCTTAGTGTTCAAGAGGGTTTTGATGTACCATTTTGAAATACTACTTTCTCCCCCTTTTGAACATAATAGGATACCAATTGAAAAAATATTCAACACTGAGTTTTTGAAATTTGTTATAGGTGGTGGTGCGGTCCTTTTGCTTTGGGCTCATTTCTCCCCCTTTTTGGCATGAATCGCCAAAAACGGAATCATCAGAGCCCTCGAAGTGCGTTTCTTCCCCTTTGGTCACAAATAAACGAGTTAAGATCATACCAAAGACAAAGTCCGGTCCTTTTGCTTTGGGCTCTTACTCTCTCCCCCAAAGACAAAGTCCTTTTGCTTTTGAATTCTCCCCCTAAAGATGGAGAGATGCTTGGAGTGACGGTGAAGTATGAGTTACGGAGTGGAAGCCTTTGTCTTCGCCGAAGACTCCAATTTCCTTTCAATATACCTATGACTTGGTTTGAGATAGACTTGAAAACACATTAGTCATAGTACATGAAAGAGATATGATCAAAGGTATACAAACGAGCTATGTGTGCAATCTAGCAAAAGAAATTGCGTGAATCAAGAATATTGAGCTCATGCCTAAGTTTGGTAAAAGTTTGTTCATCAAGAGGCTTGGTAAAGATATCGGCTAATTGATCTTTAGTGTTAATATAAGAAATCTCGATATCTCCCTTTTGTTGGTGATCCCTAAGAAAATGATACCGAATGGCTATGTGCTTAGTGCGGCTATGCTCGACAGGAATGTCGGCCATTTTGATTGCACTCTCATTATCACATAGCAAAGGAACTTTGGTTAATTTGTAACCGTAGTCCCGCAGGGTTTGCCTCATCCAAAGCAACTGCGCACAACAGTGGCCTGCGGCAATATACTCAGCTTCGGCGGTGGAAAGAGCAACCGAATTTTGCTTCTTTGAAGCCCAAGACACCAAGGATCTTCCCAAGAACTGGCAAGTCCCCGATGTGCTCTTCCTATTGATTTTGCACCCCGCCCAATCGGCATCCGAATAACCAATCAAATCAAATGTGGATCCCCGAGGGTACCAAAGCCCAAACTTAGGAGTATAAGCCAAATATCTCAAGATTCGTTTTACGGCCGTAAGGTGGGATTCCTTAGGGTCGGATTGGAATCTTGCACACATGCAAACGGAAAGCATAATGTCCGGTCGAGATGCACATAAATAGAGTAAAGAACCTATCATCGACCGGTATACCTTTTGATCCACGGACTTACCTCCCGTGTCGAGGTCGAGATGCCCATTGGTTCCCATGGGTGTCTTGATGGGCTTGGCATCCCTCATTCCAAACTTGCTTAGAATATCTTGAGTGTACTTGGTTTGACTTAGGAAGGTGCCTTCTTGGAGTTGCTTCACTTGAAATCCTAGAAAATACTTCAACTCCCCCATCATAGACATCTCGAATTTCTGTGTCATAATCCTACTAAACTCTTCACATGTAGACTCGTTAGTAGATCCAAATATAATATCATCAACATAAATTTGGCATACAAACAAGTCATTTTCAAGAGTTTTAGTAAAGAGTGTAGGATCGGCCTTTCCGACTTTGAATCCATTTGTAATAAGAAAATCTCTAAGGCATTCATACCATGCTCTTGGGGCTTGCTTGAGCCCATAAAGCGCCTTAGAGAGCTTATAGACATGGTTAGGATACTCACTGTCTTCAAAGCCGGGAGGTTGCTCAACATAGACCTCTTCCTTGATTGGTCCATTGAGGAAGGCACTTTTCACGTCCATTTGATAAAGCTTAAAGCCATGGTAAGTAGCATAGGCCAATAATATACGAATTGACTCAAGCCTAGCTACTGGTGCATAGGTTTCACCGAAATCCAAACCTTCGACTTGGGAGTATCCCTTGGCCACAAGTCGAGCTTTGTTCCTTGTCACCACACCATGCTCATCTTGCTTGTTGCGGAAGACCCATTTGGTTCCTACAACATTTTGGTTAGGACGTGGAACTAAATGCCATACCTCATTCCTAGTGAAGTTGTTGAGCTCCTCTTGCATTGCCACCACCCAATCGGAATCTTGGAGTGCTTCCTCTATCCTGTGTGGCTCAATAGAGGAAACAAACGAGTAATGTTCACAAAAATGAGCAACACGAGATCGAGTAGTTACTCCCTTATGAATGTCGCCGAGGATGGTGTCGACGGGGTGATCTCGTTGGATTGCTTGGTGGACTCTTGGGTGTGGCGGCCTTTGCTCTTCATCCTCCTTGTCTTGATCATTTGCATCTCCCCCTTGATCTATGCCGTCATCTTGAGGTGGCTCATTTGATTGATCTTCTTCTTCATCAACTTGAGCTTCTTCCTTATTTTGAGTTGGTGGAGATGCTTGCGTGGAGGAGGAAGGTTGATCTTGTGCATTTGGAGGCTCTTTGGATTCCTTAGGACACACATCCCCAATGGACATGTTCCTTAGCGCGATGCAAGGAGCCTCTTCTTCACCTATCTCGTCAAGATCAACTTGCTCTACTTGAGAGCCGTTAGTCTCATCAAACACAACGTCACATGAGACTTCAACTAGTCCAGTGGACTTGTTAAAGACCCTATATGCCCTTGTGTTTGAGTCATAACCAAGTAAAAAGCCTTCTACAGTCTTAGGAGCAAATTTAGATTTTCTACCTCTTTTAACAAGAATAAAGCATTTGCTACCAAAGACTCTAAAATATGAAATGTTGGGCTTTTTACCGGTTAGGAGTTCATAGGATGTCTTCTTGAGGATTCGGTGTAGATACAACCGGTTGATGGCGTAGCACGCGGTGTTGACCGCCTCCGCCCAAAACCGATCCGAAGTCTTATACTCATCAAGCATGGTCCTTGCCATGTCCAATAGAGTTCTATTCTTCCTCTCCACTACACCATTTTGTTGTGGCGTGTAGGGAGAAGAGAACTCATGCTTGATGCCCTCCTCCTCAAGGAAGCCTTCAATTTGAGAATTCTTGAACTCCGTCCCGTTGTCGCTTCTAATTTTCTTGATCCTTAAGCCGAACTCATTTTGAGCCCGTCTCAAGAATCCCTTTAAGGTCTCTTGGGTTTGAGATTTTTCCTGTAAAAAGAATACCCAAGTGAAGCGAGAATAATCATCCACAATAACTAGACAGTACTTACTCCCGCCGATGCTTATGTAAGCGATCGGGCCGAATAGATCCATGTGTAGGAGCTCTAGTGGCCTGTCGGTCGTCATTATGTTCTTATGTGGATGATGAGAGCCAACTTGCTTCCCTGCTTGGCATGCGCTACAAACCCTGTCTTTCTCAAAATGAACATTGGTTAATCCTAAAATGTGTTCTCCCTTTAGAAGCTTGTGAAGATTCTTCATCCCAACATGGGCTAGTCGGCGGTGCCAGAGCCACCCCATGTTAGTCTTAGCAATTAAGCAAGTGTCGAGTTCAGCTCTATCAAAATCTACCAAGTATAGCTGACCCTCTAACACTCCCTTAAATGCTATTGAATCATCACTTCTTCTAAAGACAGTGACACCTATATCAGTGAATAGACAGTTGTAGCCCATTTGACATAATTGGGAAACAGAAAGCAAGTTGTAATCTAATGAGTCTACAAGAAAAACATTGGAAATGGAATGGTCATGAGATATAGCAATTTTACCAAGACCTTTGACCAAACCTTGATTTCCATCCCCGAATGTGATAGCTCGTTGGGGATCTTGGTTTTTCTCATATGAGGAGAACATCTTTTTCTCCCCAGTCATGTGGTTCGTGCACCCGCTGTCGAGTATCCAACTTGAGCCCCCGGATGCATAAACCTACAAAACAGGTTTAGTTCTTGACTTTAGGTACCCAAATGGTTTTGGGTCCTTTGGCATTAGACACAAGAACTTTGGGTACCCAAACACAAGTCTTTGTCCCCTTGTGCTTGCCCCCAACATATTTGGCAACTATTTTGCCGGATTTGTTAGTCAAAACATAAGATGCATCAAAAGTCTTAAATGAAATGTTATGATCATTTGATGCAGTAGGAGTTTTCTTTCTAGGCAACTTAGCATGGGTTGGTTGCCTAGAGCTAGATGTCTCACCCTTATACATAAATGCATGATTAGGGCCAGAGTGAGACTTCCTAGAATGAATTCTCCTAATTTTGCTCTCGGGATAACCGACAGGGTACAAAATGTAACCCTCGTTATCCTGAGGCATGGGAGCCTTGCCCTTAACAAAATTAGACAATCTTTTAGGAGGGGCACTAAGTTTGACATTGTCTCCCCTTTGGAAGCCAATGCCATCCTTGATGCCCGGGCGTCTCCCATTATAAAGCATGCTACGAGCAAATTTAAATTTCTCATTTTCTAAGTTGTGCTCGGCAATTTTAGCATCTAGTTTTGCTATATGATCATTTTGTTGTTTAATTAAAGCCATATGATCATGAATAGCATCAATGTTAACATCTCTACATCTAGTGCAAATAGATACATGCTCAACGATAGATGTAGAGGGTTTGCAAGATTTTAATTCTACAACCTTAGCATGTAACATGTCATTCTTAGTTCTAAGGTCGGAAATTGTAGTATTGCAAACATCAAAATCTTTAGCCTTAGCAAGCAATTTTTCATTTTCAATTCTAAGGCTAGCTAGGGAAGCATTCAACTCATCAATCCTAGCAAGTAAATCAACATTATTATCTCTAGGATTTGAAGTTGAAACATTGCAAACATGTGAATCAACCTTAGTATTTAAACTAGCATTTTCATTCCTAAGGTTGTCAATCATCTCACGGCAAGTGCTTAGCTCACTAGATAACTTTTCACATTTCTCAATTTCTAGAGCGTAAGCCTTTTTAACCTTAACATGTTTCTTGTTTTCTTTAATTAGACAATCCTCTTGGGAATCCAAAAGGTCATCCTTTTCATGAATAGCACTGACTAATTCATTTAATTTTTCCTTTTGAGCTATGTTAAGGTTGGCAAAAAGGGAACGCAAACTATCCTCCTTATCACTAGCATTATCATCACTAGAAGATTCATATTTGGTGGAGGAGTTAGATTTAACCTTCTTCCGTTTGCCGTCCTTTGCCATGAGGCACTTGTGGCCGACGTTTGGGAAGAGAAGTCCCTTGGTGACGGCGATGTTGGCGGCGTCCTCGTCGGAGGAGGAGTCGCTTGAGCTTTCGTCGGAATCCCATTCCCGACAAACATGGGCATCGCCGCCTTTCTTCTTGTAGTATCTCTTCTTTTCCTTTCTTCTCCCCTTCTTGTCGTCGCCTCGGTCACTGTCACTAGATATAGGACATTTAGCAATGAAATGACCGGGCTTACCACACTTGTAGCAAACCTTCTTGGAGCGGGACTTGTAGTCTTTCCCCCTCCTTTGCTTGAGGATTTGGCGGAAGCTCTTGATGACGAGCGCCATTTCCTCATTGTCGAGCTTGGAGGCGTCTATTGGTTGTCGATTTGGTGTAGACTCCTCCTTCTTTTCTTCCGTCGCCTTGAATGCGACGGGTTGAGCTTCGGATGTGGTGGGTTCGTCAAGCTCGTTAATCTTTCTCGAGCCTTCGATCATGCACTCAAAACTTACAAAATGCCCGATAACTTCCTCGGGGGTCATTTTAGTATATCTAGGATTACCACGAATTAATTGTACTTGTGTGGGGTTAAGGAAAATAAGAGATCTTAGAATAACCTTAACCATTTCATGGTCATCCCACTTTACGCTCCCGAGGTTGCGCACTTGGTTCACCAAGGTCTTGAGCCGGTTGTACATGTGTTGTGGCTCCTCCCCTTTGCGAAGCCGGAATCGACCGAGCTCCCCCTCGATCGTTTCCCGCTTGGTGATCTTGGTGAGCTCGTCTCCCTCGTGCGCGGTTTTGAGCACATCCCAAACCTCCTTGGCGCTCTTCAACCCTTGCACTTTGTTATACTCCTCTCTACTTAAAGAGGCGAGGAGTATCGTTGTCGCTTGAGAGTTGAAGTGCTCGATTTGGGCCACCTCATCCTCATTATAATCCTTATCCCCTATGGATGGTACCTGTGCACCAAACTCAACAACATCCCATATACTTTTGTGGAGTGAGGTTAGATGAAATCGCATTAAATCACTCCACCTAGCATAATCTTCACCATCAAAAGTTGGTGGTTTGCCTAATGGGACGGAAAGTAAAGGTGCATGTTTAGAAATGCGAGGATAGTGTAGGGGGATCTTACTAAACTTCTTACGCTCTTGGCATTTAGAAGTTACGGAGGGCGCATCGGAGTCGGAGGTTGATGTTGATGAAGTGTCGGTCTCGTAGTAGACCACTTTCCTCATCCTCTTTTGCTTGTCCCCGCTTCGATGCGGCTTGTGGGAAGAAGATTTTTCCTTCTTCTCTTTGTGGTGAGAAGAAGATTTCTTCTCCTTCCCTTTGTTGGAGGAGCTCTTCTTCTTCTCCCTCCTTTTAGTGCGGGACTCTTCCGATGAAGTGCTCCCGTGGCTTGTAGTGGGCTTTTCGCCGGTCTCCATCTCCTTCTTGGCGTGATCTCCCGACATCACTTCGAGCGGTTAGGCTCTAATGAAGCACCGGGCTCCGATACCAATTGATAGTCGCCTAGAGGGGGGGTGAATAGGGCGAAACTGAAATTTACAAATATAAACACAACTACAAGCCGGAGTTAGCGTTAGTAATAAAGAAACGAGTCCGCGAGAGAGGCGCAAAACAAATCCCAAGCGAATAAGCAAGTGAGACACGGAGATTTGTTTTACCGAGGTTCGGTTCTTGCAAACCTACTCCCCGTTGAGGAGGCCACAAAGGTCGGGTCTCTTTCAACCCTTCCCTCTCTCAAACGATCCACGGATCGAGTGAGCTTTCTCTTCTCAATCACTTGGAACACAAAGTTCCCACAAGGACCACCACAAGTTTGGTGTCTCTTGCCTCAAGTTACAAGTGAGTTTGATTGCAAAGAAAGGATCAAGAAAGAAGAAAGCAATCCAAGCGCAAGAGCTCGAAAGAACACAAGCAAATCACTCTCTCTAGTCACTAGGGCGTTGTGTGGAATTTTGGAGAGGATTCGATCTCTTTGGTGTGTCTAGAATTGAATGCTAGAGCTCTTGTAGTAGTTGGGAAGTGGAAAACTTGGATGCAATGAATGGTGGGGTGGTTGGGGTATTTATAGCCCCAACCACCAAATGTGGCCGTTGGGAATCCTGCCTGTTCGATGGCGCACCGGACAGTCCGGTGCACACCGGACAGTCCGGTGCCCCCTGCCACGTCATCACTGCCGTTGGATTCTAGCCGTTGGAGCTCCTGACTTGTGGGCCCGCCTGGGTGTCCGGTGCACACCGGACATCTACTGTTCCTTGTCCGGTGTGCCGGAGTGGGCGCGCCTGACATCTGCGCGCGCAGAGCGCGCATTAATTGCGCGGCAGAGAGCCGTTGGCGCGGAGATAGCCGTTGCTCCGGAGTCGCACCGGACAGTCCGGTGCACACCGGACAGTCCGGTGAATTATAGCGGACTAGCCGTTGGAGATTCCCGAAGCTGGCGAGTTCCTGAGGCCGACCTCCCTTGGCGCACCGGACACTGTCCGGTGTACACCGGACAGTCCGGTGAATTATAGCGGAGTCACCTCTGGAAATTCCCGAAGGTGGCGAGTTTGAGTTGGAGTCCTCTGGTGCACCGGATACTGTCCGGTGGTGCACCGGACACTGTCCGGTGTACACCGGACAGTCCGGTGCTCCCAGACCAGAGGGCCTTCGGTTCCCACTTTGCTCCTTTGTTGAATCCAAAACTTGGTCTTTTTATTGGCTGAGTGTGAACCTTTTATACCTGTATAATCTATACACTTGGGCAAACTAGTTAGTCCAAAGATTTGTGTTGGGTAATTCAACCACCAAAATTAATTAGGGACTAGGTGTAAGCCTAATTCCCTTTCACTCGGGCTCCTTGTCCTTCTGAAAAAACTTTGTCAGTTGAGGGCCCAGTGGACTTAGCTTCGCAGGTAAGGATTCAGTCATTACCTTCAGAATTTCCTCAACGACAGCAGCAGAAGGTGATGCGGGGGTTTCTTCTGCTTCGGATATTTGTTGCTTCGGAGAAGAAGCTTTCCTCTTCTTCGGAATTTTCTTCTTTAATGGTTCTTTTTCTTCATTCATGGCCTCAGTTATCCTTTTTCTTTTTTGGCCCCCAGCACCTTTGTTCAGATTTTCATAATCAGGGTAATCAAAGCCCAAGGCGTCCAACACTCGATTTAGCCTTCGCTTCGGACGGGTGCCGAAGGCTGCGGTCATCAATTGATCTTCTTTTTTGGAATAATTGCCAAGTATTTCATTGCACATTACTTCAATTGTATCTAGCCACTCTTGGCAAGGTGTTTTAAAGTACTTTTTAAACTTGAAATAGTAAGGTAAACGTACAAGTTCACCTTCTTTCTTTTCCCCCTGTAACTTCGGCATTTCCCATTCTTTCAAACTGGGAAAAACTTTGAAAGCTAAAAACTCTTGAACCAGGTCCCTTGTGCTGATATGCTCTGCAATAATTCTGAATTCACTCATTGCTTGTTGTGTTGGACCTTCGGGTGTCATGTTGCAGCGAGGTCGGGTTTCTCCGAAGATTAGTTCCAGCGGGCTTTGCACAAGCTTTTCCTTGTCGTCATCAACCTTGACATAGAACCACTCAGATTTCCAGCCTGCTGCCCATTTGCTTCGGTAGCTAATTACAGGAAACTTTGTAGTTTTCCGATAGGCGAAGTTATAACAACCAAAATTGTCGTGCAATCCATCCTTTCTAGCCTTCGTTTGATAATGCAACTCGTGAACCCGGCAAAAGCTGTCTGCAAATGGTTCCACTGCTTGGCTTCGGAGTGCCCAGATATAAACAATAAGTCTAACGATAGCGTTAGGGGTCAGCTGGTGAAAATAGATACCGAACCTATTCAGTACCTCTGCAATAATCCCATGTAGGGGGAACCTTAATCCAGCCTTTAGAAAGCTTTTGAAAATAACAATTTCATCTTTCTCCGGCTTTGGGGTAGTCTCTTCTCCCCCGAAGCGCAATAGCCTCTTCTGATTTTCAGTAAAAAAGCCCGATTTTACCATCTTGGACAGATCAGCCTTCGAAACAGTAGATTTTCCGAAGTCCAAGTGGCTGGGTTTGCTTGGCATGGCAATGCGATAATCATCTTCGGGATCAGTTTCCTCAATATCTTCTTCCTCTGCTTCAGCGATTGTTTGTTCTGCATCATCACTAGGAATCTTTTCCGAAGTCACTAGCCCGGATCGTTGCATGGCTTCGGAGATAGGGACAGTCTCCGAAGCTTCAGTTTCGTCCCCCTCACGTTCAACCCTGGCGGTAGAGCGCACTCTGGCCATTTAATTATGAACTTGTGGAACTTTAATACTTTCTTCCTCCGAAGCAGGTTTCAAACAGGAGCTTCGTTCGATTCCGACAGACAAGCTTCGGCGACGGTTAAAAATTTTGGCAGCAAAACAGTGTAAATAGCAATGAATGCTGTGGTAACTTCACACCTACTCGTCTGTTTATATAGTGCTGCAGGTAAGAAGGCGAAGCGCCAGAATTTTTACACCAGGAGGACACCCGCTCGCACTCGCTGCGTGGTGGACCGCAGAGACCGAACAGTAACTCTGCAAGGTGGGGCCGCTACACGCTGGGAGATTGAATCGTTTCTCGACAACGAGCTCAAGGAAGGTGTTTTTTGGACCTTCGGCGCTCCGAAGCTTAAGAGACTTTTTTCACGGATCAAGCTCGTTACGAAAAACGATCTAGCACCGCGAAAGGGGCTACTGTTGGGACTATGCTTCGTCGCCGAAGGTCTTATAGAAAGAAATGGTCCTCGGCTGAAGCTGTTTGTATAAGATAGCCGAAGGTTCCTCTTCGTGAAGCTTCGGTATTACAAACCGACTTAAAGATAGAATGACCTTTTAGTCCATAAAGGTCTAAGTCAATGTTGTAAGCTTTTATAAGGGGCATACTTGTAATTCCTCACAGGCTGTGTCCTGTGCCTATAAATAGTGAACAGTATTACGTTACTGTTCACGGATTCGGGTAATTACAATCGCATCTTCCGGAATCCAACCTTTTGCCAAGGCAAAGGTATTATTGTATTCAATAACTCAATATATTAAGTAGATACAATGTAATTCGTCTATGATATATTTATCCCTTTGATACCTTTTGTTTTATATTATCTTATAATTTTTACTGAAATTTTATTACGAAGATTCAAGCTTCGTAATTATGCTCTTATCAGCCTTCGTCCAAGGCCCATTATCCTCAAGGGAATAATGTTTCATGGACGAAGGACATTGACATTTAACACTTTATGTTGCCTTGTTCTTAATTCATAGCATTTGAGAACAAGTCCCCAACAGCAGTGTAAACCTTTTTTGATTCGTCGTCCGAGCTACTCTGGTCGCATTCTACTATATGGACGTTGTGACATCTGATACAGGCAAGGCAACCCACCACAACAACAATATCGTTATTGTCTATGTCCTAACTCTTGCCGCTCGATGTTTTGTGTTGTGCTCCCTGTCAATCGTCACTGTTTATCTGGCGTCTGCCCTCTATCTTTTCCATGGTGTGGCCATATATAGCCGGCAGGTGCCCACGCCTAGGCTCCAGACTGGCAGGCGACAATGCATAGTCAGTCAGATTGCCCACTATAAGGTACTCCCTCCGTTTCTTTTTATTAATCGCTGGATAGTGCAAAATTACACTATCCAGCGACTAATAAAAAGAAACGGAGGGAGTATCAGCCGCCCGCCGTCAAGCCACTAGCACCATGGTTGGCTGACTACGGACCATCGCTGCCCTCTGCTATATGTTTTCTGTCCTATGAAGATCATTAAGGGTCAAGATCGAAAGAAGAAACAAAATAGATGATGAGTAGATGAATAATAGCATGCTACACTATATTGAGCATGATATATTTACGAATCATTAAGACAAAAAGGTTTGTCGAAATATAAATTTGCCTCGCAACCGCAACTCATAAACAGTATGTATCGAGCTCTGTATTTATAGATTTCTTATCAACTTATTTGGTCTACATGTTTCTTCAAGATTTGAATTATACATTGTTGTTTTGTCATATTAAATATCGATTATGTCATTTAATTCAGGCTAAAAATAGCTTCATCTTAGTAGCCTCTTCTTTGGTCCATTCCCAAATCCGCCAATGGTTATTTGATTTGCACTATCAAGTGTCATCATATTAGTTAGCATGGGTATTATATTATATGAGATGAACAAGAACAACCTTTTGGTTATTTTGATTTGTATAGTTAAATATTGTTGCAGCATTAGCACATGCAATATATTAGTTAGCTTATTATGCATAACATAGAAAATTATACACTAAGCCTTCGCACGGATGCGTATACAAGAAGTGTAGCCATTTGGAAGAATAAAACGGCTAGGACGAATGTCACGTTCTCTAGTAGCGGTTAACATGGCCATTATATTATATGAGATGAATAACCTTTTGGTCATTTAATTTGTATTATCGAATATTATCGTACTATTAGCGTGGGTAATATGTTAATTCACTTCTCTACTATATAAAACACCAATCATGCTTAACAATATTTAAATGATAAAAAACTAAAATTACACGCAAACAGAGATTAAACCATGATTGTTGGCTCTAAACCTATATTAACACCCACCTAACCAACACAACACATATATCTCTGTTACTTAAGTATACATAGCAACGTATAGACACTTTGCTAGTATATTATTATGCATAACTTATAAAATTGTGCAATAGCCTTTGAATCGATGTGCATACAAGAAGTGCATCCCTTTTTAAGAATAGAACGGCCAGGACCATGATCCTCTGCTTGTAGGAAAACAAAATGTTCTTGAAGAGTTTGTGGTAAAAAAAGGTTTATGGAGGTGTTTTATATGATATCATATTATCACACTCTCAAGAACAGGTATCGGTGAAGGAATACTACTATTATGAGTTCGATAAGATCTATACGCCATCGTCTCCCAATCAACCGTGCCTTTGGAGATAGTTATCTTAGTTCGATTTATTTTATTCCAGTTATTTTATAAGTCATTTTTGTTATGTAATAAAGCTTGTGACATTGGCTACTATACAGTAAGTCTTTATATGTGTATGTTGGGCCTATGCTTCATCGCCGAAGGTCTTCTAGGAAGAAGCGGCTTTCGGCTGAAGCTGTTTGTATAAGATGGCCGAAGGTCCCTCTTCATGAAGCTTCGGTATTACAAACCGACTTAAAGATAGAATGACCTTTTAGTCCATAAAGGTCTGAGTCAATGTTGTAAACTTTTATAAGGGGCATACTTGTAATCCCTCACAGGCTGCGCCCTGTGCCTATAAATAGTGAACAGTATTCCTTTACTGTTCATGGATTCTAGTAACTGCAATCGCATATTCTGGAATTCAACCTTTTGACAAGGCAGAGGTATTATTGTATTCAATGATTGGATATATTAAGGAAATATAATATAATTCGTCTATGACTTGTTTACCTCTTTTGTACCTTTTATTTTATGTCATCTTACAATATCTATTGAAATTTTATTACGAAGATCTAAGCTTCGTAATTTTACTCTCATCAACCTTCGTCCAAGATCCATTATCCTCAAGGGAATAATGTTTTATGGACGAAGGGCGTTGACATTTAACACTTTATGTTGCCTTGTTCTTAATTCATAGCACTTGAGAACGAGTCTTCAACATTGGCGCCCACCTCCGGTGAACTCACTTCCACTTTTTAAGCTGATGGCTTCGTTCAATGACCAAGCTGGAGCTACTTCAGACCCGAAGCTGGTACTCCCGATCACAGGTGGTTCATCCTCAGAACCAGCTAACAAGAAACAAAAGAAGGAAGCACAGAGAAGGGTACAGCATGTTGGGGTGCAAGGACCCTTCATCAAGTCAAGATGGTCTCACATTCCTATTACCTTCTCCCAAGAGGACCTTCAGCTCAAGGATTACCCACATAACGATGCCATGGTTATTTCTTGTGTTATCAAAGGATTTCTGGTCCACAATGTCTTGGTTGACACAGGCAGTGCAGCTGATATCATATTTGCTAAGGCCTTCAGACAAATGCAAGAGCCAGAAGATAAGATTCATGATGCTACGCATCCTCTCTGTGGCTTCGGAGGGAGACAGATTGTAGCATTGGGCAAGATCACCATGTCAGTAACCTTCGGGTTCATCAACAACACTAGAACTGAGCAAGTTGTGTTTGACATTGTTGACATGGAATACCCTTACAATGCAATTATTGGTCGTGGCACCCTCAATGCTTTCGAAGCAATTCTTCATCCTGCCTATCTTTGCATGAAGATACCTTCGGATCAAGGACCCATCGCTATACATGGAAGTCAGGAAGCTGCCAGAAGGGCCGAAGGCAATTGGACTGACTCAAAAGCAATCCATAACATAGATGGAGCTGAAGCTTGTGAACAGTACAAATTCAGAAGGGAGAAAGCAGCTTCAGCAGATCAGCCGAAGCCTATGCTCTTATGTGAGGACATAGCAGAGCAGAAGGTGCTGTTAGGCTCTCAATTATCCGAAGAGCAGGAGAAAACCTTGATAAGGTTTTTGTTCAACAACAAAGATGTTTTTGCATGGTCAGCTAATGATCTCTGCGGAGTAAATAGGGATGTTATTGAACACTCGCTCAATGTTGATCCATCCTTCAGAGCCAGAAAGCAGAGGCTTCGGAAAATGTCAGATGATAAGGCCGAAGGTGCTCGTAACGAAGTCAAAAGACTCCTCAGTGCAGGAGTCATCAGAGAAGTAAAGTACCCAGAATGGCTAGCTAACACTGTTATGGTAAAAAAGGCCAATGGCAAGTGGCGAATGTGTATCGATTTTACAGACCTCAACAAGGCTTGTCCGAAGGACGAATTCCCATTGCCAAGGATAGACTCTTTAGTAGATGCAGCAGCTTCTTCCGAGCTCATGAGTCTGCTAGACTGTTACTCAGGCTATCACCAAATCTGGATGAAAAAGGAAGATGAGCCGAAGACTAGCTTCATAACTCCAAGTGGCACATATTGCTATCTTCGGATGCCTGAGGGGCTCAAAAACGCTGGAGGAAGTTTCAGCAGAATGACTGCGAAGGTTCTCCAGTCTCAGATAGGCAGAAATGTGCTAACTTATGTTGATGACATCATTGTAAAAAGCACGAAACAGGAGAATCATATTGCTGATCTGCAGGAGACCTTCGCCAATTTCAGACAAGCTGGTTTAAAGCTGAATCCAGAAAAATGCGTCTTTGGAGTAAAGAAGGGAAAATTTCTTGGATGCTTGGTTTCAACAAAGGGAATTGAAGCTAATCCAAGTAAAATTGAAGCTATACTTCGGATGGAGCCACCAACTTCAAAGAAGGGGGCTCAAAGATTGACAGGAAGGTTGGCATCTCTCAATAGATTCATATCCAGATCAGCAGAGAGAAACTTACCATTCTTCGAAGTACTGAAGTCAGCCGAAGTCTTTCAATGGGGACCAATCCAGCAGAAGGCTTTTGAAGAGCTGAAACAGTATTTGATAGATCTCACAACATTAACTCCACCGATGCCAGGGGCTCCTTTGTTATTATATGTGGCAGCTTCGCACTCAGCGGTAAGTGCAGCGCTTGTCCAGGAGAAGCTTGATGGTCAAGCCAAGAGGCAGGCCCCAATATATTTTGTATCCGAGGTTCTTAGTTTATCAAAGAAAAATTATACAGAGTTGGAGAAGGTACTGTATGCTGTCTTGATGGCCTCCAGGAAGCTTCGGCACTATTTTCAAGCTTACAACATAATTGTTCCTTCTTCACAACCTCTGAAGGATATTATGAGGAACCGAGAAGCTACTGGAAGGATTGGAAAATGGGCTGCAGAGCTCAATGAATTTTGTATTGAATATGTTCATAGATCTTCGATTCAGTCCCAGACTTTGGCAGACTTCATTGTTGACTGGACGCCAGGGGCTCAGGAGGAAGAAACAAATAAAGACGCCGAAGCATGGACAGTGTTTTGTGATGGATCTTGGGGAACCTTCGGAGCAGGAGCGGCTGCTGTGTTGGTTTCACCTTCCAAGGTTAAAACTTGTTATGCGGCAAAACTTGATTTTAGTTGCACAAATAACATTGCCGAGTACGAAGCCTTGCTTCTAGGTCTTCGGAAGCTAAAAGCAATGGGAATCAGAAGGGCTATACTCAAAACTGATTCCCAGGTTGTTTCGGGTCATATTGACAAGAGTTGCAAGGCTAAGGATCCGAAGCTTGAAAAATATCTGGATATGGTTCGAAGAGTTGAAGCTTCCTTCGAAGGATTTTCTGTCAAAAATATCCCTCGAGGACAAAATGAGCATGCTGATTTGTTAGCTAAGTCAGCAGCACAGGGGCTACCTTTACCTTCGGATGTGTTCTTCGAAACAATAAAAGCACCTTCGGTGGAACTTCTTGAAAGGGCAGTCCTCAATATATCTCCTGTTTATAGCGAAGATTGGAGAACTGAGATCATCTCTTATCTTCAGGGAAAATTCCTTTCAGATGACGAAGCTTATAACAGGAGGATAGAGGCAAGAGCTCGTCCATATGTCATGATAGAAGGGGAGTTGTACAAGCATGGAGTTTGTGCTCCGCTACTCAAGTGTTTATCCAGAACCGAAGGTATAGAGTTGATGAAAGAAATACATGCAGGCCTGTGTGGATCTCACATTGGATCTAGGCCGTTACTTGGAAAAATTTTCCGCCAAGGATTTTATTGGCTGAAGGCAGCTTCGGATGCAGCGGAATTAGTCCAAAAGTGCGAAGGTTGTCAGAAATGTGCACGAGATCAAAAACAACCTTCGTCCTTAACACAGCTCATACAACCCGTTTGGCCATTGCAAAGGTGGGGCCTTGACTTGTTAGGTCCGTTACCACCGGCCCAAGGGAACCTAAGATATGTTGTAGTGGCGGTGGAGTATTTTTCTAAATGGATTGAGGCAAAGCCTTTAGCCACAATAACTTCGGCCACCGTCCAAAAGTTTTTCTGGCAAAATATTGTTTGTCGGTTCGGGGTACCAAAGGCTATTACTGTGGACAATGGAACACAGTTTGACTCCGAAGCTTTTAGGGATTTCTGTGATCAAATTGGTACGAAGATCCATTTTGCATCAGTCAGACATCCGGAGTCAAATGGACTCGTTGAAAGAGCCAATGGCATCATAATGACAGGAATAATGAAGTTAATCTTCAATCAACCCAGGGGAAAGTGGCCAGATCAGTTAACCAAAGTGGTGTGGAGCCATAATACAACAACATCAAGGTCTACAGGCTTTACTCCATTCAAGTTATTATTCGGTGACGAAGCAATAACTCCAGAAGAAGCTAAAACCAGATCAATAAGGGTAGTAGCTTCGGCAGCATCAGATTCCGAAGCTGCTTATTCTGTGGAAAAAGATGCTTTAGAAGGGATCAGGTTGCAAGCCGTGGAAAACATCAATAAATATCAAGCCGAAACAATTAAATGGCGAGATAGAAAGGTTCGGCTAAAGAATATTGAGCCAGGACACTTGGTGCTTCGGAGAGTGGCCAACCCAGAAACAGTGGGCAAGTTGCAGTTGAAATGGGATGGACCTTTCTTAGTAGCATCTTCGTCAAGACCCGGTTCATACAGATTGAAGGATATGGACGGCAACGACATTCCTAGATCTTGGAATGCGGATGAGCTTCGGCGATATTATGTATAACTCGATGTAATTTTCCATATTTTTTATTTTATTTTTCTTTCATGGCACCCTTTTCCTTTCTGAAGGGGGAGAAAGGTTTTTAATGGGGCCATCACATGTAATTTCCTTTTTTAGTTCTATAAGAGTAAAATCCCCCAAAGAATGTAAATGTAAAAGCTGAGAACGCACCATCGAGTGCTGAAAAGTAAAAAGAGAAGAAGCTCTAAAGTCGTTCCTAAGGGAATGCAGAGCTTACAGCGAAAAGTCAACGCTGATTCCACCAAAAGTAAAGGCGAAGAAGCTCCAAAGTCGTTCCTAAGGGAATGCAGAGCTTACAGCGAAAAGTCAACGCTGATTCCGCCAAAAGTAAAGGCGAAGAAGCTCCAAAGTCGTTCCTAAGGGAATGCAGAGCTTACAGCGAAAAGTCAACGCTGATTCCGCCAAAAGTAAAGGCGAAGAAGCTCCAAAGTCGTTCCTAAGGGAATGCAGAGCTGAGGTGTGATTGTGGCTATGGGTATGGCTTCGGATACGCGTTTGGACATTCATTTGCACATCACATCATAGCATTTGCATTCATAAACATTCATCTAGGCATATGTAGAATAATCATCATCATGGCATAAATGCTTGCTTTGGCAAGAAGAAAAAAAAAGAGGAAGGAAGAGCTTCGTT
This sequence comes from Zea mays, assembly GCF_902167145.1. Classification (NCBI taxonomy): domain Eukaryota; kingdom Viridiplantae; phylum Streptophyta; class Magnoliopsida; order Poales; family Poaceae; genus Zea; species Zea mays. Next base: position 10,050,842 of record NC_050103.1, read on the forward strand.
TACAAAAAGGAAAAGCTTCGGAAAAAAGGGAAATGTTGTTTTCTATGCTTCGTTGCGCACGAAAAGAAGGGAAGGTGTTTTTTTCGCCTTCGGCTCAAAAAAGGAAAATTTCGTTCACATCAAAGCATTTCTCATACATCAATGGAAGGGTAAGGATATATCACAAGGTATGAACAGAATTCATTAAAAACAAGTTTTAGTTACATTCACAAAAGTTATCTCAAAAGTTTCTCAAGTACTGTCTAGACTACTGTTTAATCTCCAAGGAGCCTCAGCTTCGGCGTCATTTTTAATCATCGGCTTCGGCTTCGTCATCCTACATGAATAACGTCGTTGTAAGTCGAAATCGAGCTTGCAAGAAAAGGTAAGCACAAGGTATGGTTTCTTACTGGTTCAAGGTGGCTACGAGCTTCGTCTCTAGCCTTTTCTCGCCCACCTTTTGTCCATATCATTTTTACAAATCTATTAGAGATACTTCGGGCAAGATCAGGGATGTCATCCAGGATTGATGGTGATAAAGTGAAATTTGGCCTATTGACAATCTTTCCATGATCATAGCCAGCTTTCAGGAAAGCTACAGCAGTGCCTCGAGAAGCCACCCAGGCACAGAAGTCACCATGCCCAGCTATGACTTCGTCGAGCTCATCAATCTCACCCTCAATATGTTCGAAGGTCTTCGGTAGATCTTCAGCTGAGGGGGTAAATTTTTCACTGCTGGCTTCAACTGAGTGGAAAATTTTTCTTAATCGTTGAATGCATTTGTTGCTAAATTCCAGACATTTTTCTTGAAGGCTTGTCAATAGTTTTCTCAAATCTGAATTTTGTTGAGCTTCGGCTTTAAGTTTTGCATTAAGCTCTAGCTTTTCTCGCTCGAACTGTTCAGACTGGCGGAGAAGCTTCGTGTTCAGTTCTGTTATTTTTGCTTCAGCTTCCGCCAATGAACCTTCGGTTGCCTGGAGCTCAAAGTTCTTTTTCTCAATAACATCTGATTGCTCCTTTATTCTGCTTTCCAAATTTTCAATTATAACTTCGTGCTTCTTGTCTTCAAAATCTTGCTGCATTTTCAAGGCTTTGCTCAATAGCATACTCTGCACGAAAACAACCTTCGTCAGATATGTTTTCATTATTAGAAACAATAAAAGTTAAGGGAAAAGTAGTTCACCTTGAAATTGGAATAAAATAAACTACCAACGATATGTTGACGTCGGTAGCGGCTGATGTCTGTTTCTAGCTTCGGAAAACCGATACTCTTTGACAGAGTACCGATAATTTTGGCCCCAGTCTGATCTCGAATGCAATCTAATTTTTCATCATCAATGCCTCCGAAGAGGAGTGCTCCAGGTTTGTATCCGCAGGATTTTGCATATTCTCTAAGCTCTTCTCTTTCAGCTTTTGACAGTTTTTCTCCAACTAAATTCTGGAACATGAAAGCTTCGTCTTCTGAAGCTTCATCAGCAAATTCCTTCCCTTTCCCCGACACTGCAGTCACGGCCTCTTCGGCGGCGGTGGTAGCTTCTTCTGCAGCCATATCTAGCAGTATCCTATCAATATTTTCGATTGTGCTCTCCAGGTTCAAATCTTCAGCTGAGGCAGCTTCGGCAGCCGCGACCTCCGAAGGTGTAATTTCAACATCTGTCCCTTCCGCAGACGCTGGTGTTTTTGAGCTGCAGCTCTTGGCGGTGTCTTGTCAATTACTTCTGTCACAGTAATAATTCTCTGTTTCTTTGCTTTGATTGTTTTCTTCGATTTTTCGGGCTCCTTGTCCTTCTGAAAAAACTTTGTCAGTCGAGGCCCCAGTGGACTTAGCTTCGCAGGTAAGGATTCAGTCATTACCTTCAGAATTGCCTCCACATCAGTGGCAGAGGGTGATGCGGGGGATTTTTCTTCGTCGGATATTTTTCGTTTCGGACAAGGCGCTTTCTTTTTCTTTGGAATTTTCTTTTTTGGTGTCTCTTTTTCATCTTCGTTTGAGGCTTCGGTTATTCTTTTCCTTTTCTAGCCTCCGGCACCTTTGTTCAGATTTTCATAGTCAGGGTATTCAAAATTCAAGGCGTCCAGCACTCGATTTAACCTTCGCTTCGGACGGGTGCCGAAGGCTGCGGTCATCAATTGATCTTCTGTTTTGGAATAATTACCAAGTATTTCATTGCACATCACTTCAATTGAATCTAGCCACTCTCGGCAAGGTGTTTTAAAGTACTTTTTAAACTTGAAATAGTAAGGTAAACGTACAAGTTCACCTTCTTTCTTTTCCCCCTGTAGCTTCGGCATTTCCCATTCTTTCAAACTGGGAAAAACTTTGAAAGCCAAAAACTCCTGAACCAGGTCCCTTGTGCTGATATGCTCTGCAATAATTCTGAATTCATTCATTGCTTGTTGTGTTGGACCTTCGGGTGTCATGTTGCAGCGAGGTCGGGTTTCCCCGAAGATCAGTTCGAGTGGGCTTTGCACAAGCTTTTCCTTGTCATCATCAACCTTGACATAGAACCACTCTGATTTCCAGCCTGCTGCCCACTTGCTTCGGTAGCTAATTACAGGAAACTTTGTAGTTTTCCGATAGGCGAAGTTATAGCAACCAAAATTATCGTGCAATCCATCTTTTCTAGCCTTTGTTTGATAATGCAACTCGTGAACCCGGCAAAAGCTGTCCGCAAATGGTTCCACTGCTTGGCTTCGGAGTGCCCAGATATAAACAATAAGCCTAACGATAGCGTTAGGGGTCAGCTGGTGAAAATAGATACCGAACCTCTTCAGCACCTCTGCAATAATCCCATGAAGGGGGAATCTTAATCCAGCCTTTAGAAAGCTTTTGAAAATAACAATTTCATCCTTCTCCGGCTTTGGGGTAGTCTCTTCTCCTCCGAAGCGCAATAGCTTCTTCTGGTTTTCAGTAAAAAAGCCCGATTTTACCATCTTGGACAGATCAGCCTTCGAAACAGTAGATTTCCCGAAGTCCAAGTGGCTGGGTTTGCTCGGCATGGCAATGCGATAATCATCTTCGGGATCAGTTTCCTCAATATCTTCTTCCTCTGCTTCAGCGATTGCTTGTTCTGCATCATCATTAGGAACCCCTTCCGAAGTCACTAGCCCGGATCGTTGCATGGCTTCGGAGATGGGGACAGTCTTCGAAGCTTCAGTTTCGTCCCCCTCACGTTCAACCCTAGCGGTAGAACGCACTCTGGCCATTTAATTATGAACTTGTGGAACTTTAATACTTTCTTCCTCCGAAGCAGGTTTCAAACTGGAGCTTCGTTCGATTCCGACAGACAAGCTTCGGCGACGGTTAAAAATTTTGGCAGCAAAACAGTGCAAATAGCAATGAATGTTGTGGTAACTTCACACCTACTCGTCTGTTTATATAGTGCTGCAGGTAAGAAGGCGAAGCGCCAGGATTTTTACACCAGGCGGACACCCGCTCGCACTCGCTGCGTGGTGGACCGCAGAGACCGAACAGTAACTCTGAAAGGTGGGGCCGCTACACGCTGAGAAATTGAATCGTTTCTCGACAACGAGCTCAGGGAAGGTGTTTTTTAGACCTTCGGCGCTCCGAAGCTTAAGAGACTTTTTTCACGGATCAAGCTCGTTACGAAAAACGATCTAGCACCGCGAAAGGGGCTACTGTTGGGCCTATGCTTCGTCGCCGAAGGTCTTCTAGGAAGAAGCGGCTTTCGGCTGAAGCTGTTTGTATAAGATGGCCGAAGGTCCCTCTTCATGAAGCTTCGGTATTACAAACCGACTTAAAGATAGAATGACCTTTTAGTCCATAAAGGTCTGAGTCAATGTTGTAAACTTTTATAAGGGGCATACTTGTAATCCCTCACAGGCTGCGCCCTGTGCCTATAAATAGTGAACAGTATTCCTTTACTGTTCACGGATTCTAGTAACTGCAATCGCATATTCTGGAATTCAACCTTTTGACAAGGCAGAGGTATTATTGTATTCAATGATTGGATATATTAAGGAAATATAATATAATTCGTCTATGACTTGTTTACCTCTTTTGTACCTTTTATTTTATGTCATCTTGCAATATCTATTGAAATTTTATTACGAAGATCTAAGCTTCGTAATTTTACTCTCATCAACCTTCGTCCAAGATCCATTATCCTCAAGGGAATAATGTTTTATGGACGAAGGGCGTTGACATTTAACACTTTATGTTGCCTTGTTCTTAATTCATAGCACTTGAGAACGAGTCTCCAACAGTGTAAAACTTGATCATGGAGCACATATGAGGTGCATCTGGAAGGGTGAGACAGTATCCCTAAGAGCTAGTTAGATGTATCTTCTTATTTCCTTTCTAAGTGCTACTTCATGATTCACCTCTCCTCTATTTTACTACAATTCATATTAGCATGATTCCAATGAAAAACATACAAAACGAAAAAGGGTTTAATATTGAGCTCATGAAAAATGGATGTTCTTGTTAAAATAACCCTAAATCCAATTACTTTGAGTTATGATCCTAAACCTTCAATGATATGGGTAGTGTGTGTAAGAAATGCAAATTCTATAGTGAAGATACACAAGAATAATGACATCAGTTGAATACACAAGAATAATGATACAATAGAGTTTTTAACCCCAGCCTAAAATTTGCTTCCATAGGAAGTCAAACTTAGGACCTAAGTGTCACTCGAACCACCTAACCAACTCAGATAGAGTCCTTTTGCATCGATTTGAGACACCAATCTATACTATTGCCCTCCACGAGGGTGTGTCCATTAAAAGCGGTACTGACGCCTGAGTCAATATCGATTCTACAACAACTGGTACTAATGCCTTCTAATGAATGTTGCATTCTATATGAGTGGTCTTTAGCATGGGCATTATATTAATGAGATGAATAACCTTTTAGTTATTTAATTTGTATTGTCAAATATTATCTTAGTGCTAGCGCGGGTAATATGCTAGTTCACTTAATTTGTTATGCATAACTCATAAAACTAGTACATTAGCTTATGACAACCTTGCATTCTTAGTAGTATAATACGTTAAGATCAAATAGACACAATTGTATTTTACTACAACAACTACTCTTCTATTATATCAAGTTTAGAGATTGCAGAGTAAGAACTATCACCCTCATCATCACAAAAGAATGGCCTTGGAGGCATTTGGATGCCATCGACACTAGCTTCAAGCATCTCTATGACCTCTCTCATCGTCGGTCGATCTTGTGGCTTCATCTGTATGCACCAAAGCCCAATGATACATAGCTTGTTCTCTAACTTGTGCATATCAACTCCTTCACTGATCCCATTCGCATCTCCTTGGCTCAGCTGGCTATACACCAAGGATGGGTAGTATGCTTGACTGGAGCTTCCTGCATGAGGATCTGTGTTCCTTTGCTCGCCCGTCATCTCCAATAGTAGCATCACAAAGCTCTACACATCGGATTTTAGAGTGTCGGCTAAGAGTGTCGGCTTATTTCAGTAAGAGTGTAGGTTTTTGGCCGACACTCTTTGCCTTGTTTCTTGTAGTGTATATAGCCTACCGTTCCTGGCGTAGCACTTAGTGGCATGAAACTATCGTCTCTTGGGAACAGTTTGGCAAACCCAAAATCAGCAACTTTTGGAACAAAGTTGCTGTTAAGAAGGATGTTGTGTGGCTTGATATCAAAGTGAACAATCTGCATATCACACCCCTGATGCAGGCAGTTGAGACCTCTAGCAATGCCCAGAGCGATCTCATTGAGTTTGTCCCATGAGAAACTCTTCTCCGATGAGAAGATGTACTTATCGAGAGACCCACGGGGCATGAACTCATAGATAAGTGCCCTGATATTGTTCTCGGAGCAAAACCCAATGAGGCGCACAACATTGACATGGTGGATCTTGCAAATGGTGGCCACCTCACTAATGAACGTTTCTCCATTACAGTTTGAGTAGCCCAACATCTTGACAGCAACATGAACTTCACCTCGCTGTAGCACTCCCTTGTATATAGAACCGTAGCCACCTTGTCCGAGCTTGTCTCTGAAATGGTCAGTGATAGCAATGATGTTCGTATATGCATATCTCATCAGAACTAGCACTTGCTGCATTTGCAGGAACTTCTCGACTCCATCTATTGTTATCCTTGTTTTCCACTATTTATATGCTAGGAAGACAAATACTGCCATCAGCATCAATACAAACCTGCAAATAACTGTAAAAAAACCAAGTTTGTATATATGAAGAATAAAAAAAATAATTTCAGAAGCCACACACTATGTTTATACAAAAAAACACGGCAGAGGTCCCCTCTGATAGCTTAAACAAACAATTCACCAGCCACTCATCTATCACAAACCTTATTCGAAATTAAAACTCTAATAGTGCCTTGACTAGGAAAATAAATGCTCTGGATATTATATATATGAGATGAATAACATTTTGGTTATTTGATTTGTAATGTCGAATATTATCGGAACGTTAGCACGAGTATTATGCTAGTTTTCACTTAATTTGTTATGCATAACTTAGAAAATTGTGCAATAGCCTTCAGACCAATGTCATACAACAAATGTAGCCCTTTTCAAGAGTACAACGGTTGGGTCCGTAATTTTGTCTTTATAGCCAAACAAAATGTTCCTAGGTAATTTTTGGTAAAAAATGTTCCTGAGTAGTATTTTATATGACATCACGTTATCACACTCTCAATAAAAGTATACAACCAGTACCTTAGCTTATGACAACCTTGCAATCTTAGTAGTCTCATACACATATAGACACATGTGCATTTTGCTACTACTACACTTCTATTGTATTCAGTTCATAGACACATGTGTTTTTTGTAGGCAAACAAATGGGTGTCTGTCGCCACACCAATGATGACAGTTACCTAATTATAAATATTTTTGAACTTTTTTGCATTAGGGTCCCTAGGGGCTTGTGCCTAGTGGAGGGGCAGTAGGCCGCCATTCCTTTATACTGCAGTTTACCCATATCAAATATGGTTTTTGATATATTCGATATGAAAAATTGACACAAGCAGGTTGATTAGCTTGTGGAGGTGTATGGCAAGTTGTCGTAGCTAGGTTTGATCCCTCCTCGGCACTTTTTTTGGTTTACACTTAGATTTTGCAATGCCCACAAACCAGACATACAAAATCTTGTGACATCATGCCTTGCACCTTCCCTCGCTAGCCAATCCACATGCGACAGTTTTTCATATATAACACACCAGACACCCTATTTAATAAGTGCAAACTAGATTATAGGGGGAAGGGGGGCTGTCACCCCTCACTAGGCGGCAAGCGTCTATCACGCCCCTCTAGGCCTAGTTTGGATACTCTAGTATTAAGGTTAATCCATACGTATTGAGGTGGATTGGAGTGTGACTTAAACTAATTTACACCTCAATCCACCTCAACACACGTGGATTGGGGTCAATACTAGAGTATCCAAACAAAGCCCTAAGGGGTGATAGGTCCCCATGGACCCTGGTCAGAAAATATTCAAAAATGTTTACAATTGGTCCTACCACCCATTGACAGGATGACAGAACCATTTCTGCAATTTTTCAATTATAGGGTATAGTTTTGATCTTTTGAATATTTTTTAATGTAAAAATGAAAAAATGGCAATGCTTCACGAGCTAGTACATGCACTCTCATCAAACTTGAATTTTATCTCAATCATATCAAACTTGTAGATAATATGTTTGTTTGCATTTAGCTAATATAAATGATCGTTTTGGTTATTTGATTTGTATTGCCAAATACTATTGCAGTGTTAGCACAAGCAAAATATTAGTTTACTTAGTTTATTATGCATAACATAGAAATTGTACACTAAGCCTTCGCACGGATTCGTATATAGGAACTGTAGCCCTTTGGAAGATACAACGGCTGGGACTCATCCTCTGCTTGTAGGCAAACACAATATTCTTGAGGAGTTCTTTGTAAAAAACTTCATGGAGGTATTTTATATGATATCACATTATCACACTCTCAATAAAAGTATACAACCAGTACCTTAGCTTATGGCAACCTTGCAATCTTAATAGTCTGATACATTAAGAGCACATAGACACAAGTGCATTTTACTACCACTACTACTCTTCTATTGTATCGAGTTCAGAGATTGTAGAGTAAGAACTGTCACCCTCTTCATCACAAAAGTATGGCCTTGGAGGCATTTGGATGCCATCGACACCAGCTTCAAGCATCTCTATGACTTCGCTCATCGTCGGCCGATCTTGCGGCTTCATCTGGATGCACCAAAGCCCAATGATACATAGCTTCTTCTCTAACTCGTGCATATCAACACCTTCACTGATCCTGTTCGCATCACCTTGGCTCAGCTGCCTGTACACCAAGGATGGGTAGTATGCTTGACTGGAGCTTCCTGCATGAGGATCTGCGTTTCTTCGCCCGCCCGTCATCTCCAATAGTAGCATCCCAAAGCTGTACACATCGGATTTGCTAGAGATGATACCAAAGCTTCGAGATACCATCTCTGGAGCTATATAACCTATCGTTCCCCGCATAGCGCTCAGTGGCACGAAACTGTCATCTCTTGGGAACAGTTTGGCTAGCCCAAAATCAGCAACTTTTGGAACAAAGTTGCTATCAAGAAGGATGTTGTGTGGCTTGATGTCAAAGTGTACAATCTGCATATCACACCCGTGATGCAAGTAGTTAAGACCTCTAGCAATGCCCAGAGCGATCTCGTTGAGTTTGTCCCATGAGAATGTCTTCTCCGACGAGAAGATGTACTTATCGAGAGATCCACGGGGCATGAACTCATAGATAAGTGCCCTAATATTTTCCTCGGAGCAAAACCCAATGAGGCGCACAACATTGACATGGTGGATCTTGCCAATGGTGGCGACCTCACTGATGAACTCTTCTCCGTTACAGTTGGAGTTGCCTAGCATCTTGACAGCAACATGAATTTCACCTGGCAGTAGCACTCCCTTGTATACAGTACCGTAGCCTCCTTGTCCGAGCTTGTCTCTGAAATGGCCGGTGATAGCAATGATGTTTGTGTATGCATATCTCATCGGAACGAGCATATTCTGCATTCGCAGGAACTTCTCAACTGCATCTATTGTTATCTGTGTTTTCCAGTATTTATAGGCTAGGAAGACAAATACTGCCAGCGGCATCAATACGAACCTGCAAATAACTGTAAAAACCAAGTTTGTATATATAAAGAATAAAAAACAATAATTTCAGAAGCCACACACGATGTTTATACAAAAAAAAATGCTATCTAGAGTGAGTACCATGTGCAGATTTCAGACTGGAAAGAACATATGGTATTTGTTGGATGATGTCGATGAGAACAGATTTGACACCATTATTAGTTGATCCAAGTTGTTCAATAACACAAAACCATAATGTCTCGAACGTAAGAATGTCCAAGATCTGTTGCCTGATGCCTGTACTATTTCTTGGTTCTTTATGGAAAGTACTGCAAAACCATGGCATGCCGTAGCATATAAAAGAATTACATAGGGAATGCAACCGACGCTTTTGAGATAAGAAAGTCATGCATAAGAGAGGAAATAGGATGATCAGACAGATACTCACCGCATATTCTCTGCGAGACATTCTCTGATGGTGGGGTAAGATCTAATCGAAAAAGGAAATCCAAGGGCAAATCCATTCCTCATGAACTTAACAACATCTGGATAGCTTGTATTCGAGGGCACCGTCATGCCTGGACCACCCAAAGGAGTCTTGGCTAGGTAACCGCATGAAGGCTCCAGATCCCCAGCAGAAATAACATCCCAGTTGTCAGTTACCAGCAAGTAGATGAAAGAAGAATTGCTCAAGCAAGACACCGGCCCATACACATCGTCATCATATATATTATTACATATATCATTGTTCTCTATTGGCTGAGAACAATTCACAAAGATAGCCCACCTCGAAACAGTATAAAAAGAAGAATAGAGATAATAATGGCTGAACTCAATCCTCCAACGATGTGAGTTGCGATTGATCCAACGAGCAGGGTAATCCCACCGGGGAAGGGGGCAACTGCTCTGGATGTCCAGGTCGGCATCAACAACCCAGAAGTAAGAATATGTGGAGTTGATGCTAAGCACCTTGTATGTTCCACTGCCGATGCGAATTGTAGCATCTGTATCCGTGCAAACCAGCTCATACGATTGGACACCGCACCCAGATGGATCACCTTGCCGACGAAATGGATACGATATATTGCTTAAACCACCGCAGGAGAAATAAGGAGGACAGACATGACGACGATGTCGCCCCTCTACATCTGAAACAAAAGCTGCCAACACAAACAACACGGTTAAAGCTCGCAGGGACGAAGAAGCACAGAGATGAGACGCTGCAGACATCCCCATGGCAAGAAGGTTCACGAATCACATAATCGCGAGCCAATCAGTGGCGTGGCGATGTGTGGAAGACAAGAGTCACCCAGAGTCGCATACAGCCTGAGCATCTTCACTGTTTTTGAGAAAGAAAATCGCACATGACTGTTTTTGAGAAAGAAAATCGCACTTCAATTGGCCCTACATGATTGTGATGCCACTGACTTGGTAGTCTATCTTCTTTTGTCTGTCTTTTGGTTCGTATGCACCTTCCACGTAACAGCTATTTGAGCAAGAGAATCACACTTCATGATTGTGATGCCACTGACTTGAGTCTTTCTTCTTTTGTGTCTTCTCTTTTTTGGTTCGCATGGGTCTTTCACGCAACCGAAAGTCCGAAAGAGTAAGAAAAAAAAAGGTTATCTTTCAGTTGAAACACGGCAATCACAAGCCTTATCCGAAATTAAAAAGTCTTATAGTGACTTGACTAGGAAAATAAAAGCCAGGTCGTTAGGCGTGCACAAAGCAGTCAAAATAATACTAACAGAAGATAAATATAATATTCGAGAAGGGAGGAATAAGACTGAAGAAGAAAGGAAACTTCCTGGTAAAGCAATATTGGCAGCAGGAATTCCTTGCCACCGCGTAGCGGTCATGACATTCACATAATCTCTCCTCCCGAGAGGTTAAAGCAAATAGAGATAGGTGCTCATTCTGAAGCACTTGCAACCTTCTCCTCGCCCACCTTCATCTCCGAACACATCCCCCATGAACTCGCATAAATTTCTTCTGGCAGTGCTGCTGCTTTTGCTTCTCAACTATGCATCCTATGCTGCCACATCGAAGGAAGATGATGACTTCCGCAAATCTTGCCCATCGCATCGATGCCACAAGCATGGACCAGAGATCCGGTTCCCCTTTCGGCTTCCAAGCCACCCTCCATCCTGTGGCACACCTGGGATGCAATTATCATGCTCTGGGCATGACACCATCCTTGATCATCCAGTTCTTGGCTCCTGCAGAGTGACAGCAATATATTACAGGCATCGTGTCATGAATGTCATCCCGCCAGAGGACTCATCATCACACTGCCAACTTCAGAAGCTTGTTAAAAGAAATCAATCAACTGATGTGTACACACCTGTAGTGAATCCTGTCTCAGTACTTGTAGGATGCTCAAGAGAAGCAACAAACCAAGATGATATTGCAGGCCCAAGCTCTTGCCGAAGCCTCATTAACAATGCAAGCCAGCTCTGGTACCTGGTGGATCCTTATACAGATATGTCTACTCTTCCCATGGGCTGCGAGGTTGTTGCAAAGGGAATCCCAGTACCCTACACTTACGACAAAAATGGTCCAAAAGTTGAGACATTCTCCGGAAGGTCACTGTTCAACGAAAAGGCAAATAGAGCAATCAATTTTGGTGAAACATCATTCAATTGGAACCTCAACAACATCACTGGCTCTTGTCAAACTTGTGAACAGGAAGGGAAACATTGTGGATTCAGTTCAAACAGGCGACAAGCATTCTGCCTGCATCACGGTATTGTTTTCCAGCCTAGATCCCATAATGTTTGTGGTGTTCCGTTCTAAGTTGTGCCATGATTGATGTTTATTAGCTTAGAATCTTCTGTGTTATCCAAGATCCTTTCACATCCACAAGATTCATGCCAAGAAATTTTAATAGTTTTATGAAACTGTACTGCAAACAAACCTAATGAATTTGCGGTAGTTCCCGATCAAACCTGCTTGAGGAGAGCGGTGAGAGGCACGGCCACCATACCATATCCCGCGATGAATTTGCGGTAGTACCCGATCAATCCGAGGAACCCGCGTAGAGCTCGAAGTGATTTTGGCGATGGCCATGCCTCCACAGCCTCAATCTTGGCAGGGTCCATGGCCACGCCGTTCGACGAGAAGACGTGACCAAGGTACGCGACCATGTGAGTGCCGAAGAGACACTTAGAACACTTGTGTGTCCACAGTAACTGGAACGCCTGCTTAACGTGTTGGAGATGGTCGACCCATGAACTTGCGGATGAGGATGCGTCAAAGAAGACCAGCACGAACTTGCGGATGTACGACTTCAACACCTCATTAATGAGAGCCTGGAAGGTAGAAGGTGTGTTCATCAACCCGAACAACATCACCAGGAACTCATAGTGGCCTCAATGAGTGCGGAAGGTTGTCTTGGCGATGTCGTCGGGGTGCATTTGCACTTGGTAATGGAGTTGTCGAGGCTAGTTGGTTACGCCATCTCTTGTTGGAACTTCGATGCCCCCTTCACAGGAGTATTCTTGTCTATTATGACAACATCAGCGCCGTCTATTTATCCACCAATTTAGTTCAACATATCGTACGAAGCATGTTGAAATTGATCTCCACTTTTCGAGAACGTGTTGCTATTGGTGACGTTCACGCAGGGGCGAAGCTACTGTGTAGCCAGTGGGTGCAAGTGCACCCCCTAAAATTCCAAAAATCAATTATAGTGTTCAATTTTTCACCATATAAGCACCACCTACATCTCATCCTTATGAATGCACAAGGGAGGTGCACCCCCTTTATATTTGCTCTAGCTTCGCCACTACGTTCACGAAAGGGCTTCTAACATCAGTGTTTCTTGAGTTCAAGTCCAGTCTCAACATTTGCAGTGGCTAGATGTTTCGACTGGGGGTGTTAGATTATTACTATAATTTGTAGGCTGCTTTCCATCTCCCCTCCTGCATGAGGGCTGGTATGGCAACTCTGTCACTCTGTCAGGTATAGCAACTAGGAGCAGTCCTATATTGCATCTAGGATCTGCTATTTTAGTATAGCTATCAAGAGCTACCTCTATGGTAATCACTAATCAGGATCCTAATTACCAGGCTGCCGCACCTTCCCTGGTGCGCCACCCTCCTGGCCTATATATTGTAAACCTTTCTACATCTAATGAATCAATCTACTCGGCCCATGGTTACTTGTCTAATAATATTCACTCTTCATACCTGCAGGTTCACATGTCATCCTCATTGCAGGTAATGCTGCCACTGAAAATTCTACCATTCTGATTCTTTTTCTTTTGCTACAATACAATACACTTTTACATTGTCATTTCCAACAATAACACTATAATATTTTTCAAACAAGAAATTTGGTCATGGGACATAGTTGTTTGTCCTAATGCAGCTAGCTCATTTGTTTTCCTTTGATTCAGCTACAACATCAGTAGCCACATTCGTTGTTCTGGTAGTCACTGCACTCTATCTTTCACTGAAGAAAAGATATAATGAAGCAATACATCTCAAAGTAGAAATGTTTCTCAAAACATATGGCACATCAAAACCCACAAGGTACACTTTCTCCGAAGTTAAGAAGATAGCAAGGCGGTTCAAGGAAAAAGTAGGCCAAGGTGGATTCGGAACTGTTTACAAAGGGCAGCTACCAAATGGTGTTCCAGTGGCGGTCAAAATGCTAGAGAACTCTACAGGAGAGGGAGAAGACTTCATCAATGAAGTAGCAACCATTGGACAAATACATCATGCAAATATCGTCCGCCTCCTAGGATTTTGCTCTGAAGGAACAAGACGTGCGCTTATTTATGAATTCATGCCTAACGAGTCATTGGGGAGATATATATTCTTGCCGCAAGAGCTCCTAGTACCAGAAAAAATGCTAGATATCGCTACAGGCATTGCTAGAGGAATGGAGTACCTACATCAAGGATGTAACCAGCGCATCCTCCACTTTGACATCAAGCCTCACAACATTCTGCTGGACTACAGCTTCAATCCAAAAATTTCAGATTTTGGTCTTGCTAAGCTGTGTGCCAGGGACCAAAGCATTGTTACCTTGACCGCAGCAAGAGGCACAATGGGGTACATCGCACCAGAGATATATTCTCCAAATTTTGGTGGGGTATCATACAAGTCAGATGTTTACAGTTTCGGCATGCTGGTGTTAGAGATGGTGAGTGGAAGGAGGAATTCAGACCCAGGTATTGAGAACCAAAATGGGGTGTATCTACCAGAGTGGGTCTATGAGAGAGTAGTCACTGGGCAGGACCTCACACTTAGTAAGAAAATAGCTGATCAGGAGAAAGAAACAGTGAGGCAGCTGGCCATTGTTGCACTCTGGTGCATTCAGTGGAACCCCAAAAACAGGCCATCAATGACAAAAGTGGTTAACATGTTGACAGGAAGGTTACAGAATTTACCAATACCACCTAAGCCATATGCCTAGCCTGAAAGACATCCTATGCCATAAAACATGGAGGATATACACCATGTTTTAGGAAGCATGACAAGCAGTTATGCTTACTTTCATGTGTGAGCTTAGTAATGCTTAGCAATAGATTACACAGTATTTGGATCATTCCACTGTATCAGACACATGAACTGTGACTCTTTTAATTTTCGATGTGTGGTAACTTAATTAGAGACGTATCACATTGGATTTGATTTCCAGTGTTGTTCAATTATTGTGATTTTCCGGAAAATATACCTGTTCGGTTGGCTTTAATCCGTACCGGTTTCTACTGTTTCTTTTTTTCTCGAAAGCGCAGTAGAACTGTGCTCCATTATATATTAAGCAGAAAAAGGGGTGGCCAAAAAAGACCAATACAAACGGCCTCCTTACGGAGGCCAGTAGGAAGCATACATAAATGAATCCATCAGACCTTCTTAATTCTCAGCTAAGGGTGCTGCTAAATGGCAAAGCCCCTTGGCACCAGCAATCTCCCATTGTGCCCTTTCCTCATCTGTAGCTCTAAGACTCATGGTAACACTAGGGCTGCAGCCATCAAAGACGCATTTGTTTCTATGCTTCCACAAGGTCCAGGCTCCCAGAATGATAAGGGAATCAAGTCCTTTTTTTGTGAGTCCATTAGCAATATTCCCCACCGATTCCTACCAGCCTAGATATGAGCTAACATCTGGTTGAGGAGCCAAAGAATGCAGACCAGATTTCCTTAACAACAGATACCAGAATTCCCTGGAGAAAGAATAGGTAACAAGGAGATGATCGATAGTTTCATCCTCTTGATCACAAAGAGGGCACTTCTCAGGATGAATCAGCCCTCTTTTACCAAGCCTATCTGCTGTCAAGACTCTATTTTGTGCAACCAGCCAGATGAAGAAGCGACATTTTGGCAAGGCCCAAGTTTTCCAAATTTTCTTGTGATGAGGGAAAACCACAAACCCCAAAAAGAAACCTTCGTAAGCAGTCTTTGCTGAATAGATGCCAGTAGGAACAATACTGAAAACATGTTATCGTCAACCTCAGGCTGCAGCTGCCAAGCTGAAGTCATATTCCACAACTGGAGATAATCTGTTAAGACTTCCACTGTCAGCGGACCCTTAATATCATAGATCCATTTTCTATCTGTAATTGCCTCATAAACAGTCATGTTATTGACAATCCTCTTGGGTATAACATTATACAAACTTGGAGCAAGGTCTTTAATTCTCTTACCATTTAACCACTTATCCTTCCAAAACTTTGTATTTCTACTGTTTCTACAATGTTTTTGTCTCTATGAATTGCAGCTGCAGCAGTCCAAACAGTCGGCTTTAATCCAAAGCGAACAAATATGTTCCTTTGATTTATCTGTGCTCATCAATGTTGTGTACTACAACAAGTCCCTGCATAACTCAGAAAGGTGTTCTACTCTTTTATCTCATTTTTTTGTGTTTGTGTGTGTGTGGAACAAGGTGTTCTACTTTTCCTATTTGTGGTGCATAAGAGTTATTATAAATTCATCATGCTGGGTAATTGATAAACAACTAAACCTCAGCAATGTGTTCTATATGTCCTTCCGATGGGCCATAATTGGTCAAGATGCAAAGACACTATAACCTAAATTGTGCCAGGGACGAAGCCAGCCAAGTAAGTCGCCAGGTCATCCACTTTGCTAGCTAGAGTTTGCACTGCAGTAATACAGTGCGTACAGTGATTTTCAACTTCAAACCATCAGGGTCAGACCTAGCTCTGCACTTGAACTATGCATAGTTTCTTATTCCCCACACAGCCACACCCCAAGTAACAATGTCACCCCGCATATATCCCAGGTTTGTGAGCGCAACTGTCCTAAAATCTAGCAACGTGGTATGCAAAAGCAAGGTGTTATTACCTCTGTCAGTAACGAGTAGGAAGCGCATCCGGAAAGCGGTAGCGACCCTCACCGGAGCGGAGGACGGCGGCGAGAAGAGGAATACCCGTTCCAGCATTCGGAGGCGGTGCGCACATCGGCACATGAGGGAATTCGTGAGACTTCCTTCCTGGCATTGGGATTGGCGACTTCCTTCGTGGTGGCTACGAGGTACTAGTGAAATGAAATCCGTAGCCGTGTAGCCGTAGCGTAGTTTAGCGGGCGGCGCACACAAAAAAAAGTGCGACGAACAATGGCGTTGTGTCGGCTGTAACAGGTGGCCGTCAGAGCGAGGAGATGTGATTTAATGGCCCATGGGCCTGATTTAGCTCATGTAGAAAAGCATTCGGAGTTCGAATGGGGAATATTTTGTTAAACAAAAGGCAACCGAACGTATTTTGAAGGGCCTCTGTTTTTTATTAGTTAGTTGATCGTACATTAATTATATATACTAGTCGGTTACTCGTGTGTTGCGACAGCTCACAACAATACCTACATAAATTATCCACCAAAAAGATATCAAGATTTTTTATTGATTGTCTCCGCTCTTCGCATAATATTTTTTATAAACGCACGGGTACCAAAGGCAGCAAATTAGAGACCCCATCACTTGTCTTCCCACTCAAGGTTTCGTACAACAGGAGGGGAAGAGAAGAGGCGGACATACATGTTCGTTGCCGGAGAAGGACACGACGAAGACCTTAGAATCTGGAGGCGACATAGGTAGTATATCGCTAGATATATAGGGAGAGAGCACGCAAGCAGATAAAAAAAGCCCAACAGGAGCAGCTCCAAACCGAGAGGCACACGCACTAGACGTCAATCCGAGAAGGGCGAGAGAATGCGAGTATCTTCCTAGCCCTAGACCCACCGATGTGACACAACACCACCACCAACTTCGTAGCATATGACGACTGCTGCCACGCTACGGATCTTGGTTGTCCAATATCTCAAACCTGGACTCTTCATCGCCAAGATAACCAAAGCGTAGCAGGCGCCACCATGTCCTCCTCGACGGCACGCACAGAGAAAGGCCAGGAGCATGACCGACTCGTCTCGTACCCGCGTCGACGAGCATCAGTCGGCTCATGATTGCGACCGTGGGTGGGGCAGTAGGTTGGGGAGGAAGAACAGGGCGAAGGCCGGGAAGACGAACGGGACGTCCAACGATGACGAAAACGATGGTGCGCACATAATGTGAAACGTTCTCGTGGACGTGCAATAGCCACTGCGTGAGTCAGTGTCGGGGATGGTGTCGGGCGAATACGGGGAAGAGGTGCATGCTCCTACGCCCTCTGTCGAGAATGGGGTGGCGCGGAGGTGGAGGCATGAGGGGAGAGAGAAAAGAAGTAGAATGACGAACGAGGTGGTGGCAACTGAGCCGAGGACCATCATTATCGTGTGGAGGTATAGATGGCCAAAGGGTCGTGTCTGGCGAGCCGGCCCGAGGCACGACCCATTTAATAGTGACTGGGCCAACCCGACACGAGTGTAATACCTACATTGTAAGAAAATCAAAAGGGAGAAATTATATTCCTTTATATACATTGGTGCCATCTCTACTTATCAATTCATGTGGACACCTCACTTAAACACATAAAAGGCTAATAAAGGACACCACTAAAACATGCATCATGCTGGTTTTTCACTCTTGTGTGCACTTTATGACAACATAAAAATAATGTGAAAAGAGATACACTAAAGGCCAAAGTGGAATTTAAGATGTAAAAGAAATTCTAGAAATTAGAAAGGAGGAGAAATAAAATATTTTGTGGGTGAGAATAAATATATAAAAACAAATACTATTCTTACACTAGAGAAATGAAGTTGAACATTTGACCAAGGGTTAAATTCATAACAAGACCCACATTCAAATTTGAAAATTGAAAATGAAAAGAAGAAAAAAATAAAACAGGAAAGAATAAAAAGAAAAAGGAGCCAGGACCCGAATTGGGCCCAAACTCGCTCGGCCCAGTAGCCATTTACCGCGCGGCGCAGCAGATGTCTCGCGCGCGCAACCGCAGCTGACCCAGTCTGGCAGGTGGGCCCGGCTCGGCAGTCACCTCCGCACGCGAGGCCTGGCGCGTGGGTCCCCTCGGTCAGCCGCGTACCCACCTTCCCCTTTCTTCGCTCGCCGTTGCGCAATGTCCGCCGCGAAAGCGCCGGCGCTGACCGCCCTCGGACTTCGCTCGCGCTGAATAAAAGCACACCTATGACCCGCTCTTTCCCCTGCTACCTCCTCGCGCAAGCCTAGCTTCCCCTTGAGCCAACTGATGCCGCCATTGCTGCGCTCGCGTAAAGAGTGTGGTCGCCGCCGTTGACCTGGGCCTGTATCGCTGATTGGTGTCCAGAGAGGTGTCGGGACCGTTCATCGGCGTGTGGTGATCACCGGCGTCAAGTATTGTGCCCGGGGGTCCATCGCGGCGCCCTGAATTCCTCGCCGTTGCCGGACTCCGCCGCGCATCCGCAAACGCCCCTGCTCGGCCCTCGATCCCCGGTGAGTACCTCCCCGAGAGCTTCGTATTCATCCGCGCATCGTGTAGAGGGCAATAGGTGGGAGTTTCGGGCTCGAATTTGTCGGTTCGGCCGTCCGCGGACATGGCGTCGCCGTCTCGGTTTGATCGGAGAGGAGAACGTGGCGGAAGCTTGGGCACCATTGATCCGTTTACCGATGGTGGAGATTAGACGATAGGTAACGATTCGGCCAGCGCGATCGTGAGTCGTTGATCCGTGCTCGAACGACCGCGATTAGTTCGCATATAACGTTTCGGCTTGGGTTGTTCAGGGTCGTTAGATTGAGATCGTGCGGGTGGGGCGCAGTCGCGTGGGTGATGCGCTTGAGCCATAGATTTCCAATCCCTCGGTTTGGATTAGATTGGGCATAATTAAATCGTGACCGTTCGTTTTGATCGGGTGGTCTGAAATCGAGCATACCGTTTCGGCCGTGCACCTTTACAATTAGGACCTTTCACTATTATGTAATCAACCCGCGCTCCATTCTGGTGGCTGCCTGAGTCTGTGGAATCTTGCACCAGGCCCCCTGCCTTTTGTAGTATTTGAGGCCCAATCCAGAGAGTATTGAAAATCAGAAATTAATATCAGAAATAGATTTTTAATGTATAAATAATTGCTAGAAACTTGTTTAAATTGTAGAAAATTCATATGAACTCCAAATTGGTCCATTCCAGTTCCTAAATTTTTGTAATATTATTGTTCATCCATTAGTGCCTCTGTTTTGGCATGAAAGACACATTAAAATTAATCTAGTACTTAATCTTGTTTTAAATACATAAAACCTTGGAAAAATCATAACTTAAAATCTATGACTCCAAATTTAATGATTCTAGTTCCTATGATCTTATTTTAATGTCTAGATTATTACTGTGTATTTTATTTACATATTTGGTGTGATGTTAATTTTTGCTATACTATGTATGTATTGTGTTGACGCGAGTAGACGAGAAAGCTACTAAGGATCCTGAGGTTCAGCTGGTAGAGACTGCTGAGCAGGATCTCGTTGAAGGCAAGTTGTGCCCTTGATCACTTCCTTTTACCCATTCATGTTCTTATTATTCATAATGATCTGCATAGGTTAATTTTGCTGGGACCCAATAGGTTACCCTAGATTTTGACTTTCTATATACCTTGTTTCACCACTGGTTTTACTACTAAATTTTTTGGTAGTACATGCTATTGCTTTATGTGGCTTTGGGTATAGAGATATTCATCACTCATTGTTATACTTTTTATTATTATATGTTTATTATTTACTGTTCATGATAAGATCATTATGTTAATGGGAACATGGAGAACCACCCAGGAAAAACAGTGCTACCACAAGGGTTTAATGGGACACTGTGAATCATCTAGGCCCCTCTAGTAATGTTTTGGTAATTAATGACAACTACTTGTGGACTAACGATTCTTGGAGAAATAAGAATGCAGGGTTGGACCACATAGAACAGGAAATGTTGAAGAGTCATACGCATTGGTTGTGGATCAGATGAAGGCAAAGGTATAATATAGGTTTTACTTTTGCCGGTCTTGAGGAGTTTAGAGAAGATACCTGACCGGATTAGTAGGCTAGATAGCCGTACTATTAAGAGGGGTCAATGACTTAGATCTGTGTAAAACTTAGTGCCTCATAGAGCATCAAGTAGTTGCATTTGCATGAGGACTAACAGCGCTTCTCATTTCGTGAGTTAAAAGTTCATTCAAGAGCATGTTTGAAATTTGAGAAGTCTTGGTCGCGCGGACTGTCCGGCCCTTGGGGGCGGACCGTCCGCGATCCTCCAGAGGGTCCGAAGTCTGACCATTTGTGTTGGCACTGTGTTCTATTGCACTGCGGACCGTCCGGGCCTTAGGGCCGGACCGTCCGCAGTCCTGACCAGAGAAAGGTAGCTTCGGGTCTGTCCCTGAATTATAGGCGGACGGTCCGCCTGTGAGGCGCGGACGGTCCGCATGTGTCTAACTCGTTTTTGAACAGGGACTGTGTGTTTTTATCGATTTGTACTACGGACTGTCCGGGTGACAAGTCCGGACAGTACTGCCTCAGGTCGCGGACCGTCCGGGAATTATAGCCGGACGGTCCGCACGTGTTAACTCCGTTTGACCCGAGGCTCGGGTGTTTGAATCTGCCAGGTCGCGGACGGTCCGGGCTTGAAGGGCGGACAGTCCGGACACACCTTTTGAGACAGCTCTGACATGTTTCAACGGTCATTATAGCCGTTATGTTGTACGGCGGACCGTCCGGCCCTAGGGCGCGGACGGTCCGCGTGTGCGCAGAATTGCCCCCCTTTGCACATAACGGTTGGATTTAGATGGGGGGCTATAAATAGAAGGGTAGCTCGTGTGTGAGAGCTCTCTTAGCCATTCCTTGAACACATTGAGCTCATTTGTGATCCTCCAACTCACTCTCTCACACTCTTTGCTTGAGATTGCATTCTAGTGAGAGATTGAGGGTTCCTAGTGCATTTGCATCATTTGGTGATCCTTGAGGCACTAGGTGGTACACCGAGCAAGCGTCGTTGGCTTGTTACTCTTGGAGGTTGCCGCCTCCTAGACGGCTCGGGTGATTGTCTCCGTCGAGCTCTCCAAGAAGATTGTGGAGAAGTCGCGGTGTTGATTGTGAGGGGTTCGCGCCTACCTCGCCGGAGCGGCAAAGGTGACATTAGTGGAATCGAGGTATTGAGTGATTTCTTGTCCACTTGGCTCAAAGATCAAGTCGTGTCTTGATAGAGGAGCAAGTGAGAGCTTGAAGTCCACCTCAACGTGGATTAGGGGTGATCGGCAAATCACCGATACCACGGGATAAATTTCGGTGTCTATTCCTTCTAGCATTACTTATTGCCTTGCAATTGATTAGTGTTTTGCTTATTGTTCTTCAAAGTATTCAATCTCCGTAGTTGTCTTTCATACATTGTTTACTTATTGACACTAGTAAATTTATTCCCCTTGTTGTATTGATTAAATTTACTTAGTATTGTTGTTTTTAGTCAAAACCGTCTATTCACCCCCCCTCTAGCCGGTGTCCTAGATCCTACAAGTGGTATCAGAGCCGAGGACTCCATTGTTTGTGGATCTAATCATCCCGGAGTGGGACAATATGGCTAGTAACAACAATGTGCACATTGGGAAGCCACCGCACTTTGATGGAAACAATTATGATTATTGGAAAATAAGAATGTCAATGCATCTTAGAGCAATGGGTGGAAAAATTTGGCAAATTGTTAGAGATGGATTTGTTGTATTGAAGGAAGATGAACCATCAGTTAGTGATAATGAGAATATCCTCACAAATGATCAAGCCATGAATGTCTTTTATGATGCTCTTGATATAAATGAGTTCAATCGTATCAAGAATCTCACAACCGCTCATGAGATTTGGGTAAAACTAATGGAAATTCATGAAGGAACTACAATTGTGAAGAGTGCCAAACTATATGTGTGCAAAGGGAAGTTTGAGCAATTTATTATGAAAGAAGATGAGAGTGTATCCGATATGTTCAATCGATTGAATGAGATTGTAAATGAACTCAAAGGACTTGGTTTTAATGTACCGGATGTGGATTTCACACACAAGTTCCTTAGATCACTTCCGGAGAAATATGAGACTATTGTGACAATGCTAGTAAGGAGTGATCTATCTACAACCTCTCCAACCGAAGTATTGGGAGAAATTCTCACTCAAGATATATTTAAGAAGTCACAAGCCGATGCTTTAAGTTTGGCAAAGAAGGTGAAAAATGAATCTATTGCTCTCAAAGCCAAGGCCTCAAAGGCAATTGAAAAGGAAGATAGCAATGATGAAGAAAATGAAAGTGAGAGTGATTGTGACATGGCTTTATTTGTAAGGAAATTCAATAAATTCATGAAGATGAAAAGAGGTCAACCTAGAAGAGGTCAAACATCTAGAAGAAATGCTTTCAATGATAGAAAATGTTTTGAGTGTGGGGAACCCGGTCACATTGCCATGAATTGTCCAAGCAAGAAGAAGAAGGGCAAAGATGAAAGTGACAAGAAGAAAAAGAAATACTATAACAAGAAGAAAGATGGCAAAGCCTACTTAGTTGAATGGGACTCGGATGATAGCTCGGATGATGATGATGATGACACCTCATCCAAGCTTAATGCCGGAATTGCCATCAAGGAAGCTCCCTCACTCTTCTCATCCCCCCATTGTCTCATGGCAAAGGGAGATGCTAAGGTAAAAATCATCACCGATTTAAATGATATAAATGATGATGATGATATCGATGATGTTGATGATGATGGCTATTCATATGATGATCTTGTTAGAATGTTAGGTGAGGCCGATGACTACATGCACAAAGAAAAAGAAAAATTTAAGGCCTTGAAGGAATTGTATAAAAACCTCCAAGTGTCTTTTGAGGAGCTCAAGACCTCTCACAATGATCTCAAAGAAAATTGTGAGAAGCTTGCGGATGCTCAAAAATCATCTATTGTGCATGAAGTTGAGGTGGTCACTAAGGATGTTGGAGTCACTTGTGACTTACTTGATAGTCTTACAAGTGAACCACTACCTACTAACTCTATTTGTGATAAATGCAAAATTTCTCTCAATGATAATATTGCTCTTGATGAATCAAAAATTATTGTTGAGAATGAAGTGTTAGTGGATAGAATAAATACTCTAACTCATGACCTAGAAAAGGCATATGGTGGTAAGAAGAAGTTGGATTTCATATTGGGAAGTCAACGATGTTCTCTCAACCGTGAAGGTCTTGGATATGTTCCCAAGAAAGGAAAGAATGCTTTTGTAAAGCAAAAGACATTGTTTGTGAAAGAATGTGACAAAGTGTGTCACAAGTGTCACAAAAAGGGACATGTTAAGAAAAATTGTCCCAAGTTCAAACATGTATCCTCCACTTGTTTTGAGCATTGTTATGTTCTTTCTCATAATGCAAAAGGTGTTCATGCTAAATTTGTTGGTACTTCAATTGTTGGAAACAAAAAGAAAGCTATTTGGGTGCCAAAGACCTTGGTCACTAACATCCAAGGACCCAAGCAAGTTTGGGTACCTAAAAGAGATTGATTTCCTTTTGTAGGTAAACTACAAGGCGGGAGGGAATCATTGGGTGTTGGATAGTGGATGTACTCAACACATGACCGGGGATATGAAGATGTTTACCCAAATGAGTGAGGAAGATTGCTCAAATTATGATAGTATCACATTTGGAGATAATCGTAAAGGAAAGGTTAAAGGTTTGGGTAAAATTGCTATTTCAAATGATCATTCTATATCAAATGTGCTATTGGTTGAGTCTTTGAACTTTAATTTACTTTCCGTAGCTCAATTATGTGATTTAGGATTTTGTTGCAATTTCACAGTTGAAGATGTTATTATCTCTAGTGTTGACGGTAGCAATCTTAAATTTAAAGGTTTTAGACATGAAAATCTTTATCTTGTTGATTTCTCATCTAATGAGGCAAAGCTCACAACTTGCTTATTTTCAAAAGCTTCACTAGGTTGGTTATGGCATAGAAGACTTGGTCATGTTGGGATGAAGCAACTCAATCGGTTAACCAAGCATGACTTAGTTCGAGGCTTGAAAGATGTGAAGTTTGAAAAGAACAAATTGTGTAGCTCTTGTCAAGCCGGTAAGCAAGTGGCAAATACTCATCCAAATAAAAGTCAAATGTCCACTCATCGACCTTTGGAATTACTTCACATGGATTTATTTGGGCCCACATCTTTTGTAAGTATTGGTGGTAATTCTTATTGTCTTGTGATTGTGGATGACTATTCAAGATTTACTTGGGTTTATTTTCTACGAGACAAATCCAATGTGTTTGAAACATTCAAGTCATTTGCTATATTGGCTCAAAATCAATTTGATTTCGACATCAAAAAGGTTAGAAGTGATAATGGGTCGGAATTCAAAAATGCAAGAATTGATCAATATTGTGATGACAAGGGTATCAAACATGAATTCTCTTCCAAATATACCCCGGAACAAAACGGTATTGTTGAAAGAAAGAATAGAACTCTTATTGATATGGCAAGGTCTATGTTAGCGGAATATAATATATCGGATTCTTATTGGGCCGAGGCAATAAATACCGCTTGTCATTCATCAAATAGACTATATTGTCACAAACTCTTGAAGAAAACTCCATATGAATTGCTCATTGGTAGAAAGCCAAATATCTCATATTTTAGGGTATTTGGTTGCAAATGTTATATTTTGAGAAAGGGAAGCCGGCTTTCTAAATTTGAGAAGAAATGTGATGAGGGTTTTCTTCTTGGATATTCATCAAATAGTAAGGCTTATAGAGTCTTCAACAAAACTCATGGTATTATTGAGGAAGCATATGATGTTGAATTTGATGAAACAAATGGGTCTCAAGATGAGAGTGATAATCTCGATGATGTTGGGGGAACTCAATTGATAAATGCAATGAAAACAATGGCCATTGGTGAAATAAAACCTAAGGAAGATGATGATGAAGATAGTGTGGTTGTTATTCCTTCATCCTCAACTATAAATGAGGAAGATCACCAAAGCAAACCACTCGATGAAACCATGGATACTCATGATCAAGGTACTTCAAGACCTACGGTTTCTCCTAATGCTTCATCAAGCAACTATCAAACGGTATCAAGAATTCATCATTCCATTGTGAAGGATCACCCGGTTGATCAAATTGTGGGTGATATTAGTAAGGGTGTTCAAACTCGCTCTCGCATAGCTTCATTTTGTGAACATTTCTCTTTTGTATCTTGTATGGAACCTAACCGTGTAGATGAAGCTCTACTTGATGTTGATTGGGTGAATGCAATGCATGAAGAATTAAATAACTTCACTCGAAATGAAGTTTGGGAGCTTGTTGAGAGACCAAAGAACCACAATGTTATTGGTACAAAATGGGTGTTCCGCAACAAGCACAATGAAGATGGTGTGGTAGTAAGAAACAAGGCAAGATTAGTTGCACAAGGATATACTCAAATTGAAGGATTGGATTTTGGGGAGACATTTGCTCCCGTAGCAAGATTAGAAGCAATCCGGATTCTACTTGCTTATGCTTGTGCACACAATATCAAGCTCTACCAAATGGATGTAAAGAGTGCCTTTCTAAATGGTAAGATTAGTGAACTAGTGTATGTTGAACAACCTCCCGGTTTTGAGGACCCCAAAAGACCTAACCATGTGTTCAAGCTCTCTAAAGCTCTCTATGGGCTTAAGCAAGCTCCACGCGCTTGGTATGAAAGGCTTAGGGATTTCTTGCTTTCCAAAGACTTCAAAATTGGGAAGGTTGACACTACTCTATTCACTAAAAGAATTGGTAAAGATTTATTTGTTTGTCAAATCTACGTTGATGATATTATTTTTGGATCTACTAATGAATTATTTTGTGAGGAGTTCGGAAAAATGATGTCAAAGGAATTTGAAATGTCTATGATAGGAGAATTGAGCTTCTTTCTTGGCCTTCAAATCAAACAATTGAAAGATGGAATTTTTATAAGTCAATCAAAATATTTGAGGGACATGCTCAAGAAGTTTGGTTTAGAAAATGCTAAGCCTATCAAGACTCCAATGGCAACAAATGGTCATCTAGACTTAGATGAAGGAGGTACAATAGTTGATCAAAAACTTTATCGTTCAATAATTGGTAGTTTGCTTTATATTACCGCATCTAGGCCCGATGTTATGTTTAGTGTATGCATGTGTGCTCGATTTCAAGCTTCTCCTAGAGAGATTCACTTGAAGGCCGCTAAAAGGATTCTAAGATATTTGAAGTATACTCCCAATATTGGTCTATGGTATCCCAAAGGTGCTCAATTTGAATTAATTGGATATTCGGATTCGGACTATGCGGGGTGCAAAGTTGATAGAAAAAGCACCTCCGGTTGTTGTCAATTTCTTGGTAGATCTCTTGTTTCATGGTCTTCTAAGAAACAAAATTCGGTTGCTCTATCTACCGCCGAGGCGGAATATATATCGGCCGGAAATTGTTGTGCTCAACTATTATGGATGAAACAAACCTTATTGGACTATGGAATTATTTTCAAGAATGTGCCTCTCATGTGTGATAATGAGAGTGCGGTGAAATTGGCTACCAATCCGGTCCAACATTCAAGAACCAAGCATATTGATATACGGCATCACTTCTTAAGAGATCATGTTGGCAAGGGAGATATCTCTATTTATTCCATTGGCACCGATGATCAATTAGCAGACATTTTTACAAAACCTTTGGATGAAACAAGATTTTGTTCTCTAAGAAGTGAAATGAATGTGATCGATATCTCTAATGTGACTTGAAGTTGATCACACATGTGTCGCCTTGCATCTTGGGTCTAAGTATGTTTTTTTTGTGCTATTTATTTGGTATTATTTGTGCATTTTTCATTTCTAATTACTCTAGATAGTTTAATTCAAAAATCTTGCATTTCTCAAATACATCATAAGTATATGCATGCATACCAACTTTTGGATTGGTCAAAATGTCCATATATGAGCACCAATTCGGATTCGGAATTCAAAATCAGAAAGTGGACAGAAATTGGAAAAATGAGTATCAGGCCGCGGACCGTCCGCCCATGGACCGCGGACCGTCCGCAGCATCAAGCAATGGACAGTCCGAGCAGCCTCGCAGACTGTCTGAGGTCATCAGGACGCGGACCGTCCGCCGCCCCCGCGCGGACCGTCCGCGACAGGGCAGAAAAAGGACCAGAGCCCGCAGACTTGCCAGTTGTGCCTATTCGGTTGTTCTCTCTTGCTCTCCACTCGCTATATCCTCTCTTGTGTCGAGTGTGCGCGGACCGTGAAGTGAAGTTGCGTGCGGACAGTCCGACAGCTTGCTGCACCATTCCCTCAACATGTCTTCATCACGGTATCTTCAAATCTTGTGGATTTAATCAAATTTCATCAACTTTGAGATTATTTGGGTTTCTTCTCTGATCTGAAATTGAGCAGTGGGTTTCAAAATCTGATTGGTGGGATTGTTAGTTCTTCTCAATATCAATGCTATGCAAAATTTTCAACTTATTTGGCTGGGTATTATCTGCAAAACCATCAAATTGAACACTTGTGGCGGCTAGGGTTCTTGGAGTCGCCCCTGGTCGGTCGCGGACCGTCCGCCTGGTGGACGCGGACCGTCCGGGCCTCTGGCGCGGACCGTCCGGCCCCCTAGCGCGGACAGTCCGGACCCTGGCAGAGCATTACAGTTCCATTCCTTTTATAAATGGTGATTGGTTTCAATTATTCATCTATGGATGTTTGTCACATTGTTGCAGTGGTCTTGGTGGTCTACGCAAGAAACTTGCAGGTCGCTTTAAATCCAAGCGCCCTCGAGGAAATGATGATGATTATGTACCAACCACTGATTCAGAAGCCCAATCCTCAGCTGGGGGCACTGAATCCATGGATGCGGAAGATTTTCCTCATGTTCATCCTGATTATCCCATTGATATCCAAGGATGGACTTTCCCAAAGCGGAGATTTTCTATGACTGAGTACTGCTCTCGACGGACTGTGAATCAGTATGCTCTGCCATCAGATACCAACATCCAGTTTTTCCACACGCAGCTGCAGTTTGATGTTTTCTGGGGCACCCTGGTGGATACTAATTTCCATAAGCATCAGGTGATTGATTGGTCATTCCTGCTCAGTCAATCAGTCATGGAGGGTTTGATCCCTAAGTTTGAGGCATGCGGACTATATCAGTTTATGGGGCAGCGCACAGATTTTAATGAAATGGCTGTTAAGCAATTCTTGGCTACCTCAGAGATTGATATTGCAGAAGAATCCATCACCTGGATGACTGGCTTCAAGCGCTACTCTGCTTCTTTTGCTGACTTTGCAGCTGCCAACAGTCTGAACTATGGCACCATTTCTGCTGGAGTGGATCTTTATACTGAAGACAATTTTGAGGATTTTGTGCAGTTTTATGAGCCAGCCAGACTTGGTATACCCAGGAGATTTGGTGAGACAGCAGGACTCAGACATCATCCTGCTGTCATCAACAAGATTGCCAGAGTCACCATCCTTCCCAAGAGTGGTGATAAGAGTAAAATCAGGGAGAAGTTCTGGAACATAATTCATCACATTATGAATGGAGAAGTCATGAACATTGTTCTTTTCATGATGAGGCAGCTTAATGATTTAAAGATGGACAAGAATCAAAACTTGGCATATGCTCCATACATTATGGCTCTTATCAAATCCAAGACAAGATTTGAGGGCCCATGTGAGATTGTCCACACTCCATTCAGGCCTTTTAAGAATGAGATAGGGTTTCTCACCAGGCCACTCACTCCATTCCCAGATGATGAGGAAGACCCTGGCTATGAGGGTGGAGCAGCGCCTAATGTTGAGGAACAGCAGATGCCTCCTCCTCCACCTCCTCCTCAGCCTCAGCACTATTGGGAGCCTGCTCCAGGATATTTTGATCCTTATTTTCACAACATGCAGCAAGGGCTGGAGGCTCATATTGATACTCGATTTGAGGGGTTGATGTCACATGTGGATCACCGCCTCGATGACATGCGGTCTCGCTTTGACGACAACTGGGATGTGCTCAACTCTGAATTTTCTGACCTTCGTGATCACATTCACACTAATGTCACTGATCCCATCATGTCAAGGCTGAATAATATGCAACAAAGCTTTCAAGATAACATGGGTGCTCTCTCCAGTCAGTTTGATAATCTTTCTACAACTGACAACATGCATGATATCAGTCAGAGGCAGCAGCAGCTCCAGCAGGACTTTGACCAGTTCTCCTCCCTGTTTGACACCTTCCGCACTCATTATTACCACATGCATCCTCCGCCGAGTGATCAGTAAGGCCTCTCCTTTGTGGCAATTGATGCCAAAGGGGGAGAGAAGTGATGAGAAGTTGTCAGGCGTCTCCTTCAGGGGGAGTTGGTGGTTCTATGTGGACACTAAGACCATGCATATGCATTTTATCTTTTTTGTGCCGTTTTAGTTTATGTCTTATGCATTTGGAACTTGGTTCGATCTATTAACTCTATGTCGTATGTCTGTGGATTATTATCTGTAATATTCTGTGGGATGAACTATGTTTTAGTTCAAATTACTCTGTGTGTGGTTAATCGAGATGTGATTATAATTGCTGCGCTCACTCTACGAATCATCGCTTGTATGTCTCGATAACCATGTTTGTAGGAAAGTCTCCATCAAGCTCTAATATATTATGTGTGTTATATCTTCAACTTCAAATAATCCTGCACACACTTAGGGGGAGCCCTTCTTGCATACTGAGTTTCTATTGGGATTTATCTATCTTTTGGACAGAACTTCAATTCAAGATAAGTCCTATGAAACTCATCTCCAAAATCTATTTTATACCTTAGGTATGAGAGAGATTTGGAGAAACTAAACTTCTCTTTAATATACTATGTGGTGTTGTCATCAATTACCAAAAAGGGGGAGATTGTGAATCATCTAGGCCCCTCTAGTAATGTTTTGGTAATTAATGACAACTACTTGTGGACTAACGATTCTTGGAGAAATAAGAATGCAGGGTTGGACCACATAGAACAGGAAATGTTGAAGAGTCATACGCATTGGTTGTGGATCAGATGAAGGCAAAGGTATAATATAGGTTTTACTTTTGCCGGTCTTGAGGAGTTTAGAGAAGATACCTGACCGGATTAGTAGGCTAGATAGCCGTACTATTAAGAGGGGTCAATGACTTAGATCTGTGTAAAACTTAGTGCCTCATAGAGCATCAAGTAGTTGCATTTGCATGAGGACTAACAGCGCTTCTCATTTCGTGAGTTAAAAGTTCATTCAAGAGCATGTTTGAAATTTGAGAAGTCTTGGTCGCGCGGACTGTCCGGCCCTTGGGGGCGGACCGTCCGCGATCCTCCAGAGGGTCCGAAGTCTGACCATTTGTGTTGGCACTGTGTTCTATTGCACTGCGGACCGTCCGGGCCTTAGGGCCGGACCGTCCGCAGTCCTGACCAGAGAAAGGTAGCTTCGGGTCTGTCCCTGAATTATAGGCGGACGGTCCGCCTGTGAGGCGCGGACGGTCCGCATGTGTCTAACTCGTTTTTGAACAGGGACTGTGTGTTTTTATCGATTTGTACTACGGACTGTCCGGGTGACAAGTCCGGACAGTACTGCCTCAGGTCGCGGACCGTCCGGGAATTATAGCCGGACGGTCCGCACGTGTTAACTCCGTTTGACCCGAGGCTCGGGTGTTTGAATCTGCCAGGTCGCGGACGGTCCGGGCTTGAAGGGCGGACAGTCCGGACACACCTTTTGAGACAGCTCTGACATGTTTCAACGGTCATTATAGCCGTTATGTTGTACGGCGGACCGTCCGGCCCTAGGGCGCGGACGGTCCGCGTGTGCGCAGAATTGCCCCCCTTTGCACATAACGGTTGGATTTAGATGGGGGGCTATAAATAGAAGGGTAGCTCGTGTGTGAGAGCTCTCTTAGCCATTCCTTGAACACATTGAGCTCATTTGTGATCCTCCAACTCACTCTCTCACACTCTTTGCTTGAGATTGCATTCTAGTGAGAGATTGAGGGTTCCTAGTGCATTTGCATCATTTGGTGATCCTTGAGGCACTAGGTGGTACACCGAGCAAGCGTCGTTGGCTTGTTACTCTTGGAGGTTGCCGCCTCCTAGACGGCTCGGGTGATTGTCTCCGTCGAGCTCTCCAAGAAGATTGTGGAGAAGTCGCGGTGTTGATTGTGAGGGGTTCGCGCCTACCTCGCCGGAGCGGCAAAGGTGACATTAGTGGAATCGAGGTATTGAGTGATTTCTTGTCCACTTGGCTCAAAGATCAAGTCGTGTCTTGATAGAGGAGCAAGTGAGAGCTTGAAGTCCACCTCAACGTGGATTAGGGGTGATCGGCAAATCACCGATACCACGGGATAAATTTCGGTGTCTATTCCTTCTAGCATTACTTATTGCCTTGCAATTGATTAGTGTTTTGCTTATTGTTCTTCAAAGTATTCAATCTCCGTAGTTGTCTTTCATACATTGTTTACTTATTGACACTAGTAAATTTATTCCCCTTGTTGTATTGATTAAATTTACTTAGTATTGTTGTTTTTAGTCAAAACCGTCTATTCACCCCCCCTCTAGCCGGTGTCCTAGATCCTACAGACACCCTTGGCTGATTAAATAGGAAAGCTAGTGGATGACTACCTTACCTGAAAGGGGCAAGGCAGTAGGGGAGTGGTCAGTGTAGGGAGGTCCTTGGGTTGATTTTGTTGCGATGACGGTCAGGCGAGGGATTCCTGCACTGGAGCTTCCTATAAACTGTAGCGGGTTTTCTGAAGCTAGTGGAACTTTGTTAAGGCCTCGTAGTGGTATCCTGCCTCGCTTCCTTGGTAGAGGTGTATGGGGTCTGATCAACTCCGTGGCAAATGGGTAACACGACTTGTGGGTAAAGATGCGCAACCTCTGCAGAGTGTAAAACTGGTATACTAGCTGTGCTCACGGTCATGAGCAGCTCGGACACTCACATGATTAATTTATGGAACTTAAATTCAATTTGTCATATCATTTCATTGGGATTATTTTATTATTACTTTCACTTATTATTACTATGGTTTGGTATTTACTTACACTTAGTAACTGCTAATAAAATTTTGACCAACACATAAAAGCGATGCTCAGCTTCAGCCTTATTACATTGAATTGTCTTACACTTCACATGAACTCCCACCTTTGGTGAGTTCCTGCACATTATTCCCCACGACTTGTTGAGCTATGAACGTATGTGAGCTCACTCTTGCTATCTCACACCCCCCACAGGAGAAGAACAGGTGGTCGAAGAGGAGCCGCCTAACACTGAGGCTTTCGACTTGATCTAGGTGACGTCTCCCAGTCAGCTCTCTGGCGCTAGGGAATAATATTTAGTTCACTTTATTTTATCATTTATGTTTGTAAGACTTCCGCTATGTAATAAGTACATTTATGATATTTATGACATTTATCTCTATGCACTCTGTTATTATATGTGTTGTCTTCTCTGGCGCATATATGAGATGCTGAGAGCACCTAGAGGGGGGTGAATAGGTGATCCTGTAAAATCAAGAGCTAAATAGCCACAAAACTTAGATATTAAAGTGTTAGCGTGACTAAGTAGCTTTGAAGCGAGTTCTTGTGAACACAACAATCACAGAGAATCCAACACAAGAGACACGCGATTTTTATCCCGTGGTTCGACCAAGTAACACTTGCCTATTTCCACGTTGTGGTGTCCCAATGGACAAGGGTTGCACTCAACCCCTTTCAAGTGATCCAATGATCAACTTGAATACCACGGTCTTTTCGTTTAGAGTATCTTCCCGTTTGTGAGGAATCTCCACAATTTGGCGTCTCTCGCCCTTACAATAGAGATCACAAAGAAAGCACAGAGTAAGGTTGGGAGAAGCAACACACACAAGATTCAATCCGTAGCACACACACGCACACAAGTCAAGACTTGAGCTCAAAGGACAACAGAGGGAGTTCACAACTCGAAATGAAGCTCAAATCACTATCACAATGAATAAAATGTGTGGGAGCGGAGTCTGGATGTCTTAGTATGCTTGGAGAATGCTTGGTATCCTGCTCCATGCGCCTAGGGGTCCCTTTTATAGCCCCAAGGCAGCTAGGAGCCGTTGGAGATCAACATGGAAGGCTATCCTTGCCTTCTGTTGAGTGGTGCACCGGACAGTCCGGTGCGCCACCGGACAGCCACTGTAGCATGTCCGGTGCGCGATTTCCTTCCAAATCGGGCACAGTCGACTGTTGCTCCTCGAAATCGGTTGGCGCACCGGACAGTCCGGTGCACCCAGCCGACCGTTGGAGCAGCCACGTGTCGCGCGTTGATCGCGCAGTCGATTGTTGGCGCGGGCGCCGTTGGCTCACCGGACAGTCCGGTGCACCACCGGTCAATCCGGTGAATTATAGCCATGTCGCCCCGTTCCTTTTCCCGAGAGCGACGAGTTCGCCGCGGATGACTCACCGGACAGTCTGGTGCACCACCGGACAGTCCGGTGAATTATAGCCGTACGACTCCGTCGATTTCCGAGAGCAGATAGTTCACCGGAGGCCAGCCTAGGGCACCGGACAGTCCGGTGTGCCAGGCTGAGTTGGAGTTGGCTGTACATGACCAACTCTTCTTCAATTCAACTTTTCTCTTCTTGGCTCTGTTTCTAGTACTTAGATAAACACATTAGTATTTAAAAACAATGTACTAAGTCTAGAAACATACCTCGTGCCTTGATTTGCACTTTTCCCACATTTAGCACACAAGGATTCAATTAATATGTGTTGGGCATCTAATCACCAAAATACTTATAGAAATTGCCCAAGGGCATATTTCCCTTTCAGATCCACCTGGCTTTGTTCCTTAAAGCCTGGGTGTGACAGAAGTCGTATCAGAGGAAATGTTGACTGTAGGAGGAAACCTAGATAGAAATGGACAACCCTTACCTACTTATCTTACTCTGATTCTCTCTATACTTATCTTGATCCTGTCTCACCTTCTACTGTTCTACTCTGATCATTCTTATCTTTTCTACTCTAAGACAAGATGGATTTCACACCTTGGAATCCTACATTTATGACCTTTTTAAGGGATAGGAGACCTAAGACAAAAAAAATTATTTTCTCTATTAAAAATGTTGGTTGATTGTTCTGATGATCAATGCCTGATTTGCTTCTTTGATTGATTGAAATAGTATAGATGGGCATCTTAGCATGTACCACCATAAGCTAATGAATTAGCTTTAGTAGGCAACAAACTTAGCTAATGAATCCCCCAAAGTAACATGATTCGTAATCACCTACCTTGTCTACTATTGTTTCTTACCATATGTTTCTAACTCAGATGGTCAATACCAGGAAGGGTGGTGGAATTGATTTACCTCCTAATCGACACACTCGGAGGATATTTAGACAACCCTAGCCACAACTAGCAGAGATGGATCCTCCACCACCGCCTCCACCAGGCGGAGTTGACCCAATGGTTGCAGCTCAGATGAGGATGATACAACAGATGGCAGACACTATGGCAGATATGCGTGCGTAGATGCAGCAAGAACGCCAGGAGATTGAGAGCACCTAGAGGGGGGGTGAATAGGTGATCCTGTGAAATTCAACAACTAATAGCCAATAAAACTTGGTTAAGTGTTAGTATGGCTAAGTAACGAGCTCTTGCGAACACACAAGTAATCATAGAAAAGCAATCACAAGAGGCACGCGAGTTATCCTGTGGTTCGGCCAAGTATAACACTTGCCTAATCCACGTTGTGGCGTCCCAATGGACGAGGGTCGCACTCAACCCCTTTCAAGTGATCCAATGATCAACTTGAATACCACGGTGTTTTCTTTTCTTTTACTATCTCCCGTTTGCGAGGAATCTCCACAACTTGGAGCCTCTCGCCCTTACAATTGATGATCACAAAGAAGCACGGAAGTAAGGGAGGGGAGAGCAACACACACAAGACTCAAAGCATGAGCACAATCACGCACACAAGCCACAACTTGAGCTCACAACACAATGCGAGGAGTTCTCTACTCAAATAGAGCTCAAGTCACTATCACAAAGAATCAAATGCGCGAGAATAAAGTCTTGGTTCTTAGAGATGATCAAAGAATGCTTGGTATACTCCTCCATGCGCCTAGGGGTCCCTTTTATAGCCCCAAGGCAGCTAGTAGCCGTTGGAGGCAATCTGGGAAGGAAATTCTTGCCTTCTGTCGGGTGGCGCACCGGACAGTCCGGTGCACCACCGGACAGGTACTGTTCATGGTCCGGTGCAGATCGCCTTCCTAAAATGGCACAGCCGACTGTTGCAGAAATGTAGCCGTTGGCGCACCGGACACTGTCCGGTGCACACCGGACAGTCCGGTGCCCCCTGCCGACCGTTGGAGCGGGCCACACGTCGCCCGCGGATTTGGCGGCCGACCATTGCGCAGGCGGCCATTGGCTCACCGGACAGTCCGGTGAATTATAGCCGTACGCCACCGACGAATTCCCGAGAGTGGCCAGTTCGCCAGAGCCCAGCCTGGCACACTGGACACTGTCCGGTGCACCACCGGACAGTCCGGTGTGCCAGACTGCGCTGAGTCTTGGCTGCTCCAGCCAAGTCTTTTCCTTTCTCTCTTTTCTCTGATTCTAGCACTTAGACAAATATATTAGTACACTAAAACCAATGTACTAAGTCTAGAATCATACCTTCGTGTTGATTTGCACTTCACCCATCATTTGGCATAGAATTACTCACTCAATGTGTGTTGAGCACTTAATCACCAAAATATATTAGAAATGGCCCAAGGGCACATTTCCCTTTCAATCTCCCCCTTTTTGGTGATTTATGCCAACACATCAAAAAGCAACAAATAGAAGTACAACATCAATGCAAATGAGAACAAATATAGCCTTTGACAAGATTTGACATATTTGGATCGTTCTTTGCCACCACTTGGTTTGTTTTTGCAAATCAAATTCATTTTCCTATCTCTAAGTCAAACTCACTTGTTTGGGCATATAGATAGATAATCCAATAGAGAAAATGACCAAGGTCCAAAAACTCCCCCTTTTTCCCAAAATTTTCAATTCTCCCCAATTGAGGCCAAATTTTGACAATAAGAGTATTTTGACAAATCAAAAGTGCTAACTCTACTATTTTCAAAATTCTCAAGTGGTAGATAATCCATTTGCTTTGGCCTTAATTTCTCCCCCTTTGGCATCAAGCACCAAAACGGGATTAATTTTGTCCCTTTAACCCCATTGCCTCACCAAAAATTGTCAATTAAGAGCAAAAAGGCAATATGAGCATGGTGATGAACTTGGAGTAAATTACCCTCTCATCGGAGTGCAGTGGAAGTCTTGCATGGTCCAAGTTCACCTTTCCCTTTCAATCCACCTTTGAGACTAAATCAAGTAAACTCAAGCACACGGTTAGTCTCAAAGGATCAAGTTGTAGCACATCTCCCCCTAAATATGTGCATCACTCACACATGGACTTGTGAGGTCCGAGGATTCCTTGCACAACTTGAGCACCATAATTAAACAACAAGATGCATAAAGGAACATGATCAAAGGCATAAAACACATGTATGCTATAAATCAATCCAAGTTACGCGAATCTAAGACATTTAGCTCACTACGCAGCCTGCAAAAGGTCTTCTCATCTAAAGGCTTGGTAAAGATATCGGCTAGCTGGTTCTCGGTGCTAACATGAAACACTTCGATATCTCCCTTTTGCTGGTGGTCTCTCAAAAAGTGATGCCGGATGTCTATGTGCTTTGTGCGGCTGTGTTCAACAGGATTTTCCGCCATACGGATTGCACTCTCATTGTCACATAGGAGTGGGACTTTGCTCAGATTGTAGCCAAAGTCCCGGAGGGTTTGCCTCATCCAAAGTAGTTGCGCGCAACACTGTCCTGCAGCAACATACTCGGCCTCAGCGGTGGATAGGGCTGGACGAAATACTCGTGGCTCGCTCGGTTCATGGTCAGCTTGGCTCGGCTCGGATCGGCTCGTTTGAATTTTTTCACGAGCTGAGCTGACATACTAGCTCGGTTCGTTAACGAGCCAGCTCGGTTTGTTAATGAGCCAGCTCGCGAGCTAAACGAGCTACCATATTCCATCAAAACGAAGCTATATGCATATAATTTACAGAATAATTGATGAACATATTATATATATGTGAGGTGTCTATGGCCTATGAATTAAACTAATGAATAATGAACTATGTCTATGTGTTAATTTGGTTTATGCAAATATAATTATGGGTTAAACTGATGAACATGTATGTGAATTGTGAATTAATGAGTGATGAATTGTGCTAATTTGGTGTTATATTGACGTGGTTTGTGAAACTATGAGTATAATTACTATTTTCTATTGTTAAATTAGTTTGAAATTAACTAAAAATAATTATTATGTACATTTTATTTTTTTCTGCTCTGGCTCGCGAGCTAAACGAGCCAGCTCGAGCTCGTAAACGAGCCGAGCCGAGCTGACTCTGTGGCTCGTTACCTTAACGAGCCGAGCCGAGCTGGCTCGTTAGCTTAACGAGCCAACTCGAACTCGGACGAGCCGAGCCGAGCCGAGCTGGCTCGATATCCACCCCTAGCGGTGGATAGGGCAACGGAGGTTTGTTTCTTCGAACTCCAAGACACCAGGGACCTTCCTAGGAATCGGCACGTCCCTGATATACTCTTCCTATCAACCTTGAACCCGGCATAATCGGAGTGTGAATATCCAATCAAGTCAAAGGTAGACCCCTTTAGATACCAGATCCCAAAGCAAGGCGTAGCAACTAAATATCTAAGAATTCGCTTAACGGCCACAAGGTGACACTCCCTTGGGTCGGATTGAAATCTAGCACACATGCATACGCTAAGCATAATATCCGGTCTACTAGCGCATAAATAAAGTAAAGACCCTATCATAGACCGGTATGCCTTTTGAACAACGGACTTACATCCTTTGTTGAGGTCGACATGTCCGTCGGTTCCCATGGGTGTCTTTGCGGGCTTGGCGTCCTTCATCCCGAACCGCTTGAGCAAGTCTTGCATGTACTTCATTTGTGAGATGAAGGTGCCGTCCTTGAGTTGCTTCACTTGGAACCCAAGGAAGTAGTTCAACTCGCCCATCATCAACATCTCAAATTTCTGTGTCATCACCCTGCTAAACTCCTCACAAGACTTTTGGTTAGTAGAACCAAATATTATGTCATCGACATAAATTTGGCACACAAATAAGTCACCATCACAAGTCTTAGTGAAAAGAGTTGGATGGGCTTTCCCAACCTTGAAAGCATTAGCAATTAGGAAATCTCTAAGGCATTCATACCATGCTCTTGGGGCTTGCTTAAGTCCATAGAGCGCCTTAGAGGGTTTACACACATGGTCGGGGTACCGTTCATCCTTAAAGCCAGGGGGTTGCTCCACGTACACCTCCTCCTTGATCGACCCGTTGAGGAAAGCACTCTTCACATCCATTTGGAACAACCTGAAAGACTAGTGAGCGGCATAGGCTAATAGAATGCGAATAGACTCTAGCCTAGCCATAGGAGCAAAAGTCTCCTCGAAATCCAAACTTGCGACTTGGGCATAACCTTTTGCCACAAGTCGAGCCTTGTTTCGTGTCACCGCTCCGTGCTCGTCTTGCTTGTTGCGGAACACCCACTTGGTTCCCACAACGTTTTGCTTGGGACGTGGCACCAGGGTCCAAACTTCATTTCGCTTGAAGTTGTTGAGCTCTTCCTGCATGGCCAACACCCAGTCCGGATCTAGCAAGGCCTCTTCTACCCTGAAAGGCTCAATAGAAGAGACAAACGAGTAATGCTCACAAAAATTAGCTAATCTAGAGCGAGTGGTTACTCCCTTGCTTATATCACCCAAAATCTGGTCGACGGGATGATTCCTTTGAATCGTCGCTCGGACTTGAGTTGAAGGGGCCCATGGTGCTTCTTCCTCCACAACTTGATCTTCTTGTGCTCCTCCTTGATCACACGCCTCCTCTTGAGGAACCTGTTCATCATCTTGTGTTGGGGGATGCACCATCGTTGAGGAAGAAGGTTGATCTTGCTCTTGTTGTTCCTGTGGTCGCACATCTCCAATCGCCATGGTGCGGATTGCGGCCGTCGGAACATCATCTTCATCTATATCATCAAGATCAACTTGCACTCTTGGAGAGCCATTAGTCTCATCAAATACAACGTCGCTAGAGACTTCAACCAAACCCGATGATTTGTTGAAGACTCTATACGCCTTTGTATTTGCGTCATAACCTAGTAAAAACCCTTCTACAGCTTTGGGAGCAAATTTAGAATTTCTACCCTTCTTCACTAGAATGTAACATTTACTCCCAAAAACACGAAAGTATGAAACGTTGGGTTTGTTACCGGTTAGTAGTTCATACGAAGTCTTCTTGAGGAGGCGATGGAGATAGAGCCGGTTTATGGCATGGCAAGCTGTGTTCACAGCTTCCGACCAAAACCGCTCGGGCGTCTTGAATTCTCCAAGCATCGTCCTCGCTATGTCGATAAGCGTCATGTTCTTCCTCTCTACCACACCGTTTTGCTGTGGTGTGTAGGGAACGGAGAACTCGTGCTTGATCCCTTCCTCCTCAAGATACTCCTCCACTTGAAGATTCTTGAACTCGGACCCGTTGTCACTTCTAATCTTTTTCACCTTGAGCTCAAATTCGTTTTGAGCTCGTCTTAGAAAGCGCTTGAGGGCCCTTGGGTTTCTGATTTATCCTGCAAAAAGAATACCCAAGTGAAGCGGGAAAAATCATCAACAATTACTAAACCATACTTACTTCCCCCGATGCTAAGGTAGGCGACGGGTCCAAAGAGGTCCATGTGTAGAAGCTCCAGTGGTCTTGATGTAGTCATCACATTCTTGTTGTGATTAGTGCTTCCCACCTGTTTCCCTGCTTGACAAGCTGCACAAGGTCTATCTTTTTCGAAACATACATTGGTTAGTCCTAACACATGCTCTCCCTTTAGAAGTTTGTGGAGGTTCTTCATCCCAACATGTGCTAGACAGTGATGCCACAGCCATCCCATACTAGTCTTAGCGATTAAGCATGCATCTAGATCGGCCTCCTCTTTCGAAAAATCAACTAAGTAGAGTTTGCCATCTAGTACACCCTTAAACGCTAATGAACCATCACTCCTTCTAAAGACAGATACATCAACATTTGTAAACAAACAATTATAACCCATATTACAAAGTTGACTAACAGACAATAAATTGTATCCGAGCGATTCAACTAAGAACACGTTAGATATGGAATGCTCGGATGAAATAGCTATCTTTCCTAGTACTTTAACCTTGCCTTGGTTCCCATCTCCAAAGATGATCGAATCTTGGGAATCTTTGCTCTTGACATAGGAGGTGAACATCTTCTTCTCCCCCGTCATATGGTTTGTGCATCCGCTGTCGATAATCCAGCTTGAGCCCCCAGATGCATAAACCTGTAAGGAAAATTAGGCTTGGGTCTTAGGTACCCAACTCTTGTTGGGTCCTACAAGGTTAGTTACAACATCCTTTGGGACCCAAATGCAAGTCTTGTCTCCCTTGCATTTGGCCCCCAACTTTCTAGCAACCACTTTTTCATTTCTACATGAAAGTACATACTTAGTGTTGCAGGCATGAAAGACAGTGGTGGGTTTATTACATACTTTCCTAGGAGCATGAGACACAAAATTTCTCCTAGGCCTATCATTAAAATTAGAACATGAAGCAATCATGGTATGTGAGTCAAAAGCATTATAACTCTTATTATAATGAGAATTTCTAGAAACTTTTCTATCATGGTATATGAAAGCATGATTCTTTTGACTAATACTAGCCATAGGGGCCTTCCCTTTCTCCGTGTTGGAGATGTGAGCCCTTTGACTTGTTAAGTTCTTGGCTTGCTTTTGAAAGCCAAGTCCATCCTTAATAGAGGGATGTCTACCAACGTTGTAGGCATCCCTTGCAAATTTTAGTTTATCAAAATCACTCTTGCAAGTCTTAAGTTGAGCATTAAGACTTGCTACTTCATCACTTAATTTAGAAATGGAAATTAAATGTTCATCACAAGCATCAACATTAAGATCCTTACACCTATTGCAAATCACTACATGTTCCACACATGAACTAGATTTATTAGCTACTTCTAACTTAGCAATTAAATCACCATTCAAAGCCTTTAAACTAGAAATAGATTCATTGCAAGTAGATAACTCGGAAGATAGTAATTCATTTCTCTTAATTTCTAAGGCAAGAGACTTTTGAACACTAACGAATTTGTCATGTTCCTCATACAATATGTCCTCTTGCCTCTCTAGTAGTCTATCTTTTTCATTTAAAGTGTCAATCAATTCATTAATCTTTTCTACTTTAGCTCTATCTAAACCTTTAAATAGGCTAGAATAGTCTACTTCATCATCACTAGATTCTTCATCGCTAGAAGTAGTATACTTAGGGGTATCTCGAGCGCTTACCTTTTTCTCCTTTGCCATGAGGCAGGTGTGGCACTCGTTGGGGAAGAGAGACGATTTGTTGAAGGCCGTGGCAGTGAGTCCTTCATCGTCGGAATCGGAAGATGAGCAGTCCGAGTCCCATTCCTTCCCGATGTGTGCCTCGCCCTTGGCCTTCCTATAACTCTTCTTCTTTTCTTTCTTCCCGTCCTTTCCTTGTTCCTGGTCACTAGAGTTATCGGGATAGTTTGCAATAGAGTGACCAGTCTTACTGCACTTGAAGCAGGAGCGCTTTCCCTTTGTCTTATTTTTGTTGGGATACTCCTTGCGTCCTTTAAGAGCGGTCTTGAAGTGCTTTATGATTAAGGCCATCTCATCCTCGTTTAACCCGGCCGCCTCAACTTGTGCCACCTTGCTAGGTAGCGTCTCCCTGCTGCTTGTTGCCTTGAGAGCAACGGGTTGAGGCTCGTAGATAGGCATTGGGCCATTGAGAGCATCATCCACGTACCACGCTTCCTTAACCATCATCTGCCCGCTTACAAATTTCCCAAGGATCTCCTCGGGAGTCATCTTTGTGTACCTGGGATTTTCACGGATGAGGTTTACAAGATGAGGATAAATAACAGTGAAGGACCTGAGCATAAGTCGGACGGCGTCGTGGTCCATCCATCTCGTGCTTCCATAGCTCCTGATCTTGTTGACCAGGGTCTTGAGCCTGTTGTACGTTTGCGTTGGCTCCTCTCCCCTGATCATGGCGAACCTTCCCAGCTCAGCTTCCACCAACTCCATCTTGGTGATCATGGTGGCGTCGTTCCCCTCATGAGAAATCTTGAGGGTGTCCCAGATTTGCTTGGCGTTGTCCAAGCCGCTCACCTTATTGTACTCGTCCCTGCACAAGGATGCTAGCAAAACAGTGGTAGCTTGTGCATTTTTATGGATTTGCTCATTTATGAAAATGGGGTTGTCAGTATTATCAAATTGCATTCCGTTTTCAACAATCTCCCAAATACTTGGATGGAGAGAAAATAGGTGACTACGCATTTTGTGACTCCAAAATGAGTAGTCTTCTCCATCAAAGTGTGGAGGTTTTCCAAGTGGAATTGAAAGTAAATGAGCATTGGAATTAAAAGGAATACGAGAATAATCAAAAGAAAAGTTTGAGTTAACCGGTTTCCTTTTCTCGTCGTCGTCGTCTCTTGGTGAAGAAGAAGACTCATCGCTGTCGTAGTAGACTATCTTCTTGATGCGCCTCTTCTTCTTCCCGTCTCTTTTCTTATGACTCGAGCCAGAGTCCGAGGGCTTATCATCTCTTGGCTCGTTGACGATGGACTCCTTTGTCTTGTCGTTGACCACCATCCCCTTTCCCTTAGGATCCATCTCTTCGGACGATTAGTCCCTTATGTGAAGAGAACGACTTTGATACCAAT
The DNA here is from genome assembly GCF_902167145.1 of Zea mays. Taxonomy (NCBI): domain Eukaryota; kingdom Viridiplantae; phylum Streptophyta; class Magnoliopsida; order Poales; family Poaceae; genus Zea; species Zea mays. The sequence goes on from NC_050103.1 coordinate 10,094,105, forward strand.
TGAAAGCACCTAGAGGGGGGTGAATAGGTGATCCTGTGAAATTCAACAACTAATAGCCAATAAAACTTGGTTAAGTGTTAGTATGGCTAAGTAACAAGCTCTTGCGAACACACAAGTAATCACAAAAAAGCAATCACAAGAGGCACGCGAGTTATCCCGTGGTTCGGCCAAGTATAACACTTGCCTACTCCACGTTGTGGCGTCTCAATGGACGAGGGTCGCACTCAACCCCTTTCAAGTGATCCAATGATCAACTTGAATACCACAGTGTTTTCTTTTCTTTTACTATCTCTCGTTTGCGAGGAATCTCCACAACTTGGAGCCTCTCGCCCTTACAATTGATGATCACAAAGAAGCGCGGAAGTAAGGGAGGGGAGAGCAACACACACAAGACTCAAAGCACGAGCACAATCACGCACACAAGCCACAACTTGAGCTCACAACACAATGCGAGGAGTTCTCTACTCAAATAGAGCTCAAGTCACTATCATAAAGAATCAAATGCACGAGAATGAAGTCTTGGTGCTTAGAGATGATCAAAGAATGCTTGGTATACTTCTCCATGCGCCTAGGGGTCCCTTTTATAGCCTTAAGGCAGCTAGGAGCCGTTGGAGGCAATCTGAGAAGGCAATTCTTGCCTTCTGTCGGGTGGCGCACCGGACAGCCCGGTGCACCACTGGACAGGTACTATTCATGGTCCGGTGCTGATCGCCTTCCTAAAATGGCACAACTGACCGTTGCAGAAATGTAGCCGTTGGCGCACCGGACATTGTCCGGTGCACACCGGACAGTCCGGTGCCCCCTGCCGACCGTTGGAGCGGGCCACGCGTCGCCCGCGGATTTGGCGGCCGACCGTTGCGTAGGCGACCGTTGGCTCACCGGACAGTCGGTGCACCACCGGACAGTCCGGTGAATTATAGTCGTACGTCGCCGACGAATTCCCGAGAGTGGCCAGTTCGCCAGAGCCCAGCCTGGCGCACCGGACACTGTCCGGTGCATCACCGGACAGTTCGGTGTGCCAGACTGCGCTGAGTCTTGGCTTCTCCAGCCAAGTCTTTTCCTTTCTCTCTTTTCTCTGATTCTAGCACTTAGACAAATATATTAGTACACCAAAACCAATGTACTAAGTCTAGAATCATACCTTCTTGTTGATTTGCACTTCACCCATCATTTGGCATAGAATTACTCACTCAATGTGTGTTGAGCACTTAATCACCAAAATATATTAGAAATGGCCCAAGGGCACATTTACCTTTCAGAGATGCGCCAGGAGAGAGAGGAGATATGTCGGGAGCTGCGCCAAGAACGAGAAGAGATACGCCAGGAGAGAAGGGCGCAGCAGCAACAACAACAGCAACAAGCACCAAGCACCACTGCCTCCACCACCACCACCAGTTCCTCCTCGTGATAAGCACCGGGAGTTTATGAGCCATAAGCCGCCGACCTTCGCCAGCTCTCCTGATCCACTAGATGCTGATGATTGGCTGAAATCAATTGAGAAGATGCTCAACATCGGCCAATGCTCTGACCGGGAGAAAGTTCTTTATGCTTCTGGTCATCTGACAGGTTCTGCTGCTGACTGGTGGGATTCTTATGTTGCTTCCCATGATGCTACTGACACTATTACTCGGGCAGAATTCAGTACACAGTTCATAAACTACCACATTCCTGCTGTATTGATGCAGATCAAGAAGAAGGAGTTTCTATCATTAAAGCAAGGCAACATGTCTGTCAGCGAGTACCACGATAAGTTCATTCAGCTCTCCAGATATGCTCCGGATGAAGTTGCTCAGGATGAGAGGAAGCAGGAGCACTTTATTGAAGGACTTAATGGACCCCTACAGTATGCACTGGTTGCACACACATTTCCGTCATTTCAGAGGCGGCTGGATAAGGCTCTTGCTATTGAACGCAAGCATGTTCAACTGGGAGACTTGAAGAGGAAGGCTATCTCACAGGGGCAGGGTAGCAGCAGTGTTCATCCTCGCTATGTTCCGCCATAGGGTACACCTACTCGTCCAGGAGGAGGACCACGCCCAGCTCAGTACGCTCCACAGGGGTCACCACTGACACCTCCCACTCGTCAGGCTGCTCCCACTCGCACCCTGACGAGGCCTACAGGATAGAATACCGGCCCTACATGCTTCAAGTGCAGTCAGATTAGGCACTATGCTAATGCTTGTCCGGTGGGGAATTCTGGTACACCAGCTAAGAACAAGCAACAGACTCCTGGCTAGGGATACTCTATTGCCAGGGTTAATCAAGTCAGTGTTGATGCTACTCCTGATGGTGCTGACGTCGTACTTGGTATGTTTTACATTAATGCCATTCCTGCAACCATATTATTTGATTCTGGAGCTACACATTCATTCATGTCTGCTCGATATCACTACAATAGCTATAGGGATTTTTGGCAGCCAGAAACCGCCGAAAATAAGGCCATTGTCGCCGAAAATAAGCTATTTTCGGCGGCCTTAGGCTTATTTTCGGCGGTTCCTGGCCGCCAGAAAAAATAGCCGAAAATAAGGCCATATTTTTGGCGGCCATAGGCCAGCCGCCGAAAACAAGCTATTTTCGGCGGCCACCAGCCAGCCGCCAAAAATATGGCCTTATTTTCGGCGACCCTTTGACAGATGCCGAAAATAAACAGGTGCTGAAAATAGTATTTACTATTTTCGGTGGCTAGGGGAGGCCACCGAAAATTAACAATTTCAGAACAAAAAAATTGAAAAATGCAAAAAATAACAGAAAATTCATACAATATCCACAATACAGAAATATTAAATACACAATTCACAAATAGTCCACAACATAAAATTGGAGTCCATACAAACATAAAGTCCACAAATAGTCCATACAAACATAAAGTCCACAAATAGTCCATACAAACATAAAGTCCACAAATAGTCCATTACAACGCACAATGCGGCACAAAGCTAACTCCATCACATATCGGGGTCGTTGGAGTTGTGTCCACTACCTCCAAAAGCGAAAAACTCGTTGACGAAGTCGTGTAACGGGTTTGGATTCTAAAGAAAAAAGAAGACATCAATAATGGCATTGGTTACATGTATGACCACTATTCAAATAAATTGTTTCTCAAACTAACCTCTCCTGGAGTAGCTCCCTCCCTGCATAAGCTCCTCCTGGTGCTGGTATGACCGGTGGTGGCGTGTTGTGGTCCATGACCCCGGATCCCTACAAAATCAAGTTTAGTAAATATTTGAAATTAGGTTGATACAAACGACAAGTCTTAACTAAATTGAAGCACCTGAGGTGGAGGTGGAGGCGGTGGAGCATGTAATCCCCACTGAGGCATCAGCGACTGAAACTGAGGGAAAACAAATGGTTGCTGCTGTGCCTACTGTGGAAACCAAGACTGTTGCAAATATAATATGTTAGTTATAGAACCAATATCGAGCGTGTTGAGAAGAAATAAGACACTCACGTTCATTGCTTGTTGGGCCTGTGTGTTGTAAGCAGCCATGAATCTGATTGCTCTTTAAGGAATGTCATTTGTTGTTGCCGCAGCTCTTCACAAAACTTTTCTTGCTGCTCCCTCATAGCGTCCTCTATGCTAGATACAGAGCAGCGACTATGGCTGCTACTACCACAACCCGCCTGCGACAAAGAGCCGCCACGAGAACGCAACTCCGTCGAATCGATAACACCGGTAAACATAGAATATCTTGAAAAACAAGAAAATTAGCTATTCGGTCATAGTTCCAATATTATTGAAAAAAAATCACAAGTTCATACCGTCCATGCGCCTTGCCTCCAATAGAACGCACAACTTCAGCGTCGATGGTAGGTGCTCCTCGCCAATCGTAGTCTTCTCCATACTTCCTAACCATCTCCTGCCCGTATATCTTCTGCAATACAATATGAAGGTTCAACACACATGTAATTTATAGCTATATGGCAAGAAAACATTAATCATAACAACAACTAACCATACGCTCAACGGCCGCTTGACTACACAGCTCATTAGAGATTTCACTGTTTTTTGCTCTATGCCCTCTCCTATAAACATCGATTGGGCTCGGGACAACTCCAGTTTGAGCCTCCTGCAAATATATGAGTTTAATCCGGTTTCATTTCTGAGTAAAACAGAATACTACATACTCACCATTCGCTTCGCCAACCGAATGTGTCCATCAGCCCCATAGGTATGGTTGACTACGACCTCATCGTCGTCCTCATCCTACTGATGGCGCTGCCTTTGTCGATTCCTGTTAGACTTCTCAATCCACTCGGGCGAAGCCCATATCTCACACAAAGCCTTGTAAGCCTGCGGCCGGTGTTCCATCCATGGAAGAGTTACCTGCATATAAAGCATTAGCTCAAAATTACATTCACATCTGAATGAGCTACTAAATTAGATTTTTACCTCCATGTACTGGTCTATAGTCAAGTAGACATCCGAATATTGTCGAAAGTTATTGATAGAATGACCTCGGCGCTTCATGTACGCATTCACAACCTATATACGAGCATTGGAAAATGCATCCCTGCACACCTTCTTCGCATTTTTCTCTAATACTCGATCTGCATGCTCTTGAGCCTCAGGTTCCACACGATAGCGTCTCTGTCCAACATCGAAAATAAAATTAGTTTGAAAACAACTAATAAATGTTAGTTTGAAACATTACTCTTACCCAAAAGTCATGCTTGACGGCGCCTTGAGTTGTTCCATATGTCGCATGTGGAGCTAGTGCGAAGTGCGACCAGCTAGTGCAAGGAACCACCACACCTTTCAGGTCGGTGACAATTCCTGGATTATGTTGACGACAAAGGTTACCTAAGACTTGATTAACCTGTCTATGGTGACCTCGACCGTCAAATGGCGTGTCTTCCCATTGGCTGGATGACAAAAAAACAAGGAAGTCATGTCATATATATAGTGTACAATAAACAAATAAGTAACAACAAAGCGGCCAAACGTGAGTACCTATCACCAACCGGGATGATCAGTACCCGAGCTTCAGATTGTGCAGGCGCTGACGGAGGTAGGACAAAGTGGCCCTTCCGAGTGCCCCTTCGTCGAACGACATGAGCCTCGGTGGTATCGTCATCCGCCTCAGCATCTATGCCCACTTCCTCCTCCTCCTCATGGGCCTGCACCTCCTCATGGGCCTGCTCATCCTCCTCCTCATGGTGTTGCACCTCCTCCTCATCATCCTCCTCTTCCTATGGACATGAAATAGAGACATGTAAGACATATTTATATATAAGTGACTGACAAATAAGATCAATTACATAAACATTTACATAGGTACTCTGTTGTAAAGCGATAGGTGTATCACGTAGTTCTGGACGGGCGTGTCTCAGCAACGCCTCCTGTCTACTCTAGCTAGAAGAACTCCCTTGGAAAAGGAAACATGCAACAGGGAGTATCCTGCTAGCCGCATTAAGAAACCCCCTAGCAGTGCGCTTTGTTTTCCTACCACTCATCCTGTTCAATAGAAAAACATTAAAGGTATTAGCTCCATAAAATTAAGTGAATTAATAAAAAAATCAAATAATACATCACATAAAATGAAATTATGCATTACACATCAAAATTCATCGGAATCACGATCAAGGAGTCTTCTTCGATCCAAAGCTCGCAATGTGGCTTTTTTGTTCCTTGGATTTCGTTTTTTGTTTCGGTGCAACACACTCATCAGCAGTGACATCGTTATGGTCTGCGACTAGTGAGTTCAGTGCAACACCCTCATCGATAGTAAAAGTGGTTGGCAATTCTTCTTCTTGATAAACATCATCGACCTGTTCGTCTTCGAATTGATAACCAACAGTGCAAGGAGTATGTAAACGTTCCCTAGGGTTCACCTTATGAACTACCCACCATGCTTTAAACTTCGGATTTGGGTACGACATATAGTAGACCTGCTCGCACTGGTGTGCAAGGATAAAATTATCATGGCCTCGAAGTCGTTCCTTGTGCTTTACTTCAGTTATGCCATATTGACTTTATCTAATCCCATTAGTGCTATCAAACCAATCACATAGAAAGAATACTAATTTCAAAGTTTTGTTCCCTGCAAAGTTTTGTTCCCTCTTTTAGCAAAAAAGCTTCAGCGATGCATCCTTCTACTCTAGCCTTATTTCGAACCATGCCTCACAGGTTTTTGAGTGCACGTTCAATGTGATACATCTACCTATATTGTGCAGGTCCACCAACCTTTGCCTCATATGGAATGTGAATAAGTAGATGCTCCATTGGATTGAAGAATCCAGGTGGGAATATTTTTTCTAGCTTGCATAACAACACTGGTATTTCTTTCTCCAACTTCTCCATCATATTTTTACTTATTTCTTTGGCACAGATCTGCCTGTAGAAATAACTTAGCTCAGCTATTGCTTGCCACATGGCGTCGGGCATATAACCACGAAACATGACAGGGATAATCCTCTCCATTAATATATGGAAGTCATGGCTCTTTAACCCAGTTAGTTTTCCCGTTTTCAAATTCACAGCTCTTTTCAAGCCCGCAGCATAACCATCGGGAAATTTAATTTTTTTCATCCATCTCATTACCTCAATCTTATCTTTAGAGGTAAGACAGAACAAGGCATGTGGCGGCTTACCGTTGTCATTGAGCACTTGGGTTGGTCGGTCACAAAGCATGGCTAGATCTCTTCGAGCTTTCAGATTGTCCTTTGTTTTTTCAAAATGCATGCATGTGTGTATGAGGGCTTCAGCAACATTACTTTCTTAGTGCATGACATCAATGTTGTGCACAAGAATCAATGACGACATATAAGGGAGCTCCCAAAGACCACATATATGTGTCCAGTTGCGGTCCACTCCGAATCCTTCGTACTTGTCTCCCTTTTCATTTAGGACAAGGTTGTTCAGCTGAGCATATATTTCTGCTGCGTTAAGACGTTTAGGCGGTCCTTTGGTGACCACAGTGTTCTTTATAAAGTTTTTCTTATCGCTCCTAAAGGGGTGTTTCCTGGGCAACTAGAGTCGATGACAATCAAAGTAAGTGATCTTTTCACCATGAGCAAGACGGAAGCAATCTGTATCTGAACCGCAATATGGACATGTCAATCTACCATGTGCACTCTAACCGGTAAAAATAGCATACGCCATGAAGTCATGCATCGACCACAAATACGCAACTCGAAGTTTGAATATCTATTTTGTAAAAACATCGCATGCTTCAACACCTTTCCAAAGCTCCTTCAACTCTTCAATCAAGGGTTTTAACGTTACATTGAGGTTCTTTCCAGGATAGATTGGGCCAGGAATGATTAAGCAAAGAAATATAAATTCATATTTCATACAAAGAGAAGGTGGAAGGTTGTATGGAATAACAAAGACGGGCCAACATGAGTATGATGATGCCATTTGACCAAAAGGTGTGAAGCCATCGGTCGCGAGGCCGATTTGAACATTTCTCGGATCAGCTGCAAAGTCGGGATCAAACGTGTCGAGAGCCTTCCATGCATCCCCATCTGAAGGGTGCACGATTAGGTCATCGTTATCACAGACACCTTCTTTGTGCCATCGCATGTGCATAGCGGTTTTTTTTAAATAGAAACATCTGTTTCACTCGAGGAGTTAGTGGCAAGTAGCGGAGCTGCTTATGTGCAACATCTGTCATCACCTTCTCACCCTCATCATTAACAACTTCCACAAATCTAAATTGTCCACATTTCAGACATTTTTTCTCTTCTGCATGCTCTTCATGAAAATCATACGATTATTTTTGCACACATCAATCTTCTCATAATCCATACCAAGACCTTTGATAATTGTCTCTGAATGGTACATGTCTTTAGGCAACTTATTGGGCTTTGGGAGCACATCTCCTAATAACTTTAAAATCTCATTGTAACAATTGTTCGAGAAAAAGTACTTGGACTTAATGGCCATGAGCCGAGTCACAAAAGCGAGTATACTCACATCTGTGTGTTCATGCAACGGCTCTTCAGAGTCTTTTAGTAGTTTGAAAAATCTAGAAACCTCTGGTGTGGCAGGATCCTCGGAGCTTAGGTTTAATTCTGGACGTAGCGAATCTAGCATCTCATGCATCGCATCATCGCCAGCCCAATCATTGTTCTCCTCCTCTTCTACATTCTGGTTGGGTACTACCTCACCATGATGTTCCCACACCTCATATCTGGGCATAAATTCAAACTGACAAAGATCTAGACTAACTCTTTCCTTATTAAGAAATATACTGTTTTCGTGCTGCCTACAATGGCATCTGACAGTGTCGGTTAATGACAAGGAGAATATGTGGTCCACAAAATCTTTGGTCTTGGCTACCCAATCATCAGAATGACGTCCATTCATACTCCAACCATTGTAGATCCATGCACGATCGTCAGCCATTCCTGAGATTGTTAAACAGAACCATATCGTGAAAAAATTATTCAACTTCGTCAAGGGTATCGGTCCTACATGTATAGGCAAGGATAGCTTCTAAACCCACATGAGCCTAGCAGGACCCAAAAAAATTCGGCAGCATAACTTCGCTGCCACTAAATAATATTACTTATATACAAAACAAACAATGATATAATACTAATCAAATCAAACTAAGTACCACATACACTAATTATACAACTATTATACGTACCAATATAATATACTATTAAAGCTAATAATATAATAGTACAACATATTAATATGAAATTAATGCCTAAATACAATATGCCCCTAATCTCTAAATCACATATTCACTAATACATTAATTAAATCAAATTAAACAATAATACGAATCACAAACAATAATCAAATAAACACAATTACAAATATATAATAATTTCGGCGGCACCTAAATAACAACCACTGAAAATAAGAAATAAAATACTTAAAAAAATTACCTTCTCTCGATGCGGCGGCTCGACGACGGCGGTGGAGTGGCGGGCAGGCCGGCGGGCGAGCAGCGCGGGGACGGACGGCGACGTGCGCGTGGGCAGGGCGGCGGACGGCGCGCTCGGGCAGCGCGCGCAAGGGCAGGGCGTGGGCGGCGACGCGCAGGGGCAGGGCATGGCGGTGGCGCGGTGGCTGCGCGGTCGGCGGCGCGGTGGCCAGAGGAAAAGCGCGCGGCGGCGTCTGGTGAGCGATAGAGGAGAGAAACAAGGGAGAAGAACGGACCCGACTGTTTTAAAAATGCTATTTTCGGCGGCTGTGTCAGAGGCCGCCGAAAACAGTCCTATTTTCGGTGGCTATGTCAGACCGCCAAAAATAGTGTGCTATTTTCGGTGGCCCTCCCCTAGCCGCCGAAAATAGTGGGGGACGCCAAAAATGCTTGTAGCTCTTGTTGTGTATGCCAACACAAATGAGATACCACTGCTAAATATGAGAAAACTAATGATAGTAATCACACCTAAAGGGCCTATTGAGGCAAATCAAATGACACGTAGATTGACATTAATAATTATAGGAAGAGAATTTGGAGCTACTGCTATAATATTATAGGCAAGCAGTATAGATCTAATCCTTGGTATGTCATGGTTAAGAAAGGCAAAGACTATTATAGCATGTGGAAGAGGTACAGTAGAACTCACCAGCCCTAAAGGAGAAAGATTTGAAGTTCAAATTGCAGTAACCACCTCTTCCAGACATGCGATGTACTTTATAGTTGAGGAGTTTGTTGGTGACAACATCTGTGTGGTTAGAGATTTTCCGGATGTATTTCCAGAGGAGTTACCAGGGATGCCACCAAATAGGGAAGTTGAGTTTATTATTGATCTCTTACCTGGGACTGCCCCTATATCTAAACGACCATACCGGATGTCTGTAGAAGAGTTAAAGGAACTAAAGAAGCAGTTAACCGAGTTATAAGAGGCTAGGTACATTTGTCCGAGTTCATCACCTTGGGGAGCGTTTGTTCTGTTTGTACAGAAGAAGGATGGATCACAACGGATGTGTGTGGATTATAGATCCCTTAATGATGTTACTGTGAAGAACAAGTACCCGTTACCCCGCATTGAGGATTTATTTGATCAGATCAGAGGTGCTAGGGTATTCTCGAAGATTGATCTCCGATCGGGTTACCATCAAATGAAGATTAGGCCATCGGATATTCCCAAGACAGCTTTCTCAACCCGATATGGATTATATGAGTTTACTGTTATGTCATTTGGATTAACTAATGCACCAGCTTATTTTATGAATTTGATGAATAAGGTGTTTATGGAGTATTTGGACAGATTCGTCGTAGTATTCATCGACGATATTCTTATTTATTCCAAGAGTGATAGTGATCATGAGGAACATCTGAGATTGGTGCTACAAAAGCTAAGAGATAATCAACTCTACGCCAAGTTTAGCAAATGCGAGTTCTGGATTGACAAGGTGCCATTCCTTGGACATATCATTTCTAATGGAGGAATATCAGTGGATCCTGCTAAAGTCAAGGAGATTATGGCGTGGAGCGTGCCCACTATAGTTACTAAGGTCCAGAGTTTCTTGGGACTTGCAGGATATTATCGAAGATTTATTGAAGGATTCTCTAAGATTGCTAAGCCTATGACCTCGCTTCTGGAGAAAGGAAGAGAATTTAAGTGGGACGAGAAGTGCCAAGAAAGCTTTGATCAATTAAAGAAAATATTGATGTCACCACCAGTGTTGGTTATGCCAGATCTACAGAAGGGAATTGACATTTATTTTGATGCATGTGGCCAAGGATTGGGATGTGTGCTCATGCAAGAAGGACATGTGATCGCCTACGCGTCTCATCAGTTGCGGAAACATGAATTGAACTACCCCACTCATGACTTAGAACTGGCAGCCGTTGTGCATGCACTTAAGATATGGAGACATTACATTATGGGAACTAAGTGCCAAGTGTACACAGATCATAAGAGTTTGAAGTATATATTCACTCAGAAGGATCTCAACCTTAGGCAACGCCGTTGGTTGGAGCTTATTAAGGATTATGATTTGAATATTCACTATCACCCAGGCAAGGCGAATTTGGTTGCAGATGCCTTGATCGGAAGGAGCACGTTCATTCCGCTATTGTTGCCCAACTACCCGATGAGATCGTTGAGGATTTCAGGAGACTCAACCTGGGAATTGTTACACACACTGAAGGAGTTACCATTGAATTGGAACCTACCTTGGAGCAAGAAATTCGTAAGGGTCAGGTTGGTGATGCTAAAATTCAAGAGATTAAGGATCTGATTACTGAAGGTAGAGGTCCAGAATTCACGGAGGATGAGCAAGGTACTATATGGTTCAAGGATCGGATATGTGTTCTAGAGATTGATAGCCTACGTGAGACTATATTGAAAGAAGCCCATGATTCTGATTACTCTATCCACCCTAGTAGCACTAAGATGTATCAAGATTTGAAGCAGAAATACTGGTGGTATGGATTGAAAAGAGATGTTGCTGCACATGTGGCTAAGTGTGATGTGTGTCAAAGAGTCAAGGCCGAACATCAAAGACCAGCTAGACTATTGCACCCGCTTAAGATACCCGAATGGAAATGGGAAGAAATTGGCATGTATTTCATTGTTGGACTACCCCACACCCCTGCTGGGTATGACTCTATTTTTGTAATTATGGACAGATTGATAAAAGTGGCTCATTTCATACCAGTGAGGACTAATTACACAGGAGCTAAGCTAGCATAATTGTATATGACTCGGATAGTTTGTCTACATGGAGTGCCTAAGAAGATCGTGTCTGACCAAGGATCACAGTTTACTTCTCGGTTTTGGAAGAAGTTGCATGAGAGCTTGGATACATAGTTGACTTTTAGTTCGCCTACCATCCTCAAACCGATGGACAGACAGAGAGGACTAACCAAGTACTGGAGGATATGTTAAGAGCTTGTGCTCTTAAACATGGTGGAAGTTGGGATAAAAGCTTACCATATGCGGAGTTCTCATACAATAATAGCTACCAGGCCAGTTTGAAGATGTCACCGTTTGAGGCTCTATATGGCAGAAAATGCAGGACACCACTGTATTGGGATCAGACAGGAGAAAGACAGTTCTTTGGGCCTGAACTTATTCAAGAGGCAGAAGAATTGTGCGAATGATAAGAGAGAATTTGAGAATTGCACAATCAAGACAGAAGAGCTATGCTGATACCCGGAGAAGACTACTGGAGTTTAAGGAGGGTGATCACGTGTATCTGAAGGTGTCACCAATCCGGGGTATGAGGAGATTTAAAGTTAAAGGAAAGTTGTCCCCTCGCTTCATTGGACCTTTCTTGATCTTAAAGAGAGTGGGTGAAGTTGCATATCAATTAGAACTGTCCAATCATCTTGCAGATGTACATGATGTCTTCCACGTGTCACAACTAAAGAAGTGCCTCAGGGTACCTGAGGAGCAGCTACCAATGGATGACCTTAGTGTTCAAGATGACCTGACTTATGCTGAGTACCCTATTAAGATTCTTGATACACTGACTCGTGTCATAAGAAATAAGGTGATAAAGATGTGCAAAGTACAAAGGAGTCACCATGGTGAAGATGAAGCTACTTGGGAGAGAGAAGAAGAGCTTTGCATCAATTTTCCCCATCTTTTTTCCTAGTCCTTCATAAATCTCGAGGACAAGATTCTTGTTAAGGGGGGTAAGATTTGTAATACCCACGTTGTAAGAAAATTAAAAAGGAGAAATTATATTCCTTTATATACATTGTTTCCATCTCTACTTATGAAATCATGTGGACACCTCACTTAAACACATAAAAGGCTAACAAAAGACACCACTAAAACATGCATCATGCTGGTTTTTCACTCTTGTGTGCACTTTGTGACAACATAAAAATAATGTGAAAACAGATACACTAAAGGCCAAAGTGGAATTTAAGATGTAAAAGAAATTCTAGAAATTAGAAAGGAGGACAAATAAAATATTTTGTGTGTGAGAATAAATATATAAAAACAAATACTATTCTTACACTAGAGAAATGAAGTTGAAAATTTGACCAAGGGTTAAATTCATAACAAGACCCACATTCAAATTTGAAAATTGAAAATGAAAAGAAGAAAAAAATAAAACAGAAAAGAATAAAAAGAAAAAGGAGCCAGGACCCGAATTGGGCCCAAACTCGCTCGGCCCAGTAGCCATTTACCGCGTGATGCAGGAGATGTCTCGCGCGCACGCAACCGTAGCTGACCCCGTCTGGCAGGTGGGCCCGGCTCGGCAGTCACCTCCGCACGTGAGGCCTGGCGCATGGGTCCCCTTGGTCAGCCGCGTACCCATCTTCCCCTTTCTTCGCTCGCCGTTGCGCAATGTCCGCCGCGAAAGCGCCGGCGCTGACCGCCCTCGGACTTCGCTCGCGCTGAATAAAAGCACACCCGTGACCCGCTCTTTCCCCTGCTACCTCCTCACGCAAGCCTAGCTTCCCCTTGAGCCAACCGACGCCGCCATTGCTGCGCTCACGGAATGAGTGTGCCCACCGCCGTTGACCCGGGCCTGTATCGCTGATCGGTGTCCAGAGAGGTGTCGGGACCGTTCATCGGTGTGTGGTGATCACCGGCGTCAAGTATTGCGCCCGGGGGTCCGTCGCGGCGCCCTGAATTCCTCGCTGTTGCCGGACTCCACCGCGCATCCGCAAACGCCCCTGCTCGGCCCTCGATCCCCGGTGAGTACCTCCCCGAGAGCTTTGTATTCATCCGCGCATCGTGTAGAGGGCAATAGGTGGGAGTTTCAGGATCGAATTTGTCGGTTCGGTCGTCCGCAGCCATGGCGCCGCCGTAGACACCGGAGCGTCGTCGTCTCAGTTTGATCGGGGAGAAGGAGAACGTGGGGGAAGCTTGGGCACCGTTGATCCATTTACCGATGGTGGAGATTAGACGATAGGTAACGATTCGGCCAGCGTGATCGTGAGCCGTTGATCCGTGCTCGAACGACCGCGATTAGTTCGCATATAACGTTTCGGCTTGGGTTGTTCAGGGTCGTTAGATTGAGATCGTGCGGGTGGGGCGTAGTCGCGTGGGTGATGCGCCTGAGCTATAGATTTCCAATCCCTCGGTTCGGATTAGATTGGGCATAATTAAATTGTGACCGTTCGTTTTGATCGGGCGGTCTGAAATCGCGCATACCGTTTCGCCCGTGCACCTTTATAATTAGGACATTTCACTATTATGTAATCAACCAGCGCTCTGTCCTGGTGGCTGCCTGAGTCTGTGGAATCTTGCGCCAGGCCCCCTGCCTTTTGTAGTATTTGAGGCCCAATCCAGAGAGTATTGAAAATCAGAAATTAATATCAGAAATAGATTTTTAATGTATAAATAATTGCTAGAAACTTGTTTAAATTGTAGAAAATTCATATGAACTCCAAATTGGTCCATTCCAGTTCCTAAGTTTTTGTAATATTATTGTTCATCCATTAGCGCCTTTGTTTTGGCATGAAAGACACATTAAAATTTATCTAGTACTTAATCTTGTTTTAAATACATAAAACCTTGGAAAAATCATAACTTAAAATCTATGACTCCAAATTTAATGATTCAAGTTCCTATGATCTTATTTTAATGTCTAGATTATTACTGTGTATTTTATTTACATGTTTGGTGTGATGTTAATTTTTGCTATACTATGTATGTATTGTGTTGACGCGAGTAGACGAGCAAGCAACTGAGGATCCTGAGGTTTAGCTGGTAGAGACTGCTAAGCAGGAGCTCGTTGAAGGCAAGTTGTGCCCTTGATCACTTCCTTTTACCCATTCATGTTCTTATTATTCATAATGATCTGCATAGGTTAATTTTGCTGGGACCCAATAGGTTACCCAAGATTTTGACTATCTATATACCTTGTTTCACCACTGGTATTACTACTAAATTTTTGGGTAGTACATGTTATTGCTTTCTGTGGCTTTGGGTATAGAGATATTCATCACTCATTGTTATACTTTTTATTATTATCTGTTTATTATTTATTGTTCATGATAAGATCATTATGTTAATGGGAACATGGAGAACCACTCGGGAAAACAGTGCTACCACAAGGGTTTAATGGGACGCCCTTGGCTGATTAACTAGGAAAGCTAGTGGATGACTACCTTACCCGAAAGGGGCAAGGGCAGTAGGGGAGTGGTCAGTGTAGGGAGGTCCTTGGGTTGATTTTGCTGCGATGGCGGTCAGGCGAGGGATTCCTGCACTGGAGCTTTCTATAACTGTAGCGGGTTTTCTGAAGCTAGTGGAACTTTGTAAAGGCCTCGTAGTGGTACCCTGCCTCGCTTCCTTGGTAGAGGTGTATGGGGTCTGATCAACTCCGTGGCAAATGGGTAACACGACTTATGGGTAAAGATGTGCAACCTCTGCAGAGTGTAAAACTGGTATACTAGCCGTGCTCACGGTCATGAGCAGCTCGGACACTCACATGATTAATTTATGGAACTTAAATTCAATTTGTCATATCATTGCATTGGGATTATTTCATTATTACTTTCACTTATTATTACTATGGTTTGGTATTTACTTACACTTAGTAACTGCTAATAAAATTTTGACCAACATATAAAAGCGATGCTCAGCTTCAGCCTTTATTACATTGAATTGCCGTACACTTCACATGAACTCCCACCTTTGGTGAGTTCATGCACATTATTCCCCACGACTTGTTGATCTATGAATGTATGTGAGCTCACTCTTGCTGTCTCACACCCCACACAGGAGAAGAACATGTGGTCGAAGAGGAGCCGCTTAACACTGAGGCTTTCGACTTGATCTAGGTGTCGTCTCCTAGTCAGCTTTGTGGCGCCAGAAAATAATATTTAGTTCACTTTATTTTATCATTTATTTTTGTAAGACTTCTGCTATGTAATAAGTACATTTATGATATTTATGACATTTATCTCTATGCACTCTATTATTATATGTGTTGTCTTCTCTGGCGCATATATGAGATGCACCCGACTTTGTTCCTTAAAGCCCGGGTGTGACAACGAGCGCCGTGTGGTGCTTGGACCGTAGCCTCGGCCCGTAGTGCTGGTTCGACCCGACACGATTATTTTTTTATTTTACAAAAAATCATATATACATATGTACAATTTATATTCCATATTATAAACACCTAAGTATGATATTCTACTGGTTAGACAGCTTCGCCCAATGTCTTCCACCCTTCTTCCATCAGGGTGTGGGTTCAAACCCCACCTCCTGCACTGCTTTTTAACATTTTACGCTGAGTTGATTTGGAAGAAATGTAGGGACTTTTTGTAAAAAGATGATGCAAGATGACCATTGATACTGGTGCTTTAAGTATAGTAGAGACTAGTCGGTTACCCGTGCGTTGCGACGGCTCACAACAATAATTATATAAATTATCCACCAAAAAGATCTCAAGATTTTTTATTGGTTGTCTCTACTCTTTGCATAATGTTTTTTTATTAATTCACGGGTACTATATGCACCAAATCAAAGACCTCCATCCCTCGCCTCCCCCACTTCCAAGGTTCTGTAGAGCAGGAGGGGAAAGGAAGAGGCAGGCATACCTGTTCGTTGCTGGAGAAGGACACGACGAAGATCGGGGTATCTGGAGGCGACATAGGTAGTATACCGCTAGATATATAGGGAGAGAGCACGCAAGAGAAGAAAGAAGCCCAGCTGGAGCAGCTCCAAACCAAGAGGCACCCGCACCAGCGCGTCAGTCTGAGAAGGGCGAGAAAATGCGAGTGTCTTCTCAGCCATGGACCCGCCGAAGTGACACAACACCACCACCAACTCCATAGCATATGTTGACTGCTGCCACGCTACGACCCTTAGTTGTCCAATATCTCAGACCTGGACTCCTCATCGCTAAGATAACCTAAGAGTGGCAGACGCCACCATGTCCTCCTCAACGGCACGCACGGAGAAAGACCAGGAGCATGATTGACTTGCCCCGTACCCGCATCGACGAGCGTCGGTCGGCTTGCAGCTGCGACCGTGGGCGGGTGCAGTAGGTTGGGGTGGAAGAATAGGGCGAAGGCAGGGAAGACGAACGAGATGTCCGATGACGGCAAAAACGATGGTGCGCGCATGATGTGAAACGTCCTCGTGGACGTGTAATAGCCACTGCGCGAGTAGGTGTTGGGGCTGGTGTGGACGAATACAGGGAGGAGGCGCGAGTAGGCATGAGGGGAGAGAGAAAAGAAGTAGAATGGTGAACGAGGTGGTGGCAAGTGAGGCGAGGACCATCATTATCGTGCGGAGGTATAGATAGCCAAATGGGTCGTATCTGGTGAGCCAGCCCGAGGCACAACCCATTTAATAGTGCATGTGCCAACCCGGCACAAGCGCCGTGCGGTGCTTGGGCCGTAGCCTCGGCCCGTAGTGTTGGCCCGGCCCAACACGATTATTTTTTATTTTACAAAAAATCATATATATATATATATATATATGTACAATTTACAATTTATATTTAATATTATAAACACCTTAGTATGATGTTCTACTAGTTAGACAACTTCGTCCATTATCTTCCCTTCTTACATCAGGGTGTGGGTTCAAACCCCACCTCCTGCATCGCTTTTTATAACATACCCTACTTGTTGCACCGCTTTTTAATATTTTACGCTGAGTTGATTTGAAAGAAATGTAGGGTCTTTTTTGTAAAAAGATGACACAGGAGGCTTGGTTACAAGATCCAAGTTTGATCCCTAGTCCTCTCGCCCTTCTTTTTTGTTATTTCGACGGACAAGCAGGAGGCGAAATGCGCTCGGGCTGCCCGCGGCTAGGCCTACAGGGTGGACACGCGCAGACAACGCTATGAGTGGACGCATGCATGATGATTTAGACGTTTTAATATCAATACCGTGCGTTACAACGACACACGAGTATATTTGATACTTATATGAGATATTGAACTAATTTAAAGATTCACTAATCTAGATTTACGATTTTTAAAATATCTAATAACTTTCTTCATTGGTTAATTTTTTTAGATGATACAGTCCCAACAGAACTTTAAACTTGATTGTCATGTAATAAAAAACTCAACCTGGTGGAATGATTACGTTTTCGTCCGTATGTTTAGAAAAATAATACGCCACCCACTATAATAATGGTATCAACAAGACAACAATAAAATTAAATTTATAGACATTGATTCGAGCTCTAGGTGTTTCCGTTTGAGGGGAATTAGCCGGCCCAAAGCACGACTGCGTGACGTGACTTGCACGCTAGGATTTTGGCCAAGAACTCGGTAAATTTTCGTGGTGATTAACACCACATGTGTAATCTCGATCTGTTGTCCTTGGACAGGCTGAAACGACTTCCTATGGACTCGCATATCCTTTTGCGGCACCCTACCAGCTATTTGGTGTTGCCTCGAACGCACCTGATCGCCCCATGTACGATGAAGGCATAAAAGGGAAATAGGGTTAATCTTTTCCTATAATTATTTTTGGTGTTGATCGTCAACACAAACATATGGACTAACTAGTTTGCTCTAGAATTTCATGTACTATAGGTACATAAGGTTCAACACAAACCAATAAATATTGAAGTTAGAGACCCAATTTAAAAGGAGCAAAAAGGACTTAAGTGTGTTGTGGTCTGGCGCACCGGACTGTCCGGTGTGCCACCGGACAGTGTCCGGTGCATCAGGACCGTACAAGTGCCAACCAGCCACTCTCGGTAAAATGCAAGCGCGCTCCGCTATAATTCAACGGACTGTCCGGTGAGTTAGCGGGCAACGGCTATCCAGCGCGCAACGGTCGACTCTACAAAGTGTACAGTGCAGCTACAATGAACATCGGAAGTCAGAGCAGCGAAGTCAGAGGGCACCAGATTGTACGGTGTGGCACCGGCACTACCGGAATCATCTCCTTTGCCGTGTGTCTGAGACACACGGCAAAGGCTATTTTACACTCGGCAAAGGCTTTGCCGAGTGTAACACTCGGCAAAGAACGCTCGGCGAACTGTACATCGGCAACAGCCTCTTTGCCGAGTACTTTTTGTCGGGCACTCGGCAAAGACTTCGCCGAGTGCCATTTGGCACTCGGCAAAGAAAAGTCACCGTCACGGCGCCAAGTGACGGTGACGGATCCTTTGCCGAGTGTTTGCTCTAGAGGCCCTTGG
The DNA here is from genome assembly GCF_902167145.1 of Zea mays. Classification (NCBI taxonomy): domain Eukaryota; kingdom Viridiplantae; phylum Streptophyta; class Magnoliopsida; order Poales; family Poaceae; genus Zea; species Zea mays. The sequence continues at coordinate 10,113,098 of NC_050103.1, forward strand.
CAAAGACTGGTCCAGTGGGCCCCACCGCCAGTCCCTGTGCCGAGAGCTCTAGTAGGCACTCGGCAAAGGAGGCCTCTTTGCCGAGTGTCAGGTGGACTGGCACTCGGCAAAGAACCCTCCAGTGGGCCCCTTCGCCAGTATATTTGCCGAGTGCCTTGGCAACAACACTCGGCAAAGATGGCTTTGCCGGTTCCCAGGTTTCCTTCTTTGCCGAGTGCCATGGTCAGCACTCGGCAAAGATGGCTTTACCGGTTCCCAGGTTTCCTTCTTTGCCGAGTGCCAAGGTCATAGCACTCGGCAAAGTGGCCCTTTGCCGAGTGTTACACTCGGCAAAGTGACCAGGATGTCCCTTTTTTATTTGCTTTTGTTGTTCCATCCAAACAAACAAAAGATATATATCATTCACATCACATTATATATCAATCACATCACAGAATGAACACATTTATCATCAACACCATATATATCACAAAGTCTCACTAAAGTCTCACAAAACAGATCACAAAGTCTCACTAAAGTCAGGATCATCACAAAACAGATATAAGTCTGCATCATCACTAACATCACCAAGTATCTCACAAGATAAAGTCTAACTAACATCACCAACACTCATAAAGGTAAGTCTGGATCATCACAAAACAGATCATCAACGAGGTGGGCATTTGGACTGGTTCGGCGAAGGGCTGGACGAAGCATGAGGGTTGTTCGACGCCGCCGATTGACCCTTCACAGAGAAGAGATTGTATGTGTGAGAACATATGAATATATATCATGCAGTAATAAAATTTTGATACTCACAGGAGTAGTGAACTCTGTAGGGTCAGCTGCAGGGAACAACGGAGGTGGTGGAGCATGACCCTGTGCGGCGCCAAGGCTCTGCATGTACGCGAACATCTCCGCCATCCTCTTCTCCAGCTCCTCACGTTGCCTCCTCTCATCATCTAGCTGAGTCTGTAATATTTCGCCCTAATGTTACGATAATGCAAAGAGAAGATATATAAAAATCAATGAACGATGAATAGATAAGGAATAACCTGGAGTTGCTGGATACGATGCTGTGAGGTGTCCTGCCGAGGTCGTATGGCTGGGTTCGCGCTCGTGCTCCTTGCTCACACCTGAGAGAGAGTGGGAGTGGAGGACGAGTCGATTGCCCCGTCAGCAATCCAGTACCGCCCATGCCTCTTGCCTCCTCCGACCCTCATGAGGACATCTCCGTCGATGTCCTCGGTCCTCGGATCGTAATCTGGCCCATGGACCTCCTTGGCCATGGCGGTGTACTCACTGAGGCGGCTGTGGATGGCGGGGTTGGTGTACGCCTCGGGCCCATCATCCGGGTTGTAGGTGACGTCGGACGTCGCCTTCCCCTTGTGGGCCATAGCATATGCCGAGAACGTGGAGCAAGGCGCGCCACCATGTGCCGCCTACTGCGAGAAAACCAACGAGATGGTTAGAAATCATGTCTAATCGAAAGTTATATACCTAAATAAAAAAGAGCGCGTACCCATGCTTCCGCGTATTTGCCCAGGCTGCGGCTGCCTTGATGGTGGGAGGGACCTTGCATCAGCAAACGTCGTTCCCGGCTAGCGTTGTGCGCCTCGTCCCACTCAGCCGAGCACCACCTCTGCACCATCTTCTCCCAGCACTCAGGATGCGCGGCGCACCAATGAGGAATCATCTAAAAAAATATAAGTACACCGCATATCAGAAGATAAACATAAGCATATTTAGTACCAATAATAAAGTTTTGTATTTACCTGCAAGTACTGGTCCGGAGTCAACGACATGGTTCGGGCGTCCTTCTTGTTCACCTTCTCCCCAAGGACGGAGCCGTGGTAAGTGACGATGGCCTGGATGCGCGCCTCGTAGTGCATGTCCACGACGAGCTTCTTACAGCACTGTCGGCGTTTCGAGACAGGGGGGTCCCTAAGCCGACGAGTGAGTGTGCTGCGTGCCCCAGCCCAGATGGGTCGAGCGCGTGGGCGAGCGCGGAGGGGGGAGAGGCGAGGCGGCCGGAGCCGAGCGTGAGAGAGGTGGAAGTCCCGCGGCCTTCGTGTTCGTCCCGCGCCCAGGTCGGGTGCGCTTGCAGTAGGGGGGTTACAAGCGTCCACGCGGGTGAGGGAAGCGAGCGGCCCCAAGAGAGCGCCTGTCCCGTCCTCGGTCCCGCGCGGCCAACCTCCTCTGAGAAGGCCCTGGTCCTTCCTTTTATAGTCGTAAGGAGAGGACCCAGGTGTACAATGGGGATGTAGCAGAGTGCTACGTGTCTAGCGGAGGGAGAGCTAGCGCCCTAGGTACATGCCGATGTGGCAGCCAGAGAGATCTGGGCATCCTGCTGGCGTGATGTCGTGGCTATCGGAGGTGCGGCGGAGCCTGATGGAGGGACAGCTGTTGGAGCGGTCGAGTCCCTGCTGACGTTGTCCTGCTTCCGTAAGAGAGCTGGGGGCCGCCGTCGTCATAGAGCTTGTGGAGCGCCATCATTGCCCCTCTGGCGGAGCTGGCCGGACGAGACGCCGGTCTTGTTCTCCGTGACCCGAGTCGATTCGGGGTAGGATGATGATGACGTCTCCTGTTGACGTGGCGGTCTGTGCTCTAGGCAGGGCGACGTGGGGTTTCCTCCGAAGCCGAGGTTGAGTCTTGCCTTCAGTTGTCGTGGCCGAGCCCGAGCCAAGGGGTCGGGCGAGGCGGAGGTCGTTCGGCCGAGGCCAGGGCGGAGTCCGAGCCCTGGGGTCGGGCGGAGCGGAGTTCGTCGTCTTCCGGGTCTTAGCCCGAGTCCGAGCCCTGGGGTCGGGCGGAGCGGAGTTCGCCGTCTTCCGGGTCTTAGCCCGAGTCCGAGCCCTGGGGTCGGGCGGAGCGGAGTTCGCCGTCTTCCGGGTCTTAGCCCGAGTCCGAGCCCTGGGGTCGGGCGGAGCGGAGTTCGCCGTCTTCCGGGTCTTAGCCCGAGTCCGAGCCCTGGGGTCGGGCGGAGCGGAGTTCGCCGTCTTCCGGGTCTTAGCCCGAGTCCGAGCCCTGGGGTCGGGCGGAGCGGAGTTCGCCGTCTTCCGGGTCTTAGCCCGAGTCCGAGCCCTGGGGTCGGGCGGAGCGGAGTTCGCCGTCTTCCGGGTCTTAGCCCGAGTCCGAGCCCTGGGGTCGGGCGGAGCGGAGTTCGTCGTGGCGCCCTTGGCAAGGCCTGATTGCCTGTCAGACTCACTCTGTCGAGTGGCACTGCAGTCGGAGTGGCGCAGGTGGCGCTGTCCTTCTGTCAGACTGGCCAGTGGAGCGGTGGAGTGACGGCGGTCACCTCGGCTCTGCCGGGGGCGCGTGTCAGGATAGAGGTGTCAGGCCACCTTTGCGTTAAATGCCCCTGCAATTTGGTCAGTCGGTGTGGTGATTTAGTCAAGGTTGCTTCTGAGCGAAGCCAAGACCTTGGGCAAGCCGGTGATGTGTCCGCCATAAAAAGGGGGCCTCGGGCGAGACGGAAGTCCCTCGAGGTCGGCTGCCTTCGGCCGAGGCTAGGCTCGGGTGAAGCGTGATCGAGTCACTCGTGTGGACTGATCCCTGACTTAATCGTGCCCATCAGGCCTTTGTAGCTTTATGCTGATGGGGGTTACCAGCTGAGAATTAGGCGTCTTGAGGGTACCCCTAATTATGGTCCCCGACAGTAGCCCCCGAGCCTCGAAGGGAGTGTTAGCACTCGCTTGGAGGCTTTCGTCGCACTTTTTTGCAAGGGGACCAGCCTTTCTCGGTTGCATTTCGTTCCGGTGGGTGCGCGCGAGCGCACCCGCCGGGTGTAGCCCCCGAGGCCTCGGAGGAGTGGTTACACTCCTTCGAGGTCTTAATACTTCGCTTTACGCTTCGGCTGGTCTGGTCGTTCCCTCATGCGAACTGGCCGTAGCCCGGGTGCACGGTCGGGGCCCAAGCTCTCGGGCTGGTATGTTGACGCTGTCAACGATTTGGCCGGAGCCGGTTTTTGCGAGAGCAGCCCCCGAGCCTCTGCACAGGGCGAGAGGACGATCAGGGACAGACTCGGCTTTTTACATACGCCCCTACGTCGCCTTTCCGCAAGGAGGAGGGGGGGAGCGCGCCATGTTACCCTCGATGGGCACCGAACATGGTGTCTCCGGTGAGCTGCAAGCGGGTAATCCGAGTGGACGTCCGTGCCCCGTTCGTTGGGGGTCGGCTAGGGGCCCAGAGGCACGCCCAAAAGTACCTGCGGGTGATTTGCCGGACCCGGTCCCCTGGCGACGGGGTCCGAGGGCTCGATGCCTCCCTCCGATGGGATTCCGTTACAAGATCGTTCCCGCTGGTCTCGGAAATGTCCTAGGGTACCTCGGGAGCGCAGCCCGAGCCTCGGTTATGTATCGAACGTACCCCTGGTCATCCCTCGCTCGGTGTCTGAGGCGACTGTGAACCCTTCGGGGGCCAGCCTTCGAACCCCTGATCAGTAATGGGCGCGGAGCCCGAGTAGCCTGAGGCGGCCATGGAGCCCTTCGGGGGGCTGGCCTTCGAACCCCTGACCAGTAGTGGGTGTCGGGCCCACGCGATCTGAGGCGGCTGTTGAACCCTTGGGGGGCTAGCCTTCGAACCCCTGATCAGTAATGGGGGGCTCGGAGCCCGGTTCCTTCGCGGAGAAGGATCCCTTTCGGGGTATCCCCCTTCCCCGGTCCCTGTTGCAAGAGATAGAGAAAGAGGAAAACGGAAAAGGATACGAAATCGGACGACGTGGCGTACCTTTTCTGACGCGGTTATTACGGCGAAGGTGAAGCGTCGCGCGCTCCTCCTGCCAGAAGCGCCGCGTGTCCCGCCGCGGAGTTAATGCGACGGGGCGAGTGGTTGGTGGGGCGGCCGTTGCGCGCGTGCGATCCGTTCGAGGAACGGGTCACGGGTGCACCGTCTTCACACCGCGAGAGGAGGTTCTCTCGCTATCTCAGGATGGGACATGAGCCTGGCTGACGACGTGACCGCTGCGCCCGCCCGCCTGCTACTGCTATTACTGCCGGCCCGCTTCCGGTCGCTTTGACCGACGCGCCAGTCTGGCGCTGTTAGGTCGCCCCGAGTCGTGGCATGGGCTTCGCAACCGAAGAGGCGCGATGGTGGCACAAGTGGCGGTGCGGTCGCTTGCATGCAGCAACTGGCGCGCCGGTTGTTCGACGCGTGGGCCTGGGTTCCAAGCTGGCGTGTCAGAAGTCGGAGAAGCGCGTCCATCTGGCGCGGTTGCATGCCGCCTGCATGGCTGCCCGCCCCTTCTGCCCGTTGGTTTGGGCGAAAATGGGGGGTCGCCTGTAACCGCTGGACGGTCGTGCGCACCATGCGCGGCGGTTTGGCTTCTTCTGCCCTGAGCCGGCTTGCATGACATGCGGGACCTAGCCCCCGAGTCGCAGGGGAGGGCCTTGGAGCGTGTTGGAGAAGACTCGGCCCGCGGCGCCTGGGGGCGCACGTAGGGGGAGTTGCCTTTAAAAAGAGGGGGGCTCCTTTCGTAAGGCAACCATGTCTTCTTCCTCCCTTAAGCGCCGGGTCTTCCCGTCTTCCAAGCCCCCGGATGGGGGATATCCGCCGCCTTTCCGCCTCCTCGTTGGAGGAACGCAACTCCATGGGAGCTGGTACCTCTCAGCCATCGTTCGGCTTCAAGGATTTTCATCACGCAGCCTGGCCACACTCCGCCACCGGCGGTCACCCAAGATGGTGACCTCCAGTTCGACGGTGGGGAAAACGGGCCAGGCCGCGGCCTCTACTCCTCCCTTGGCCTCAAGGATTTTCGTCATCCAGGCCAAGATGGAAGATGAGGCGAGTCGGGGGGCCGCCTCCGCGCGGGTCGGCTGCCCCTTTCTTCCCCCTGCGCCCGGGGGTGAAGGGCGTCCTTAAGCCCCACGGAGACTTCCTCCAGCCATGCCAGGATACGCGGGGCGCTAGGGGCCCTGGGTCCCCGTCTCCCTGCTTGAATGGCTGGTTCTCGTCCTCAGCGGGGGGGAGCCCTTTTGCTGTGACACCTCCCCCCAAAGCCGCTGCTCAAGCTGCTTCGCTGTCTGGGGCAGGGGTGGTGGTCGTCGCGGTTGGAACGGGCAGCAGCGAGCCGTCCATCGTTCTTCAGTTACTCCGCAGGCCTTCCCCTTCGGAGTGGGGTTGTTCGCACCTGCGGAGGGGGAACCGAAGTTCCGTTTGTGAGGGCACCTTGGATGCCAGTGTGTTTGTCCATTGCGGCTGTCGAGGCCTGAACGTGTATGTAATTTCGGCACGGAGCCGTGTTTTTTCCTCATTTTTGAGCACTAAGTCTCGCCTGTTTGATTGTCTGAACCGCTTCACCAAGCATGAGTTGCCCCATGTCAAGGTGACGGGTGAGGTATCCGTATCCCGGAGGCGTAGGAATCCCTCGGCCCGTTCGGCCTTGTTATGTGAGGCTCCTCTAGCTTAGTTGAAGAGACCCCTCGGCCGCCCTTTGGTGGATCGAGGCCGGGGGTAGCGATATCAGTATGAACAGAGGCGGAGTTGACTCGAGAACGGGGAACCTGGTTGGCCGGAGCCTAGCCGTGTCGCCCGTCAGCGGAGCCGACGCCCAAGTCGGTCAGTCGAGGCCTCGGATCGGGCTAGCGCCCTTGGAAGCCGGTTGCCCGAGGCCTCAGGGGTAACCGGTTGAGCCGCCTGCTCGGGCCGGATTCCCGGAGGAGCCCCTGGACCTTGGCGCCGCCCGAGGCTGGGTCGGGCTTTGCTGTAGACGTCGTCGATGCCGAGGGTGCTACGGCTCCCTTCGGCGTGAAGACCCGAGCCTGCAGGATCAGATCATCTTGTAGCGTGCGCTTTCTGCGGCCACCGAGGCCAGAAGAACACGCCCTCGCCGCGCTTGCGAAGCTGCGTCTTTTTTCCTCCTGCTTCGAGCATCTGGACTCTCGTCGTTTCCAGGATCCGCTTTCCGAAGTAGTCAAGAAGCACGGAAGAAACCCTGCTAAAAAGAGATCCTTTTTCGAGGAAAAATTCGACGCAGAGGGGGTCTCCCCCCTTTTAGCCCCCGAGGGAGGGTCGGGCTTTGCCGGGGCTAGGCCGACCCTTCCTTGACAACTAAACTTTGCGTAGGTGCGAGGTATATGGACAACTTGAAAACATCTTAAGGGTAGAAGCGACGTAGCTGTTTGATGTTCCAAGCGTTGTCGTAGATCTCGCCTTGATTGTTGGCCAGCTTGTATGTTCCGGGCTTCAGAACTTTGGCGATGACGAATGGCCCTTCCCAGGGGGGCGTGAGCTTGTGCCTCCCTCGGGCATCTTGTCGCAGCCGAAGCACCAGGTCGCCCACCTGGAGTTCTCGGGACCGGACCCCTCGGGCGTGGTAGCGTCGCAGGGACTGTTGATACCGCGCCGAGTGTAGCAAAGCCCTGTCCCGAGCTTCCTCCAGCTGGTCCAGCGATTCCTCTCGGCTAGCTTGGTTGCTTTGTTCGGTGTATGCCCTCGCCCTCGGGGAGCCGTATTCCAGGTCAGTGGGCAAGATAGCTTCAACCCCGTAGATCAGGAAAAACGGCGTGAAGCCCGTGGCACGACTCGGCGTCGTCCTTAGGCTCCAGACCACCGAGGGGAGTTCCTTCATCCATCGCCTGCCGAACTTGTTGAGGTCGTTGTAGATCCGAGGCTTGAGCCCTTGTAGAATCATGCCGTTGGCACGCTCTACTTGCCCATTCGACATGGGATGAGCCACGGCGGCCCAGTCCACCCGGATATGGTGATCCTCGCAAAAATCCAAGAATTTTTTGCCGGTGAACTGGGTGCCATTGTCGGTGATGATGGAGTTTGGGACCCCGAAGCGATGGATGATGTTGGTGAAGAATGCCACCGCCTGCTCGGACCTGATGCTGTTCAGAGGTCGGACCTCGATCCACTTGGAGAATTTGTCGATGGCGACCAGCAGGTGCGTGTAGCCCCCGGGCGCCTTCTGCAAGGGGCCGACGAGGTCCAGACCCCATACAGCGAAGGGCCAGGTGATGGGTATTGTCTGTAGAGCCTGAGCGGGCAGGTGTGTCCGCTTCACATAGAATTGGCACCCTTCGCAGGTGCGGACAATTCTAGTGGCGTCAGCCACCGCCGTTGGCCAGTAGAAGCCTTGCCGGAAAGCATTTCCAACAAGGGCTCGGGGTGCTGCGTGGTGGCCGCATGCCCCCGAGTGCACTTCTTGCAGCAGTCCACGACCTTCGGTGATGGAGATGCATCGCTGGAGGATGCCCGAGGGGCTGCGATGGTAGAGCTCCTCTTTGTCGCCCAGCAAGACGAATGACTTGGCGCGTCGCGCTACCCGCCGAGCCTCGACTTGGTCGAGGGGTAGCTCTCCTCGACGGAGATATTGCAGGTACGGGGCCTGCCAATCTTGGTCTGGCGTGGCCCCGCTCTGCCCTTCCTCGATGTTCAATGCCCCGCCCTCGGGGGCCGAGGGTACCTCGGGCCGGCCCGAGGTTACCTCGGGCTGAGCCGAGGGTACCTCGGGCTGAGCCGAGGGTACCTCGGGCTCGGGCGCGTCGTCGAGCTTGACGGAGGGTTGATGCAGGTCCCGGGAGAAGACGTCCGGGGGGACTGTCGTTCGCCCCGAGGCTATCTTCGCCAGCTCGTCTGCGGTTTCGTTGTAGCGCCGAGAGATGTGGTTGAGCTCGAGCCCGAAGAACTTGTCTTCCAGGCGCCGAACCTCGTCGCAGTAGGCCTCCATCTTCGGGTCGCGGCAGTGGGAGTTCTTCATGACTTGGTCGATGACGAGCTGCGAATCACCGCGGGCGTCGAGGCGTCTGACCCCTAGCTCGATGGCGATCCGCAATCCGTTGACCAGAGCTTCGTACTCGGCCACATTGTTGGACGCCGGGAAGTGGAGGCGCAGCACGTAGCGCAAGTGCTTTCCGAGGGGCGAGATGAAGAGCAGGCCCGCACCGGCCCCCGTCTTCATCAGTGACCCGTCGAAAAACATGGTCCAGAGCTCCGGTTGGATCGGAGTCGTTGGTAGTTGGGTATCGACCCATTCGGCCATGAAATCCGCCAACGCTTGGGACTTGATGGCCTTCCGAGGGGCGAACGAGATCGTTTCGCCCATGATCTCCACCGCCCACTTTGCGATCCTGCCCGAGGCCTCTCGGCACTGGATGATCTCCCCCAGGGGGAAGGATGACACCACAGTCACCGGATGGGACTCGAAGTAGTGTCGTAGCTTCCGCCTTGTCAGGATCACAGCGTACAGCAGCTTTTGAACTTGTGGGTAGCGGATCTTGGTCTCGGACAGCACTTCGCTGATGAAGTAGACCGGCCTCTGAACGGGCAATGTATGCCCTTCCTCCTGCCTCTCGACCACAATCGCGGCGCTAACCACCTGAGTGGTCGCGGCGACGTAGACCAAGAGGACTTCCCCGTCCGCCGGCGGCACCAAGACCGGCGCCTTTGTAAGGAGTGCCTTCAGGTTGTCGAGGGCTTCCTCGGCCTCAGGGGTCCAAGCGAAACATTCAGCCTTCCTTAAGAGGCGGTACAGAGGCAGACCTCTTTCGCCGAGGCGTGAGATGAAGCGGCTCAGGGCCGCGAGGCATCCCATGACCCTCTGTACCCCTTTTAAGTCCTTGATGGGTCCCATGCTGGTGATGGCCTCGATCTTCTCCGGGTTGGCCTCGATGCCTCGCTCGGAGACGATGAACCCTAGGAGCATGCCTCGGGGCACCCCGAAGACACACTTCTCAGGATTAAGCTTGACTCCTTTCGCCTTGAGACACCGGAATGTCACTTCAAGGTCGGAGAGGAGGTCGGAAGCCTTCCGAGTCTTGACTACGATGTCATCGACGTAGGCCTCGACCGTGCGACCGATGTGTTCGCCGAACACATGGTTCATGCACCGCTGGTACGTCGCGCCTGCATTCCTCAAGCCGAACGGCATGGTGACATAGCAGTACATGCCGAACGGCGTGATGAAAGAAGTCGCGAGCTGGTCGGACTCTTTCATTCGGATCTGGTGATACCCTGAGTAGGCATCGAGGAAGGACAGGGTTTCGCACCCAGCAGTGGAATCCACGATTTGGTCGATGCGAGGCAGAGGGTAGGGAACCTTCGGACATGCTTTGTTGAGACCAGTGTAGTCTACACACATCCGCCATTTCCCCCCTTTCTTCCTCACAAGCACAGGGTTGGCAAGCCATTCGGGATGGAATACCTCTTTGATGAACCCTGCCGCCATTAGCTTGTGGATCTCTTCGCCAATCGCTCTGCGCTTCTCCTCGTCGAATCGGCGCAGAGGCTGTCTGACGGGTCGGGCTCCGGCCCGAATATCCAGCGAGTGCTCGGCGACATCCCTCGGTATGCCGGGCATGTCCGAGGGACTCCACGCAAAGACGTCGGCGTTCGCGCGGAGAAAGTCGACGAGCACTGCTTCCTATTTGGGGTCGAGCCCGGAGCCGATCCGGATCTGCTTGGTGGTGTCGCCACTGGGGTCGAGGGGGACGGCCTTGACCGTCTCCGCTGGCTCGAAGTTGCCGGCATGGCGCTTCACGTCTGGGACCTCCTTGGAGAGGTTCTCCAGGTCGGCGATGAGGGCCTCGGACTCGGCGAGGGCCTCGGCGTACTCCACGCACTCCACGTCGCATTCGAACGCGTGTTTGTACGTGGGGCCGACAGTGATGACCCCGTTGGGGCCCGGCATCTTGAGCTTCAGGTAGGTGTAGTTGGGGACGGCCATGAACTTCGCGTAGCATGGCCTCCCTAGCATGGCGTGGTAGGTTCCTCGGAACCCGACCACTTCGAACGTCAGGGTCTCCCTTCGGAAGTTGGAGGGTGTCCCGAAGCAGACTGGGAGGTCGAGTCGCCCGAGGGGCTGGACGCGCTTCCCAGGGATGATCCCGTGGAAGGGCGCAGCGCCTGCTCGGACGGAGGACGGATCGACGCGCAGGAGCTTGAGGGTCTCGGCGTAGATGATGTTGAGGCAGCTGCCCCCGTCCATCAGGACCTTGGTGAGCCTGACATCGCCGACAACGGGGTCGACAACGAGCGGGTATTTCCCCGGGCTTGGCACATGGTCGGGGTGGTCGGCCCGGTCGAAAGTGATGGGCTTGTCGGACCAGTCTAGGTAGACTGGCGCCGCCACCTTCACCGAGCAGACCTCCCGGCGCTCTTGCTTGCGGTGTCGAGCCGAGGTACTCGCCGCATGCCCTCCATAGATCATGTAGCAGTCGCGGACCTCGGGGAACCCCCCTGCTGGGTGATCTTCGTTCTTGTCGTCGTCGTGGGCCCTGCCACCCTCGGCGGGTGGCCCGGCCCTGTGGAAATGACGCCGAAGCATAACACACTCCTCGAGGGTGTGCTTGACGGGCCCCTGATGGTAGGGGCACGGCTCCTTGAGCATCTTGTCGAAGAGGTTTGCACCTCCGGGGGGCTTCCGAGGGTTCTTATACTCGGCGGCGGCGACAAGGTCCGCGTCGGCGGCGTCGCGTTTCGATTGCGACTTCTTCTTGCCTTTCTTCTTGGCGCCGCGCGGAGCAGACGCCTCGGGGGCTTCTTCCGATGGGCGGCCCTGGGGCTGCTTGTCCTTTCGGAAGATAGCCTCGACCGCCTCCTGGCCAGAGGCGAACTTGGTGGCGATGTCCATCAGCTCGCTCGCCCTGGTGGGGGTTTTGCGACCCAGCTTGCTCACCAGGTCGCGGCAAGTGGTGCCGGCGAGGAACGCGCCGATGACATCCGAGTCGATGATGTTGGGCAGCTCGGTGCGCTGCTTCGAGAATCGCCGGATGTAGTCCCGGAGCGACTCCCCCGGCTGTTGCCGGCAGCTTCGAAGGTCCCAGGAATTCCCGGGGCGCACGTATGTGCCCTGGAAATTGCCAGCGAAGGCTTGGACCAAGTCGTCCCAGTTGGAAATCTGCCCCGGAGGCAGGTGCTCCAACCAGGCACGAGCAGTGTCGGAGAGGAACAGGGGGAGGTTGCGGATGATGAGGTTGTCGTCGTCCGTTCCACCCAGTTGGCAGGCAAGGCGGTAGTCCGCGAGCCACAGCTCCGGTCTCGTTTCCCCCGAGTACTTTACGATAGTAGTCGGGGGTCGGAACCGGGTCGGGAATGGCGCCCGTCGGATGGCCCGACTGAAAGCCTGCGGACCGGGTGGTTCGGGCGAAGGACTCCGATCCTCCCCGCTGTCGTAGCGTCCCCCACGCCTGGGGTGATAGCCTCGGCGCACCCTTTCGTCGAGGTGAGCCCGACGGTCGCGTCGATGGTGCTCGTTGCCGAGGTGGCCCGGGGCCGCAGGCGCGGTGTTGCGCGTGCGCCCGGTGTAGACCGAGGCTTCCCGCATGAATCGGGAAGTCGCGGCATGAGGTTCCGAGGGATATCCTTGCCTTCGGGATGCAGTGCTCTCGGCCCGCCGGGCCGCGGCGCCTTCCAGGAGATTCTTGAGTTCTCCCTGGATCCGCCGACCCTCGGTGGTTGACGGCTCCGGCATCGCGCGGATGAGCATTGCTGCGGTTGCCAGGTTCTGACCGGCCCCGCTGGATGCGGGCGGCGGCCTGATCCTGACGTCGTTGGCGACGCGGTGCTGGAGACCTTGGGGCAGATGACGTATTTCTCCGGCCAGGGGTTGGCCCACCCATGCCTGCCCGACGTCCCGACGGATCGGCTCAAGCGCTCCTGTTCCCTCGTTGAGCCTGGCCTGCGCCTCGCGGACTTGCTCGAGTTGTGGGTCGTAACCCCCCGCCGGAGCGGGGACCACAGCTAGCTCCCGTGGGATGTCGGCGCGAGGCACCGGCCTAGGGAGATCACCATCCTCCGGCATGCCAAGATGGTTGCCTTCGGTGGGATCCCCTAGCTCGATGTGGAAACATTCGCGGCTTGGGCCGCAGCTCTCGTCGCCAAGGCTGCGGCTTCCATCGGAACAGTCGGACAGACAGTAGTCACATGCGGTCATGAAGTCCCGCACGACACTGGGGTTGCCAAGTCCGGAGAAATCCCAACCGATGCTGGGGTCGTCATCTTCCTCGGACCCAGAGGGCCCGTAGGTCGAGACGTCCATCAGTCGGTCCCAAGGCGACCGCATACAGAACCTCAGTGGGGTTGCACTCGCCTCAATGAGAGCGCCCGCCAAATCGAGGTCGTTTGGCGGGTGGAGGCCGAGTCGAAATGACGCAAGATGGGAGTTAGTCGTTACCTTTTGGTCGACGAGGAGCGACGTAGTCACATCGGGGACTGGTTGCGCCGTCGTCTCTGGTTCGAGGGCGACGTCCTGCAGGCTTTCCGCGAGCGCGCCGGCATCGTCTTCTTGCTCAGGGTCAGCGTGCCGCGGGGGGACGGCGCTCGCCTCCGTCTCGAACACGAGGTCGACGTCCGGCGTGCCTTCCGTCGGGGCGTCGGGGGCGTCGATTCGCTCGACGGCTGACGAAGCGCGGCCTCCCGTCTGGCCTTGACGGCTCCGCCTTCCCCTCCGTTGGCGGGGGAGAGAACGGAGCGAGCCCGAATATAGCTCTTCCACCACGCGGGGAAGACGTCGTCGATTCCGCCGCCGGCGGGCGGGTTGTCGGCCGCCATTGTCGTGGTCGCACGGCGGTGGAAGAAGTATCATGTCGTAGCTGCCGTCGAAGGACATGAACTCGAGAGCCCCGAAACGAAGCACCGTCCCGGGCCGGAGAGGTTGCTGGAGACTGCCCATCTGGAGCTTGACGGGGAGCTATTCGTCAGCACGCAGCAGGCCCCTACCTGGCGCGCCAACTGTCGGCGTTTCGAGACAGGGGGGTCCCTAAGCCGACGAGTGAGTGTGCTGCGTGCCCCAGCCCAGATGGGTCGAGCGCGTGGGCGAGCGCGGAGGGGGGAGAGGCGAGGCGGCCGGAGCCGAGCGTGAGAGAGGTGGAAGTCCCGCGGCCTTCGTGTTCGTCCCGCGCCCAGGTCGGGTGCGCTTGCAGTAGGGGGGTTACAAGCGTCCACGCGGGTGAGGGAAGCGAGCGGCCCCAAGAGAGCGCCTGTCCCGTCCTCGGTCCCGCGCGGCCAACCTCCTCTGAGAAGGCCCTGGTCCTTCCTTTTATAGTCGTAAGGAGAGGACCCAGGTGTACAATGGGGATGTAGCAGAGTGCTACGTGTCTAGCGGAGGGAGAGCTAGCGCCCTAGGTACATGCCGATGTGGCAGCCGGAGAGATCTGGGCATCCTGCTGGCGTGATGTCGTGGCTATCGGAGGTGCGGTGGAGCCTGATGGAGGGACAGCTGTTGGAGCGGTCGAGTCCCTGCTGACGTTGTCCTGCTTCCGTAAGAGAGCTGGGGGCCGCCGTCGTCATAGAGCTTGTGGAGCGCCATCATTGCCCCTCTGGCGGAGCTGGCCGGACGAGACCCGGTCTTGTTCTCCGTGACCCGAGTCGATTCGGGGTAGGATGATGATGACGTCTCCTGTTGACGTGGCGGTCTGTGCTCTAGGCAGGGCGACGTGGGGTTTCCTCCGAAGCCGAGGTTGAGTCTTGCCTTCAGTTGCCGTGGCCGAGCCCGAGCCAAGGGGTCGGGCGAGGCGGAGGTCGTTCGGCCGAGGCCAGGGCGGAGTCCGAGCCCTGGGGTCGGGCGGAGCGGAGTTCGTCGTCTTCCGGGTCTTAGCCCGAGTCCGAGCCCTGGGGTCGGGCGGAGCGGAGTTCGCCGTCTTCCGGGTCTTAGCCCGAGTCCGAGCCCTGGGGTCGGGCGGAGCGGAGTTCGCCGTCTTCCGGGTCTTAGCCCGAGTCCGAGCCCTGGGGTCGGGCGGAGCGGAGTTCGCCGTCTTCCGGGTCTTAGCCCGAGTCCGAGCCCTGGGGTCGGGCGGAGCGGAGTTCGCCGTCTTCCGGGTCTTAGCCCGAGTCCGAGCCCTGGGGTCGGGCGGAGCGGAGTTCGCCGTCTTCTGGGTCTTAGCCCGAGTCCGAGCCCTGGGGTCGGGCGGAGCGGAGTTCGCCGTCTTCCGGGTCTTAGCCCGAGTCCGAGCCCTGGGGTCGGGCGGAGCGGAGTTCGCCGTCTTCCGGGTCTTAGCCCGAGTCCGAGCCCTGGGGTCGGGCGGAGCGGAGTTCGCCGTCTTCCGGGTCTTAGCCCGAGTCCGAGCCCTGGGGTCGGGCGGAGCGGAGTTCGTCGTGGCGCCCTTGGCAAGGCCTGATTGCCTGTCAGACTCACTCTGTCGAGTGGCACTGCAGTCGGAGTGGCGCAGGTGGCGCTGTCCTTCTGTCAGACTGGCCAGTGGAGCGGTGGAGTGACGGCGGTCACCTCGGCTCTGCCGGGGGCGCGTGTCAGGATAGAGGTGTCAGGCCACCTTTGCGTTAAATGCCCCTGCAATTTGGTCAGTCGGTGTGGTGATTTAGTCAAGGTTGCTTCTGAGCGAAGCCAAGACCTTGGGCAAGCCGGTGATGTGTCCGCCATAAAAAGGGGGCCTCGGGCGAGACGGAAGTCCCTCGAGGTCGGCTGCCTTCGGCCGAGGCTAGGCTCGGGTGAAGCGTGATCGAGTCACTCGTGTGGACTGATCCCTGACTTAATCGTGCCCATCAGGCCTTTGCAGCTTTATGCTGATGGGGGTTACCAGCTGAGAATTAGGCGTCTTGAGGGTACCCCTAATTATGGTCCCCGACAAGCACGTAGTAGACACCACATCCGCCCTGGCCTCGTATCCAGCATCGCATCTGAAGAAATCCTACATACAAAGACGATGTATCCATACATTATTTCAAGAATATGCAACAAATGCGACTTATTAAACAATATAGTGCGAGGAAGACTTACCCACAGCTCTTGCTTCACCCGCTCCGCCTTGTTGTTGAATTGTCTGCTGTCCCGATCTACTGTATCGGGGGCGACGACGTAGTGGTCGAAGGTGTATGCTGGGCTCGTCACTCCGGCGTACTCGACAAGTCCAGGGAAGTGTTCCCTGCATAGAAGGCCGAGGATGCCATTGGGGTTGCGGCCGTGACCCCCTGCAGTCTCCAAAATAATCCAAGACCTGTCCAAGTGATTAAGATGAAGTATTAGTTTCTATTATTAATTTGAACATATAATATGAAAAAGCAGCAAGAACATCTAAAGTTACCTACCTCTCTCCACTGGGTCGTATCAGCGGACGTCTGTCACGAATTATGGGTCGCTTAGGGAGACTCGCGGGACCTTGCAGGTAGATACTCCTCGAACCTGAGGAGCCAGAACCTGAGACGTCCTGCTGAGCGGCGGCGTCGTCGTCGTCGTCGTCATGCTGCGCCGCATCGTCGTCGTCCTGCTGTGTCGCATCGACAGCGGCTTGCTGCTCCACCTGCTGCTGTACGGCGTCGTCCTGCTGCGCCTCCTCCTCCGTCCTACGGGTGCTCCTCCTCCCCCTCCCCCTCCCCCTCCTCGTCCTCGTCCCACCGCCCACCATCTTTGTCCAACAACCTGCAATTAAGAGTAAACAATTAAGCACAGATAAAAAAATATGTATTTAGAAACATATGCAAAATAAATGAAATATAGCATTACATCGATTAAAAATAATCTTCATGTGTCCGGGTTAGCCGGATCATAAGTGTCATCATCACTATCAACCATTTCATAGTCAACACCATCTGAAGGCGCAATTTCGTCATTGACATTGCCTTCAAGTATTTCTAAGTCATTCTCATTTTGCACCTCATCATCCTCGTCATCAACAACCATTTCAATATCTACTTCCATTCCGATCGCTTCGGTTAAGTCTATCTCAAATCGCCTGTTGGGACCATGCTTCGTCGCCGAAGGTCCTGCAGAAACAGACAGCTTCGGATGAAGCTGCTCGTACGTGACGCCGAAGGCACCATTCATAAAGCTTCGGTATTACAACATATCCGAAGATGAAGGGTCGAACCGACTTAAAGATAGAATGACCTTTTTAGCCCATAAAGGTCTGAGTCAATGTTGTAAACTTTTATGAGGGGCATGATTGTAATTCCTCACAGGCTGTGTCCTGTGCCTATAAATAGTGAACAGTATTCCTTTACTGTTCACGCATTCCTGTAATTGCAATCGCATCACTCGGAAATTATTCTTTGCCAAGGCAGAGGTATAAATGTATCTAATATTTGAATGCATCAAGTTTATATAATATGTAAATGATGTCGTTTACTTATAATTTACTTGTCTTTAATGCTTTATATCTCGCATTATTTTATATAATCTTTGAGAGTTCAATTACGAAGATTCAACCTTTGTAATTGTCCCGTTTTAACCTTCGTCCGAAGTTCATTAAATCCTTGAGGAAATAATGCTTCAGCGGGCGAAGGGCATTAACATTTAACATTTTATGTTGCCTTGTTCTTAATTCATAGCATTTGAGAACAAGTCCCCAACATTGGCGCCCACCTCCGGTGAACTCACTTCCACTTTTCTGAGCTGATGGCTTCGTTCGACATTCAAGCTGGAGCTGCTTCGGCTCCGAAGCTGGTACTCCCGATAACAGGCGGTTCATGTTCAGATCCAGCCAACAAGAAGCAGAAGAAGGAGGCACAGAGAAGGGTACAACATGTCGGGGTGCAAGGACCCTTCATCAAGTCAAGATGGTCTCACATTCCTATTACCTTCTCCTAAGAGGACCTTCAACTCAAGGATTACCCACACAACGATGCTATGGTTATCTCTTGTGTTATCAAAGGATTTCTGGTCCATAATGTTTTGGTTGATACAGGCAGTGCAGCTGATATCATATTTGCTAAGGCCTTCAGACAGATGCCAGAGCCCGAAGATAAAATTCTTGATGCCACACATCCCCTTTGCGGCTTCGGAGGAAGGCAGATTGTAGCACTCGGCAAAATCTCAATGTCAGTGGCCTTCGGATTTATCAACAACACAAGGACTGAACAAGTTGTGTTTGATATTGTTGACATGGAATACCCTTACAATGCAATCATTGGTCGTGGTACTCTTAATGCCTTCGAAGCAATTCTGCATCCAGCTTATCTTTGCATGAAGATACCTTCGGACCAAGGGCCCATTGCTATTCATGGAAGTCAAGAAGCTGCCAGAAAGGCCGAAGGAAATTGGACAGACTCAAAAGCAATCCATAATATAGATGGAACTGAAGCTTGTGAGCAATACAAGTTCAGAAGGGAAAAAGCTGCTTCGGCTGATCAGCCGAAACCCATGCTCTTATGTGAGGATATAGCAGAGCAGAAGGTGCTATTGGGATCTCAATTGTCCGAAGAGCAGGAGAAAACCTTGATAAGGTTTTTGTTCAACAATAAAGATGTTTTTGCTTGGTCAGCTAATGATCTTTGTGGAGTTAGCAGGGATGTTATTGAGCACTCGCTCAATGTTGATCCATCCTTCAGACCCAGAAAGCAGAGGCTTCGGAAAATGTCTGATGACAAGGCCGAAGGTGCTCGGAATGAAGTGAAAAGACTCCTCAGTGCCGGAGTTATTAGAGAAGTAAAGTACCCAGAATGGTTGGCTAACACTGTCATGGTGAAGAAGGCCAATGGTAAATGGAGAATGTGTATCGATTTTACTGATCTCAATAAGGCCTGTCCGAAGGACGAATTTCCATTGCCAAGGATAGATTCCTTAGTTGATGCAGCAGCTTCATCAGAGCTTATGAGTTTACTGGATTGCTATTCAGGCTACCATCAAATCTGGATGAAGAAGGAGGATGAACCGAAAACCAGCTTCATAACCCCTAGTGGGACATATTGTTACCTTCGGATGCCTGAGGGGCTTAAGAATGCCGGAGGAAGTTTCAGCAGAATGACAGCGAAGGTCCTTCATTCTCAGATAGGCAGGAATGTGCTAACTTATGTTGATGATATCATTATAAAAAGCACGAAGCAAGATAACCACATTGCCGATTTACAGGAGACCTTCGCTAATTTTAGACAGGCCGGTCTAAAGTTGAATCCAGAAAAATGTGTCTTCGGAGTAAAGAAGGGGAAATTTCTCGGCTGCCTAGTCTCAACAAAGGGAATTGAGGCTAATCCAAGCAAAATCGAAGCTATACTTCGAATGGAACCACCAAGTACAAAAAAGGGGGCTCAAAGATTGATAGGAAGGCTGGCATCTCTTAATAGATTCATATCCAGATCAGCAGAGAGAAACTTACCATTGTTCGAAGTGCTGAAGTCAGCCGAAGTCTTCCAATGGGGACCAATCCAGCAGAAAGCCTTCGAAGAGCTGAAGCAATATTTGATAGACCTAACAACATTAACCCCACCAACGCCAGGGGCTCCTTTATTATTATATGTGGCAGCTTCGCACTCAGCGGTAAGCGCAGCACTTGTCCAGGAGAAGCTTGAAGGCCAAGTTAAGAGGCAGACCCCAATATATTTTGTATCCGAGGTTCTTAGTTTATCAAAGAAAAAATATACAGAATTGGAGAAGGTACTGTATGCTGTTTTGATGGCCTGCAGGAAGCTTCGACATTATTTTCAAGCTTACAACATAATTGTTCCTTCTTCACAACCTCTCAAGGATATTATGAGAAACCGAGAAGCTACTGGAAGGATTGGAAAATGGGTTGTAGAGCTCAATGAATTTTGTATTGATTATGTCCATAGATCTTTGATTCAGTCCCAAGCGTTGGCAGACTTCATTGCTGACTGGACGCCAGGGGCTCAGGAGGAAGAAACGAATAAAGATGCCGAAGCATGGACATTGTTTTGTGATGGGTCTTGGGGAACCTTCGGAGCAGGAGCGGCTGCTGTGTTAATTTCACCCTCCAAAGTTAAAACTTGTTATGCGGCAAGACTTGATTTTAGTTGCACGAATAATATCGCTGAGTATGAAGCTCTGCTCTTGGGTCTTCGGAAGTTAAAGGCAATTGGAATCAGAAGGGTCATTCTTAAAACTGATTCTCAAGTTATTTCCCCATTGCTCAAGTGTTTATCCAGATCCAAAGGTATAGAATTAATGAAGGAAATACATGCAGGCCTGTGTGGATCTCACATTGGATCTAGGCCCTTGCTTGGGAAAGTTTTTCGCCAAGGATTTTATTGGCCAAAGGCAGCTTCGGATGCAGCGGATCTGGTCCAAAAGTGCGAAGGTTGTCAGAAATGTGCAAAAGATCAAAAACAACCTTCGTCTTTAACTCAATTAATACAACCCACTTGGCCGTTGCAAAGGTGGGGCCTCGATTTATTAGGCCCATTACCACCAGCACAGGGGAACCTAAGATATGTAGTAGTGGCAGTGGAATATTTTTCCAAATGGATTGAGGCAAAGCCCTTAGCCACAATAACTTCATTTACTATTCAAAAGTTTTTCTGGCAAAACATTGTTTGTCGCTTCGGAGTGCCGAAGGCTATTACTGTGGATAATGGGACACAGTTTGATTCTGAAGCTTTCAGAGAATTTTGTGATCAAATAGGCACGAAGATCCATTTTGCATCAGTCCGACACCCAGAGTCAAATGGACTTGTCGAAAGAGCCAATGGGATCATAATGACAGGAATAATGAAGTCAATCTTCAATCAGCCCAGGGGAAAGTGGCCAGACGAGTTAATCAAAGTGGTGTGGAGCCATAACACAACCATGTCAAGGTCGACAGGCTTTACACCCTTTAAACTATTGTTCGGTGACGAAGCAATAACCCCAGAAGAGGCCAAAACAGGATCAATAAGGACAGTAGCTTCGGCAGAAGGCGAAAACGAAGTTGATTGATCTATAGAAAAAGATGCTATTGAAGGGATCAGACTTCAAGCTGTGGAAAACATCAATAAATATCAAGCTGAAACAATAAAATGGCGTGACAGAAAGGTCAAGCTGAAGAACATTGAACCAGGACACTTGGTACTTCGAAGAGTAGCCAATCCTGAGACAGTAGGCAAATTACAGCTGAAGTGGGAAGGCCCCTTTTTAGTAGTATCTTCGTCAAGACCCGGTTCCTACAGATTGAAGGATATGGACGACAACGACATTCCTAGATCGTGGAATGCGGATGAGCTTCGGCGATATTATGTTTAGTTTGATGTAATTTTTTATATTCTTTTTTGTGGCACCCTTTTCCTTTCCAAAGGGGGAGAAAGGTTTTTAATGGGGCCACAACATGTAATTTTCCTTATTTCAATTCTATGAGAATGATATCCCCCAGAAAATGTAAATGTAAATGCAAAGGAGAAAAGAAAAGGAAACAGGGAGAAGCTCAAAAGTCGTTCCTAAGGGAATGCAGAGCCTACAGCGAAAAAAAACGCTGATTCCGCTGAAAGTAAAAGGCGAAGAAGCTCCTAAGGGAGGCTTACAGCGAAAAATAAACGCTGATTCCGCTGAAAGTAAAAGGCGAAGAAGCTCCTAAGGGAGGCTTACAGCGAAAAGTCAACGCTGATACACCGAAAAGTAAACGGTGAAGCCGAAAAGTAAACAGCAAAAAGATTTGTATCATTCCTAAGGGGATGAAGGGCTGTGTTTATGGTTTTTGAACATGTGTCCCAATATTCATTTGCACAATACATTTCATCATGTCATTTGCATTCATAAACATTCATTTAGACATATATAGAATCATCATCATACTACATAAAGAAGACAGGAGCTTCAGAAATGAGGAAAAACTTCGAAGGAAAAACTTCTTATGCTTCGTTGTGTACGAAAAGAAGGGAAGGTGTTTTTCGCCTTCGGCTCAAAAGAGAAGTTTCGTCCACAGCAAAGCAGACTGTATGCGGATAAGGGAGACAGAATATATTACAAGGTATGTACAAATTTACATGAGTTGTTCCATAGCTATATTACAAGAGTTTCTCTAGAATTTTTGTAGGAAAGTATATTGTAAGCAACTTTAAGCTTCAGCCTAGGCTTCGTCTTCAGCCTCGTCAAACTTCAGCTTCGTCATTCTTCAGCTTCATCATCCTGCGTATACCAAACAGCAGAATAAAAAAGGTGCAAATTTCAAAGGAGAAGGTAAAAGTAACAAACATAAGTTTCTTACCGGCTTAAGATGGCTTCGAGCTTCGTCACCTGCCATTTTTCGCCCGCCACTTACCCAGATCTGGGTCATGAATCTATTTCCAATACTTCGGGCTAGGCTTGGGATATCTATCAGATCTGATGCTGACAAGCTGAAGTTTGGTCTGTTCACAATATTTCCATGCGTGCAGCCAGCCTTCAGAAAAGCAGTAGCAGTGCCCCGAGAAGCTACCAGGGCGCAGAAGTCGGCGTGCCCACCAATAACTTCGTCAAGGGCATCAACTTCGCCTTCAATATATTCTAATGTGCTGGGCAGATTTTCAGTTGAAGGTGTAAATTTCGCGGAGCTGGCTCCAACAGAATGAAACACACCCTTCAGCCGCTGCATGCATCGGCTGCCGAAGCTCAAGCATTTCTCTTGAAGTTCTTTAAAGGATTTCCGCAAATTTGAATTTTTATCGACTTCAGTTTTCAGGCTTGCTTCAAGATATTTCTTTTCTTGCTCAAATTTTTCTGACTGTTGGAGCAATTCATTCTTTAACTTGTTATTTTCAGTTTGGACTTCAGCCAAAGAACCCTCCATGGTCTGAATAACAAAATCTTTCTTTTCTAATGCACCTTCGTGCTCTTTAACCATGATTTCAAGGTCCTGGATGGTGAAGTCTTTCTTTTTTAGATTAGCTTCGTAAGTTTCAACTTTTTCAGCCAAATCTTGAATGACAGCTTTGTTCTTCTCTTCTTCGAGATCTTGTTGCATTTTTAGAACCTTGCTTAATAATATGCTCTGTCGAAACGATCTTCGTTAGAACACGACCTAAAAGATAATAATAATAGTAATAAAATAGCAAAAATATTTGTTACCTTGAAGTTAGCATAAAGCAAGCTTCCGGCGATATGGTGCCATTGATAACGGCAGAGGTCCGCTTCTAGCTTCGGCAAGCCAATGTTCTTGCAGAGAGTTCTAACAATTTTAGCTTCGCTGCGGTTTCGAAGGCACCTCAGTTTTCCTTCGTTAACTCCGCCGAACAGTGTAGCCCCTGGCTTATATCCGCAGGCTATGGCGCATTTTTTAAGCTCTGCTTTTTCAGCGTCTGTTAGTCCTTGCCCAAGTAAATCTTGAAATTCAAAATCTTCTTCCTCCAAAATGTCCTCAGCTTGTTCTTTCCCCTTTTCAGTAGCTGTGCTTGCCGCAGCCACAACAGATTCTTCCTCAGTCATTTTCAGGAGTATATTATCAATAACTTCAAGTGTCTCTTCCAGATTCGGATCCTCTGTGGCCCCGATTTCAGCCCCAGTAGCTTCGGCTGCGGCAGTTTCAGTTTCAAAGATTTCCGCTCTGATGGCTTCGGCTGCGACGCCTTTAGCTTCGGCAGTTTCGGCAGTCTGATCAATGGCAATTCTTGATGCCGGTATTGGTGACGGTGTCCCATGGATTACATCTGCTATTTGAATAATCCTTCGTTTTTTTGGCAGTGCAGGACCTTCGTCTGCCGAAGCTGCCTTGTCCTTCTGAAAAAACTTTGTCAGTTCTAGTGCCAGCGGACTTAGCCTGATAGGCAAGGGTTCAGTCATTATCTTCATAATCTCTTCTACTTCAACAGCAGAAGGTGTTGCAGGGGTACCTTCTTCTCGAACCATCGTTTCCGGTTCCGGAGATGCACTTTTTCTCTTTCTTGCAGTGGCCACCTTCGGCTCAGGATTTAACTCTTCGGGGCTAAGTTTTTCAGAATCTTTCTTTTTCTTTTTGGATACCTTGGCGACCTCTTCGTCAGTAGCGCTGGCAATTCTTTTTCGCTTCGGGCCTCCAGCATCTCCGCCCAGTCGACCATAATCGGCATATTCAAATCCTATAGCATCAAGCACCCTGTTCAGTCTTCGCTTCGGCCGAGTGCCGAAGGCTGCTGTCATCAGTTGGTCCTCTTTTTTAGAGTAATTTCCAAGAATTTCATTACTCATTATTTCAATTGTATCGAGCCTCTCTTGGCAGGGTGTTTTAAAATATTTCTTGAACTTATAATAATAGGGTAGTCGGACAAGTTCCCCCTCTTTCTTTTCTCCTTTGAGCTTCGGCATAGTCCACTCTTTTATAGTTGGAAATACCCTGAAGGCCAGAAATTCCTGCACTAAATCTCTAGTGCCAATATGTTCTGCAATAATTTTGAATTCAGCCAGTGCAGCCCAAGTTGGACCTTCTACTGCCATTTTGCATCGGGGTCTTGTTTCTCCGAAGAGCAGTTCAAGAGGGCTCTGTACCAGCTTCTCTTTGTCTTCGTCAACTTTGACATAAAACCATTCTGACTTCCAGCCTGCTGGCCATTTGCTTCGGTAGTTGATCACAGGAAACTTTGTGGTTTTCCGATAGGCAAAATTATAGCAACCAAAATTTTCATGCAATCCATCTTTTCTGGCCTTAGTCTGGTAATGCAGCTCATGAACTCGACAAAAGCTGTCGGCAAACGGCTCCACCGCCTGGCTTCGGAGAGCCCAGATATAAACGCTAAGCCTGACAATGGCGTTAGGAGTCAGCTGATGAAAAAAGATACCAAACTTTTGCAGCACATCAGAAATCATTCTATTTAAAGGGAATCTCAACCCAGCTTTTAGAAAACTCTTGAAAATAACTATTTCATCCTTTTCTGGCTTCGGAGTAGTTTCATCTCCCCCGAAGCGAAGTAGCTTCTTCTCATTTTCACTGAAATAGCCCGACTTCACCATTTTGGAGAAATCAGCCTTGGAGATAGTCGACTTTCCGAAGTCCAAATGGCTGGGCTTGCTCGGTACAGCGATATGGTAATCATCATCGGAATCAGCTTCCTCAATATCTCCTTCCTCCGCTTCGGTAGCAGCTTGTTCTGTATCGGCAACAGTCTGTTCTGTCTCGGCAGTGGGGATTCCTTCCGAGGTCACCAATCCGGATCGTTGCATTGCTTCGGAGATAGGAACAGTCTCCGCCCCTTCGGCTTCGCCTCCCTCACGCTCAACTCTAGCGGTGGAGCGCACTCTGGCCATTTAATTTTCAATTTCTTGAAATATTTCTTAGGAACTAAATAACTTCTTCTCCCGAAGCTTTTCTTCTGACGAAGTAGGCACTAAGCTGGAGCTTCGTCTGAATGCGAGAGTCAAGCTTCGGCTATGGTTAAAAATTTTGGCAGCAAAACAGTGCAATAGCAATGAATGCTGTGGTAACTTCACACCTACCTGTCTGTTTATATAGTGCTGCAGGTAAGAAGATGAATCGTCAGGATTTTTACACCAGGCAAACAGCTGCTCGCACCCGCTGCGCGGTGGGCCACAAAGACCAAATAGTAAACCTGCAGGGTGGGACCGCTACACGCTCGGAAACTGTATCGTTTCTCGACAACGAGCTCAGGGAAGGTGTTTTTCGGACCTTCGGCTTCCTGAAGCCTAAGAGACTTTTTTCACGGATCAAGCTCGTTACGAAAAACGATCTAGCACCGCGAAGGGGCTACTGTTGGGACCATGCTTCGTCGCCGAAGGTCCTGCAGAAAGAGACAGCTTCAGATGAAGCTGCTCGTACGTGACGCCGAAGGCACCATTCATAAAGCTTCGGTATTACAACATATCCGAAGATGAAGGGTCGAACCGACTTAAAGATAGAATGACCTTTTTAGCCCATAAAGGGTTGAGTCAATGTTGTAAACTTTTATGAGGGGCATGATTGTAATTCCTCACAGGTTGTGTCCTGTGCCTATAAATAGTGAACAGTATTCCTTTACTGTTCACGCATTCCTGTAATTGCAATCGCATCACTCGGAAATTATTCTTTGCCAAGGCAGAGGTATAAATGTATCTAATATTTGAATGCATCAAGTTTATATAATATGTAAATGATGTCGTTTACTTATAATTTACTTGTCTTTAATGCTTTATATCTCGCATTATTTTATATAATCTTTGAGAGTTCAATTACAAAGATTCAACCTTTGTAATTGTCCCGTTTTAACCTTCGTCCGAAGTTCATTAAATCCTTGAGGAAATAATGCTTCAGCGGGCGAAGGGCATTAACATTTAACATTTTATGTTGCCTTGTTCTTAATTCATAGCATTTGAGAACAAGTCCCCAACATCGCCCTTCGAGCCCATCTTCTTGGAAGAACTCTCCGTCATATGTGTCCGGGTCTAAGTTATAATCTTCATCGTTTGGAACAGGTAATTCAGCGTGCGGTGATACCTTATACACAACATCCCAACCCTTAAGATGTTGTTTCGTTTGGCACGCATATGGAAGATAATACACTTGTGTGGCCTGTTGGGCCACAATATAGACATCGTCTCCTGGTAAGGTGGAATCCTGTCGAATTTCGACTAGCCCAAAATTAGAATGTGTCCGTCTCATAACTTCAGGGTCAAACCAATGACATTTGAATATCACTGGAGTAAGAGGTTTGGAACCATAAAAATTGAGTTCATATATTTCTTCAATTCTTCCATAATACTCGACCTCGTCAAGCCCGGGCGTAAAGACTCCAGAACACGTGGTTTTTCGATTGGGCCGACTTTGGTCGTAGCTTGTTGTGCAAAAACAGTATCCATTGACGTCATACCCAGAAAATTTCCTGACCCTATAGGCAAAGCCATTGGCTACTTGTCTCAACTCGGCACTCATAGACGGCTCTCTTTGGCCCTGCAAGTTCAAACACGCTAGATTGTTATATTATTCGCACGTAAGAGCAACTTCAAATAAATGACAAACTAAGCACGTACCTTACGTTTAAACCAGGAAATGAAATCGGGCAATCCATTTCCCGCACCCTTTCGAAGAAGGGTATCATATTCCTGTGGAGTTGGGTCCCTTGATCGACGCCAAAATTCATGAAGAAATTGCTCCATGTATGGCGTCACCTCTTCAAGGTTGGTCAATACATATAGCATGATATGGCGCCACTCTTCATGTCTCAGGGTCTTGGTGGTCGAACCACTTGCGCTTCCGAGTTGCCCTCGAAAAATGCTGAGGTTCGATTCATTGTCGCCATCATTGTAACGAGGGGGTGGATTATGCACGCTCGGCAGTTTGTCACCATAGTAAGTTGTTGTGAAGTTTGACACCTCCTCCAGTATGTATGCCTCTGCAATAGAAGCCTCAATTTTGCAATTATTTCTACATTTCTTTCGGATAGTCTTTAGACATCTCTCGATTGGATAGCACCAACGTCCTTGCACGGGCCCCCCCATTCGTGCCTCATACGGGAGATGAATAATCAAATGCTGCATCGGATTGAAGAAGCCGGGTGGAAAGATCTTCTCCAGCTTACACAGTAACACGGGTGCCATCCTTTCCAAGTCTGCAATCATGGTCCGAGCTAACTCTTTTGCACAAAGCTGGCGGAAGAAATAGCTCAACTCTGCAAGCGCTAGCCAGACATGCTCAGGGACATAGCCTCGAACCATCGCCGGAAGAATTCGTTCAATCCATATGTGGAAGTCATGACTCTTCATCCCTAAGACTCGCAGAGTAGATAAGTTCACCCCCTACTAAGGTTAGCTGCATACCCATCAGGGAACATTAACATCTTGATCCACTGTAGTACTTCCTTCCTCTGGGTCCTGCTCAGGACGAAATCGGCCTTAGGCCTTATCCATGTCTTACCACCACTAGGCGGCTTCATCTCTTGGTTTGGTCTATCACATAACTCTGCCAGATCCACTCTTGCCTTTACGTTATCCTTTGACTTATCAGGAATCTCCATAATTGTTGCCCAAAGTGCCTCGGCGACATTCTTTTTAGTGTGCATCACGTCAATGTTGTGTGGAAGGAGCAGGTCATCATAATAGGGGAGCCGAGTCAAGCCCGACTTATGTGTCCACATATGTTGCTCACCATATCCCACAAAACCACCTTCTGGGTTGGCCACGAGACCATCTATCTGTTCGTGAACTTCGGCACCAGTCATCATTGCAGGTGGGCGGTCTGTCACCACGACACCTTTCGTAAAGTTCTTGATGTCTAGTCGGAATGCATGGTCAGGAGGGAGAAATTGTCGATGTTTATCGAATGACGAATATTTGCCACCCTTCTTCAACCAAATGAACCTAAGAGCTTCCTTGCAAACTGGGCATGGGAACTTACCGTGAACACACCAGGCGCAAAATAGCCCATACGCCGGAAAGTCATGCATGGAGTACTGGTACCAAACATGCATTTTGAAGTTTGTCTTCGTAGCTCGGTCGTACGTCCATACCCCTTCCTCCCAAGCACGGACCAATTCATCAATCAAAGGCTCCATGTACACGCCCATTTTATTCCCCGGGTGTCCAGGAATTATCAACGACACGAATATGTTCTGTCTTTGAAAGCATACGCCGGGGGGGAGATTGATGGGGATAACGAACACGGGCCAACATGTGTATGGGGCAGCGGTCATTCCATAGGGATTGAACCCATCTGTGGCCAGCGCAACACGAACATGTCGAGCCTCTTTGGCTTTCTCATGGTGAATGGCATCAAAGTGGGTCAATGCTTCACCATCGGATGCGTGAACCATCTTTTCAGGATTATATTGTTTGCCTTTTTTGTGCCATGTCATCTGTTTCGCGGATTCCTCTGTCATGTATAGACGCTGGATCCTCGGTATGAACGGAAGGTGGCGTAGGATTGTCACGGGGATGTCGAGCTGCCTCTTCTGTCCATCACCAGAGTCTACCTCCATGAACCTAGACGATTTACACTTCAGACAGTACTTTGCCTCAGTGTGTTCTTTCCTAAATAGGACGCAGCCCTTCGGACAAGCATGTATCTGCTCATACGTCATCTTGAGTGCACGAAGGAGTTTCTGTGCCTCGTACATGCTCTTTGGCAGAACGTGATCCTCCGGAAGCATGCTGCCAATAACTGTCAACAAACCATCGAATGCGTCTCGACTCATGCTATATTGCGACTTGAACGCTGTTGGGGACTTGTTCTCAAGTGCTATGAATTAAGAACAAGGCAACATAAAGTGTTAAATGCTAACGTCCTTCGTCCATGAAACATTATTCCCTTGAGGATAATGGGCCTTGGACGAAGGTTGATGAGAGTAAAATTACGAAGCTTAAATCTTCGTAATAAAATTTCAATAGACATTGTAAGACAACATAAAATAAAAGGTACAAAAAAGGGGTAAATAAATCATAGACGAATTATATTATATTTATTGAATACAATAATACCTCTGCCTTGGCAAAAGGTTGAATTCCAGAATACGCGATTGCAATTACCAGAATGCGTGAACAGTAAAGGAATACTGTTCACTATTTATAGGCACAGGACGCAGCCTGTGAGGAATTACAAGTATGCCCCTTATAAAAGCTTACAACATTGACTCAGACCTTTATGGACTAAAAGGTCATTCTATCTCTAAGTCGGTTTGTAATACCGAAGCTCCACGAAGAGGAACCTTCGGCCATCTTATACAAACAGCTTCAGCCGAAGACCGCTTCTTCCTATAAGACCTTCGGCGACGAAGCATAGGCCCAACAGTAGCCCCTTTCGCGGTGCTAGATCGTTTTTCGTAACGAGCTTGATCCGTGAAAAAAGTCTCATAAGCTTCGGGGAGCCGAAGGTCCAAAAAACACCTTCCCTGAGCGCGTTGTCGAGAAACGATTCAATTTCCCAGCGCGTAGCGGTCCCACCTTGCAGAGTTACTGTTTGGTCTCTGCGGTCCACCGCACAGCGAGAGCAAGCGGGTGTCCGCCTGGTATAAAAATTCTGGCGCTTCGCCTTCTTACCTGCAGTACTATATAAACAGACGAGTAGGTGTGAAGTTACCACAGCATTCATTGCTATTTGCACTGTTCTGCTGCCAAAATTTTTAACCATCGCCGAAGCTTGTTTGTCGGAATCAAACGAAGCTCCAGTTTGAAGCCTGCTTCGTCAGAAAAAACTTCGGAAAAAGAAAGTATTAAATTTCCACATATTGATAATTAAATGGCCAGAGTGCGTTCTACCACCAGGGTTGAGCGTGAGGGGGACGAAACTGAAGCTTCGGAGACTGTTCCCATCTCCGAAGCCATGCAACGATCCGGGCTGGTGACTTCGGAAAAGATCCCTAGTGATGATGTAGAACAAGCAAAACAAGCAATCGCTGAAGCAGAAGAAGAAGATATTGAGGAAACTGACCCCGAAGATGATTATCGCATTGCCATGCCAAGCAAGCCCAGCCACTTGGACTTCGGGAAATCTACTGTTTCGAAGGCTGATCTGTCCAAGATGGTAAAGTCAGGCTTTTTTACTGAAAATCAGAAAAAGCTATTACGCTTCGGGGGAGAAGAGACTACCCCCAAGCCAGAGAAGGATGAAATTGTTATTTTCAAGAGCTTCCTAAAGGCTGGATTAAGATTCCCCCTACATGGGATTATTGCAGAGGTACTGAAAAGGTTCGGTATCTATTTTCACCAGCTGACCCCTAACGCTATCGTTAGGCTTAATGTTTATATCTGGGCACTCCGAAGCCAAGCGGTGGAGCCGTTTGCGGACAGCTTTTGCCGAGTTCACGAGCTTCATTATCAGACGAAGGCTAGAAAAGATGGATTACATGACAATTTTGGTTGCTATAATTTTGCTTATCGGAAAACTACGAAGTTTCCTGTGATCAGCTACCGAAGCAAATGGGCAGCAGGTTGGAAATCGGAGTGGTTCTATGTCAAGGTTGATGATGATAAGGAAAAACTTGTGCAAAGTCCACTTGAACTGATCTTCGGAGAAACCCGCCCCCACTGCAACATGACACCAGAGGGTCCAACTCAAAAAGCAATGCATGAATTCAGAATAATTGCAGAGCATATCAGTACAAGGGACCTGGTTCAGGAGTTTTTGGCTTTCAAGGTTTTTCCTAGTGTAAAAGAGTGGGAAATGCCGAAGCTGAAGGGGGAGAAGGAAGAAGGTGAACTTGTGCGCTTACCTTACTACTTCAAGTTTAAGAAATACTTTAAATCACCTTGCCAAGAGTGGCTGGATACAATTGAAGTGATGTGCAATGAAATACTTGGAAATTATTGCAAAAAAGAAGATCAGTTGATGACCGCAGCCTTCGGCACCCGTCCGAAGCGAAGACTAAACCGAGTGCTGGACGCCCTGGGTTTCGAATACCCTGATTACGAAAATCTGAACAAAGGTGCCGGAGGCCAAAAAAGGAAAAGGATAGCTGAAGCCTTAAATGAAGATGAAAAAGAACCACCAAAGAAGAAAATTCCGAAGAGGAAGAAAGCGTCTTCTCCGAAGCGTAAAATATCCGACGAAGAAGAAACCCCCGCATCACCCTCTGCCGCTGACGTTGAGGAAATTCTGAAGGTAATGACTGAATCCTTACCTGCGAAGCTAAGTCCCCTGGGGCCCCAACTGACAAAGTTTTTTCAGAAGGACAAGGAGCCCGAAAAATCGAAGAAAACAATCAAAACAAAGAGACAAAGAATTATCACTGTGACAGAGGTAATTGACAAGACACCGCCAAGAGCTTCAGCTCAAAAAACACCAGCATCTGCAGAAGGGACAGATATTGAAATTACACCTTCGGAGGTCGCGGCTGCCGAAGCTGCCTCAGCTGAAGATTTGAACTTGGATAGCACAATTGAGCATATTGACAAAATACTGCTAGACATGGCTGCAGAAGAAGCTACCACCGCCGCCGAAGAGACCACGACCGCAGCGTCGGGGAAAGGGAAGGAAATTGCTGATGAAGCTTCAGAAGACGAAGCCTTCTTGTTTCAGAATTTAGTTGGGGAAAAACTGTCAAAAGCTGAAGTGGAAGAACTTAAAGAGTATGCCAAATCCTGCGGATACAAACCTGGAGCACTCCTCTTCGGAGGCGTTGATGATGAAAAATTAGATTGTATTCGAGATCAAACTGGAGCCAAAGTTATCGGTACTCTGTCAAAGAGTATCGGTTTTCCGAAGCTAGAGACAGACATCAGCCGCTACCGACGACAACATATCGTTGGCAGTTTATTTTACTCCAATTTCAAGGTGAACTACTTTTCCCTTAACTTTTATTGTCTCTAATAATAAAAACATGTCTGACGAAGGTTGTTTTCGTGCAGAGTATGCTGTTGAGCAAAGCCTTGAAAATGCAGCAAGATTTTGAAGATAAGAAGCACGAAGTTATAATTGAAAATTTGGAAAGCAAAATAAAGGAGCACTCAGATGCTATCGAGAAAAAGAACTTTGAGCTCCAGGCAACCGAAGGTTTATTGGCGGAAGCTGAAGCAAAAATAACAGAACTGAACACGAAGCTTCTCCGCCAATCTGAGCAGTTCGAACGAGAAAAGCAAGATCTTAATGCAAAACTTGAAGCCGAAGCTCAACAAAGTTCAGATTTGAGAAATTTATTAACGAACCTTCAAGAAAAATGTTTGGAATTTAGCAACAAATGCATTCAACGATTAAGAAAAATTTTCCATTCAGTTGGAGCCAGCAGTGAAAAATTCACCCCCTCAGCTGAAGATCTACCGAGGACCTTCGAACATATTGAGGGTGAGATTGACGAGCTCGACGAAGTCATAGCTGGGCACGGTGACTTCTGTGCCTGGGTGGCCTCTCGGGGCACTGCTGCAGCTTTCCTAAAAGCTGGCTGCGATCATGGAAAGATTGTCAATAGGCCAAATTTCACTTTATCACCATCAATCCTAGATGACATTCCTGATCTCGCCCGAAGTATCTCTAACAGATTTGTAAAAATGATATGGACAAAAGGTGGGCGAGAGAAGGCTGGAGACGAAGCTCGGAGTCATCTTGAACCAGTAAGAAATTATACCTTGCGCTTACCTCTTCCTTCAAGCTAGGCTTTGACTTACAACAACCTTATTCATGTAGGATGACGAAGCCGAAGCCGATGATTAGAAAATGATGCCGAAGCTGAAGCTCCTTGGAGATTAAATAGTAGACTGTAGACAGTACTTGAGAAACTTTTGAGATAACTTTTGCAAATGTAACTGAAACTTGTAATTCTGTTCATACCTTGTAATATATCCTTATCCTTCCATTGAGGTATGAGAAGTGCTTTGATGTGGACGAAATTTTCTTTTTTGAGCTAAA
The DNA here is from genome assembly GCF_902167145.1 of Zea mays. Lineage (NCBI taxonomy): Eukaryota > Viridiplantae > Streptophyta > Magnoliopsida > Poales > Poaceae > Zea > Zea mays. The sequence continues at coordinate 10,145,878 of NC_050103.1, forward strand.
GGCGAAAAAACACCTTCCCTTCTTTTCGTACGCAGCGAAGCATAGAAATCAACATTTCCCTTCTTTTCGTACGCAGCGAAGCATAGAAATCAACATTTCCCTTCTTTTCGTACGCAGCGAAGCATAGAAATCAACATTTCCCTTCTTTTCGTACGCAGCGAAGCATAGAAATCAACATTTCCCTTCTTTTCGTACGCAGCGAAGCATAGAAATCAACATTTCCCTTCTTTTCGAAGCTCTCCTTTTTGTACACGAAGCTCCTTCTTCCCTCTTTTTTTTTCTTTTTGCCGAAGCAACTACTTATGCCATGATGATGATTATCCTACATATGCCTGGATGAATGTTTATGAATGCAAATGCTATGATGTAATGTGATGTGCAAATGAATGTCAAACGTATATCCGAAGCCATAATCATAGCCATTATTTCCTTAAAAACAGTCACACCTTAGCTCTGCATTCCCTTAGGAACGTCTTTGGAGCTTCTTCGCCTTTACTTTTGGCGGAATCAGCGTTGACTTTTCGCTGTAAGCTCTGCATTCCCTTAGGAACGACTTTGGAGCTTCTTCGCCTTTACTTTTCGGCACTCGATGGTGCATTCTCAGCTTTTACATTTACATTCCTTGGGGGATTTTACTCTTATAGAACTAAAAAAGGAAATTACATGTGATGGCCCCATTAAAAACCTTTCTCCCCCTTCAAAAAGGAAAAGGGTGCCATGAAAGAAAAATAAAAAATATGAAAAATTACATCGAGTTATACATAATATCGCCGAAGCTCATCCGCATTCCAAGATCTAGGAATGTCGTTGCCGTCCATATCCTTCAATCTGTATGAACCGGGTCTTGACGAAGATGCTACTAAGAAAGGTCCATCCCATTTTAACTGCAACTTGCCCACTGTGTCTGGGTTGGCCACTCTCCGAAGCACCAAGTGTCCTGGCTCAATATTCTTTAGCCGAACCTTTCTATCTCGCCATTTGATTGTTTCGGCTTGATATTTATTGATGTTCTCCACGGCCTGCAGCCTGATCCCTTCTAAAGCATCTTTTTCCACAGAATAAGCAGCTTCGGAACCTGATTCAGCCGAAGCTACTACTCTTATTGATCCGGTTTTAGCTTCCTCTGGAGTTATTGCTTCGTCACCGAATAATAACTTGAATGGGGTGAAGCCTGTAGACCTTGATGTTGTTGTATTGTGGCTCCACACCACTTTGGTTAACTGATCTGGTCACTTTCCCCTGGGTTGATTGAAGATCAACTTCATTATTCCTGTCATTATAATGCCGTTGGCTCTTTCAACGAGTCCGTTTGACTCCGGATGCCTGACTGATGCAAAATGGATCTTCGTACCGATTTGGTCGCAGAAATCCCGGAAAGCTTCAGAGTCAAACTGTGTTCCATTATCCACAGTGATAGCCTTTGGTACCCCGAAACGACAAACAATATTCTGCCAGAAAAACTTTTGGACGGTGGCCGAAGTTATTGTGGCTAAAGGTTTTGCCTCAATCCATTTAGAAAAATATTCCACAGCTACTACAACATATCTCAGGTTTCCTTGGGCCGGTGGTAACGGACCTAACAAGTCAAGGCCCCACCTTTGCAATGGCCAAATGGGTTGTATGAGCTGTGTTAAGGACGAAGGTTGTTTTTGATCTCTTGCACATTTCTGACAACCTTCGCACTTCTGAACTAATTCTGCTGCATCCGAAGCTGCCTTCGGCCAATAAAACCCTTGGCGAAATTTTTTTCCAAGTAACGGCCTAGATCCAATGTGAGATCCACACAGGCCTGCATGTATTTCTTTCATTAACTCTATACCTTCGGTTCTAGATAAACACTTGAGTAGCGGAGCACAAACTCCATGCTTGTACAACTCCCCTTCTATCATGACATATGGGCGAGCTCTTGCCTCTATCCTCCTGTTATAAGTTTCGTCATCTGAAAGGAATTTACCCTGAAGGTAAGAAATGATCTCAGTTCTCCAATCTTCGTTATAAACAGGAGATATATTGAGGACTGCTCTTTCAAGAAGTTCCACCGAAGGTGCTTTTATTGTTTCGAAGAACACATCTGAAGGTAAGGGCAGCCCCTGTGCTGCTGACTTAGCTAGCAAATCAGCATGCTCATGTTGTCCTCGAGGGATATTTTTGACAGAAAATCCCTCGAAGGAAACTTCAACTCTTCGAACCATATCCAGATACTTTTCAAGCTTCGGATCTTTAGCCTTGCAACTCTTGTCAATATGACCCGAAACAACTTGGGAATCAGTTTTAAGAATGGCCCTTCTGATCCCCATTGCTTTTAGCTTCCGAAGACCCAGAAGCAGGGCTTCGTACTCGGCAATGTTATTTGTGCAACTAAAATCAAGTTTTGCCGCATAGCAAGTTTTTACTTTGGAAGGTGAAACCAACACAGCAGCCGCTCCCGCTCCGAAGGTTCCCCAAGACCCATCGCAAAACACTGTCCATGCTTCGGCGTCTTTATTTGTTTCTTCCTCCTGAGCCCCTGGTGTCCAGTCAGCAATGAAGTCTGCTAACGCCTGGGACTGAATCGAAGATCTATGAACATATTCAATACAAAATTCATTGAGTTCTGCAGCCCATTTTCCAATCCTTCCAGTAGCTTCTCGGTTCCTCATAATATCCTTCAGAGGTTGTGAAGAAGGAACAATTATGTTGTAAGCTTGAAAATAGTGCCGAAGCTTCCTGGAGGCCATTAAGACAGCATACAGTACCTTCTCCAACTCTGTATAATTTTTCTTTGATAAACTAAGGACCTCGGATACAAAATATATTGGGGCCTGCCTTTTGACTTGACCATCAAGCTTCTCCTGGACAAGCGCTGCACTTACCGCTGAGTGCGAAGCTGCCACATATAATAACAAAGGAGCCCCTGGCGTCGGTGGAGTTAATGTTGTTAGATCTATCAAATATTGTTTCAGCTCTTCAAAGGCCTTCTGCTGGATTGGTCCCCATTGAAAGACTTCGGCTGACTTCAGCACTTCGAAGAATGGTAAATTTCTCTCTGCTGATCTGGATATAAATCTATTTAGAGATGCTAACCTTCCTGTCAATCTTTGAGCCCCTTTCTTTGTAGTTGGTGGCTCCATCCGAAGTATAGCTTCAATTTTACTTGGATTAGCTTCAATTCCCTTTGTTGAAACCAAGCATCCAAGGAATTTCCCCTTCTTTACTCCGAAGACGCATTTTTCTGGATTCAACTTTAAACCAGCTTGTCTGAAACTGGCGAAGGTCTCCTGCAGATCAGCAATATGATTTTCCTGCTTCGTGCTTTTTACAATGATGTCATCAACATAAGTTAGCACGTTTCTGCCTATCTGAGACTGGAGAACCTTCACAGTCATTCTGCTGAAACTTCCTCCAGCGTTTTTTAGCCCCTCAGGCATCCGAAGATAGCAATATGTGCCACTTGGGGTTATGAAGCTAGTCTTCGGCTCATCTTCCTTCTTCATCCAGATTTGATGGTAGCCTGAATAACAGTCTAACTGACTCATGAGCTCTGAAGAAGCTGCTGCATCAACTAAAGAGTCTATCCTTGGCAATGGGAATTCATCCTTCGGACAAGCCTTGTTAAGATCTGTAAAATCGATACACATTCGCCACTTGCCATTGGCCTTTTTTACCATAACAGTGTTAGCTAGCCATTCTGGGTACTTTACATCTCTGATAACTCCTGCACTGAGGAGTCTTTTGACTTTGTTACGAGCACCTTCGGCCTTGTCATCTGACATTTTCCGAAGCCTCTGCTTTCTGGGTCTGAAGGATGGATCGACATTGAGCGAGTGTTCAATAACATCCCTGTTAACTCCACAGAGATCATTGGCTGACCATGCAAAAACATCTTTGTTGTTGAACAAAAACCTTATCAAGTTTTTCTCTTGTTCTTCGGATAACTGAGAGCCCAGCAGCACCTTCTGCTCTGCTATATCCTCACATAAGAGCATGGGTTTCGGCTGATCTGCTGAAGCTGCTTTCTCCCTTCTGAATTTGTATTGTTCACAAGCTTCAGCTCCATCTATGTTATGGATTGCTTTTGAGTCAGTCCAGTTTCCTTCGGCCCTTCTGGCAGCTTCCTGACTTCCATGAATAGCGATGGGTCCTTGATCCGAAGGTATTTTCATGCAAAGATAAGCAGGGTGAAGAATTGCTTCAAAAGCATTGAGGGTGCCACGACCAATAATTGCATTGTAAGGGTATTCCATGTCAACAATGTCAAACACAACTTGCTCAGTTCTAGTGTTGTTGATGAAACCGAAGGTCACTGACATGGTGATCTTGCCCAGTGCTACAATCTGTCTTCCTCCGAAGCCACAGAGAGGATGTGTAGCATCATGAATCTTATCTTCTGGCTCTTGCATTTGTCTGAAGGCCTTAGCAAATATGATATCAGTTGCACTGCCTGTGTCAACCAAGACATTGTGGACCAGAAATCCTTTGATAACACAAGAGATGACCATGGCATCGTTGTGTGGGTAATCCTTGAGCTGAAGGTCCTCTTGGGAGAAGGTAATAGGAATGTGAGACCATCTTGACTTGATGAAGGGTCCTTGCACCCCAACATGATGTACCCTTCTCTGTGCTTCCTTCTTTTGTTTCTTGTTAGCTGGCTCTGAGGACGAACCACCTGTTATCGGGAGCACCAGCTTCGGGTCCGAAGCAGCTCCAGCTTGATCGTTGAACGAAGCCATCAGCTCAAAAAGTGGAAGTGAGTTCACCGGAGGTGGGCGCCAATGTTGGGGACTTGTTCTCAAGTGCTATGAATTAAGAACAAGGCAACATAAAGTGTTAAATGCTAACGTCCTTCGTCCATGAAACATTATTCCCTTGAGGATAATGGGCCTTGGACGAAGGTTGATGAGAGTAAAATTACGAAGCTTAAATCTTCGTAATAAAATTTCAATAGACATTGTAAGACAACATAAAATAAAAGGTACAAAAAAGGGGTAAATAAATCATAGACGAATTATATTATATTTATTGAATACAATAATACCTCTGCCTTGGCAAAAGGTTGAATTCCAGAATACGCGATTGCAATTACCAAAATGCGTGAACAGTAAAGGAATACTGTTCACTATTTATAGGCACAGGACGCAGCCTGTGAGGAATTACAAGTATGCCCCTTATAAAAGCTTACAACATTGACTCAGACCTTTATGGACTAAAAGGTCATTCTATCTCTAAGTCGGTTTGTAATACCGAAGCTCCACGAAGAGGAACCTTCGGCCATCTTATACAAACAGCTTCAGCCGAAGACCGCTTCTTCCTATAAGACCTTCGGCGATGAAGCATAGGCCCAACAAACGCCATTATACGCCCAATGGCATCCAGTTGAGAAACCTTTGTCTTGCCGTGAAGGGGTTTCTGTGCCGCGTCAAACATGTCGTAGAATGCCTTTGCGGTCGCCTCTGGCTTGTCCTCCGTACGTCCTTCGGCGAACTGTGCCTCGTGATAGTCGTTCAACATGTCTCCTACCCCAGCATCAGCATCGTAATCCTCGACGCGTTGTCTCACCACCTCCTCTCTCGTGCGATGCGCTTCACCATGGAAGATCCACCGAGTATAGTCCGGCGTAAATCCATTCTTCCAAATATGTTCTACCATGGCCTTCTTTGGTTTTCTTTTCCGGTTGTCACATTTGCTGCACGGACAAGGGACTAGGCTAGCTCCTTTAGCAGCTTCGCCATATGCCCGTTCCACGAAAGCATCGGTCTTCCTAATCCATTCTGGGGTGACATCATTACGTCGAACGCGGCCCGTGTACATCCACTCACGGTCCTCCATCCTCTAACATATATAACCGAGTATAGTTTAATATAGACATGTAATGCATGTACACTACGTTCCTACCTTCTAATAGGTGAGGATAGGTCCTAATCCCACCCGCGGTTGCGTAGATGGAGTTAGTTTCCATGCTCTACTCCGATCCGAGATAGAATTTCGGCAGCACCTCCCCGCTGTTCTCCGGATACACGTCCTGGCAGGGAGAGTGTACTGTCCGGAGAACAACAGGGAGGTGACACCAAAACTCTTTCTCGGACCGAAGTAGAGCATGGAAACTAACACCATCTACGCAACCGCGGGCTGTCCAAAAAACGTGGACAATTCGAAACTGATACATTTGTAGATATGCAAAGATCTGCATATCTACACCGTATCTCTTTCGAACGGGAGACGGCTAACTGGGTTACGTGATCTACGACCATGATGCGGAAATAGAGGTTATACCTAGGGTGGCGGTGGAGTCAGGCTAGTGGGGCTGTGGCGGGTCGGTGCAGTGGCGACGCGACACGGTGCAGGCAGACCCGCAGCGGCTAGGAAGACAAGTATCTTCTCTGTAAAAAAGAAACACAAGTCTATTAATACAAAAAAAATCGACAGCACCTCCCCTGTACGTTGAGGTTTTAAAACCTGCAAATAACACTAACAGCACAATGGCTGACATGCACACAGTAACAAAAAATTCACCTAAAGTATACACTCCAAAGGTAATAGAGCAATCTAATTAGTGCTGAGAACAAGTGAGCACAAGGTTTTCAAAGATCTATTTCTACTTGCATGATTCAAACTTAACAAGAATTAAATCCTAATTTAAGGGTGTGTATTAGGATTATCTAATACACATGATTCTAACCTCGGTCTGCGCAGGGAGGATGTCGATGGCCAGAGCGGGGAGTGGCGGAGATGGCACTGCAGGGGCGGCGGCGCTTGGTGGCAGGGGGGCGGCGGCGCTTGGTGGCAGGGGCGGCGGCGCTTGGTGGCAGTGGGGGCGGCGGGGCGTGGCCCGGCGACGTGGGGGCGGGGCGCGGCGCCCGGCGGCGTGGTGGCGGCGGGAAGCGGTCCGACGGCGTGGTGGCGGCGTGGGCGCGGGTTAGAAGAGAGAAGAAAGGAAGTGAGCAAAGAGAAGAAGAGAGAAAGACGACAGGAGTATTATTCAACGGCTTTGCTGAGTGCCAGATCGCGGGCACTCGGCAAAGAATTTTTTAAAAATTTTAAAATACATTTTGTCGAGTGCCTCGGACCTGGCACTCGGCAAAGCCGTCTTTGCCGAGTGCCAGATCGCGGGCACTCGGCAAAGCACTTTTTAAAAATTTTAAAATACATTTTGCCGAGTGCCGACTGACAGGCACTCGGCAAAACCTTAACTTATTGTTTTTGCCGAATGCTGCCGGGCTGGCACTCGGCAAAGAGAGTCTTTGTCGAGTGTCTTCTTTGGACACTCGACAAAGTACATTTTTATTTTTTTTATTTTGCCAACCAAAATTTTTGTGGTATGTTCCTACATTATATAGACCTACATGTACCATTTTGGAACAATTATAACAATGTTTTCTATAGCTAGTATATTTAGTTTGTTTATTTGAATTTCTTCGGAAAATTCAGATTTGAACTGCAGGTCACTTGAAACTTGGAAAATCGTGCATGCAAAAATGATATCCATGCTACATAGCACAAGTTACGACCGATTTCAGGAGCGGACCAGAAACTTTGAGCACCATGCTCACTCAACATGGCCGTGAACTTGCCATACAGCTGTTTAAAAAATTTATAAAACACAAACAAACTTAGAAAATCATGAAACTTGTCCACATGTCATGATATCATATGTAGAGTCTGTGATAAAAAATTTAGAATGTTTGGAGAAAGTTGTGAGACATTATGTGTAGAAACCTAAGAGAACCACACATGAAATCATAGAGTTTCAATGTGGATCTCTTAGGTTTGTACACATAGTGTGTTACAGCTTTCTCGAAACTTTTTCAAATTTTTATCACAGCCTCTACATATGATATCATGACACGTGGACAGGTTTCATGATTTTCTGACTTTGTTTCTGTTTTATACAATTTTTAAACACCTGGATGGCAAGTTTACGGTCATGCTGAGTGAGCATGGTGCTCGAAGTTTCCGGTCCGCTCCTGAAATCGGTCGTAACTTGTGCTATGTAGCATGGATATCATTTTTGCATTCACGGTTTTCCAAGTTTCGAGTGACCTGCAGTTCAAATCTGAATTTTCCGAAGAAATTCAAATAAACAAACTAAATGTACTAGCTATAGAAAAACACTGTTATAATTGTCCCAAAATGGTACATGTAGGTCTACATAGTGTAGAAACATACCACAAAAAGTTTGGTGACCAAAATAAAAAAATTAAAAATATGCTTTGCCGAGTGTCTACATAGGACACTCGGCAAAGACTATGTTTGTCGAGTGCCAGATATTTGACACTCGGCAAAGACTGACGGCCGTCGGTTGTAGACGGCCGCTAACGGCCCTTTGCCGAGAGCCATGTTTGCCGAGTGCTTGACGCTCGGCAAAGCAGTCTTTGCCGAGTGCTTTGCTGTGCCGAGTGGCCTACACTCGGTAAACTAGCTCTTTACCGAGCGCAGAACTTTGCTGAGTGCGGCTCTCGGCAAAGTCTGCTTTGCCGAGTGCCCGATAAAAAGCACTCGGCAAAGCCACCGGCACTCGGCAAAGGCGCGGATTCCGGTAGTGCGGACTGCCCGGTGCCGCAAGAGGACAAAGCTTCAATGGTCGACCGAGCTCCGAACCCTAACGGTTGGGTGACGTGGCGACGCATCGGACACTGAACAGTGAGTGTCCGGTGCGCCCATCGACAGCAGCCTCCCCAACGGCTACCTTGGTGGTTGAGGGCTATAAATACCCCCCAACCACCACAACTCCAAGTATCCAAGTTTTCTGAAGTTCTCATTCAATACAAGAGCTAGTGCATTCACTCCAAGACACATTTCCAAAGATCAAATCCTCTCCAAGTCTAGAATTCATTCCAACCACCTAGTGACTTGAGAGAGTGTGTGTTCGTGTTCATTTGCGCTCTTGTTGCTTGAATCGCTTTCTTCCTTCCTCATTCTTGTTCCCAAGTGACTTGTAATCAAAGCAAGAGACACCTAAGTGTGTGGTGGTCCTTGCGGGTCTAAGTGACTCGTTTGATTAAGGAGAAAGCTCACTCGGTCTAAGTGACCGTTTGAGAGAGGGAAAGGGTTGAAAGAAACCCGGTCTTTGTGACCACCTCAACGGGGACTAGGTTCTTTGTAACCGAACCTCGGTAAAACAAATCACCGTGTTCATTCGCTTGATTCCCATTTGATTTTTCCCCTCTCTCCTGGACTTGACTTTAATTCTAACACTAACCCTTGCTTGTTGTGTGTGCTTAAGTTTATAAATTTCAGGTTTCGCCTATCCACCCCCCCTCTAGGCGACTTTCAATTGGTATCAGAACCTGGTGCTTCATTAGAGTCTAATAACTCGAAGCGATGTCGGAAGATCATGCCAAGAGGGAGATTGTGACCGGCGATAAGCCCGCAAGCTTGGGGAGGACTCTCTCAAGGGAGTCTGGCAACAAGCACAAGGAGGAATCCTCTTCCTCCATCAAGTCCCATCGGAGAGGCAACAAGAAGAAGAAGATGAAGAAAGTGGTCTACTACGAGACCGACTCATTGTCGCCCTCCACATCGAGCTTCGACTCGTCGTCCACTACTTCTAAGCGCCATGAGTGCAAGAAGTATAGTAAGATACCCCTTCGCTATCCTCGCATTTCTAAGCGCGCTCCTCTACTTTCTGTTCCCCTAGGCAAACCACCAGATTTTGATGGTGAAGGTTATTGTATGTGGAGTGATAAAATGAGGCATCATCTAACCTCACTCCACGCAAGCATTTGGGATATTGTTGAGTATGGAGCGCAGGTACCTAAGGAGGGGGACAAGGACTATGATTCGGACGAGATCGCCCAAATTAGGCACTTTAACTCCCAAGCCACAACTATAATCCTCGCCTCCTTGTGTCGAGAGGAGTATAATAAGGTGCAAGGGTTAAAGAGTGCCAAAGAAATTTGGGACGTCCTCAAAACGGCGCACGAAGGGGACGAGGTGACCAAGATCACCAAGCGCGAGACGATCGAGGGAGAACTCGGTCGATTCGTCCTCAACAAGGGAGAAGAGCCACAAGCGATGTACAATCGGCTCAAGACCTTGGTGAACCAAGTGCGCAGCCTTAGGAGCACCAAGTGGTATGACCATGAAATGGTCAAGGTTATTCTTAGATCACTTGTTTTTCGTAATCCCACTCAAGTGCAACTAATCCGTGGAGACCCAAGATATAAACAGATGTCTCTCGAGAAGTAATTAGCAAGTTTGTGAGCTTTGAACTTATGATAAAAGACTCCAAACATATTGTCAACTTGGAGCAAGGCGCCAACTCCACACCCGAGGTGCAACCCGTCGCATTCAAGGCGACGGAAGAAGAGAAGAGGGAGTCTACACAAAGTAGGCTTCCAATCGACGCCTCCAAGTTCGACAACGAGGAGATGGCGCTCATCATCAAAAGCTTCCGCCAAATCCTCAAGCAAAGGAGGGGGAAGGATTACAAACCCCGCGCCAAAAGGGTGTGTACAAGTGTAGTAAGCCCGATCATTTTATTGCTAAATGTCCAAATTCAAGTGATAGTGACAGGGGCAACGACAAGAAGGGGAAGAAGAAGGAGCAGAAGAGGTATTACAAGAAGAAGGGCGGTGATGCCCACGTGTGTCGGGAATGGGACTCCGACGAGAGCTCCATCGACTCCTCCTCCGACGAGGATGCCGCCAACATCGCCGTCAACAAAGGACTCCTCTTTCCCAACGTCGGCCACAAATGTTTCATGGCTAAGGACGGCAAGAAAAAGAAGGTACATTCTAGAGCCACCCCTAAATATACAACATCTAGTGATGAGGGTAGCTCTAGTGAAAATGAAGATGATTTACTTACCCTTTTTGCCAGCCTCATCATGGAACAAAAGAAAAAATTAAATGAATTAATAGAAGTTATTCATGAGAAGGATGATCTCTTGGAAAACCAAGAGGACTTCCTTATTAAAGAAAACAAAAAACATGTTAAATTGAAAAATGCTTATGCTTAGGAAGTAGAAAAATGTGAAAACCTAACCAAAGAGCTTAGCATTTGTCATGACTCTATCTCAAACCTTAGAACTGAGAATGCTAGTTTAATTTCTAAGGTTGAAAAGTTAAATGTTTGTAATGATTCAATTTCCAGTCTTAGGAATGATAATGCTAGTCTAAATGCAAAGATTGATGAATTGAATGTTTGCAATGATTTTATTTCATGTCTTAGAAATGAGAATGCCATATTACATGCTAAGATAGAAGAATTAAATGCTTGTAAACCCTCTACATTTACTATTGAGCTTGTTTCTATTTGCACTAGATGTAGAGATGTTAATGTAGAAGCTATTGATGATCACCTTGCCATGATTAAGAAACAAAATGATTATATAGCTAAATTAGATACTAAATTTGCCGAGCATGAGCTCGAAAATGAAAATTTAAATTTGCTTGTAGCATGCTTTATAATGGGAGACGCCCTGGCATTAAGGATGGCATTGGTTTCCAATAGGGAAGCAATGTCAAGCTTAATGCCCCCAAGAAATTGTCTAACTTTGTAAAGTGCAAGGCACCCATGGTTAAGGATAATGAAGGTTACCTTTTATATCCTACTAATTATCCTAAGCACAAAATTAGGAAAATTCATGCTAGGAAATCTCATTTTGTTTCTCACCATGCTTTTATGTATAAGAACGAGGCATCTAGCTCTAGGCATACCACACATGTTAAAATACCTAGAAAGAAAATTCCTACTGCATCAAATAAACATAACATTTCATTCAAGACTTTTGATGCATCTTATGTGGTCACTAACAAATCAGGCAAAGTAGTTGCCAAATATGTTGGGGGCAAACACAAGAGTCCTAAGACTTGTGTTTGGGTACCCAAGGTGCTTGTTTCTAACGAGAAAGGACCCAAGACTGTTTGGGTACCTAAGAACAAGGCCTAAATTATTTTGCAGGTTTATGCATCTGGGGGGGTTCAAGTTGGATAGTCGATAGCGGATGCACAAACCACATGACAGGGGAGAAGAGAATGTTCTCCTCCTATGAGAAAAACGAAGATCCCCAACGAGCTATCACATTCGGGGATGGAAATCAAGGTTTGGTCAAAGGTTTGGGAAAAATTGCTATATCTCCTGACCATTCTATTTCCAATGTTTTTCTTGTAGATTCTTTAGATTACAACTTGCTTTATGTTTCTTAATTATGTAAAATGGGCTACAACTGTCTCTTTAGTGATATTGGTGTTACTGTCTTTAGAAGAAGTGATGATTCAATAGCATTTAAGGGAGTGTTAGAGGGTCAGCTATATTTAGTTGATTTTAATGATAACAAGCTGAACTTGACACTTGCTTAATTGCTAGGACTAATATGGGTTGGCTCTAGCATCGCCGACTTGCCCATGTTGGGATGAAGAATCTTCACAAGCTTCTAAAGGGAGAACACACTTTAGGACTAACAAATGTTCATTTTGAGAAAGACATGGTTTGTAGCGCATGTCAATCAGGAAAGCTAGTTGGCGCTCATCATCCACACAAAAACATTATGACGACGGACAGGCCGCTCGAGCTACTCCACATGGATTTATTCGGCCTGATAGCTTATATAAGCATCGGCGGGAGTAAGTACTGTCTAGTCATTGTGGATGATTATTCTCGCTTCACTTGGGTGTTCTTTTTGCAGGAAAAATCAAAAACCCAAGAGACCTTAAAAGGATTCTTAAGACGGGCTCAAATGAGTTCGGATTAAGGATCGAAAAGATAAGAAGCGACAATGGGCGGAGTTCAAAAACTCTCAAATCGAAGGATTTCTTGAGGAGGAGGGCATCAAGCATGAGTTTTCTCCTCCATACACACCTCAACAAAATGGTGTAGTGGAGAGGAAAAATAGAACTCTACTGGACATGGCAAGAACCATGCTTGATGAGTACAAGACACCGGACCGGTTTTGGGCGGAAGCAATCAACACTGCTTGCTACTCCATCAACCGGCTCTACCTTCATTGAATCCTCAAGAAGACATCATACGAACTCCTCACCGATAAAAAGCCCAATGTCTCATATTTTAGAGTCTTTGGGAGCAAATGCTTTATTCTTATTAAAAGAGGTAGAAAATCTAAATTTGCTCCTAAGACTGTAGAAGGCTTTTTACTTGGTTATGACTCAAACACAAAGGTATATAGAGTCTTCAACAAGTCCACTGGATTAGTTGAAGTTTCTTGTGACATTGTGTTTGATGAGACTAATGGCTCCCAAGTGGAGCAAGTTGATCTTGATGAGCTAGATGATGAAGAGGCTTCGTGCGTCATGCTAAGGAACATGTCCATTGGGGATGTGTGTCCTAAGGAATCCAAAGAGCCTCCACAAGCACAAGATCAACCATCATCTTCCAATCATGCATCTCCACCTACCCAAGATGAGGATCAGGCTCAAGTTGATGAAGGTGAAGATCAAGAAGATGAGCCACCTAAAGAGGAGGACAGTGATCAAGGGGAGATGATGAAGATAATGAAGACAAGGAAGATGATCAAGAAATTCAGGGTCAAAGACCGCCATACCCAAGAGTCCACCAAGCAATTCAACGAGATCACCCCGTCAACTCCATCCTTGGTGACATACATAAGAGGGTAACCACTAGATCTAGGGTTGCACATTTTTGTGAGCATTACTCTTTTGTGTCTTCTATTGAGCCATACAGGATAGAGGATGCACTAAGAGATCTAGATTGGGTGATGGCAATGCAAGAGGAGCTCAACAACTTCACGAGCAATGAGGTATGGCATTTAGTTCCACATCCTAATCAAAATGTTGTAGGTACCAAATGGGTATTCCACAACAAGCAAGATGAGCATGGTGTGGTGACAAGAAACAAAGCCCGACTTGTGGCCAAGGGTTATTCACAAGTCAAAGGTTTGGACTTTGATGAAACTTATGCACCCGTAGCTAGGCTTGAGTCAATTCGCATATTACTTGCCTATGCTACTTACCATGGCTTTAAGCTCTATCAAATGGACGTGAAAAGTGCCTTCCTCAATGGACCTATCAAGGAAGAGGTCTATGTTGAGCAACCTCCCGACTTTGAAGATAGTGAGTACCCTAACCATGTTTATAAACTCTCAAAGCCGCTTTATGGGCTCAAGCAAGCCCCAATAGCATGGTATGAATGCCTACGAGATTTCCTTATCACTAATGGCTTCAAAGTCGGTAAAGCCGATCCTACACTCTTTACTAAAACTATTGAAAAAGACTTGTTTATATGCCAAATTTATGTTGATGATATCATATTTGGGTATACTAACAAGTCTACTTGTGAAGAGTTTAGTAGGATTATGGTTCAAAAATTCGAGATGTCTATGATGGGGGAGTTGAGATATTTCTTAGGATTTCAAATCAAGCAACTCCAGGATGCCACCTTCATCAGCCAAACTAAGTACATTCAGGACATACTTAAGAAGTTTGGAATGAAGGATGGCAAACCCATCAAGACACCCATGGAACCAATGGGCATCTCGACCTCGACACGGGAGGTAAATCCATAAATCAAAAGGTATATCGGTCGATGATAGGATCTTTACTCTATTTATGTGCATCTCGACCGAATATTATGCTTTCAGTATGTATGTGTGCAAGATTTCAGGTAAATCCTAAGGAATTTCACCTTAGGGCCATGAAGAGAATCATGCGATATTTAGTCTACACTCCTAAGTTTGGGCTTTGGTACCTCAAGGGATCCACATTTGATTTAATAGGATATTCCGATGCCGACTGGGCAGGGTGCAAAATTGATAGGAAGAACACATCAGGGACTTGTCAGTTTCTAGGGAGATCCCTGGTGTCTTGGGCTTCAAAGAAACAAAACTTCGTAGCTCTTTCTACCGTCGAAGCCGAGTACATTGTTACAGGCCATTGCTGTGCGCAATTACTTTGGATGAGGCAAACCCTTAGGGACTATGGCTACAAATTGAGCAAAGTCCCTCTCCTATGTGATAATGAGGGTGCAATCCGCATGGCGGATAATCCCGTTGACACAGCCGCACTAAGCACATAGACATTCAGTATCACTTTTTGAGGGATCACCAACAAAGGGGGATATCGAAATAGCTTATGCTAACACCAAAGATCAATTAGTTGATATCTTTACCAAGCCACTAGATGAGAAAACCTTTAGCAAACTTAGGAATGAGCTAAATATACTTGATTCTCGGAATTTTGATTGAAAAGTTGCACACATGGCTCATTTATATACCTTTGATCATATCTCTTTCATTTGGTACTGTCGGTACCTTGAAACAGGGGTACCCCTTGTTACAAGGTGAAGACGCTGTGCCGACGGTAAAGTCTCTGGTTGCGTGGCAAGCAGTTCACTGTCACACAACATCAGCCGCCTTGGGGTCGCCACGTGGCCAAGCCGAAGGACGTGCTCCGGATACACGCAGTGGGTCCGGACCTACAACGTGGAAAGCACCGGACCCCGTGCATGACGGGCGGACCTCCGAGAAAGATCCCAGACCCTTCCAAGTGGGGTCCGGATAGATCACCACCGGGTCCCGAGATGCTGGGGTAGGGAATACCCAGACCCTGCCCTAGAAGGGGTCCGGTGCTGGCATGTGTCCAGGGCTTGCACCGCGCTCCCTGCACAGGCAAGGGCCCACTGCTGCCGCGTGGCATGTGGCTCATGACATAAGGCAACGAGCAAAGTCTGATGTCGGGCCGCTGAAACCTCCGGTCTCTGCATTTATTGTAGAGAGGACGCGCCTGTTGGGGACTTGTTCTCAAATGCTATGAGTTAAGAACAAGGCAACACAGAAAATGTTAATCGATAAAGTCCTTCGTCCTTCGAAGCATTATTTCCCTTAGGATATAATGATTTTCGGAGGAAGGTTACGAAGGACGTACCTTCATAAACACAACATACGATGACGAAGAATGAATCATAAGGAATATTAATGATAACATAGACAATTATATATTATTATCAACTTATTTCTTGCATTATTATTACGAAGAAACAGAAATGACATCGAATTACAAATGTACCTTCAGCTTGGAAGGAGATGAAAGTACAGGTGTGACGCAAAAGCAAATGCCAAATCAGCGTGAACAGTACGGGGGTACTGTTCACCTATTTATAGACACGGGACACAGCCCATACAAAATTACATTCATGCCCTTTACATTTGGTAATGATTCTATAGTAATCCACCGAGGTCTGAATAGCCTTTTCATCTTTAAGTCGGTTTCATTTTCTGCTACCACGCCGAAGCTTTCCCGCTCACATCTTCGGCGCTGCATCAACCTTCGTATTATCTTGGGCTTCTCCTACTGCGATATCGACTCGAGTCCGAAGATACCTGTTCACATATTATGCTCCAGAAATACTGTTAAATCCTGTTTTTGAGGACCTTCGTAAGCCGAAGGCCCCCAACAGTAGCCCCTCGCAATATTAATTTGTTTAAAATAATAAATTTAGATTGCGACATGGACGAAGGCTTTAAGCTGAAGGTCCGAAAAAACACCTTCCCTTTGCTAGAATAGCAACATTCACTGACAGGCGGGGTCTTTCGATTTTCGACGCACTGGGCGTATAAATAAGATCATACCGCAAGCTCATTTGGCACGCTCTCTTGCCATCTGCTCCTGCTCACTCAATTTTTAGCTCTTGCGCACCAAGATTTGCTTAGCTTTTAAGTTTTGAAGCTTCGGCATCGAAAACAGTTTTTTTAGTGTTTCCGAAGATGTCTGAAGATAAGAAGGTTGCTGCCGAGATGAAGCTAAGTCTCGATGAAGAGAAGAATCTGGGGTTTCTTATAGCAATGTCGAAGACCAATACAGAAAAAATCACCAAAGAGATTTTAGAAGGTTTGTCTGAAGATACTGGTGACAGCGACAGTTATGATGTGGATAGTGGTGGTGAAGACTCCGAAGATCGCCCTTGGCGACCAAGCCATGCGGTTTTCGGCAAATCAAGTATCAAAGAAAATCATCTTGTCAACATGAGAGGAAGGTATTTCCGGGACTTGTCCGTTGTTAGGGCCGACGAAGGAGAAAAGACTTGTCCGAACCCTGAAGAAAATGAAGTCGTAGTGTACCGAAGCTTTTTGAAAGCTGGACTTAGATTTCCCCTGAGCAACTTTGTCGTAGAGGTGCTGAAAATATTCGAAGTGTATCTTCACCAACTTACCCCCGAAGCAATCATAAGGCTGAATATCTTCGTGTGGGCCGTGAGAAGCCAAGGTCTGGAGCCTGATGCGAAAAGTTTCTGCAATATACACGAATTATCATACGAGACAAAACCTTGGGGTAAGGAACAGTATCAAAATAATTTTGGCTGCTACAGTTTCGTTTCTCGGTCTGGGTCAAGCTGTCCCGTGCCAACCTTTCGGAAGAGATGGCCCGGCGACTGGATGACAGAATGGTTTTATGTGAAGAATGACCTGACAGTACGGGAAGATATCAAAGGTATAATTATGCGCCCTATTTGGCAAAGCTTCGGCCTGCGGAGGCCGAAGGTTGAAATGAATGAAGCTGCCGAAGAATGTCAGAGAGCCTTCGGTGTTATTTGTTCTTTTATTGGAACGAGAGATTTGGTACAAGAGCATATTGCCTTCAGAGTATGGCCGCTCGCGGAGAAATGGGAAATGCCGCAAGAAACCATAAAGGAGGCCGACGAAGGTGGACTTATCAGGCTGAAGTATACTTTCAAGTTCGGAGATAAATTTGTTGAGCCAGATGATGACTGGCTAAAAAGCATTGAAAATTTAAGTGATGAACTGCTTGGGGCTTACTCGAAGGCCGAAGATACTGCACTGTCAGCAGCCTTCGGAGGCCGAAAAAAGAAAAGACTGAACCGGGTGTTTGACGCAATCGGGTTCGTCTACCCTGACTATCGCTATCCCATTCGAGGGCAGAAAAGAAAAAGCACAACCTCTGCGAAAGAAGAAGCTGCAACTGCTCCTAGTGAGCCAGCACCGAAAAGAAAAAGGATAAAAGTCCTCAC
This sequence comes from Zea mays, assembly GCF_902167145.1. Classification (NCBI taxonomy): domain Eukaryota; kingdom Viridiplantae; phylum Streptophyta; class Magnoliopsida; order Poales; family Poaceae; genus Zea; species Zea mays. Next base: position 10,163,794 of record NC_050103.1, read on the forward strand.
ACATCGGCCACGCTATATTGAACCAGCCTCGGTGCCTGAGTTCACCGGAGAGACCTCTTCGGCCACCGAAGCTGAAAAGCCAACCAAGCCAACCTTGCTGCCAGAAGTCGCATAAATGGCCGAAGCGCCAACAAGAATAGAATTGGAAGAACCAGAGATTTTGTTACCAGCAACCAAAGAGATGGCCGAAGTGCCATCGACAGAAAAAATGGAAGACGTAAAGGGATCAACCGAGGGATCAAAAATATCAGAAGCTTTAAGTCCTTCAGCAAATGTTGAGACAATAAAAAACCAAAAGGGGCCAGCGGTGACTCCGAAAAGAAAGAGGATGGTCAATGTGTTAGATGTTTTGGAAACAATTAAGTCCTCAAGCACAACTCCGAAGAAGACTGTTGCAATTTCCGAAGCAAAAACTGAAATTTCTGATACTAAGGCTCCAGAGCCAGAAACTGAAGCTGAAGCTGGGCCCTCAGAGCCTACAAAGGTAAAAACCTTGGAAACCGAGGAAGAAAAAATAACGGAGCCAATTCTTGTTGAAGAAATCAGTGTTGTTGCCCCCGAAGCATCCCCCAAAGTCCTTGATTATATTATTCGTCATGCTTCGGGGAAAAAATTATCAGAAAAAGAGAAGCAAGAGGCCCAGCTCTACGCCCAAAAACTGAAGTATCCAAAGGGGGCGTTAATATTCAACGACAGTGGAGAAGAAGACTTTTTGTATTGTCTCCCTGACAGCAAGGAGATTTCTGTCTGTCGGGAGATAAGCAAGAGCTTCGGATTCCCAACACTAGAAGACGGGCTCTCGGTGTTGTCGAAAAACGAACTGGCCGACAGCCTGGCATACAATAGCTTAAAGGTGCAAAAAATGAGATCTTTGTATTTTTTTGTTGAGACCAAAAATTTTCGTTTGCTTAAATCTATTGACGTAAACACATTTTTCTTTGCAGGGCCTTATACTTAGCAATGCCCTCAGGGCCCAAAAAGATGCCGAAGACGAAGGGTGCACTATAGCCCTGAGCAACCTTCGTTCCGAAGTAATTGAACTGAGGAACGAAGGTCTTGAAAAAGATAAAATATTACATTCATTGATAAATAAAATAAAAGAAGACGAAGCTGTTTTTAAAGGTCAAGCTGAGGCTCAGAAGCGTGAAATTGAAGATCTTCGAAAACAACTGGCCAGAGCCAAAGAGGAACGCATACTTGAAGAAACGAGGCGAGAACTTAGCGACCAATGGGCAAATCATTTAGAGGGAACTGTTGAAGAGCTTCGTTCGTCCAGGAAAAGATGCTATAACAAATCTATGGAGTGTGTTAAGAAGTTGAAAGCTAGCTTCGCCAGCGTCGGCGCATTCTCGAGCGAAGAAAATTTTACAAGAGGCAACCCCGAAGGTCCCATCGAATGGATTAATCACGAAGTTGAGGCCTTCGAGGAAATTTTAAATAGCCGCGGAGACATATGTGCTTTCTCGGGTGCGAGGGGGATTGCCACCATTTTGGAGAAAAAGGGCTGCGAGCATGTAAAGATTTTAGCGCAATCCGAAGCTACCTTGTCCTTCGAAGATGCGAGAGATCCTTCAGCCGAGGCTAGCATGGCTGGTGGAAAATTTTTCACCGATATCTGGGATAATGGCGGTCGAGAAATGGCTCGAGAAATTATCCAAAAAAGCGAGAAAGGTATTCACGATGCTAGAGAAGTGGCTGAGGCTGCTGAGAAGAGCGCAGAGCCCGAAGGGCAACTAGGTATTAACCAATGGTTTTTATTGTGTTGTAATTTTTGGTTTTAAACTTCGTTCGCAATTTGTAATAGCAATGTAGCCGTATATTGTCCTCCTTCAGATCCTACTAAAGCGTCTCCGGGCCCTCACCCGAAAGGAGACGACGAAATTAAAAAGATGGCTGAAGCTATCATGGATGAAGTTGTTAATCGGCTCCTGAATGAGGCTGCAGAAGTTGTTCTGAGAGAAGATTAAGTACTATTGTAAAAACTTCTGAAATGTAACATGTGTGACATCTTGTAGTCCTGAATGTAATATACCTGTTTTTATTGTTCAATTCTTTACGATGCATGAAATTTTACATACATACCGTTTTTGAGTCTTTGACGAAAAAACACCTTCCCTTCTTTTCATGCTTCGTGAAGAAGAATTTTCATTTGTCACAACAATATCCGTAGTGTTCTGATGAATAATATCCAAGCTTCGTGAAGATATTTTCCGAAGATACACTTCCGAAGATCAATAGTGTGTCTCCTTGCGACTTAGCATGATTTTCCTCTTTTTCAAAACATTCTTCTGAAGATCGATATTGTGTCCCCTTCTTGTGCCATATGCAGCATGATGTATGATGCTTATGCTATGCGAAATGATGTGATGATGTTATGTTATGTAAGATGGTGTTTATTCCAAAGATACACACACATTCCTGCGATAAAACACATAATCTTTTTGAATCAGCGTTGTCTTTTTGCTATAAGCCTCCCTTAGGAGCTTCTTCGCCTTTTACTTCAGCGGAATCAGCGTTTATTTTTCGCTGTAAGCCTCCCTTAGGAGCTTCTTCGCCTTTTACTTTCAGCGGTATTCGCGTTGACTTTTCTCGCTTCGCCTTTTACTTTAGGCGGTATCAGCGTTGACTTTTCGCTGTAAGCTCTGCATTCCCTTTGGAACGACTTTGGAGCAGAAAACTTACACTGCGCTCCCTTTGGAACGACTTTTTGTGACTTCAGCAAACTTACTCTGCGTTCCTTAGAACGACTTTTTGTTGCTTCGAATTTTTTTTTGATAATTCGAAGGTCCTCCTTGTTATCGCAAACCTTTTAAGCTTCAACAACTTAAGCCTGTGAAGAAAATATATTTCCCTTGTGGCAAACAACGAAACTATTACATGGAATTTGAAAAATGTCCTTTATTACACAGAAAATAAAACTGAATGAAAAAGACTGCTATCAAGGTAGGATATTTGTCAATAGATGTGCTTCGACTCTGGCACAGTGCTGTTGACTGTGCGAGCTTCGGACTGTTCTCTGAAGTCCCTTTGGTGTGGAGCATATTGGCTCCCTTCTGGCTGTTGGCCTTGTTGCAGCGGTGGTGGAGGCGGAGGCTGTTGCCAGGAAGCTTGAGGTTGACTCGCCGAAGCAACAGAAACTGCAGGGTGGTTGCCTACATATTCTGGAATGTAAGGCGAATGATACGAAGCAGTGTGCATGACCTGCTTCGGCTGAGCCTGTTGTGCCGCAGCTTCGACTATTTCCTTTTGCTTCTGGATGGTAACATGGCACATCCTGGTGGTATGGCCCTTGTTCTCACCACAGAACAAGCAAAAAATTCTTCTTGGTTGATCTCCAAATCTTCCGCCGAAGCCCCTGGCGCCTCTGCCTCTTGGAGCTGGTGGTCGAAAAGAGCCTTGCTGTTGCCCCGAAGACTGTGAGGAGCACTGTGGCCTTTGCTGCTGGCTCCCCCTATCATCATTTTGAGTAGAGTTATGGATCGACCTAACGTGCCTCGGATAGAATCTTCCTCCGAAGCCCCTGGTCATTTCAGAAAACCTGAAAGCCTCCTCCCTTCTTTGACGAAAATCATTATCGGCCCGAATATACTCGTCCATCTTCTGGAGCAGCTTCTCCAAAGTTTGAGGAGGCTTCCTAGCGAAGTACTGAGCTGAAGGTCCTGGCCGAAGCCCCTTGATCATGGCCTCGATGACAATTTCGTTGGGCACTGTTGGTGCCTGTGCCCTCAAACGCAAGAACCTCCGGACGTACGCCTGAAGGTATTCTTCGTGATCCTGGGTGCACTGGAATAGAGCTTGAGCAGTGACCGGCTTCGTCTGAAACCCTTGGAAGCTGGTTAACAACAAGTCCTTCAGCTTTTGCCATGAAGTGATCGTTCCTGGTCGAAGGGAGGAATACCAGGTTTGAGCAACACTCCTGACAGCCATAACAAAAGATTTGGCCATGACTGCAGCATTGCCACCATACGAAGATACTGTTGCTTCGTAGCTCATCAAAAACTGCTTCGGGTCTGAGTGGCCATCGAATATGGGAAGCTGAGGCGGCTTGTAGGACGGAGGTCAAGGTGTAGCCTGCAGCTCAGCGGACAGAGGAGAAGCATCATCAAAAACAAAATTCTCATGATGGAAATTGTCATACCAGTCATCTTCGTTGAGGAAACCCTCCTGATGAAGGTCTTGGTGCTGAGGCCTTCGGTGTTGCTCATCCTGAGTAAGATGACGAACTTCTTCAGAGGCTTCGTCTATCTGCCTTTGCAGTTCAGCTAGCCTGGCCATCTTTTCCTTCTTCCTCTGCACCTGTTGATGAAGCATCTCCATGTCTCTGATTTCTTGGTCTATCTCATCCTCTGGCGGTGTCGGGCTAACAGTCTTCCTTTTCTGGCTTCGGGCCTCCCGAAGGGAGACTGTCTCCTGATTGTGATCCAGCGATTGCAGAGCTGCAGCCCCAGTTGCTGAAGCTTTCTTCGGCGCCATAGCGAAGGTTTATGATCGCCGAAGGTGTTCAAAAACTCAAAGAGTGGAAGTGAGTTCACCGGAGGTGGGCGCCAATGTTGGGGACTTGTTCTCAAATGCTATGAGTTAAGAACAAGGCAACACAGAAAATGTTAATCGATAAAGTCCTTCGTCCTTTGAAGCATTATTTCCCTTAGGATATAATGATTTTCGGAGGAAGGTTACGAAGGACGTACCTTCATAAACACAGCATACGATGACGAAGAATGAATCATAAGGAATATTAATGATAACATAGACAATTATATACTATTATCAACTTATTTCTTGCATTATTATTACGAAGAAACAGAAATGACATCGAATTACAAATGTACCTTCAGCTTGGAAGGAGATGAAAGTACAGGTGTGACGCAAAAGCAAATGCCAAATCAGCGTGAACAGTACGGGGGTACTGTTCACCTATTTATAGACACGGGACACAGCCCATACAAAATTACATTCATGCCCTTTACATTTGGTAATGATTCTATAGTAATCCACCGAGGTCTGAATAGCCTTTTCATCTTTAAGTCGGTTTCATTTTCTGCTGCCACGCCGAAGCTTTCCCGCTCACATCTTCGGCGCTGCATCAACCTTCGTATTATCTTGGGCTTCTCCTACTGTGATATCGACTCGAGTCCGAAGATACCTGTTCACATATTATGCTCCAGAAATACTGTTAAATCCTGTTTTTGAGGACCTTCGTAAGCCGAAGGCCCCCAACAGCGCCGCCTGCCACCAGGCCAGCGAACGATGTGCCCTCTCGACATTTAATGTGTCCAGTCCTCTCCGCTGGCAGGCGGCGTCAGACGACGCACCTGTCTAATCTATCATCAAACAGCGTGCCCGTGCCCTGCAGCGCACTGTGCTCATTATTCCTTCTGCAAGAAGCTTCCCCGGCACGCCGAGGATACGCAGATCTCGGGTGTCAGGACACGAAGAGTGCCCCAGCAGCAAACATTTGTGGCTCCAAGTGCTATATTTGTTATGTCCCTGGGCCAGCATGTCGGGGCTCAGTACCTTTGTGCATGCCCCCTTCAGCTATAAAAGGGGAGGCATGCGGCGTTACAAGGGGATCCAATCTTAGGCTCACTCAGACACTCACAAGTTCATACAAGCTCTCAAGCAATACATCACACAGTGGAGTAGGGTATTACGCTTCGGCGGCCCGAACCACTCTAAACCCTCGTGTGCTCTCGTGTGTTCATCAACCAGTCTCGTAACAAGCAAAACGCTTAGGCCCCTCCTCTTCTTAGGATTTAGGGCGGGTGCAATCGGCCACCCGGTCGGGGAGATTTCCTCTCCGACATTTGGCGCGCCAGGTAGGGGCTAGGCTTTTAGATTTTTGCTTGTTACCTGATCGACACCATGGTCCATATCGCCGAGCACCAAGATGAGACCTCCGAAGATCTCCTCTTGGAGGAGGGGGCTGCATCCGCTACGCCGCAGAATTCCGACTGCCCGACGCCTGGTGCCACAGCTGCGCGCTCCGCACGGCAGCACACATCGGCGTAGGCGTCCCAGACTCCATCGGGGGCCGCTCCCGCCGGAGCGCTCTCCGCGGCCAGGGAGTTGTTGCGTCACCCACCAAGTTCCACAGCCTCACCAAGGGCTATGGGACAATGGCGCGACGACGTGGATCGCCTCCTTGGCATAGCACACATTGGCTCGGTCAGGCCCAGGCCTCAATCGTCCCGACGCCAGTACGAGGCGTCGGCCTCGGTGCGCTCGCCCTCGGTGAGGGCTGCACCGACCAAAGATCTGCGAGCAGAGCTCAATCGCAGACGTGTGGCAGGAGATGCGCAAGTCCCCCCGAAGAGACCAGAAAGACCTACGGGACGAGCTCAACCGCAGGCGTGCGGGCAAGAATGCCCGCCTCTCTTTAGGGAGGGCGCGTGAGTGCCGCCGGAGCCTCGAGGGTCACAACCTCGAGCAAGATTTTGCTGCGGTCACACCGCAGGGCCTAGGAGATGCCTGATTCCAGACGAGCATCCCGTTGGCTGGAGTAGGCTGCGCCGACCTAACAGACCACCTCCGCGCGGCAACATGGCCAACCAAGTTTCGTCCACACCTGCCAGAAAAGTACGACGGTACAACAAACCTGTCAAAATCCCTGCAGGTCTATGTCACCGCCATTGCAGCGGCAGGTGGAGACACCGCCGTAATGGCGACCTACTTCCATGTAGCTCTGTCTGGGCCAGCCCGGACTTGGCTCATGAACCAAGCCCCAGGGTCCATATACTCCTAGGAAGAGCTTTGTGCACGGTTCATGGCGAACTTCGCCAACGCCTACCAGCAGCATGGTGTAGAAGCACACCTCCATGCAGTAAGGCAGGAACCCAAGGAAACCTTCCGGGCGTTCATTTCTCGCTTCACCAAGGTACATGGGACAATCCCTCGTATCTCAGATGCGTCCATCATCACTGCTTCCGCCAGGGGATGCGTGACGAAAAGATGCTGGAGAAGCTGGCCACGCGTGATGTGGACAACGTCACCACACTCTTCGCTCTGGCTGATAAATGTGCCAGGGCCGCCGAGGGCCGTGCCTGGCACTCGGCGCCACAAGCTGGGGTCACCCAGTCGGGCGGTTCGGGTGCCGTCGCCCAGGGCGATGGCAAAAAGAAAAAGAGAAACAAGGGTCGCGACCGCGAGCAGCAGCAGGTTGCTGCTCCAGTCATCACTACCGTGGCTGGGGGCCAGGGTAAGCGCAACAAGCGCTCACGGCCTCGGGAAGGCAACAGCAACACATGCCCAGTGCACCCCAACAGCCGCCACGGTGCCGCCGACTGCCGGGAAATTATCAAACTCGTAAAGCGCGTCAGCGAGCGGTGCGAGCAGTCCTCCAGGGACGGCTTGCCGCCTCGTCGCTGGCTCCACAAGGAAGGGACTGGTGAAATGGCTGCGGCTGTAGGGGGACAGGACCTCGGCTACCAGTCGCCTGAGAGAAACCTTAAGGACATTTTCACCGAAGAAACTGACTCCGGGAACGATGACGACCGCCGCAAGAAGCTGTATGTCATGTACGGCGGAAGCTGGGAGCTCGTCTCTCACAGGAGTGTCAAGTCCCTGCGACGGGAGGTCCTGTCGGCAGTCCCAGGAGTCCCCCAAGCTGCTCCACACCAACGATGGAGGAGCACCACCATCTCTTTCGGGGCATTCGACTGCCCCGACAACATGGCAGGGGCCGACGTACTACCGCTCATCACCGCCCCCATTGTCGCCAATATGCGGCTGCATCACGTGCTGATCGATGGAGGGGCTGGCCTCAATGTCATCAGCCATGCGGCGTTCAGGCAGCTGCAGATCCCGGGGTCCCGGCTGGGGCCCTCCCGCCCATTTTCCGGAGTAGGCCCGTAGACCGTGTATCCCCTTGGGAGCATTACACTCTCAGTTACATTTGGGACAAAGGAAAACTTCCGCACGGAGAACGTCCAGTTCGATGTCGCAGAGGTCAACCTCCCCTTTAATGCCATCATTGGGAGGCCGGCCCTGTACCGGTTCATGGCCATTGCCCATTACGGGTACTTGGTCCTCAAGATGTCGTCCCCCGCAAGAGTCCTCAGCGTGCGGGGCGACCGCACCGCCGCGCTGGCGGCCGTCGAGAAGCTACACGCCCTAGCATCCGAGACCGCTCGGCTGGACGGCGGAGGGAGAAGCCCTTCAGCCTCCGGTGCCAAAACACCGAAGGTGCAGCCAACCGAAGCAGACGACGGGCCCGCGAAGACCATCCAGGTCGGCGCAGACCCATCCCGGACCACCCGCATCGCGGGAAATCTGGGAGAGAAATAGGAACTCGCGCTCGTCACCTTCCTCTGGGCAAATGCTGACGTGTTCGCTTGGGAGCCGTCACAGATGCCTGGGATCCCCAGGGAGGTGATTGAGCACCATCTAAAGATCTATCCGGACGCCAAGCCGGTAAGCCAGAAGCCCCGGAGACAGTCCGTGGAGCGACAGGACTTCATCCATGAGGAGGTTTGGAAGCTGTTGCACGCCCGCTTCATCGAAGAGGTTCATCACCCCATGTGGCTGGCCAATCCGGTCATCGTGCCAAAAGCAAACGGGAAACTCCGGAGGTGCATCGACTACACCAGCCTGAATAAGGCATGTCCCAAGTACCCATATCCACTTCCACGTATAGATCAGATTGTGGACTCCACCTCGGGGTGCGACTTTCTGTCTTTCCTAGATGCCTACTCCGGTTTTCATCAAATCCGGATGTCTAGGGAGGATAGAAAGCACACCGCTTTTGTAACAGTAGATGGGTTGTACTGTTATGTTGTGATGCCTTATGGTCTGAAAAACGCCCTGCCAACATTTGTTCGGGCGATGAGTAAGACCTTCGAGGACCTGATCCGGGACAAGGTGGAGGTTTACGTCGATGACATCGTGGTCAAGACTAGAAGGGGGTCAACTGTAGTAGAAGATCTGACCCTAGTTTTCGACAAGCTGCGGGCAACCCGCACCAAACTAAACCCGAAGAAATGCATCTTCGGCGTCTCCGTAGGAAAGCTATTGGGTTTTCTGGTTTTATACGGGGCATTGAAGCTAACCCAGAAAAAATCAAGGCTATCGAGATAATGAGGCCTCCCGCCCGCGTCAAGGACATGCAGGAACTTGCGGGATCTCTGGCTACCCTTAGCCGCTTCATTTCGAGGTTGGATGAGAGAGCACTGCCCTTCTTCAAGCTCCTACGGAAATCTGGCCCCTTTACCTGGACCGAAGAGGCGGAGCAAGCCTTCCAAGAGATGAAGCGTCACCTAACTTCCCTGCCGATCCTGGTCGCTCCAGAGCCAGGGGAACCGTTGTACCTGTACATTGCGGCGGCTGTGGAAGCAGTGAGCATGGTGTTAGTCGCCGAAAGAGCGACACCAGAAGGACAAGGACATGAGAACCTAGAACCAGCATCGGGCGCCCAGATTGTCCAGAAGCCGGTTTATTACGTCAGCGAGGTCCTCCATGAAGCGAAGGCCAGGTACCTCGAGACACACAAGCTCCTCTATGATGTCCTGGTTGCGTCCAGGAAGTTGCGTCACTACTTCTAGGCGCACAGAGTTGTGGTGGTGACCTCCTTTCCATTGAGGGCCATCCTCCACAACTCAAACGCCACTAGCAACATAGCCAAATGGGCGGCGGAGCTCGCTGAGTTCCAGCTGGATTTCCAGCCCCGCCATGCTATCAAAAGTCAAGTCTTGTCCGGTCTTCACTTAGCCCCACTGGACGCTCTTCTTCGACAGGTCCGCCCGCCAACGGAGTGCTGGCGCAGGAGTGGTCCTCGTCGGCCCAGAAGGGGACCAGCTGAAAGTATGTGGTACGCCTTGAGTTCCAAGCCACCAACAACATGGTAGAGTATGAGGCGCTGATCTTCGGCCTATCTGCGGCCCTATCCCTGGGGGTTCGCCAGCTCCTCGTGAAGGGGACTCTCAACTAATCATCAGGCAGGCCCGCGGGGAGTGTAGCTGCAATGAGCCCAGACTCGCAGCTTACCTCCTCCATGTAAAGAAGCTGGAGAAGGACTTCGTAGCCCTAGAACTACAACATGTTCCCTAGGCTGACAACTCAGCGGCAGATGACCTCTCCCAGAGGGCATCAACTCGAGCACATGTGCCCGAGGGCGCCTTCGAAAGGCGGTTGCTGAGACCCACCGCCCAGCCTGCCGAACTGGGCGAGGGGGCGAGACTGGCACCTCGAAGCCGACGGTCCCGGTGGCGTCCCAGGACCCACTGAAGGCTGTGTGTGCACTAGGGGGCTTCACCGACCCCCTAGCACCACAACCGACAACTTAGAGTGGTCCCGATGCATGGATCTCCGAGATCCGGGACTACCTGAAGGAAAATATCCTTCATGAAGACCATGTCTCCGCAGAGCGCATAGTACGGTTGGCTAAATGGTACACGACAGTAAAAGGGGATCTCTACCGCCGTGGCGCCAACGGTATTCTTATGCGGTGCATTACCCAGGAGGAGGGCCGTGAGTTGCTCACGGAGATCCATGGAGGGGAGTGTGGAAGTCATTCTTCATCCCGCACACTGGTCGGTAAGGCCTTCCGGCATGGTTTTTACTGGTCGACCGCCCTCCAGGATGCGGCCGAGCTAGTAAAGTCCTGCGAAGCGTGTCGGTACCACGCAAAGCAGATACACACACCGGCTCAGGCTCTGCAAATGATTCCACCCTCCTGGCCATTCACCGTATGGGGGGGTGGTGTGGGGGATAGATATCCCCTGGGTCCACTAAAGAAGTAAAAGGCCTCACGAAAGGCCCAAGGGCCCAATAATTCGTAAGGTCATTCTTTCGTGGGCCTAGGGAAAGACAACCAACAAAGAAAAGAAGACGTGAGACTGATTAGTGTAAACCCAGACGGCCCACAACGTCGAACGAATGAATCGCAACAGAGACCCGACTTTCCCGCGCTGAAGCCCCCATGCAACGAAGCTATGCGAGGATAAGTCGGCGAGGATTGCGTAGGGATAAACTCAAGAGGTTCACTATCTTTTAGCTACTTGTTGTTATCATATCACATGTACTGCCCACGGTCGAGTATATAAGGCCTAGGGGGCATCCCTTCAGAACGATCGACCCTGTTCTACTTAGCCACCCACATAAACTCTCTGCGCCCTCTATCCAGAGAACCCTCTTGTAACCACGCTCATATACTCACCAGGACGTAGGGTGTTACGCACTTCTAAGCGTCCCGAACCTGCAAATCTTGTCCATTGTCCCTCGTGCGACCGGCACGAACCATTTTGCTACAGTCGTTGACACCGTCCTACTCCTAAAAACACCTTGAGGGGCAACCCCGGGTGTGCGGTCGGATCCAAAACACCGACAGCTGGCGCGCCAGGTAGGGGGTGTGTCGACGATCCAAGCTAGCTCAATGGCCGTCACCTTCCACAGCAAGATCGTCGTGCGTCCCGGATCTGTATTCTGCTTCGGGACAATCTCATCCGTAGCGGACGAAGAGGGAATTCTACACCGCCTCGCAGATCTGCCGGAATAGAAGTCTCCTCCAACAAACTCCGAAGATGCTGGAAAGACGCTACCTCCGGCTCTTCGGAAAAAGATCGTCTCCGGGGAGGCTGGAGCTAGAAGCTCGCTGACCCGGAAGACTCCGCTGTCTACTTCCCCGACGAAAGAATGGACACGGGTCGTGAGAAAGAAGGAGACCAGGGAGAGGCAGGTTGTTCTTCCCGTTCCTCCGGCCTCAAAGGAGAACGGAAAGAAAGTCGCCGCGACAGCAGTACCGTTCTACCCCGACGTCCTCTTCATCGGGAGAGCAGAGTCGCCCGCCGTCTCTGACGATGAACCGACCGCACCTGGAGAAGAACCGCCTCAGCGAGAATCCCGCCGACGAAGGAACCGACGCAGGAACGTTCGACGACATCACGCAGCTGGAGAACGGGATCCGGAGCAGCCTGTCTCGCGAGACGAGGTCTCAGAGATAGGAGAAACTCCGGAAGAACGCGTCTTCAGGGAACGAAGGAACTCCCGACGACGTGATCGCCGTCGGACTCAGGAGCAAGCCGAGCAAGATGCAAGGCAACGACGCGAGAATCCGCTCTTCGGGCGCAACTTGAACCCCGACTTCGCCCGAGCTATGAACACGCCGAGCGAAGTCGGAGGCGTTCTAGCTCGGATAGCTGACGGACTTCCTCGGACTCCCGACGCCGAGGGATACCGACGCCTGTTCAGTCAGGCAGCCAACCATCTTCTACCGCTCGCTCACCCGCCGAACGATTTGCGACACGCCATCAACAGTCGCCGAGACGCGCGAAGCTCTATCAATGCTTCACGCGAACGGCGGCACGAGAACGAGATTCGCCGTCGGGAGGAGTATGACCGAGATCATGGCTTCCCGACTCAAAGCCAGGCCACCCGAACTGAGTCGGCAACAGCTTCAACTGGTGGTACCACCCGGGGACGGTCGAGGAACCACCACCGCCACTCCCCTCCCCGGGACAGACGTCATCCCCGACGACAGGAGGACACGTGCGGAGTATCCGCCCTTACTCCGCGCCTTAGGGCCATCCAATGGCCTCCCAACTTCAAGGTATCCAATGTCGACAAATATGAACCTAAGCAGGATCCAGGGGGTTGGTTAGCCGTCTACACCACCGCTGCTCGGGCTGCCGGGGCATCCGAAGACGTCATGACTGCGTATCTGCCCATCGTCCTCGGGCAAGACGCGCTGCAGTGGCTACGACATCTGCCCCGACACTGCATCGACGACTGGGGAGACTTCAGTCGACGTTTCACCGCCAACTTCCAGTCTCTCTCCGACAAGCCAGCGCAACCATGGGACCTCAAATCCATCAAGCGCCGGGGGGATGAGACTCTCCGGTCGTACCTTAAAAGGTTCCAGACCATGAGAAACCGCATCCCCGAGGTCACGGAGGCGGCCGTGATCGAGGACTTCTACAGAGGATCTAACGACTCGGCTTTCGTCCGAGCCATACTACAAAAGGCGCCGACTACCTCCGAGGAGCTGTTCCGGGAAGCCGACCTCTATATCACCGCCGACGAGCGGGCCCAGGATCTCATCGGAGGAGCAAAGCCCGCACCGGCAGCACCATGACGCGACGCGAACCAGCCACCCGACAAACGCTGGGAGAAGAGGCCTCGTGAAGAGGTACACGCCGCCGGACCACCCGCCTCTCGCGCCCGAGGAGGACCTCGTGGAGGCGAGCGTACACTGGACGACATCCTCGACGCCCAGTGCCCGTACCACAAGGACATGCGCCATACTCTACGTAACTGCCGGGACTTCAAGCACTCCGTCGGACATGGTCGACCCTTCCAACCCCTACCGCCTCCTCCGCCGAAGGGAGGACCAGGTGAACCACGACAGCCCCATCAGCCGGAGGAGGGGGGAGGAGGAGCTTTCTCGCGCGTTGACAGGGAGGTCAACGTCATCTTCGGCGGACATGGGTCGCAGGAGAACAAAAGACAACAAAAGCTCAACGACCGCCAGATACTGGTGGCGACCACCGGCCCTCCCGCCCCGTACCGGTGGTCGGAGCACCCAATCACTTTCACTCGGGAGGATCAATGGCTCAACTTTGACCATCCAGGCAAATACCCGCTCCTCGTCGATCCGGTGATCCGAGAGAGCCGGGTAAAGAAGGTGCTAGTGGACGGGGGGAGCAGCATCAACGTCACCTTCCCCCGTACGCTCCAAGGCTTGGGAGTTCACCTCAAAGAGCTCCACGAGTCAGACACTCCTTTCTTCGGCATCGTGCCGACGGAAGGGGAATACCCGCTGGGCCACATCTACATGCCGGTCACCTTCGGGACTCCGGATAACTACAGAACCGAATTCCTGAGGTTCGAGGTGGCGAACTTCGACTGCGGTTACAACGCCATCATCGGAAGGCCGGGGCTAGCCAAATTCATGGCCATCCCGCACTATACCTACATGATACTGAAGATGCCAGGACCGCAAGGAATCATAACTGTGCGCGCCGACTTCCAAGGCGCCGCAGAATGTTTCCGAGTGGCCATCCAAGCAGCCCTCACCACCAAGCCGTCAACGGTTCCTTCTACACCGGCGAACTCTAAGCCTGAGGAAGACCTCGCCGTGCCGGCAAACGAAACTCAGGCCGCGACCTCTATGCGGCCGACTGAAGAAACCAAGCGGATCAACCTGGGGTTTGCCGATGAGCGCAAGGCGGCCATCATCAGCTCCAGTTTGAATGACAAATAGGAAAGCGCGCTCGTCCAGTTCCTGCAAGATAACCGAGACGTATTCGCATGGCAACCTGCGGATATGCCGGTAGTCCCGAGGGAGTTGGCCGAGCACAAATTGAAAGTCTATCCTCAGGCGAGGCCGATCCGGCAAAAGCTGCGTCGTTTCACGCCCGACAAGAGAGAGGCCATTCGTGCCGAGTTAGCTCGCTTGGTCGCGGCCGGATTTATTAGAGAAGTATTACACCCCGAGTGGTTAGCCAACCCTGTTCTTGTACTCAAAAAGAATGAAGTGGATTGGCGCATGTGCGTCGACTATACTGATCTCAACAAACACTGTCCGAAGGATCCCTTCGGGCTCCCGAGGATAGATCAGGTGGTGGATTCTACCGCTGGATGTTCTATGCTGTCTTTCTTAGATTGCTATTCCGGGTATCATCAGATTAGTTTGGCAAAAGAAGACGAGGAAAAAACGGCGTTCATCACCCCGTTTGGTGCTTTCTGTTATACCTCCATGCCGTTCGGCCTCAAAAACGCTGGAGCGACTTATCAGAGAGCCATTCAAACATGCTTAGCCGATCACTGGGGCAAGCATGTGGAGGCTTACGTAGACGACGTGGTGATTAAAACGGAGAATCCGGAAAACTTCATCGAAGACTTACAGCTGGTTTTCAACAGCCTGAGAAGATATAGATGGAAGCTCAATCCTGAGAAATGTGTCTTCGGGGTACCAGCAGGAAAGTTACTCGGATTTATTGTCAGCCACCAGGGAATTGAAGCTAATCCAGATAAGATTGAAGCTATCATGAAGATGGAAGCCCCTCGGTCGCAAAAGAAGGTTCAGCGACTCACTGGATGTATGGCAGCCCTGAGCAGATTCATATCCAGGCTGGGAGAAAAAGGTCTGCCATTTTACAAACTGCTCAAGAAGGTGGATAAGTTTCAATGGACGTCAGAAGCACAAGAAGCTCTAGATGCACTGAAGAAATTCCTGACAACACCACCAGTACTAAAGCCGCCCCGGCGAGCTACGCCGATTCAACCAGCTGAAGATTTGCTGCTATATATCTCTTGCACGACTCACGTGGTAAGCACTGCGTTGGTAGTCGAGCGAGTGGAAGAAGGGCATGCCTATCCGGTACAACATCCTGTCTACTTCATCAGTGAGGTTCTAGGTCCATCGAAGAAAAAGTATCCTCAAGTTCAGAAGCTATTATATGCAGTACTTCTAACTGCTCGCAAGCTGCGCCACTACTTTGACGACCACAAAGTCATAGTAGTCACTGGTTTTCCAATAGGGGATATTCTTCACAACAAGGAAGCCATTGGCCGAATAGCCAAGTGGGCTTGCGAGTTGGGATCCCATGATATCGAGTTCCGACCTCGCACTGCCATCAAAACTCAAGCACTGGTCGATTTCGTATCAGAGTGGACAGAACAGCAAGTACCAGATAATCCAGAAACTGCAGAAGTATGGCGAATGTATTTTGATGGCTCGCTGAAGCTGCAGGGAGCAGGAGCAGGGATTCTCTTCACCGCACCTGGAGGCGAAAACCTCAAGTACGCCCTCCAGTTGCTATTCCCGGCCTCTAACAATGCAGCCGAGTATGAAGCTTTGATACACGGATTAAACATCGCCATATCACTGGGTGTCAAGAGACTGATGGTGTATGGAGATTCTCTGGTAGTCATCAGTCAGATAAACAAGGAATGGGATTGTTCAAGTGATTCAATGGGAAGATACTGCGCCGCCGTCCGAAAGCTAGAAGATAAATTCGAAGGTTTGGAGTTTCATCATATAGAAAGAGATCGGAACACGGCGGCCGATGTACTGTCCAAGCTCGGATCCGGTCGGACTCAGGTCCCGCCCGGGGTCTTCGTGCAAGAAATTCTCCAGCCGAGCGTCTCGACGGATCAAATAGAAGAATGCAACATCATAGATCAACCCGAGTCAGACTCTGATGACTGGAGGCAACCAATTATTAAGTATATAAAGAATGAAGAAGAACCAGATGACAAGAACTCGGCAGAGCGCATTGCCAGACAATCAGCTCACTATACACTCATCGGGAAGGTATTATACAGGAGGGGCGCGTCAGGCGTCCTCATGAAGTGCGTTCTCCCGTCCACCGGGCAGCAACTTCTGGAGGAAGTCCATGCAGGACAGTGTGGGGTACATGCAGCATCCAGAACATTAGTCGGGAAGGTTTTCAGATCAGGATTCTATTGGCCGACGGCGAAGAACGATGCAGCCGAGTTAGTTCAGAGATGCGAAGCTTGCCAATACTTGTCAAAGCAACAGCACATGCCAGCACAGCAACTACAGACCATACCAGTAACCTGGCCTTTCGCATGCTGGGGACTGGATATGATTGGACCTTTCAAGAAAGCTCAAGGGGGATATACTCATGTATTGGTGGCGATTGACAAATTCACTAAATGGATAGAGTTCAAGCCCATTGCTTCTTTAACCTCTGCTAAGGCCGTGGAATTCATACAAGACATAATATTCAGATTCGGGATACCAAACAGTATCATCACTGACTTAGGATCCAACTTCACCAGTTCAGAATTCTTTGACTTCTGCGAGCAAAAGAGCATTCAGATCAAGTACGCATCTGTAGCACATCCAAGAGCCAACGGGCAGGTTGAGCGAGCCAACGGAATGATATTGGAGGCACTCAGGAAAAGGGTCTTCGATAAGAATGAAAAATTCGCAGGAAAGTGGATAAGAGAATTGCCTTATGTTGTTTGGAGCCTAAGAACCCAACCTAGCCGAGCCCTGCATGGAAACACTCCTTTTTTCATGGTCTATGGATCGGAGGCAGTGCTACCTGCTAATCTCAAGTTTGGGGCGCCAAGGTTGATCTTCGAAAGCATAGCAGAAGCTGAGGCCACCAGGTTGGAGGACGTTGATGTACTTGAGGAAGAACGGCTGAATGCGGTAATCCAATCAGCACGGTACCAGCAGACTCTAAGGCGCTATCACGACAAGGCTGTGCGGCAACGGTTCTTTTCAGTAGGAGACCTCGTCCTCCGCCGAATTCTAACGGGAGAGGGACGACACAAGTTATCACCCTTATGGGAAGGACCCTTCATAGTAGCAGAAGTCACTCGGCCCGGATCATATCGCCTCACTCAGATGGATGGCACAGAAGTTGGGAACTCCTGGAACATAGAGCACCTCAGAAAATTTTATCCCTAGCTGTATTTCAAAACTGCTGGGGCGACAATGTATTCTGTAAAGTGGAAATATGTCATCAATAAAGAGAGATTTCAAAGATACTCGGCTCGTTTACGATTGACTTGCATTCTTACTTAACTCGGGGTGAACACTATGCCCTACAAACGGAGCAATCAACTTAAGTCGGCAACGACTTAAGGCGGTGCAACATGCTCACGCTTACTCGGGGTGACCACTATGCCCTACAAACGGAGCAATCGACTTAAGTCGGCAACGACTTAAGGCGGTGCAACATGCTCACGCTTACTTAACTCGGGGTGACCACTATGCCCTACAAACGGAGCAATCGACTTAAGTCGGCAACGACTTAAGGCGGTGCAACATGCTCACGCTTACTTAACTCGGGGTGACCACTATGCCCTACAAACGGAGCAATCGACTTAAGTCGGCAACGACTTAAGGCGGTGCAACATGCTCATGCTTACTTAACTCGGGGTGACCACTATGCCCTACAAACGGAGCAATCGACTTAAGTCGGCAACGACTTAAGGCGGTGCAACATGCTCACGCTTACTTTACCTAGGGTGACCACTATACCCTACTAACGGAGTTATCGGCTAAAAGTCATTGACGGCTTAAGCCAGTATAGCATACTCGCGCTTATGCAATTCAAGGGATGATTTCCATATCCCACAAACAAACTTCATAATCATCGTGCAGCGTTACCACAAATTCGCAACTCCGATACAATAAGAAAGTGATGATGTCATTCGAATGACAAGCCGATAACCTCTAACAAGTACTTGATCATGCTAACTGCGCGCTCAGAGCACGCGAACTGTTTCTTTATTTTCCAATGTCTTTCTCAGGAACGACTGACGAAGAAGGGTGATTCGAGGAATCAGGGGCAGCATTCACATCGGCTCTTATATCTTCAGGGACAACCACGCCGGGTCTTCTCATCAAGATTCGTCCCGCCCGAATAGCTTTGTCCAGGGCTTTATCACGCTGAGCTTTGAAAGTGGCAGCAGCTTCCTCGGCAACTTTAACAGCCTGCTGAGCAGTTTCTAACTCCTGAGCAATGGATTTCTTAGAAGCTCGGAGTCCCTTGATGGTGGCATCCTTTGCTGATAGCAACTGTGTAAGGCGGGTCACTTCGTCCGAGGATTCTTGCAGCTGACGGCGCTGATTGTCCAGCTCCTCCATCGTAAAACGGTGGCTCCTCTCCAAGATGGTCAGCGAGTTGTTGGAATCTCGGTACAATCTGTCCAGGTTGTCGCGAGAAGCAGCAAGGATGCGTTTTTCTTCCTACAAGCAAAAATCAACTCATTCAGAATCCAAGAGCATGATAAGGCGAAGCACGGGTTCGTAAGCTACCTTCTCAGAGTCGAGCTGAGCATGAAGAGAAGAACTCAGAGCGTTGGCATCATCCAAAGCCGCGGAGACCTGACTCAATTCAATCTGGCTTTGAGAATACTTCTCCTCGAAGTCAGCGCACCGTCGAGCCATCTCAGCTTGATCTTGGGAATGTTTTTCTTCAAGAACTGTAATCCGCCGAGTCATCCCTATCAAGAGGTATTTAAACGAAATGAGGTCAGAAGGTAAAACAATCCACGAGCAAGAACAAAGAAAAAGAAGAAAAGACACTAACCAGCATTAGTTGCCTCCAACTCGGATACACGACCCCGAAGCAACACCGGATTCCAACGCTCAAGAGATGAAGCCACCTCCGGGATGGAAGCACCCTGCGACTTCAGCTGGCCGACCATTCCGTCCACCAAAGCCTGATAAGAAGAGCGGATGAACATAATGGCAACAATTCATGCAACATAAAGATCAAACTAAAGCACAGCACAGCACCTGGAGGTTGGAAAAGAGCGAAGGGATCCCCAAGTCAGGAGAAATCAGCTGATGACCAGGTGCCAGACCACCACCCGAAGCAGCTTGCAGCAGACCAGCAGGAACGAGCTCAGTACATTCAACAGAGCCTAACGCCAGACCAGTGGGGATGCTGCCCTCTAAAGCGACCCCCTGATCCGGAGTTTGGGCCACCACCATACCGCCAGAGTGTGGAGGTGAACCTGCATGAACATCCATGGAAGTGCAGGAAGGAGACCTCGCTCGGACACCCTCGGGGGCTGGGTCAAAGTTGGCACTGCCCACTTGAGCCGGATCATACCCGGCAACACCCTCGGGGGCTGGGCAGTGGCCTACACTCCCCACCCGAGCTGAGTCCTCCCCGGCGACATCCTCGGGGGCTGGGCACGTGTCAGCACTATTCAAGGGATCCAAGCTCTCTGCCGTGACCACCTCTAAGGTTGACGGGCCTTCAGCTACTTCCATGGGATCAGGACGGTCCAAGTCAGCATCCCGACCCTCGAGATCATGCTCTAAGGTTGACGAGGCACGGGATGACCTCAGCCCAGCATCTGGCACGGCAGCACAAGTTTCTGTTGCATCAACATCCACAGGCTCTGATAGCAACTCTTCTGGGACCATATCCTCTAGAGCTTGATCAAAATTGGCCATAGACAGCTCTTGCAGACCAATAAGGGCAGACAAAGCAGGAGAAGGGACTCCACTACTTCCACCGCTAGCAACGAACTGCCGACTGTTTTTCCGAGTTAATGGAGTGTCATTTTCTTCCTCCTCATCTTCCACAGTAACAGCACGAACAGCATCCTCAGCGGGGTCAGCAGCAGGCGGAGCACACCCATTGGGATCAATGTCAGCAAGGCCAGTTGTAGTCATTTCTTCAGCAGTAGGAGCTAAGGTACTGGCATCCTCGTCAAAGCTGGATACTCGCCGGAGGCGTCTTCTCTTCTTCTTCTGCTCATCAGCAGAAGGCTCGGGCTGACTGGTTCGGCTAGGGCGCCTCGGGCGAGTACTGACAGGTTTCGGGACATCCAAGGTCGCATCAACCTCTGGAAGGGGCACCACTGCCAATGTACCATCAGGAGCAGCATCAGATGAATCCTCAGCTAGCAGATCGAGCATGTCATTTATGTCTACATCACTAGGGTTCAGGGGCACTTCAAAATAAATCTGTCGTTCATCATCAGGTATCTCCCCGAGCGAAGCAACTAAAGAACGGACCTCTTCAGCAGAGGGTCGCACTCTAAGACCCAAATTGCTATCAGTCACGGGCGGATTGGACACAAAAAGGGTGAAAGCTTTGGGAGAAGGTAGGTTCCAAGCCGAGTATGCCACTGGAGCACCAACGTTTGAAACTTTACCCCTGAGGATCATCTCGAGTCGGCTTACCAAATCAACAGAAGGAATTCTCCTATTGGTAACTCGGGTTGAGTCGGCCAGCCCTCGATAAAGATATGCCGGATAGGCCCTATCTTTCAGCGGCTGAATGTTTTTGAAAACAAAATCTGTGACCACAGCTTCGGCAGTCAGACCTCTCTCTTTCAGTAATCCGACTTCAGTAAGCAACACGCCTGCCTCGGCCACTTCTTGATCCGTGGGAGACTCAGTCCAACTCGGAGTACGAACGTCTGGCTGTCTTCCTGAACGGGAAGGGAGAGAATTTCCATAATTATCAATTATAAACCACTCCAGACGCCAACCTTTAATGCTGTCTTTGAGGGGTATCTCGAGATACTCGGTCTTCCGCCCACGGCGCATCTCCAAACTGGCACCTCCGACCAACTGATGTTGCCCCCCGGCCATCCCAGGACGGCAGTGATACAGATACTTCCATAAACCAAAATGCGGCAGCACGCCGAGATAAGCTTCGCAAAGGTGAACGAAAATAGAGATTTGGAGAATGGAATTAGGGTTCAAATGAGTCAGGTTGATGTGATAAAAATCAAGGAGGCCACGGAAAAAAGGAGATATGGGAAGGCCGAGGCCGCGAAGAAGGAAAGGAGTGTAAACTACTGACTCGTGGGTATCTTCGGTTGGGACAGTAGTCCCGTGGCAAACCCGCCAAGAACAGAGTTCCCGCGGAGGAAGAACCCCGATGGAGACAAGGCGGAGAAGCTCAGCTTCAGAAATTACAGACATGTGGTTACCTGCGAAGGGTAACTGGCTGTTGGGGTCGATTGCGGGGATCACTGCAGCAGACGAGTTCGCAGTTTTTCTCTTGGGCGCCATCTTGCTTCTCACTGGCAAAACAGAGTGGGAGGCGAGTGGCAGAGGAGATTCAGATGCGGAAATGCAAGAACTAGGGCACGGAAAGCAAAGGCGGCTAAAAGCGCGACTCTTAAGGGATATTCTTGAGCCAGATACCCTTT
Organism: Zea mays; assembly: GCF_902167145.1. Taxonomy (NCBI): domain Eukaryota; kingdom Viridiplantae; phylum Streptophyta; class Magnoliopsida; order Poales; family Poaceae; genus Zea; species Zea mays. Next base: position 10,185,394 of record NC_050103.1, read on the forward strand.
CAAAAAGTGCCCAGTCATCACCCGGCGGTCATTTCCGAAATCCCAGCATGCCACGTGGATATCCGACAGTTATTTCCAAGAAAGCCGACGTGCCACCTCATCACTCGGTTATTTTCCTCAAAGTAACTTGTGAAGCTGGCTATCATTCGGCGTTGCCTCTAAAACGCCGACCACGTGTTCAATCGCTCGGCGTTACTTCTAAAATGCCGACGCCGACCTTCAATCACTCGGCGTTGCCTCTAAAACGCCGACCACGTGTTCAATCGCTCGGCGTTGCCTCTAAAATGCCGAAGCCGACCTTCAATCACTCGGCGTTGCCTCTAAAACGCCGACCACGTGTTCAATCGCTCGGCGTTACCTCTAAAATGCCGAAGCCGACCTTCAATCACTCGGCGTGTCCTCTAACACGCCGACCACGTGTTCAATCGCTCGGCATTACTTCTAAAATGCCGACGCCGACCTTCAATCACTCGGCGTGTCCTCTAACACGTCGACCACGTGTTCAATCGCTCGACATTACTTCTAAAAATGCCGACGCCGACCTTCAATCACTCGGCGTTGTTTCTAAAACGCCGACCCCGTATTCTGTCGCTCGGCATTACTTCTAAAATGCCGATGCCGACCTTCTATCATTCGGCATTGCCTCTAAAACGCTGGTCTTGTGTTTGATTGCTTGGTGTTACTTCTAAAACGCTGATGTCAACCTTCACATCGCTCGGCGTTGTTTCTACTATATCAAAAGAATCAGTTCAACATTCAGGAAAAGCAACGACAAGTCATCGAAAAGGGGGGATCAACGACAGTTCTTCATTAAAGGGAAGTTAACGAGTTTACAAACCAACTCTTCACGAGTTGGTACTTCCCTACTTCTACTCTACATTACTACTACTACTAAACTACACTATACTACTCTACATTATTACTACTACTAAACTACACTAATTACTACTACATTATTCTAACTATACTAAACTATACTAACATCTAATAAGACCAGTGGCGTCTAGCCACTGGCCCTGCTGCCGTCGCCGCCGCCCCTGCCACTACCGCTGCCGTCACCGTCGCCGTCGTCGTCGTCGTCCTCATCCTCGTCGCCGCCGTCCGAGTCCTCCTCATCCGAGGAGTACTCCGACTCATCCGAGCCCTCGAGCCCGGAGCGCTCGACGGCCCGGATGTACGTCCAGACCTCCGCGGCTATCCCCTGGGAGTCGTCCGAGTCATCGGACGACGCCGGGGGAGAGACGGGAGCCGGAGACCCCTCAGACTCGGAGGAGAACTCCTCCTCCGAGTATTCCGAGTCACCGAAATCCTCCGATGGAGGAGTCGGCTCGCGCTTGCGCTTGTTGTTCTTGCCCATGGCGGAAGCAGACAGAAGGGAGGAAAAGAAGGCAGTAAGGAGCAGCGAAGAGATGTGAAGAAACCAGAGAAGCAAAGGGGTTATTTATAGAAGGGAAAGGCAACCGCTCACTTCTAACCGCGGTCACTGAACAGTCGCAAGGCATTCAATAAGCACTTCCACCCATCTGAAGACACGTCAGACGGCGGACGCCGTTTCATGCAACACTACACCCATTGGGACTCCAGTCAACAGCGCAAAGGATATGATTACACTAGCCGTCCCATCGCATTACTACTCAGAGGCAACCGGCTAAAACACTCAGCGTACCAAGCCGTCCCTTGCCCACACCCATTGGGAGGGGGACGCCCAGGAATTATCAGTATATTTTTCAAAACGGTCACATCCGTGCAGGGCATGCAGTGAATACCTCAAGACAAAAATGAGATATCAGTAAGGATCAGAGGAAAGCCAAATATAGCCAGCAAAGTACAAGATATGGCCGACAGAAGCGACGTGAAGACTAGACAGAGAACGTCCGTCAAACGTCCAATAAATCGCAGAGGCAAATAAATTGCACTACCTAGCAAGATATGGATGGATTGCAAACTCGGCTGCTAAAGACAAAATATACGCTGACCTTTGCAGCAAAATATTGATGACATAATGCTGACCTCCAAAGCATAATGCAAAATAGCTTCATGCCAGTTTCCACAAGCGAAAGGAAGACCTTAGAATGGATTATCCTTAAAAAATCCATTTGAAGGTCGGGGGCTACACCCATTGGGTGCACCTCCGGTGCACCCCATGGAGTATTATTCTAAACCGATATAGCGCCGACTTCTAAGGCATAGAGCAAGATTGAAAAGACCAATCCTCAACCGAGATGCAGGAGCGCGAATGGAGATAACCTTTGGAAGAAGACCTTCGAGTAGATTATCTTCTAAAATCTACTCAAAGGTCGGGGGCTACACCCATTGGGTGCACCTCCGGTGCACCCAATGAAGTCCAGAGTCTTACAATCCAAAATGCCGACCTCTAAGGCACAAGCACAAAACCAAACTTTGGTCGGACGAGTGATCAGAGCCAGAGAAGACAGCAGGAAGTCATTTTTTGGACCTTGGATCTTTGAGTTGATTACCTCTAAATCAACCCAAAGATCGGGGGCTTGTGGGGGATAGATATCCCCTGGGTCCACTAAAGAAGTAAAAGGCCTCACGAAAGGCCCAAGGGCCCAATAATTCGTAAGGTCATTCTTTCGTGGGCCTAGGGAAAGACAACCAACAAAGAAAAGAAGACGTGAGACTGATTAGTGTAAACCCAGACGGCCCACAACGTCGAACGAATGAATCGCAACAGAGACCCGACTTTCCCGCGCTGAAGCCCCCATGCAACGGAGCTATGCGAGGATAAGTCGGCGAGGATTGCGTAGGGATAAACTCAAGAGGTTCACTATCTTTTAGCTACTTGTTGTTATCATATCACATGTTGTCACACCCGGTTTCAAAAAGGCAAACCGAATGCGAACCATGTACGTGCCAGGATCAGTTATTCACGTACACAGCAGTTACATAATATGGACATCATCACACAGTGCTCAAAATAGCATTAAACAAGGGAAATAGTCGATTACATCATACGTCTGAGACGTCCATATAGGTCTTACAATAAATCAAAGTGCGGAAAAGAAACGTAGATAACGCGGCCTTCACAGGCAGCCGACTGGGGGTTGCCGCTAACCCACACCTAGAACTCGTCGTAATCTTGGAACTCCTGGAAGTCTCCTTCCACAGCTTCATCTTCGCCCGAGCAGTGGTTGCAATGCTGACAACCTGGGGGGGGGGGGTTTGGTGTGTAGAGCAAGGGTGAGTACACATCAACATACTCAGCAAGTATCCTGTTTGGCTGTAGTGGACTAGCTTTATGTGGGGATAAGTCAAGCAGTTGCTTTTAGTTGGTCAGATTATTACTTACTAGTAGAAAGCCAAGTTTTAGCATTAACCCAAGTTATTAACCCAAACGTACTCCTTTCCAAACGGAAAGAGTACCACTTACCAGCACCATAATCATAACCAGAACCATCAATCTCATATCCACCTGTACCAAAGTATCTCTGATCAAGTACCACTAATCATTGGAGCTCCCTTGGCCGCTCATAACCGTGAGCACGGCTGATATATCAGTTTCATAACACTCTGCAGAGGTTGTGCACTTTACCCACAAGCCGTGATTCCCTCTCTGGCCCGGGCTTGCAAGACCCTTATTCACTCCCAAGGTGAATGGCCAGGGATTCACTACGAAGCCTTTACAAAGATTCCCCGGGACTGTAGCCACCCGTTAGGTTTCCTAAATGCACCGCACTCCTCCCCAAGGGGCGAACCCAAACTTGGCAGAGCGAGCCGCATACACCGAGCCCCATTGACGGCACGACGGCTAAGTGAACTACACCCCGGATCCTCTAATTATTCAGCTAAGGGCACCCCATTCCACCCTTATGGTTGCACTGTTTTCCCGGGCGGTCATCCATAGAACAGGTCCTTACGGAGAGGCACTCGAGAAACCGCTCGAGCCCCCTTGAAGACCACAAGTACCACATCATAATAAGAGAAGGGAAAACAGCGTATCATAGATAATCTCATCATGTTCATTGATTAAAGTTTGAGCAATAGCATAAAGCTAAACAGTAATAATCCAACCCAGATAGGTAAACAAGGACATGGATAACAAAACTAGTCAATCCTTAGGCATAAATGTGTAATGCGGGAGGTGAATTAAATAATGAATAGGACAGAGATAGGTCAAGGGACACTTGCCTCCACCAAACGACTGCTGCTCAGGGGCTTCTCCTGCGAGTTCCTCGGGCTCTTCAACCGGATCGTTCTCTATGCGAGCGCAAACATACATACATCCATCCACATTTAATACAAAAGAACAGTACACCATACAAGGGAACAAATAAAGCGAATATGCATCAAGTATGACATTTGACATTGCATTTGTTATGGTTAGAAAGAAACGGGAAAGGGTCTCGCAGGGGGTTAAATCTTATGCACTAACGATCAATTACAATTGGTTCTTAACAAAAGAATTCTGTTACATACACTAGTGGAAACCTAATCATTTTAAGTTGATCAACATCGCACGAGATAAACAATTAACTACATGAATCAATTAGCATAACGGAATTTTAAATTAAGCTTCATATTTCAATAACATTAACAATGATTAGCCTACCTAAAATAAAATAGCTATGATCACAGAAAGTAAATAAAATAAAAAAAATAAAATAAAAAAAACAGAGGGGGGGCGGTTGAACCGGCCGGCTGGGCGGCCGAGCACGCAGGGCGGGGGCGCGGCCGGGCGGGCGGCCAGGGCGCGGCCAGGGGCGCGCGGCCAGGCGGGCTGGGCGGGCGGCCGGGCGGCCAGGGCGCGGCCAGGCGCGGCTGGGGGCGCGGCCGGGGCTGGGGGCGCGGCCGGGGCTGGGGGCGCGGCCGGGGCTAGGGCGCGGCCGGGCGGCCAGGGCGAGCCGGCCATGGCGGCGGCCATGGCGCCGAGCGGCGGGGGAAAGGGGAGGGGGGACGGGGGAGGGGGAGGGGGCTCACCGGCGACGGGGACGGGGCGGGGCGGCCGAGCGGGGCGGCCGATCGGCGACGGGGACGGGGCGGGGCGGCCGAGCGGGGCGGCCGATCGGCGACGGGGAGGGGCGGCGCTAGGGCAGGGGGTAGGGGCGGCGGCGGCTTAGGGTGAGGGAGAGAAAATGAGAGAAAATGAGAGGGAGGGAGAAAGAATTGGGGGAAAAAGGGGAGGTGGGGGGGCGGCATGGGCCAATTGGGCCCAAGGGGGGGGGGGCGCCAGGGGCGGCTGGGCCGGCCGGGGTCGGCCCACGGCGCGGGAGAGAGAGAAAAAGAGGAGAGAGAAAAGAGAAAGAAAAGATCTTCTCCTCATTTTCGAAATCCGATCTTTCTACATGAATGCATTTGCACTTTCAAAGCAATCAAAAGAAATGCAAGGTTCGGCATGGTGCATCAAACAACATAAAGTACTTAGGGTTTTCTTACACGGGAAATCCAAACCGAGTCCCGCTAGAACTTTGGAAAAGGTCAAGGTTTAGCGAGGGGAAAAAGAAAAAGAAAAGGTAACGCCCGAATTTTGGCGAGTAAAGAAAAGAAAAAATTCAACTGCAAAATTCGGGGCGTTACAAACCTATCCCCCTTAAAAGAATCTCGCCCTCGAGATTCAGGGCTGGCTAGCAAAGAGCTCTGGGTACTTGGCCACTAGATCATCTTCACGCTCCCAGGTTGCTTCTTCCTCAGAGTGGTGATCCCACCTGACTTTGCACATTCTGATGGTCTTCCTTCGGGTGACTCGGTCTGCAACCTCAAGGATTTGCACTGGCTTCTCAACGTAGGTCAAGTCCTCCTGGACCTCAAGACCTTCCACTGGCAACTGCTCTTCTGGCACACGCAAGCACTTCTTCAACTGAGACACATGAAAGACATCATGCACAGCAGACAAATTCTCTGGCAAACTGAGCTGATAGGCCACTTCTCCTCGTCTTGCAAGAATCTGATACGGACCAATGTAGCGGGGTGCTAGCTTGCCTTTCACTCCGAATCTTCTGACTCCTCTGATCGGTGATACTTTCAGATAGACAAAGTCTCCGACTTCGAAACTCAGCTCTCTTCTTCTTGTGTCTGCATAGCTTCGCTGCCTCGATTGCGCTATCTTCAGATTCTCTCGGACCATCTTGATGTTCTCTTCGGCTTCAAGCAAAATGTCTGGCCCAAACACTTGCTTTTCTCCAGGCTGATCCCATTGCAACGGAGTTCTACAACTCCTTCCATAAAGCGCTTGAAACGGTGACATCTTCAAACTGGCCTGGTAACTGTTGTTATAGGAAAACTCTGCATAAGGCAATCTCTTATCCCATCCGGACTGATCTTGCAACGCACAGGCTCTCAACATATCTTCAAGAATTTGATTGGTCCTTTCGGTCTGGCCATCCGTCTGCGGATGATAAGCTGAACTGAAATTCAGATGCGTGCCCAAAGCTTCATGCAACTGCTGCCAGAAATGAGAGGTGAACTGCGTTCCTCTGTCTGACACTATCTTCTTTGGCACACCATGAAGACAAACGATCCGAGACATATACAATTCTGCCAATACTGCACTGTTGTAGTTGGTCTTGACAGGTATGAAGTGGGCTGACTTGGTCAAACGGTCCACTACTACCCAAATGGAATCGTAGCCGGCTCGAGTGCGAGGCAATCCGACTATGAAATCCATACCAATTTCATCCCATTTCCACTGAGGGATCTGCAACGGTTGCAACAATCCAGCAGGTCTCTGGTGTTCTGCCTTAATTCTTCGGCAACTATCGCACATAGCCACATGCTCTGCGATTTCCCTCTTCATTCCGTACCACCAGAATTTCTTCTTCAGATCCTGATACATCTTCTCACTGCCAGGGTGAATCGAATAGGCTGTCTCATGAGCTTCCTTAAGGATCAACTCCCGAATGGACTGGACATTGGGAATACACAAGCGGTCTCTGAACCATATCACGCCTTCTGCATCTTCTCGAAAATCTTTGCCTTTGCCATCTAGAATCAATCGCCGAATCTCACTGATCTTTTCATCATTCTTCTGCGCTTCTTTGATTTCGCGCTCCAAGGTAGGTTCCAATTCAACTGTGACTCCTCGCGAATTGTTCAGAAATCCGAGACTCAACCTGTCAAACTCTTTGGCCAACTCATAAGGCATCGGACGAGCAACCATCAGATTGACTTGACTCTTTCTGCTCAAAGCATCTGCCACTACGTTTGCTTTGCCTGGATGGTAATGAATCTCCAACTCATAGTCTTTGATCAACTCTAACCATCTTCGTTGCCTCATGTTCAACTCTGACTGAGTGAATATGTACTTCAGACTCTTGTGGTCTGTGTAGACATCGCATTTCTGCCCATACAAATAGTGCCTCCATGTCTTCAGTGCGTGAACCACTGCTGCCAACTCTAGATCATGGATTGGGTAATTCTTCTCATGAACCTTCAACTGTCGGGACGAGTAAGCCACAACTCTTCCCTCTTGCATCAACACGCATCCCAAACCTGTGTAACAAGCATCGCAATACACCGAGAAGGGCTTGTGCACATCAGGCAAGACTAGGACAGGCGCTGTTGTCAACTTCTCTTTCAGCGCTTCGAAGGCCTCTTGGCATTTCTGGGTCCACTTGAACTCAACTTTGTTGCCTAGCAACGCTGTCATTGGTTTCGCAATCTTCGAAAACCCTTCAATGAATCGCCGATAATATCCGGCCATTCCAATGAAGCTCTTGATTCCTCTAGCATCTGTTGGCGCTTTCCAGTTCAAAATGTCTGCCACTTTCTTCGGATCCACAGCCAATCCTTCTTTGTTGATTATGTGACCCAAGAACAGGACTTCACTGATCCAGAACTCACACTTACTCAACTTTGCATACAACTGGTGCTCTCGCAATCTCTGCAACACCATCCTCAAATGATCTGCATGCTCTTCTTCGCTTTGAGAATAAACCAGAATGTCATCAATGAATACCACCACAAACTTATCAAGATAATCCATGAATACACTATTCATCAAGTTCATGAAGAATGCTGGCGCATTGGTCAAACCAAAAGACATCACTGTGAACCCATACAAACCATACTTGGAAATGAATGCCGTCTTCGGAATATCCGAAGGTCGGATTCTGAGCTGATGATAACCTGACCTCAGATCAATCTTGGAAAACACACTGGCTCCTCTCAACTGGTCGAACAGATCTTCTATTCTGGGCAAGGGATACTTGTTCTTGATCGTGACCTCATTCAAAGCTCGATAATCGATGCACATCCTCTTGGTGCCATCTTTCTTCTCCACGAACAGGACAGGGGCGGCCCAAGGCGAGGTGCTTGGCCGAATGTAACCTTTCTCTGACAGCTCATCAATTTGCTTCTTAAGTTCATCCAACTCTGGTCCAGATATTCTGTAAGCTCTCTTAAAGATAGGGGCGGTTCCAGGAAGAAGCTCTATGGCAAACTCAACTTTCCGCTCTGGTGGCATACCCGGCAAATCCTTTGGAAACACATCTGGGAACTCGGACACAACCTTGATACTCTCAATTGGGTCTGCTTCACTGCTATCGACAGCCATCTGATAACAACTTCCTTTCTTTGGCTCAGACGGGACTAACTCGGTCACCACTTCCTCTCCTAGTGGGGACACCAACTTGATTGTCCTTTGATCACAACTGATAACTGCCTGATACTTATCTAGCCAATTCATCCCTAGGATGACATCTATTCCCTGAGTACCCATTACTATAAGGTTGGCGGGAAACGCTATCCCCCTTATTTTCACACTTATATTCAAACAAATGCTATCGGCTCGAATTCTACCACCGGCTGAGTCAATTTGAATGGGGGTTGACATGGTAGTAATTGGAAGATTATGTGCTTCTACCCATGATGCAGTAATGAAAGAATGTGTTGCTCCAGTATCAAATAACACTTCTGCAATATGGGAGTCGACTGGGAACATACCTACTATCATGCCGGGGGTCTCCTGAACTGCTTCAGCTTCCAAGTGGTTCAGCCTTCCATGATTATAGCGCGGCTGAGAGCGATTGCCTGCTCCAGGCTGAGGCACATTCTGCTTTGCTGGGGCATTGGGGCCTGACTGCTGCTGGGCTGCCTTCTTTGGACATTGCATCACCCAGTGGCCTTGCTCTCCACAGTGGAAACATGCCCTGTTTCCAACCTGAGCTGGTGCTGCCTGACTGTTCTGCTGATTTGCTGGGGCAGGAAGACGAGGTGCCTGCTGATTCTGCCTTTGAAACTGACCTCCTGACTGGTTGCTCTGGCGGTTCTGATACTGATTCTGAGGGTACTGCCTTTGAAACTACTGATGCTGCTGAGGTGGACGCTGGTTCTGCCTGAACTGCTGAGGTTGATTACCTGAGAAACGAGGGCGGCTGCTGCTTCCAGGCTGGGGTCCACTGATCTTGCGCTTACGATCTTCCATCTCCTTGCGCTTCCTCTCCGTCATGATCGCTCTGTCAATCAGGTGCTGGAATGTCGGGAAGGTGTGATTCATCAGTTGGTACTGCAGAGGGTCAACCAAGCCTCTCAGAAAACGGTACTGTCGCTTGGCGTCAGTGTTGACATCTTCAGGAGCATAGCGAGACAACTGCAGAAACTTGTCTCGGTACTCACTGACAGACAATGGCCCTTGCTTGAGGGCCAGGAACTCCTCCTTCTTCACTGTCATCAGACCTGCAGGCACATGGTACTGACGAAAGCTACCTCTGAACTCTTCCCAAGTGATGGCGTCAGGGTGGGCATGGGTGGCGAGGTAAGACTCCCACCATGATTGGGCTGCTCCTCTCAACAGACGGGGACCATACAGAACTTTCTCCCTGTCATCGCACTGAGCGGTATGCAACTCCCGCTCCACAGTGCGCAGCCAATCTTCAGCATCCATGGGGTCAGAAGAGTGAGCGAACGTTGGTGGATGACCTCTCATGAATTCAGCACGCTTGTCTCTGGGCATCTGAGGCATCTGAGGCTGAGGTGGGGCTTGCTGCTGCTGCTGCTGAATGGCGGCCAGAGTCTGACCGATGGCTTGAACTGCCTGAGTCTGCATCAGAAACATCTGCTCGATCGACATCGGGGGCGGGGGCGGCAGGTGTTGCTGCTGGGGCACCTCCTCCTGTTGAGCGGCTCGCTCCTGCTGAGCACGCCTTCCTCCTCTGCGCCTGTTCTCTGACATCTGCAGAATGCAACCACACATCAGAACTGATCTGGCAGATCTTGCAGCATAAGAAAAGAGAAGAGAATTCTTCAACAGCACTGAACAGATGAGCATCTTCACTGATCTCCAACACAGACCACACAGCTTCTCAGATAGAAAGGAAAGTGGAATAAAAGGGGTTTCCCAACTATATAACTAACTCTTATTAACATAATAGGCAAACCAAAATGCAGGGGGTACCCACACTCTGGTAACAGTCATTACAAAGATCCAAACCAAACATAGTTCATCATGACAAACATAGATGCACAGGATATAGCAAACTACCCTGTCTAACTAAGACTAACTAAGACTGAGACTAAAGCTAAAACTGAAGCTTCTATGTATATATATTTCGTATTAATTACAAGATCCAACCCTAACGATCTATGGTTCTAGAGTTATCTTGGTCTTGCAGGCGGGATTGCCATAAGACTGGTGTCCACGCTGAGGTGAGCGGTACGGGTGCTGAGTCCCGATGGGAGCGGGGGAACCACCATCCAAATGACGACGTTCCGCGCGCTCAGCCCGAAGCAAGGCGATCTCAGCACGAGCCCTACTCAGCTCGTCTAATGCATGGTCCAGCTCCGTGTTTAGCACGGCGGCTAGGTTGACTGTGCTGCTCAACCTAGGATTGCCCTCACCGACGGGTGAGACAATCACGCCTCCTGTGCTGCCAGATGGACGGCGGGGGTAATACTTCAGGTCAAGACCGTCAGCTGCCCCACCGAAAACCGAGCAGTAGTGCGAAAGCGCACGCCGTGCAGCATCTTGCATGGCTGCCTCAGCTGAGTCCCGTTCAGAGATAGAATAGTGCTCTGAGCAGGCCTCTGCACCCTGGAGACTGTTCTCCGGGCAGCGCACCAAGCAAGTTGCCTCCCAGCGGTCCGGGTAGACCCCGCGACTATGCTGGTAGACCACACAGCGATACTCGACGGACCAAGTATGCCGGTCAAATGCCCGACGTAGCAGGGTGTCGAGCGCATCATGGAAGTGACACCCGCGAGCAGCGTCGCGAGTGATGGGTCGAGCAACCCATCCTTCCGGCTCAGGGTTAGCAGAGAAGTCGGTGTCGTGGCTCGAGCTGTCGTCGCCACCTCCGTCGTCTGGGTCTCCTCCAGCAGCTACTCCAGAGGCTGGGGCGCCCAGTGGTGGTGCAGGGGGCGGCTCCAGAGGAAGCACAGGGGAGCAGCTCCTCACAGACTCTATCTCCTGGTGGAGCGAGAAGGAAGAGCTCTGCTGCTCCTGTCGTCGACGTTCCTGCTCCTCACGCAGGCGGTGGTGTAGTCTCTCCAAGTGGCTGGACTGTCCGGCCACGGGACGGCGAAGCGGACGCTCAGCAAGGCGGGAGGGTAAGAAGGGGATGACTGACTTTCGTGCAGTGTGTCTAAGTCGAGCCATCTACAAAAGACATCGCAAGCAAAAGGGTAAGAACAGAATTAATATGACCAGCAAATAATGAATCATAAGTAAATGAAGGATTAGAATAAAACATGATTTTCATCAAGGTATATTATATAGTAGAACATAGGTTTGGTCGGTAGGACCAACTTTTGAAGGGATATCAAAGTCAAGGCAGAGATAGAGGTCTATAGTCCTTAGAACGACCATTCTACTCTAGGTTAGCGGTCCTACAGTCAGCACGGCTTTGATACCACTTATGTCACACCCGGTTTCAAAAAGGCAAACCGAATCCGAACCATGTACGTGCCAGGATCAGTTATTCACGTACACAGCAGTTACATAATATGGACATCATCACACAGTGCTCAAAATAGCATTAAACAAGGGAAATAGTCGATTACATCATACGTCTGAGACGTCCATATAGGTCTTACAATAAATCAAAGTGCGGAAAAGAAACGTAGATAACGCGGCCTTCACAGGCAGCCGACTGGGGGTTGCCGCTAACCCACACCTAGAACTCGTCGTAATCTTGGAACTCCTGGAAGTCTCCTTCCACAGCTTCATCTTCGCCCGAGCAGTGGTTGCAATGCTGACAACCTGGGGGGGGGGGGGTTTGGTGTGTAGAGCAAGGGTGAGTACACATCAACATACTCAGCAAGTATCCTGTTTGGCTGTAGTGGACTAGCTTTATGTGGGGATAAGTCAAGCAGTTGCTTTTAGTTGGTCAGATTATTACTTACTAGTAGAAAGCCAAGTTTTAGCATTAACCCAAGTTATTAACCCAAACGTACTCCTTTCCAAACGGAAAGAGTACCACTTACCAGCACCATAATCATAACCAGAACCATCAATCTCATATCCACCTGTACCAAAGTATCTCTGATCAAGTACCACTAATCATTGGAGCTCCCTTGGCCGCTCATAACCGTGAGCACGGCTGATATATCAGTTTCATAACACTCTGCAGAGGTTGTGCACTTTACCCACAAGCCGTGATTCCCTCTCTGGCCCGGGCTTGCAAGACCCTTATTCACTCCCAAGGTGAATGGCCAGGGATTCACTACGAAGCCTTTACAAAGATTCCCCGGGACTGTAGCCACCCGTTAGGTTTCCTAAATGCACCGCACTCCTCCCCAAGGGGCGAACCCAAACTTGGCAGAGCGAGCCGCATACACCGAGCCCCATTGACGGCACGACGGCTAAGTGAACTACACCCCGGATCCTCTAATTATTCAGCTAAGGGCACCCCATTCCACCCTTATGGTTGCACTGTTTTCCCGGGCGGTCATCCATAGAACAGGTCCTTACGGAGAGGCACTCGAGAAACCGCTCGAGCCCCCTTGAAGACCACAAGTACCACATCATAATAAGAGAAGGGAAAACAGCGTATCATAGATAATCTCATCATGTTCATTGATTAAAGTTTGAGCAATAGCATAAAGCTAAACAGTAATAATCCAACCCAGATAGGTAAACAAGGACATGGATAACAAAACTAGTCAATCCTTAGGCATAAATGTGTAATGCGGGAGGTGAATTAAATAATGAATAGGACAGAGATAGGTCAAGGGACACTTGCCTCCACCAAACGACTGCTGCTCAGGGGCTTCTCCTGCGAGTTCCTCGGGCTCTTCAACCGGATCGTTCTCTATGCGAGCGCAAACATACATACATCCATCCACATTTAATACAAAAGAACAGTACACCATACAAGGGAACAAATAAAGCGAATATGCATCAAGTATGACATTTGACATTGCATTTGTTATGGTTAGAAAGAAACGGGAAAGGGTCTCGCAGGGGGTTAAATCTTATGCACTAACGATCAATTACAATTGGTTCTTAACAAAAGAATTCTGTTACATACACTAGCGGAAACCTAATCATTTTAAGTTGATCAACATCGCACGAGATAAACAATTAACTACATGAATCAATTAGCATAACGGAATTTTAAATTAAGCTTCATATTTCAATAACATTAACAATGATTAGCCTACCTAAAATAAAATAGCTATGATCACAGAAAGTAAATAAAATAAAAAAAAATAAAATAAAAAAAACAGAGGGGGGGGGCGGTTGAACCGGCCCTAGGGGCGGTTGAACCGGCCGGCTGGGCGGCCGAGCACGCAGGGCGGGGGCGCGGCCGGGCGGGCGGCCAGGGCGCGGCCAGGGGCGCGCGGCCAGGCGGGCTGGGCGGGCGGCCGGGCGGCCAGGGCGCGGCCAGGCGCGGCTGGGGGCGCGGCCGGGGCTGGGGGCGCGGCCGGGGCTAGGGCGCGGCCGGGCGGCCAGGGCGAGCCGGCCATGGCGGCGGCCATGGCACCGAGCGGCGGGGGAAAGGGGAGGGGGGGACGGGGGAGGGGGAGGGGGCTCACCGGCGACGGGGACGGGGCGGGGCGGCCGAGCGGGGCGGCCGATCGGCGACGGGGACGGGGCGGGGCGGCCGAGCGGGGCGGCCGATCGGCGACGGGGAGGGGCGGCGCTAGGGCAGGGGGTAGGGGCGGCGGCGGCTTAGGGTGAGGGAGAGAAAATGAGAGAAAATGAGAGGGAGGGAGAAAGAATTGGGGGAAAAAGGGGAGGTGGGGGGGGGGCGGCATGGGCCAATTGGGCCCAAGGGGGGGGCGCCAGGGGCGGCTGGGCCGGCCGGGGTCGGCCCACGGCGCGGGAGAGAGAGAAAAAGAGGAGAGAGAAAGAGAGAGAGAAAAGAGAAAGAAAAGATCTTCTCCTCATTTTCGAAATCCGATCTTTCTACATGAATGCATTTGCACTTTCAAAGCAATCAAAAGAAATGCAAGGTTCGGCATGGTGCATCAAACAACATAAAGTACTTAGGGTTTTCTTACACGGGAAATCCAAACCGAGTCCCGCTAGAACTTTGGAAAAGGTCAAGGTTTAGCGAGGGGAAAAAGAAAAAGAAAAGGTAACGCCCGAATTTTGGCGAGTAAAGAAAAGAAAAAATTCAACTGCAAAATTCGGGGCGTTACACATGTACTGCCCACGGTCGAGTATATAAGGCCTAGGGGGCATCCCTTCAGAACGATCGACCCTGTTCTACTTAGCCACCCACATAAACTCTTTGCGCCCTCTATCCAGAGAACCCTCTTGTAACCACGCTCATATACTCACCAGGACGTAGGGTGTTACGCACTTCTAAGCGGCCCGAACCTGCAAATCTTGTCCATTGTCCCTCGTGCGACCGGCACGAACCATTTTGCTACAGTCGTTGACACCGTCCTACTCCTAAAAACACTTTGAGGGGCAACCCCGGGTGTGCGGTCGGATCCAAAACACCGACAGGTGGATATCCTAGGACCGTTTCCCAGGGCCATCGACGGCTATCGGTACCTCTTTGTCGCCATCGACAAGTTCACCAAGTGGCCAGAGGCCACCCCTGTTATCAGCATCACCCAGGGTGCTGCTGTCACCTTCCTCAAGTCGATCGTCTGTAGATTTGGGGTCCCAAGTCGTATCATTACAGACAACGGGACCCAGTTTACAAGTCGGATCTTTCAAGAATATTGCGAGGGCATCGGCACCCAGCTCTGCTTTGCATCCGTGGCTCACCCTAGGAGTAACGAACAGGCGGAGAGGGCAAACGCAGAGATTCTCAGGGGGCTCAAGACGCGCACCTATGACTGCTTAAAAAAGCATGGCGCAAATTGGGTCAGTGAGCTCCCATCCGTGTTGTGGGGGAACCGGACCACGCCCAGCCGAGCCACCAGGGAGACCCCATTCTTCCTGGTGTACGGGGCTGAAGCTTGCCTTCCTCCGGAAATCATTATGGGCTCCCCACGGGTCCAGTCTTTTGATGAGTCTGTGCAGGAACAGCTGCGGCATGAAGATGTGGACTTCATCGACGAGCACAGGTGGCAAGCAGCAATCCGAAACGCTTGATACAACCAGGCGCTCAGGCGCTACCACCAACGGTTCGTGCATAGTAGGAAGCTTGAGGTCGGGGACCTGGTCCTAAGGCAAATACTGAACCGAGAAGGGCTCCATAAGCTCTCTCCCAGCTGGGAAGGACCCTCAAAGTGACAGTAATATGCCGCCCCGGATGTGTCCGCCTCGCCACAGCTAACGGAGTACCTCTTCCTAATCCTTGGAACATAGAGCATCTTCGTAAGTTTTTCCCATAAAAACAGAATTGGGGGTTCGGTCTCTTTCCCTGTAACCAAGAAGCGCATTTATATGTGCCAGCCCAGAGAGGTCCGCCCTCAATAAACCCGGTCTGTTGGCCTACACTCGTGTATATCCAGTTATAAGGAAAGGTTTCGACCCACAAAACTGTTTTTATGTTGATTATTTCCTAAAGTTTGCGACCATTATTACTATCTAACCACCCATGCAGTTTTCTCCCCTGGCTGGTATAGCGACATCCGAATTGAGTAGCCAGACCCGGCAACTAGACGATGGGGCGGTTTGGGGCCGTGAAGTCGCTTGGTATAGTCAAGGACCATAGGCCTACACGCCCCACCACCCTGCGGCCTGTCCTGTTGCGTGAATCAAAGGATAAGAAATACCAGCTGGCGGACCCTATGTGTGCGCTACTAAAAATACCTAGCCAAGACTGTGTGTAGGTCGGGTCCCAGTTGGGGTTGCCCCTTGGGGGTCACGACACTAGTTCCTCCTTAAGAATCCTGGCATCCAGCCCCGACACGTCGAGGCCATATCCCAGGGGGGCCAAGAACCAGAAAAGAAGTTGGTAACAATGCACACAACAAATGAAAAGTGGCATGCAGATAAGTTGTAATATCGCCCGATAAGTAGTACCTAAAGAGTATCTTACAAAATCAAAGATATATTACAACCCGCTCCCCAATGGAACCCTCGTTTTTCTCCATGCAGGCCTGGCTACTCATCGTCAGTAGGATCCCGCTGGAAGCGCCCGACCACCGCGTCCACAACGTCCTGCACGCCCTCCCGAGCAGCATCTTCAGTATCAGCCACCAGACCCGCGATGACTGGCCCCAAGGAGACAGCCGGGTCGTGGCTCCGGAAGCATGTCAAGACGTATTCAATTGCCGAGCGGCAAAGTCTGCTGCCCTCGACCTCCAAGCGGGTGCCAAGAATCTGATCCAGACGTCGAAGGCGGTCAGCAGCGAAATCCAGTACCGGGAGCGCGTTGGAGATGGACGCCGGCCGCACCAGCGTCGGGATGGGGCTCACTCCCAACGGCACCAGCGCCGTGCTCGCCTCGTCAGCCCAGGCGGTGATGCGCTGGGCCCCGGCGCGTTGCTCAGCCCAGAGGTCGTCGAGTGTCTTCCTCATCACCTCCACTGCCTGGGGGCCCGAGGCCGTCTGTGTCGCCTGAGCAGTTTGTGATGCCTGGAACTGGCGGACCTACTCCTCCAGAGCCCGCACTTTCCCCTCCAAATGTTACCTTTTCTCCTCTGCCTCGAGCTCAAGCTCATCCAACAGCTTGTTCCGCCTTGACCACATCTCCTCTCTGAAGGCGAGGTCCTCCTCCTGCCAGGTGAGATCAGTTGCTCGTTTCGCCAGGGAAGCTTCCCTCGCCTTGAGGCTTTCCTCGGCGCGAGCAATGTCGTTGGCCTTCTCGGCGAGTTCCTGCTGCAGCTTCTGTAGCTTCGCCTCAGCTGCAGCCTGCTTGTCCCGCTGTTTCTCCAGCACCGTATTATAAGCTTTCAGCTTATCATGGAGCGCTGTGACGGCCCCCTCCCTTTGGTCTAACCATACCTCCTTCCTGGCCAAGCTTTTCTCCTTCTTGGTCACCTCTTCCTCTCGATCAAACACCTTCTGGATGTCCTCCTTGAAGTCCTCGCGCTCCTGCTCAAACTCGGCTCGTTCTGAGGCGAATTGGCAGGACACCGTCTTAGTGCACTCCTCCAGTTGGGTGCACCAGTCGCCAAGGCGCTGGTGCTCGGTCTCGAGTGCCTCCCACTCCCGCCGGATAGCTGCCTCAGTTTCTCGGAGAGCCTGGTGGGCGCGGGACAGCACCTGAGGGAGGGGAGTCAATGTTGCTTCAGGTTCGATGCCAGATCGGAGCGGTCGCCTAAGGATAGCCTCCGGAGCCTCCGGAGTTGGTGACGGGACAGAGCTGGATGCGCCTCCCATGCCTACCACCGATGGTGCATCCGACGGTATCGCCGCCTCTAGGTCTGCAACAGCTGTTGGCAACATTGCCACCGCTGGACCCCCTAGCTGGAGCTTGGGAACCCAAAGGCATCGCCTCGGCGGTGATAGGCGGATCCTGGGGGTCCGACGGTGCCACCTCAGCACCAGCGTCACCCGGCATGGTGGAGGCAAACGCAACGGGAACCTCTTCGGCCGCTGCCAATGGAGGGCTTGGCACCGACGCTGATGAGGCTGCGGTAGCCACTGACGGATCACCGGTGATGTCCCGAGCAGATGTATGCTACTGGGAACCAGACCCAGCGGCGAGCATGGCGACCGAAGGGGAGCAAGCGTCCACGGAAGCCAAAGAAGGGGGGACCCTGACAGGCAAAGGACGGGTCAAAACCCGTCCACGTAAAAGATACGCTCGAAATTTGGCATTTGGAAGAGCCTGAGCTTACTTGGGACCATGAACCTTCCAGTGGCCTTGGAAGCGGGGCGCCCGTTGTCGTTGATGCTGCTGCTGCCGTCCCTGCTGCTGTTGCTGCCGCTGCCCCCGTGGTGACGGCGGTCGACCTGACATAGGCGGCGGTGGTGGTGGTGTCGAATCCGAAGGAGGTGGCGGCGGAGGGCTCACGCCCCTCTGCCCATCCTGGACCCGAGGTTCGAGCTCATGAGCCCCACCAGCTGTCTTCTGATGCTTCTAGGGGGAGCCCGAATCAAGGGGTAGGTCCGAGACAAAGGACCCATCGGCGCGACGTAGTCAGTGTCGCCTTACCTCCTCTGACCTCCCGGCAGCGTCCGGAGTGGAGGAGCTGCATGTAGGCCACTTGCCCTTGTCCGAGGAACTGGGGCCCGCAGGAGGGACTCTGGGGGCCACATCGGCAGGCTGGGAGCCTCTGACTGGCGCACCAAGAATATGGATCCCCTGGTGGGGGTCCCGGCCGCCGGTCTGGTGGACCGCCACACCACTCTCATCAAGGGTCGGCAGTTGGGCCAGCACCGCTGACCGCAACCCTGGGTTGTCGCAGAGCGGCGAAATGCCCTGGGGTGGTATCAAGGATTCGGAGATAAAAGTCTCTCCAGTGATCCCCCTCACCAAAATTTCCAACTACTCCCAGGTCAGGTCAGTCCTAGGCCCGCGCTAGATCCTGCCAATGTCGCTGGGGCCCGTAAACCAGCAACACAGACACGGCCTCCCCTGCAGTGGCATGACTCGGCGCTTCAGGAAATTGCCGAGTATGTGCATTGAGGTCAGGCCACTAACCGCCAGTTCCTTAATCCTGTCTAGGACGGGCTCGAACTCCGGTGCGAGGCATGGTTTTTCCCTCCACTGTTTCTAGTCGAGTCTGGGCTCGTCACTCGGAAGGGCAAGGCGGTCGCTGACCTCAGCGCTGGAGATCACTCAGTCGTGCCTCCAGTTCTCCCACCTCGCGCCGCCAAGGGAGGCGATGTAGGTCACTGTTGGATCTGACCTTGTCTGGAAGTAGTAGGCCCCAAGGTGGTCTTTGCCCTTCCCAGACCTCACCAGCACAAAAAACTGGCGAAAAATGGAAGTGCAAGCTGCCACTCCCATGAACATCTCACAGAAATGGACAAAGATGGCCACCTGGAGGATGAAG
This sequence comes from Zea mays, assembly GCF_902167145.1. NCBI lineage: Eukaryota > Viridiplantae > Streptophyta > Magnoliopsida > Poales > Poaceae > Zea > Zea mays. The sequence continues at coordinate 10,204,642 of NC_050103.1, forward strand.
TGGGGCGTGAGGTGCTGGAGTTGGAGTCTGAACTCCTCCAGCAGCAGCAGGAAGAACGGCGAAATCGGCAGCGCCAACCCGCAGAAGAGATAGGAGACGAAGAGCACAAACTCCCCGGCGGCAAGATCGCCGAGGGGAGTAGTGCCGGCCTGGATCCTCCCGGCGAACGCAGGCGAGCCCCATCCGAGCAGGCGGTGCACCGTGTCGAGCGCCTCCTTGGTCTGGTAATGATCGGGGCGGACCAGCATGGCCATGGCAACCACGGCGGCAGAAAACTGAGGAGCACGAACGCGGAGAGGCGTGGAAGGCTCGGAGGTGAAAGGGCGGAGCAGTTGGGGAAAATGTGAAAGCAAAACCCCTCCTTCAAGAGATGCTCCCCGCGCACCCTGGAAAAATCCGCCTGGCGCATACCTAGCGCCCGAACAACTCAGTCGCTGACAGAGGGACCCAGACCCGCAAGTCGCGTGGCTGAGGCGCTGGTCTCCATGCGCAGGAGGAGAAAACCGCCACGCACGCTCCCACGTCGCCTCGGGGCCGCTGCCGGAGGATATTCTTAACATAGGCGGGGCCAACAGGACGCCCTACGCACGCGGGGCATGGCCAAACCGCCATGCGTGGGGCCACGTGCCAGTCTGCCGCGAAGACGGGCACGACTGTTGAAGTGACTAGTAGCAAACTGACAACATGCACGCGCTGGGTTAGCACGGCGCGCGCTAAAAAGATGCCCCGATCCCCGGTCACGCGGAGCTTACACAGGATGCAGGTTATGGCCCCACCTGCAGGCTTGCGTCCTCCCTTGAGGTGGGCCCGGGGGCCACTATTGGTACCTTGAAACAGGGGTACCCCTTGTTACAAGGTGAAGATGATGTGCCGACGGTAAAGTCTCTGGTTGCGCGGCAAGCAGTTCGCCGTCAGACAACATCAGCCGCCTTGGGGTCGCCACGTGGCCAAGGCGAAGGACGTGCTCCGGATACATGCAGTGGGTCCGGACCTACTACGTGGAAAGCACCGGACCCCGTGCATGACGGGCGGACCTCCAAGAAAGATCCCAGACCCTTCCAAGTGGGGTCCGGACAGATCACCACCGGGTCCCGGGATGCTGGGGCAGGGAATACCCGGACCCTGCCCTGGAAGGGGTCCGGTGCTGGCATGTGTCCAGGGCTTGCACCGCGCTCCCCGCACAGGCAAGGGCCCGTTGCTGCCGCGTGGCATGTGGTTCATGACATAAGGCAACAGGCGGAGTCTGATGTCGGGCCGCTAAAACCGCCGGTCTCTGCATTTATTGCAGAGAGGACGCGCCGCCTGCCACTAGGCCAGCGAACGATGTGCCCTCTCGGTATTTAATGCGTCCAGTCCTCTCCGCTGGCAGGCGGCGTCAGACGGCGCGCTTATCTAATCTATCATCAAACAACGCGTCTGTGCCATGCAGCGCACTGTGCTCATTATTCCTTCTGCAAGAAGCTTCCCCGGCACGCCGATGATACGTAGATCTCGGGTGTCAGGACACGAAGAGTGCCCCAGCAGAAAACATTTGTGGCTCCAAGTGCTATATTTGTTATGTCCCTGGGCCCGCATGTCGGGGCTCAGTACCTTTGTGCATGCCCCCCTTCAGCTATAAAAGGGGAGGCATGCGGCATTACAAGGGGATCCAATCTTAGGCTCACTCAGACACTCACAAGTTCATACAAGCTCTCAAGCAATATATCACACAGTGGAGTAGGGTATTACGCTCCGGCGGCCCGAACCACTCTAAACCCTCGTGTGCTCTCGTGTGTTCATCCACCAGTCTCGTAACAAGCAAAACGCTTAGGCCCCTCCTCTTCTTAGGATTTAGGGCGGGTGCAATCCGCCACCCGGCCGGGGAGATTTCCTCTCTGACAGGTACATATACATATTTCTTATTCTTCTTATGCCAAGGCTAAGACTAATGTGTTTCCATGAGTATCCCTTGTATTAGTCTTAGATTGAAAGGGAAGTGGAGTATTCGGCAAAGACAACGTTTCCACTCAACTCCATCGGTATTATTTACCCTTTGCCGGTATTCCGCGATCTCTCCAATTGGTACAATCTTTCACTTATATTTCTTTTATCAATGGGGAGAAAAGATAAGAGGGCTCCAACGTTCTCTGTTTTTGGCGATTAATGCCAAAGGGGGAGAAAATATTAGGCCCAAAGCAAAAGGACCGCCCCACCACCATTTCAAAATTTTCGAAATGAATTTTTCAAATAATGTATTTTTGAATTGATATCAATTAGTATATATGTTTATGAAAAGAAGACTTCAAAATTGATATCCATTTTAAAACCCTCTTGAAAGCTAAGAGGAGAATTTCATTCAGGGGGAGTTTCTATTTAGTCAAAGGAAAAGCATTTGAAACAGGGGAGAAATTTCAAATCTTGAAAATGCTTCTTGCAATCTTATTCATATACCTTTGACTATTTGCAAAAAGACTTTGAAAAGATTTTCAAAAAGGATTTGCAAAAACAAAATAAGTGGTGCAAAAGTGGTCCAAAATGTTAATCAAAAGAAAGCAATCCATTCACTCTTATTTTTTTGTAAGACTTTCATATTGGTTTAACTCTAAGTAACCTATGCACTTACTATATGCAAACTAGTTCATTTCTGCACCTTATATTTGCTTTGGTTTGTGTTGGCATCACTCACCAAAAAGGGGGAGATTGAAAGGGAAATAGGGTTAACCTTTTCCTATAATTAATTTTGGTGTTTGATCGTCAACACAAACATATGGACTAACTAGTTTGCTCTAGAATTCATGTATTACAGGTGCATAAGGTTCAACACAAACCAATAAATATTCAAGTTAGGGACCCAATTTAAAAGGAGCAAAAAGAACTTGAGTGTGTTGTGGTCTGGCGCACCAGACTGTCCGGTGTGCCACCGGACAGTGTCCGTTGCACCAGGACCATACAAGTGCCAACCAGCAACTCTCGGGAAAACACAAGCGCGCTCCGCTATAATTCGCCGGACTGTCCGGTTAGTCAGCGGGCAACTGCTATCTAGCGTGCAACGGACGACTCTACAAAGTGTACAGTGCAGCTACAGTGAACAACAAAAGTCAGAGCAGCGAAGTCAGAGGGCACCGAACTGTCAGGTGTGGCACCGAACTGTCCGGTGTGGCACCGGACTGTCTGGTGCTGCAAGAGGGCAAAGCTCCAACGGTCGACCGAGCTCCGAACCCTAACGGTTGGGTGACGTGGTGACGCACCGGACACTGAACAATGAGTGTCTGGTGGCACACCGGACTGTCCGGTGCGCCCATCGACAGCAGCCTTCCCAACAGCTAGCTACCTAGGTGGTTGAGGGCTATAAATACCCACCAACCACTACAACTCCAAGTATCCAAGTTTTCTGAAGTTCTCATTCAATACAAGAGCTAGTGCATTCACTCCAAGACACATTTCCAAAGATCAAATCCTCTCCAAGTCTAGAATTCATTCTAACCACCTAGTGACTTGAGAGAGTGTGTGTTTGTGTTCATTTGCGCTCTTGTTGCTTGGATCGCTTTCTTCCTTCCTCATTCTTGTTCCCAAGTGACTTGTAATCAAAGCAAGAGACACATAAGTGTGTGGTGGTCCTTGTGGGGTCTAAGTGACCCGTTTGATTAAGGAGAAAGCTCACTCGGTCTAAGTGACCGTTTGAGAGAGGGAAAGGGTTGAAAGAGACCCGGTCTTTGTGACCACCTCAACGGGGACTAGGTTCTTTGGAACCGAACCTCGGTAAAACAAATCACCATGTTCATTTGCTTGATTCCCATTTGATTTGTTTCCCCTCTCTCCCAGACTTGACTTTAATTCTAACGTTGAAAGGGAAATGTGGCCTTGGGCAATTTCTATAACGTTTTGGTGATTAAGTGCCCAACACATTTAATTAAGTTCTTATGTGCTAAATATAGAGGAAGTGCAAATCAAAGAAAAGGTATGTTTCTAGACTTAGTACATTGTTTTATGTACTAACATATTTTGTCTAAGTGCTAGAAATAGGGAGAAAAGAATTACAAAAAGTCTTGGCTCGGTGCAGCCAAAACTCAGCTCAGTCTGGCACACCGGACTGTCCGGTGGTGCACCGGACAGTGTCCGGTGGTGCAGGCTGGTCTCCGGTGAAAAGGCCGCTCTCGGGAAAAGTTTGGCGGCGTACGGCTATAATTCACCGGACTGTCCGGTGGTGCACCGGACTGTCCGGTGAGCCAACGGTCGCCAGCGCAACGGTCGGGCGCGCAATCCGCGAGTGACGCGTGGCCCGCACCAACGGTCGGTTGGGGGCACCGGACAGTGTCCGGTGCGCCAATGAGCCCGAAGCTGCAACGGTCGGATGCGCTAGAAAAGGAAGGAGATCGCGCTCCGGACAACTACAGTGATTGTCCGGTGGTGCACCAGACTGTCCGATTCACCACACGACAGAAGGCAAGATTAGCCTTCCCAGATTGTCTTCAACGGCTCCTAGGTTCCTTGGGGCTATAAAAGGGCCCCCTAGGCGCATGGAGGACATACACAAGCATTCACTAAGCATATTAAGGCATCCAGACTCTGTTCCTGCGCATTCGTTTCATCATGTTAGAGATTTGAGCTCTATTCGAGTCGAGGACTCCCTGTGTTGTCATTTGAGCTCAAGTCTTCTCTTGTGTGCGTGGGTGTGCTGCGATTTGTGTCTTGTGTGTGTTGCTCATTCCCAACCTTACTCTTGTGCTTTCTTTGTGATCAATCTTGTAAGGGCGAGAGGCTCCAACTTGTGGAGATTCCTCGCAAACGGGAAGAAAACTATAAGCAAGAAAACTGTGGTATTCAAGTTGATCATTGGATCACTTGAAAGGGGTGAGTGCAACCCTTGTCCATTGGGACACCACAACGTGGAAGTAGGCAAGTATTACTTGGCTGAACCACGGGATAAAATCGTGTGCCTCTTGTGATTGCTTTCTCTTTGATTGTCTGTGTTCGCAAGAGTTCACCTCATATACTTGATTAACTCGCACTAATCTCTTTATAATCAAGTTTGTGGAATTTAGTGTTTAATTTTATAGGATCACCTATTCACCCCCCCTCTAGGTGCTCTCAATTGGTATCAGAGTCGATCTCTTCACGTAAGGGACTAATCGCCCGAAGAGATGGATCCTAAGGGAAAGGGGATGGTGGTCAACGACAAAGAGAAGGAGTCCATCTTCAACGAGCCAAGAGACGACAAGCCCACTGACTCTGGCTCGAGTCACAAGAAGAAGGACGGGAAGAAGAAGACTCGCATCAAGAAGATTATCTACTACGACAACGATGCCTCCTCTTCTTCACTAAGAGACGACGATGACGATAACTCGTCAAAGAAGAAACCGGTTAATCAAAACTATTCATTTGATTATTCTCATATTCCATTCAACTCTAATGCTCATTTGCTATAAATTCCACTTGGGAAACCTCCACACTTTGATGGAGAAGACTACTCTTTTTGGAGTCACAAAATGCGTAGTCACTTATTTTCTCTCCATCCTAGTATTTGGGAGATAGTTGAAAATGGAATGCATTTCGATAGTACGGATAACCTTGTGTTTATTAATGAGCAAATTCATAAGAATGCACAAGCTACCACTGTTTTGCTAGCATCCTTGCGCAGGGATGAATACAACAAGGTGAGCGGATTGGACAACGCCAAGCAAATTTGGGATACCCTCAAGATATCACATGAGGGAAACGACGCCACCATGATCACCAAAATGGAGTTGGTGGAAGGCGAGCTAGGAAGGTTCGCGATGATCAGGGGAGAGGAGCCAACGCAAACATACAACAGGCTCAAGACCCTGGTCAACAAGATTAGAAGCTATGGAAGCATAAGATGGACGGACCACGACGTCGTTCGACTAATGCTAAGGTCATTTACGGTAATTGACCCCCATCTTGTCAACCTTATTCGTGAGAATCCCAGGTACACTAAGATGACGCCCGAGGATATTCTTGGGAAGTTTGTGAGCGGGCGCATGATGGTGAAGGAGGCTCGATATGTGAACGATGCTCTAAACGGTCCGCTACCCGTCCACGAGCCTCAAACTGTTGCCCTCAAAGCAACTAGCAACAGGGAGACGCTACCAAGCAAGGTGGCACAAGTGGAGGCCACGGGCCTCAATGAAGATGAGATGGCGCTTATCATCAAGCGCTTCAAGACCGCACTAAAAGGACGCAAGGAGTACCCCAACAAGAATAAGACAAGGGGAAAGCGCTCCTGTTTCAAATGCGGTAAGACTGGTCATTTTATAGCACAATGCCCCGACAATGACAATGACCAGGAACAAGAAAAGCATGGGAAGAGGGAGAAGAAGAAGGTTTACAAGAAGGCGAAGGGCGAGGCGCACCTTGGCAAAGAATGGGATTCAGACTGCTCTTCATCCGACTTCGATGATGAAGGACTAGCAGCCTCGGCCTTCAACAAGTCTTCGCTCTTCCCCAACAAACGCCACACTTGCCTCATGGCCAAGGAAAAGAAGGTGAGTGTTCGAGATTCCCCTAAGTACTCTACTTCTAGTGATGAGGATTCCTCCGATGATGAAGTAGATTACTCTAGTCTATTTAAAGGATTAGATAGAGCCAAATTAGAAAAGATTAATGAATTAATTGATGCTTTAAATGAAAAGGATAGACTTTTAGAAAAGCAAGTGGATATTTTGTATGAAGAGCATGATAAATTTGTTAGTGTTCAAAAATCTCTTGCTCTAGAAATTAAGAGAAATGAAATGTTATCCTCTGAATTGTCTGTTTGTCATGAATCTATCTCTAGTTTAAAGATTTTGAATGATGATTTAAATGCTAAGCTAGAGGAAGCTAATACTACTAGATCTTGTGTAGAACATGTAGTTATTTGCAATAGCTGCAAGGACCTTGATGTTAATTCTTGTGATGAACACCTTACTTCTATTGCTAAACTAAATTATGAGGTGGCAAGTCTTAATGCTCAACTTAAGACTTGCAAAATTGATTTTGATAAATTAAAATTTGCTAGGGATGCCTACACTATTGGTAGACACCCCTCTATTAAGGATGGACTTGGTTTTCGAAAGGAAACCAAGAACTTAACAAGCCAAAAGGCTCCCGTTCTCAACAAGGAGAAAGGGAAGGCTCCTATGGCTAGTAGTTCTCAAAAGTGTCATGCCTACATTTATGATAGAAAATTTTCTAGGAATGATCATTATAATAGGAGTTATGATGCTTTTAATTCACATGCAATGTTTGCCTCTAGCTCTACTCTTGTTCATGATAGAAGTAGGCCTAGGAGAAATCATGTTGTGCATCATATGCCTAGGAGAGTATATAATGAATCTACTACCATTTACCATGCTTGCAATACTTCATTTGCTCTCTTGTGTAAGAATGAAAAAGTAGTTGCTAGAAAGTTGGGATCCAAATGCAAGGGAGAAAAGACTTGTATTTGGGTTCCAAAGGCTATTGTGACTAACCTTGTAGGACCCAACAAGAGTTGGGTACCTAAAACCCAAGTGTAAATTGCCTTGCAGGTTTATGCATCCGGGGGCTCAAGCTGGATTATCGACAGCGGATGCATAAACCACATGACGGGGGAGAAGAAGATGTTCACCTCCTATGTCAAGAACAAGGATTCCCAGGATTCGATCATCTTTGGAGATGGGAACCAAGGCAAGGTTAAAGGATTGGGAAAGATAGCCATTACATCCGAGCATTCTATCTCCAATGTGTTCTTAGTTGAATCACTCGGGTACAACTTATTGTCTGTGAGTCAATTATGTAACATGGGTTATAATTGTCTATTTACCAATATAGATGTATCTGTCTTTAGAAGGAGTGATGGTTCATTAGCTTTTAAGGGTGTATTAGACGGCAAACTCTACTTAGTTGATTTTTTGAAAGAGGAGGCCGATCTAGATGCATGCTTAATAGCTAAGACTAGTATGGGATAGCTATGGCATCGCCGTCTAGCACATGTTGGGATGAAGAACCTTCATAAACTTCTAAAGGGAGAACATGTGTTAGGACTAACCAATGTTTGTTTCGAGAAAGATAGACCTTGTGCAGCTTGTCAGGCAGGAAAACAGGTGGGGAGTACTCATCACAGCAAGAATGTGATGACAACATCAAGACCACTGGAGCTACTCCATATGGACCTCTTTGGACCCGTTGCCTACCTTAGCATCGGGGGGAGTAAGTATGGTCTTGTTATTGTTGATGATTTTTCCCGCTTCACTTGGGTGTTCTTCTTGCAGGATAAATCAGAAACCCAAGGGACCCTAAGCGCTTTCTAAGGAGGGCTCAAAACGAATTTGACCTCAAGGTGAAAAACATAAGAAGTGACAACGGGTTCGAGTTCAAGAATCTGCAAGTGGAGGAGTATCTTGAGGAGGAAGGCGTCAAGCACGAGTTCTCCGCTCCCTACACACCACAGCAAAACGGTGTGGTAGAGAGGAAGAACAGGACGCTTATCGACATGGCGAGAAAGATGCTTGGAGAATTCAAGACGCCCGAGCGGTTTTGGTTGGAAGCTGTGAACACAGCCTGCCATGCCATAAACCGGCTCTATCTGCATCGCCTTCTCAAGAAGACCTCCTACGAACTTCTTACCGATAACAAACCCAACGTGTCTTACTTTTGTGTATTTGGGAGTAAATGTTACATTCTAGTGAAGAAAGGTAGACATTCAAAATTTGCTCCCAAAGCAGTAGAAGGGTTTTACTAGGGTATGACTCAAATACAAAGGCGTATAGAGTCTTCAACAAATCATCGGGATTGGTTGAAGTCTCTAGCGACGTTGTATTTGATGAGACTAATGGCTCTCCAAGAGAGCAAGTTGATCTTGATGACATAGATGAAGATGATGTTCCAACGGCCGCAATACGCACGATGGCAATTGGTGATGTGCGACCACTGGAACAACAAGAGCAAGATCAGCCATCTTCCTCAACAATGGTGCAACCAAAAACTCAAGATGATGAACAGGTTCCTCAAGAAGAGGCGCGTGATCAAGGGGGAGCACAAGAAGAACAACCTATGGAGGAAGAAGCACCACGGGTCCCTCCAACTCAAGTCCGAGCAACGATCCAACGACATCACCCCGTTGACCAAATTCTGGGTGACATAAGCAAGGGAGTAACTACTCACTCAAGATTAGCTAACTTTTGTGAGCATTACTCGTTTGTCTCTTCTATTGAGCCTTTTAGGGTAGAAGAGGCCTTGCAGGATGCGGATTGGGTGTTGGCCATGCAGGAAGAGCTCAACAACTTCAAGAGAAATGAAGTTTGGAGCCTGGTGCCACGTCCAAAGCAAAATGTTGTGGGAACCAAGTGGGTGTTCCGCAACAAGCAAGACGAGCACATGGTGGTGACAAGAAACAAGGCTCGACTTGTGGCAAAAGGTTATGTCCAAGTCGCAGGTTTGGATTTCGAGGAGACTTTTGCTCCTGTGGCTAGGCTAGAGTCTATTCGAATATTATTAGCCTATGCCGCTCACCACTCTTTCAGGTTGTTTCAAATGGATGTGAAGAGTGCTTTCCTCAACGGGCCAATCAAGGAGGAGGTATACGTGGAACAACCCCCTCGCTTTGAGGATGACAGGTATCCCGACCACGTTTTTAAGCTCTCTAAGGCGCTCTATGGACTTAAGCAAGCCCCAAGAGCATGGTATCAATGCCTTAGAGATTTCTTAATTGCTAATGCTTTCAAGGTTGGGAAAGCCGATCCCACTCTTTTCACTAAGACTTGTGACGGTGATCTTTTTGTGTGCCAAATTTATGTCGATGATATAATATTTGGTTCTATTAATCAAAAGTCTTGTGAGGAATTTAGCAGGGTGATGACTCAAGAGTTCGAGATGTCGATGATGGGCGAGTTGAACTACTTCCTTGGGTTCCAAGTGAAGCAACTCAAGTACGGCACCTTCATCTCTCAAACGAAGTACACACAAGATCTTCTCAAGCGGTTTGGGATGAAGGACGCCAAGCCCGCCAAGACACCGATGGGAACCAATGGGCATGTCGACCTCAACAAAGGAGGTAAGTCTGTTGATCAAAAGGGATACCGATCTATGATAGGGTCATTGCTTTATTTATGTGCTAGTAGACCAGACATTATGCTAAGTGTATGCATGTGTGCTAGATATCAATCCGACCCCAAGGAATGTCACCTTGTGGCCGTTAAGCGAATTCTTAGATATTTAGTTTCTACGCCTTGCTTCGGGATCTGGTATCCAAAGGGGTCTATATTTGACTTGATTGGATATTCAGACTCTGATTATGCTGGATGCAAGGTTGATAGGAAGAGTACATCAGGGACGTGCCAATTCCTAGGAAGGTCCCTGGTGTCTTGGAGTTCAAAGAAACAAACCTCCGTTGCCCTATCCACCGCTGAGGCTGAGTATGTTGCCGCAGGACAGTGTTGCGCGCAACTACTTTGGATGAGGCAAACCCTCCGGGACTTTGGCTACAATCTGAGCAAAGTCCCACTCCTATGTGACAATGAGAGTGCAATCTGCATGGCGGATAATCCTGTTGAACACAGCCGCACTAAGCACATAGACATCCGGCATCACTTTCTGAGGGTCCACCAGTAAAAGGGAGATATTGAGGTGTACTACATTAGCACCGAGAACCAGCTAGCCAATATCTTTACCATGCCATTAGATGAGAAAACCTTTTGCAGGTTGCGTAGTGAGCTAAATGTCTTAGATTCGTGTAACTTGGATTGATCTATAGCATACTGAAAGAGAATTAGGCTTACACCTAGTCCCTAATTAATTTTGGTGGTTGAATTGCCCAACACAAACATTTGAACTAACTAGTTTGCCCAAGTGTATAGACTATACAGGTGTAAAAGGTTCACACTCAGCCAATAAAAAGACCAAGTCTTGGATTCAACAAAGGAGCAAAGGGGCAACCGAAGGCACCCCTGGTCTGGCGCACCGGACTGTCCGGTGTGCCACCGGACATGTCCGGTGCACCAGGGGGACTTAGATTCGAACTCGCTACCTTCGGGAATTTCCAGAGGCGACTCGGCTATAATTCACCGGACTGTCCGGTGTACACCGGACAGTGTCCGGTGCGCCAAGGGAGGTCGGTCTCAGGAACTCGCCAGCTTCGGGAAAAGCCAACGGCTAGTCCGCTATAATTCACCGGACTGTCCGGTGTGCACCGGACTGTCCGGTGCGACTCCGGAGCAACGGTCATCTCCGCGCCAACGGCTCTCTGCCGCGCATTTAATGCGCGCTCTGCGCGCGCAGATGGCAGGCGCGCCCACTCCGGCACACCGGACAAGGAACAGTAGATGTCCGGTGTGCACCGGACACCCAGGCGGGCCCACAAGTCAGAAGCTCCAACGGCTAGAATCCAACGGCAATGATGACGTGGCAGGGGCACCGGACTGTCCGGTGTGCACCGGACTGTCCGGTGCGCCATCGAACAGAGGACCCAGCCAACGGTCAAGTTTGGTGGTTGGGGCTATAAATACCCCAACCACCCCACCATTCATTGCATCCAAGTTTTCCACTTCCCAACTACTACAAGAGCTCTAGCATTCAATTCTAGACACACCAAAGAGATCGAATCCTCTCCAAAATCCCACACAACGCCATAGTGATTAGAGAGAGAGATTTGCTTGTGTTCTTTCGAGCTCTTGCGCTTGGATTGCTTTCTTCTTTCTTGATCCATTCTTTGCAATCAAACACACTTGTAATTGAGGCAAGAGACACCAATTTTGTGGTGGTCCTTGTGGGAACTTTGTGTTCCAAGTGGTTGAGAAAAGAAAGCTCACTCGATCCGTGGATCGTTTGAGAGAGGGAAGGGTTGAAAGAGACCCGGCCTTTGTGGCCTCCTCAACGGGGAGTAGGTTTGCAAGAACCGAACCTCGGTAAAACAAATCTCCGTGTCTCACTTGCTTATTCGCTTGAGATTTGTTTTGCGCCCTCTCTCGCGGACTCATTTCTTTATTACTAACGCTAACCCCGGCTTGTAGTTGTGTTTATATTTGTAAATTTCAGTTTCGCCCTATTCACCCCCCCCTCTAGGCGACTTTCAATTGGTATCGGAGCCCAGTTCTTCATTAGAGCCTAACCGCTCGAAGTGATGTCGGGAGATCACGCCAAGAAGGAGATGGAGACCGGCGAAAAGCCCACTACAAGCCAAGGGAGCACTTCATCGGAAGAGTCCCGCACCAAAAGGAGGGAGAAGAAGAAGAGCTCCTCCAACAAAGGGAAGGAGAAGAAATCTTCTTCTCACCACAAAGAGAAGAAGGAAAAATCTTCTTCCCACAAGCCACATCGGAGTAAGAACAAGGAAAAGAGGATGAGGAAAGTGGTCTACTACGAGACCGACACTTCATCAACATCGACCTCCGACTCCGATGCGCCCTCCGTAACTTCTAAACGCCAAGAGCGTAAGAAGTTTAGTAAGATCCCCTTGCACTACTCTCGTACATCTAAACATTTACTTTCCGTCCCATTAGGCAAGCCACCAACTTTTGATGGTGAAGATTATGCTAGGTGGAGTGATTTAATGCGATTTCATCTAACCTCACTCCACAAAAGTATATGGGATGTTGTTGAGTTTGGTGCACAGGTACCATCTATAGGGGACAAAGATTATGATGAGGATGAGGTTGCCCAAATCGAGCACTTCAACTCTCAAGCAACAACGATACTCCTCGCCTCTCTAAGTAGAGAGGAGTATAACAAAGTACAAGGGTTGAAGAGCGCCAAAGAGGTTTGGGATGTACTCAAGACCGCACACGAGGGAGACGAGCTCACCAAGATCACCAAGCGGGAAACGATCGAGGGGGAGCTCGGTCGGTTCCGGCTACTCAAAGGGGAAGAGCCACAACACATGTACAACCGGCTCAAGACCTTGGTGAACCAAGTGCGCAACCTCGGGAGCGTAAAATGGGACGACCACGAAATGGTTAAGGTTATTCTAAGATCTCTTATTTTTCTTAACCCAACTCAAGTTCAATTAATTCGTGGTAATCGTCGATATACAAAAATGACCCCCGAAGAAGTTATCGGGCATTTTGTTAGTTTTGAGTGCATGATTGAAGGCTCGAGGAAGATCAACGAGCTCGATGAACCCACCACATCCGGAGCTCAACCCGTCGCATTCAAGGCGACGGAAGACAAGAAGGAGGAGGCTACACCAAGTCGACAACCAATAGACGCCTCCAAACTCGACAATGAGGAAATGGCGCTCGTCATCAAGAGCTTCCGCCAAATCCTCAAACAAAGGAGGGGGAAAGACTACAAGTCCCGCTCCAAGAAGGTTTGCTACAAGTGTGGTAAGCCCGGTCACTTTATTGCTAAATGTCCATTATCAAGTGATAGTGACAGGGGCGACGACAAAAAGGGGAGAAGAAAGGAGAAGAAGAGATACTACAAGAAGAAGGGCGGCGATGCCCATGTTTGTCGGGAGTGGGATTCCGATGAGAGCTCAAGCGACTCCTCCGACGACGAGGACGCCGCCAACATCGCCGTCACCAAAGGACTTCTCTTCCCCAACGTCGGCCACAAGTGTCTCATGGCAAAGGACGGCAAACGGAAGAAGGTTAAATCCAACTCCTCCACTAAATATGAGTCTTCTAGTGATGATAATGCTAGTGATGAGGAGGATAACTTGCGTACTCTTTTTGCCAATCTTAACATGGAACAAAAGGAAAAATTAAATGAATTAATTTGTGCTATTCATGAAAAGGATGACCTTTTGGATTCCCAAGAGGATTGTCTAATTAAAGAAAACAAGAAACATGTTAAGGTTAAAAAGGCTTATGCTCTAGAAGTAGAAAAATGTGAAAAAATATCTAGTGAGCTAAGCACTTGCCAAGAGACAATAGACAACCTTAGAAATGAAAATGCTAATTTATTAGCTAAGGTTGATTCTCATGTTTGTATTGATTCAACTTCAAATCCTAGAGATAATAATGTTGATTTACTTGCTAGGATTGATGAGTTGAATGCTTCCATTGCTAGCCTTAGAATTGAAAATGAAAAATTGCTTGCTAAGGCTAAAGATTTTGATGTTTGCAATGCTACTATCTCTGACCTTAGAACTAAGAATGACATGTTACATGCTAAGGTTGTAGAATTAAAATCTTGCAAACCCTCTACATCTATTGTTGAGCATGTGTCTATTTGTACTAGATGTAGAGATGTTGATGTTAATGCTATTCATGATCATATGGCTTTAATTAAACAACAAAATGATCATATAGCAAAATTAGATGCTAAAATTGCCGAGCACAACTTAGAAAATGAGAAATTTAAATTTGCTCGTAGCATGCTTTATAATGGAAGACGCCCGGGCATTAAGGATGGCATTGGCTTCCAAAGGGGAGACAATGTCAAAATTAGTGCCCCTCCTAAAAAATTGTCCAACTTTGTTAAGGGCAAGGCTCCCATGCCTCAGGATAACGAGGGTTACATTTTATACCCTGCCGGTTATCCCGAGAGCAAAATTAGGAGAATTCATTCTAGGAAGTCTCACTCTGGCCCTAATCATGCTTTCATGTATAAGGGTGAGACATCTAGCTCTAGGCAACCAACCCATGCTAAGTTGCCTAGAAAGAAAACTCCTAGTGCATCAAATGAACATAGTCTTTCATTTAAAACTTTTGATGCATCTTATGTTTTAACTAACAAATCCGGCAAGGTAGTTGCCAAGTATGTTGGGGGCAAGCACAAGGGCTCCAAGACTTGTGTTTGGGTACCCAAAGTTCTTGTGTCTAATGCCAAAGGACCCAAAACCATTTGGGTACCTAAAGTCAAGAACTAAACTTGTTTTGTAGGTTTATGCATCCGGGGGCTCAAGCTGGATACTCGACAGCGGGTGCACAAACCACATGACAGGGGAGAAGAAGATGTTCTCCTCATATGAGAAAAACCAAGATCCCCAACGAGCTATAACATTCGGGGATGGAAATCAAGGTTTGGTCAAAGGATTGGGTAAAATTGCTATATCTCCTGACCATTCTATTTCCAATGTTTTTCTTGTAGATTCTTTAGATTACAACTTGCTTTCTGTATCTCAATTATGTCAAATGGGCTACAACTGTCTTTTTACTGATATTGGTGTCACTGTCTTTAGAAGAAGTGATGATTCAATAGCATTTAAGGGAGTGTTAGAGGGTCAGCTATACTTGGTAGATTTTGATAGAGCTGAACTCGACACTTGCTTAATCGCTAAGACTAACATGGGTTGGCTCTGGCACCGCCGACTAGCTCATGTTGGGATGAAGAATCTTCACAAGCTTCTAAAGGGAGAACACATTTTAGGATTAACAAATGTTCATTTTGAGAAAGACAGGATTTGTAGCGCATGCCAAGCAGGGAAGCAAGTTGGCTCTCATCATCCACATAAGAACATAATGACGACCGACAGGCCACTGGAGCTCCTACACATGGATCTATTCGGCCCGATCGCTTACATAAGCATCAGCGGGAGTAAGTACTGTCTAGTTATTGTGGATGATTATTCTCGCTTCACTTGGGTATTCTTTTTACAGGAAAAATCTCAAACCCAAGAGACCTTAAAGGGATTCTTGAGACGGGCTCAAAATGAGTTCGGCTTAAGGATCAAGAAAATAAGAAGCGATAACGGGACGGAGTTCAAGAACTCTCAAATTGAAGGCTTCCTTGAGGAGGAGGGCATCAAGCATGAGTTCTCTTCTCCCTACACACCTCAACAAAATGGTGTAGTGGAGAGGAAGAATAGAACTCTATTGGACATGGCAAGGACCATGCTTGATGAGTACAAGACTTCGGATCGGTTTTGGGCCGAGGCGGTCAACACCGCCTGCTACGCCATCAACCGGTTGTATCTACACCGAATCCTCAAGAAGACATCATACGAACTCCTTACCGGTAAAAAGCCCAATATTTCATATTTTAGAGTCTTTGGTAGCAAATGCTTTATTCTTGTTAAGAGAGGTAGAAAATCTAAATTTGCTCCTAAGACTGTAGAAGGCTTTTTACTTGGTTATGACTCAAACACAAGGGCATACAGGGTCTTTAACAAGTCCACTGGACTAGTTGAAGTCTCATGTGACGTTGTGTTTGATGAGACTAATGGCTCTCAAGTAGAGCAAGTTGATCTTGATGAGATAGGTGAAGAAGAGGCTCCATGCATCGCGCTAAGGAACATGTCCATTGGGGATGTGTGTCCTAAGGAATCCGAAGAGCCTACAAGAGCACAAGATCAACCATCCTCCTCCATACAAGCATCTCCACCAACTCAAAATGAGGATGAAGCTCAAGTTGATGAAGTAGAAGATCAAACAAATGAGCCACCTCAAGATGATGGCATTGATCAAGGGGGAGATGCAAATGAGGAAGACAAGGAGGATGAGGAACAAAGACCGCCACACCCAAGAGTCCACCAAGCAATCCAACGAGATCACCCCGTCGACACCATCCTCGGCGACATTCATAAGGGGGTAACCACTCGATCTCGGGTTGCTCAGTTTTGTGAACATTACTCTTTTGTTTCCTCCATTGAGCCACACAGGGTAGAGGAAGCACTTCAAGATTCGGATTGGGTGGTGGCGATGCAAGAGGAGCTCAACAACTTCACGCGGAATGAGGTATGGCATTTAGTTCCACGTCCTAACCAAAATGTTGTAGGAACCAAATGGGTCTTCCGCAACAAGCAAGATGAGCATGGTGTGGTGACAAGGAACAAAGCTCGACTTGTGGCCAAAGGATACTCCCAAGTCGAAGGTTTGGATTTCGGTGAAACCTATGCACCCGTAGCTAGGCTTGAGTCAATTCGCATACTATTAGCCTATGCTACTTACCATGGCTTTAAGCTTTATCAAATGGACGTGAAAAGTGCCTTCCTCAATGGACCAATCAAGGAAGAGGTCTATGTTGAGCAACCTCCCGGCTTTGAAGACAGTGAGTATCCTAACCATGTCTATAAGCTCTCTAAGGCGCTTTATGGGCTTAAGCAAGCCCCAAGAGCATGGTATGAATGCCTTAGAGATTTTCTTATTGCAAATGGATTCAAAGTCGGAAAGGCTGATCCTACACTCTTTACTAAAACTCTTGAAAATGACTTGTTTGTATGCCAAATTTATGTTGATGATATTATATTTGGGTCTACTAACGAGTCTACATGTGAAGAGTTTAGTAGGATCATGACACAGAAATTCGAGATGTCTATGATGGGGGAGTTGAAGTATTTCCTAGGATTCCAAGTCAAGCAACTCCAAGAGGGCACCTTCATTAGCCAAACGAAGTACACTCAAGATATTCTAAGCAAGTTTGGGATGAAGGATGCCAAACCCATCAAGACACCCATGGGAACTAATGGGCATCTCGACCTCGACACGGGAGGTAAGTCCGTGGATCAAAAGATATACCGGTCGATGATAGGTTCATTACTCTATCTTTGTGCATCTCGACCGGATATTATGCTTTCCGTATGCATGTGTGCAAGATTCCAAGCCGACCCTAAGGAAGCTCACCTTACGGCCGTGAAACGAATCTTGAGATATTTGGCTTATACTCCTAAGTTTGGGCTTTGGTATCCTAGGGGATCCACATTTGATTTAATTGGATATTCGGATGCCGATTGGGCGGGGTGCAAAATCAATAGGAAGAGCACATCGGGGACTTGCCAGTTCTTGGGAAGATCCTTGGTGTCTTGGGCTTCAAAGAAGCAAAATTCGGTCGCTCTTTCCACCGCCGAAGCCGAGTATATTGCCGCAGGTCATTGTTGCGCGCAATTACTTTGGATGAGGCAAACCCTGCGGGACTATGGTTACAAATTAACCAAAGTCCCTTTGCTATGTGATAATGAAAGTGCAATCAAAATGGCCGACAATCCCGTCGAGCACAGCCGCACTAAGCACATAGCCATTCGGTATCATTTTCTTAGGGATCACCAACAAAAGGGAGATATCGAGATTTCTTACATTAACACTAAAGATCAATTAGCCGATATCTTTACCAAGCCTCTTGATGAACAATCTTTTAACAAACTTAGGCATGAGCTCAATATTCTTGATTCTAGGAACTTCTTTTGTTAAATTGCACACATTGCTCATTTGTATACCTTTGATCATGTCTCTTTATATGCTATGACTAATGTGTTTTCAAGTCTATTTCAAACCAAGTCATAGGTATATTGAAAGGGAATTGGAGTCTTCGGCAAAGACAAAGGCTTCCACTCCGTAAATCATCCTTCGCCGTCACTCCACGCTTCTCTCCATCATTTGGGGGAGAATTCAAAGCAAAAGGACCTTGTCTTTGGGAGAAATGAGCCCAAAGCGAAAAGGATCGGACTTCGTCTTTGGTATAAATCTTAACTCATTTATTTATGACCAAAGGGGAAGATAGCACTTCGAGGGCTCTAATGACTCCGTTTTTGGCGATTCATGCCAAAAAGGGGGAGAAGTGAGCCCAAAGCAAAAGGACCGCACCACCACCAATTTCAAAAACTTAAGTGTTGAATATTTTCAATTGGTATCCTTTTGTGTTCAAAAGGGGGAGAAAGTAGTATTTCAAAATGATATATCAAAACCCTCTTGAACACTAAGAGGAGGATTCTTATCTAGGGGGAGTTTTGTTTAGTCAAAGGAAAAGCATTTGAAACAGGGGGAGAAAATTTCAAATCTTGAAAATGCTTTGCAAAATCTTATTCATTTACCTTTGACTATTTGCAAAAGAACTTTGAAATAGATTTACAAAATAGTTTGCAAAAACAAAACTCGTGGTGTAAAAGTGGTCCAAAATGTTATATAAGAATGAAACAATCCATGCATATCTTGTAAGTATTTATATTGGCTCAATTCCAAGCAACCTTTACACTTACATTATGCAAACTAGTTCAATTATGCACTTCTATATTTGCTTTGGTTTGTGTTGGCATCAATCACCAAAAAGGGGGAGATTGAAAGGGAATTAGGCTTACACCTAGTCCCTAATTAATTTTGGTGGTTGAATTGCCCAACACAAACATTTGAACTAACTAGTTTGCCCAAGTGTATAGACTATACAGGTGTAAAAGGTTCACACTCAGCCAATAAAAAGACCAAGTCTTGGATTCAACAAAGGAGCAAAGGGGCAACCGAAGGCACCCCTGGTCTGGCGCACCGGACTGTCCGGTGTGCCACCGGACATGTCCGGTGCACCAGGGGGACTCAGATTCGAACTCGCTACCTTCGGGAATTTCCAGAGGCGACTCGGCTATAATTCACCGGACTGTCCGGTGTACACCGGACAGTGTCCGGTGCGCCAAGGGAGGTCGGTCTCAGGAACTCGCCAGCTTCGGGAAAAGCCAACGGCTAGTCCGCTATAATTCACCGGACTGTCCGGTGTGCACCGGACTGTCCGGTGCGACTCCGGAGCAACGGTCATCTCCGCGCCAACGGCTCTCTGCCGCGCATTTAATGCGCGCTCTGCGCGCGCAGATGGCAGGCGCGCCCACTCCGGCACACCGGACAAGGAACAGTAGATGTCCGGTGTGCACCGGACACCCAGGCGGGCCCACAAGTCAGAAGCTCCAACGGCTAGAATCCAACGGCAATGATGACGTGGCAGGGGCACCGGACTGTCCGGTGCGCCATCGAACAGAGGACCCAGCCAACGGTCAAGTTTGGTGGTTGGGGCTATAAATACCCCAACCACCCCACCATTCATTGCATCCAAGTTTTCCACTTCCCAACTACTACAAGAGCTCTAGCATTCAATTCTAGACACACCAAAGAGATCGAATCCTCTCCAAAATCCCACACAACGCCATAGTGATTAGAGAGAGAGATTTGCTTGTGTTCTTTCGAGCTCTTGCGCTTGGATTGCTTTCTTCTTTCTTGATCCATTCTTTGCAATCAAACACACTTGTAATTGAGGCAAGAGACACCAATTTTGTGGTGGTCCTTGTGGGAACTTTGTGTTCCAAGTGGTTGAGAAAAGAAAGCTCACTCGATCCGTGGATCGTTTGAGAGAGGGAAGGGTTGAAAGAGACCCGGCCTTTGTGGCCTCCTCAACGGGGAGTAGGTTTGCAAGAACCGAACCTCGGTAAAACAAATCTCCGTGTCTCACTTGCTTATTCGCTTGAGATTTGTTTTGCGCCCTCTCTCGCGGACTCATTTATTTATTACTAACGCTAACCCCGGCTTGTAGTTGTGTTTATATTTGTAAATTTCAGTTTCGCCCTATTCACCCCCCCCCCCCTCTAGGCGACTTTCACATACATGTGTTCTATTCCTTTGATCATGTTACTTCTTGCATTCATATGATTTGTTGCTTATTTATGGTGCTCAAGTTGTGCAAGGGATCCCCGGACTTCACAAGTCCATGTGTGAATGATGCACATATTTAGGGGGAGATGTGCTACAACTTGACCCTTTGAGACTAACCTTTATATTTGAGTATACTTGATTTAGTCTCAAAGGCGAATTGAAAGGGAAAGGTGAACTTGGACCATGCAAAGACTTCCACTGCACTCCGGTATTGGTGTATTTAATTCCAAGTTCATTCCTATGCTCTTATTGCCTTTTTTATCTTAATTGACAATTTTTAGTGAGGCAATGGGGTTAAAGGGCCAAGAATGATCCTGTTTTGGTGCTTAATGTCAAAGGGGAAGAAGTTAAGGGCAAAGCAAATGGATCAGCTACCACTTACCACTTGTGAATTTTGAAAACAATAGAGTTAGAATTTTTTGATTTGTCCAAAACACTTCTATTGCAAAATTTGGTCTCTTGTGGGGAGAATTTTTTATTATGGGAAAAAGGGGGAGTTTTTGGCACTTGATCAATTTTTCCATTAGAATATATCTCTTTGTACCTAAACAAGTGTGTTTGATTTAGAGATAGGAAAAGGATTTGATTTACAAAACAAACCAAGTGGTGGCAAAGAATGATCCAAATATGTCAAATCTTGTGCAAAAACAATTTGACTCTAAATTGCATTGATGTTGCACTTCTTTTGGTTGCTTTTGGATGTGTTGGCATAAATCACCAAAAAGGGGGAGATTGAAAGGGAAATGTGCCCTTGGGTAATTTCTATAATGTTTTGGTGATTAAGTGCCCAACACATTTAATTAAGTTCTTATGTGATAAATAAAGAGGAAGTGCAAATCAAAGAAAAGGTATGTTTCTAGACTTAGTACATTGTTTTATGTACTAACATATTTTGTCTAAGTGCTAGAAACAGGGAGAAAAGAATTACAAAAAGTCTTGGCTCGGTGCAGCCAAAACTCAGCTCAGTCTGGCACAACGGACTGTCCGGTGGTGCACCGGACAATGTCCAGTGCGCCAGGCTGGTCTCCGGTGAAAAGGCCGCTCTCGGGAAAAGTTTGGCGGCGTACGGCTATAATTCACCGGACTATCCGGTGGTGCATCGGACTGTCCATTGAGCCAATGGTCACCAGCGCAACGGTCGGCCGCGCAATCCGCGGGCGACACATGGCCCGCACCAATGGTCGGTTGGGGGCACCGGACTGTCCGGTGTGCACCGGACAGTGTCCGATGCGCCAACAAGCCCGAAGCTGCAACAGTCGGATGCGCCAGAAAAGGAAGAAGATCGCGCACCTGACAGCTACAGTGACTGTCCGGTGGTGCACCGGACTGTCCAGTGCACCACACGATAGAAGGCAAGATTAGCCTTCCTATATTGTCTTCAATGGCTCCTAGCTGCCTTGGGGCTATAAAAGGGCCCTCTAGGCACATGGAGGACATACACAAGCATTCACTAAGCATCCTAAGGCATCCAGACTCTGTTCCTGCGCATTCGTTTCATCGTGTTAGAGATTTGAGCTCTATTCGAGTCGAGGACTCCCTGTGTTGTCATTTGAGCTCAAGTCTTCTCTTGTGTGCGTGGGTGTGCTGCGATTTGTGTCTTGTGTGTGTTGCTCATTCTCAACCTTACTCTTGTGCTTTCTTTGTGATCAATCTTGTAAGGGCGAGAGGCTCCAACTTGTGGAGATAACCGTGGTATTCAAGTTGATCATTGGATCACTTGAAAGGGGTGAGTGCAACCCTCGTCCATTGGGACACCACAACGTGGAAGTAGGCAAGTATTACTTGGTCGAACCACGGGATAAAATCGTGTGTCCTTGTGATTGCTTTCTCTTTGATTGTCTGTGTTCGCAAGAGTTCAACTCATATACTTGATTAACTCGCACTAATCTCTTTATAATCAAGTTTGTGGAATTTAGTGTTTAATTTTACAGGATCACCTATTCACCCCCCCCCTCTAGGTGCTCTCAAATGCTAACCCCTGCTTGTTGTGTGTGCTTAAGTTTATAAATTTCATGTTTCGCCTATCCACCCCCCCTCTAGGCGACTTTCAAGGCACAACCGCACAAGAATGAAAAAACAATCTGCAACGCCCATGCCTGCCGTCAAAACAATCTAGGGAAGCCTAAAAATCAGCTAGAGCAAATTCCCAGAGACTGATGGATTTTGCAAGCGCCTCTGCAAGAACCCCCACCTGAGCTCGGCAAAGAACTATAGGGGAGCTTACGCCAGCTGGTTGATCTTTTGTCGCCCGACAGTAGTCTAGGGAGGTTTAGGTGGAATTCACCAGCGCCACGCCTTCAAGAGCAGATCATTCCTCTTCCTCGTTTGTCGATATGCAATCGGCCAGGCTACGAGCATCGAGCAGACCTGCACCTTCTAGGCTTCTTTGAGTTTGTCGGTTCGTTGATCGGTACAATCTTGTCGACCTCCTTTAATGTGGTGGTGTGTTGCTGTGTGGCCTCAAAAATGTGCTTTGCATTGGATACATGCACACCAGCATCTGCAATGTCTTTGTCAACCCCTGCATTGGCATCTTGTGTGCAAATCTCCTTCCTGGTGGGTTTTGTTGTCTCCATGTTGGGTTCACTCCCTTGAATCGAGTCAGTCGACTTCTCGTGATCCAATAATAAGCATACAACAGCACAATCATCACTCTTGGATGTTGGGATCTTCAACCTCCATGATCTAACAGCATAGTCAACAAGGGCATTGGTTGTCATCACACGAGATGGGACTGATGCTACTATGTCTACAACCTCCTTATTTGAGACAACATCCCAATCCCACACCTACATGCATTGAACTTTACGAATATGAGAAAGTAGATGCAGAAATACTTTGTTAAAACTTTTCATTGTGAAGGTGCTAAAAGATAGCTACTCTAAACATGGAATTGAAGTGACATGTATTGACTGGTGAGTAAGAATCTTAGATTGATTAGTGTTGGGTGATAATTAGGGGCACCCCGAAAAACGCACTCAGGAAAAGTTAAGACATAACCCCCAAAGGGAAGCAGCCAAGATACCGCCTCACCTAAGGCCTCTCCCCAAGAGTCTACAACCTCAGGCAAATCTCTGCCTCGCCCGTAGTCACCACTGCTCTGTTCGTCTCGCCCGAGCTGATCCCAAGAAGATAAGACACAGGCGCCCGAAAACTGGTGGGGAACACTCGCATTTAATGCGCACACCTACCCCACGCAGCGGCACATGAACACAATGGCTAACAAGACATCGATCATGTCTGGGCACAAAAACATGATTATGCCCTCGATACTATACACACACACACCGCCTGCTATCCCTCGACAGAACATCTAATACGATAGGTAAAGCAGAAGTGGCTCACGGACGCAAATCTCCGCCTTGCCCGGCGCTGATTTCAGCCTCGGACGCAATCCCCATCTCACCCGACGCTGAGTTCGACCTCGGTTGATTTCTCTGCCTCTCCCGATCTCAGCCTCGGCCACCTGCTCCACCGTGAATCCTGTAGGCGGTCACTCCGCCGACTGTGGCACACGTCAGGGATGGCTCGACCGACTCCTCGGGAAGACTTCCGCCTCGCCCGAGTAGGGCTCTGACCTCGATAAACGCGGCAAGGAATAATGATGTCACCCATCACAGGGACGCCGATGCACCCCCTAAGTAGGCTTTTACCCATACCACGATGCTGTTACAATAACTACGGTATGTGCAACCCCTCTGTAGGGCTCGGGTGTATGGCTAACCCCTCAGCCTCGGCCTCGGCTCTCAGTAGGAAATCAGCGGGCACAAGTCAACAACACAGTACACTGTCACATCGACTTACAGGCTTACAGGACGCCAAGACATCTCCCCTTGGAATATGATGACCCCAGGCTTCACAGCATACATCCCCCACATGTATAAATAGGGCAGTGTAGTCCTTCCAAGGGGCAAAGAGACACGCAGGAAAACTCTCAGTCATTTCCCACTAAGTCTTAGGATATTGGCACTTGCCTCAATCAGTTCCAGGGACTTGGGGACTTTCCCTCTCCCGATGTACGTGTAATCCCTACTGTAGGCACTCAGGTGCGAGTAATATAAGCCTCATCCCCCTATACTGGAAGTAGGGCTTTGCATTGCCTGAACCAGGATAAACTGCTTGTGTCAACTCACACACCATCTAGATTCTAGGCACGCGACATTATTTACTAGTTGGTTAGGCCCCTAGTCCGAACACCGACAGTTGGCGCGCCAGGTAGGGGTCTGTCGCGTGAAACACCTCCAGTTCCCGTGAAGACTCTAGATGGCAGGTTTTCATCATCCACTCAGACTTGGGACAGTGATCAAGTTTGGAAGCCTAGAGTTCATGTCACTCGGCATTGAGTATGACATGGTACTCCTCCCGCCTGTTCCCCTTGAGCGCTCGAGCACCCGTCGCCGCCCTTCTCGTCGTAGGAGGAAGAGACGGGGCAACCGCGACCATTCCAGTCCTGGCACCCCATGCCTAGGTGGAGCTCCTGGGATGGTCGGTGGCATAGACTTCCTTTCGAGGGACCCAGCCAACACCAGCATTGCACCTGGAGCGTCACCGACGGCACCTATGTCAACTTTCCTGGTACCACCTCCTCCGGCATGGGAAGCATCGGTTCCCCATGCCATGGGGCGGGCAGCACCAGCCACAACGGACCTCCCACCCATGGGTCGGGATGAGCCGGTTGTTCCTTGGCGGGACATGACAAGGGTCGGGGGAGAACCGTCCATGTTCAACCCCATCCCCTTTCAGTCTAGTTTTGACACCAGCTCCATCACCAAAATGTATGTCAGGCTTCCTTTTCCCTCGGGGTGCTTGGACTCCAAGGAAGAGGACGGTCCGAGCTTTGGCTTAGACTTCTCTGGGCTGCGAGATCCTGAGTCCATGCTGCAGTTCCTGTATGCATGCGACGAAATGCTCTCCAAGAGCTTGGAAGGTTATAGCACTGCTGGGGAGGGCTATGACCCAACCCGGGAATGCCTCCACATTGACTTGGAGATCCCTGACGAAGGAGATCACCTCGACATGCCACAGGAAGGTGACCAGCCTCCACCACGCGTTCAAGAAGCGGTGGTACTAGGCGGGACTGAAAGGGAAATGTCATCAACATTTCCTATAATCGATTTTGGTGTTTCACGACCATCACAAACCTTATGGACGAACTAGTTTGTCTAGTTGATCATTTGTCAGGTGGATAAGTTCATCTACAACTATTCTAAGTCGACTAACCGAAATATCGTAGATTATTCCGGACAGGAGAAGCTTTTTGGAAAAACACCTATGCGTGGATTGTCCGGGCCCTAGCGACGGACCGTCTGTGACACCAGGGTGAGCCTCAGACAGGAACACTGCAAAAACACAAGTTAACACTATGGATCGTCCGATGGAGAAGCGAGCACCGTCCGAGACCAAGCGCGGACCGTCCGGTCGTTGAAAAACCAAAAAAACCCGAAGGTGACGAGTTCGGTAAAATGCATTTTTAGCGTCCTCGCGGACCGTCTGGGGTGCACGGACGGACCATCCGCGACTTATTTATCTGACATCTGACGACGTATTAAATGCAATATGGTCGTTGATATAGCCGTTACTGCTGACCATTGTGATTTCAGCCGTTGATGTGCAAGGGCGGACCGTCCGGACCAGGGGCGCGGACCGTCCACGGTTGGCAGAAAAGGAGCAACGACTAGGAAGTGGTTGGAGGGTATAAATACAACCCTAACCACCTCCATTCACCACATCCAAGCACTCTACTCATTCATACTCAATACAAGAGCTAGCAATTCATTCCAAGACACACTCAAAGCTTCCAATCTCTCCAAGTCCCACAATTAAGAACAGTGATCATTAGTGCTTAGTGACTTGAGAGAGTGTGATCCGTGTGTTATTTGTCACTCTTGTTGCTTGGCTTTCGCAATCGTGCTTTCTTCATCTCTTTCACAACCCTCTAAGTGAATTGTAAAGCAAGCAAGAGACACCTAATTGTGTGGTGATCCTTGTGGAGTCTTAGTGACCCATGTGATTAAGAAGAAGCACTCGACCAGTCTAAGTGATAAATTGAGAGAGGGGAAGGGTTGGAATAGACCCGGCCTTTGTGGCCTCCTCAACGGGGACTAGGTTCTTTGGAACCGAACCTCGATAAACAAATCGTCGTGTTTATTTGTGTTGATCTCCATTCGATTTGTTTATCCCCTCTCCTCTCTCTAAAAGTTCCCTTGCACATATTGATTTAAGTTGGCTCCCAAAGTTATCCACATTGATTGAGCAACTCTCGGCAAGGAGAACTATCTTACACACTCCGAATTATTTCTAACACTAACCTCGAGCATAGTGTCCAGATTATTGCTATCCATGCGAAAGCAAGGGAAGAAGAGGAAAACTTTTACCTCGGCAACTTCTAGCGTGTCGAGGTCGAAAAAGGTCAAAGTTTTGACACACCGACCCAGGCGTATTGAGATGGCCGACGTGCTGAAACTAAGTGAAAGGGTTGCTCTGGTTACAGAACCAGGTTGCTCTATGCCAGCCGAAGCTAAGTCAAAACTGGCTGAAGTGCCAAAACTGGAGATGACGACAGAGCAGCTAAAAGCCTTGAGTCCACCCTGCACAACTGAACTGTCAAAACCATCAAGCATCCCCATAGTAACTCCAAGGAAAAGAAGAATGGCCAGTGTGCTAGATGTTGTTATGGAGTCTGTGAAAACATCAACTCCTACTACTACCGAAGTGCCTAGGACGGAGGCTAAAGTTTCAAAGAAATCTAACGATGTCGGAATGGCGCAGACTATTTCTGATGCTGGACCCTCAGGAGTTCCTATCGAAGCAAGACCTTCGGAAAGCGCATCGATAATCCTAGAGAAAGAGGGTGCCTCTAAAAAATTTAAATCTCCTGCTCCTGGAGCACCTGCCAAAGAGCTAGAATTCATTGTGCGACATGCTTCGGGAAGCAATTATCAGAAGAGCAAATTGTCGAAGCGCAACATTATGCCAAGGATCTGAAGTAGCCCCGAGGGTCCTTGGTGTATGGTGACGATGACGAAGATGATTTCCTTTATTGTCTGCCAGACAATAAAGAGATAAATGTCTGTCGGGAAATGGCAGACAATATAGGCTATCCGAAGCTTGAACTCGGCTTATCTGTGATGTCGAAGGATCAGCTTGCGGACAGTCTCGCTTACAACTGAGAGCACCTAGAGGGGGTGAATAGGTGATCCTGTAAAATCAAACACTAAATAGCCACAAACTTGGTTATTAAAGTGTTAGCGCGACTAAGTAGTTTTGAAGCGAGTTCTTGTGAACACAATAATCACAGAGAAAGCAACACAAGAGACACGTGATTTTTATCCCGTGGTCCGGCCAAGTAACACTTGCCTACTTCCACGTTGTGGCGTACCAATGGACGAGGGTTGCACTCAACCCCTTTCAAGTGATCCGATGATCAACTTGAATACCACGGTCTTTTCCTTTAGAGTGTTTTCCAGTTTGCAATGAATCTCCACAATTTGGAGCCTCTCGCCCTTATAAAGTTATGATCACAAAGAAAGCACAAGAGTAAGGATGGGAGAGCAACACACACAAGACTCAAATCCGCAACACAACCACGCACATAAGTCAAGACTTGAGATCGAAACACAACACATGGAGTTCGCAACTCAAATGGAGCTCAAATCACTAGCACAGCGATTCAAATGCGTGGAGGCAGAGTCTAGAATTCTTAGGGTGTTGCTTGAGAGCTTGGTATTCTCCTCCATGCGCTTAGGGGTCCCTTTTATAGCCCCCAAGGCAGCTAGGAGCCGTTGGAGATCAATTTGGAAGGCCATCCTTGCCTTCTGTCATGTGGTGTACCGGACAGTCCGGTGCACCACCAGACAACCACTGTTCATGTCCAGTGTGCGATCTCCTTCCATATCGGTCGCATCCGACCATTGCCCCTTGGGATCGGTTGGCACACCGGACACTGTCTGGTGAACACCGGACACTGTCTGGTGAACACCGGACAGTCCGGTGCACCCAGCCGACCGTTGGAGCGAGCTACGTGTTACCGTTGCCGTTGGCGCCGTTGGCTCACCGGACAGTCCGGTGAATTATAGCCACGTCGCCTTTTTCCTTTTCCCGAGAGCGAGGAGTTCGAACCGGATGACTCACCGGACAGTCCGTTGAATTATAGTCGTACGTCTCCATCGTTTCCCGAGAGCAGCTGGTTCACCCTCGGCCAGCCTGGGGCACCGGACATTGTCCGGTGCACCACCGGACAGTCCGGTGTGCCAGGCCGAGCTGGAGTTGGCTGTACACAGCCAACTCTTTTCCAATTCATTTCTTCTCTTCTCAACATTGTTTCTAGCACTTAGATAACCATGTTAGTATTAAAAAACAATGTACTAAGTCTAGAAACATACCTTGTACCTTGATTTGCACTTTTTCACACTTTTAGCACATAAGGATTCAATTAAGATGTGTTGGTCATCTAATCACCAAAATATCTATAGAAATTGCCCAAGGGCACATTTCCCTTTCAACAACAGCCTGAAGGTGTGTATGTTTTGGTTTGTCATTCTATAATGAAACATTTCTATGGTTTTTCTTACCCTCATTTCATGGTCATTTGTCGTTTTTCAGGGCTTGATTTTGACCAAGGCTTTAAAAGCTCAAAAAGATGCAGAGGATGAGAGCTACAAAATAACCCTTGGGAACCTTCATTCAGAAGTTATATCATTGAGAAAGAAGCTCTTGAGAAGGATAGGATATTACTATCCTTAGTGGAGAAGCTGAAATCTAGCGAGGCAAGTCTTGCTGCTGAAGTCGAAGCTCATAAAGCCGAAGTGGAGGAGCTGAAAAAGAAAGTTGTTGAAGCTGCTGAAAAATTTGAAGTCGAGGCAGTGAAGCATGAAATTTGCGAGATCAAAAAGTCTAGAGCTCAAAAGAACTGTGATGAGCTACGTGCTTCAAAAGAGAAATGTTATGAAATATCCTTGGAATGCGCCAAGAAATTGAAGGACAACTTTGCTAGAGTTGGGGCATATTCTTCTGAGCAAAAATTCATTCATGGTGACCCTGATGGAGTCGTCGAGTGGATCAGCGGAGAAGTCGAAGCCTTTGACGAAATTATAAGTGACCGAGGATACTTCTGCGCATTCGCCGGCGCACGGGGGGGCACGTCGATCTTAGAGAAAGCTGGCTGCGAACATGCTAAGGCTGTAGTTCAACCAGGATTTGTTTTCTCGGTGGATGACATCAAAGACCCTTTGGCTAAAGCTTCTGCGCTAGGCAGGAGATTTTACTCCGAGGTGTGGATGAAGGGTGGCCGTGTGATAGCTGATGAAGCGATTAGAAAATTGAAAAAGAATCTCACGACGCTCAAGAAGAAGCTAAACGAGCTAAAGAAGCTGACGAGCGTGCAAGGCTTATAGGTACTTTTACTGAGGTTTAGCTTCAGAATTCGTTTTCAGCTTTGGAATTAACAAATATTTTTTATGATGTAGCTGAACTTTCACCTCCACCGGAGGCATATAACCCCGAAGCTGACCCAACCATGAAGGAAGCATTGGATATGATAAAAATTGCTAATGAAGTTGTTGACGAAGCTGTCGACAGACTACTAAATGAAGCCGCTGAGAAAGTGTTAAAAGAAGACAAACTTTGTATATTTGAGAGCTTAATGCTTGTATATAGCTTTCGTCTTTTGTAAGATCCAAACATCAAGTTTTTGTATGTATATTAATGTAATGTATTTCTTTGTGATGCATGAAACCTTCGTACGTACCGTTTTGAGCAGTTGGCGAAAAAACACCTGAGAGCACCTAGAGGGGGGGTGAATAGGTGATCCTGTAAAACTTAAAACTTAAGCCACAAAAACTTGGTTAGGCGTTAGCACAATAATTGCCAAGTGGCTAGAGTAGAGTCTCAACAAAACACAATAACCACAAAGATATCAATCACAGAGATGGCACGGTGGTTATCCCGTGGTTCGGCCAAGACCAACGCTTGCCTACTCCACGTTGTGGCGTCCCAACGGACGAGGGTTGCAATCAACCCCTCTCAAGCGGTCCAAAGACCCACTTGAATACCATGGTGTTTTGCTTTGCTTTTCTTAATCCCGTTTGCGAGGAATCTCCACAACTTGGAGCCTCTCGCCCTTACACTTGAAGTTCACAAAGAAGCACGGAGCAAGGGAGGGATTAGCAACTCACACAAGACACAAAGATCACAGCAAATACGCACACACAGAACCCAGACTTAAGCTCAAGAGACTAGCACACTAGAACGGAGCTCAAATCACTAGAATGTCGAACAAGTGCGCAAGAATGATGTGTGAGTGATCAACAATGCTCAAAGGATGCTTGATTTTCTCCTCCATGCGCCTAGGGGTCCTTTTTATAGCCCCAAGGCAGCTAGGAGCCGTTGAGAGCAATCTGGGAAGGCAATTCTTGCCTTCTGTCGTCTGGCGCACCGGACAGTCCGGTGCACACCGGACACTGTCCGGTGCCCGATTTCTTTCCTTAACTGGCGCAGCAGACCGTTGGCAGACAGAGAGCCGTTGGCGCACCGGACATGTCCGGTGCACACCGGACAGTCTGGTGCCCCCTTCTAGCCGTTGGCTCGGCCACGTGTCCCGCACAGATCGCGCGGCCGACCGTTGGCCCGGCCGACCGTTGGCTCACCGGACAGTCCGGTGTACACCGGACAGTCCGGTGAATTATAGCCGTACGTCGCCGGTGAATTCCCAAGAGCGGCCTGTTCGCTCGAGCCAGCCTGGCGCACCGGACACTGTCCAGTGCACCACCGGACAGTCCGGTGCTCCCAGACTGAGCAGATTTTTGGCTGCTCGAGCCAAGACATTTCCAATTGGATTTTTCCTGTTTCCAGCACTTAGACACAATACATTAGTCTCTAAAACAATGTACTAAGTCTGAGAAACATACCTTTATCCTTGATTTGTACTTTGTCCACCATTTTACATTTAAGCACTTGTGTTAGTCACTAAATCACCAAAATACTTAGAAATGGCCCAAGGGCACATTTCCCTTTCAATCTCCCCCTTTTTGGTGATTTATGCCAACACAATATAAAGCAAGTAGAACAAATACAAGATCAATTCAAATAAGAACTCAAATTGTTTTGATTCAATTTTGACATATATGGATCACCCTTTGCCACCACTTGGTTTGTTTTTGTAAATCAAACTCAAATTTCTATCTCTAAGTCAAACACACATGTTAAGACATAAAGAGAGTCATTCCAAGAGAAATTGATTCAAGATTTCAAAAACTCCCCTTTTTCCCATAATCAACACTTCTCCCCACAAGAAGCCAACTTTT
Organism: Zea mays; assembly: GCF_902167145.1. Classification (NCBI taxonomy): domain Eukaryota; kingdom Viridiplantae; phylum Streptophyta; class Magnoliopsida; order Poales; family Poaceae; genus Zea; species Zea mays. The sequence continues at coordinate 10,236,176 of NC_050103.1, forward strand.
GACAAGAGAGACAATAAAAGAGTTTTGACAAACCAAAAGCTCTATTCTACTATTTTCAAAATCTCTCAAGTGGTAGCTGATCCATTTATCGCTTTGGCCTTTATTTTCTCCCCCTTTGGCATCAAGCACCAAAATGGGATTAATCTTGGCCCTTTAACCCCATTACCTCACCAAAATCTTCAAATAAGAGTACAAAGGCAATAAGATCATGGAGATGAACTTGGAATAAGTTACCCTCTCATCGGAGTGCAGTGGAAGTCTTGCATGGTCCAAGTTCACCTTTTTCCCTTTCAATTCTCCTTTGAGACTAAATCAAACAACCTCAAAGCACATGGTTAGTCTCAAAGGGTCCAGTTGTAACACATCTCCCCCTAAATACGTGCATCACTTGCACACGGACTTGTGAGGTCCGGGGAGTGCTTTTACAACTAGAACACCATACATAAACAACAAAATGCATAATGAACATGATCAAAGGCATAAACACATGTATGCTACAATTTAATCCAAGTTCCGCGAATCTAAGACATTTAGCTCACTACGCAACCTGCAAAAGGTCTGCTCATCTAGAGGCTTGGTAAAGATATCGGCTAGCTGGTTCTCGGAGCTAACATGGAACACTTCGATATCTCCCTTTTGCTGGTGGTCTCTCAAAAAGTGATGCCGGATGTCAATGTGCTTTGTGTGGCTGTGTTCAACAGGATTTTCCGCCATGCGGATAGCACTCTCATTATCACATAGGAGTGGGACTTTGCTCAGATTGTAGCCAAAGTCCCTGAGGGTTTGCCTCATCCAAAGTAGTTGCGCGCAACACTGTCCTGCGCCAACGTACTCGGCCTCAGCGGTGGATAGGGCAACGGAAGTTTGTTTCTTAGAGTTCCATGACATCAGGGACCTTCCTAAGAATTGGCACGTCCCCGATGTGCTCTTTCTATCGACCTTACATCCAGCATAGTCGGAATCTGAGTATCCAATTAAGTCAAAGTTAGACCCCTTAGGATACCAGATCCCGAAGCAAGGCGTAGCGACTAAATATCTAAGTATTCGCTTCACTGCCACTAAGTGACACTCCTTAGGATCGGATTGAAATCTAGCACACATGCATACGCTAAGCATAATATCCGGTCTACTAGCGCATAAATAAAGTAAAGACCCTATCATTGACCGGTATGCTTTTTGATCAACGGACTTACCTCCTTTGTTGAGGTCAGTGTGTCCGCCGGTTCCCATCGGAGTCTTTGCGGGCTTGGCGTCCTTCATCCCAAACCGCTTTAGCAAGTCTTGCGTGTACTTCGTTTGGGAGATGAAGGTGTCGTCCTTGAGTTGCTTCACTTGGAACCTAAGGAAATATTTCAACTCGCCCATCATTGACATCTCGAATTTCTGCGTCATCACCCTGCTAAACTCTTCACAAGACTTTTGGTTAGTAGAACCAAATATTATGTCATCGACATAAATTTGGCACACAAACAAATCACCATCGCATGTCTTAGTGAAAAGAGTTGGATCGGCTTTCCCAACCTTGAAAGCATTAGCAATTAAAAAGTCTCTAAGGCATTCATACCATGCTCTTGGGGCTTGCTTAAGTCCATAGAGCGCCTTAGAGAGCTTACACACGTGGTCGGGGTACCGTTCATCTTTGAAGCCAGGGGGCTGCTCCACGTACACCTCCTCCTTGATTGGCCCGTTGAGGAAAGCGCTCTTGACATCCATTTGGAACAACCTGAAAGAATGGTGAGCAGCATATGCTAGCAAAATATGAATGGACTCTAGCCTAGCCACAGGAGCAAAAGTCTCCTCAAAGTCCAAACCTGCGACTTGGGCATAACCTTTTGCCACAAGTCGAGCTTTGTTCCTCGTCACCACCCCGTGCTCGTCCTGTTTGTTGCGGAACACCCACTTGGTTCCCACAACGTTTTGCTTGGGACGAGGCACCAGTGTCCAAACTTCATTGCGCTTGAAGTTGTTGAGCTCCTCTTGCATGGCCAACACCCAGTCCGAATCTAGCAAGGCCTCTTCTACCCTGAAAGGCTCAATAGAAGAGACAAAGGAGTAATGCTCACAAAAATTAACCAATCGAGATCGAGTAGTTACTCGCTTGCTAATATCACCTAGAATTTGGTCAACGGGATGATCCCTTTGAATCATCGCTCGAACTTGGGTTGGAGGTGCCGGTTGAGCTTCTTCCTCCATCACATGATCATCTTGTGCTCCCCCTTGATCACACGCCTCCTTTTGATGAACCTGTTCATCGTCTTGAGTTGGGGGATGCACCATAGTTGAGGAAGAAGGTTGATCTTGCTCCTTTTGTTCCTGTGGTCGTACATCACCAATTGCCATGGTTCGTATAGCCGTCGTCGGAACATCTTCTTCATCTACATCATCAAGATCAACAACTTGCTCTCTTGGAGAGCCATTAGTCTCATCAAATACAACGTCGCTAGAGACTTCAACCAAACCCGATGATTTGTTGAAGACCCTATACGCCTTTGTATTTGAATCATAACCTAACAAAAACACTTCTACAGCTTTGGGAGCAAACTTAGAATTTCTACCCTTCTTCACTAGAATGTAGCATTTGCTCCCAAATACACGAAAGTAAGATACATTGGGTTTGTTACCGATTAGTAGTTCATACGATGTCTTCTTGAGGAGGCGATGAAGGTAGACCCGGTTGATGGTGTGGCAAGCCGTGTTCACGGCTTCCGACCAAAAGCACTCGGGGGTCTTGAATTCTCCAAGCATCGTCCTCGCCATATCGATGAGTGTCCTGTTCTTCCTCTCTACCACACCATTTTGTTGTGGTGTGTAGGGAGCGGAGAACTCATGCTTGATCCCTTCCTCCTCAAGAAACTCCTCCACTTGAAGGTTCTTGAATTCGGACCCGTTGTCGCTTCTTATCTTCTTCACTTTGAGCTCAAACTCATTTTGAGCTCTCCTTAGGAAGCGCTTGAGGGTCCCTTGGGTTTCAGACTTATCCTGCAAAAAGAATACCCAAGTGAAGCGGGAAAAGTCATCAACAATAACTAGTCCATACTTACTTCCTCCTATACTTAGATAGGCGACGGGTCCGAAGAGGTCCATATGTAGCAGCTCCAGGGGTCTTGATGTGGTCATCACATTCTTGATGTGATGTGCTCCTCCCACTTGTTTACCTGCCTGACAAGCTGCACAAGGTCTATCTTTTTCGAATTGCACGTTAGTCAAACCTATCACGTGTTCTCCCTTTAGAAGCTTGTGAAGGTTCTTCATCCCTACATGTGCTAAGCGGCGATGCCACAGCCAGCCCATGCTAGTCTTAGCTATTAAGCATGCATCTAGACCGGCCTCCTCTTTTGCAAAATCAACTAAATAAAGTTTGTCGTCTAATACACCCTTAAAAGCTAATGAACCATCACTTCTTCTAAAGACAGACACATCTACATTTGTAAATAGACAATTATATCCCATATTACATAATTGACTAACAGATAGCAGATTATATCCAAGGGACTCAACTAAAAATACATTAGAGATAGAGTGCTCATTCGAAATTGCAATCTTGCCTAAACCTTTCACCTTGCCTTGATTCCCATCACCGAATATAATTGAATCTTGGGAATCCTTGTTCTTGACGTAGGAGGTAAACATCTTCTTCTCCCCCGTCATGTGGTTTGTGCATCCGCTGTCGATAATCCAGCTTGAACCCCCGGATGCATAAACCTGCAAGGCAAATTTAGGCTTGGGTCTTAGGTACCCAACTCTTGTTGGGTCCTACAAGGTTAGTCACAATTGTCTTAGGCACCCAAATGCAAGTTTTATCTCCCTTGCATTTTGCCCCTAATTTTCTAGCAACTATCTTCCTATCTTTTCTACAAATAGCAAAGGAAGCATTTAAAGCATGATATATTGTAGAAGGACCATCCATAACTTTCCTGGAAACATGAACAATATTCTTTCTAGGCACATGATGAACATAACTCCTAGACATGTCTCTATCATGCATATAAGAAGAACTAGAAGCAAACATAGCATGTGAATCATAACTTCTATAGTCATTTCTAGCATGTCTCTTATTATGATACATAAAAGCATGGTTCCTTTTAGTACTACTTGCCATAGGAGCCTTCCCTTTCTCCTTGGCGGGGATGGGAACCTTATGGCTTGTTAAGTTCTTGGCTTCCCTCTTGAAGCCAAGTCCATCCTTAATTGAGGGGTGTCTACCAATCGTGTAGGCATCCCTTGCAAATTTTAGCTTATCAAATTCACTTTTGCTAGTCTTAAGTTGGGCATTAAGACTAGCCACTTCATCATTTAATTTGGAAATTGAAACTAGGTGTTCATTACAAGCATCAATGTCAAAATCTTTACACCTATTACACGTTGCAACAATTTCTACACAAGATGTTGGTTTACTAGCTATTTCTAACTTAGCATTCAAATCATCATTAATGCTCCTTAAGCTAGAAATTGCCTCATGGCAAGAAGATAATTCACAATAAAGCATTTCATTTCTTTTAACTTCTAAAGCATGAGATTTTTGTGCTTCTACAAATTTGTCATGTTCTTCATACAACAAATCCTCTTGCTTTTCTAAAAGCCTATTCTTATCATTCAAGGCATCAATCAATTCATTAATTTTATCTACCTTGGTTCTATCTAGGCCCTTAAATAAACATGAATAATCTATTTCATCCTCATCACTAGATTCGTCCTCACTTGAAGAAGCATAAGTAGAGTTTCGAGTACATACCTTCTTCTCCCTTGCCATAAGGCATGTGTGACGCTCGTTGGGGAAGAGGGATGACTTGTTGAAGGCGGTGGCGGCGAGTCCTTCATTGTCGGAGTCGGACGAGGAGCAATCCGAATCCCACTCCTTTCCAAGATGTGCCTCGCCCTTTGCCTTCTTGTAGTTTTTCTTCTTTTCCCACTTTCCATTCTTCTTTTCCTGGTCACTATCATTGTCTCCTTGCTAGGTAGCGTCTCCTTGCTTCTTGTTGCCTTGAGAGCAAGGGGTTGAGGCTCATTGATTGGACCATTCAATGCGTCGTCCACGTATCTTGCTTCCTTGATCATCATTCGCCCGCTTACGAACTTTCCAAGTATCTCCTCGGGCGTCATCTTGGTGTACCTAGGATTCTCACGAATATTGTTTACAAGATGAGGATCAAGGACAGTAAAAGACCTTAGCATTAGGCGGACGACGTCGTGGTCCGTCCATCGCGTGCTTCCATAATGTCTTATCTTGTTGACAAGGGTCTTGAGCCGGTTGTACGTTTGGGTTGGCTCTTCTCCCCTTATCATAGCGAACCTCCCAAGTTCGCCCTCCACCAACTCCATCTTGGTGAGCATTGTGACGTCATTCCCCTCATGAGAGATCTTGAGGGTGTCCCAGATTTGCTTGGCGTTATCCAAGCCGCTCACTTTGTGGTATTCATCCCTGCACAATGAAGCTAGAAGAACAGTAGTAGCTTGTGTATTTTTATGAATTTGCTCATTAATGAACATGGGACTATCCGTACTATCAAAGTGCATTCCACTCTCTACAATCTCCCATATACTAGGATGGAGAGAGAACAAGTGACTACGCATTTTGTGACTCCAAAATCCGTAGTCCTCTCCATCAAAATGAGGAGGTTTACCGAGTGGAATAGATAATAAATGAGCATTTGTACTTTGAGGAATACGAGAGTAATCAAAAGAAAAGTACGAATTGACCGTTTTCTTTTTCTCGTAGTCGTCGTTGTCCTTTTGGGAAGAGGAAGATTCGTCGCTGTCGTAGTAGACGATCTCCTTGATGCGCCTTGTCTTCTTCTTCTTCCCGTCTTTGCGCTTGTGGCTCGAGCCCGAGTCGGTAGGCTTGTCATCCTTCGGCTCGTTGAAGATAGACTCCTTCTCGTTGTTGTTGACCACCATCCCCTTTCCCTTAGGATCCATCTCTTCGGGCGATTAGTCCCTTCTTGAAGAGAACGGCTCTGATACCAATTGAGAGCACCTAGAGGGGGGTGAATAGGTGATCCTGTAAAACTTAAAACTTAAGCCACAAAAACTTGGTTAGGCATTAGCACAATAATTGCCAAGTGGCTAGAGTAGAGTCTCAACAAAACACAATAACCACAAAGATATCAATCACAGAGACGACACGGTGGTTATCCCGTGGTTCGGCCAAGACCAACGCTTGCCTACTCCACGTTGTGGCGTCCCAACGGACGAGGGTTGCAATCAACCCCTCTCAAGCGGTCCAAAGACCCACTTGAATACCATGGTGTTTTGCTTTGCTTTTCTTAATCCCGTTTGCGAGGAATCTCCACAACTTGGAGCCTCTCGCCCTTACACTTGAAGTTCACAAAGAAGCACGGAGCAAGGGAGGGATTAGCAACTCACACAAGACACAAAGATCACAGCAAATACGCACACACAGAACCCAGACTTAAGCTCAAGAGACTAGCACACTAGAACGGAGCTCAAATCACTAGAATGTCGAACAAGTGCGCAAGAATGATGTGTGAGTGATCAACAATGCTCAAAGGATGCTTGATTTTCTCCTCCATGCGCCTAGGGGTCCTTTTTATAGCCCCAAGGCAGCTAGGAGCCGTTGAGAGCAATCTGGGAAGGCAATTCTTGCCTTCTGTCGTCTGGCGCACCGGACAGTCCGGTGCACACCGGACACTGTCCGGTGCCCGATTTCTTTCCTTAACTGGTGCAGCCGACCGTTGGCAGACAGAGAGCCGTTGGCGCACCGGACATGTCCGGTGCACACCGGACAGTCCGGTGCCCCCTTCTAGCCGTTGGCTCGGCCATGTGTCCCGCGCAGATCGCGCGGCCGACCGTTGGCCCGGCCGACCGTTGGCTCACCGGACAGTCCGGTGTACACCGGACAGTCCGGTGAATTATAGCCTTACGTCGCCGGTGAATTCCCGAGAGCGGCCTGTTCGCTCGAGCCAGCCTGGCGCACCGGACACTGTCCAGTGCACCACCGGACAGTCCGGTGGTCCCAGACTGAGCAGATTCTTGGCTGCTCGAGCCAAGACATTTCCAATTGGATTTTTCCTGTTTCCAGCACTTAGACACAATACATTAGTCTCTAAAACAATGTACTAAGTCTGAGAAACATACCTTTATCCTTGATTTGTACTTTGTCCACCATTTTACATTTAAGCACTTGTGTTAGTCACTAAATCACCAAAATACTTAGAAATGGCCCAAGGGCACATTTCCCTTTCAACACCTTCCCTTCTTTTCATGCTTCACGAAGAAAAAGATTCTCCTTATGTCACTGCTAACGAAGATTATCCTCCTGTGCGAATATATATCTGTCGAAGGCATATCTTGTGCTATAGTATGTTCTTTCATAATCCGGCCAACTTTTTCGAAGGAGCAACTTTTCTTTGTTTCTCCACATCTCTTTAGTGATGCAAAATGATGTATGATGCGATGCTATGTGTCGGCGTTTCGAGACCGGGGGGTCCCTGGGCCGACGAGTGAAATGTCGCCGCGTGCCCCAGCCCAGATGGGTCGGCGCGAGGCCGAGCACGAAGGGGGGAAGTGAGGCGGCCGGAGACGGGCGTGAGAGAGGTGGAAATCCCGCGGCCTTCGTGTTCGTCCCGCGCCCAGGTCGGGTGCGCTTGCAGTAGGGGGTTACAAGCGTCCACACGGGAGAGGGAGCGAGTGGACTCACGCGAGCGCCTGTCTCGTCCTCGTCCCCGCGCGGCCAACCCTCTGTAAGAGGGCCCTGGTCCTTCCTTTTATAGGCGTAAGGAGAGGATCCAGGTGTACAATGGGGGGTGTAGCGAAGTGCTACGTGTCTAGCGGAGGAGAGCTAGCGCCCTAAGTACATGCCGTCGTGGCAGCCGGAGAGGTTTTAGCACCCGGTTCGTGTGGTGTTGTGGCCATCGGAGGAGCGCTGGAGCCTGGCGGAAGGACAGCTGTCGAAGCTGTCGAGTCCTTGCTGACGTCCTCGTGCTTCCGTAAGGGGGCTTAGAGCCGCCGTCGTCAGGGAGCGTGCGGGGAGCCATCATTGCCTATCTGGCGGAGCGAGCCAGATGGGACGCCGGTGTTGTTTCCCGCAGCCTGAGTCAGCTTGGGGTAGGGTAATGATGGCGCCTCCCGTCGATGTGGCCGGTCCGCGCCCTAGGTTGGGCGATGTGGAGGCTCCTCCGAAGTTGAGGTCGAGTTTGTCTTCCGTGGCCGAGGTCGAGTCCGAGCCCCTGGGTCGGGCGAGGCGAAGACCGTCGGCTGAGGCCAGGGCGGAGTCCGAGCCCTGGGGTCGGGCGAAGCGGAGTTCGTCGTCTTCCAGGGCTGAGCCCAAGTCCGAGCCCTCGGTCGGGCGGAGCGGAGTTCGCCGTCTTCCGGGGCTTAGCCCGAGTCCGAGCCCTGGGTCGGGCGGAGCGGAGTTCGCCGTCTTACGGGGCTTAGCCCGAGTCCGAGCCCTGGGTCGGGCGGAGCGGAGTTCGCCGTCTTCCGGGGCTTAGCCCGAGTCCGAGCCCTGGGTCGGGCGGAGCGGAGTTGCCGTCTTCCGGGGTTGAGCCCGAGTCCGAGCCCTGGGTCGGGCGAAGCGGAGCTTCCTATGGTGCCTGCGGCCAGGCCTGACTGCCTTTCAGCCTCACTCTGTCAAGTGGCACTGCAGTCGGAGAGGCGCAGGCGACGCTGTCTTTCTGTCAGGCCGGTCAGCGGAGCGGCGAAGTGACGGCGGTCACTTTGGCTCTGTCGACTGAAGGGCGCGCGTCAGGATTAAGGTGTCAGGCCACCTTTGCATTAAATGCTCCTGCGATTTGGTCGGTCGGCGCGGCGATTTGGTCAGGGTTGCTTCTTGGCGAAGACAGGGCCTCGGGCGAGCCGGAAGTATGTTCGTCGCTGGAGGGGGGCCTCGGGCGAGACGGAGATCCTCCGAGGTCGGCTGCCCTTGTCCGAGGCTAGGCTCGGGCGAGGCATGATCGAGTCCCTCAAATGGACCGATCCCTGACTTAATCGCACCCATCAGGCCTTTGCAACTTTATGCTGATGGGGGTTACCAGCTGAGAATTAGGAGACTTGAGGGTACCCCTAATTATGGTCCCCGACAGTAGCCCCCGAGCCTCGAAGGGAGTGTTAACACTCGCTTGGAGGCTTTCGTCGCACTTTTTTGCAAGGGGACCAGCCTTTCTCGGTTGCGTTTTGTTCCGGTGGGTGCGCGCGAGCGCACCCGCCGGGTGTAGCCCCCGAGGCCTCGGAGGAGTGGTTTGACTCCTCCGAGGTCTTAATGCCTCGCGCAATGCTTTGGTTGGTCTGGTCGTTCCCTCATGCGAACTGGTCGTAGCCCGGGTGCACGGTCGGGTCCCAAGTTCTCGGGCTGGTATGTTGACGCTGTCAACGGTTTGGCCGGAGCCGGGTTTGCGAGAGCAGCCCCCGAGCCTCTGCACAGGGCGAGAGGACGGTCAGGGACAGACTCGACTTTTTTACATACGCCCCTGCGTCGCCTTTCCGCAAGGAGGAGGGGGGAAAGCACCATGTTGCCCTCGGTGGGCGCCGAACATGGTGTCTCCGGTGAGCTGCTGGCGGGTAATCCGAGCGAACGTCCGTGCCCCATTCGCTAGGGGTCGGCTAGAGGCCCAGAGGCGCGCCCAAAAGTACCTGCGGGTGATATGCCGGACCCGGTCCCCTGTCGACGGGGTCCGAGGGCTCGATGCCTCCCTCTGATGGGATTCCGTTACAAGATCGTTCCCGCTGGTCTCGGAAATGTCCTAGGGTACCTCGGGAGCTCAGCCCGAGCCTTGGTTATGTATCAAACGTACCCATGGTCATCCCTCGCTCTGTGTCTGAGGCGGCTGTGAACCCTTCGAGGGCCAGCCTTCGAACCCCTGATCAGTAGTGGGCGCGGAGCCCGAGTAGCCTGAGGCGGTCGTTGAACCCTTCTGAGGGGCCGGCCTTCGAACCTCTGACCAGTAGTGGGTGTGGAGCCCACGCGCTCTGAGGCGGCTGTTGAACCCTTCGAGGGGCCAGCCTTCGAATCTCTGATCAGTAGGGAGGCTCGGAGCCTGGTTCCTTCACAGAGAAGGATCCTTTTCGGGGTATCCCCCTTTCCAGGTCCCTGTTGTAAGAGAGAGAAAGAGGAAAAGGAAAAGGATACGAAATTGAACGACGCGGCGTACCTTTTTTGACGCGGTCATTATGGCGAAGGCGAAACGTCGCTTGCTTCCCCTGCCAGAGGCGCTGCCTTTCCCGTCGTGGAGTTAATGCGATGGGGCGTGCGGTTCGCGGGGCGGCCGTTGCGCGTGCGCGAGCCGTTCGAGGAATGGAACACGGGCGCGTCGTCTTCACGCCGTGAGAGAGGGTTCTCTCGCTGCCCCCGGATGGGACGTAAGCTTGGCTGACGACGTGACCGCTGCTCCTGCCCGCCTGCCACCGCCATTACTGCTGGCCCATTTTTGGTCGCATTGACCGTCACGCCAGGCTGGCGCTGTTGGGTCGTGCGTAGGGTTGCCTCGAGTCGCGGTACTGGTTCCGCAGTCGAGGAGGCGTGGCAGTGGCGCGAGTGGCAGTGCAGTTGCTCGCACGTAGCATCCGGCGCGCCGATTGTATGACGCGTGGGCCTGGGCCTCCATGCTGGGCGCGCTGGAAGTCGGAGAGGTGTGCCCACTTGGCGCGGCTGCATGCCGCCTGCATGGCTGCCCGCCTTCTCGCCCGCTGGTCTGGGAAAAAGTGGAGGGCCGCTTGTAACCGCTGGGCGGTTGCATGCACCGCGCGCGGCGGTTTGGCTTCTTCTGCTCTGGGCCGGCTTGCATGACGTGTGGGACCCAGCCCCCGCGCCGTAGGGGGAGGACCTTGGAGCGTGTTGGAGAAGACTCAGCCCACGACGGTTGGGGACGCGAGTAGGGAGAGTCGCCTTTAAAAAGAGGGCGACCCCCTTGAAAGGCGACCATGTCTTCGTGCTCCCTTATGCATCGTGTCTTTCCACCTTCCGAGCCCCCGGATGGGGGATGTCTGCGGTCCTTCCGCCTTGTCGTTGGAGGAACGCAACTCCGTAGGAGTTGGTACCTTTCAGCCATCGTTCGGCTTCAAGGATTTTCATCACGCAGCCCGGCTGCGCCCCTCCGCCGGCGGTCACCCAAGGCGGTGACCACCGACCCCTAGATGGGGAGAGGCAAGCCGGGCTGTGATCTTGGCCTCGCACTCAGCTTCAAGGATGTTCATCATCCTTGCAGGGGCGGAGAGCGCGGCGAGCCGGGGCTCTACCTCCCGCACAGGCCGGCTGGCCACCTCCTCTTCCAGCTTCTGGTGGTGGAAACCATCCTCCAGCTCTGCGGAGGAGGCGTCCTCCAGCCATGCCGGGGAAGGCGAATTGTTGTTGCCCAGCTAGGATGCAACATTTCGCCCTCTTCCTCGCTTTCGTGGCGGGGACGGGAGCGAGGGCCTGCCGGTGCGCTTTGGAGCGGCCCGCTCTTTGGCTTTGATGGTTGGTTCACGTCCCTTGAGCGGGAACGCGAACGGGAGCCTTCTGGTGGCCGCGTCCGTCCTGGGACCATGGCTGCTGCTGCAGAGGTCGCTGGCGAGTTGCCCGGAACCCGTTGCCCCGCAGGCTCCCCGGTGTGGAGGTTGTTCATACCCGCGGGGACAGAACCGGAGTTCCGTTTGTAATGGCACCTTGAATGCCGGTGTTTTTTGTTCATTGTGGCTGTCGGGGCCTGAACATGTATGTATTTTTTCCTCATTTTCGAGCACTAAAACTCGCCTGTTGGTTGTCTGAACCGCTTCACCAAGCGTGAGTTGCCCCGTGCAAAGGTGACGAGTGAGGTATCCGTATCCCGGAGGCGAAGGAGTCCCTCGGCTTGGTCGGCCTTGTTGCCCGAGGCTTCTCTTGCTTAGTTAAAGGAACCCCTCGGCCGCTCTTCGATGAGCCGAGGCCAGGGGTAGCGGTGTCAGCATGGACAGAGGCGGAGTTGGCTCGAAAAGAAGACTTGGTCGGCTGGAGCCTGGCCAGGTCGTCCGTTAGCGGGACCGACGCCGGAATTGATCTGCCAAGGCCTCGGACCGGGCTGATGTCCTCGGAGGACAGCTGGCCGAGGCCTCGGGGTGACCAGCCGAGCCGCCTGCTCGAGCCGGATTCTTGGAGGAGACCCGGGCGGCGATGGCCCGGGCGTGATGATGAAGTCGTCCTTCAGAGTGGAGGTCCTCGGACCGCGTCGCCGTCCGAGGCTCGGTCGGACCTCGCCGAAGGTGTAGCCGACGCCGTGGGTGCTGCTGCTCCCTTCAACCGTCAAGACCCGAGCCTGCAGGATCGGATTATCTTGTAGTGTGTGTTTTCTGCGGCCGCCGAGGCCCAAACACACCCTCGCCGTGTTGTAAAGCTGCGTTTCTTTTCCTCTTGTTTCGAGTATCTGGACTTCTTCGTCGGTAGCAGAATTGTCTGTGCGAGCAAGAGTTGCTTCTTACGGAAGGTGATGAGTGAGGTATCCATATCCCGGAGGCGTAGGAATCCCTCGGCTCGGTCGGCCTTGTCGCTTACGCGCACTCTTATCCGTCCATAGGGTTCTGCCACCGACGCAGTCGAGAAGGCTCGAAGAATCGCTTCGGCAGAGGAGCTTTCGAACGTGAAGACTTGTTCGGTCCGCGGAATCACATATCCGAATGTGAGTTACTTATCGCAGAAGGTGATGAGTGAGGTATCTGTATCCCGGAGGCGTAGGAGTCCCTCGGCTCGGTCAGCCTTGGCTGCTTACGTGTACTCCGTCGTTTTCAGGATCCACTTTCGAAGTAGTCGAAAAGCACGAAAGACATTCTGGCAAAAAAGATCTTTTTTCGAGGAAAATTTCGACGCAGAGGGGGTTCCCCCCCTTTTAGCCCCCGAGGGAGGGTCGGGCTTTGCCGAGGCGAGGCCGACCCTTCCTTGATGACTAAACTTTGCGTGGGAGCGAGGTATATGAACAACTTGAAAACATCTTAAGGGTAGAAGCGACGTAGCTGTTGGATGTTCCAAGCGTTGCTGTAGACCTCGCCTTGACTGTTGGCCAGCTTGTACGTTCCGGGCTTCAGAACTTTGGCGATGACGAACGGCCCCTCCCAGGGGGGCGTGAGCTTGTGCCACCCTCGGGCGTCTTGTCGCAGCCGAAGCACCAGGTCGCCCACCTGGAGGTCTCGGGACCGGACCCCTCGGGCGTGGTAGCGTCGCAGGGACTGCTGGTACCGCGCCGAGTGTCGTAAGGCCTTGTCCCGAGCCTCTTTCAGTTGGTCCAGCGAGTCTTCTCGATTAGCTTGGTTGCTTTGGTCAGCATAGGCCCTCGTCCTCGGGGAACCGTATTCTAAGTCTGTGGGCAAGATGGCCTCGGCCCCATAGACTAGAAAGAACGGCGTGAAGCCCGTGGCTCGGCTCAGCGTTGTCCTCAGGCTCCAGACCACCGAGGGGAGTTCCTTCATCCATCGCTTGCCGAACTTGTTGAGGTCGTTGTAGATCCAAGGCTTGAGTCCTTGTAGAATCATGCCGTTGGCACGCTCTACTTGCCCATTCGTCATGGGGTGGGCCACGGCGGCCCAGTCCACCCGGATATGGTGATCCTCGCAGAAGTCCAGGAACATTCTGCCGGTGAACTGGGTGCCGTTGTCGGTGATGATGGAGTTCGGGACCCCGAAACGGTGGATGATATTGGTGAAGAACGCCACCGCCTGCTCGGACCTGATGTTGTTTAGGGGTCGGACCTCGATCCACTTGGAGAATTTGTCGATGGCAACCAACAGGTGCGTGTAGCCCCCGGGTGCCTTCTTCAAGAGGCCGACGAGGTCCAGACCCCACACGGCAAAAGGCCAAGTGATGGATATGGTCTGCAGAGCCTGAGCGGGCAGGTGGGTCTGCTTTGCGTAGAACTGACACCCTTCGCAGGTGCGGACAATTCTAGTGGCGCCGGCCACCGCCGTCGGCCAGTAGAAACCTTGTCGGAAGGCGTTTCCAACAAGGGCTCGAGGTGCTGCGTGATGGCCGCAAGCCCCCAAGTGTATCTCTTGTAGGAGTTCCTGACCTTCAGCGATGGAAATGCATCACTGGAGGATGCCCGAGGGGCTGCGGTGGTAGAGCTCCTTCTCATCTCCCAGCAAGACGAACGACTTGGCGCGTCACGCCAACCGCCGAGCCTCGGCTCGGTCGAGGGGTAGCTCTCCTCGATGGAGATATTTCAGGTACAGGGTCTGCCAGTTTTGATTAGGCGTAACCCCGCTTCGCTCCTCCTCGACATGCAGTGCCTCACCCTCGGGTGCCGAGGGTGCCTCGGGCTGAGCTGAGAGTGCCTCGAGCCGAGCTGAGGGTGCCTCGGGCCGTGCCGAGGATGCCTCGGACTGAGCCGAGGGTACCTCGGGCTGGGCCGAGGGTGCCTCGGGCTCGGCCGTGTCGTCGATCTTGATGGAGGGTTGATGCAGGTCTCGGGAGAAGACGTCCGGGGGAACCGTTGTTCGCCCCGAGGCTATTTTAGTCAGCTCATCCACAGTCTCGTTGTAGCGCCGGGCGATGTGGTTGAGCTCGAGCCCGTAGAACTTGTCTTCCAGGCGCCGAACCTCATCGCAGTAGGCCTCCATCTTCGGGTCGCGGCAGTGGGAGTTCTTCATGACTTGGTCGATGACGAGCTGCGAGTCACCGCGAGCGTCGAGGCGTCGGACCCCTAGCTCGATGGCGATCCGCAACCCATTAACCAGAGCCTCGTACTCAGCCACATTGTTTGACGCCGGGAAATGGAGGCGTAGCACGTAGCATAGGTGCTTCCCGAGGGGCGAGATGAAGAGTAGGCCTGCGTCGGCTCCTGTCTTCATCAGCGACCCGTCGAAGAACATGGTCCAGAGCTCCGGCTGGATCGGAGCTGTTGGGAGCTGGGTGTCGACCCATTCAGCCACGAAGTCCGCCAAGACCTGGGACTTGATGGCCTTCCGAGGGGCGAACGAGATTGTTTCGCCCATGATTTTCACTGCCCACTTTGCGATTCTACCCGAGGCCTCTCGGCACTGGATGATCTCCCCCAGGGAGAAGGATGATACCACAGTTACCGGATGAGACTCGAAGTAGTGTCGCAACTTCCGCCGTGTCAGGATCACCGCGTACAGCAGCTTCTGAACTTGTGGGTAGCGGATCTTGGTTTCGGACAGTACCTCGCTGATGAAGTAGACTGGCCTCTGAACGGGCAATGCATGCCCCTCTTCCTGCCTCTCGACCACAATCGCGGCGCTAACCACCTGAGTGGTCGCGGCGACGTAGACCAAGAGGGCTTCTCCAGCAGCTGGGGGCACCAAGATAGGCGCATTCGTGAGGAGCGCCTTCAGGTTCCCGAGGGCTTCCTTGGTCTCAGGGGTCCAAGTGAAGCACTCGGCCTTTCTTAAGAGGCGGTACAGAGGCAGACCTCTTTCGCCGAGGCATGAGATGAAGCGGCTCAAAGCCGCAAGACATCCCATGACCCTCTGCACGCCTTTCAAGTCCTTGATGGGCCCCATGCTGGTGATGGCTGCGATCTTCTCCGGGTTGGCTTCGATGCCCCGCTCGGAGACGATGAACCCCAAGAGCATGCCTCGGGGTACCCCGAAGACACACTTTTTCGGGATTGAGCTTCACGCCTTTCGCCTTGAGACATTGGAATGTCACTTCAAGGTCGGAAAGGAGGTCGGAGGCTTTCCTCGTCTTGACTATGATGTCATCGACGTAGGCCTCGACCGTCCGGACAATGTGTTCGCCGAACACATGGTTCATGCACCGCTGGTACGTCGCGCCCGCATTCCTCAAGCTGAACGGCATGGTGACATAGCAGTACATGCCGAAGGGTGTGATGAAAGAAGTCGCGAGCTGGTCGGACTCTTTCATCCTGATTTGGTGATACCCTGAGTAGGCATCGAGGAAAGACAGGGTTTTGCACCCAGCAGTGGAATCCACGATTTGATCGATGCGAGGCAGAGGGTAGGGAACCTTCGGACATGCTTTGTTTAGACCAGTGTAGTCTACACACATCCACCATTTCCCTCCTTCCTTTCTCACAAGCACAGGGCTGGCAAGCCATTCGGGATGGAATACCTCTTTGATGAACCCTGCCGCCATTAGCTTGTGGATCTCCTCGCCTATGGCTCTGCGCTTTTCTTCGTCGAATCGGCGCAGAGCCTGCTTGACGGGTCGGGCTCCGGCTCGGATATCCAGCGAGTGCTCGGCGACATCCCTCGGTATGCCAGGCATGTCCGAGGGACTCCACGCGAAAACGTCGGCGTTTGCGCGGAGAAAGTCGACGAGCACTGCTTCCTATTTGGGATCGAGCTCGGAGCCGATCCGGATCTGCTTGGAGGCGTCGCCGCTGGGGTCGAGGGGGACGGACTTAACCGTCTCCGCTGGCTCGAAGTTGCCGGCATGACGCTTCACGTCTGGCACCTCCTTAGAGAGGCTCTCCAGGTCGGCGATGAGGGCCTCGGACTCGGCGAGGGCCTCGGCGTACTCCACGCACTCCACGTCGCATTCGAACGCGTGTTTGTACGTGGGGCCGACGGTGATGACCCCGTTGGGGCCCGGCATCTTGAGCTTGAGGTAGGTGTAGTTGGGGACGGCCATGAACTTCGCGTAGCACGGCCTTCCCAGTACCGCGTGGTAGGTTCCTCGGAACCCGACCACCTCGAACGTCAGGGTCTCCCTTCGGAAGTTGGAGGGTGTTCCGAAGCAGACGGGAAGGTCAAGTTGTCCGAGGGGCTGGACGCGCTTCCCGGGGATGATCCCGTGGAAAGGCGCAGCGCCTGCCCGGACCGAGGATAGATCGACACGCAGGAGCCCGAGGGTCTCGGCGTAGATGATGTTGAGGCTGCTGCCTCCGTCCATGAGGACCTTGGTGAGCCTGACGTCGCCGATGACGGGGTCGACGACGAGCGGTTATTTCCCCGGGCTCGGCACGTGGTCGGGGTGGTCGGCTTGGTCGAAGGTGATGGGCTTGTCGGACCAGTCTAGGTAGACTGGCGCCGCCACCTTCACCGAACAGACCTCTCGACGCTCTTGCTTGCGGTGCCGAGCCGAGGCGTTCGCCGCTTGCCCACCATAGATCATGAAGCAATCGCGGACCTCGGGGAACTCTCCTGCCTGGTGATCTTCCTTCTTGTCTTCGTCGCAGGCCCTGCCACCCTCCGCGGGTGGCCCGGCCCTGTGGAAGTGGCGCCGAAGCATGACGCACTCCTCAAGGGTGTGCTTGACGGGCCCCTGGTGATAGGGGCACGGCTCCTTGAGCATCTTGTCGAAGAGGTTGGCACCTCCGGGGGTTTCCGAGGGTTCTTGTACTCGGCGGCGGCGACAAGGTCCGCGTCAGTGGCGTCGCGTTTCGCTTGCGACTTCTTCTTGCCCTTCTTCTTGGCGCCGCGCTGAGTTGACGCCTCGGGGGCATCTTCCGGTGGGCGGCCCTGGGGCTGCTTGCCCTTCCGGAAGATAGCCTCGACCGCCTCCTGGCCAGAGGCGAACTTGGTGGCGATGTCCATCAGCTCGCTCGCCCTGGTGGGGGTCTTGCGACCCAGCTTGCTCACCAGGTCGCGGCAGGTGGTGCCGGCGAGGAACGCGCCGATGACATCCGAGTCGGTGATGTTGGGCAGCTCGGTGCGCTGCTTCGAGAATCGCCGGATGTAGTCCCGGAGAGACTCTCTCGGCTGCTGACGGCAGCTTCGGAGGTCCCAGGAATTCCCAGGGCGCACGTACGTGCCCTAGAAATTGCCGGCGAAGGCTTGGACCAGGTCGTCCCAGTTGGAGATCTGCCCCGGAGGCAGGTGCTCCAACCAAGCGCGAGCGGTGTCGGAGAGGAACAGGGGGAGGTTGCGGATGATGAGGTTGTCATCGTCCGTTCCACCCAATTGGCAGGCCAGCCGGTAGTCCGCGAGCCACAGTTCCGGTCTCGTCTCCCCCGAGTACTTTGTGATAATAGTCGGGGGTCGGAACCGGGTCGGGAACGCCGCCCGTCGTATGGCCTGGCTGAAGGCCTGCGGACCGGGTGGATCGGGCGAGGGACTCTGATCCTCCCCGCTGTCGTAGCGTCCTCCACGCCTGGGGTGGTAGCCTCGGCGCACCCTCTCGTCGAGGTGGGCCCGATGGTCGCGGTGATGGTGCTCGTTGCCGAGGCGTCCCGGGGCCGCAGGCGCTGTGTTGCGCGTGCGCCCGGTGTAGACCGAGGCTTCCCGCACGAATCGGGAAGTCGCGGCATGATGTTCCGAGTGGTACCCCTGCCTTCGGGAGGCGGAGCTCTCGGCCCGTCGGACCGTGGCGCCTTCCAGGAGATTCTTGAGCTCTCCCTGGATTCGCCGCCCCTCGGTGGTCGATGGCTCTGGCATCGCACGGAGAAGCATTGCTGCTGCAGCCAGGTTCTGGCCGACCCCACTGGATGCGGGTGGCGGCCTGACCCTGACATCGTCGGCGATGCGGTGCTGGAAGCCCTGGGGTAGATGACGCATTTCTCCGTCCGGAGGTTGGCCCGCCCATGCCTGCCTAACGTCCCGGCGGATTGGCTCAAGCGCCCCTGCTCCCTCGTCGAGCCTGGCCTGCACCCCGCGGATTTGCTCGAGCTGTGGGTCATGGCCCCCCGTCTGAACGGGGACCACAGCTAGCTCCCGTGGGATGTCAACGCGAGGCACCGGCCTAGGGAGATCACCGTCCTTCGGCATGCCGAGATGGTTGCCTTCAGAGGGACCCCCTAGATCGACGTGGAAACATTCGCGGCTTGGGCCGCAGTCCTCGTCGCCGAGGCTGCGGCTACCGTCGGAACAGTCGGAAAGGCAGTAGTCGCATGCGGTCATGAAGTCCTGCATGGCACTAGGGTCGCCAAGTCTAGAGAAATCCCAACAGAAGTCGGGCTCGTCATCTTCCTCGGACCCCGAGGGCCCATAGGTCGAGACGTCCGTCAGCCGGTCCCAGGGTGACCGCACACGAAACCCCAGAGGGTTTGGACTCGCCTCTACGAGGGCGTCCGCCAAAGCGAAGCCGCTTGGCGGGTCGAGGCTGAATCCGAAAGGCATGAGATGGGAATCGGTCGGTACCTCTTGGTCGACGGGCGGTGATGAAGTCACGTCGGGGACTGACTGCACCGTCGTCTCAGGTACGAGGGTGACGTCCAGCAAGCCTTTCGCGAGCGTGCTGGCGTCGTCCGTTTGCTTGGGATTGGCGTGTCGCGGGGAGACGGCGCTCGTCTTCGTCTCAAACGCGAGGTCGATGCCCGACGCGCCCCCCGTTGGGGTGCTGGTGTCGTCGACTCGCTCGACAGCCGACGAGGCGCTGCCTCCTGCTTGGCCTTGGTTGCCCCGCCTCCTCCTCCGTCGGCGGGGGAGAGGACGGGGTGAGCTCGAATGTTGTTCTTCCACTACGCGGGGAAGACGTCGTCGATTCTGCCGCCGGCGGGCGGGCTGTCGGCCGCCATTGTCGCTGTCGCGCGGCGGTGGAAGGAGTATCATGTCGTAGCTGCCGTCGAGGGACATGAACTAAAGACTCCCGAAACGGAGCACCGTCCCGGGCTAGAGAGGTTGCTGGAGACTGCCCATCTGGAGCTTGACGGGAAGCTGTTCGTCAACACGCAGCAGGCCCCTACCTGGCGCGCCAACTGTCGGCGTTTCGAGACCGGGGGGTCCCTGGGCCGACGAGTGAAATGCCGCCGCGTGCCCCAGCCCAGATGGGTCGGCGCGAGGCCGAGCGCGAAGGGCAGAAGTGAGGCGGTCGGAGACGGGCGTGAGAGAGGTGGAAATCCCGCAGCCTTCGTGTTCGTCCCGCGCCCAGGTCGGGTGCGCTTGCAGTAGGGGGTTACAAGCGTCCACGCGGGAGAGGGAGCGAGCGGACTCACGGAGCGCCTGTCTCGTCCTCGTCCCCGCGCGGCCAACCCTCTGTAAGAGGGCCCTGGTCCTTCCTTTTATAGGCGTAAGGAGAGGATCCAGGTGTACAATGGGGGGTGTAGCGAAGTGTTATGTGTCTAGCGGAGGAGAGCTAGCGCCCTAAGTACATGCCGTCGTGGCAGCCGGAGAGGTTTTAGCACCCGGTTCGTGTGGTGTCGTGGCCGTCGGAGGAGCGCTGGAGCCTGGCGGAAGGACAGCTGTCGAAGCTGTCGAGTCCTTGCTGACATCCTCGTGCTTCTGTAAGGGGGCTGAGAGCCGCCGTCGTCAGGGAGCGTGCGGGGAGCCATCATTGCCTATCTGGCGGAGCGAGCCATATGGGACGCCGCTCTCGTTTCCCGCAGCCTGAGTCAGCTTGGGGTAGGGTAATGATGGCGCCTCCCGTCGATGTGGCCGGTCCACGCCCTAGGTTGGGCGATGTGGAGGCTCCTCCGAAGTCGAGGTCGAGTCTGTCTTCCGTGGCCGAGGTCGAGTCCGAGCCCCTGGGTCGGGTGAGGCGAAGACCGTCGGCTGAGGCCAGGGCAGAGTCCGAGCCCTGGGGTCGGGCGAAGCGGAGTTCGTCGTCTTCTGGGGCTGAGCCCAAGTCCGAGCCCTGGGTCGGGCGGAGCGGAGTTCGCCGTCTTCCGGGGCTTAGCCCGAGTCCGAGCCCTGGGTCGGGCGGAGCAGAGTTCGCCGTCTTCCGGGGCTTAGCCCGAGTCCGAGCCCTGGGTCGGGCAGAGCGGAGTTCGCCGTCTTCCGGGGCTTAGCCCGAGTCCGAGCCCTGGGTCGGGCGGAGCAGAGTTCGCCGTCTTCCGGGGCTGAGCCCGAGTCTGAGCCCTGGGTCGGGCGAAGCGGAGCTTCCTATGGTGCCTGCGGCCAGGCCTGACTGCCTGTCAGCCTCACTCTGTCAAGTGGCACTGCAGTCGGAGCGGCGCAGGCGGTGTTGTCTTTCTGTCAGGCTGGTCAGCGGAGCGGCGAAGTGACGGCGGTCACTTCGGCTCTATCGACTGAAGGGCGCACGTCAGGATAAAGGTGTCAGGCCACCTTTGCATTAAATGCTCCTGCGATTTGGTCGGTCGGCGCGGCGATTTGGTCAGGTTTGCTTCTTGGCGAAGACAGGGCCTCGGGCGAGCCGGAATTATGTTCGTCGCTGGAGGGGGGCCTCGGGCGAGACGGAGATCCTCCGAGGTCGGCTGCCCTTGTCCGAGGCTAGGCTCGGGCGAGGCGTGATCGAGTCCCTCGAATGGACCGATCCCTGACTTAATCGCACCCATCAGGCCTTTGCAGCTTTATGCTGATGGGGGTTACCAGCTGAGAATTATTAGACTTGAGGGTACCCCTAATTATGGTCCCCGACACTATGCGATATGATATGATGGTATGATGTGAAATGTTATTTGTGCCGAAGGTAAAAAACCACACGAATACACACCCAGACTCTACATCCCCTTGGGAACGACTTTGGAGTCTCTTCACCTTTTACTTAGGTGGTATTTCAGCTCTGCATTCTCTTAGGAACGAGTTTGGAGCTAAGCTCTGCATCCCCTTAGGAACGACTTTGGAGCTTCTTCACCTTTTACTTAGGTGTCATTTAAGCTCTGCATCCCCCTTAGGAACGACTTTAGAGCTTCTTCACCTTTAACTTAGGTGGCATTCAAGCTCTGCATTCCCTTAGTAACGACTTTGGAGCTTTGTGACTTACTCTGCATTCCTTTAGGAACGACTTTGGAGGTTTGTGAGCCACTCTTGTTACACTTAATGGTGTAATCATAGCCTTCTTACATTGGACTGAAGGTTATACCTTCTTGTGTTGTCTTTTTTAGATGAAAATGTAAAAACAAGAATAAGTAAAAATACATTGGACTAAAACACTCTTTTGCGGAAGCCTTCAGTAGATATGCCTTGACTCGGGCACAGTGTTGTTGACTGTGCGAGCTTCGGACTCCTCTCGAAGGTCACGCTGTTGCTGAATCTGTCGATGCCCTTCTGGCTGTTGATTGTGATTCAGGGCAGGCGCCAGTGGTGGTGGTGGTGGCAACTGAGCCCAGGAAGCTTGAGAATGACTTGCCAAAGCAACAGAAGTCGTAGGTTGTTGATTGCCTACGTACTCCGGGATATACTGAGAGTAGCACGAACTAGTATGCAAGACCTGGTTTGGCTGATTCTGTCGTGCTTCAGCTTCAGCAATTTCCTTCTGCTTTTGGATCATGACTTGGAATGTCCTTGTTGTGTGTCCCTTGTCTTCGCCACAGAATAGGCAGAACAGTTTCCAGGGCTGATTACCATACCTTCTCCTGAAGCTTCTCCCCCTCTACCTCTCGGAGCTAGTGGCATGTAAGAAGTTTGTTGCATTCCCGAAGACTGCGAGTTGTGCTGGCTGCTCTGAGTATGGTTGGTCCTATCATCATTTGCGTTGGGATTGTGGATTGTTCTGACATGCCTGGGGTGAAGTATTCCTCTGAAGCCCCTAGTCATCTCAGAATACCTATATGCTTCCTCCCTTCTTTAGCGAAAATCATTGTCAGCTCGGATGTATTCATCCATCTTCTAGAGAAGTTTCTCCAAGGTCTGTGGTGGCTTCCTTGCAAAATATTGAGCTATGGGTCCTGGTCGGAGGCCCTTGATCATGGCATCAATGACAATCTCATTGGGCACTGTAGGCGCTTGAGCTCTCAATCGCAAGAACCTTTGGACGTACGCCTACAGGTACTCCTCATGGTCCTGCGTGCATCGGAACATGGCCTGGGCAGTGACTGGCTTCGTCTGGAAGTGGAAGCTGGTGACTAGCATGTTCTTCAGCTTCTGCCACGACGTAATTGTCCCTGGCCGAAGAGAGGAATACCATGTCTGAGCCACACTTCTAACTGCCATGACGAAGGACTTTGCCATGACGACAGTATTGCCCCCATACGAGGATATTGTTGCCTCGTAGCTCATTAGGAACTGCTTTGGATCTGAATGCCCGTCGTACATGGGGAGCTGAGGCGGCTTGTAAGATGGTGGCCACGGGGTTGCCTGCAACTCTGCTGCCAAAGGAGAAGCGTCATCGATATCAAAGTTACCATGGTGAAAATCGTTGTACCATTCATCTTCATTGATTAGGCTCTCTTACGAAGCTCCCTGTGTTGGGGCCTTCGGTCTTGATCATCCTGAGTGATATGACGCATTTCCTCAGCTGCTTCGTTAATCTTCTTCTGAAGGTCAGCTAGCCGAAGCAACTTGTCCTTCTTCCTTTGTACTTGCTAATGAATGGCTTCTCGATCCCTGATCTCCTGATCCAACTCCTCCTGAGGTGTTGGACTGGTAGCCTTTATCTTCTGGCTCCTAGCTTCTCGCAGGGAGAGTGTCTCCTGGTTTGTGTCTAGTGGTTGCAGAGTAGCCCCTAGCACTGTTGTCTTCTTTGGCGGCATGGTGAAGCTGAATGCTTGCTAAAGGCGGTCGTTTGAGTTCACCGGAGGTGGGCGCCAATGTTGGTCACTTTTTCTCAAATGTCGTGGATCAAGAACAAGGCAACACAATCGTTAAAGGTTGAGGACCTTCGTATTTCGAAGCATTATCTCCATTTGGGTATAATGCTTATCGGATGAAGGTCTAGAGAGACATACCTTCATTATTTAATATGTGAATAGGGATGCGAAAGGATAAAGATGATAATTGCATTTCATTAATTCATTTATATTTGCATTCTATAAAACATAAATGAATATTTAATAGTATTAATATTACATTGATACCTTCGGCTTACTCGAAGGCGTGAATGCGAGAGAGTGATTACAATCCAACGTGAACAGTACGGTGCTACTGTTCATCTATTTATAGGCACGGGTCACAGCCCGGATAAACTTACAATCATGTTCCTGACATTCATTTATTATCATAACACAAAACATTGAGGACTAAATAGTCTTTGTTCCTTTTCAGTCACCATCATACTTGGCCTTCGTCATCACATCAAAACCGAAGCTCTTCGGCTATAGCCTCGTCGTCCATTCTTATTACCTACGGGCCACATCTTCACCTTGTTGTAAGAGAGAAACTTCATCCTGAAGTTGAAGCCCTCCCCCTGTAATAGTCCATGCCATACTGAAAACATATGGTCGGTCGTGTTTTTGAGGACCTTTGGAGGAAGAAGGCCCCGAACACTCATCTTCTGCATCCTTTTGAGCTTTTAAAGTTTTACTAAGAATTAGACCTTGGCAAACAAAGAAAGTACAAATAATAACGATAAGAATTACCACAAAAATAGTTCACCATAACAAAAATTACCAAATGCAAAGCCAAAGTGTACAAACCTTCAGGCTATTGTAGGCGAGGCTGTCTGCAAGTTGGTCCTTCGTCATTATAGACAAACCAAGCTCAAGTTTCGAATATCCCATGTTGTCCATCATTTCACGGCAAACATTAATCTCCTTACTATTTGGTAAACAATAAAGGAAGTCATCTTCGTCGTTTCCTCCATATACCAAGGACCCTCGGGGGTATTTTAGGTCCTTAGCATAATGTTGCACTTTGGCAATTTGCTCTTCTGATAGTTGCTTCCCTAAAGCATGTCGAACAATATATTCTAAATCAGCTTGGAAAGATGTTTGGGAGTAGGCAATGTTGACTTTTCCTTCGCTAGCTCTGCTGGCTTAGCCCTTGAAGCTTTAGCCTCAGTGTGAGTAGGAAAAATGCGTGCAGCGGTTACTTCCCCTGAAGCTTCGATAAAAGGAGTTGGCATCTTTGAAGATTTTAAAATAGCATCCAAAATGCTTGCCATCCTCCTTTCCTTAGGAGTCATTGTTGTGGTTGCAGCAGTGGTTAGCTTCGGCAACTCAGTTGTGGTTGGGGGACTCATCAATCTTGAATGCTCTTCTGCTTTTGAGCTCTTTTTATGAGACTGCTTTACTAGATTGGCACTAGCTTCAACCGTCGCAGCAGGAATCATCTCCGAAGCCAAAGGGATAGCTTTGGTCTGTTCAGCAATCTCTATCCTCTTTGTATCGGATATTGCAGCTGACCTTTTTATAGAATGTGGCCTCGGCCTGTGAGTTAAAAATTTAAGTTTGTTCTATTTAGGCGTGGTGGAAGAGGAGGAGGCTGCCATTTTCCTTTTCAACCCTTGTTTTCGGGCAGGAAAGCAGTAATCAGGATAAAAAAATCCAATAACATCAAAAACTCTATTCAACCTCCTCTTTCCGCGAGCGCCGAAGGCAGTGGTCATAGCTTCATCCTCTGCCTTCGAATAAGCTCGCAACAGCTCGTCACTGGTGGCCTCAACAGCCTAAAGCCAATCGCCACTCGGTTCATCAAATTGACTTCTATAGCGATAGGTGTATCTTAAGTAAACCAGACCACCTTCGCTGGAGCCGGCAACGGTCTCCTTCTGCATCTTCCAGTCGCTCACAAGTGGCCACACCTTGTAAGAAATATGCTCATGTACCAAATTTATGGTACCAATGTAAGTGCACACAGTATTGAAATCCATCAAACACGATTGCACTTCATTTCCACTTGCAATTAACGGCATATTAATGCCAAAGCATGATCGTATGGGACGTTGGATAATACCCTTTACATCTTCCCTTTCACTCAGATCATTCTTGACATAGAACCATTGTTTCATCCAAGAACCCGGCCACTTCTTTCGGAATGTCGGCACGGGATACCTCGCTTCAGAGCGGTGCACAAAGTTGTAGCACCTGAAGTTGTTGTGATATTGTTCCTTCTCAGTTGCCTTTGTCTGGTAAGATAATTCATGAATGTTGTAGAAGCACTTGGCATCTGGCTCCAGCCCTTGGCTTCTCATAGCCAAAATAAAAACTCCAACTTTAATTAAGGCTTCAGGTGTAAGTTGATGAAGGTATATCTCAAATTTCTTTAGCACTTCGACCAGCATCTTGTGCAATGAAAAACGAAGTCCAACCTTCATAAAACTTTTAAATACTACCACTTCGTCTGCTTCAGGAAGTGGAACAGTGTTTTCTCCTCCAGCCCTCACTATGGATATGTCGTGGAAATATTTTCCCTTCATTGCTTCAATTTGTCGTTGCTTAACAGTTGATTTCCCGAAAACAACATGGCTTGGCCTCCATGGCCAATCTTCGGCATCTTCGTTTTCACTTTCAACATCAAAGCTCTCGTTATCGCTGGAATCCCCAGATAGTCCAGCTAGCATTTCATCAGTGATTTTCTCAACGTTGGTCCTTTCAATGGTTTCGTAGGAACCAGCAAGTGTGGGGTCTACAATCTTCTTGTCTTCGGTCATTTCGATGATGATCACAGAAAAACCGAAACTCAAAAACAGTTGCACTCACAGAAGAAGAAAGCTAAAACGGCAATCACAGCACAAAAAGCTAGATAGCACGAAAAATATTCATAGCGCAAGCCTCTGTAAATATACACAAAGCACCATTGAGCGGTGGGTCCCACGATTCAGAATGATTCGCTATTCTAGCGAAGGAAAGGTGTTATTTCGGACCTTCGGCTAAAGGCCTTAGTTCATATCGCAATCTGAATTTGTTACAAAGAAACAAACTAATACTGCGAGGGGCTACTATTGGTGGCCTTCCTCTTCCGAAGGTCCTCAAAAACACGACTAACCATTTGCTTCTAGTGTAATGTTGATTATTACAGGAGCTTTGTCACAAACAAAGGTTCATGATGGGAGTTGTCTCCTCCGTCGAAGGTCTGCGTGAAGGCATTGTCTGAAAGCAATAACGATGAATGCCGAAGCTACAACCGAAGAACGATATCTTCGGCTTAAGGTGGCGACGAAGGTCAACCATGATGCAGAGTCGAAGAGAAAAAGACCAGTTAATCTCTGATGATTTGTCCTATGATTATGTGAACATGTTAAGGTTATAAATGTATTTTTACTCGGTCTGCGTTCCGTGCCTATAAATAGGTGAAATATTACCCCATACTGTTCACACTGGATTGTAATTGCTCTCGCGTCAACGCCTTCGAACAAGTCGAAGGTATTAATGTAATAGATATCTTGTTAGTATTTATATGTTCATCATAAAATAAATATATGAATCGGCATATGAATGAATAATATTTATCATCTCTATGAATTGATACTTACGAATGATGAAGGTCTGTCTTTCACGACCTTCGTCTGAAGATCATCATATCCAAAAGGAGATGATGCTTCGTAGGACGAATGTCTTTAATCTTTAACAATTGTGTTGGCTTGTTCTTAATTTACAGTGTTTGAGAGCAAGTGACAACAAGACCACTTTTAGCACAGTTTGTTCCGTAACATTGGCGTTCCTTGTTTGGAAACGAAGTTGTTTCCAGAATGTGAAACGAGACCATGTTCCATGTTCTAGATTGCTAAGGTCCCGCCACCATGCATCAAGGTCGATTCAATGAAGATCGCCGGAGATTGATGAGGGCAATTGGCCACTTATCCTCCCCAATTTAGAAGAACAAAGCGGATTACATAAAAATCAGGTTAGGTCAGTCGTCAAGCAAATACATCACAACCGGCTCAAAGTATCACTAATAGCTAATAACATAAACCGCCGATAGTGACACAAACCATCACTACTGAGTACTGATTGCAAAATCATCTAGTAGTGCAGTAAACACAGTAATGATAGTCCAACCATGTTTTCACCCAAAGACCAAACTAGAGAAAGCGTAGGGGTTAACAGAGCGAGAGTTGTCGATACTTGTGCATACAAAAAGTCAAGGCAGTTTCTCATCTGTTGTGCTTGGCACAGGTGGCAACGTGGCTAGGAACACAATTTACCAGATTGCAAATATCATTTGACGATCTCAGAGTACATGTTCCTTCTCAGGGTTCTACAACGGTAGAGGTTGTTGGCACCAACAATTTGGCTTTTATTCACTCGAATGACCCCCCCCCCCCCCCCCCCCCCCCCCCCCCCCCCCCCCCCCCCCCCCCCCCCCCCCCCCCCAAAAAAAAAAAAAAACCGTGACACCAAAACGATAAGTATAATGTAAACACCAAAACAATAAGTATAACGTCATGGAAATATTCTCGCTGGCACGTTAGTAGGTGTAGCCCTTCTGGAACATGCCTTTCTTCGCCTCGTCGCTCTCACCCTCACCAGTGTAGCGACCTAGCTGTGCCAGCGAGTTGGCCTTTGCGCGCACCAGCAGGGCCTTCTGCGCCGCCTCGACGTTCTCGGGGCGCCCTTGCCATGTCTTCAGCACCGAGTTCTGCAGAGCCCGGGCGTAGGAGAATGATACGTGCCATGGGTTCGGAGACTGGTTCATCGCATTCAGGTTCAGAGTCGCCTCCACCTCGGACTGCCCACCAGAAAGGAACTGCAGAAGGAATCAGTTATAGCGATTGATGATCTGATTTTATATGCAGGTTATTTGCTCCCAAGAGTCAAGATGATACCATGATTCCAGGAACAGCGGGTGGCACTCTCCGCCTGAGCATTGTTAGCGTGTACTTTGCGATGGCTTCTGGAGAAGCCTTCTCCTTGTGGTCGGCTCCAGGAGTGACCATGCTGGGCTTCAGCAGGATACCCTCAAACAGAACATTGTTCTGGGCCAAGTAGAAGAACACCTCAGACCACACTTTCTCTGCCACCTCAAGAGTTCTTTCGATCCCATGGTCTCCATCAAGAAGGATCTCTGGCTCCACAATTGGCACTAAGCCATTATCCTGTAGATTATTCATGTTGAAACATGATAAACAGAAATGGCATTATTTCTGACCAGTGTAAAGTTGTAAAGCATGCACTCAAATCAGGCTGTAAGAGTCTGTAACAAAGGTTGTAAAGTTGTAAAGCATGATTCCTTTTTCGCTTCATTTCACGAATACATGTGTGGCGTCAGCTCAAATAGAAGTGCATGTTAATTTGTTAAGCACGCTGTGTGCCTAAGGATAATAATATATTAGATGCTTATAAACACCTCAGGCTGAACACCAAATAAATTCATACATCATTCTGTGCAAATAAAGTCTGACCCCCATTCAATCCATTCAAACACCATGTCTTTCTATTCACAGTAACTGCAGCACAACTAATAAATATGATTTCACGAACAGCACAAGTGCCCATATGAATGCAGAAAGGTACATCACCAAAGCTCCATGAGCCAGCAAACAAAATTTTATCGAGATGTTTCTACGGTTGCAGTTTATTTTGTTACCTGAGCAATAGCAGCATATCGAGCAAGTCCCCATGCTGCTTCCTTCGCTGCTAATGCAGATGGACCACAAGGGATGCTAACAACAGTCCTCCTTGAGAATATCAACAACCATAGCAACTTTAGAAAGGAAACAACAATAAGATTAGTTAACACATGAATAATTGGAGTATGAACGAACCACTTTGCGAAGCGCGCCCCCTGCTTATAGTACTCAGCACACCTTGAAGCCAAACCATCAAGACCTTGGCACCACGATTCATTGTTGGATCCAGGCAATGGAACTAAGCCCTGATTCATGAAACCAAAGCAATCAAGTAGTGAAAACCATAATGTTAAAAGAAATGTGTGCGCTAACTGCTAACATGATATAAAAATAAGATCATGACACGCATACCTTGTCAACCTTGATGCCAGGCATGATATTCTGATCCTTCAAGCAGTCAACAAACTTCCTGCCATCTGTAGTTGATTGATAAAGAGTCTCCTCAAAAAGAATAGCACCAGAAATGTATTCACCAAGACCAGCAGTTGTCAGCAAAAGCTGCCTGTAAGCCTGGCGGTTAGGTTCTGTGTTGTCCAAACCAATTGACGATAGCCTCTTTCCACATGTTGCATTTGACTCATCAATTGCCAGAATACCACGTCCAGGGGAAGCAACCGATTTCTGCAGATAAAGTTACAACGATTAGATTAGTATTCACACATAAACAACAGAAAAATGAATCACGGTTAAGAAGAAATCAGCAATAGTGGAAAAGGAGAATGACTTAGAACTTAGAGGAACAGATTGTGATACTAAAGTTCAACCAATCAAACAGTAATGAGTGTCAATTCCAATAGATGAAACACATAACTTAAAATATGGTCGACAGGCTTGCACGAACTTACTATCAATCAACAGGCACAAACAAAGAAGCATTGCAGTTGGTATCACATAAGCTCTAATGTATCCACATTATATATAGCAAGTGCCAATTTCACACTTTAGCACTACTTTTAAGTTTTGTACATTGTAGGTCTTTGCATTGAAACTCAGAAATCAGATGCGCGA
This sequence comes from Zea mays, assembly GCF_902167145.1. Lineage (NCBI taxonomy): Eukaryota > Viridiplantae > Streptophyta > Magnoliopsida > Poales > Poaceae > Zea > Zea mays. The sequence continues at coordinate 10,266,126 of NC_050103.1, forward strand.
AATCATCATTAATCAGAAATCAGATGCAGAGAATCACCAGCATTTCGACAAATACATAAATTATTACAATTAAGATGCCACAAAAGGTCAAAAGCTCCTATTGCCTTTCAACCAATTTGGTGACATTAGCAGTTCGATCGTCTTCAGATCAACACTCCCCTGAACTGAAGTCCATGCTAATAGAAAAGTTGTGCAGAGACTGAAGCAAGAATGAAGCAGTCAAAATGAATATACTTCATTTTTAAGTGCCACCAGAGGCAGATAGATAATCAAGATATTTTTTTAATAATATCAAAATATGAACACACATCAATAAGCACACAATTCAAATGATTACGATTAGGAGTCTGGTAGAGGCCAGAAACAGTAAAGCCAGTGAGAACTTTGTCAATTCTATCCAAATATTCAGTATATCAGATTTTGTATGGGATCTTTGAGCAGATAAAAGCACAAGAAACACGGTTTTATGCACCCACAGCTGGACGTCCCTAAATAACACAGGATATGTGCACATCGCCTAATCTCTTAGGCACTTCTATGGCATCTGGCATCCCAATTTTGTTTGCATGGAGAAGAATACGATGAACAATGCAGCTTGCATTCAAGTAAAGCACTTCTCCATCGCAACAAATAGGTACCCAGACAATGTTTCTTCAACCTACAATTGAATGGGAGATTTTTGATATTTGACACCCAATTTGCATGACTTTCAGGGATTTGACACCCCTGTCACAATGACATGCGGCATCACGGTGAGTAGTTGACACGTGGACCAGGGTATCAAATCTTAAAATTTGTCCATCTGAATCGAGTAAACCAAAAGAAAACCGGGGTTTTCCTCATCATCCTAGTCCTGCCGAACAGTCCCCATCACCGCGTTCACACATCAACAGATACAAACAAAGAACCGTCCCTAACGTCACAGATCGCCGCGTAAGGCACGTGCAACACTCCAAGAGCCAGATCCTCCGGTGGGCAGTCAACCCACTCAGACCGAAGGGAAGGGACAGACGTAGGGTTTGCTGGCGGTGGCGCCGGGGCTCACCGCGGTGGAGACGAGCTCGTCGGAGTAGGAGCCTGCCGCGGCGCGGATCACCGTCGCGCGGCGGGCGGGCGCGGACCGGCGCGCGCGGCCGCCAGCCAGCAAGCTGGTCGCCGGGGAGCTCAGCTTCGCCGTCGCCATAGCCATCGGTTGGTCCCGAGTTGGTCTGGTTCGTCAGGTGCGTACGCGATCGGTCGGTCGGCGCTTTGGTTTCACGAGGAGAGGAACTGGGTTGGTGGCAGGCAGACGAGGTTTCCGTGAGGGAGAGACACGAGAGAAACTAGTAGGACGGTACTTTTACGCCTAGGTCCTTTCTCTTTCACTGATTTAATTTTCCATTTCTTGAAACACCTGCTTGACCTTTTCTTTATTCGTTTGTAAGTGCAAAATGGCCATTCGCTATTTTTGTGGATGCCAAAGTGATTATTATTCTAGCCATGTTTCGGACCAGAAAGATATCCTCAGATTATGTAGCAGATTTGTGAGTCTTCAAAATATACATTGTTTGGCTTTTTCGTTGATTTCACTTTGGTCAATTTGCTGCCCCGAGTCGATGTATTTTTCCGCTGGGGATTGAGGGTGTCTGTAAATACGGAATACATCGAGGACCAATAGCAATGTTTGGTTACTCTCCTTGGCCGTCTCCGCCGCCGGGCGGATCCACCGAGGCCACCCGCCACCCCCACCCTAGTTTGTGTACTTTTGTTTTGGTTCTTTCTGCGATCATATCAATGGACGACGACACAGGCGCCGAGGCGCGACGCTTTGAGCCTTCGGCCCTTGGACGACACAAGCGGCAAGCCCGTACTAGGACCTCGAAGCCTTCATCAGGTATGAGGCCCAGTCCATTTTAGATTTAGTTTTTTTTTACATCCATGCACTTAAACTTGACCAGGTGTTTAGTTTTGCCCGTAGTCTGAAAAATTCCCCATTTCTACCCTCCCGAGGGTACAAAAAGCATCAGAATACTGTTTGACCATCATGTCTATTCTATGACTGTGTTGCCAACTGTCGTTACCGTGAATTGCAGCGGGCCTCGCGACCCCTCTCCATCCAAAATTCCCCGAATCTATCTAATCCGTAACCCCATGTTAGCCCCAATGCATTTAAATACCCCTAACTGAACTGTGGACTTGTGATCTGCACATGTCACGCTCGGGTGCTATCTGCGACCGCAAGCAGCACTGAAGGAAACAGGTGACGTCTAAGAGGGGTAAATTAGGACTTCTAGAACTTTCACTAAATTAAGCCACAAATAAATTCCTAGAGCAAAACCTATGCAATTAATAATGTGCAAACTAGGTTTTGTCTAAGTGTTGTTATCTCTACTGCAATGTCTAAGTTTCAATCCTAAACAATCTAAGTATAAAAACAAACTGTGACTTACCATTCGCTTAGCCCTATGCCCTTGCATATACACCTATGCCCTTGCATCAGAACCCCTATGCCCTTGCATATACACCTCCACATCCGTGGGCGTACGGCCGGATTTGACTTCCTGTACATAAAAGTTATAATGACACATTTCTATGTGATTCAAAGTTACGACAAACTGTGACTTACCATTCGCTTAGCCAAGCGCACATGACCATCACCGCCGTAGTTGTGGAACGACTCAGTCCCACGGTTTCCCCTGTTCCTTTCGGAAATGGCACGAAACTCCGGGGAAGCCCACCATCTGCACAATGCCCGATAACCGTCTGATCGGGTGGCCATCCACGGCACCGACACCTACATAAAATTTTTTAAATAAAGCAAGCAAATACATGGCTTTGTGCGATATGAGAGGCAACAACCTGTTTACCTCTAGGTATTGCTCCTCCGTCAAGTAAATTGATGACCACTCGGCCTTTGTATTTGGCATCGGTCGATCATCAGCATTTGCTCTGTACCATGCCTTTATAGCCTGAATTCGTGCATAGTACATTGCATCTGCAACGACATCGTTCGCGTTAAACTCAAACACGTAACGAGCGTTCATATCATATGATCCATCGTCCGGCAACTTGTACCGTTTCTGCAAAAACCATAGTGTTATCATAAAAGCAAACATATATGGAATAACTAAAATAGTATAAACAAGTCATACCCAGAATGCATCCCAAACTAGTGCCTGTGTGTTGCCAAACGTTCTACAGACACCATAGCGATAATGCTCCCAAGTGGTGGCGGGGACAGACTCGCCAGTAGGCAAAGTCACAAGACCAGGCCAGTGCAGACGAACAAGATTACCAAGAACCATGTTCACCTGCCTGTAGTGTCCTGTGCCTGTGAACGAGTCGTCGATCCAAGTCCTGCAAACAGAAATCAATGTAGAAATTAAAACATAACTTTCAATAACATTTAAGCAAAGATATGTCACTCACTTTCCACTAGGCTTTATCACAACCCGAGATTCGGGTGGAAGCTCTGGAGGTGGTCCAACAAAATGCAGCTTCCTCGTTCTCTTAACTCGAGAAGTTCCAGACCCAGCTGCAGAATCTCCACCAGCCCCAGAATCCCCAGCCCCAGAATCCCCACCAGCGTCGTCTCCAGCATCATCTCCCACATTATCTCCACCATCATCTTCAACATCATCTCTTGCATGATCCTCTACCAATGGTTCCTCAATTTCAGCATCCTATGAAACAAATAACTTACATCATACAATATTAAGTAACTCAAATAATGTAATTTAACAACTAACTTACATCTTGTGGAGGCAAATGTTCTGCCAGCGCTCTCCGTCTGCTCATGGTAGAACCTGTGCCCTGAAAAACTGAATCCTCACCCCTCGAGCTGCTCCTCGAGCTACTCCTCGACCCAAGCAAACTACGAGCTAAAGACTTCATTTTCTTTGACATCCTATTTTAACAAAAATAAGTTAGTACATAAATCGACAATAAAATAATAAAATATGCAATAAAATCATAAAATATGCAATAAAATCATGATCCATACTCGTCAATCGTAATCGTAATCAAAATCAGGATCTAGTTGCTTTCGTCGATTTAATGGACGCCAAGTAGCTTTCTTCTTTCTCGTCACTCGTTTTCTTTTTGGAGGAACCTCTACATCATTTTGATCGCCTAATAAAGATTCTTCCAACATTTCAGTTTGTACATTAAACGTGCTTGTAAGTTCTTCGTCTTGGAAAATCTCAGCAGCCCCCACTTCCTGCTCGATTTGACTTTCAACATAACCAGCATCACCAGGAGCATATAGTCGTTCACGCGGATTAACTTTGTACACTACCCTCCAATCAAAAGCATCAATGTTATGCATTAGAATCAAGGCTTTCATGTAAGGGAGTTCCCATAGACCACATTTGTGAGTCCAATTATGCTCGGTTCCATAACCTTCAAAACGATTTCCATGTTCGTTTAGTTTCAAATCATTAAGTCTCGCGAGAATCTCTGGACCACTTAGACGCTTGGGTGGTCCCCTCGTCACAATCGTGTCCTTTTTAAAAGCGTTCCTATCGAACCTGAACGGGTGATCCTCTGGCAAAAAACATCTATGGCAATCGAAGTAACATATCTTTCCACCAAACTTTAGTCAAAAGCATAAAGTGTCTTCAACGCATATAGGACATGTCAAAATCCCATGACAACTCCATCCAGCAAAGATACCATAAGCCATAAAATCATGAATAGACCATAAAAACGCGGCTCTCAGGTTGAACTTCTGTTTCTTGTAACACTCGTACGCCTCGACTCCTTCCCACAAAATTTTCAATTCTTCAATCAGGGGTCTCATCATCACATCGATCTTTGTTCCAGGATGATCCGGACCAGGTATTATAAGACACAAGAAAATAAATTCATATTTCATGCAAAGAGCTGGTGGAAGGTTGTATGGAACAGCAAAGACGGGCCAACATGAGTACGACGTTGCAGTTAGATTGAATGGCGAGAAACCATCTGTTGCCAAACCGAAGCGGACATTCCGCACTTCATCAGCAAAGCTGGAATCAAAAGCATCTAGTGCCTTCCATGCATCTGTATCAGCTGGGTGCACCATGACATTTGGATTCTCACGTACCCCTTCTTTGTGCCACCTCATGTGTCTGGCTGTATTCTTGGAGATGAACAAACGTTTCAACCGAGGTATGAGAGGCATGTAACGAAGCTGCTTACGTGCAATCTTCGTAGTCACGGTCAAACCATCGTCGTTTTTAACCTCAACGAATCTACGCTCACCATATACAGTACACTTCTTCTCACCTGCGGTCTCCTTCCAGAAAAGCATACAATTATTTTCACAGACATCGATTTTTTCGTAGTCCATACCGAGGCCAGATAACAGCTTTTTAGACTGATACATGTCCTTTGGCATCTTGTGATTCTCCGGAAGTACATCACTGATCAAGTTCAAAAGTTCCTTGTAACGGTTGTTTGAGAATGCAAACTTAGACTTAATAGCCATAAGTCGAGTCACAAATACAAGGACGGTCACTTTTGTGTGCTCATGCAACGGCTCTTCGGCAGCTTTAAGGAGCTCGAAGAACTTCTGAACCTCAGGTGTAGCTGGATCCTCAAACTCGGTGGGTTGACCGGGGTTCTCCGAATCGACGGTTAGAAACTCATGGCGTACATCGTCAAGCATCTCTTCCATCCTATCGTAGTCCTCCTCTTCATGTGACTGAACTTCCGATACAATACGAGGAGGTGGGTCCTCACCGTGGTGCACCCACACCTCATAGCCTGGCATATAACCGTTCTTGCAAATATGTATCGACATAGTCCTCCTGTCAAGGAAATTAATGTTCCGACACTTGCTACAAGGGCACCTAACATCGGTTCCAGTCTCTGACCGAGCAAAAGCATGGTCGAGAAAAGCATCAGTCTTGGCCACCCACTCACTTGATAGAGCACCTCTTTTCTTCCAACCTTCATACATCCATCGACGATTCTCCTCCATACTAGATACGAGACGTTAACTTAATTAGATAAGTAATGCACGGGCCATCCGTTTTTACGAAGAAATCACGCCCCTACATCTGTAGGAAAGGATAGGTCCTAAACCCACCCAGGAGTGACCGACGAGGCCGTGTTTATGACAAGACATGTGGTTGTGCGAAATTTCGGCAGCATAACCCCGTTGTTCTCCAATCGCACGCCTAAAAATGGTGCAATTGGATAACAGAGAGGTTATGCTGCCGAAACTAAGCAGGAGCACATGCTTTTGTCATAAACACGGACTCTGTCGGTCACCCCGAGGCTGTCCAATAAAGGGACAATTCCGGCCCAACATACCTCACATGCGTCGCTTGTAAGGTGTGTTGGGCCGAAACGGGTGACGCCTAGGTTTCGTTTGTTCACACTACGATACACTATGATTAACTATAATCATCGTGCATTATTAAATAATTAAACTAATAAACCACAATACAATATTACATACGAAATAACATTGTTATAGATGACAAATCATATAAAATGACCTTATTTCCGAGGGCATAATAATTACCCTCGGAAATTAAAAATTTAAATTATCTAAAGCACCACTAAATAAACTAAAACAAGCTAATTTAATTACGTAATCAAATTTTGGCCGTCGGACATAACAAACTAAACAATCAAATACATTCATACATACAATTCTAATCAAATACATTAATACATACAATTCTAATAAACAATGTTAAGGATACTCACTTAGCGGTAGTTGTGGCTATGCCGTTGGCGAGGAGCAACAGCGCGGGAGACACCGGACAGCGGGCGTGGGGAGCCGGACGGCGGCCGGCGCACGGGGCGGCGGCGAACGGGGCAGCACCGACGGTGTGTGCACGGGGCGACCGGCGGCGGGCGTCGACAGGGGGCGGGGCGGCGACGGGACTGTGGGCGGCGGGGCAGTGGGCGGCGGCGGGGCAATGGGCGGCAGGGCAGTGGGCGACGGGGCGGCTGACTGCAGACGGCGGTGGCGGCGACGGGCGGCGACGGGCTGACTGCAGAATGGAGCGCGCGTGAAAATGAAACGGCGCGCGGGGTCGGATCCGCGTTAAAACACGTTATGTCCGACGGTTATGGACTCGGCCGTCGGACGTAAGCTTATGTCCGACGGCTGGCAGCGTAGCCGTCGGACATAACACTCTATTTCCGAGAGCCAGAGGTGGCCGTCGGACATAAGCTTATGTCCGACGGCCTCGTAGGCAGCCGTCGGACATAAGCTGACCGTCGGATGTTTGTTATTTTACTGTAGTGTCTGAGCAAGGCATTGGATGTGCCACTACGACGTACGCATGCATGTACGTGCCTCGACGACAGAAACGCAGTGACTGCTGTATACGTACACAGAAGAGAAGAAAATGAAGCCAGCAGCAGTTGGCTAGCTTGACTGGAAGGTGTTGTTCTGTAGCGCGGCAGGTCGTGCTCCGTCCAGGCTGTGCATGCCTGCCGACCGACCACCAGTCCACCACTCACTCCACTGCTTCCTCTGTGGGCTGTGGCCGCAGCTGCACTGCCCGCCGATTCCGCTTCTGCTCCAGGCTCTCCACCCAGCTAGCTACTCCATCCTCAGCTAACTGTATAATATAATACAGTAGTAGTATCGGTCCGTGACGTACGCGGCTCGCCGTACAACCCCTAATTATACCGTGTTTATAGTTTATCTAAAATATTGTTTTTTACTATTCTACACTATAGACTGTAATGTTCGAAGAGTAGAATTTGAATATGAATACGAGGATAGATAAGAGATAGTTTTAGAAATTAGAATCCAATCCCGGTCTACAATGTTTCCTCGCCAGCGACTTCCCAGCTAGCCTGCTGGTGGTTGCGGCGTCATCGCCAGTCAAGCCCATGCATGCATCTTGTGATTAGTTTCAACTATTATAGACAACCTTGGATCTGATCTGCATCTGATCCACTCTGTTCATTCAGACAATCCCTGCGCATCACGTATGTATGTATATATGCTGTACCACCATCCCACTTGCAGTGCTACCTCTGACTGGCCAGTAGAAGATATGAGAGAGGGTTTTCAGACAATCCTTTGAAGAACAAAACGACGTCTTGTACTGTTTCCAACAGGAATGTCTAGGATATGTAGGACATGCATATATGTCTTCAGCTCAGCTCTCCTGTGCAGGAGACTGAGAAGTAGATACCTGCTGCTCGCTCCTGTTTTACCACAAAGACAGACAGCTAGGTAGGTGAAGTCTACCAGCAGTGATCACAAGTTCTTCCTTTTTTTTCCCCCACCCAATTCCACAGTACATATGCCTTATCACTAGGTTACTGGAAAGGTAGCTTGAACATTGGCCTAGCTACTATGAATGTGTTTCATTATTGCATGTTGCCTGCATGGCAATAGGATGGATCACACGAACAACAGTGCCCTGTGGCAGTAACCAAGACACCACTGGTTATCACCAGGAACAAAGTCCGGAAAACCATGCACCCCCATACATGCCGGCAGCATGCATGCATGCACACTGCGCTGTAGCACAGCAGTAGTGGCCGATCCAGAGACAGCTCATCGACTGAGAATTTGCAAAAGCGGCACGTACGGATCTAGCTAACCATCTAGTATTAGATGCTTGCAGCTGTGTATCGTAGAATAATCGATATGTATATGCATGTATATACACAGATTATGTTAATGCAGTGGGGAGCGAGGTAGCCTTTCAGGCGCCCCAACGGCGCGCGCGGCTTGTCTTTGCTTTGCTTGCATCCGGAAGCACTACCTTTTGGCTGTTCTGAAGCATCCATCCATACGAATGCGATCTTTGAGGGGTGCGCGGAGACGCATCCGATCGCTAGCTGCCTCTACGTGAGCGCGCGCAGATCGAGCTCTGATGGTCAGGTCAGCCATGGCGCTACGGATGCACGCGTGGATAGGACAGCGCATTTGACATCACGCGTTCTGTATTGTTTATTCTGAAGATTTGGCAGAGACATTATCTTACCTTTTTTTTTTTTTTTGCATCTCACGCAAGCCTCCTTTTCCCTGTGAACCCTTCCGTGCATCTGAACAGGGGATGCTACTGGTTCAGGTTACAGCATGGAGTTGTCCTTGTGTCCTACACTTTCTACTTCACTTTTCCAGACATTTTTGCCGTCCTACCGGTGCTAGGGTGCTGTTGACCGCACACTGGCGGCTAGAGATAGTAGGCCAAATGGTGATCCCATTCCCGGCCCGGTAATAATAGAAGCAACAGTGAATAGGAACTGATGAGCGTACCGCCAGGCTAGCTACCAGCTAGTAATACTTCACGTACTAACTATAAACACTGCAGTGCTAATTTTGTTTCTGCACAGCAAGTATATATTTGTTTACATTCCATTAGTTACTGATGCACGCGCCCCTCTTGACGGCCGCCGGGTACATACTTTCGTGTTACTTAGGGTGCGTTTGATTGTAATGATAGAACAAGATAGTATAAGACGATCTCTTAAATAATATTGTTTGATCTAGGCTTAGAGGTTGAGACATAATTATCCCATTGTTGTTTCCAATATTCTTCAAAATTGGAGAGATGAGAGAGGACGCCAGAGGATGTCTATGTCTTGTGTGTCTCCAACTGTCCCGCAGCCAAACGTATGCTAGGAAAACAGACTCAAATGGAGAGCTAGCGCAAACACGGAATCATGTTGATGCATGTATTTTACCGTATCTATCTCCTTGCATCGAGGGTATCTTCTGCTTATCTACAGAAACTTCCCTTCTTCCAGTGCCAGCAGCATGCAGAATTGCAGATGGCCATATGCAGATCGATGAGTCATCAAGTTGCCTCCTGGAGAAAAACAAAGGGATCAGCTCATGCTATCTCCAGTAGATTTTCTATTCTATCTTATTCTATATTTTAAACTTCTCTATAAAAACGATATCAAACAGTGCCGGGTTCCCTATTTTACACACTTTACTAGAGACAACAACAAAGCATGGCAAGCTACGTGCCAAGGGGAGGAGGATTTGATTGATGTGATCATCTTCTTTTAGAACAAGAGACCGTGAGTTTTGAGTTGGAACTGATCTCTGTTCCATGCGTGGTTGTTTCTCAAGATCCCATCTCACCCAATCAAGAACAAGGGAGTAATATTTAATTCCCTGAGATGAGGTGCCATAGTAATCCAGATCTCTCCTGTCACTTCAATTGCTATCTCAAATATTATAATCGCACGACCATACGAGCCATGCATGAGATTAATTCCTAGACACAATAATGCATGAACAAGAACAATATCCCAGAATGAAGTGTACATATAGCCGCGCGAAGGTAATATGTTAACCACTGGACTAAATGAATTGTGGCAATATTAATCATTAGGCTAAATGTGCCTTCGTAGTTAATACTACTATATAGTGTTGCTTAACCCTTTAGCAACCAAGTAAGCTTTATAACGATCTATAGATTCATCAACTTTCCTTTTAATTAATTGGACAAACTCATTTACAATCAATAACAGTATTACTTTTCCTTGGAGAAACTAATGCTAAGCTTGTTATTATTCATAAGATCCAAAACCTATGCATCCATGGTTCTTTCCAATGAGACTATGTAATTCATCTTGCACATCATGAGGTTTATTAATTGAAGGACCGAGATATCATTATGAGGGGGGTGAATAGGCATTTGCTACTGTAGTCACAATGATGCCAAAGAGTGACAGCCTTTCTAAAACTCTACTGTAAACTATGACCTCTAATTTTCACTTATCGAAACCTATATAATAAAGTAAACTATCTAGATGTACAACTACAGGTTTACTAAGTGTATTGCTATATTTACTGTAAAAGAGTTATGAAACCTAGTTCCAATCCTATTAACTAGCCTAGCAATTTAGACTAGAAAAGTAAGCACACAATCTAGGTGCACCAATTAAATGTTGAAGCTTAAATTAGATAGATATACAAAATCTTGTTGATAACTCTAGTATTTTAGTGAGGTATCGAGAAACTTGTGTGTCACACCCGGGCTTTAAAGGACAAAGTCGGGTGCATCTCATACATGCGCCAAAGAAGACAACATATATAATAACAGAGTGTATAGAGATAAATGTCATAATAACATCAGAGCACTTATTACATAGCGGAAGACTTATTACAAAATAAAAGAATAAACATAAAACGAACTAAGGATCATCGGCGCCAAAGTCAACTGGGAACGCCACCTAGATCAGAACAAACTCCTCGCCTTGTGGCTCCTCCTGAACCACCTGTACTTGTCCTGTGGGGGGTGTGAGACAGCAAGGGTGAGCTCACACATGTTCATCGCTCAACAAGTTGTGGGGAATAATGTGGCATGAACTCACCAAAGGTGGGAGTTCATGAAGTGTAAGGCTAATCAACAATAGAGGTTAAAGCTGAGCATTGCTTTTATAAGTTGGTCAAAGTTTTATTAGCAATTACTAGATGTAAGTAAATACCAAACCATAATAAGAATAATAGAACAAAATTAATAATAAACCCATGCAAATGCAAATGACAAATTGAATTTAAGTTCCATAAATTAATCATCGGAGAGTCCTGAGCTGCTCTTGACCGTGAGCTCGGCTAGTATACCAGTTTTACACTCTGCAGAGGTTGTACCCTTTACCCACAAGTCGTGTTTCCCATGTCGCCAGGGTTAGCTAGGCCCTTAGACACTACCGAGGTGAATGGCTAGGGATCCACTACGAGGCCTTTACAAAGTTCCACTAGCTTCCGAAAACCCGCTACAGTTTATAGGAAGTTCCAATGCAGGGTTCTTGTCTGACCGCCATCGCAGCAAAATCAACCAAGGACCTCCCTACACTGACCACTCCCCTACTGCCCTTGCCCCTTTCGGGTAAGATAGTCTTCCACTAGCTTTCTTAATTAGTCAGCCAAGGGGTCTCATTCCTCCCTTGTGGTGGCACGTGTTTCTCAAGTTAAGCTCCATGTTCCAATTAACAATAATATAATGATCTTGACATGAACATAAATAGAATAACAAAATAACTGGAACATGGATATAATGAAATATTAACCCAAAACCATGTAAAGCAATAGCATAACTACCCATATGATTCAGGGGTAAACAAGGTAAACAAGATAAACAGACTAGGGAAACCTATTGGGTCCCATCAAAATTAAACCTATGCATGGTAAATGATTATAAAGAACATTATTGGGTAACAAAAGTGAATCAAGGGCACAACTTGCCTGGTACTTGAGATTCCAGTTACCAACTTGCTTTTCAGATGACACGTGTCCTCGCGCTAGTCGTAGCAATACAAGCAAACATGGTATAGATAAAATTAACATCACACCAAACATAAGTACAAACTGAATAATAATGATCTACGCGTCGCTACGAGACTAACGCAACTTGAACAGATCAAATCGGAGTTGAAACGAAGCAGTTACGAATTTCCTAAGGTTTTATGTATTTGATACAAGATTGATTAAGAGATACATTTTAATATGGTTTTCATGTCAAAACAGAGGCATTAAGTGATAAACAACATTATTACAAAATTATAGAAACTGGAATGGGTCAATTTGGACCAAGTATGAATTTTCTATGAATAAAATGAGTTTCTGGAATTGTTTTCATATTAAAAATCAATTTCTGTATTCATTTACCTATTTTATGAGTTATCTGGATCGAGCTTCAATTAAATCAAAACACAGGGGGTCTGGTATAAATATTCTTGAGACACAGGGCGCCCCTCAATTGGACGGCGGGTTGATTCTAATAAATATCAGGGGCTTATAAGGAAAAGGCGTCCTGCGAAGGGGTATCCAAGAAATCTGGCCATCGGATCCTCATTGGACGACCCAGATTAGGCCAATCGTCATCCTGAAACGATGAACAACGTGGTCCGTCGGATCCCGCACCAAGGGTATAGATTTTAAGTGACTAAATCTGCTCCCGTTCACCCGATCATGGATCAACGGCACGAAGGGGTATGGCTATTCTAATCTGGTTCGTCAGTTATTCATCCCACGGTTCTGATCCTCCCAAACCCAATTGAACGGCCAAACACCTTTTCTTCCTCCTCTCTCCAACCCGGCTACCCCCAACCCCAAGTCGGCCACAGCCCTGGCCTGCGGCTGAGCCATGGCTTGCCTCACCAGTGGCTGGCGCGACCGAGCCCAGCACCCATGGCAGAACTCCGCCAATGAGACACCCACCCGACGCACCAGTAATCCACCCGCCAATACAGCTAGCCCTAAGTATAGAGGACGACGAGACAGAAGTAATAGGGGTCCTTACCGGCTATTGAAGCGACGGGGATGTCCTCGGCGCCGCCGGTGGTGGCGGATGCGCGGCGGAGAACACCCGGTGTAGGTGGAAGCCGCAGGAGGGGCGCGCGGCAAGAGGCACATGCGCAGCCACGGCGACCTCATCAACAGCGCGCTCGAATCTATCAATGGGATTTACTAACCGCGCGGAGGTGGGGATCACGGGGACGCGGTAATGGATATCGTCGCACGAGAGTATTTATACACTTAGGATGAGCTACCAACCCCGCGATAATCCAGGTCGAGATGGAGACTGTCCGCCATTCTCGCGTTCAGTTCGGAGTCGAAACCACAAAGACGACCACCAGTGAAATTGGGCCCACAAGGCGGTGTGAGGAGAGAAAGGGGCTGGCGAGCGGGCCACAGGAATCAGCCACGGGTAGCTAGTCCGCGCATGGTTGCCACTGACTAGCGGGGCCCACATGCCAGTGGCCGACGTGGCACAACGGAAGGGGGGAAATGAAGTTGGGCCGGCCAGAGAGGTAGTTGGGCCGAGAAGCACCCAATTCAGCTCATGGCGCAGGTATATCCCTTTTCTTTTATTTTTTTCTTTTTATTTTCTGTTTTACTTCCAAATCAAAAATTCAAACTAAATTCGAATTCTGATTTTAATCTCTAGGTTTCAAACATCAAACCAAATTCTAATACTTCTATTACTTGCACTGAAATTATTTATTTATTATTATTATTATTTGTTCTTCTCCCTGTTGTTTAATTACAGAAGAAAAGGGATTACTTTATTAAAATTTCCTTTCTCCCCTCTATTTTCAGGGTTTTATTTTCAAGTTAGAGTTTAAATTCTATGGATCCATTGATATGCTATTAATGACACATTTATTTTATTAAGCACAAATGCACAATCAAGTAAAAACTCCGCATGAGGCAAGTTTTGTTGGGTATCTTTTGTCATTTATTTTTTTGTTTAATTATGGTGTTCACATGAAATGAGAAACATAGGTAACACATATGGATATAAAGTAATATATAATTTCTCTCTCTAGACTTTTCTTACAAAGTGGGTATTACAAATCCTACCCCCCTTAAAAAGAATCTCGTCCTCGAGATTTAAGGACTAGGGAAACGATTGGAAAAAATCTATGTGAAGCCCTTTTCTCTCTCCCAAGTAGCTTCATCTTCTTCATGATGGCTCCATTGTACTTTGCACATCTTTATAACCATATTTCTCGTAACACGAGTCAATGTATCGAGAATCTTGACAGGGTACTCCGTGTAAGTCAAATTACTCTGAACACTGAGCTCTTCCATTGGTAATTGTTCCTTAGGGACATGGAGACACTTCTTAAGTTAAGACACATGAAATACATTATGCATATCAGATAGGTTATCAAGTAGCTCGAGTTGATAGGCCATCACTCCATCTTTCCTAAAAACTCCGACTGGTCCAGTAAAGCGAGGGAACAATTTGCCCTTAATCTGGAATCTCCTCATTCCACGAAGTGGTGACACCTTGAGGTACACATAATCACCTCCCTCAAATTCCAGTGGCCTTCTATTATCAGCGTAGCTCTTTTGTCTGGTCTGAGCTACCCTCAAATTCTCCCAAATTATACGGATTTGTTCTTCTACCTCTTGAATAAGTTTAGGTCCAAAGAACTGTCTTCCTCTAGTCTGATCCAATACAGAGGAGCCTTGTATTTCCTGCCATACAGAGTCTCGAATGGTGACATCTTCAGACTGGCCTGGTAACTATTATTATATGAGAACTCAGCATAAGGTAGACTCTTGTCCCAACTACTACCATGCTGAAGGTCACAAGCTCTCAACATCTCTTCCAATACTTGGTTAGTCCTTTCAGTCTGTCCATCAGTCTGAGGGTGATAAGCTGTAATAAAATTCAACTTCGTATTCGTATTCTCATGAAAGCTTCTCCAAAATCTTGAGGTAAACTGTGAACCTTGATCAGACACGATCTTATTTGGTACTCCATGTAAACACACAATCCGAGCCATATATAACTCTGCTAGCTGAGATACCTTATAAGTAGTCTTGACCGGAATGAAATGAGCCACTTTGGTCAATCTATCCACAATCACCCATATATAGTCATATCCTTTCTGGGTGCGAGGCAATCCAGTGATGAAATCCATATCAATCTCTTCTTACTTCCACTCGGGTAGCTTTAATGGGTGTAGTAGTCCAGCTGGCCTCTGGTGTTAAGCCTTAACTCTTTGACATACATCGCACATAGCCACATGTGTAGCCACATCTCTCTTCAATCCATACCACTAGTATTTCTGCTTCGAATCCTGATACATCTTCGTACTCCCAGGGTGAATAGAATAATCCGAGTCATGGACCTCCTTTTAAAATAGTCTCATGAAGGCTTTCAATATTAGGAACACATATCCGATCCTTGAACCGTATGGTGCCTTGCTCATCTTCCGTGAATTCCGGACCTCGACCTTCAGTAATCAGATCCTTAATCTCTTGTATCTTAGCATCACCAATTTGTCCTTTGTGGATTTCTTGTTCCAAGGTAGATTCCACATCAATAGTAACTCCTTCAGTGTGAGCAACTATCCCCAGGTTGTCTCCTGAAATCCTCAACAATTTCATCGGGTAGCTGGGCAACAACAGCTGAATGAACATGCTCCTTTCGACTCAAGGCATCTGCAACCAAATTTGCCTTGCCCGAGTGATAGTGAATCTCCAAATCATAATCCTTAATAAGCTCCAACCAACGGCGTTGCCTAAGGTTGAGATCCTTCTGAGTGAATATATACTTCAAACTCTTATGATCCGTATACACTTGGCACTTGGTTCCCATGATATAATGTCTCCATATTTTTAACGCATGCACTACGGCTGCCAATTCTAAGTCATGAGTGGGGTAGTTCAACTCGTGTTTCCGCAACTAACGAGACGCATAGGCGATCACATGCCCTTCTTGCATGAGCACACATCCCAAGCCTTGGCCACATGCATCACAAATAAATGTCAAATCCCTTCTGTAGATCTAGCATAACCAACACTGGTGGCGACATCAATCTCTTCTTCAACTGATCAAAGCTATCTTGACACTGCTCATCCCACTTGAACTCTCTTCCCTTCTCCAGAGGCGAGGTCATGGGCTTGGCAATCTTAGAAAATCCTTCAATAAATCTCTGATAATATCCTGCAAGTTCCAAGAAACTCTGAATCTCCATAACTATAGTGGGTATGCTCCACGCCACTATCTCCTTGACTTTAGCAGGATCCACTAATATTCCTCCATTAGAAATGATATGTCCAAGAAATGACACCTCGTCAATCCAGAACTCGCATTTACCGTACTTGGCGTAGAGTTGATTATCTTGAAGCTTCTGCAGTACCAATCACAGATGTTCCTCATGATCACTATCACTCTTGGAATAAATAAAAATATCGTCGATGAAAACCACGACGAATCTGTCCAGATTATGAACACCTTATTCTTTAGATCCATAAAATAGGCTGGTGTATTAGTTAGTCCAAATGACATAACAGTGAACTCATATAATCCATATCGAGTCGAGAAATCCGTCTTGGGAATATCTGATGGCCTAATCTTCATTTGATGGTAACCCGATCGGAGATCAATCTTCGAGAATATCCTAGCATCTCTCATCTGATCAAATAAATCTTCAATAACGGATACTTGTTCTTTATAGTAACATCATTAAGGGATCTATAATCCACGCACATCCTTTGTGATCCATCTTTCTTCTGTACAAACAAAACCAGTGCTCCATAAGGTGAAGAATTCGAACGAATGTACCCAGCCTCTTGTAACTCTGTTAACTGCTTCTTAAGTTCTTTTAGTTCTTTTACGGACATCCTGTATGACTGTTTAGAAATAGGAGCAGTCCCAGGTAAGAGATCAATGACCAACTCAACTTCCATATCTGGTGGCATCCCTAATAACTCTTCTGGAAAGACATCCGGAAAATCCCTATCTGCACGGATGTTGTCACCCACCAACTTCTCATCTACTAAGAATGTCGCTAGTTTGATGGTGATAGTTAATGCAACTTCAACTTCAAATCTTTGTCCTTTGGAACTGGTGAGTTCTATGGTTCCCTTAGCACGGTGTATATACTGCCTTTGCTTTTCTTAACCATGACATACTAAGGATCATGTCTATAGTGCTCTCTTCTAACACTATAGGGGTAGCCCATCTAGGTTAGAAACACAGGGTAAGAAAGGAAGAATTGTAGACAAGGCGAGTAATTACGAGGAATATTACTGCGGAGGATTTATTAGCTAAGTAGATTAGTGTGTTATCCACTAAAGCTAATACATTACCTTATGGTGGTACATGCTAAGATGCCCAACTATAATGTTTCAATCAATCAAAGAAGCAAATCAGACATTTATCATCAGAACAATCAACCAACATTTTTAATAGAGAAAATAATTTTAATTTCGTCTTAGGTTCCCTATCTCTAAAAAAGTTCATAGTTGTAGGATTCCAAGGTGTGAAATCCATCTTGTCTTAGAGTAGTAAAGGTAAGAATAATCAGAGTAGAACAGTAGAAAGTGAGACAGGATCAAGATAAGGTAAGTATAGAATGAATCAGAATAAGGTAAGTAGGTAAGGGTTTTGTCCATTTCTATCTAGGTTTCGTCGTACAGTCAACATTTCCTTTGATACCACTTCTGTCACACCCGGGCTTTAAAGGACAAAGCCGGGTGCATCTCATACATGCGCCAAAGAAGACAACATATATAATAACAGAGTGTATAGAGATAAATGTCATAATAACATCAGAGTACTTATTACATAGCGGAAGACTTATTACAAAATAAAAGAATAAACATAAAACGAACTAAGGATCATCGGCGCCAAAGTCAACTGGGAACGCCACCTAGATCAGAACAAACTCCTCCTGAACCACCTGTACTTGTCCTGTGGGGGGGGGTGTGAGACAGCAAGGGTGAGCTCACACATGTTCATCGCTCAACAAGTTGTGGGGAATAATGTGGCATGAACTCACCAAACGTGGGAGTTCATGAAGTGTAAGGCTAATCAACAATAGAGGTTAAAGCTGAGCATTGCTTTTATAAGTTGGTCAAAGTTTTATTAGCAATTACTAGATGTAAGTAAATACCAAACCATAATAAGAATAATAGAACAAAATTAATAATAAACCCATGCAAATGCAAATGACAAATTGAATTTAAGTTCCATAAATTAATCATCGGAGAGTCCTGAGCTGCTCTTGACCGTGAGCTCGGCTAGTATACCAGTTTTACACTCTGCAGAGGTTGTACCCTTTACCCACAAGTCGTGTTTCCCATGTCGCCAGGGTTAGCTAGGCCCTTAGACACTACCGAGGTGAATGGCTAGGGATCCACTACGAGGCCTTTACAAAGTTCCACTAGCTTCCGAAAACCCGCTACAGTTTATAGGAAGTTCCAATGCAGGGTTCTTGTCTGACCGCCATCGCAGCAAAATCAACCAAGGACCTCCCTACACCGACCACTCCCCTACTGCCCTTGCCCCTTTCGGGTAAGGTAGTCTTCCACTAGCTTTCCTAATTAGTCAGCCAAGGGGTCCCATTCCTCCCTTGTGGTGGCACGTGTTTCTCAAGTTAAGCTTCATGTTCCAATTAACAATAATATAATGATCTTGACATGAACATAAATAGAATAACAAAATAACTGGAACATGGATATAATGAAATATTAACCCAAAACCATGTAAAGCAATAGCATAACTACCCATATGATTCAGGGGTAAACAAGGTAAACAGGATAAACAGACTAGGGAAACCTATTGGGTCCCATCAAAATTAAACCTATGCATGGTAAATGATTATAAAGAACATTATTGGGTAACAAAAGTGAATCAAGGGCACAACTTGCCTGGCACTTGAGATTCCAGTTACCAACTTGCTTTTCAGATGACACGTGTCCTCGCGCTAGTCGTAGCAATACAAGCAAACATGGTATAGATAAAATTAACATCACACCAAACATAAGTACAAACTGAATAATAATGATCTACGCGTCGCTACGAGACTAACACAACTTGAACAGATCAAATCGGAGTTGAAACGAAGCAGTTACGAATTTCCTAAGGTTTTATGTATTTGATACAAGATTGATTAAGAGATACATTTTAATATGGTTTTCATGTCAAAACAGAGGCATTAAGTGATAAACAACATTATTACAAAATTATAGAAACTGGAATGGGTCAATTTGGACCAAGTATGAATTTTCTATGAATAAAATGAGTTTCTGGAATTGTTTTCATATTAAAAATCAATTTCTGTATTCATTTACCTATTTTATGAGTTATCTGGATCGAGCTTCAATTAAATCAAAACACAGGGGGTCTGGTATAAATATTCTTGAGACACAGGGCGCCCCTCAATTGGACAGCGGGTTGATTCTAATAAATATCAGGGGCTTATAAGGAAAAGGCGTCCTGCGAAGGGGTATCCAAGAAATCTGGCCATCGGATCCTCATTGGACGACCCAGATTAGGCCAATCGTCATCCTGAAACGATGAACAACGTGGTCCGTCGGATCCCGCACCAAGGGTATAGATTTTAAGTGACTAAATCTGCTCCTGTTCACCCGATCATGGATCAACGGCACAGATCGCGTTGCACGAAGGGGTATGGCTATTCTAATCTGGTTCGTCAGTTATTCATCCCACGGTTCTGATCCTCCCAAACCCAATTGAACGGCCAAACACCTTTTCTTCCTCCTCTCTCCAACCCGGCTACCCCCAACCCCAAGTCGGCCATAGCCCTGGCCTGCGGCTGAGCCATGGCTTGCCTCACCAGTGGCTGGCGCGACCGAGCTCAGCACCCATGGCAGAACTCCGCCAGTGAGACACCCACCCGGCGCACCAGTAATCCACCCGCCAATACAGCTAGCCCTAAGTATAGAGGACGACAAGACAGAAGTAATAGGGGTCCTTACCGGCTATTGAAGCGACGGGGATGTCCTCGGCGCCGCCGGTGGTGGTGGATGCGCGGCGGAGAACACCCGGCGTAGGTGGAAGCCGCAGGAGGGGCGCGCGGCAAGAGGCACATGCATAGCCACGACGACCTCATCAACAGCGCGCTCGAATCTATCAATGGGATTTACTAACCGCGCGGAGGTGGGGATCACGGGGACGCGGTAATGGATATCGTCGCACGAGAGTATTTATACACTTAGGATGAGCTACCAACCCCACGATAATCCAGGTCGAGATGGAGACTGTCCGCCATTCTCGCGTTCAGTTCGGAGTCAAAACCACAAAGACGACCACCAGTGAAATTGGGCCCACAAGGCGGTGTGAGGAGAGAAAGGGGCTGGCGAGCGGGCCACAGGAATCAGCCACGGGTAGCTAGTCCGCGCATGGTTGCCACTGACTGGCGGGGCCCACATGCCAGTGGCCAGCGTGGCACAACGGAAGGGGGGAAATGAAGTTGGGCCGGCCAGAGAGGTAGTTGGGCCGAGAAGCACCCTATTCAGCTCATGGCGCAGGTATATCCCTTTTCTTTTATTTTTTTTCTTTTTATTTTCTGTTTTACTTCCAAATCAAAAATTCAAACTAAATTCGAATTCTGATTTTAATCTCTAGGTTTCAAACATCAAACCAAATGCTAATACTTCTATTACTTGCACTGAAATTATTTATTTATTATTATTATTATTTGTTCTTCTCCCTATTGTTTAATTATGGAAGAAAAGGGATTACTTTATTAAAATTTCCTTTCTCCCCTCTATTTTCAGGGTTTTATTTTCAAGTTAGAGTTTAAATTCTATGGATCCATTGATATGCTATTAATGACACATTTATTTTATTAAGCACAAATGCACAATCAAGTAAAAACTCCGCATGAGGCAAGTTTTGTTGGGTATCTTTTGTCATTTATTTTTTTGTTTAATTATGGTGTTCACATGAAATGAGAAACATAGGTAACACATATGGATATAAAGTAATATATAATTTCTCTCTCTAGACTTTTCTTACAAAGTGCGTATTACATTGTGCTTATCACTAGTTCTCATTGAAGCCCCTCGCATGGGTCAAGCTCCCGGTCGGGTAATCTAAGTTATTAAAACGTCAAGCCTTTTGGACGCCTCCCTGCATTCGGCGGGTTCGCACTCTTCCGTGGGTCCCAGCGTAGGCCAGCGCCTCTCCGCACTCCGCCGGCTCCGCGGAACAGGACCACAGGCTCCCTGAATAGTCGATTTTGTCCGCCGCTCCCTCTCCAATTTTGGGTCCGCAGAACCTCCTCCTCCTCCTCTCGCTCCGTCGCCACCTTCCCCTCGCCCACCACGCTTTGGTCCCATACCCACGGTCTCTCATCCTGGATCTCCACGCCATCGAGGTCTGGCATCAGCTCCCCCATCTACCGGGACCTCCACGCGCTCGTCTCCCACCCATCGGTGCATCGGTGGCCCCAGATCCGTCGTCGCGTCTGCGTCGAGGCGCGCCATTGGGGATGCCACACACCGGCGCCCTCTGTTACGGCCGCGCGGTACACGAGTTGCGACTCACGCGTACCCAGACAGGCCGCGGGGGTGCGAGCAGATGCGACCGCCTCCGGGTGCCGGGCGGGCCCCGCATCGGCCACTGCTCCACGGTGTACGACGGCTTGCCTTCCATTGATTGACGCTGGCATTGGCCTAGCTCCCATGCGCGGTCGTCATCGCCTCGGTGTCGGATGACGTTGCTTATGTGGTCCGTGACGCCGTGTGGGTCCACGTGTAGCCTATAACGAAAGAGCGGGTGGGCGCGTAGCCGTCGTCGCCATACCAGATATCACTATAGAGGGGGTGAATAGGCATTTGCTACTGTAGTCACAATGATGCCAAAGGAGTGAGTTAGCCTTTCTAAAATTCTACTGTAAACTATGACCTCTAATTTTCACTTATCGAAACCTATATAATAAAGTAAACTATCTAGATATACAACTATAGGTTTACTAAGTGTATTGCTATATTTACTGTAAAAGAGTTATGAAACCTAGTTCCAATCCTATTAACTAGCCTAGCAATCTAGACTAGAAAAGTTAGCACACAATCTAGGTGCACCAATTAAATGTTGAAGCTTAAATTAGATAGATATACAAAATCTTGTTGATAACTCTAGTATTTTAGTGAGGTATCGAGAAGCTCGCGCTTATTAGTAGTCCTCATTGAAGCCCCTCGCATGGGTCAAGCTCCCGGTCGGGTAATTTCATAAATAGCCCGATGGTCTTCCTCGCACATAAGCGGGTCTTCAAGATGGTCTCTCATAGACGGCCTCTCGTCATATTTACTATCAAGCTTCTGTAGGAACCATTGTGCGCCTTGGTTTATCTAGAACATGTTGACAGTCACACCAAAAATACGGTCGGTGTGGTCTCGTAAGATTATAAGTCCCTCTAAGTACAACAACTATACACCCAAGAGCCGAGCAAGCAAGAGGTATGCAAACCTAGCTAAGGGTTTGTTTGGGAGCAAGGAAAATGGAGTGGTTTGAGGGGGCTAGAATCCATCATTATTCAAAATTGAATAGTGAGGGATTGTAACTCCCTCAAACCCCTTCATTCTCGTTGGTCCCAAACAAGCCCTAAACACTTGACCTAAACCTAGAATAAGTGCCAATGTAGTGTCTAACTAGCCTCAACACTTCACAAAAGCATCTACATTAATTACCTGGTCTTATATTAAGCACTTGGGAGAGTGCCTCTTCATTCCAATATCTTCAACATACTCTAACACCCTCCAAAGGGTCGACCGTGGGGTTATAAATAGCCTCCCTAAATAAACTAGAGCAAGGCAACAACTCGTTGTGTGGTCACCAGATTGCTCTTGTGCTACCACAGAACTAATCTGGTGCATGTTCCTAAGATTGTCGTTGAACTAGCTATTCAAGAATTTTCTAGCGCATAGTGTGGTCCCCATCACTAGATCAATTTAGCGCCCTCTTCTCGTCTATGTAACTTCTTTGTTGGCCACTGCATAGTCTAACGCTCTTTCTCTATGCACACTGGACCAATCCGATGAGTGTAAGGCTATCCGCACTCATACTACTCTAAATTTCTACCCTAAAAGGAATAATGTGTCTCTGTTAGCAAAATTCTTTACTCTATACTGCAATCCTCCACAGTCATATTTAGTCTATATCTCAACTCTACACAAGCAAACATATATTTTATTGTTTCTTCCCCACCCAATGACCTTCTCTCCTTCGATCTGGGCAGGGCTCCGATGGAAGGCCACGGGCGACAGAGATTTCCAGTAGGAGGTGTATGCACTCTGGAAATGACTTTCCTAGGTCTCTCCCTACGTTTAGAGTAGACGAAACAGTTCACCGCTGCGATAGTTTTTACTAGATATTGAACTCTATCTTTATAGAGTACCTATTAGGGTTATTCACTGCGGATAGCCTAACACCCCTCTAGTGAATAGTTCTAGTGCTTAATCTAGTTCTTGTAGACGCTATCACTAGATCAATTTTGTGCATGATTTGCACTAGACTCTGGTTCATCATGTCTTCTCATTTTTGTCTTGGTTCTATTTTGTGTCTTGGACTTCTAGCATGTCTTCTAAGTCTTCAACTTGTCTTATAGTGCCTTGTTTAAGGTGTTGATCATCTATACCACCACTTTGTATAAGTCTAAGTCCATCTAGCATCTATTTGAATTATCAACCTTGTTATACGTCCGACCTAGACGTCCGACCCGTTGAATTATATTATACCTTGCATACTAGCAAACAATACTAGTCTAAATGGTCATGTTGTTCATAAAAAACCAAAATTGAACTTGATGACTCATAGGGTCCATTTTTCCTTAAATCACTCCTTTTTGTGCTTGATGAAAACATAACCAAAGCAATCTAATAATATACACTACATGTAAATAAAATCTATGTACTTTATATGATGTAATGCAAGATCATATGATGCTAAAAGTTATCACTTGAAGTACAAAGGAATACTTGTTATAGCCCTTGAAATTTGTATACACGTCCTCTTGTGTGTTATTGCAAACTTAAGCCTCCACTAACTCCATAACCTACTTCCATTTTTCTTTTTTGTTGAATCATCCCACAAAATTAAATTCTCCCCCATTCAATACCACTCAAAATGTTTTGAAAGATTGATTTTGATATTGGGTTGGGCTTGCTTTTTCCCTCTTCGGAATCAAACAAAAAGAATATATTACTAGCACGAGGGAGGGTAAATTTTTTTATCCTTTATATGTGAAATGTAATTGATCACAAAACTTGACTAACACATTATATAGACTAATATTTGCCTAAGTGTGTGTATAGATATTATGGATAGCAAGGCATATGCATAACCAACTATTTAAAGAACAAAAGGAGTTCAGGGTTTAGGGCATAGGGAAAACATATAAAATATACCGAATGAATGATAACAAAAAACATCGGCTTAGACATACAACATATAGAAACTACATTGTTCTTTGTACCCATTTGTATGATATGTGAAAGTCGCCTAGAGGGGGGTGAATAGGCGGAAAAATCTTAAATTATAAACTTAAGCACAACTACAAGCCGGGGTTAGCGTTAGAAAAATAATCGAGTCCGAAAGAGAGGACGAAAACAAATCACAAGCAAATAAGGCGGATCACATGGTGATTTGTTTTACCGAGGTTCGATTCTTGCAAACCTACTCCCCGTTGAGGTGGTCACAAAGACCGGGTCTCTTTCAACCCTTTCCCTCTCTCAAACAGTCACCTAGACCGAGTGAGCTTCCTTCCTTGATTTCCCGGGTCACTTAGACCCCGCAAGGACCACCACACAATTGGTGTCTCTTGCTTCACTTATAAGGTTTTGAGAGTAAGAATGAGAGAAAGAAGAAAGTCAACCAAGCAACAAGAGCAACAAAAGAACACAAAGTCGATCTCCTCACAAGTCCTAAGAACTAGAGTTGAATTGGGGACTTTGATTCGATCGGAGGCTTTGATTTGTGTCTTGGAGTGTTGTGTATTGCTCTTGTATTGAATGAGATGTAGTGAATGCTTGGATGTCTTGAAGAGTGGTGGTTGGGGGTATTTATAGCCCCAACAACCAATATGGCCGTTGGTGGAGGCTTCTGTCGTATGGCGCACTAGACAGTCCGGTGCGCCACCTGACACTGTCCGGTGTGCCAGCCACGTCACCAGGGCGTTGGGTTCCGACCATTGGAGCTTCTGACAACTGGGCCACCAGACAGTCCGGTGGTGCACCAGACAGGTCCTGTTCACTGTCCGGTGCGCCTTCTGGCACCTGCTCTGACTTCTGCGCGCGTAGGCGCGCACTGTTTGCTTTTACTGTTTCTTGCAGACGATCGTTGGCGCGAAGTAGCTATTGCTTCGCTGGCACACCGGACAGTCCGGTCAATTATAGCGGAGCGGCCTCCCAAATTCCCTAAGCTGGCAAGTTCGAGTTGATCCACCCTGGTGCACCGGACACTGTCTGGTGGTGCACCAGACACTGTCCGGTGGCACACCGGACAGTCCGGTGTGCCAGACCAGGGCTGCCTTCGGTATACTTTGCTCCTTTGTTTTGAACCATTTCTTTTATCTTTGTATTGGTTTGTTGTGAACCTTTGTCACCTGTAGTACATATATTCTAGAGCAAACTAGTTAGTCCAATAATTTGTGTTGGGCAATTCAACCACCGAAATTCATTTGGAAAAGGTTTGACCCTATTTCCCTTTCAATCTCCCCCTTTTTGGTGATTGATGCGAACACAAACCAAAGCAAATATAAAAGTGTTGAATTGAACTAGTTTGCATAAAGTAAGTGCAAAGGTTGCTTGGAATGGAACCAATAAACTTATTTCAATTAGATATGCATGGATGATTTTCTTCTTATTTAAAATTTTGGACCACGCTTGCACCACAAGTTTTGTTTTTGCAAATCCTTTGTAAAATTCTTTTCAAAAGCCTTTTGCAAATAGTCAAAGGTACATGAATAAGATTGAAATACGCATTTTCAAGATTTGAAATTTTCTCCCCCTGTTTCAAATGCATTTCCTTTGGCTTAAACAAAACTCCCCCTCAAAGAAATTCTCCTCTTAGTGTTCAAGAGGGTTTTACAAAATTTTGAAGATACTTTCTCCCCCTTTTGAACACAATAAGATATCAATTTGAAAACTTAATTTTAAAATTCGGTGGTGGTGCGGTCCTTTTGCTTTGGGCTAATACTTTCTCCCCCTTTGGCATGAATCGCCAAAAAACGGATACTTGTGAGTGAAATATAAGCCCTTTACTTTCTCCCCAATGGCAAACAAATAGATATGAGTGAAGATTATACCAAAGTGGAGAACGATGCGGAGTACCGGCAAATACCGATGGAGTTGAGTGGAAGCGCCTTTTTTGCCGAATACTCTATTTCCCTTTCAATATCTAAGACTAAGCATAATAATATACTTGAAAAACACATTAGTCATAGTCATAAAAGAGATATGATCAAAGGTATATAGATGGCCATGTGTGCAAAGAATCAATCAAAATTCCTAGAATCAAGAATATTTAGCTCATTCCTAAGTTTGGTAAAGGTTTTCTCATCTAAAGGCTTGGTAAAGATATCAACCAATTGATCTTTGGTGTTTATATAGGCTATCTCGATATCCCCCTTTTGTTGGTGATCTCTCAGAAAGTGATACCGAATGGCTATGTGCTTAGTGCGGCTGTGTTCAACGGGATTATCCGCCATGCGGATAGCACTCTCATTATCACACAGGAGAGGAACTTTGCTAAATTTGTAGCCATAGTCCCTAAGGGTTTGCCTCATCCAAAGCAATTGCGTGCAACAATGGCCTGCGGCAATGTACTCGGCTTCGGCGGTAGAAAGAGCTATTGAGTTTTGTTTCTTTGAAGCCCAAGACACAAGGGATCTCCCCAGAAACTGATAAGTCCCTGATGTGCTCTTCCTATCAATCTTACACCCTGCCCAATCAGCATCGGAATATCCTTATAAATCAAATGAGGATCCCTTGGGGTACCAAAGGCCAAACTTAGGTGTTTGAACTAAATATCTAAAGATTCGCTTCACGGCCCTAAGGTGAACTTCCTTAGGGTCGGCTTGGAACCTTGCACACATGCATACGGAAAGCATAATGTCCGGTCGAGATGCACATAAATAGAGTAAGGATCCTATCATCGACCGGTATACCTTTTGATCTACGGATTTACCTCCCGTGTCGAGGTCGAGATGCCCATTAGTTTCCATGGGTGTCTTGATGGGCTTGACATCCTTCATTCCAAACTTGGTGAGAATGTCTTGAATTTACTTCGTTTGGCTAATGAAGGTGCCCTCTTGGAGTTGCTTCACTTGAAATCCTAGAAAATACTTCAACTCCCCCATCATAGACATCTCGAATTTTTGAATCATGATCCTACTAAACTCTTCACAAATAGATTTGTTAGTAGACTCAAATATGATATCATCAACATAAATTTAGCATACAAACAAATCATTTTCAATTATCTTAGTAAAGAGAGTAGGATTGGCCTTGCCGACTTTGAAGCCATTAGTGATAAGAAAATCTCTTAGGCATTCATACCATGCTCTTGGGGCTTGCTTGAGCCCATAAAGCGCCTTAGAGAGTTTGTAGACATGGTTAGGATACTCACTATCTTCAAAGCCGGGAGGTTGCTCAACATAGACCTCTTCCTTGATAGGTCCATTGAGGAAGGCACTCTTCACGTCCATTTGATAAAGCTTAAAGCCATGGTAAGTGTTGGGGACTTGTTCTCAAATGCTATGAATTAAGAACAAGGCAACATGAAATGTTAAATGATACTATCCTTCGTCCGTGAAGCATTATTCCTTTGAGGATAATGGGTCTAGGACGAAGGTTGATAAAAAGTCTTATTACGAAGTTGAACCTTCGTAATAAACTTTCAATAAACATTGTAAGATAATACAAAATAAAAGGTATAAAACGGATAAATGTTTCACAGATACATTATATCATATTCACTTAATACATTGAATCATTAAATACAATAATACCTATGCCTTGACAAAGGTTGTATTCCGAGAGATGCGGTTGCAAAAATCAGAATGCGTGAACAGTAACGGAATACTGTTCACTATTTATAGGCACAGGACGCAGCCTGTGAGGAATTACAAGTATGCCCCTTATAAAAACTTACAACATTGACTCAGACATTTATGGACTAAAAGGTCATTCTATCTTTAAGTCGGTTGGTAATGCCGAAGCTTTACGAAGAGGAACCTTCGGCTATCTTATACAAACAGCTTCATCCGAGGATCGCTTCTCTCTATAAGACCTTCGGCGACGAAGCATGGACCCAACAGTAGCCCCTTTCGCGGTGCTAGATCGTTTTTCGTAACGAGCTTGATCCGTGAAAAAAGTTTCTTAAGCTTCGGAGCGCCGAAGGTCTCAAAAACACCTTCCCTGAGCTCGTTGTCGAGAAACGATTCAATTTCCCTGCGCGTGGCGGCCCCACCGTGCAGAATTACTGTTCAGTCTTTGTGGCCCACCGTTCAGCGAGTGCGAGCGGGTGTCCGCCTGGTGTAAAACTTCTGGCGCTTCGCCTTCTTACCTGCGACACTATATAAACAGACGAGTAGGTGTGAAGTTACCACAGCATTTACTGCTATTTGCACTATTTTGCTGCCAAAATTTTTAACCGTCGCCGAAGCTTGTTTGTCATAATCGAACGAAGCTCCATCTTGAAGCCTGCTTCGGAGGAAAAAAGTATTAAAGTTTCGCAAGTTCATAGCTAAATGGCCAGAGTCCGCTCTACCGCCAGGGTTGAACGTGAGGGGGACGAAACGGAAGCTTCGGAGACTGTCCCTATCTCCGAAGCCATGCAACGATCCGGGTTAGTGACTTCGGAAAGGGCTCCTATTGATGATGCAGAACAAACAATTGCTGAAGCAGAAGGAGAAGATGCTGAGGAAACTGACCCCGAAGATGATTATCACCTTGCTACGCCAAGCAAACCCAGCCATTTGGACTTCGGGAAATCTACTGTTTCGAAGGCTGATTTGTCCAAGATGGTAAAGTCAGGCTATTTTACTGAAAATCAAAAGAAGCTACTACGCTTCGGGGGAGAAGAGACTACCCCAAAGCCGGAGAAAGATGAAATTGTTATTTTTAAAAGCTTCTTAAAGGCTGGGTTGAGATTCCCCCTTCATGGGATTATTGCAGAGATATTGAAGAATTTTGGAATCTATTTTCACCAGCTAACCCCTAACGCTATCGTTAGGCTTAGTGTTTATATTTGGGCACTCCGAAGCCAGGCGGTGGAACCGTTTGCTGACAGCTTTTGCCGAGTTCACGAACTGCACTATCAGACAAAGGCTAGAAAGGATGGATTACATGAGAATTTTGGTTGCTATAATTTTGCTTACCGGAAAACTACGAAGTATCCTGTGATCAGCTATCGAAGCAAATGGGCAGCAGGGTGGAAATCAGAATGGTTCTATGTTAAGGTTGATGATGATAAAGAAAAGCTTGTGCAAAGTCCACTGGAACTGACCTTCGGAGAAACTCGCCCCCAGTGCCACATGTTACCAGAGGGTCCGACTCAAAAAGCAATGTATGAATTCAAAATAATTGCAGAGAATATCAGTACAAGGGACTTGGTCCAGGAATTCTTGGCTTTCAAAGTTTTTCCCAGTGTAAAAGAGTGGGAAATGCCGAAGCTGAAGGGGGAGAAGAAAAAAGGTGAACTTGTACGTTTGCCTTACTACTTCAAATTTAAGAAATACTTTAAAACTCCTTGCCAAGAGTGGCTAAATACGATTGAAGCGATGTGCAATGAGATACTTGGCAATTATTCCAAGAAAGAAGATCAATTGATGACTGCAGCCTTCGGCACCCGTCCAAAACGAAGGCTGAATCGAGTGTTGGACGCCTTGGGCTTCGAATACCCAGACTACGAAGATCTGAACAAAGGTGCCGGGGGCCAAAAAAGGAAAAGGGCAACTGAAGCCTTAGATGAAGGTGAAAAAGAGCCAATAAAGAAGAAAATTCAAAAGAAAAGGAAAGCTTCTTCTCCGAAGCAACAAATATCCGAAGCAGAAGAAACCCCTGCATCGCCTTCTGCTGCTGTTGTTGAGGAAATTCTGAAGGTAATGACTGAATCCTTACCTGCGAAGCTAAGTCCACTGGGTCCTGAACTGACAAAGTTTTTTCAGAAGGACAAGGAGCCCGAGAAATCAAGGAAAACAATCAAGGCAAAGAAACAAAGAATCATTACCGTGACAGAGGTAATTGACAAAACGCCGCCAAGAGCTTCGGCCCAAAAAACACGAGCGGCTGCAGAGGGAGCAGATATTGAAATTGCACCTTCGGAGGCCGCAGCCGCCGAAGTTACCTCAGCTGAAGATTTGAATTTAGAGAGCACAATTGAACATATTGACCAAATGCTGCTAGATATGGCTGCAGAAGAAGCTGCCACTGCTGCCGAAGAGGCCATGACCACAACGTCAAAGAAAGGAAAAGAAGTTGCTGAAGAAGCTTCGGAAGACGAAGCCTTCGCGTTCCAAAACTTAGTTGGAGAACATCTAACAAAAGCTGAAATAGAAGAGCTTAAAGAGTATGCCCAATCCTGTGGATACAAACCTGGGGCACTCCTCTTCGGAGGCGTTGACGATGAGAAATTAGAGTGTATTCGAGACCAAACAGGGGCCAAAGTTATCAGCACCCTGTCCAAGAGTATTGGATTCCCGAAGCTAGAAGCAGATATCAGCCGCTACCGACGACAACATGTCGTTGGTAGTTTGTTTTACTCCAACTTCAAGGTAAATGACTTGTCCCTTAACTTTTGTTGCTTCTAATAAAAACATGTCTGACGAAGGTTGTGTTTGTGTAGAGTATGCTATTAAGCAAAGCCTTGCAAATGCAGCAAGATCTTGAAGATAAAAAGCATGAAGTTATAATTGGAAATTTAGAAAACAAAATAAAGGAGCAATCAGATGCTTTTGAGAAAAAGAACTTTGAGCTCCAGGCAGCCGAAGGTTTACTGGCGGAAGCTGAAGCAAAAATATCAGAACTGAACACAAAGCTTCTCCGCCAGTCTGAGCAGTTCGAATGGGAAAAACAAGATCTCAATGCAAAACTTGAAGCCGAAGCTCAGCAAAATTCGGATTTGAGAAAACTACTGACAAATCTTCAAGAAAAATGCCTGGAATTTAGCAACAAGTGCATTCAACGACTAAGAAAGATTTTTTACTCCGTTGGAGCTAGCAGCGAAAAATTTACCCCATCAGCTGAAGATCTACCAAAAACCTTCGAACACATTGAGGGGGAGATTGACGAGCTCGACGAAGTCATAGCTGGGCATGGCGACTTCTGTGCCTGGGTGGCTTCTCGAGGGACTGCTGCAGCCTTCATGAAGGCTGGCTGTGATCATGGGAAAATTGTCAACAGGCCAAATTTCACTTTGTCACCATCAATCCTGGATGACATCCCTGATCTCGCCCGAAGCATCTCGAATCGATTTGTAAAAATGATATGGACAAAAGGTGGTCGAGAGAAGGCTGGAGACGAAGCTCGTAGCCACCTTGATCCAGTAAGAAATCATACTTTGTGCTTACCTTTTCCTGTAAACTTGATTTTGACTTCCAACAACCTTATTCGCGTAGGATGACGAAGCCGAAGCTGATGACCAAAAATGATGCCGAAGCCGAAGCTCCTTGGAGATTTAGATAGTAGACTGCAGACAGTACTTGAAAAACTTTTGAGATAACTTTTGTGAATGTAAACAAAACTTGTTTTTAATGTATGCTGTTCATACCTTGTAATATATCCTTAACTTTTCTCTGATGTATGAAAAATGCTTTGATGTGGACGAAACTTCCTTTTTTGAGCCGAAGGCGAAAAAACACCTTCCCTTCTTTTCGTACGCAACGAAGCATAGAAAACAACATTTTCCCTTCTTCTTTGTGCACGAAGCTCTTTTTTCCCTTTCTTTTTTTCTCTTCTTGCCGAAGCAACCATTTTATGCTATGAAGATGATTATCCTACATATGCCTAGATGAATGTTTATGAATGCAAATGCTTATGATGTAATGTGATGTGCAAATGAATGGCCAAACACGTATCCGAAGCCATATTCATAGCCATTATTTTCTTAAAAACATTCACACCTCAGCTCTGCATTCCCTTAGGAACGACTTTGGAGCTTCTTCGCCTTTACTTTTGGCGGAATCAGCGTTGACTTTTCGCTGTAAGCTCTGCATTCCCTTAGGAACGTCTTTGGAGCTTCTTCGCCTTTTACTTAGGCGGTATGAGCTCTGCATTCCCTTAGGAACGTCTTTGGAGCTTCTTCGTTTTTACTTTTTGACACTCGATGGTGCGCTCTCAGCTTTTACATTTACATTCTTTGGGGGATTTTACTCTTATAAGACTAGACAAGGAAATTACATGTGCTGGCCCCATTAAAAACCTTTCTCCCCCTTTGGAAAGGAAAAGGGTGCCATGAAAGAAAAAATAAAAAATATGAAAAATTACATCGAATTATACATAATATCGTCGAAGCTCATCCGCATTCCAAGATCTAGGAATGTCATTGCCGTCCATATCTTTCAATCTGTATGAACCGGGCCTTGACGAAGATGCTACTAAGAAAGGCCCGTCCCATTTCAACTGCAATTTGCCCACTGTTTCCGGGTTGGCCACTCTCCGAAGCACCAAGTGCCCTGGCTCAATATTTTTTAGCCGAACCTTTCTATCCCGCCATTTGACTGTTTCAGCTTGATATTTATTAATATTCTCCACGGCTTGCAGTCTGATCCCTTCTAAAGCATCTTTTTCTATAGAATAAGCAGCTTCGGAATCTGATTCTGTCGAAGCTACTATCCTTATTGATCCGGCTTTAGCTTCTTCTGGAGTTATTGCTTCGTCACCGAATAATAACTTAAATGGAGTGAAGCCTGTAGACCTTGATGTTGTCGTGTTGTGGCTCCACACCACTTTGGTTAGCTGATCTGGCCATTTTCCTCTAGGTTGATTGAAGATTAGCTTCATTATTCCTGTCATTATAATGCCGTTGGCTCTTTCAACGAGTCCATTTGACTCCGGGTGCCTGACTGATGCAAAATGGATCTTCGTACCAATTTGGTCACAGAAATCCCTGAAAGCTTCGGAGTCAAACTGTGTTCCATTGTCCACAGTGATAGCCTTTGGCACCCCGAAACGACAAACAATATTCTGCCAGAAAAACTTTTGGACGGTAACCGAAGTTATTGTTGCTAAAGGCTTCACCTCAATCCATTTAGAAAAATATTCCACAGCTACCACAACATATCTCAGGTTCCCTTGGGCCGGTGGTAACGGACCTAACAAATCAAGGCCCCACCTTTGCAATGGCCAAGTGGGTTGTATGAGCTGTGTCAAGGATGAAGGTTGTTTTTGATCTCTTGCACATTTCTGACAACCTTCGCACTTTTGAACCAATTCTGCTGCATCCGAAGCTGCCTTCGGCCAATAAAATCCTTGACGGAAAATTTTTCTAAGTAACGGCCTAGATCCGATGTGAGATCCACACAGGCCTGCATGTATTTCCTTCATTAACTCTATACCTTCGGCTCTGGATAAGCATTTGAGCAACGGAGCACAAACTCCATGTTTGTACAACTCCCCTTCTATCATGACATATGGACGAGCTCTTGCCTCTATTCTCTTGTTATAAGCTTCGTCATCTGAAAGAAATTTACCCTGAAGGTAAGAGATAATCTCAGTTCTCCAATCTTCACTAAAAACAGGAGATATATTAAGAACTGCTCTTTCAAGGAGTTCCACCGAAGGTGCTTTCATTGTTTCAAAGAACACATCCGAAGGTAAAGGCAGCCCCTGTGCTGCTGACTTAGCTAGCAGGTCAGCATGCTCATTTTGTCCTCGAGGGATATTCTTGACAGAAAACCCTTCGAAGGAAGCTTCGACTCTTCGAACCATATCCAGATATTTTTCAAGCTTCGGATCCTTAGCCTTACAACTTTTGTCAATATGACCCGAAACAACCTGGGAATCAGTTTTAAGTATGGCCCTTCTGATTCCCATTGCTTTTAACTTCCGAAGACCTAAAATCAATGCTTCGTACTCAGCAATGTTATTTGTGCAATTAAAATCAAGTTTTGCCGCATAACAGGTTTTGACTTTGGAAGGTGAAACCAACACAGCAGCCGCTCCTGCTCCGAAGGTTCCCCAAGATCCATCACAAAACACTATCCAGGCTTCGTTGTCTTTATTTGTTTCCTCCTCCTGAGCCCCTGGTGTCCAATCAGCAATAAAGTCTGCCAGTGCCTGCGACTGAATCGAAGATCTATGAACATATTCAATGCAAAATTCATTGAGCTCTGCAGCCCATTTTCCAATCCTTCCAGTAGCTTCTCTGTTCCTCATAATATCCTTCAGAGGTTGTGATGAAGGAACAATTATGTTGTAAGCTTGGAAATAGTGCCGAAGCTTCCTGGAGGCCATCAAGACAGCATACAGTATCTTCTCCAACTCTGTATAATTTTTCTTTGATAAACTAAGGACCTCGGAAACAAAATATATTGGGGCCTGCCTTTTGACTTGACCATCAAGCTTCTCCTGAACAAGCGCTGCACTTACCGCTGAGTGCGAAGCTGCCACATATAACAATAAAGGAGCCCCTGGCATTGGTGGAGTCAATGTTGTTAGATCTATCAAATACTGTTTCAGCTCTTCGAAAGCCTTCTGCTGGATTGGTCCCCATTGAAAGACTTCGGCCGACTTCAGCACTTCGAAGAATGGTAAATTTCTCTCTGCCGATCTGGATATGAATCTATTGAGAGATGCCAACCTTCCTGTCAATCTTTGAGCCCCCTTCTTTGTAGTTGGTGGCTCCATCCGAAGTATAGCTTCAATTTTACTTGGATTGGCTTCAATTCCCTTTGTTGAAACCAAGCATCCAAGAAATTTCCCCTTCTTCACTCTGAAGACACATTTTTCTGGATTTAACTTTAAGCCAGCTTGCCTGAAACTGGCGAAGGTCTCCTGCAGATCAGCAATATGATTCTCCTGCTTCGTGCTTTTGACAATGATGTCATCAACATAAGTTAACACATTTCTGCCTATTTGAGATTGAAGAACCTTCGCAGTCATTCGGCTAAAACTTCCTCCAGCGTTTTTGAGCCCCTCAGGCATCCGAAGATAGCAATATGTGCCACTTGGAGTGATGAAGCTAGTCTTCGGCTCATCTTCCTTTTTCATCCAAATTTGGTGATAGCCGGAATAGCAGTCTAACAGACTCATGAGCTCTGACGAAGCTGCTGCATCAACTAAAGAGTTTATCCTTGGTAGTGGGAATTCATCCTTCGGACAAGCCTTGTTAAGATCTGTAAAATCGATGCACATTCGCCACTTGCCATTGGCCTTTTTTACCATAACAGTGTTAGCCAGCCATTCTGGGTACTTTACTTCTCTAATAACTCCTGCACTGAGGAGTCTTTTGACTTCGTTGCGAGCACCTTCGGCCTTATCATCTGACATCTTCCGAAGCCTTTGCTTTCTGGGTCTGAAGGATGGATCGACATTGAGCGAGTGCTCAATAACATCCCTATTAACTCCGCATAGATCATTGGCTGACCATGCAAAAACATCTTTGTTATTGAACAAAAACCTTATCAAGGTTTCTTCCTGCTCTTCGGATAGTTGAGAGCCTAACAGCACCTTCTGCTCTGCTATGTCCTCACATAAGAGCATAGGCTTCGGCTGATCTGCTGAAGCTGCTTTCTCCCTTCTGAATTTGTACTGTTCACAAGCTTCGGCTCCATCTATATTATGGATTGCTTTTGAGTCAGTCCAGTTACCTTCGGCCCTTCTTGCGGCTTCCTGACTTCCATGGATAGCAATGGGTCCCTGATCCGAAGGTATCTTCATGCAAAGATAAGCAGGATGAAGGATTGCTTCGAAGGCATTAAGAGTACCACGACCAATAATTGCATTGTAAGGATATTCCATGTCAACAATGTCAAACACAACTTGCTCAGTTCTAGTGTTGTTGATGAATCCGAAGGTCACTGACATGGTGATCTTGCCCAGTGCTACAATCTGTCTTCCTCCGAAGCCACAGAGAGGATGTGTAGCATCATGAATCTTATCTTCTGGCTCTTGCATTTGTCTGAAGGCTTTAGCAAATATGATGTCAGCTGCACTGCCTGTGTCAACCAAGACATTGTGGACCAGAAATCCTTTGATAACACAAGAGATAACCATGGCATCGTTGTGTGGGTAATCTTTGAGCTGAAGGTCCTCTTGGGAGAAGGTAATAGGAATGTGAGACCATCTTGTCTTGATGAAGGGTCCTTGCACCCCAACATGCTGTACCCTTCTCTGTGCTTCCTTCTTCTGTTTCTTGTTAGCTGGCTCTGAGGACGAGCCACCTGTGATCGGTAGCACCAGCTTCGGGTCCGAAGCAGCTCCAGCTTGGTCGTTGAACGAAGCCATTAGCTCAAAAAGTGGAAGTGAGTTCACCGGAGGTGGGCGCCAATGTTGGGGACTTGTTCTCAAATGCTATGAATTAAGAACAAGGCAACATGAAATGTTAAATGATACTATCCTTCGTCCGTGAAGCATTATTCCTTTGAGGATAATGGGTCTAGGACGAAGGTTGATAAAAAGTCTTATTACGAAGTTGAACCTTCGTAATAAACTTTCAATAAACATTGTAAGATAATACAAAATAAAAGGTATAAAACGGATAAATGTTTCACAGATACATTATATCATATTCACTTAATACATTGAATCATTAAATACAATAATACCTATGCCTTGACAAAGGTTGTATTCCAAGAGATGCGGTTGCAAAAATCAGAATGCGTGAACAGTAACGGAATACTGTTCACTATTTATAGGCACAGGACGCAGCCTGTGAGGAATTACAAGTATGCCCCTTATAAAAACTTACAACATTGACTCAGACATTTATGGACTAAAAGGTCATTCTATCTTTAAGTCGGTTGGTAATGCCGAAGCTTTACGAAGAGGAACCTTCGGCTATCTTATACAAACAGCTTCATCCGAGGATCGCTTCTCTCTATAAGACCTTCGGCGACGAAGCATGGACCCAACAGTAAGTAGCATAGGCAAGTAATATACGAATTGACTCAAGCCTAGCTACAGGTGCATAAGTTTCACCAAAATCCAAACCTTCGACTTGTGAATATCCCTTGGCCACAATTCGTGCTTTGTTTCTTATCACCACACCATCCTCATCTTGTTTGTTGCGGAAGATCCACTTGGTTCCTACAACATTTTGATTAGGACGTGGAACTAAATGCCATACCTCATTCCTCGTGAAGTTGTTGAGCTCCTCTTGCATCGCCAACACCCAATCCAAATCTCTTAGTGCATCCTCTACCCTGTATGGCTCAATAGAGGAAACAAAAGAGTAATGTTCACAAAAATGAGCAACACAAGATCGAGTGGTTACCCCCTTATGAATGTCTCCTAGGATGGTGTTCACGGGGTGATCTCGTTGGATTGCTTGGTGGACTCTTGGGTGAGGTGGTCTTGGATCTTGCTCATCCTCCTTGTCTTGATCATGGGCAGCTCCCCCTTGATCATTGCCCTCTTCTTGAAGATGATCATCTTCTTGATCTTCTCCTTCATCATCTTGAGCCTCATCCTCATCTTGAGTTGGTGGAGATGCTTGCATGGAGGAAGATGGTTGATCTTGTGCTTGTGGAGGCTCTTCGGATTCCTTAGGACACACATCCCCAATGGACATGTTCCTCAGCGCGATGCACATAGCTTCTTCATCATCTAGTTCATCAAGATCAACTTGCTCTACTTGAGAGCCGTTAGTCTCATCAAACACAATGTCACAAGAAACTTCAACTAGTCTAGTGGACTTGTTAAAGACTCTATATGCCCTTGTGTTTGAGACATAACCAAGTAAAAAGCCTTCTACAGCCTTAGGAGCAAATTTAGATTTTCTATCTCTCTTAACAAGAATAAAGCATTTGCTACCAAAGACTCTAAAATATGAAACATTGGGCTTTTTACCGGTGAGGAGTTCATATGATGTCTTCTTGAGGATTCGGTGTAGATATAACCGGTTGATAGCGTAGCAAACGGTGTTGACCGCCTCCGCCCAAAACCGATCCGAAGTCTTGTACTCATCAAGCATGGTCCTCGCCATGTCCAATAGAGTTCTATTCTTCCTCTCCACTACACCATTTTGTTGTGGCGTGTAGGGAGAAGATAACTCATGCTTGATGCCCTTATCCTCAAGGAAGCCTTCAACTTGAGAGTTCTTGAACTCCGTCCCGTTATCGCTTCTTATCTTCTTGATCCTTAAGCCGAACTCATTTTGAGCTCGTCTCAAGAATCCTTTCAAAGTTTCTTGGGTCTGAGATTTTTCCTGCAAAAAGAATACCCAAGTGAAGTGAGAATAATCATCCACAATAACTAAACAGTACTTACTCCCGCCGATGCTTATGTAAGCTATCAGGCCGAATAGGTCCATGTGGAGGAGCTCGAGTGGCCTGTCAGTCGTCATGATGTTCTTGTGTGGATGATGAGCACCAACTTGTTTCCCTGCTTGACATGCGCTACAAATCCTGTCTTTCTCAAAATGAACATTTGTTAGTCCAAAATGTGCTCTCCCTTTAGAAGCTTGTGAAGATTCTTCATCCCAACGTGGGCTAGTCGGCGGTGCCATAGCCAACCCATGTTAGTCTTAGCAATTAAGCAAGTATCGAGTTCAGCTCTATTGAAATCAACTAAGTATAGCTGACCCTCTAATACTCCCTTAAAAGCTACTGAATCATCACTTCTTCTAACGACAGTAACACCTGTATCCGTAAAAAGACAGTTGTAACCCATTTTGCATAATTGAGAAACAGAAAGCAATTGTAATCTAAAGAATCTACAAGAAAAACATTGGAAATAGAATGGTCAGGTGATATAGCAATTTTACCCAATCCTTTGACCAAACCTTGATTTCCATCCCCAAATGTGATAGCTCTTTGGGGATCCTGGTTTTTCTCATAGGAGGAGAACATCTTCTTCTCCCGAGTCATGTGGTTTGTGCACCCGCTGTCGATGATCCAACTTGAGCCCCCGGATGCATAAACCTACAAAAGAAATTTAGGCCTTGTTCTTAGGTACCCAAACGGTCTTGGGTCCTTTTACATTAGAAACAAGCACCTTGGGTACCCAAACACAAGTCTTGAAGCCCTTGTGCTTGCCCCCAACATATTTGGCAACTACTTTGCCTGATTTGTTAGTTAGCACATAAGAAGCATCAAAAGTTTTAAATGAAATGTTATGATCATTTGATGCAATAGGAGATTTCTTCTTAGGCATTTAACATGGGTAGAACGCCTAGAGCTAGAAGCCTCATTCTTATAAATAAAAGCATGGTGAGAATGAGTCTTCTTGGCATGAATTCTCCTAATCTTATCCTCAGGATAACCAGCAGGATACAAAATATAACCCTCGTTATCCTGAGGCATGGGAGCCTTGCCCTTTACAAAATTAGAAAATCTTTTAGGAGGAGCATTAAGCTTGACATTGTCTCCCTGTTGGAAGCCAATGCCATCCTTAATGCCAGGGCGTCTCCCACTAT
This sequence comes from Zea mays, assembly GCF_902167145.1. Taxonomy (NCBI): domain Eukaryota; kingdom Viridiplantae; phylum Streptophyta; class Magnoliopsida; order Poales; family Poaceae; genus Zea; species Zea mays. The sequence goes on from NC_050103.1 coordinate 10,305,881, forward strand.
AAAGCATGCTACGAGCAAATTTAAATTTCTCATTTTCTAGTTCATGCTCGGTAATTTTAGCATCTAGTTTAGCTATATGATCATTTTGTTGTTTAATTATAGCAAGGTGATCATGTATAGCATCAATATTAATGTCTCTACATCTAGTACAAATAAAAACATGATCAACGCTAGATGTAGAGGGTTTGCAATCATTTAATTCAACAATCTTAGCATGTAAAATATCATTCTCATCTCTAAGATTGGGAATAGAAGCATTGCAAATATCTAAGTCTTTAGCCTTAGTAATTAATTTTTCATTCTCATTTCTAAGGCTAGCAAGAGATTCATTCAACATGTCAATCTTAGCAATAGACTAGCATTATCATTTCTAAGATTAACAATAGAATCATCACAAACATTTGATTTCTCAACCTTAGCAATCAATTTGGCATTTTCATTTCTAAGGCTAGAAATAGTGTCATGGCAAGTGCTTAGCTCACTAGTTAATTTTTCATTTTTCTCTACTTCTAGAGCATAAGCATTTTTAGTCTTAACATGCTTTTTTCTTTAATGAGGAAGTCCTCTTGGCTATCCAAGAGTTCATCCTTCTCATGAATAGCACTAATCAATTCATTCAATTTCTCTTTTTGTTGCATGTTAAGATTGGCAAAAAGAGTAAGCAAGTTATCCTCCTCATCACTAGAATTATCTTCATCACTAGAGGTTGCATATTTAGTGGAGGATCTTGATTTTACCTTCTTCTTTTTGCCGTCCTTTGCCATAAGGCATTTGTGGCCGACATTGGGGAAGAGAAGTCCCTTGTTGACGGCGATGTTGGCGGCGCCCTCGTTGGAGGAGGAGTCGGTGGAGCTCTCGTCGGAGTCCCACTCCCGGCAAACATGAGCATCGCCGCCATTTTTCTTGTAATATCTCTTCTTCTCCTTCTTCTTCTTCCCCCTCTTGTCGTTATCCCTGTCACTATCACTAGATAAAGGACATTTAGCGATAAAATGACCGGGCTTACCACACTTGTAACACACTTTCTTGGAGCGGGGCTTGTAGTCTTTCCCCCTCCTTTGCTTGAGGATTTGGCGGAAGCTCTTGATGATGAGCGCCATCTCCTCATTGTCGAGCTTGGAGGCGTCAATGGGGACCCTACTTGGTGTAGAGTCTTCTTTCTTCTCCTCCATTGCCTCAAATGCAACGAGTTGTGCTTCGGGTACGGAGGAGGAGGTGCCTTGCTCGATGATCTTCTTGGAGCCTTTTATCATCAATTCAAAGCTCACAAATTTTCCTATTACTTCCTCGGGAGACATTATTATATATCTTGGATCACCATGAATTAATTGAGCTTGAGTAGGGTTAAGAAATATGAGTGATCTAAGAATAACCTTGACCATCTCATGGTCATCCCATTTGGTGCTCCCGAGGTTGCGCACTTGATTCACCAAGGTTTTTAGCCGGTTGTACATGGCTTGCGGGTCTTCTCCTTGGTTGAGCATGAAGCGACCAAGCTCCCCCTCGATCGTCTCCCTCTTGGTGATCTTGGTCACCTCGTCCCCTTCGTGCGCGGTTTTGAGCACGTCCCAAATCTCCTTGGCGCTCTTCAACCCTTGCACCTTGTTATACTCTTCTCGACTTAGATAGGCGAGGAGTATAGTGGTAGCTTGTGAGTTGAAGTGCCGAATTTGGGCAACTTCGTCCGAGTCATAGTCCTCGTCCCCCGATGATGGTACCTGTACTCCAATCTCAACAACATCCCAAATGCTAGTGTGGAGTGAGGTTAGATGGTGCCTCATTTTATCACTCCATATATTATAATCTTCACCATCAAACATAGGTGGTTTGCCTAATGGGACGGAAAGTAAAGGAGTACGTTTGGAAACGCGAGGATAGCGTAGAGGGATCTTACTAAACTTCTTGCGCTCATGGCGCTTAGAAGTTACGGACGGCGCGTCGGAGCCGGAGGTGGATGGCGACGAAGAGTCGGTCTCGTAGTAGACCACCTTCTTCATCTTCTTTTTCTTCTCGCCACTCCGATGCGACTTGTGAGGAGGTGATTCCTCCTTCTTCTTGTTGCGGGACTCTCCCGATGGAGCCTTCCCGTGGCTTGTAGCGGGCTTCTCGCCGATCACCATCTCCTTCTTAGTGTGATCTCCCGACATCACTTCGAGCGGTTAGACTCTAATGAAGCACCGGGCTCTGATACCAATTGAAAGTCGCCTAGAGGGGGGTGAATAGGCGGAATCTGAAAATTATAAACTTAAGCACAACTACAAGCTGGGGTTAGCGTTAAAAAAATAATCGAGTCCGAAAGAGAGGGCGAAAACAAATCACAAGAAAATAAGGCAGATGACACAGTGATTTGTTTTACCGAGGTTCGGTTCTTGCAAACCTACTCCCCGTTGAGGTGGTCACAAAGACCGGGTCTCTTTCAACCCTTTCCCTCTCTCAAACGGTCACCTAGACTGAGTGAGCTTCCTTCCTTGATTTCCCGGGTCACTTAGACCCCGCAAGGACCACCACACAATTGGTGTCTCTTGCTTCGCTTACAAGGTTTTGAGAGTAAGAATGAGAGAAAGAAGAAAGCCAACCAAGCAACAAGAGCAACAAAAGAACACAAGTCGATCTCCTCATAAGTCCTAAGAACTAGAGTTGAATTGGAGCCTTTGATTCGATCGGAGGCTTTGATTTGTGTCTTGGAGTGTTGTGTATTGCTCTTGTATTGAATGAGATGTAGTGAATGCTTGGATGTCTTGAAGAGTGGTGGTTGGGGGTATTTATAGCCCCAACAACCAATATGGCCGTTGGTGGAGGCTTCTGTCGTATGGCGCACCAGACAGTCCGGTGCGCCACCGGACACTGTCCGGTGCGCCAGCCACGTCACCCGGTCGTTGGGTTCCGACCGTTGGAGCTTCTGACAACTGGGCCACCGGACAGTCCGGTGGTGCACCAGACAGGTCCTGTTCATTGTCCGGTGCGCCTTCTGGCACCTGCTCTGACTTCTGCGCGTGCAGGCGTGCACTGTTTGCTTTTACTGTTCTCTACAGACGACCGTTGGCGCGAAGTAGCCGTTGCTCCGCTGGCACATCGGACAGTCCGGTGTTACATCGGCCAGTCCGGTGAATTATAGCGGAGCGGCCTCCCAAATTCCCGAAGCCGGCAAGTTCGAGTTGATCCACCCTGGTGCACCGGACACTGTCCGGTGCGCCAGACCAAGGCTGCCTTCGGTATACTTTGCTCCTTTGTTTTGAACCCTTTCTTTTATCTATGTATTGGTTTGTTGTGAACCTTTGGCACCTGTAGAACATATATTCTAGAGCAAACTAGTTAGTCCAATAATTTGTGTTGGGCAATTCAACCACCAAAATTCATTTGGAAAAGGTTTGACCCTATTTCCCTTTCAATATGTCTTACTACATAGGTGTCGGTACCCTGAATCTAGGGTACCCCCTGCTACTGTATAAAGATGCAAACCCACGCGACTATCCCTTAGTCGCATGGTAGAAGTGTTGTGTGTGGGACCAAGCCACGGCTCGCCCCAATCTCAGGCGGCTATTCCGGGTCCATAGCAGTGCCCGACCCCACCACATGGGCGGGTCCGAAGCCGCCACATGTCCAGAGAAGGTGGCATACTCCAAAGCATCAACAGTGAGTTCGGACCCCCATGGGAGAGCGTCGGACCCTCAGATATACAGTTTGGACCCCCAAGGTTGGTCCTGGACCCCCCGATATATAGTCTGGACCCCCAAGGTTGGTCCCGGACCTCCATGTGTGCAAGTCGGACCCCTGGAATGAGATCCGGACCCCCCCCCACGTATGGGGTCCGGGCCGCCCACAGGGGGTCCCAAGGTCCCAGGACAGAACATACTCGGGCCTTGAACAGGACCCAGGCGGGGGTCCGGTACCGACATGTGTCCAGACCTAGTCTGGTGCGGACCTGTCCGCATGCGCTTCTGCTCCTCGCCCAGGCGGAGACCCAATGCTGCCACGTGGCCTACTGCGCGTGACGTAAGCCAACGGGTGGAGCCTGACGTAAGGCCTCCGGGTTACACGGCCCCTGCATTTATTGCGGATAAGGCATGCCGCCTGTCCATTACATTGACAGGCGGTGTGCCGCCTCCGCATTTATTGAGACCTATCCATTCCGTTGGTAGGCGGCGACCTGTCGATTCCGCTGGCAGGCGGCGACCTATCCATTCCGCAGACGGCGTGCCTGTCCATTCCACTGGCAGGTAGCACGCCCATACTACCGCGTGCACTATGCCCATCATTGCTCGTACGTACCAAGGAAGCAGCCGTCGCGTATCAATACTGCGCGGGTTGCGGACATCATGGCGCCAGGCGATAGCACAGGCGTTACTTGCATTTAGTTACTCCATGTATTTCTTCCATTATGTTCCTGGGCCCACATGTCGGGGCTCAGCATCCTTGTATGTGCCTCCCTTGAGCTATAAAAGGGAAGTGAAAGTCGCCTAGAGGGGGGTGAATAGGGCGAAACTGAAATTTACAAAGTTATTCACAACTACAAGCCGGGTTAGCGTTAGAAATATAATACGAGTCCGAGAGAGGGCGTAAAAACAAATCGCAAGCGAATAAAGAAGTGAGACACAAGGATTTGTTTTACCGAGGTTCGGTTCTCTCAAACCTACTCCCCGTTGAGGTGGTCACAAAGACCGGGTCTCTTTCAACCCTTTCCCTCTCTCAAACGGTCCCTCGGACCGAGTGAGCTTCTTCTTCTCAATCACACGGGACACAAAGTCCCCGCAAGGACCACCACACAATTGGTGTCTCTTGCTTCGGTTACAAGTGAATGAATCTCAAGAAAGAATGAGAAAGAAAGAAGCAATCCAAGCGCAAGAGCTCAAATGAACACAACAATCACTCTCTCTAATCACTAAAGCTTTGAGTGGAATTGGGAGAGGATTGGATCTCTTTGGTGTGTCTAGAATTGAATGCTAGAGCTCTTGTAAGTAGTTGGAAGGTGAAAACTTGGATGACTTGAATGTGGGGGTGGTTGGGGGTATTTATAGCCCCAACCACCAAACTTGACCGTTGGTGGAGGCTTCTGTCACATGGCGCACCGAACAGTCCGGTGCGCCACCGGACACTGTCCGGTGCGCCAGCCACGTCACCTGTCTGAAGGGTTCCGACCGTTGGAGCTCTGTCTGTGGGCCCGCCTGGCTGTCCGGTGGCGCACCGGACAGGCCCTGTAGGCTGTCCGGTGTGCCACCCGCATGTGCCCTGCTCCTCTACACGCGCAGGCGCGCATTTAATGCGTTGCAGTCGACCGTTGCGCGCGAACTAGTCGTTGCTCCGCCGTCACACCGGACAGTCCGGTGAATTTTAGCGGAGCGGATTCCCGAAGCTGGCGAGTTCAGAGTAGCTCTCCTCTGTAGCACCGGACACTGTCCGGTGGTGCACCGAACAGTCCAGTGAATTATAGCGAAGCGCCTCTGTGATTTCCCGAAGGTGAAGAGTTCAGCTTGGAGTCCCCTGGCGCACCGGACACTGTCCGGTGGTGCACCGGACACTGTCCGATGGCACACCGGACAGTCCGGTGCGCCAGACCAGGGTGCCTTCGGTTGTCCCTTTGCTCTTTTGTTTGAACCCTTTTTCTTGGTCTTTTTATTGGCTTATTGTGAACCTTTGGCACCTATAGAACTTATAAACTAGAGCAAACTAGTTAGTCCAATTATTTGTGTTGGGCAATTCAACCACCAAAATCAATTAGGAAAGAGGTGGAAGCCTAATTCCCTTTCAATCTCCCCCTTTTTGGTGATTGATGCCAACACAAACCAAAGCAAGTATAGAAGTGCATAATTGAACTAGTTTGCAAAATGTAAGTAAAAAGGTTACTTAGAATTGAGCCAATATAAATTCTCATAAGATATGCATGGATTGTTTCTTTATAATTTTAACATTTTGGACCACGCTTGCACCACATATTTTGTTTTTGCAAATTCTTTTTGTAAATCCTTTTCAAAGTCCTTTTGCAAATAGTCAAAGGTAAATGAATAAGATTTTGAGAAGCATTTTCAAGATTTGAAATTTTCTCCCCTTGTTTCAAATGCTTTTTCCTTTGACTAAACAAAACTCTCCTTCAATAAAATTCTCCTCTTAGTGTTCAAGAGGGTTTTAAGATACCAATTTTTGAAGGTGCTACTTTCTCCCCCTTTAGAACACAATGAGATACCAATTTGAAAATCATAAGTTTGGTGGTGCGGTCCTTTTGCTTTGGGCTTAATACTCTCCCCCTTTGGCATGAATCGCCAAAAACGGATGTTTGAGTGAAATATAAGCCCTTTCAAGAACTACTTTCTCCCCCTTTGGCAAATAACATGAGTGAAGATTATACCAAAAGACAGAGAGATGCTTGGAGCGACGGCGAAGGATGAGTGATTTGATGGAGCAGAGTGGAAGCCTTGTCTTCGCCAAAGACTCCAATTCCCTTTCAATACACCTATGACTTGGTTTGAAATTCACTTGAAAACACATTAGTCATAGCATATATAAAAGAGACATGATCAAAGGTATATTTATGAGCTATGTGTACAAGACATCAAAAGAAATTTCTAGAATCAAGAATATTTAGCTCATGCCTAAGTTTGGTAAAAGTTTGTTCATCTAGTGGCTTGGTAAAGATATCGGCTAATTGATCCTTAGTATTAATGTATGCAATCTCGATATCTCCCTTTTGTTGGTGATCCCTTAAGAAGTGATACCGAATGGCTATGTGTTTAGTGCGGCTATGCTCAACGGGATTATCCGCCATGCGGATTGCACTCTCATTATCACATAGAAGAGGAACTTTGGTTAATTTGTAACCATAGTCCCTAAGGGTTTGCCTCATCCAAAGCAATTGCACGCAACAATGACCTGCGGCAATGTACTCGGCTTCGACGGTTGAAAGAGCCACAGAATTTTGCTTCTTTGAAGCCCAAGACACCAAGGACCTTCCCAAGAACTGGCAAGTCCCCGATGTGCTCTTTCTATTGATTTTGCACCCTGCCCAATCGGCATCGGAATAACCAATTAAATCACATGTGGATCCCCGAGGGTACCAAAGCCCAAACTTAGGAGTATAAGCCAAATATCTCAAGATTCGTTTTACGGCCGTAAGGTGAGATTCCTTAGGGTCGGTTTGGAATCTTGCACACATGCATACGGAAAGCATAATGTCCGGTCGTGAAGCACATAAATAGAGCAAAGAACCTATCATCGACCGGTATACCTTTTGATCTACGGATTTACCTTCCGTGTCGAGGTCGAGATGCCCATTGGTTCCCATGGGTGTCTTGATGGGCTTGGCATCCTTCATCCCAAACTTGTTTAGAATGTCTTGAGTATACTTCGTTTGGCTAATGAAGGTGCCCTCTTGGAGTTGCTTCACTTGAAATCCTAAGAAATACTTCAACTCCCCCATCATTGACATCTCGAATTTTTGTGTCATGATCCTACTAAATTCCTCACATGTAGATTCGTTAGTAGACCCAAATATAATATCATCAACATAAATTTGGCATACAAACAAATCATTGTCAAGAGTTTTAGTAAATAAAGTAGGATCGGCCTTGCCGACTTTGAAGCCATTAGCAATAAGGAAATCTCTTAGGCATTCATACCATGCTCTTGGGGCTTGCTTGAGCCAATAAAGCGCCTTAGAGAGCCTATAGACATGGTTAGGGTACTCACTGTCTTCAAAGCCGGGAGGTTGCTCAACATAGACCTATTCCTTGATTGGTCCATTGAGGAAGGCACTCTTCACGTCCATTTGATAAAGCTTGAAGCCATGGTAAGTAGCATAGGCTAATAATATACGAATTGACTCAAGCCTAGCTACGGGTGCATAGGTTTCACCAAAATCCAAACCTTCGACTTGGGAGTATCCCTTGGCCACAAGTCGAGCTTTGTTCCTTGTCACCACACCATGCTCATCTTGCTTGTCGCGGAAGACCCACTTGGTTCCTACAACATTTTGGTTAGGACGTGGAACTAAATGCCATACCTCATTCCAAGTGAAGTTGTTGAGCTCCTCTTGCATCGCCATCACCCAATCCGAATCTTGGAGTGCTTCCTCTACCCTGTGTGGCTCAATAGAGGAGACAAAAGAGTAATGCTCACAAAAATGTGCAACACGAGATCTAGTGGTTACCCCCTTATGAATGTCGCCGAGGATGGTGTCGACGGGGTGATCTCGTTGGATTGCTTGGTGGACTCTTGGGTGTGGCGGTCTTGGTTCTTCATCCTCCTTGTCTTGATCATTTGCATCTCCCCCTTGATCATTGCCGTCATCTTGAGGTGGCTCATCATTTTGATTTTCTCCTTCATCAACTTGAGCCTCATCCTCATTTTGAGTTGGTGGAGATGCTTGCGTGGAGGAGGATGGTTGATCTTGTGCATGTGGTGGCTCTTCGGATTCCTTAGGACACACATCCCCAATGGACATGTTCCTTAGCGCGATGCACGGAGCCTCTTCATTACCTACCTCATCAAGATCAACTTGCTCTACTTGAGAGCCGTTAGTTTCATCAAACACAACGTCACAAGAAACTTCAACTAGTCCTGAGGACTTGTTAAAGACTCTATATGCCCTTGTGTTTGAATCATATCCTAGTAAAAAAGCCTTCTACTGTCTTAGGAGCAAATTTAGATTTTCTACCTCTTTTAACAAGAATAAAGCATTTGCTACCAAAGACTCTAAAATATGAAATGTTGGGCTTTTTACCGGTTAGGAGTTCATAGGATGTCTTCTTGAGGATTCGTTGTAGATACAACCGGTTGATGGCGTAGCAGGCGGTGTTGACCACCTCGGCCCAAAACTGATCCGGCGTCTTGTACTCATCAAGCATGGTTCTTGCCATGTCCAATAGAGTTCTATTCTTTCTCTCCACTACACCATTTTGTTATGGCGTGTAGGGAGAGGAGAACTCATGCTTGATGCCCTCCTCCTCAAGGAAGCCTTCAATTTGAGAATTCTTGAACTCTGTTCCGTTATCGCTTCTTATTTTCTTGATCCTTAAGCCGAACTCATTTTGAGCTCGTCTCAAGAATCCCTTTAAGGTCTCTTGGGTTTGAGATTTTTCTTGCAAAAAGAACACCCAAGTGAAGCGAGAATAATCATCCACAGTAACTAGACAGTACTTACTCCCGCCGATGCTTATGTAAGCTATCAGGCCGAATAGGTCCATGTGTAGGAGCTCTAGTGGCCTGTCAGTTGTCATGATGTTCTTGTGTGGATGATGAACACCAACTTGCTTCCCGGCTTGGCATGCGCTACAAATCCTGTCTTTCTCAAAATGAACATTTGTTAATCCTAAAATGTGCTCTCCCTTTAGAAGCTTATGAAGATTCTTCATTCCAACATGGGCTAGTCGGCGGTGCCAGAGCCAACCCATGTTAGTCTTAGCAATTAAGCAAGTGTCGAGTTCAGCTCTATCAAAATCTACCAAGTATAGCTGACCCTCTAACACTCCCTTAAATGCTATTGAATCATCACTTCTTTTAAAGACAGTGACACCTACATCAGTAAATAGACAGTTGTAGCTCATTTGACATAATTGGGAAACAGAAAGCAAGTTGTAATCTAATGAATCAACAAGAAAAACATTGGAAATGGAATGGTCAGGAGATATAGCTATTTTACCCAAACCTTTGACCAAACCTTGGTTTCCATCCCCGAATGTGATAGCTCGTTGGGGATCTTGGTTTTTCTCGTAGGAGGAGAACATCTTCTTCTTCCCTGTCATGTGGTTTGTGCACCCGCTATTGATGATCCAACTTGAGCCCCCGGATGCATAAACCTACAAAACAAATTTAGTTCTTGACTTTAGGTACCCAAACGGTTTTGGGTCCTTTGGCATTAGACATAAGAACTTTGGGTACCCAAACACAAGTCTTGGAGCCCTTGTGTTTGCCCCCAACAAACTTGGCAACTACCTTGCCGGATTTGTTAGTTAAAACATAAGATGCATCAAAAGTTTTAAATGAAATGTCATGATCATTTGATGCATTAGGAGTTTTCTTCTTAGGCAACTTAGCACGGGTTGGTTGCCTAGAGCTAGATGTCTCACCCTTATACATAAAAGCATGATTAGGGCCAGAGTGAGACTTCCTAGAGTGAATTCTCCTAATCTTGCTCTCGGGATAACCGGCAGGGTACAAAATGTAACCCTCGTTATCCTGAGGCATGGGAGCCTTGCCCTTAACAAAGTTAGACAATTTCTTAGGAGGGGCATTAAGTTTGTTATTGTCTCCCTTTTGGAAGCCAATGCCATCCTTGATGCCAGGGCGTCTCCCACTATAAAGCATACTACGAGCAAATTTAAATTTTTCATTTTCAAGTTCATGCTCGGCAATTTTAGCATCTAATTTTGCTATATGATCATTTTGTTGTTTAATTAAAGCCACATGATCATGAATAGCATCAATATCAACATCTCTACATCTAGTGCAAATGGAAACATGCTCAACGGTAGATGTAGAGGGTTTGCAAGATTTTAATTCTACAACCTTAGCATGTAATATATCATTTTCACTTCTAAGGTTAGAAATAGTAACATTGCAATCATCAAAATCTTTAGCCTTAGCAATCAATTTTTCATTCTCATTTCTAAGGCTAGCAAGAGAAACATTCAACTCATCAATCTTAGCAAGTAAATCAACATTATCATCTCTAATATTGGGAATTGAAACATTACAAACATGAGAATCAACCTTAGCATTTAAACTAGCATTTTCATTTCTAAGGTTGGCAATTAAATCATGGCATGTGCTTAGCTCACTAGTTAATTTCTCACATTTTTCAACTTCTAGAGCATAAGCATTTTTAACCTTAACATGTTTTTTGTTTTCCTTGATTAGGAAGTCCTCTTGGGAGTCCAAGAGTTCATCCTTCTCATGGATGGCACTAATTAGTTCATTTAGTTTTTCTTTTTGTTGCATGTTGAGGTTAGCAAAAAGAGTACGCAAATTATCCTCCTCATCACTAGCATTATCATCACTAGAGGACTCATATTTAGTGGAGGATTTGGATTTAATCTTCTTCCTTTTGCCGTCCTTTGCCATGAGGCACTTATGGCCGACGTTGGGGAAGAGAAGTCCCTTGGTGACGGCGATGTTGGCGGCGTCCTCGTCGGATGAGGAGTCGGTGGAGCTCTCGTCGGAGTCCCACTCGCGGCACACATGGGCATCACCGCCCTTCTTCTTGTGGTACCTCTTCTTTTCCTTTCTTCTCCCCTTCTTGTCGTCGCCCCTGTCACTGTCACTAGAAATAGGACATTTGGCAACAAAGTGACTGGGCTTACCACACTTGTAGCAAACTTTCTTGGAGCGAGGCTTGTAATCCTTCCCCCTCCTTTGCTTGAGGATTTGGCGGAAACTCTTGATGATGAGTGCCATTTCCTCGTTGTCGAGCTTGGAGGCGTCGATGGGTTGTCTACTTGATGTAGACTCCTCCTTCTTTTCCTCCGTCGCCTTGAATGCCACTGGTTGTGCTTCGGGCGTTGAGGAGGTGCCTTGCTCGATGATTTTCTTTGAGCCTTTAATCATTAGCTCAAAGCTTACAAATTTTCCTATCACCTCCTCGGGAGACATTAGCTTGTATCTAGGATCACCTCGAATTAATTGAACTTGCGTAGGGTTAAGAAAAACGAGGGATCTAAGAATAACCTTGACCATCTCATGGTCATCCCATTTTTCGCTCCCGAGGTTGCGCACTTGGTTCACCAAGGTCTTCAAGCGGTTGTACATAGCTTGTGGATCTTCCCCTTGGTGAAGCATGAAGCGACCGAGCTCCCCCTCGATCGTCTCCCGCTTGGTGATCTTTGTCACCTCGTCTCCTTCGTGCGCGATCTTGAGTACGTCCCAAATTTCCTTCGCACTCTTTAACCCTTGCACCTTATTATACTCCTCTCGACTTAGAGAGGCGAGGAGTATAGTGGTGGCTTGGGAGTTAAAGTGCTGGATTTGGGCCACTTCGTCCGAGTCGTAGTCTTCATCCCCTACAGATGGTACCTGTACACCAAACTCAACAACATTCCAAATGCTTGTGTGGAGTGAGGTTAGATGATGCCTCATTTTATCACTCCACATATTATAATCTTCACCGTCAAAAACCGGTGGTTTGCCTAATGGAACGGAGAGCAAAGGAGTACGCTTTGAAATACGGGGATAGCGTAGGGGAATCTTACTATACTTCTTGCGCTCATGGCGCTTAGAAGTAACGGACGGCGCGTCGGAGCCGGAGGTCGATGGTGATGAAGTATCGGTCTCGTAGTAGACCACCTTCCTCATCTTCTTCTTTTTGTCACCACTCCGATGCGACTTGTGGGAAGAGGGTTTCTTCTCCTTCCCCTTCCCTTTGTTGCGGGACTCTTCCGATGAAGCCTTCCTGTGGCTTGTAGTGGGCTTGTCGCCGGTCTCCATTTCCCTCTTGGCGTGATCTCCCGACATCACTTCGAGCGGTTAGGCTCTAATGAAGCACCGGCTCTAATACCAATTGAAAGTCGCCTAGAGGGGGGTGAATAGGGCGAAACTGAAATTTACAAAGTTAATCACAACTACAAGTCGGGTTAGCGTTAGAAATATAATACGAGTCCGAGAGAGGGCGTAAAAACAAATCGCAAGCGAATAAAGAAGTGAGACACAAGGATTTGTTTTACCGAGGTTCAGTTCTCTCAAACCTACTCCCCGTTGAGGTGGTCACAAAGACTGGGTCTCTTTCAACCCTTTCCCTCTCTCAAATGGTCCCTCGGACCGAGTGAGCTTCTTCTTCTTAATCACATGGGACACAAAGTCCCCGCAAGGACCACCACACAATTGGTGTCTCTTGCTTCGGTTACAAGTGAATGAATCTCAAGAAAGAATGAGAAAGAAAGAAGCAATCCAAGCACAAGAGCTCAAATGAACACAACAATCACTCTCTCTAATCACTAAAGCTTTGAGTGGAATTGGGAGAGGATTGGATCTCTTTGGTGTGTCTAGAATTGAATGCTAGAGCTCTTGTAAGTAGTTGGAAGGTGAAAACTTGGATGACTTGAATGTAGGGGTGGTTGGGGTATTTATAGCCCCAACCACCAAACTTGACCGTTGGTGGAGGCTTCTGTCGCATGGCGCACCGGACAGTCCGGTGCTGTCCGGTGCGCCAGCCACGTCACCTGTTCAAAGGGTTCCGACCGTTGGAGCTCTGTCTGTGGGCCCGCCTGGCTGTTCGGTGGTGCACCGGACAGGCCCTATAGGCTGTCCGGTGTGCCACCCGCGCGTGCCCTGCTCCTCTGCGCGCGCAGGCGCGCATTTAATGCATTGCAGTCGACCGTTGCGCGTGAACTAGCCGTTGCTCCGCCGTCACACCGGACAGTCCGGTGACTCACCGGACAGTCCGGTGAATTTTAGCGGAGCGGATTCCCGAAACTGGCGAGTTCAGAGTCGCTCTCCTCTGGAGCACCGGACACTGTCCGGTGGTGCACCGGACAGTCCGGTGAATTAGCGAAGCGCCTCTGTGATTTCCCGAAGGTGAAGAGTTCAGCTTGGAGTCCCCTGGCGCACCGGACACTGTCCGGTGGCACGCCAGACCAGGGTGCCTTCGGTTGTCCCTTTGCTCTTTTGTTTGAACCCTTTTTCTTGGTCTTTTTATTGGCTTATTGTGAACCTTTGGCACCTGTAGAACTTATAAACTAGAGCAAACTATTTAGTCCAATTATTTGTGTTGGGCAATTCAACCACCAAAATCAATTAGGAAAGAGGTGGAAGCCTAATTCCCTTTCAGGAAGGCACGCAACGTTACAAGGCAACCGGACTCAGACGCAACTTAGACTCTCGAACTCAGACACAAGTTCTCTAGGCTCAAGCTCAAGTGCTCAGACACTCAATACAACGCACATTGGAGTAGGGTTTTATGCTCTGGCAGCCTGAACCACTATAAACCCTCGTGTCCTCGTGTGTTCATCCACCAATCTAGCAGACAGGTAAACCGCTAAGGCCCCTCCTTATCTTAGGATTTAGGGCGAGTGCATTCCGTCACCCGGCCGGAGAATTTCCTCTCTGACATTTGGCGCGCCAGGTAGGTGGCTTGGCTTTAGGTTTTTCGCTTGTTTTTCTGCTCGACACGATGGTTTAGATCGTCGAGCACCATGACTTCGTTCCTGAGGACTTCCCGATGGAGGAAGAGGCTGCGTCTTCCACGCCACGGGCCTCCAGCCGCCCTGCACCTGGTGCTGCTGTTGTGCGCTCTGTGCTGCAGCACACTCCTACGCAGACATCCAGAGCGTCGAGGGCTGCACCTGGGGCCTTGTCTGCAGCCAGGGAGTTGCTACGCCACCCTCCTAGCTCCACGGCCTCACCAGGGGCCATGAAGCAGTGGCGTGACGATGTCGATCGTCTGCTCAGCATGGCGCATTCTGGCTCAGCCAGGCCCAGGCCTCGGTCATCTCGGCGTCAACACGAGGCGTCGGCATCAGTATGCTCACCCTCGGTGAAGGCCGCACAGACTGATGATCTGCGGGCAGAGCTCAACCGCAGGCGTGCGGGAGAGGATGCTCCAGTCTCTCTAGAGAGGCCTGATGACCTACGGGCAGAACTCAACCGTAGGCGTGCGTCACACCTGCCGGAAAAGTACGACGGTACGTCAAACCTGTCAGAATTCCTGCAGGTATACATCACCACTATTACAGCAATAGGTGGAGACACTGCTGTAATGGCAACATACTTCCATGTAGCCTTGTCTGGGCCGACCCGGACCTGGCTCATGAACCTCGCCCCAGGATCGATCTACTCCTGGGAAGAGCTCTATGCGCGGTTCACAGAGAACTTCGCTAGTGCTTATCAGCAGCTTGGCGTGGAGGCTCACCTCCATGCAGTGAGGCAAGAACCCGGGGAAACTCTCCGGGCTTTCATCTCCCGCTTCACTAAGGTACGGGGCACTATACCTCGTATCTCCGATGCTTCCATCATCACCGCTTTTCCGCCAGGGGGTACATGATGAGAAAATGCTAGAGAAGTTGGTCACGCACGACGTGGAAACTGTCACCACACTATTCGCTCTGGCTGACAAGTGTGCCAGAGCTGCCGAGGGCCATGCATGGCACTCGGCACCATAGACCGGGGTTGCCCAGATAGGTGGCTCGGGTGCCGTCACTCAGGATGGCAAAAAGAAAAAGAAGAAGAACAGCGACCATGAGAGGCCGCAGACTGCTGCTCCAGTCGTCGCGACTGCAGCTGGGGGCCGGAACGAGCGCAACAAGCGCCCACGGCCGCAGGGAGGCAACAATGGCTCATGCCCTATGCACCCCAACAGTCACCACAACGCCTCGGAGTGCCACGAGATCATCAAGCTCACGAAGCGTGTCAGTTAACGGCGTGAGCAGACTTCCAAGGATGGCTCCGCACCTCGTCACCGGCCTAGCATGGAGAGGGCCAACGACGGTGATGTGGCCGCGGGAGATCGGGACCTCGGGTATCAATCACCCGAGGGGGTCTCAAGGACGTCTTCACTGGAGACTCCGACTCCGGTGGCGAGAGCGACCGCCACAAGAAGCTGTACGTCATGTACGGTGGGAGCTAGGAGCTCACCTCCCGCAGGAACGTCAAGTCCCTGCGCCGCGAGGTCCTGTCGGCGACCCTAGGGGTCCCGAAGGCTGCTCCACACCAGCGGTGGAAGAGCACCACCATCTCCTTTGGGGCATCCGACTGCCCCGAAAACATGGCAAGGGCCGGTATACTATCGCTCGTCACCGCCCCTGTCATCGCCAACATGCGGCTGCACCATGTGCTGATCAACGGCGGGGCAGGGCTCAATGTCATTAGCCACGCTGCATTTAAGCAGCTACAGATCTCGGGGTCCTGACTGGGACCCTCTCGTCCATTCTTTAGAGTGGGCCCATAATCGGTGTATCCCCTAGAGAGCATCGTCCTCCCGGTAACATTCGGGACCGAGGAAAACTTCCACATAGAGAACGTCCAGTTCGACATCGCGGAGGTTAACCTCCCCTTCAATTCCATCATTGGCAGGCCGGCCCTGTACCGGTTCATGGCCATTGCCCATTACGGATATTTGGTCCTCAAGATGCCGACCCCGGCCGAGGTCCTCACTGTGTGGGAGGATCACGCCGCTGCAGTGACGGCTGTCGAGAAGCTGCACGCCCTGGCGGCAGAAGCTACTCGCCTGAACAATGGGGGAAGGACCCCTCGACCTCCGGTACCAAGGCGCCTGCCAAGGTGCCAAAGGTGCAGCCGTCCGGAGCAGACAGTGGACCCGTCAAGGCCATCCAGGTCGGCGCGGACTCCTCCCAGACCACCCGCCTCGCGGGCAATCTGGGGGACAAATAGGAACTCGCGCTCGTCGCCTTCCTCCAGGCAAATGTCGACGTTTTCGCATGGGAACCGTCACAGATGCCTGGGATCCCTAGGGAGGTGATTGAGCACCATCTGAAGATCCACCCCGACGCCAAGCCGGTGCGTCAGAAGCCTCGAAGACAGTCCGTTGAGCGGCAGGACTTCATTCGCCAAGAGGTCTGGAAGCTGCTTGATGCTGGCTTTATCAAAGAGGTCCATCACCCTGTGTGGCTGGCTAACCCAGTCATCGTTCCAAAGGCAAACGGGAAGCTTCGGATGTGCATCGACTACACCAGCCTGAATAAGGCTTGTCCCAAGGACCCGTATCCACTTCCACGCATAGATCAAATCATGGACTCTACTTTCGGGTGCGACCTCTTATCCTTTCTAGATGCCTACTCTGGTTTCCATCAGATCCAGATGGCTAGGGAAGATAGGAAGCATACCACTTTGTAACAGTGGATGGGCTTTACTGCTATGTTGTAATGCCCTACGGTCTGAAAAACGCCTTGCCAACGTTTGTATGGGCGATGAGTAAGACCTTCGGGGACCTGATTAGGGACAGGGTAGAGATATACGTCGATGACATCGTGGTCAAGACTAGGAGGGGGTCGACTCTGGTGGAAGACCTGACCCTGGTCTTTGACAAGCTGTGGGCGACGCACACGAAGCTGAACCCGGACAAGTGCGTCTTTAGTGTCTCCGCTGGGAAGTTGCTGGGATTCCTGGTTTCACACCGAGGCATTGAAGCAAACCCGGAGAAGATCAGGGCGATTGAGGCAATGAGGCCTTCGGCCTGTATGAAGGATGTCCAGAAGCTTACGAGGTCATTAGCCACCCTTAGCCGCTTCATTTCAAGGCTGACTGAGAGGGCGCTACCCTTCTTCAAGCTCCTGCGGAAGTCCGGTCCATTCTCTTGGACCGAAGAGGCAGAACAAGCCTTTCAAGAGTTGAAGCAGCACCTGGTGTCCCTACTAGTACTGGTAGCTCCAGAACCTAGGGAGACATTGTATTTATACATCGCGGCGGCCGTAGAGGCGGTGAGCATGGTGCTGGTCGTGGAAAGGATGGCGCAAGAAGGCCAAGAGCCTGAGGGCTCAGGACCAACTACAGGGGCCAGACCGTTCAGAGGCCGGTCTACTACGTCAGCGAGGTCCTCCATGAAGCAAAGGCTAGGTATCTTGAGACGCACAAGCTTATTTATGCAGTACTTGTTGCGTCCAGGAAGCCGCGCCACTATTTCCAGGCACATAGGGTCGTGGTGGTGACCTCCTTTCCGTTAAGGGTCATCCTCCACAACTCTAACGCCATAGGCAACATCACCAAGTGGGCCACGGAGCTTGCTGAGTTCCAGCTGGACTTCCAGCCTCGCCACGCCGTCAAGAGCCAGGTCCTGGCTGACTTCATCGTGGAGTGGACACCTCCCCCGAGCGCTCCTGGGGGTCCGGATCTCAACTCGAACCCCACACCTGTGGAGCTTAGGGGACCGGTCTTCACCGAGCCACACTGGACGCTCTTCCTCGACGGATCCGCCCGTCAGCAAGTTAGCAGGGCCGGGGTGGTCCTCATCGACCCAAGCGGAGATCAATGGAAGTACATGGTGCACCTCGAGTTCAAGGCCACCAACAACATGGAGGAGTACGAGGCGGTGATCTTCGATTTGTCTGTGGCCCTATCCCTAGTGATCCGCCAGCTCCTCATGAAGGGGGACTCCCAGCTGGTCATCAAGCAAGTCCGCGGAGAATGTAGCTACAACGAGCCCAGGCTCACAGCTTACCTCCTCCACATTAGGAAGCTGGAGAAGGACTTCACGGCCCTGGAACTACAACATGTTCCTCGGGCTAACAACTCGGCTGCAGATGAACTCTCCATGAGGGCATCGACTTGGGCACCCATGCCCGAGGGCGTCTTCGAAAGACGGTTGCTGAGACCTACTGCCCAGCCTGCCGAGCTAGGCGAAGGGTGCGAGTCTAGCACCTCGAAGCTAGCAGTCCCGGTAGCGTATCACCTACAGAACCCACCGAAGGCTGTGTGTGCTACAGGGGGCCCTACCTACCCCTTAGTGCCACAGCCAGTATCTCAGAGTGGTCCTGATGCATGGATCTCCGAGATCCGGGACTACCTGAAGGAAAATATCCTTCCTGAAGATCATGTGTCTGTGGAGAGCATAGTGCGGTTGGCTAAGCGATACGCAGTGGTAGAAGGGGATCTCTACTGCCGTGGCGCCAACTGCATTCTCATGCGGTGCATTACCTAGGAGGAGGGCCATGAGTTACTCACGGAGATCCATGGAGGAGAGTGCGGAAGTCATTCATCATCCCGCACGCTGGTCGGTAAGGCCTTCCGGCATGGCTTTTACTGGCCAGCCGCCCTCTAGGATGCAGCTGAGATGGTAAAGTCCTGCAAGGCGTGTCAGTTCCACGCAAAGCAGATACACACACCAGCTCAGGCTCTACAGATGATTCCACCCTCCTGGCCATTCGTCGTATGGGGGGTGGATATCCTGGGACCATTTCCCAGGGCCGTCGGTGGGTACTGCTTCCTCTTCATCGCCATCGACAAGTTCACAAAGTGGCCAGAGACCACCTTTATGGTCAATATCACCTAGGGTGCTACTGTCGCTTTCCTCAAGTCGATTGTCTGTAGATTTGGGGTCCCAAGCCGTATTATTACGGACAACAGGACCTAGTTTACAAGTCGGCTTTTCCAGGAGTATTGCGAGGGCATCGACACCCAGCTCTACTTTGTGTTCGTGGCTCATCCCAGGAGCAATGGCCAGGTGGAGAGGGCAAACGCAGAAATCCTTAGGGGACTCAAGACACGCACCTATGACTGCTTGAAAAAGCACGGTGCAAATTGGGTCAACGAGCTTCTGTCCGTGCTGTGGGGGAACTGGACCACACCCAGCTGAGCTACCGGGGAGACCCTGTTCTTCCTAGTGTACGGGACCGAAGCCTGCCTTCCCCCAGAAATCGTTATGGGCTCCCCACGGGTCCAGGCTTTTGATGAGTCTATGCAGGAACAGCTACGACGGGAGGATGTGGACTTCATCGATGAGCGCATATGGCGAGCGGCGATCCGAAATGCACGGTACAACCAGGCGCTCAGGCGCTACCACCAGTGGTTCGTGCATAGTAGGGAGCTCAGGGTCGAGGACCTGGTCCTAAGGCGAGTACTGAACCGAGAAGGGCTCCACAAACTCTCCCCCAGCTGGGAAGGACCCTTCAAGGTGACGGAAATATGCCGACCCAGGTGTGTCCGCCTCGCTACAACTGAAGGAGAGCCCCTTCCCAATCCCTGGAACATAGAGCATCTCCATAAGTTTTACCATTAAAAACAAACCTGGGGATTCGGTTTTCTTCCTTTATAACTAGGTTGCGCATATATGTACGTCAACCCGGTGAGGTTCGCCCTCATAAACCCGGTCTATTGGCCTACACTCATGAATATCAAGTTATAAAGAAAAAATTCACCCCCAGATTTGTTTTTGTGGTGATTTTAGTCTGCTTCAATTTACGAGCATTATTCATTATCTTACCCACCCATACAGTTTCCCACCCTTGCTGGTATGATGACATCCGAATTGAGTAAGCCAGGCTTGCAGTTTAGGACCCCTCTACAAAGGCAGGGGGGTCCGGTAGCCTGGGGGTAGTTCTAGAGAGTGGGTGCTCGTTCCCTGGGATGGTCCGGAGCTGTGTAGCCGCTTAGTTTGGTTCCGTACCCTAAGCCTGCACGCTCCACCACTCTGTGACAGGTACCCCAGTATTTGGAACTATAGCCCTGTGGGTCCGACAACCTAGGGTCCGGTTCTAAAGAATGGACATTTATCTCCTGGGGTGGTCCGGAGCTGTGTAGCCGCTTAGCCTGGTCCCGTACCCTAAGCCTACACGCTCCGCCACTTTGCGATGGGTGTCCTAGTATTTGGAGCTGCGATCCAGAGGGGTCCGGGCATATGGCTTGGCTTCCCAGGCTAAGTCCTGCAGGTCCTGTTGCATGAATCAAATGATAAAAGATACCAGTTAGTGGGACCTATGGGTGCGCTACTAAAACTTCCTAGCCAAGGCTGTGTGCAGGTCCAGGTCCCAGTCGAGACTACCTCCTGGGGGCCAGGTCACCAATTCTTTCTTAAGTGTACTGGCATCTAGCCTCGACACGTTGAGCCTACATCCCAGGGGGGCCAAGTACCAGGGAGAAGTTGGTAATGACGCACACAGCAAAGACAAATAGCATACAGATAAGTTCTATCACTGTTAGATTAATACTTCTCAAAAGTATCTTACAAAACCAAAAGTTGTTACAAGCCGCACCCTAGCGGAACCCTTGTTCTGTCTCTGCAGAATGGACTACTCATCATCGGCAGGATCCCGCTGGAAGCGCTCGGCCACCACCTCTACAGTATCTTGTACGCCCTCCCGAGCGGCGTCTTTAGTGTCGGCCACCGGACCAGCGATCACTGGCTCCAAGGAGATGGCCGGGTTGTGGCTCCAGAAGCACGTCAGGATGTACTCGATCACCGCCTGGCAGAGCCTGCCGCCTTCAGCCTCTAGGCGGGCACCAAGAATCTGGTCCAGGCGTCGGAGGCGGTCCGCGGTAGAGTCCAACACCGGGAGCACGTCGGAGATGGACGTCGGTAGCTCTGACACCAGGATGGGACTCATCCCTAGCGGCACCAGCGTCGTGCTCGCCTCGCCGGCCCATGCAGCGATGCATTGGACCCTGGCGCGATGCTCTGCCTGGAGATCTTCAAGTGCTTTCTTCGTCGCCTGCACCGCTTGGGGGCTCGGTGTAGCCTGCGCCGCCTGGAACTACCGGATACGCTCTTCCAGCTTTTTCTCCTTCTCCTCTACCTCAAGCTCATGCTCGGCTAGCAACTTGCCCCGCCTTTCGAGCATTTCCTCCTAGAAGGCGAGGTCTGCCTCCCGCCTGGCAATATCCACCGCCCACCTGTCTAGGGATGCATCCTTTGCCTTGAGGTTCTCCTCGGCGAGCGCAATGTCGCTGGCCTTGTCCTCCAGCTCCCGCTTCCATTTTTGGATCCTCTCCACAGCCACGGTCTGCTAGGTCCGCTGCTCTTCCAAGATTTCGTTCATGGCACTCAGCTTGGCCCGGAGCTCTGTGACGACCTTCTCCCTCTGGTTCAAGGCCTCCTCCCTCTTGGCTAGCCTCTTCTCCTTCCGGCTCGCCTCTAGCTCCCTGGCATACACCTTCTGGAGGTCCTTCTTGTAGTCTTTGCGGTCCCGCGCCAGTTCAGACCGCTCAAAGGCGAACTGGTGGGATGCCGCCTTGGTGCGCTCCTCCAACTGGGTGTGCCAGTCGCTGAGGCGCTGGTGCTCAGATTCCAGCACCTCCCATTCCCGCTGGATCGCCACCTCGGTCTCTTGAAGAGCCTGATGGGCACGAGACAACACCCAGGGGAGGGGAACAGGCGCCGCTTCTAGCTCGGCGCCGGATCGGAGCCGCCACCCAAAAACCACCTCCGTCTCCTCCAGAGTGGGCGGCGAGATAGAGCTGGACGCGTCCCCCGCGTCACCCCCATGGCGGGGGTGGGCGCAGCTGGGACCTCCTCTACCAATGTCGACGGTGTACTCGACAGCGTCGCCGTTGTTGTGGCTGTGGTAGCCATCGGCGGTTCGCCGGCACCACTCCCAGCAGATGCCTGCTTCTGAGAGCCAGACCCACCAGCGGGCATAGCACCCGGCGGAGGAGACACAACCTTGGGAGCAGAGGGGGAGGAAGCCCTGACAAACAAAGGATGGGTTAAGACCCATCGGCATGATAACTACACTCGTAGAAAAAAGGGGCTACACTTACTTGGGGCTCTGGACCTTCCAGCGACCCTAGAAGCGGGACATCCGCTGCTGTTGCTGTTGTGGCTGTGCTGGCGACGGTTGCTGCTGCTGTTGTTGTTGCTGTGGTTGTGGTGGTGACGGCGGCACCGGGGGACTGACGCGCCTCTGCGCGCCCTGGGCCTGGGAGCCGGCCTCCTCGGCCCCACCAGCTATCCTCTGACGCTTTTGGGGGGATCCAAAACATGGGGGGGTTCGAGACAAGCGACTCATCGCGCGCGACGCAGCCGGTGTCGCCTCTCTTCCTCCGACCCCCGGTGCCACCCGGGGCGGAGGAGCTACTTGCAGCCCCTTTACCCTTGTCTAAGGGGCTGGGGGCCACAGTGGGAGCTCTAGAGCCCGCACCGGTGGGCTAGGAACCTCCGGCCGGTACACTGGGGATCTAGATCCCGCGGAGGGGGTCCCGACCGCCAGTCTGACGAACCGCCACGCCTCTCTCATTGAGGGTCGGCAGCGAGGCCAGCACTGCCATTCGCAGCCCTGGATCATCACAGAGCGCCGGGATGTCCTGGGGGGGTATCAAGGATTCAGGGATAAAAGACTCACCAGTAATCCCCTTCACCAGAAGTTCCAGCTCCTCCCAGGACAGATCGGTCCTCGGCCCACGCTGGATCCTGCCAATGTCATTTGGGCTAGTGAACCAGCAGCACAGACGCGGCCTCCTCTGCAGCGGCATGACCTGGTGCTTCAGGAAATCGCCAACCACGTGCATCGAGGTCAGACCACCGGCTGCCAAGCTCTTGATCCTCTCCAACACGGGCAGGATGAAAGGGAATTAGGCTTACACCTAGTTCCTAAATAATTTTGGTGGTTGAATTGCCCAACACAAATCCTTGGACTAACTAGTTTGCTCTAGTGTATAAGTTATACAGGTGCAAAAGGTTCACACTTAGCCAATAAAAAGACCAAGTGTTGGGTTCAACAAAAGGGCAAAGGAGCAACCAAAGGCTCCTCTGGTCTGGCGCACCGGACTGTCCGGTGTGCCACCGGACAGTGTCCGGTGCACCAGGGAACTTCAGCTCAAACTCGTCGCCCTCGGGAATTTTCAGAGGCCACTCCGCTATAATTCACCGGACTGTCCGGTGTACACCGGACATGTCCGGTGCTCCAAGGAAGGGCGGCCTCAGGAACTCGCCAGCCTCGGGTTTTCACTCCAACTGCTTCGCTATAATTCACCGGACATGTCCGGTGTGCACCGGACTGTCCGGTGCAACATCAGGGCAACGACTACTTCGCGCCAACGGTCACCTGCAGGCGCATTTAATGCGCGCCAGAAGCGCGCAGTCGTCAGGCACGCGGGAGCAGGCGCACCGGACATTGAACAGTGCATGTCCGGTGTGCACCGGACATCAAGGAGGGCCCAGAAGACAGAACCCCAACGGTCGATCCAACGGCTTTTTGGTGACGTGGCTGTCGCACCGGACATGTCCGGTGTGCACCGGACTGTCCGGTGCACCATACGACAGACAGCCTCCACCAACGGTCAAGTTTGGTGGTTGGGGCTATAAATACCCCAACCACCCCACCATTCATTGTATCCAAGTTTTCCAGCTTCCAACCACTATACAAGAGCTAGCATTCATTGCAAAGCACACCAAAAAGAGATCAAATCCTCTCCCAACTCCTCACAAAGCCCTAGTGACTAGAGAGAGTGATTTGTAGTGTTCATTTGAGCTCTTGCGCTTGGATCGCTTCTTTTTCTTTGGCATTCTTTCTTGTGATCAAACATTCACTTGTAATTGAGGCAAGAGACACCAATCGTGTGGTGGTCCTTGCGGGAAGTTTGATTCCCAAGTGATTTGAGAAAGAGAAGCTCACTCGGTCCGAGGGACCGTTTGAGAGAGGGAAGGGTTGAAAGAGACCCGGCCTTTGTGGCCTCCTCAATGGGGAGTAGGTTTGAAAGAACTGAACCTCGGTAAAACAAATCCACGTGTCTCACCTCTCTATTCGCTTGCGATTTGTTTTGCGCCCTCTCTCGCGGACTCGATTATATTTCTAACGCTAACCCGACTTGTAGTTGTGTTTATTGTTGAGAATTTCAGTTTCGCCCTATTCACCCCCCCCTCTAGGCGACTTTCAATTGGTATCAGAGCCCGATGCTTCATTAGAGCCTAACCGCTCGAAGTGATGACGGGAGATCGCACCAAGAGGGAGATGGAGACCGGCGACAAGCCCACTACAAGCCAAGGGAGCACTTCATCGGAAGAGTCCCACACCAAGAGGAAGGAGAAGAGGAAGGTCTCCTCCAAAGTGAAGGAGAAAAGATCTTCTTCACACCATGAAGAGAAGAAGAAGGACTCCTCCAAAGGGAGGGAGAAAATATCTTCTTCACATCACAAAGAAAAGAAGGAAAAGTCCTCTTCCCACAAGCCGCATCGGAGTGGGGACAAGAAGAAGAGGATGAGGAAGGTGGTCTACTACGAGACCGATTCTTCATCGACATCCACCTCCGGCTCCGACGCGGCGTCCGTCACTTTTAAGCGCCAAGAGCGTAAGAAGTATAGTAAGATCCCCTTACGCTACCCCCGCATTCCTAAACATACACCTTTACTTTCCGTCCCATTAGGCAAACCACCAACTTTTAATGGTGAAGATTATGCTATGTGGAGTGATTTAATGCGATTTCATCTAACCTCTCTCCACAAAAGTATATGGGATGTTGTTGAGTTTGGTGTACAGGTACCATCCGTAGGGGATGAAGATTATGATACGGATGAAGTGGCCCAAATCGAGCACTTCAACTCCCAAGCCACAACCATTCTCCTCGCCTCACTAAGCAAGGAGGAATACAACAAAGTGCAAGGGTTGAAGAATGCAAAGGAGATTTGGGACCTACTCAAGACCGCGCACGAGGGTGATGAACTCACCAAAATCACCAAGCGGGAAACGATCGAGGGGGAGCTCGGTCACTTCCATCTTCGCCAAGGGGAGGAGCCACAAGACATGTACAACCGGCTCAAAACCTTGGTGAACCAAGTGCGCAACCTCGGGAGCAAAAAGTGGGATGACCACGAAGTGGTTAAGGTTATTTTAAGAGCTCTTA
Source organism: Zea mays (assembly GCF_902167145.1). Classification (NCBI taxonomy): domain Eukaryota; kingdom Viridiplantae; phylum Streptophyta; class Magnoliopsida; order Poales; family Poaceae; genus Zea; species Zea mays. The sequence continues at coordinate 10,331,081 of NC_050103.1, forward strand.
TTTTCCTTAACCCTACTCAAGTTCAATTAATTCGTGGTAATCCTAGATATCCACTAATGACCCCCGAGGAAGTTATCGGGAATTTTGTGAGTTTTGAATGCATGATTAAAGGCTCAAAGAAGATCAACGAGCTTGACGAACCCTCCACGTCCGAGGCGCAACCGGTGGCATTTAAGGCAACGGAGGAGAAGAAGGAGGAGTCTACACCAAGTAGACAACCAATTGACGCCTCCAAGCTCGACAATGAAGAGATGGCCTTAATCATCAAAAGCTTTCGGCAAATCCTTAAGCAACGAAAGGGGAAGGATTACAAATCCCGTTCCAAGAAGGTTTGCTACAAGTGTGGTAAGCCCGGTCACTTTATCGCTAAATGTCCATTATCAAGTGACGGTGACAGGGACAACGACAAGAAGGGCAAGAGAAAAGAGAAGAAGAAGTACCACAAGAAGAGGGGCGGCGATGCCCACATGTGCCGCGAGTGGTACTCCGACGAGAGCTCCACCGAGTCCTCCTCCGACGAGGACGCCGCCAACATCGCCGTCACCAAGGGGCTTCTCTTCCCCAACGTCGGCCACAAGTGCCTCATGGCAAAGGACGGCAAAAAGAAGAAGGTTAAATCTAAATCCTCCACAAAATATGAATCCTCTAGTGATGACAATGCTAGTGATGAGGAGGATAACTTGCTTACCCTTTTTGCCAATCTTAACATGGAACAAAAAGAAAAATTAAATGAATTGATTAGTGCTATTCATGAAAAGGATGACCTTTTGGATTCCCAAGAGGATTTTCTAATTAAAGAAAACAAGAAACATGTTAAGGTTAAAAATGCTTATGCTCTAGAGGTAGAAAAATGTGAAAAATTGTCTAGTGAGCTAAGCACTTGCCATGAGACCATTAACAACCTTAGAAATGAAAATGCTAGATTAATTGCTAAGGTTGATTCTCATGTTTGTGATACCTCAATTCCCAATCTTAGAAATAATGATGATGATTTGCTTGCTAAGATTAAGGAATTGAATGATTCTCTTGCTAGCCTTAGAGTAGAAAATGAAAATTTGATTGCTAAGGCTAAAGATTTTGATGTTTGCAATTCTATTATTTCCGACCTTAGAACTAAGAATGATATGTTACATGCTAAGGTTGTTGAATTAAAATCTTGCAAACCCTCTACATCTACTATTGAGCATGTATCTATTTGTGATAGATGTAGAGATGTTGATATCAATGCTATTCATGATCACATGATTTTAATTAAGCAACAAAATGATCATATAGCAAAATTAGATGCTAAAATTGCCGAGCATAACTTAGAGAATGAAAAATTTAAATTTGCTAGAAGTATGCTCTATAATGGGAGACGCCCGGGCATCAAGGATGGCATTGGCTTCCAAAGGGGAGACAATGTCAAACTTAATGCCCCCCTAAGAACTTCTCTAACTTTGTTAAGGGCAAGGCTCCCATGCCTCAAGATAACGAGGGTTACATTTTATACCCTGCCGGTTATCCTGAGAGCAAGATTAGGAAAATTCATTCTAGGAAGTCTCACTCTGGCCCTAATCATGCTTTTATGTATAAGGGTGAGACATCTAGCTCTAGGCAACCAACCCGTGCCAAGTTGCCTAGAAAGAAGATTCCTAATGCATCAAATGATCATGCTATTTCATTCAAAACTTTTGATGCATCATATGTGCTTACTAACAAATCCGGCAAGGTAGTTGCCAAGTTTGTTGGGGGCAAACACAAGGGCTCCAAGACTTGTGTTTGGATACCCAAAGTTCTTGTTTCTAATGCTAAAGGACCCAAAACCGTTTGGGTACCTAAATTCAAGAACTAAAATTGTTTTGTAGGTTTATGCATCCGGGGGTTCAAGTTGGATACTCGACAGCGGGTGCACAAACCACATGACAGGGAAGAAAAAGATGTTCTCCTCATATGAGAAAAACCAAGATCCCCAACGAGCTATCACATTCGGGGATGGAAATCAAGGTTTGGTCAAAGGATTGGGTAAAATTGCTATATCACCTGACCATACCATTTCCAATGTTTTTCTTGTAGACTCTTTAGATTACAATTTGCTTTCCGTATCCCAATTATGTCAAATGGGCTACAACTGTCTATTTACTGATGTAGGTGTTACTGTCTTTAGAAGAAGTGATGATTCAATAGCATTTAAGGGAGTGTTAGAGGGTCAGCTATACTTGGTAGATTTTGATAGAGCTGAACTCGACACTTGCTTAGTTGCTAAGACTAACTTGGGTTGGCTCTGGCACCGCCGACTAGCCCATGTTGGAATGAAGAATCTTCATAAGCTTCTAAAGGGAGAGCACATTTTAGGACTAACCAATGTTCATTTTGAGAAAGACAGGATTTGTAGCGCATGCCAAGCCAGGAAGCAGGTTGGCACTCATCATCCACACAAGAACATCATGACTAGTGACAGGCCACTGGAGCTCCTACACATGGACCTATTCGGCCCGATCGCTTACATAAGCATCGGCGGGAGTAAGTACTGTCTAGTTATTGTGGATGATTATTCTCGCTTCACTTGGGTGTTCTTTTTGCAGGACAAATCCCATACCCAAGAGACCTTAAAGGGATTCTTGAGACGGGCTCAAAATGAGTTCGGCTTAAGGATCAAGAAAATTAGAAGCGACAATGGGACGGAGTTCAAGAACTCTCAAATTGAAGGCTTCCTTGAGGAGGAGGGCATCAAGCATGAGTTCTCTTCTCCCTACACTCCACAACAAAATGGTGTAGTGGAGAGGAAGAATCGAACTCTATTGGACATGGCAAGAACCATGCTTGATGAGTACAAGACACCGGATCGGTTTTGGGCCGAAGCGATCAACACCGCTTGCTACGCCATCAACCGGTTATATCTTCACCGAATCCTCAAGAAGACATCCTATGAACTCCTAACCGGTAAAAAGCCAAATATTTCATATTTTAGAGTTTTTGGTAGCAAATGCTTTATTCTTGTTAAGAGAGGTAGAAAATCTAAATTTGCTCCTAAAACTGTAGAAGGCTTTTTACTAGGATATGACTCAAACACAAGGGCATATAGAGTCTTTAACAAGGCCTCAGGACTTGTTGAAGTTTCTTGTGACGTTGTGTTTGATGAAACTAACGGCTCTCAAGTAGAGCATGTTGATCTTGATGAGATAGGTGAAGAACAGGCTCCATGCATAGCGATAAGGAACATGTCCATTGGGGATGTGTGTCCTAAGGAATCCGAAGAGCCTCCACACGCACAAGATCAACCATCCTCCTCCATGCAAGCATCTCCACCAACTCAAATTGAGGATGAGGCTCAAGATGTTGAACAAGAAGATCAAGAAGATGAGCCACCTCAAAATGACGGCAACGATCAAGGGGGAGATACAAATGATGAAGACAAGGAGGATGAACAACCAAGGCCGCCACACCCAAGGGTCCACCAAGCAATACAACGAGATCACCCCGTCGACACCATCCTCGGCGACATTCATAAGGGGGTAACTACTCGATCTCGTGTTGCACATTTTTGTGAACATTACTCTTTTGTTTCCTCTATTGAGCCACACAAGGTAGAGGAAGCACTTCAAGATTCGGATTGGGTGATGGCGATGCAAGAGGAGCTCAACAATTTCACAAGGAATGAGGTATGGCATTTAGTTCCACGTCCTAATCAAAATATTGTAGGAACCAAGTGGGTCTTCCGCAACAAGCAAGACGAGCATGGTGTGGTGACAAGGAACAAAGCTCGACTCGTGGCCAAGGGGTATTCACAAGTCGAAGGTTTGGATTTTGGTGAAACCTATGCACCCGTAGCTAGGCTTGAGTCAATTCGCATATTATTGGCCTATGCTACTTACCATGGCTTCAAGCTTTATCAAATGGACGTGAAGAGTGCCTTCCTCAATGGACCAATCAAGGAGGAGGTCTATGTTGAGCAACCTCCCGGCTTTGAAGACAGTGAGTACCCTAACCATGTTTATAGGCTCTCTAAGGCGCTTTATGGGCTCAAGCAAGCCCCAAGAGCATGGTATGAATGCCTTAGAGATTTCCTTATTGCAAATGGCTTCAAAGTCGGCAAAGCCGATCCTACTTTATTCACCAAAACACTTGATAGTGATTTGTTTGTATGCCAAATTTATGTTGATGATATTATATTTGGGTCTACTAACAAATCTACATGTGAAGAATTTAGTAGGATCATGACACAGAAATTCGAGATGTCTATGATGGGGGAGTTGAAGTATTTTCTAGGATTTCAAGTCAAACAACTCCAAGAGGGCACTTTCATTAGCCAAACGAAGTATACTCAAGACATTCTAAGCAAGTTTGGAATGAAGGATGCCAAGCCCATCAAGACCCCCATGGGAACAAATGGGCATCTCGACCTCGACACCGGAGGTAAGTCCGTGGATCAAAAGGTATACCGGTCGATGATTGGTTCATTGCTTTATTTATGTGCATCTCGACCGGACATTATGCTTTCCGTTTGCATGTGTGCAAGATTCCAAGCCGACCCTAAGGAATCACACCTTACGGCCGTAAAACGAATCTTGAGATATTTGGCTTACACACCTAAGTTTGGGCTTTGGTACCCTCGGGGATCCACATTTGATTTGATTGGTTATTCGGATGCCGATTGGGCGGGGTGTAAGATTAATAGGAAGAGCACATCGGGGACTTGCCAGTTCTTGGGAAGATCCTTGGTGTCTTGGGCTTCAAAGAAGCAAAATTCGGTTGCTCTTTCTACCGCCGAAGCCGAGTACATTGTCGCAGGCCATTGTTGCGCGCAATTGCTTTGGATGAGGCAAACCCTGCGGGACTACGGTTACAAATTAACCAAAGTCCCTTTGCTATGTGACAATGAGAGTGCAATCAAAATGGCCGACAATCCCGTCGAGCATAGCCGCACTAAACACATAGCCATTCGGTATCATTTTCTTAGGGATCACCAACAAAAGGGAGATATCGAGATTTCATACATTAACACTAAAGATCAATTAGCCGATATCTTTACCAAGCCACTTGATGAACAATCTTTTACCAGACTTAGGCATGAGCTTAATATTCTTGATTCTAGGAATTTCTTTTGCTAAACTTGCACACATAGCTCATAAGTATACCTTTGATCATATCTCTTTTATATGCTATGACTAATGTGTTTTCAAGTGTATTCCAAACCAAGTCATAGGTATATTGAAAGGGAATTGGAGTCTTCGGCGAAGACAAAGGCTTCCACTCCACTCCACTACTCATCCTTTGCCGTCGCTTCACATCACTCTCCAACGTTGGTATAATCTTCACTCATTTATTTTATGACCAAAGGAGGAGAAAGTACTTCATAGGGCTTATATCTCACTCTAAGTATCCGTTTTTGGCGATTCATGCCAAAGGGGGAGAAAATATGAGCCCAAAGCAAAAGGACCGCACCACCACCCTAATTTTAAAATATGATTTTCAATTCGTTGGAAAATTTCAAAATTGGTATCTCTTTGTGTTCTAAAGGGGGAGCAAGTAGTATTTTCAAAACGTGGTATCTTAAAACCCTCTTGAACACTAAGAGGAGAATTTAATTGAGGGGGAGTTTTGGTTAGTCAAAGGAAAAGCATTTCAAACAAAAGGAGAAAATTTCAAATCTTGAAAATGCTTCTCAAAATTCTTATTCATTTACCTTTGACTATCTTGCAAAAGGACTTTGAAAAGAATTTACAAAAGGATTTGCAAAAACAAAACTCGTGGTGCAAATGTGGTCCAATATGTCAAAAACAAAGAAACAATCCATGCGCATCATGTAATTATTTATATTGGCTCAATTCCAAGCAACCTTTGCACTTACATTATGCAAACTAGTTCAATTATGCACTTTTATATTTGCTTTGGTTTGTGTTGGCAATCAATCGCCAAAAAGGGGGAGATTGAAAGGGAATTAGCCTTACACCTAGTTCCTAAATAATTTTGGTGGTTGAATTGCCCAACACAAATCCTTGGACTAACTAGTTTGCTCTAGTGTATAAGTTATACAGGTGCAAAAGGTTCACACTTAGCCAATAAAAAGACCAAGTGTTGGGTTCAACAAAAGGGCAAAGGAGCAACCAAAGGCTCCTCTGGTCTGGCGCACCGGACTGTCCGGTGTGCCACCGGACAGTGTCCGGTGCACCAGGGAACTTCAGCTCAAACTCGTCGCCCTCGGGAATTTTCAGAGGCCACTCCGCTATAATTCACCGGACTGTCCGGTGTACACCGGACATGTCCGGTGCTCCAAGGAAGGGCGGCCTCAGGAACTCGCCAGCCTCGGGTTTTCACTCCAACTGCTTCGCTATAATTCACCGGACATGTCCGGTGTGCACCGGACTGTCCGGTGCAACATCAGGGCAACGGCTACTTCGCGCCAACGGTCACCTGCAGGCGCATTTAATGCGCGCCAGAAGCGCGCAGTCGTCAGGCACGCGGGAGCAGGCGCACCGGACATTGAACAGTGCATGTCCGGTGTGCACCGGACATCAAGGAGGGCCCAGAAGACAGAACCCCAACGGTCGATCCAACGGCTTTTTGGTGACGTGGCTGTCGCACCGGACATGTCCGGTGTGCACCGGACTGTCCGGTGCACCATACGACAGACAGCCTCCACCAACGGTCAAGTTTGGTGGTTGGGGCTATAAATACCCCAACCACCCCACCATTCATTGTATCCAAGTTTTCCAGCTTCCAACCACTATACAAGAGCTAGCATTCATTGCAAAGCACACCAAAAAGAGATCAAATCCTCTCCCAACTCCTCACAAAGCCCTAGTGACTAGAGAGAGTGATTTGTAGTGTTCATTTGAGCTCTTGCGCTTGGATCGCTTCTTTTTCTTTGGCATTCTTTCTTGTGATCAAACATTCACTTGTAATTGAGGCAAGAGACACCAATCGTGTGGTGGTCCTTGCGGGAAGTTTGATTCCCAAGTGATTTGAGAAAGAGAAGCTCACTCGGTCCGAGGGACCGTTTGAGAGAGGGAAGGGTTGAAAGAGACCCGGCCTTTGTGGCCTCCTCAACGGGGAGTAGGTTTGAAAGAACCGAACCTCGGTAAAACAAATCCACGTGTCTCACCTCTCTATTCGCTTGCGATTTGTTTTGCGCCCTCTCTCGCGGACTCGATTATATTTCTAACGCTAACCCGACTTGTAGTTGTGTTTATTGTTGAGAATTTCAGTTTCGCCCTATTCACCCCCCCCCTCTAGGCGACTTTCACAGGAGCTCTAGCGCAAGGGACGGCTTGGCCCTCCATTGCTTCCGGTCGAGTGTTGGTCGTCGCTCGGCAGCGCGAGGCAGTCGTTGGCCTCAGCGCTGACAATCACCCAGTCGGCGTGCCAGTTTTCCCACCTCACACCGTCGAGGGAGGAGATGTAGGCGCCGACCGAATCCGGCCTCGTCTAGAAGTAGTAAGCACCAAGATGGTCCTTGGCCTTCCCAGATTTGACCAGCACGAAGAAGTGGCGAAAGAGGGAGGTACAGGGGGCCACCCCATGAACATCTCACAGAGGTGGACGAAGATGGCCGCCTGGAGGATAGAGTGGGGCGTGAGGTGCTGAAGCTGGAGCCCGAACTCCTCCAACAGCAGTAGGAAGAAGGGCAAGATCGGCAACGCCAACCCGCAGGAGATGTAGGAGACGAACAAGACGAACTCCCCGGTGGCAAGGTTGCTGAGGGGGACGGCACCGGTGTGGACTCTTCCGGTGAGCCCCGGCGCGCACCACCCGAGCAGGCCGCGCGCTAGATTGAGCGCCGCCTCAGACTGGAAGCGATCGGGATGGCCAAGCGAAGTCATGGCGTCGGCGGCGGCGCGGGTGTAGAGCAAGAGAGCGCGAACGCAAAGGGGCGCAGAGAGCTCGGAGGCAAAAGGGCGCAGCGATTGGGAGAGAATGCGAAAGCGTAACTGCTGCACGTAGGGTGAATCCCTTTTCAAGGGAGACTCTCCCGCTCGCGCCCTGAGACGCTGCAGGGAATCCCGTCCGACGCGCACCTAGCGCCTAATTGGCCCAGTCTCTAACACGGGGGCCTAGGCCCACAAGTCATGCAGCTGGTGTGCGGGTCTCCGAGTGCGGAAGAGGCAAACCGTCACAGGGGAGCGAACCGTCACGCACGATCACGCACCGCCTCGGGGCCGCTGCAGAGAGATATTTATTAACCAAGGCGGCGGCAACGAGGCGCCCCGCGCGTGGCCCGATGGAACCGCCAGATGTGGGGCCGTGGGTCAGTCAGCCGCGGAGACAGATGTGGCTGTTGACGTGATCGAAGGTAGATTGATAGTGTGTGCATCGACAGATGCGCTAAATTAATGCGACGCGTGCTAAGATGGCGCCCCAGTCATCGGTCATGCCATGTTGACGCGAAGTATCAAGCTTTGGCCCCACCTGCAGGCTTGCATCCTCCCCTGAGGTGGGCCCAGGGGCCACTGTCAGTACCCTGAAACTAGGGTACCCCCTGCTACTGTACAAAGACGCAGAACCCACACGGCTATCCCTTAGTCACGTGGTAGAAATGCTGTGTGTGGGACCAAGCCACGACTCGCCTCAATCTCAGATGGTTATTCTGGGTCCACAGCAGCGCCCGACCCCACCACATGGGTGGGTCCAAAGCCGCCACGTGTCCAGAGAAGGTGGCATACTCCAAAGCATCAACAGTGAGTCCAGACCCCCATGGGAGAGTGCCGGACCCTCGGATATACAGTTCGGACCCCAAGGTTGGTCCCGGACCCCCGGATATACAGTCCGGACCCCCAAGGTTGGTCCCGGACCTCCACGTGTGTAAGCCGGATCCCTGGAATAGGATCCAGACCCCCCATATGGGGTCTGGGACGCCCACAGGGAGGTCCCAAAGTCCTAGGATAGAACATACCCGGGCCTTGAACAGGACCCAGGCGGGGTCCGGTACCGACACGTGTCTAGACCTAGTCTGGTGCAGACTTGTTCGCATGCGCTTCTGCTCCCCGCCCAGGCGGAGACCCAATGCTGCCACGTGGCCTACTGCGCGTGACGTAAGCCAACGGACGGAGCCTGACATAAGGCCTCCGGGTTACGTGGCCCCTACATTTATTGCGGATAAGGCGTGCCGCCTGTCCATTCCACTGACAGGCGGTGTGCCACCTCCGCATTTATTGAGACCTGTCCATTCCGTTGGCAGGCGGCGACCTGTCCATTCTGCTGGCAGGTGGCGACCTGTCCATTCCATAGGCGGCGTGCCTGTCCATTCCACTGGCAGGAAGCACGCCCATACTGTCGCATGCACTACACCCATCATTGCTCGTACGTACCAAGGAAGCAGCCGCCGCGTATCAATACTACGCGGGCTGCGGACATCATGGCGCCAGGAGATAGCACAGGCGTTACTTGCATTTAGTTACTCCATGTATTCCTTCCATTATGTTCCTGGGCCCACATGTCGGGGCTCAGCATCCTTGTATGTGCCTCCCTTGAGCTATAAAAGGGAAGGCATGTAACGTTACAAGGCAACCGGACTCAGACGCAACTTAGACTCTCGAACTCAGACACAAGTTCTCTAGGCTCAAGCTCAAGTGCTCAGACACTCAATACAACACACAATGAAGTAGGGTTTTACGCTCCGGCGGCCTAAACCACTCTAAACCCTCGTGTCCTCGTGTGTTCATCCACCAATCTAGCAGACAGGCAAACGGTTAAGGCCCCTCCTCATCTTAGGATTTAGGGCGGGTTCATTCCGTCACCCGGCCGGAGAATTTCCTCTTCGACAATAGGTATGTGAAATATCACTTGTAAATGATCATACATGCTTAACTTTGAGGATTCATTTTCCTTTGAATGAGAATACTAGACACATTATAATTTTAGGAAGGCTGTTAGTCTCAAATATACTAACTTGTAGAGTATCCTCCTCCTAAAAGGGTGCATACAAGTGTGAAATACGTGTAGCTTTTATTCCTTCAGCGGCCCTAAGATCAAGCTTCCCGAAATGATGGGTCCCTACCTTTGTTAGGGCCATGGTCGGTGCCGAGGCATGGGAGCGAGGGTTTCTCAATAACTGAGCCTTGGGTATTTGATAGAGATCCTTGAAAGTATCTTGGCAGCATCCTAGGGTATGGCCATCTCTGGGAGTTGACACCTATCATCATCTTGTAAATATCATTATACCCTTATTAACATGGTCATCAACATGTCAAAACCCAGTTAGGTGGGGCTAGCATATGGTCTTATTTATGATATGTGGGGCTCATACCAACTATACATAATGGTGTTAAAATCTTTGTCCATCTCATTTGACTCAACATCTTAACCAAACAAAAAACATGGATGGTTCAATATATTCCCTTCAACCAAACATTAGCTAAGATGATGGTATCACATTCTAAAAACAAAGATAGAACCATCACGTCCTATTTTGTCTCCAAGTGAAACACACCTTAAATTTAAAGTACATAACACAACACATCTTTTCTAGTGCCAATGATTGGGTAATGAGAAATATTAAACTCTTCCTAGAAGCATTGCTTCCTTGCTCTAGTAGAACATCTAACCATGGAGCATGGCAAATTTACTCTAAGGCTAGGTCCAACATAGGTAGATATCGATTGTAGGTCAATGGTCGGTATAATTCACGTCAGTTTCAGTCGGTGGGTTGTCGACCAGTTGGTTCGATCAATATCATATTGACCGTATTGAAGTCGATATCGATCGGTATCGACTGACCAATACCAATACCAATTGATGTATTGGACAGTCTGATCGGTGTCGTCTCGAATCGATTGGTATTGGTCGACTTTAGTGACGTGGTACATTTTGATTGGTCCAAACACGCGTCACATCTGCTAGCTCTTTTAACCATTTGAAATCCAAAAATTCAAAAAAAATCCAAAAATTTAAAAACAATCCTAAAATCCGATATATGCATTTCTTTTGCTTTAACAATTATGATTTTTTATACTTTATGAGTTATGTAACTTTTATTTATGATTTGACTTATTTAAATTTTATTTTCTTAATTATGTACTCGGATGTATTTATATTTTAATAAAATAACATATTTTATGTTAACTAAAAGTCTGTAAAAGAAAAGCTGATTGACACTGATGTGGGTGTAGCTTGACAATAAAACGGTACATTGGAGCGTCGTGGTACATTAGAACTGAAGATAGTTGATAGAAGAATAAATAGTATGGTTAATAGTTCATCGTGGTGATAGATATGTAGAACTAGCCTAGTATGGTTTTATCACGTCATCTTCCATACCACCATTAAATACATCCAAGGAAGCATATGTTGCGTATGTACAACATTAAGTCTATGAAACAGTTTTTCAAGTATAAGGGATAACTAAAAGGCTACACTACACATGATACAACCTAAGCCACTGGATCATAAATGCAGTTAAGATTCAACCCATATAGAAAATCATGTAGAGACGAACTTTTGGTGAAGAGAATATCTCTTGTATTTTTTAATTAACACGTAGAGACATGTCAAAGAACACAATATTAAGTAGGGTTATACAATATCATTAGGCTTCCAAAACAGGAAAGCTCAAACTGATGTCCAATTTGTAGTTGGGGTGCTTGGTCTGTTGCTGTTGGTCAGTTCTAGCCTTCTAGGTCATGTGTCATGTGACCCAACAACTGTTGGTAGTAGTAGAACGGACGCGACTCATTCCAGCCATTTATGGTTTGGCACTCACCCGACCACATCGACTTTCTTCATTTGCAACTGTACTTGAATGGATTATATGTTTTTTCTTCGGTTTTCTGATGAGCGATGGCCATCATTTTCCCTGCCCACATGGTCAAAGCCCTGTCCACATAATAAATTTTAAACGAGATTGATTGATGGCTGTCTTGTGGAAGTACTATTTGCATCAGCGGCATGGAAATCTTGTCCATCCTCGTGGGTCCTTGCACAAGAAAGTGGGCTTTACATGTTCCTATTTTTACTTTAGCTTTTACTCTATTTCCCTTTTTTTCATGAGAGAGGAAATTCCTGGTTTCAAACGCGTTGCTTAGAATTAATCATATTGTTCATAAGAGTATTTTTACTAGAACTAGAGTGTCACATGTCACTTCATGGCGAAGCCTCTATGAACATCTCCTCTAAAACTAACAAATTCATAAAATTTCACCACTAGCACATTAAAAAAACGTGTTGTGTTCGATATGATGATTCCACCACTGGGCTAAGGCCTCTTAAGAGTCTGTTTAGATGCATAATGATAATTATTAGTCAACCAATTTTTAACTTCAGCTCATCTAAACAGAAGAGCTAATATGCACAACTATGCAACCATACACCAGAAGTTTAGAGTCATCCGATTCGCATCCAATGCACATCAGAGGTGGATATAAAGGGCATCAAATTTATTAAACCTAATTAAGCCTAAATATAATATCCATAATTATATTCAAACATTTGATATGACACGAACCCCTTAATATAAAAGGCATGTTTAGGAGTAAGTGAAATAGAGGGGATTGAAGGGGCTAAAATTCGCTTGATATTTAATTTTGAATAACAATTTTTAACCCCCTCAATCCTCTCTAATACCTTTGCTCCCAAACAAGCCCTAAGAGCTTGTTAAGGGTGCATTCAGTTATTTTAGATTCATGGCTTGGAACTATTTCCACTTGGATTGATTGTCTAATTTATATAAATTTTAATCAGTTGGAATGATTCCTGATGCAATCCTGCATAACCGAACAAGACCTTATGAGCAAGGAGATTCATCAACCCCTTTGCTCTGTTGCTCCCAAACAAGCTTTAAGAGCATCTTTAATAGTCTTTCTAAATTTGATTCCCTAAATTATCATTTGGAAAATTATTTGCATAAAAATCATTTTCTATATATTTTTAATCTCCAACAACTTTTATATATCTTGTTTGCACTCTAAAAAACCATTTACGATTTCTATTTTTGGCTAGCCAGAAGCCCGGAATAGAAGATGATTATATTTGAATAGTCATTTAAATATTGAATTATTTTTAAAAAAGACTCAATTTATATTAATTAGAAAAATATAGAGAAACTTTATAGGTTGTTTGGTTTGAGAAATAAGTTAGTCCATCATCTTCTCACTCCTCACTTTTTATTTGGTTTGTGGAATGTAATGAGTTGATCCATCATCACCTCATTCCTCATAATTAGTCAGTTATTATTAACATGATGAATGTGTTCATCCCACAAAATTAGGGGGTGTTTGGTTAGAGAAATCACTTCAACCAAAATGAGGTGGTGCATCATGTGTCCATTTCTCAAATTTAGTAGGATAATCTCATTCCTCATATTATAACTAACTATGCGGATTGCAGTGGTGATGGATGAACTCATTCTATTCCACAAACCAAATAAAAAATAAGGAGTGATAAGATGATGTACTAGCTCATTTTTAAACCAACCACTCTATTAAAGAATAAACTTATTATACACCATTTGTCGGCGTTCCGAGACTGGGGGTCCCTGAGCCGACGAGTGAATGTCACCGCGTGCCCCAGCCCAGATGGGTCGAGCGCGAGGGCGAGCGCGAAGGGGGGAGAGCGAGGTGGCCGGAGACCGGCGTGAGAGAGGTGGAAATCCCGCGGCCTTCGTGTTCGTCCCGCGCCCAGGTCGGGTGCGCTTGCAGTAGGGGGTTACAAGCGTCCACGCAGGAGAGGGAGCGAGCGGCTTCAAGCGAGCGCGTGTCTCGTCCTCGTCCCCGCGCGGCCAACCCTCTCTAAGAGGGCCCTGGTCCTTCCTTTTATAGGCGTAAGGAGAGGATCGAGGTGTACAATGGGGGGTGTAGCAGAGCGCTACGTGTCTAGCGGAGGAGAGCTAGCGCCCTAATTACATGCCGTTGTGGCAGCCGGAGAGATTTTGGCACCCAGCTGGTGTGATGTCGTGGCCGTCGGAGGAGCGATGGAGCCTGGCGGAGGGACAGCTGTCGGAGCGGTTGAGTCCTTGCTGACGTCCTCTTGCTTCCGTAAGGGGGCTGAGAGCCGCCGTCGTCACAGAGTATGCAGGGCGCCATCATTGCCTATCTGGCGGAGCGAGCCAGATGGGACGCCGGTCTTGTTCCCTGCGACCCGAGTCAGCTCGGGGTAGGGTGATGATGGCACCTCCCGTTGACGTGGCTGGTCTGCGCCCTAGGTTGGGCGATGTGGAAGCTCCTCCGAAGCCGAGGTCGAGTCTGTCTTCCGTGGCCGAGGTCGGGTCCGAGCCCCTGGGTCGGGCGAGGCGGAGACCGTCGGCTGAGGTCGGGGCGTAGTCCGAGCCCTGGGGTCGGGCGGAGCGGAGTTCGTCGTCTTCTGGGGCTGAGCCCGAGTCCGAGCCCTGGGTCGGGCGGAGCGGAGTTCGCCGTCTTCCGGGGCTGAGCCCGAGTCCGAGCCCTGGGTCGGGCGGAGCGGAGTTCGCCGTCTTCCGGGACTTAGCCCGAGTCCGAGCCCTGGGTCGGGCAGAGCGGAGTTCGCCGTCTTCCGGGACTTAGCCCGAGTCCGAGCCCTGGGTCGGGCGGAGCGGAGTTCGCCGTCTTCCGGGACTTAGCCCGAGTCCGAGCCCTGGGTCGGGCGGAGCGGAGTTCGTCGTCTTCCGGGACTTAGCCCGAGTCCGAGCCTTGGGTCGGGCGGAGCGGAGTTCGCCGTCTTCCGGGACTTAGCCCGAGTTCGAGCCCTGGGTCGGGCGGAGTTCGCCGTCTTCCGGGACTTAGCCCGAGTCCGAGCACTGGGTCGGGCGGAGTTCGCCGTCTTTCGGGACTTAGCCCGAGTCTGAGCCCTGGGTCGGGCGAAGCGGAGCTTCCTATGGTGCCTTTGGCCGGGCCTGACTGCCTGTCAGTCTCACTCTGTCAAGTGGCACCGCAGTCGGAGTGGCGCAGGCGGCGCTGTCCTTCTGTCAGGCCGGTCAGTGGAGCGGCGAAGTGATGGTGGTCACTTCGGCTCTGCCGGCTGGGGGCGCGTGTCAGGATAAAGGTGTCAGGCCACCTTTGCATTAAATGCTCCTGCGATTTGGTCGGTTAGTGCGGCGATTTGGTCAGGGTTGCTTCTTGGCGAAGGCAGGGCCTCGGGCGAGCCAGAAATATGTTCGCCGCTGGAGGGGGGCCTCGGGTGAGACGGAAATCCTCCGGGGTCGGCTGCCCTTGTCCGAGGCTAGGCTCGGGCGAGGCATGATCGAGTCCCTCGAATGGACTGATCCCTGACTTAATCGCACCCATCAGGCCTTTGCAGCTTTGTGCTGATGGGGGTTACCAGCTGAGAATTAGGAGCCTTGAGGGTACCCCTAATTATGGTCCCCGACACCATCTAATCTTGGATGGAGTGAATCCTTAAACCATACACCTCTTAGGACTAGTTTGGAGTCATAAAACCTGAATGAATTGAATGAACTAAAATCTTCTTATTTAACTAGGTACATGCCCGTGCGATGCCACAGAACACAAAATTGTGGGCCTCCAACGGGCTTAGGGCCCTGGCGACGGGCACAGTGAGAACACAAGTTTTCAACTAACGATCGTTGGAGTCCGTGTCCGCAGCAGTGAAGATTCGTCCGTATGTCCAAGTGTTGTAGCAGCAGGCCAAGAACAACACAACAATGAAGTGGGTTAGGGGGTTAGGAGGTTTTAGCCTCATCCCTTAGTAATCTACTTTTGCAAAGTCCGAGGAGCAGAACCAAGCGAGAATTAAAGGACAAACTGAAATTTGGATTCTGGGCTCAGAAAGTTTCACACCGGTACACACTGCAATGCCAAGGATGAAATTGAATAAATTTTAGTTTCATATCCCAAAACATGCGGTGAGATCTAAACCACCAACAAAACAGTTGTGATGCAAAATATATATTTTCTATGAAACTTGCTAAGGCATCACCGATTTATCCTCCTTCAAAGAATCAAGACTCTGTAGCGTTTGAAATAGTTCAGGATGAGACTGATCGGCCATTACAAAAAACATGAACACCATCACACAACTCAACCTAGCTACACCCAGGCTCTTTCTTCACACACTCCCTGATCATGCTCTCACTGACTGTCTAGGTCTCATGCCAGTCATTCCCTGATGCATGCACACTTGACAGAGCAACCCAGTTGCGGTGGTTCCTAGGGTCAAGCTTGAGCAAACAGGACGCTGTGAACTTACTTTAGCCAGGCATTCTCGTGTACTCGAGATGAGTTGAGTAGCACGCTCCAGGCAGCAACGCTCGAGTCAAATCACATGTTCTCAATGAACTGAAGAGCTTCTTCTAGGTAACCTCACCTGCGCAGGAGATCTGCCATGCTTATGTTAGTCTTACATTAACTGACAAATATTCAGGTGAAGCACGCTCAACTGGTGCAAACCGAAGATTATCTTTTGCAGCCACTCTTATAAAGTAAGTTGATCCAGGCACAAGTCCTCTATGTCAAAATCTACTAAAAGAATTTGTGGTAGCTTCCTCATAAAAACCTGTGTATTCATATCTTGCTTAAAAAACACCCACCTTTGGTTGGCAAGTTAATAGTGTTACAGAACCCATAGCACTACATTAAAATATGATCAGAGCTAAACCCTAAACCCTGAAAATTGCAGCAAATCAAATAAATAGTTGGCACAAAAGAATCTAGGGATAAACAAATCTAGCAGGTACCTCTGTTGGTTTGGAGGAGAATGAGGTTCTCATGTGAAGTAAAAAGCATGATACTGAAATAGCCATTTGAACAAAAAAAAATATTTTCACTAAATGAATTAAACAGCCATTTGAACAACATGTAATTAGGTAAATAAATGTAGATAAGCTGATAATGAACATGTTCTCAAACATATTGCTCGCATGTCATAGGCGATGAACAACATTCATCAAACTGTAGGCAAAAATATATTGGTGTAATTATGCTTACTGTGCAGCTATTTCCAAAAATCTGTTGGATCCTCGATCTATATGAAGACCAAAAAATATCAGCACGAATGGTGACTAAAAGGGGTATTTTAGTCCCCTTATGATTCATTTAATGTGTTTTGAATAGTTTTAGTCCCTAGAACCAAACATGGTAGGACTAAACTTTAGTCTCCTAACTAAACTTAGAATACGATGGAAGATTACAGTAAGCATAATTAGAGTATAGTGATGACTCTGGATGTAACAATTCGATAAAAAGAGTGATAAAAACGATCACACAAATTACAGCCCTTACCTCGGCATTCTTTTATCACTCCACCTCTGAATTCTGATATCTATCTTGGAAGCAACCAACTGTAGGTCAGGTCACTTGAGTTTTCTATATTCTTCTTTTAATGGATTTTGTAAATTTTGCTTTGAAAATAATAGCAATAAGAGCAGTATTCAAATTGAGTTGTTTCTGGGACCACTCAACTACTAAGGGAGCTTTATGCCACCCTTTCTTTATAAAATTTATGGAAGATTCAAGGTTCTTCCTCAACACATGATACTTCATTCTGTTTTTCTTACACACCAGTCTTATCTCTTCCTTTTCCTTGTTCTTTTCCAATTTCCCTACTTGTAGTACCACCGTGTATTAAACAAAGCAAATATTGCCTACTTGTAGTACAGTCAAAGCACTTGCAGCAACTAAAAACATGACTCCCAATAATATATCCACAAAGAAAGCAAATTACTTGCTGCAAAATGGAACTACGAGACAACATGGGAGCAATGTACCTGGGAGAAATTGACAATGACTGGAAAATGTGAGCTACACAATCTTGTGGCTCCAACAATTTACCAAGAGCAGCACAACCTTCAACAGCCAATAAACGCACTAAATTTTGATCTGAAAATAATAGACAAACGACGTCAGCTTCCGATCTTAAAGCTGAAAAATGATAGAATGAATGCGCAAAGCAGTTAATTCACAAATAAATCATAGAAAAAGCATAACCAGTGACAATTTTCGAAAGACAATAACCCTTGTTCATCCTGCCCCAAATGAGTACTCATATCAGTACACACGTAGGTCAGCATTTATTTAGTTGTAATACTGCCTTAGCTACATATCATGTGTATTTCTTTTATTTTAGAAACTATAGCCCTTGAAGGGGTATGTAGGCCGTATCATGTACATCATGTCACTGTGATGCCCTGCTACGACAAGAAGCTAGAGGCCGTCCGGGATGATTTCACTTTATGAGTAGATGGTAAAGAAGTTATAGAGGTGGATTCGGTACTGACAACTGGTGAAGTACTGACAACTTTGTTCTTTTCTTGCTTGTGGTTTGTGGATTTGAAAACAAGGGAGACACTTATTTTGAATGGATTTGTACTACAGATTGTAAGGCCATGTGCTTGGTGTTTCATTCTGCGCCTGTACTCAAGTACAGGTTTATTAACCTGGGTTATAATCAGACCTTTTCCCAGTGTCTCATCTCCTTCCGCTTCCTCCAGCACCCTGGCCCCTCTTCTTCCCTCTCCCCTCTCTTCTTGCTCTCCATGGTGCTCCAGCAGTTGGGGTGGGGGCTTGGGCCTCCCTGCCAGATCAGCCCATGTCTTCTTCTAACAAAAGAGTATTGTTTCTTTCATGTGCAAGTAATGCTGATAAAATGAAAAGCAGATGCCAGCATGGAATGACATCTTCAAGGAGGTAATTGCACACTTTGTCCTAACATTGTGTGCAACATTATTGCCTATAAGCACAACGTTTACTGGAACCTAGAAAACCACACTTATTGTATTGATCGTTCTGGAAGTGCATCAGAAAAATGGTGTCCCTTTGTATTGATTCATGCATAATGAGGAAACTGTTTTTAATTCTTTTCTGATGCTCTATGTTCCTTTCAGATTTGGTCAGCTTGGAGTGCTTGAACTTGGACTCATGTAAGATTGGTGATGAGGGTCTATTTCACCTAAAAGGTCAGGGTTTAGTGCATTGGTAAATTATATATTACAGTGGCAATTATCATTTCTCCTTGTTTGCCCGGTGTTTTGTTAAGAAAAAAATGTTAAGATAAAACCACTAAATAAACTGCTAACTTTTAACTCTCGTTTGTACTTATTAACCATTTCTCTCTGCTGAAATCCTAAACATATTCTCTCTTTCGTAGACAAATAGATAAAGGAAAACAAACTACACCTGGAATGAAAAATACAGACAGGCCAAAATCAATGGCCTCCTTGAACGGACGTGTTGGTGCACTCCTGCCCCTTGAACTGCCTCGCGAGCTGCTCGGCCAGGCATGCCGCGTTCTTGTTCTCGGACAGCGCCGGGACCTTGAGTGAGGACCTGTAGCTGTTGATGCCCTTGAGGAGCTGCGTCATTGCCTGAAAAGGGGAAGAGTTCGGTCAATTTCCTACCAGAACAACGCTAGATTTCGTAGTCAGAAGGCATGAGAATTACGAGCGATCGAGAATTACGTGCGGATCGTTCTGGGCAGCGGAGACATGTCCAGGCTGGGCGTCCCGTCTCTGCAACATGTCCAGGTTGGGCGTCCCGTTGGCCCCCGCATTCGCTCGCGAGGCCGGCGCGCCGCAGAAGGCCCTGGCGAGCGGCCGGATCCGGTTCGCCGCCGCCGCGAAGCATCTGCGCGGGAGGAGAGAAGGACGCTAGTGAGTCCGAGAGATGCCGAAATCTGAGAGCGGAAGGGGGCTGAGGGCAGCGGAGACGAAGGCGTGAAACAGAGGTCGATCTGAGCGACGGCGGCCACAACCTCCACACAGGCGGCAAACTCGCGCTGCGACTGCTTCAAAGCTAGGTTGTGCAGGGAGATCCGCGGACGGTGGCCAGGGGGAGATCCATGGTCGTGTAGGGAGATCCGCGGACGACAGGGTTGGGGAGGAGCGTCCAATGCGGCGCTTGACGGTCGGCGACGGGAGGCGCGGTGGCTGGAGGTCCGGGCGGCGAACTCCATGGCGACCAGAGGGGCGCAGGGAGAGGAGGCCGAGGAAGATCCGATTCGCCGTCAAGCCGCCATACGGACCGAGCAGGGAGGGGGAGGGAAGGAAGGTGAGGAGAGACTGGGGAGCTTGACGGGGAAGCTGCGGATCCGGGTCTCGGACGCGCGGGGGAGGAGGCGCCGATGACCGGGGCGGGATCCAGATCTGGGCGGACGGGGGTGTGGATGGGGTGGTTGGGCGAGGCGCGTGATTGACAGCGCGTGATTGACGGAAGCGGGGCAAGGTATCGCGGCTGCAGAGGCAGAACCGTGCGCCGAGGGAGTGTGTGGACGCCTACACTACTAACATAAGTAGTAGTAGAGATTTTAAATAAGAAGTTGATTTTAGCGCTCACTCTTCTCCCGTATTTTATCTCCTAAACTAGTTGTTAGAGTTAAGAGGGTGTTTGTTTGGGATTATAATCTATCCAGATTATATAATCTAACAACTTTTGAACTAAGAGTTAGTTCAAAAATTGTTGGATTATATAATCTAGGTGGATTATAATCCCAAACAAACTTCTGGTAAGAATCACGCTTCCTATTCTCGCGGGATACACTCCATTCTATCCCTCACTATATATCCCCCGCACCCTCGTGGTCTCCCCTCTCTCTCCATCTCCTGTCTCTTTCTCTTTCTACAAAGTCGCTTGCGAACAGCCGGTGCTGCCTGCTGCCGCTGTGTTGGAGAGAAAGAAAGCGAGCGAGCGAGGAGGGAGGAGGGAGAGGGACCGCAAATCCCTCGGTCGCTTTCGACGGCCTGGATCTCCCGCACGCGGGATCGTACGACCGGCACGCTGCTGTCGCTTTCCACCGCGTACGTGTTTCCCTCTCCACTTCTCCCCTCCTCTCCACCCCGCCTGCGCCTCCCTTTCCTATGCCGCGCGCGCTCCGGTTTCCATCGGCCATTGCCATCCCCGCACAAGTTCCGCGGATTAGCTTTTCGGCTCGGGGGGAGATATTACTGCCCTAATCCTGCTTTAGCAGCGCGCCCCGTTCCTGCGGTTATGCCCGGGCTCGTTCTCTCGTGGCTCGTGGGACACCGTACGCAGCGCCACGGTCTCTGCCGCTGGCGGCCGGCGGCTACCCGGCTCTTATGGAGCGGCAGTTACTGTTCCGGTTTATCGTTGCGGCCTGGATTCTGAATTAATTCGTCCTGGCCGTTGGGGTTGGGCGGCGGACCACCGCGGTTGTTTCTCGCGTCCATGCGGGGACGGGACGGGTCTCAACGGGACCCCGCCTTTTCCGGTGCTTATTCTGTTGCTGTTAATCATAATGCCCAGTGCCATGTAAGGCGTCCCCCCTCCCCCTGCATCGCTCTGCTGCGTTTGACTCTCCAGCAGGCAGCAGCCTTTGCTTTTGCCCCGTGCTGACCATTTCTCTGGTGTGCACTTCACCTGAGGGCGCTCTCGGATTCCCACCGGATTTGATGCGCGCACCTTCAGCTTCAAATTCTCGGCCTTTTTGCCGCCTGGCAAAAGCTGCTGTGTCATAGCTTTTGTTTCTTCTTAATGTGGACGAGATCACTGTTCGCCCTAATTATTTCCGCACTTGTTTAACCCACGGGCTGTTTTATGTGTTGCTTTTGAATTGCTCGATCCCTTTTGCTGCTCCTCGTCTTCTTCATGGGAATGTATGTTTCCTTTGCTCGGCCTTGCTCTCTGCTGTGCTCTGCTGTAACGGACGCAGCCTCTGGTTGTAGCACACCACACCCCTTCTGTTATTTTGGAGAAACTGGAAGCGTTTCGGGTTTGGAATTTGGCACCTAGCTTGAATGCCACCGAAACCATTTTGGAGCTGAGTAGGGCTCATTAAGTGATCTCTGGCAAATGATTGAGCAAGCAGTGCAGAACTTGTACTTAGCAAAGTAGGTTTTATGCTTCAAGGTTACGACTACAGCTACAGCCTGATGTTTTTATGCATAATTTGTTCTTCTGTTCTAAGCACGTGATTGTTCCCAGATATGCTGGACCATTCATGACTTTTTATCCACTTGTACATACTTTTTTTTCTGTGGCCTCACAGTGGCATGCTTTTCATTTGCTAGTTTTTAGCAAGTATTGGAGATACAGATACATGCTGCTTTTTTTCGTGGAAGAGTGGTGAATTTTTGTCATCCGAAGGTCAGTAGGATTATTATGCATTCTCAAGTGCTGCTATTGATATTTTTGCAGATAGTAAATTGCCAAGGCTGTTGTAATGGGGGCAAATGGTCATCATGAACCTCGCAGAGGATGTAATGGCACCGTCTGCAATGGTAGTATAAGACCACTCGATTACTTTGGTGATGTAGATCCATGGACGGCTTGGGCATACAAGCCTCGAACGATCTCGCTCTTGCTGACGGGAACATGCCTTTTAATGTGAGTTCATAGTCTTTTATCTGTGGAACATTTAATAGACACGAACATGCCTTTTTTTAATAATAATAATATATCATTGGTTATGGCCTGTTGTGGTATTTTTGGACCTTTTTCTTCAATTTGAATCATCATTATATATATTGTCCAAAATACCGCAGATGCACATGACTTTTATGTTTGATAAGTATTGTTTCATGTTCTTATCAGTTGGGCAAGTGGTGCTCTCGATCCAGAAAGGAGCTCATCTGCTGATCGTGTTTGGTCAGTCAAGAGGTATTTGTAATGATTTGTCCTCTTCTATTGCTTTTTCTTGCAGCTATATTTTTTTTATGAAGCTCCCTTGGTGCTGAACTGAACTCAATATTTCCGATCACCATTTTTCTTAGTCTCATGTGTTAGTTACCATTTTAAGGAGGGCTTCTGGACTAATTTATACTATCTCTTGTCAACAGGGGTGTATTTGCGATGATTGCTGTTTTTTTGGCTTACTCTTTTCTTCAGGCACCTTCAACGTGAGTTACAGAGCTCTTTTCCTGACTCTGATTATTGTTTTATATCACCACAATCAAAAGGTAGACTTATGCGTAGAGGTGTCCCCAGGGCTTTGTAAGGCAAAAAAGGCACTGAACACCAGCTGCTCAGGACGCAGTCATGTAAAAAATTCTGAAAGCATTTTACTTTTTTTCGTGAAAGCGCCTGACCATGTATTTCATTTGTGGGGGGAGGGGGGGGGGAGTTCGATCACACACATGTCAAAGCCAAGAAGAGAGTATAAACTTCAGAAAGCAGTTTACTTGAGCCTTGAGGTACCTCGTAGTCATATAGATAGATATAGTAAGGACAATAGTCATATGGTACAAAAGTGATGCATTCCCACAAACTCTGTGTTCAAATTTAACATCTTGTTAGATGACTCAGTAAAAAAACTTTCCACATTGAGTGATCCATTTGTTTTGTTACGGAAAATGGAACCGCATTTTCTGACAATAAATTTGTTACTATTTTCTTGCTTCATACTTCTGCTCCTAGATGACATGCCCTTCTCTTTGAAATAAATGATGGGTCTGCTTCATTTCATCTGAACAAAACAGTTACTTCCTTGAAGTATATAGATTTAGTTATTAAGGTATATTGAGTTTATGCAAACTGTTACTGACAATTATTTCTGCTACGATTTAGTGGACTCATTAGACCACATCCTGCCATTTGGAGGCTTGTTCATGGGATGACAGTTGTTTACCTTGTCGCCCTCACTTTCTTGCTTTTTCAGGTGAATGCAGTTTTTCATTAGCTTTGTTCAATAAGTTTTTAAAAGATTCTTTCACTGCATGAATTGTCAAGTGTTGCATTCTATTTTGTTTTATATCTATTATGCGAATCTTTATCATTACCAACTGTTTCGTGCATTGGTAATGAATCGCATTGATGTGTCTGTCCTTGTTTTCCTGCCTATCATAGGTCCATAATTTTACTAATACTTAGCGCACCCTTCACTTGAACTAACGATAAGTAACTGGCTATTTTCTTAATAAAAACAAAGAATTTAATAATCAAAATGAAAGAGTACCAACAAGTGTAATGGACAATTTGGCATGAGCTGGGGAGAGTAAAGCTTAGCTTGAAACTTGGTAAGTGGGTGGCTAAAGAGAACAATATATGGTGTTAGGCTGTAGCTTTATTTATACAGCAGAAACATTTCTAGACGCAACATTACATTCCTGTGTTTTAGATGGTAAAGGCTACTCTTGTAGGTAGTCCAAATGCTAAGTTTTTTTTGTCAAATCTTGTATAACTTTTACAAAATAAATAAAATTAGCTGACTGTTTTGACAGAAGTTCATTTCTGTCCAATGAGTTTATTCTGCATCACCATGTTTGTGCAGTTAAGCAATTGTGTGAATACTTTAATATGATTATCCATCTCTTTCTTTAATAGGGCTGTTTTCACCCCCTCCTGCTTAAGATCGAAACCAGGCCAGGAGTTATGCAATACTGTGTTTCCACCATGTGAAGCCAATCTCAGTCCCAAATTTTCCGTTCATATCTTTAATCTTGTGTTATCTTGTATTATTACTTAATGTCTCATCCTCATAAAGTAGAACAGTATTGCAGCAAGTCAGAGTTCAGTCGCAAGATTTTAAAGAGTAGAGCAGGAAAACTTAGTATGGCATTTCATATTTTCATTAACTTTGTTTTGCAGACTCGTGATGATGCTAGGCAATTCATGAAGTATCTTCATCCTGATCTTGGTGTCGGTAATGCATTTAGCTTTCTAATCAGGCTTAGTGGTGTAGATTTAATGCTTGATAAATACTAATTTGATATTTCTACTTTGAGCAGAATTGCCTGAAAGATCTTATGGAACTGATTGTCGCATATATGTCCCTGATCATCCAAAAAGCAGGTTTAACAATGTTTATGTATGATGACTTCATTCACCAACTTACTTTCCTTTTTGTTCAATTTCGTTTCTCATATACTTCTGACTAAGCAGTCTTGACTATTCAATACGCTTCAAGTTACTGATTTGAATATAGTTTTTTCTAGGAGATCATTTTTGATGAATTTGTTATAGCTCATATCCTTGGATGGTGGGGTAAGGCTATAATGATACGAAACCAACCACTTTTGTGGGTCTTGTCAATTGGTTTTGAGTTAATGGAGGTATACTCTTTTTGTTGTGGTCAAATTCCTGACTTGTGCTTTCCAGACTCAGGTTCCTAATGTAGAGTTGTATGTGCTGCAGCTCACTTTTCGTCATATGTTGCCAAATTTCAATGAGTGCTGGTGGGATAGCATTGTCCTAGACATATTGATATGCAATTGGTTTGGTGAGATTTTTATGTGGTTTTAGTAATTTTCTGTATACGCTTGTTTGGGTACCCCCTGAATACCTGCATTTAGCACATATAGAAATCATTCTTTTTTTATGGACTTGTTGACTTGTTGGTTTCCTCAGATGCCCTGGATACTTGCATCACAATACCTTAGTGCCTCTCTTGTACATGCCCTTTCATACATTAAACATGGTATTATGATGACTCAAATAAGAAATATGATGTTTAAAAAAATCTTAGGTTTTGATGAATGAACAAAGCTATGGAGTTTTGCAGGAATTATACTTTACGAACTGCTTTATTAGCTGCTGAATAGTTGTGTTCATGCATATTTCTGTAAACTCATTTGCTGCCCTTGTTTATCATTCCTCTCCAATTTAGTGGTGTTAGACTGTGTGTCTAAGGCTTAACTGATTGTGGCATAATTTAGCCATTTATATTTATCTGCAAGGTTTCAGCACTTATAGGCTGAGGCCCTTTTGTTGTCTATGGTTCAGGTATTTGGGCTGGAATGAAAACCGTGCAGTACTTCGATGGGAGGACATACGAATGGGTTGGTTTGAGCCGCCAACCCAACATTATCAGTAAGGTATGTTCATTGGATGTTTAGGCAAATGAGCTGTTCTGCGGAGCATGCAGTTGAGATGGATCTGTTTCCCAGTTTTGGTGGATGTTCCTCTTTGAGGGAACATATTGGCTCCCAAACTGTAGATGATGTTTGCCCTACTTTAGTCTTATGATAAGGTGATAAGTCCTGGACATGTGGGATGTGCTGAGAAACCAAGACAAGATGCTCTCTGTTCTTAAAGTGTCCCTTAGCTAGCCTGTACTTGTGTTAGTTGAGTACATCTCAAGTTTTTCAATGCAACAGCTCACACTTTCATATATGTTTGATAGGTTAACTACGACACATAGGCCTTAAGATTAAAAAACAAAACTATACAGATGCAGATTTTCTTTTCTCTGCTTTCTTTAATATCTGTAGTACAAATACTAGCCTCCATAAGTTATTCTCTTTTCCTCACCAGTAATTTTCTTTCAAGCCATGCGTGGCTATGCCTATGTGCTTCAGAAACTAATCTTCAGCCTTTGGAACTTGATTTAACATTGGTAGCTGACCTTTTTTTTCAGAGTTTATTTATTTAGCATTTTCTTCTCCTTAGGTAAAAAGGATGCTGGGACAGTTCACACCAGCACAGTGGGACAAGGACGAGTGGCAACCTACGCTGGGTCCTTGGAGATTCATCCAGGTGCTGAGCCTTTGTGTTGTTTTCATGGCTGTCGAACTGAACACGTTCTTCCTCAAGTTCTGCCTGTGGATTCCTCCGCGGAACCCTTTGGTCGTGTATCGGTTGGTCCTTTGGTGGTTAATCGCGATACCGACCATCCGGGAGTACAATACCTACTTGCAAGACAGGTATAATTTTGAAGCCACGATTGGTTCAGACTTAAAGCTGCTTTGCAGTAATCAGTATGCAGTTGGGGATGGCCCATTTCACCTCAACATCATTGTTATTGCAGTAGTAGCAATTTTGGATGCTCAGTCAGTCAGTCTGTTGAGTGGTGACTTTCCAACTATTTGTCATCCTATGCTATGCTATCCTTGACAGCGTACATGTGCTTTGTATGTTAGCTACAAATGGCTCCTGTCTACTAGACATGGCTAGCATGTGGACTGTGCATGGGATAACATTTTGGAATCAACGAGTTAATTTATACTAGTGCAACCAAGTGTTGCCATTAGTAATTATGACAAATCTTTTCTGAAATAATTTTTGTTTGATAATTGCTTTCAGCAAACCATTTAAAAAGGTGGGATCCTTCTGCTGGCTTTCCCTGGCTATATGCATTGTAGAGCTCCTGATCTGCATCAAGTTTGGGCATGGTGAGTGTTGCTCCAACTTCTCTGCGTATGCAACTTGCAAGTGCTGTTTACACCTCCTTGAAGCACGCTGACTACACGGGATCCTGTGCAGGTCTGTTTCCGAGGTCAATGCCTTCGTGGTTGGTTACGTTCTGGTCAGCAGTCGCCTTGCTTCTTGCGCTCTTTGTGTGGACATGGAAATACCGAACAGTGAAAAGGAAAAGGGTATAATTGTTACAAAGGAATGTTTATTTTGCCTCCATTCTTTACCCAATTCGGTGTTACCGTGTACATAAAAAATCTATTCAAATTGTGTACATGTAGCAGTAGTAGTCAGTTTTGGTGATCTGAAGAGGATTATCCATGGTAATTTTTTTTTGCCTTGTTTGTCTTCCTATTTTCCGTCAGCAAAGTATTTTGACCGGCTCTTAGATGTGGATTTTAATTTTTTCAGTTCTCAATCCCAAACCGTTGAAAAATGTTTCTGGATGGCCCAGGCAACCATATGTGCAGGTTACACCACACTGACACTGCCTTGGGCACGGGAATTTGCATTGTGATGTGTGAAGATAGGGGTAGCCGGGTAGGCCTGTCTTGCTGGTGAATGTACTCTTGTCAGGCTGGGACACTCTAGTCTAGGTTGGTACTCCATAGTCTTCCCGGCTTCCAGCAGGCCTGTGCAAATATTTTGGCCCCATTTGTTTACTTGAGTCACATTTGTTACTTGAGTCACATGACTAAAGTTTAGTCACTCAGGTGCCCCGTTTGATTCCAGTGATTAAATCTAACTAAAATGCATTAATTGGTGCGAATAATGATTGCATTACCCTTATTGATTAGTTAATGCCTGCTGCACTAAGAAAAAAGAGAGGGCAAATGAGGTAAAAATCTTTAGTCACTTTTAGTCACCCCCTTGGTGACTAAAGAACTTAAGTTTAGTCACTCCACTTTAGTCACCATGTTTGATTCTTTAGTGACTAAACTTTAGTCACCCAAAACCAAACATGACCTTATTTGTTTGCTCCATTGTTCAGTGTGTTAACCTGTTAGCTTCGGATTAAAGCCGACTGTTTGGACTGCTACAGCTGTAATCCGTAGAGACAAAAACATCGTACAAGCAGTAGAATCCAGTATGGATTAAAATCAAACGAACATGTTAGATCATCAGATTCGCGCCCTTCTCTCACATCATCAAATTAGGCGCGAGAGGTTGTGGAAGTTCGTCAAAAACCCTAGAAGCATGAGGAAGTTCGTCTCCCTTCCTAGAAACACGACAGTGAAAACACATGATACACAAAGATGTAGGGTTGTCCCTTTGGCCTCTTTTCTAACTTGTTCATTATGAGATAGGGTATATATTCTATATATAGAGGTGTGGGACCCTTCAGGGTATAATCGTTATTTGCCCACATAACTCTTTATTAGGGTTTCTTTAACACTCCTCTTTGGGCGAATACCACGATTAACACATGTCTCGTTAAAACTCCTAAAAACTCAGTGGGAAAAGTATGGAGAAAGAGTGCATGGTGACACATATTGCACTTGTACTTTTTTGACTCGTTAAAAACCATATGTAAGAAACATTAGGAAAACCCACCAAGGAAAAAAGACAGCACATGCCTCATTAAAACTCCCAAAAACATAGTGGGGAAAATATGGAGAAAGAGTGCATGGCGACACATATTACATTTGCACTTTGTTGCCTTGTTAAAAACCTTATGTAAGCAAGTTTAGGAAAAACTCACCAAGGAATAAAGAATACAACTAGTGTCATCAGGACATATTTCGATCTTCTGGATCTAGGTTGCATCGAATCTTCTACAAAAGCTAACTTTAGAATTATGCTCCCCTTGATCCTTGCAAAAATGTCTCAATATGGCAAAACACTTTCTTCTGGAAGTATATGCACATAGAGATTTAGCAAGCGAATTGCATATTGTTGTAAGAATTATTTCAGGAACTTCACCTCAACTCACTTCTAGGATATACAAGGTAAGTGCACGTATCAATATAAATAAGCCACTTCGACTTGTGGTATTCGATCGACTCGATCTCATATCTAATAGAAACTTCCATAAAGGTTCACGTATTGATTATCAAGTTGACGCCTCAGAACATACAATATGACATTTAGTGTCTCACAATTATGATCGACATTTGCTCCCCTTGGCAATGGCATATGTCAAAGTCATTATCCCTCGCAACTTAAACATATTCTTCAAGATATGTGTCTCATCATCCATTTGGAATAATGAGGATGGATGAGGTTGGGATGCTATAATTTCCTATCTTACACTACAATGTATACATAGTTGTGCAAAGCAAATAACTTGTCCTTCCAAAGGACTTAGGGGATAATATAGTTGCAATAGTACATATTCCAAATATGACTCACCGCTCCAAGGGTTCATTCATTGCAACTTCTATGATGGTGTAACAAAAGTCCATCAAATATCGTAACCCATCAGGGATTCTTCATCGATTAGATACACTGTTATAGTTTATCATTCTGACACAATAGGGATATTTTGCCAATAATACCTAAACCTTCTAGGTTTCTGCCATCAAGGCTTTAGAGGATATCACAATTCCACATCTGGAGGAATACAATAGTGTACATACACTCATTAAAACTCATGACATGCACATGTGCTTATCAGGCGAACTTTAAGTCCTTTGGTACCTTATCTTATTCTTTTTTTGGGTCTTTATGGGTCTTTATCTCTTTATTGGGATTAACAAATTTTGGTGTTCAACTCAGACTTTATTTCTTCTGAAAGGTTCCATCAGGGAATTATAATCCCAACTAGGAGATATTCTCTCTACATAGGAGAGTGACCATTCGTCAGGAATGTATTAACGATATGAAATTTATATGTTGCATATTTATAGTTCAAGAATACGAGTTCTCCTAGGTCTCATGACGTATTTTCATAATCCTTTTAACTGCATATTTTAATTCATGCATTTTTGCTAGATGTGTTATATACTGGAATAGTGTTTATTCAACACATATAGGGATATGACTCTCACAATACCACTTGAACCATCACATTCATCACACATTATTTCAATAGTGCCCATAATTGTTTGAACTTCAGGCCGACGGCTTTCACTTTGCGATTCTTGGTTCAGCCTCGATTGCATTTATCAATAACACAATAAGAGAGCTTCAACACTCATTCCTATAACTTTGTTTTGGATCCGTTTGCAATCTAGAGGGGCGATATACGTGGCAATATAGGTGTCGACACATTTGTCTCCCACATTTGATAATAATCTTCATCATTTCCCAAAACAAAAGATTCATTGTTCCATATTCCTAGCACAATAATATTGCGCGCATTGCTAGGAACTTCATCATCAGGATGAACCTCTTCGTGAGGCAAATCACCAACATGGTGAGTTCGTCAGAGGAGAGTTATCAAGACCACGTGAATCTATAATCATACCATATGCCTTGACTAAGGTCGATGGATCATACTTGCAGACGTCCCCGCATAATAGATTAAATGTCAATAAGTCAATTGTGGATATGATATTAATCCAGGGTATATCCACATCTACATCAGGTAGAAGCATTTAAACCAATATATTTGTACTCGCCAATAATTTCTAGCAAACTCCATACACACAGGAGTACACACTGAACGACAGGTTCGATTTGGCTTTTGTGCATTTTATAGAATATTGAGGCATCACACAAGATGAGCATTTCTCCCCATAACACCGAGATGTTTACAAAAGCATACCAACAAAATCCGAACCACAATTGTCCAGTTGTGGCCAATGTATGCTGTTGTGATGACTTATTTGGAAAATCTTATGCACATTGCAGATAGGGGGTTATATGCAGTGAGCTTCTGTCACACCCGGATTAAAGGACAAATAAGATGCATTTCACATGTGTGTCAGGATCAAGTTTCACACATATGACGACTCAGTGTATAGAAAACAATGTCACATCTTTATTACTTAATACAATTTCTATACAAAATAACTAAATAAATTACACCATATGATGACGATAATCCTCCACAATCACAGTTGACTAGGAGACGATGGCCTAGACCTCTCTGAACTCTTCATACCAATCTTCATCCGACGATACCTGCTCTTGACCTGGTGTGGTTATAGAAAGTGTGAGCTCCTATACGATCATTGCTCGACAAGTGTGGGAAAAGTGTCGTGTAAGGCTTACCAAGGAATGTGGTTGAGGCTGAGCATTCCTTTTAATTTTGTTGGTCAAAGTTTTATTAGCAATTACTAAGTATAAGTGAATACCAACCCAATTAAATAAGAGATCATAAATGTAATTCCCACAATGCAATGCATGTCAAGTTAAGTTTAGTTCCATCGTTTAATCATGCGAGAGGCTTGAGGCGCTCTTGACCGTGAGCACGGTTGATATACCAGATTTACACTCTACAGAGGCTGCACCCTTTACCCATAAGTCGTTATCCTATTTTGCCTTAGGTTGAGTAGACTCTTAAGAACTTACAAGGTGACTAGGCGAGGGCTCACTACAAGGCCTTCACAAAGTTCCACTAGCGTGAGAAAACCCGCTACAGTTTCAGACATAGGGGGTATAGGACCCCGTCGTCCGAAAAGCTATCATAGATAGATCAACCCGAGAACCTCCATATACTTGCTGCAACTCCTTTCCCGTTTTCCCCTTTCGGGTAATGATTATCTCACACTAGCTTCTCTAATTAATTAGCCAAGGACATCCCATTCCACCCTTATGGTAGCACTGTTGTCCCGGGTTGGTGCTCCTTGTTCCAACTAAACACAGTAATTTTTATCATGTACATTAATAATAAAGCAACAATAATAGTAAAGCATAATCATAATTCATGTGGAACATTAATCCCAAAACTAAGTAGAGCAATAGCAAGACTACCCAATAATTCATATATATGTAAGGTGTAGGGAAAACAAAACTAGGTAACCTATTAGGTCCCATTAATTTAACCTAACAATGCTTGCATGGTGAGAACATAAAAGTTAATATTATTAGGTCAAACAATATGATCAAAGACACAACTTGCCTTTTTGGTGCAAATCCAACTGCTCAGATGTTGGGCTTCAGGTTCCTCGCAACCTCGCTCCTCTAATCGTAGCAATACAAATAGATAGACAAGCAATAAGCACAAATAACATTACACCAAACACGGAATCAAACTGTCTACTATGCATAGAGACGAAACTCTAGGTTCGAGAACCACTAAAATCGGAGTTAAAACAGAGAAGTTATGAATTCCCTAAGTTCTTAGAATTATTACTATACTAAAAATCAATTTTAGATTTAATTTTTGTAGTTACCCAGACCTGTGGACGATGAACACTATTTTTTAGTAAAGACAGGGTTCATTTTGCAAAATGTTGGACCTCACGGTAATAGTTTTTTAATAGAGGTGGATTGCGTTTTCTTTCTAAGAAGGATAGTGACTCTTTAGCAATTATCCACGACCAAAGGATGGGACTCACCAGGATCGTCCGATCTGAAATCGACGACCTCGATCTATTTCGTGAATCGTTACATGAGGTTCTAATCCACACCGCCAGCTGGTCGATCAACGACGCGGATCATATGGACCGAAGCGATATCTTCCTATCTAATCCTGGCCATCCATATGCAGATCAATAGCTACGACTCTTCTCTCTCCCCATGATGGCACCTGGGCGGTGATGCCCACGTTCCCATGGCGGAGGCTCACCGTCGTGTGACCAATTCTCGCTATGGAATGCTACTCTCCAACCCGACATGCTCTACGCGATGCAAGGATCATTGCGAACACGATTGTAGGTGTCTTACCAGAGGGCGCGGTGCAAAGGGCTCTCCACTCGGCGAGGTGCGAAACCGTGTTGGCGATTAGCTCTGGTGAGCGCGATTCTTGGCCCCTAGGGCTGCTAGGTCGAGTACTATCGAGTTCTACACGACGCTACGAACACGACGAACTCAAGGAAAAAACATCTCACCGGTGATGGCGACGGGGTGAAGTCGAGCTATGGCGTGCGGTGGTTCCACAGCACCGCGTGAGGTCTCCCCAGCTGTCCGGTTACTCTCCATGCCACATAGAGCCACGAACGGGCGTGGTGTGCTCCATCTATCGCCCCTCGGTACTCACCTAGGGCCCGGTGGCTGTGTGACTTTGACCGTGGCGACGCTTCCCTCTCTGTTCTCTCCGTTCGCTCACGGTGAAAGAGTATCAGAGGGCTTGAAGCGTGCACTTTGTCTCGTGCAGCCTGCATGTTTATGTAGGCCAGGAATAGCCTCTGAATGTGGATTACACAAAGGGAAGAGAAGATCCAGAATCATCTTCACAGTGCAAGTAATGGTGACAGATCCTTTCAGCATGTTGCCGTGATCAAGGTTCCTATCTTTAGTAATCCTAACTATGGCAACAACCTGAGGCCCACCATATACTTTACAAATATAACAGATTTTGTCTAATACTCCCCCTCAATCACAACTTCCCTAAGTTGAGATGGTACTTGAAATTTTCCGGCTTGCGTACACTTAGTGCCTTAGTAAATCCATCTGCCACTTGATCCTCTGAAGGAACGAAGTCAATCTGCAGGAGCTTGTTGTTTACCCTTTCTCTGACAAAATGAAAATCAACTTCAATATGCTTTGTTCTGGCATGGAACACAGGATTGGATGCAAGATACTTGGCGCCCATGTTATCACACCACAGTCGTGCAACAGGTGGACTTGCTACCTTCAATTCCTTTAGTAACGTCTGGATCCACATAACCTCAGCAGTTGCATTTGCCAAAGCTTTATATTCAGATTCAGTGCTAGACCTTGATATTGTAGCTTGCTTCTTGGCATGCCATGACACAAGATTATTTCCGATAAAAACTGCAAATCCACCAGTTGATCTTCTATCATCAGGACAACCAGCCCAATCAACATCTGAATATGCACTTACTAAAAAGGACCTTGATCTATTAATTCTTAGACCAAGTTTGACACAAGATTTTAGATACCTTAATATCCTTTTTACTGTCGCCCAGTGAACAGTTGTTGGTGCATGAAGAAACTGACAAACCTTATTTACAGAGAAGGCAATATCTGGTCTTGTCAATGTAAGATACTGCAAGGCACCCACTATACTTCTGTATCTCGTCATATCTTCAGGACCTAGTGGAACTCCTTCATAGATCGAAAGCTTCTCACTAGTGGACAAGGGTGTACTTACAGGTTTGCAATCAGCCATATTTACTCTTCTTAACAAATCATTCACATATTTTTCTTGTGTAAGAATAATTCCATTCGAGGTTTTACTTACTTCAATACCGAGAAAATAGTGTAAGTCGCCCAAGTCCTTTAGAGGAAATTCACTATGAAGATCCTGAAGAAGAACTGTTACTGCTCCGGTCTTGAACTTACCACAATTATGTCATCAACATAAATCAGCATAAACATAATGACATCTCCTTTAATATAGTAGAACAGAGATGTATCTGCCTTAGAACTTTTAAAACCAAGATCACAAAGTTTCTTACTGAGCCTTGAGAACCAAGCTCTTGGTGCCTGTTTCAATCCATACAGCGCCTTGTTTAGCTTGCATACATAGTCTCGTCGAGTTGAATCTTCGTACCCAGGAGGTTGTTTCATATACACCTCCTCTTCAAGTAGTCCATGCAGGAAAGCATTATGTACATCCAGTTGCCTGAGAGTCCACCCCCTGGATACAACAATAGAAAGAACAACTCGAATGGTAGCAGCTTTAACAACAGGGCTGAAAGTATCCTCATAATCAATACCATATCTTTGCTTAAACCCTTTTGCAACAAGACGAGCTTTATACCTGTCCAAGCTGCCATCTTGTTTTCGCTTAATTTTATATACCCATTTGCAGTCAATAATATTCCGCCCTTTCTGAGGAGGAACTAGGTGCCAAGTATTATTTTTCATGAGAGCATTATATTCAGTATCCATTGCCTGTTTCCAGTTGCTATCTTCTAGAGCTTCCACTATGTTGTAAGGTTCACCAGTAGAGGAGAGAAGAGAATATTTGACTGTACCATCAGTATAGACCTTCTCTTTGCGAATGCCGCTTTGCAAACGGGTCCTGGGGCGCTGGATTCGCTGAACTTCGCCCCCTGTCGAGGGAGCCATAGAAGCCCCAGGCTCCTGCAGCATATGATCCGAAGCAGATCTGGTCGGCACCTGCGCCGGGTCCTGTGCAGCAGATGAGCCCCGCGCGGTGCTGTCCGGGGCAACCACGCCTGTCGCATCCGTCGCAGGGGCGGGAGGATCGGCCTCGAGGAGGGCGCCCGAGGATGCTGTGCCATGTGCACCTTCATGTGTTGGCATGTCTTCCTGCATTTCTGCATCAACTGCACAGATATTGCTAGCAGGATTATTTGGAAAACCAGTCGCATGATCAGTCAAGTTACTAGCCCCTGTATTAGTCGTGAGAGGATTAAGCAAAAAGGATGGCAGATGATTAATGTCTTCCTGAAAACGACGACCAGCGTTAGGGCCAAGATTCTGGAACGGAAAAAGGGACTCATCAAATGTGACATCACGAGAGATATATACTCTACCAGAATCCGGGTCAAGACACTTGAAACCCTTGTGAGAAAGACTATATCCGAGGAAGGTGCACTGTTTTGATCGAAACTGGAGTTTGTGATTATTATATGGTCGTAGGTTGGGCCAGCACGCACATCCAAAAGTACGAAGAAGAGAATAATCTGGTTGTTTTTGAAACAGGTGATGTAGAGGCGTGTCATAAGAGAGCACTTTGCTGGGGATGCGGTTAATTAAATATGTGGCTGAGATGAAAGCATCCCCCCAGAATTTTAGTGGCATAAAGGCATGTGCAAGGAGAGCGAGCCCAACCTCGACGATGTGGCGATGCTTACGCTCAGCTACGCCATTCTGCTGATGCGTGTGAGGGCAGGAAATATGGTGTGTGATGCCGACTTGAGCAAAGAAAGGATGGAGTTTCTGATACTCACCCCCCAATCTGTCTGTATAGTGATGATTTTTCGGTTAAAGAGGCGCTCAACAAGGGATTGAAATTCTCGAAACTTCGAAAAGACTTCAGATTTAAACTTAAGGAGATATATCCAGGTGAACTTACTATAATCATCAATGAAACTCACATAGTATTTGTGTCCACCAACAGAGTTTGGTGCTGGCCCCCACACATCAGAATAAATAAGTTCTAAAGGATGCTGTGAAACAGTACTAGAATTAGGAAAAGGCAACTGATGACTTTTAGCCTTCTGACATGCATCACACACCGAATGTTTGTTTGAATCCAACGAAATAGGAAGATTAAATTGTCTAATGACTTTCTCCACGATCGGAGTGGCCGGATGACCTAAACGATGATGCCATCTATCAAAGGAAACTTTTGCAGCACTATAGGCTTGCTTTATTTGGCGCCCAGCAGGAAGAGGATAGAGCCCATGATCACACCGTCCTCTAAGCAGAAGTTTCTTCGTTGCCTGATCCTTAATTAAAAAGAAATCAGGGTGAAATTCTATAAAAGCTGAACTGTCAGAGGTGAGGCGATGAACAGAGACAAGATTTTTATTGGCTTTAGGAACATAGAGGACATTTTTTAGATGGAGATTGCGACTAGGGGTTGTAACAATAGAATGACCAATGCGACTAATTTCCATACCTGCCCCACTCGCCGTGTGGATCTGATCATGGCCCTTGTACCTGTCATGAACTGACAGTTTCTCCAGGTTGCTAGTAATGCTGTCTGTGGCGCCAGAGTCCATGTACCAGTTGGTGTCTACTCCATAGGATGTAGTTGCACCGACATATTTTTCATCTGGTGCAAATTCTTCATCAAATCTGTACCAACAAATATCAGCCTCGTGGCCCTTCTTTTTGCAAACCTGACACCTGGGCCTGTTGTCCGGCCCACGTGTGTTGTTGTTGGGGGCGCCATGTTGTTGACGAGGTGGCCCGCTGGAGCGCCCACGGCTGCGACCAGAAGACCCACCGCGCGAGCGCCCTCCACCACCGCGTCCTCGCGGTGTGCCACGCCCCCTACTAGCCGAATTGACAGAGGAACGCACGTCGGTTTGTAGCAGATCCATTCGCTGCTCGAATGCGAGTAGTTGGGAGTACGCCTCTCCCACGCTGAGGGGTTCGATCCTGGCGGTGAGGGACGTGACGATCGGGTTGTAGTCGTAGTCGAGCCCGGCGAGGATGTAGGAGACCAGTTCGTCGTCGTCGATGGTCTTCCCAGTGGATGTGATCTCATCAGCGAGAGACCGCATCTTCCCGACATATTCGGCCATGGAGAGGTTGCCCTTCTTCATCGTGGCGAGCGCAATTCTGGTGTTGACAGCGCGCGCTCGAGTCATCGAAGAGAACATCCCCTCGACGGCTCTCCATGTTTCAGCAGCAGTCTTGCAGGCGGTTAGCTGAGACTGAATAGAACTTGACATATTTGAAATTAAATATCCTAGGACCTATTGATCCGTAGCAACCCACTCTTCATAGGCGGGATTGGAGACCTCTGCTTCGTTGCCATCCTTCGTCTCCTTGATCATGGCTGTGGGGGCCTTTGCTGCACCTGTGAGGAAACCTTCCAGGCGCGCGCCCCTCACAGCTGCGAGAACTTGCATGCGCCATAGCGCGAAGTTGGCCTTCGTCAGCTTCTCAGAGACCCCTTGGCCGGCCAGGGGATTGATGGCGATGGTGGAATAGGGTGTTGACATGGTGGGGGGTTTGATTGGATTGGATCTAAGTGTAGGCTCTGATTACCATGAAAGAGTATCAGAGGGCTTGAAGCGTGCACTTTGTCTCGTGCAGCCTGCATGTTTATATAGGCTAGGAATAGCCCCTGAACGTGGCTTACACAAAGGGAAGAGAAGATCCAGAATCATCTTCACAGTGCAAGTAATGGTGACAGATCCTTTCAGGATGTTGCCGTGATCAAGGTTCCTATCTTTAGTAATCCTAACTATGGCAACAACCTGAGGCCCACCATATACTTTACAAATATAACAGATTTTGTCTAATACACGGGTCGTTCATCCTTGCTTTGGTTTGATGGCTCAGGGGTCATGGGTGGTGAATATATAGTTACAGAAACCTATCTAGGCATGCTCAGGGATCAGACGAGGGGATAGATTCCCGCGGACTCAGTGTTCGAGTTGTTATGAGGGATACAACGAGTTCGTTAGGATTCAACCGAAAATCCCATGGATTTCGGTGCGGTTACAATGCCAGACTGTTCTCGCTTGATTCGGGAAGACGAAGCTACAACATTGGGCCCATCTATCATCCACGGAAGCTGAACGTGTAAGCGCAGCGCCGATCGGCTACCCAAGTGGGCCCGCATGTCGGAGCCAGATTAGATAGCTAGGTTGAGGTCAGGGAGTTCGGCCTATGCGCAAGGGAGTTACCTAGGACAGAGAAGGATTTGACCTAGGTGATGCATTTTTTCCATTTTCTTTTTCAGGTTTCCTATTTTATTGTTTTATATTTTTTTCCTATTTCGAATTTAAATTCTCATATAGTTTGAACACCAAATTAAATGCACAATCAAATAAGAGCTCAGCATGCAATGCAAGGTTTATTTTTATATAAATTATTTATTTAGTCAAATGCCTCAAATATGTAATATTCACATATTATTCCCTTTAGGTAAGTATTATCTTGAATGTGTGATAAATTCAAAAGTTAATTCAAAATAAATATCCATTACTTATTTTAGAATAAATAAATGTAAAATCTCTATCAAGTGATGTTTTACTTAATATTTTATTAGAAAATGTATTTATTTAAATCTTGGAAAGAATGATTCCTAAATTACTTAAAATATAATTTTTGGTGCTACAACTTTGGTCTTAGATTAATGCAGTGGCATGAATACCACATCTTTTTTCCTTCAACATGAAGGGTTAGTCTCAACTTCTACCGAGACGCACAACGATGGGTTGCTTTGTGGTTACATTTATGCAAATTTATAGTTAGTATTATTTATTACCAAATACATATTCAATCATCAGGATTCAGACTAACATGCACAATAATATGTTAGCCATAAAAAACTTCATGGGCTCATACACACCATTTATTGTTTGGAGATTAGTTGACTTTAGATCAACAAGTAAAATTACCATCAGGGTCCAGTGCTCACAAGGACATTTATTGGTTGCATTGTGCTTTTAGGCACATAAAAAATGTGTGCGCGTACAATGGTAGTAACGTGCACGGCATCAGACCAATGCTGCCAAGGATAGATTTTTATATGTAGAGATGTACAGTTCAGCTTGTTTTATCATTGCCAATGGTATATCTAATTACTCATACCGCTCTAAAATTAGGTTTCGAGTTATGCAACATTTTTAAGTATAATAATTTTGAAAGAGAATTTATAATAATGGTTAATTATTTGTGATATAAGCTACCAGTGGGCAAACTTTTTCCTCATATTATATACCAATTTGTTCTATAAAGCATTATTTTGATCTCTTCATTATTTAGCAAAAAGGCAAGATTTGGAATAGAACAAATAAGACCAAGAGTTTGTTTTATTTAAGAAAATCGCCAGATTGCTAAGGTTTTGACGAAGCAAATGGTGATAGCTGCTTGACAAGAGCGGAATAAGACCGACATCCATTTAGGGCTAGACTTCAACAACAGATAGTGTTGCTCTTATATGAAGAGGTCACCAAGACTAGGAAGAATACAACATGTCTCCATAAGATCTTTATATTTTTTATCACAAATTATCATCACTAATAATCTAGTGGTCAATACTTATGGATATTCTGATGCCAAGGACCAAGGGTAGATTAATGCCTAATTTTAGCTTCAAACTTTGCAGTGATGTGGGATTTCATGGCTATTTTTCTACTCTTCTTAATTCATAGGCTTAATAACTTTAGCCTATAACTTCCTCCTTAGCAAAATCCCATTCTTCTTCAGTAGGAGCACAATCAAATAGCTTATCAACTCGTTTTGCATGGGTAAAGACAACCTTGTAAGGTAAAGCAACAGTAAGCATCCGATAGATGGAATTCCATCTAGTTTTGCAATCAAGGCCTAACTTATGCAGTATTTTCACTTTGATATTTTGAGCACTTTCTTCAAATTTATCAAATCTTTTAGTTATGTTTGTCCAATAGGCTACACTTTCATGAATATTGGCAATTGACCCTTTTATCACCTCTAAACCATCCTTGATAATCAAGTTAAGAATATGGGCAGCACAATGCATATGCAATAATTCATCCTCTAGCATCAACTTAGTCTTGCCAATATTATTCACCTTCTAAAACCAGTCTAGTCAACAATAGATAATGGATACTCATGTAGAACAATCATAGAAGCCAACTCACTCCTAGCTACTTCTGGATCAAATATATAATTCTCCACGGACACTTTCCCTCCATCTTGTGAACTAAACCTTAGAGAAGATTGTGGAAGTGACTTGTTCTAACCCTTTAGCTTGATCTTTCTTAATGTGCAAATTTTCAGATGGTCATGGAGATGTTTCTTCCCATTCTTGTTGTTACCTCCTAAGTTCTTGTGACAATACTGACATTGGGCCTTGAGAGCACCTAGAGGGGGGGGTGAATAGGTGATCCTGTAAAACTTCAATACTTAAGCCACAAAAAACTTGTTAAGTGTTAGCACAAGTATGGCCAAGTGGCTAGAGAGGAGTCAAAACACAATAACCACAAGAAAGCAATCACAGAGTTGACACGGTGGTTATCCCGTGGTTCGGCCAAGTACAAAACTTGCCTACTCCACGTTGTGGCGTCCCAACGGACGAGAGTTGCACTCAACTCCTCTCAAGTGATCCAATGATCAACTTGAATACCACGGTGTTTTCCTTTCCTTTGATCTTTTCCCGTTTGCGAGGAACCTCCACAACTTGGAGTCTCTCGCCCTTACAATTGAGTTCACAAAGAAGTACAGAGTAAGGTGGGAATGAGCAACGCACACAAGACTCGAAAATCAGAGCAACAACACGCACACAAGTCGCAACAAGAGCTCGCAACGCAACACAAAGAGTTCACAACTCCACAAGAGCTCTATATGCTATCACAATGAAACGAATGCGTGAGATTGATGTCTTGGTGCTTAGAAGAGTTGTAGGAATGCTTGGTGTACTCCTCCATGCGCCTAGGGGTCTCTTTTATAGCCCCAAGGCAGCTAGGAGCCGTTGGGAACAAATCTGGAAGGCCATCTTTGCCTTCTGTCTCGTGGCGCACCGGACAGTCCGGTGCACACCGGACACTGTCCGGTGCCCGATTTGTTTCCTTAAATGGCGAAACCGACCGTTGCCGACCGTTGCAGATCTGGCGCACCGGACAGTCCGGTGCACACCGGACAGTCCGGTGCTTCCTTCCGACCGTTGGCTCGGCCACGTGTCGCGCGCCGATCGCGCGGCCGACCGTTGGCCCGGCCGACCGTTGGCTCACCGGACAGTCCGGTGCACACCGGACAGTCCGGTGAATTTTAGCCGAAGTCGCCGGAGAAAAACCCGAGAGCGGCCTCTTCGGCCGAGGCAGCCTGGCGCACCGGACACTGTCCGGTGCACCACCGGACACTGTCCGGTGCACCACCGGACAGTCCGGTGCCCCAGACCGAAGCAGCCCCTTGGCTGTACACAGCCAAGTCTTCTCTTCTCTTCTTCTATCTGTTTCTAACACTTAGACAAATATATTAGTACACAAAACCAATGTACTAAGGCTTAGAAACATACCTTAACTTGTGATTTGCACTTTGATCATCCTTGGGCATATTTTCACATTTAAGCACTTGTGTTTGCACTCAATCACCAAAATACTTAGAAATGGCCCAAAGGCACATTTCCCTTTCAATCTCCCCCTTTTTGGTGATTTATGCCAACACAATATAAAGCAACTAGAACAAGTGCAAAATCACTTTAAATAAAAACTCAAATTGGTTTTATTCAATTTTGGCATATATGGATCATCCTTTGCCACCACTTGGTTTGTTTTTGCAAATCAAACTCAAATCTCTATCTCTAAGTCAAACACACATGTTGAAGTATAAAGAGAGTCATTCCAAAAGAGATTGATCAAAGATTTCAAAAACTCCCCCTATTTCCCATAATCAATACTTCTCCCCACAAGAAGCCAACTTTTGACAAGAGAGACAATAAAAGCTTTTGACACAACAAAAACTCTATTCTACTATTTTCAAAATCTCTCAAGTGGTAGCTGATCCATTTATCGCTTTGGCCTTTATTCTACTATTTTCAAAATCTCTCAAGTGGTAGCTGATCCATTTATCGCTTTGGCCTTTATTTTCTCCCCCTTTGGCATCAAGCACCAAAACGGGATCAATCTTGGCCTTTTAACCTCATTGCCTCACCAAAGTCTTCAATTAAGAGCAAATGGCAATAAGATTTCATGAGATGAACTTGGAATTAGTTACCCTCTCATCGGAGTGCAGTGGAAGTCTTTCATGGTCCAAGTCCACCTTTTCCCTTTCAATCCTCCTTCGAGACTAAATTATCAAACTCAAGCACAAGGTTAGTCTCAAAGGGTCAAGTTGTAACACATCTCCCCCTAAACATGTGCATCACTTTGCAACGGACTTGTGAGGTCCAGGGAGTGTTTGTACAACTTGAGCACCATAATAAGCAACATAATGCAAAAAAGGAACATGATCAAAAGCATAACTACATGTATGCTACAATTCAATCCAGGTTCCGCGAATCTAAGACATTTAGCTCACTACGCAACCTGCAAAAGGTCTTCTCATCTAGAGGCTTAGTGAAGATATCGGCTAGCTGGTTCTCGGTGCTAACATGAAACACTTCGATATCTCCCTTTTGCTGGTGGTCTCTCAAAAAGTGATGCCGGATGTCTATGTGCTTTGTGCGGCTGTGCTCAACAGGATTCTCCGCCATGCGGATAGCACTCTCATTGTCACATAGGAGTGGGACTTTGCTCAGATTGTAGCCAAAGTCCCGGAGAGTTTGCCTCATCCAAAGTAGTTGCGCGCAACACTGACCTGCGGCAACGTACTCGGCCTCAGCGGTGGATAGGGCAACGGATGTTTGTTTCTTAGAGTTCCATGACACCAGGGACCTTCCTAAGAATTGGCACGTCCCCGATGTACTCTTCCTATCGACCTTACATCCAGCATAGTCGGAGTCTGAGTATCCAACTAAGTCAAAGGTAGACCCTTTTGGATACCAGAGCCCGAAGCAAGGCGTAGCAACCAAATATCTAAGAATTCGCTTCACCGCCACTAAGTGACACTCCTTAGGATCGGATTGAAATCTAGCACACATGCACACGCTAAGCATAATATCCGGTCTACTAGCACATAAGTAAAGCAAAGAACCTATCATTGACCGGTATGCTTTTTGATCAACGGACTTACCTCCTTTGTTGAGGTCGGTGTGTCCGTCGGTCCCCATTGGCGTCTTTGCGGGCTTGGCGTCCTTCATCCCAAACCGCTTTAGCAGATCTTGCGTGTACTTCGTTTGGGAGATGAAGGTGCCTTCCTTGAGTTGCTTCACTTGGAACCCAAGGAAGTAGTTCAACTCGCCCATCATCGACATCTCGAATTTCTGCGTCATCACCCTGCTAAACTCTTCACAAGACTTTTGGTTAGTAGAACCAAATATTATGTCATCGACATAAATTTGGCACACAAACAAATCACCATCACATGTCTTTGTAAAAAGAGTTGGATCGGCCTTCCCAACCTTGAAAGCATTAGCAAGTAAAAAGTCTCTAAGGCATTCATACCATGCTCTTGGGGCTTGCTTAAGTCCATAGAGCGCCTTAGAGAGCTTACACACATGGTCGGGGTACCGTTCATCCTCGAAGCCAGGGGGTTGCTCCACGTACACCTCCTCCTTGATTGGCCCGTTGAGGAAGGCGCTCTTCACATCCATTTGAAACAACCTGAAAGAATGGTGAGCGGCATATGCTAGCAAAATACGAATGGACTCTAGCCTAGCCACAGGAGCAAAGGTCTCCTCAAAGTCCAAACCTGCGACTTGGGCATAACCTTTTGCCACAAGTCGAGCCTTGTTCCTCGTCACCACCCCGTGCTCGTCCTGTTTGTTGCGGAACACCCACTTGGTTCCCACAACATTTTGCTTCGGACGAGGCACCAGTGTCCAAACTTCATTGCGCTTGAAGTTGTTTAGCTCCTCTTGCATGGCCAACACCCAGTCCGGATCTAGCAAGGCCTCCTCTACCCTGAAAGGCTCAATAGAAGAGACAAAAGAGTAATGCTCACAAAAATTAACTAATCGAGATCG
This sequence comes from Zea mays, assembly GCF_902167145.1. Classification (NCBI taxonomy): domain Eukaryota; kingdom Viridiplantae; phylum Streptophyta; class Magnoliopsida; order Poales; family Poaceae; genus Zea; species Zea mays. Next base: position 10,375,217 of record NC_050103.1, read on the forward strand.
AGTAGTTACTCCCTTGCTAATGTCACCCAGAATTTGGTCGACGGGATGATCCCTTTGAATCATCGCTCGAACTTGGGTTGGAGGTGCCGGTTGCACTTCTTCCTCCATCACATGATTATCTTGTGCTCCCCCTTGATCGAGCGCCTCCACTTGAGGTACCTGTTCGTCATCTTCGGTTGGGGGATGCACCATAGTTGAGGAAGAAGGTTGATTTCGTTCATCTTGTTCCTGTGGCCGTACTTCTCCAATCGCCATGGTCCGTATAGCGGCCGTCGGAACATCTTCTTCATCTACATCATCACAATCAACAACTTGCTCTCTTGGAGAGCCATTAGTCTCATCAAATACAACGTCGCTAGAGACTTCAACCAAACCCGATGATTTGTTGAAGACTCTATACGCCTTTGTATTTGAGTCATAACCTAACAAAAACCCTTCTACAGCTTTGGGAGCAAACTTAGAATTTCTACCCTTCTTCACTAGAATGTAGCATTTACTCCCAAATACACGAAAGTACGATACATTGGGTTTGTTACCGGTTAGTAGCTCATACGACGTCTTCTTGAGGAGGCGATGAAGGTAGACCCTGTTGATGGCGTGGCACGCCGTGTTCACGGCTTCTGTCCAAAAGCACTCGGGGGTCTTGAACTCTCCTAGCATCGTCCTCGCCATGTCGATGAGCGTCCTGTTCTTCCTCTCTACCACACCATTTTGCTGTGGTGTGTAGGGAGCGGAGAACTCGTGCTTGATCCCTTCCTCTTCAAGGAACTCCTCCACTTGAAGGTTCTTGAACTCGGACCCGTTGTCGCTTCTTATCTTTTTCACTTTGAGCTCAAACTCATTTTGAGCTCTCCTGAGGAAGCGTTTGAGAGTCCCTTGGGTTTCGGATTTTTCCTGCAAAAAGAACACCCAAGTGAAGCGGGAAAAGTCATCAACAATAACTAAACCATACTTACTTCCTCCTATGCTCAGATAGGCGACAGGTCCGAAGAGGTCCATATGCAGCAGCTCCAGGGGTCTTGAAGTGGTCATCACGTTCTTGCTGTGATGTGCTCCTCCCACTTGTTTACCTGCTTGACAAGCTGCACAAGGTCTATCTTTTTCGAAATGCACGTTAGTCAAACCTATCACGTGTTCTCCCTTTAGAAGCTTGTGAAGGTTCTTCATCCCCACATGAGCTAAGCGGCGATGCCACAGCCAGCCCATGCTAGTCTTAGCTATTAAGCATGCATCTAGACCGGCCTCTTCTTTTGCAAAATCAACTAAATAAAGTTTGCCGTCTAATACACCCTTAAAAGCTAATGAACCATCGCTTCTTCTAAAGACAGACACATCTATATTTGTAAATAGACAATTATATCCCATATGACATAATTGACTCACAGATAGCAGATTGTATCCAAGACTCTCTACTAAAAATACATTAGAGATAGAATGCTCATTAGAAATCGCAATTTTACCTAAACCTTTTACCTTGCCTTGATTCCCATCACCGAATACAATTGAATCTTGGAAATCTTTATTCTTGACGTAGGAGGTGAACATCTTCTTCTCCCCCGTCATATGGTTTGTGCATCCGCTGTCGATAATCCAGCTTGAACCCCCGGATGCATAAACCTGCAAGGCAAATTTAGGCTTGGGACTTAGGTACCCAACTCTTGTTGGGTCCTACAAGGTTAGTCACAATTTCCTTAGGGACCCAAATGCAAGTTTTATCACCTTTGCATTTTGCCCCTAACTTCCTAGCAATTACTTTTCTATCCTTTCTACAAATTGCAAATGAAGCATTCAAAGCACAATAAATTGTAGAGGGTTCATTCACTACTTTTCTATGAACATTTGCAACATTTCTTTTAGAAACAACATTTCTCCTAGTAACATTTCTATTATACACATAAGAAGAACTAGGAGCACACATGGCATGAGAATCATAAACATATGAATCAAAAGCATCATAACTTCTATTTCTAGTTTGTCTTTTATCATGATACAAAAAGGCATGGTTCCTTTTAGCACTAGTAGCCATAGGGGCCTTCCCTTTCTCCTTGGCGGGAATGGGAGCCTTATGACTTGTTAAGTTCTTGGCTTCCCTCTTGAAGCCAAGTCCATCCTTAATTGAGGGGTGTCTACCAACCGTGTAGGCATCCCTAGCAAATTTTAGTTTTTCAAAATCACTTTTGCTAGTCTTAAGTCGAGCATTAAGACTAGCTACTTCATCACTCAATTTTGAAATGGAAACTAAGTGTTCACTACAGGCATTAATATCAACATCCTTACACCTAGTGCAAATTTCAACATGTTCAACACAAGAGTTGGATTTATTTGCTACTTCTAATTTAGCATTTAAATCATTGTTGACACCTTTCAAAGTAGAAATGGTTTCATGACAAGTAGATAGTTCAAAAGAAAGCATTTCATTTCTTTTAACCTCTAAAGCATAGGATTTTTGTGCCTCAACAAATTTATCATGCTCTTCATACAACAAATCCTCTTGCTTTTCTAAAAGTATATTCTTTTCATTCAAGGCATCAATTAATTCATTAATTTTGTCTATCTTAGATCTATCTAAGCCCTTGAACAAACATGAATAATCTACTTCATCCTCATCACTAGATTCGTCCTCACTTGAAGAAGCATAGGTAGAGTTGCGAGTACATACCTTCTTCTCCCTTGCCATAAGGCATGTGTGACGCTCGTTGGGGAAGAGGGTTGATTTGTTGAAGGCGGTGGCGGCGAGTCCTTCATTGTCGGAGTCGGATGAGGAGCAATCCGAGTCCCACTCCTTGCCTAGATGCGCCTCACCCTTTGCCTTCTTATAATGCTTCTTCTTTTCCCTCTTGTTTCCCTTTTCCTGGTCACTTTCATTATCAGGACAGTTAGCAATAAAATGACCAAGCTTACCGCATTTGAAGCATGATCGCTTCCCCTTGGTCTTAGTCTTGCTCGGCTGTCCATTGCGACCCTTTAGCACCGTCTTGAAGCGCTTAATGATGAGAGCCATTTCTTCATCATTAAGCCCGGCCGCCTCAATTTGCGCCACCTTGCTTGGTAGTGCCTCCTTGCTCCTCGATGCCTTGAGAGCAATGGGTTGAGGCTCGTGGATTGGACCGTTCAACGCGTCATCGACGTACCTTGCCTCCTTGATCATCATCCGCCCGCTCACGAATTTTCCAAGTACTTCTTCGGGCGTCATCATCGTGTACCTGGGGTTCTCACGAATATTGTTCACGAGATGAGGATCAAGAACGGTAAATGACCTGAGCATTAGGCGGACGACGTCGTGATCCGTCCAACGCGTGCTTCCGTAGCTCCTTATCTTGTTGATAAGGGTCTTGAGCCGGTTGTAAGTTTGAGTTGGCTCTTCTCCCCTTATCATGGCGAATCGTCCAAGCTCGCCCTCCACCAACTCCATCTTGGTGAGCATGGTGATGTCGTTCCCCTCGTGAGAGATCTTGAGGGTGTCCCATATCTGCTTGGCATTGTCCAAGCCGCTCACCTTATTGTACTCTTCCCTGCACAAAGATGCTAAGAGAACAGTAGTAGCTTGTGCATTTTTATGAATTTGTTCATTGATAAACATAGGGCTATCCGAGCTATCAAATTTCATTCCATTCTCTACAATCTCCCATATGCTTGGATGGAGAGAGAATAAATGACTACGCATTTTGTGACTCCAAAATCCGTAGTCCTCCCCATCAAAATGTGGAGGTTTACCAAGAGGAATGGAAAGCAAATGCGAATTCGAACTATGTGGAATACGAGAATAATCAAATGAAAAGTTCGAATTAACCGGTTTCCTTTGTTTGTCGTGGTCGTCGTTCTTTTGAGAAGAAGAGGACTCATCGCTGTCGTAGTAGACGATCTCCTTGATGCGTCTTGTCTTCTTCTTCTTCCCATCTCTTCGCTTGTGGCCCGAGCCCGAGTCATTGGACTTGTCATCCCTTGGCTCGTTGACGAAGGACTCCTTCTCCTTGTCGTTTATCACAATTCCCTTCCCCTTAGGATCCATCTCTTCGGGCGGTTAGTCCCTTTCTTGAAGAGAACGGCTCCGATACCAATTGAGAGCACCTAGAGGGGGGGGTGAATAGGTGATCCTGTAAAACTTCAATACTTAAGCCACAAAAAACTTGTTAAGTGTTAGCACAAGTATGGCCAAGTGGCTAGAGAGGAGTCAAAACACAATAACCACAAGAAAGCAATCACAGAGTTGACACGGTGGTTATCCCGTGGTTCGGCCAAGTACAAAACTTGCCTACTCCACGTTGTGGCGTCCCAACGGACGAGAGTTGCACTCAACTCCTCTCAAGTGATCCAATGATCAACTTGAATACCACGGTGTTTTCCTTTCCTTTGATCTTTTCCCGTTTGCGAGGAACCTCCACAACTTGGAGTCTCTCGCCCTTACAATTGAGTTCACAAAGAAGTACAGAGTAAGGTGGGAATGAGCAACGCACACAAGACTCGAAAATCAGAGCAACAACACGCACACAAGTCGCAACAAGAGCTCGCAACGCAACACAAAGAGTTCACAACTCCACAAGAGCTCTATATGCTATCACAATGAAACGAATGCGTGAGATTGATGTCTTGGTGCTTAGAAGAGTTGTAGGAATGCTTGGTGTACTCCTCCATGCGCCTAGGGGTCTCTTTTATAGCCCCAAGGCAGCTAGGAGCCGTTGGGAACAAATCTGGAAGGCCATCTTTGCCTTCTGTCTCGTGGCGCACCGGACAGTCTGGTGCACACCGGACACTGTCCGGTGCCCGATTTGTTTCCTTAAATGGCGAAACCGACCGTTGCCGACCGTTGCAGATCTGGCGCACCGGACAGTCCGGTGCACACCGGACAGTCCGGTGCTTCCTTCCGACCGTTGGCTCGGCCACGTGTCGCGCGCCGATCGCGCGGCCGACCGTTGGCCCGGCCGACCGTTGGCTCACCGGACAGTCCGGTGCACACCGGACAGTCCGGTGAATTTTAGCCGAAGTCGCCGGAGAAAAACCCGAGAGCGGCCTCTTCGGCCGAGGCAGCCTGGCGCACCGGACACTGTCCGGTGCACCACCGGACACTGTCCGGTGCACCACCGGACAGTCCGGTGCCCCAGACCGAAGCAGCCCCTTGGCTGTACACAGCCAAGTCTTCTCTTCTCTTCTTCTATCTGTTTCTAACACTTAGACAAATATATTAGTACACAAAACCAATGTACTAAGGCTTAGAAACATACCTTAACTTGTGATTTGCACTTTGATCATCCTTGGGCATATTTTCACATTTAAGCACTTGTGTTTGCACTCAATCACCAAAATACTTAGAAATGGCCCAAAGGCACATTTCCCTTTCAATCTCCCCCTTTTTGGTGATTTATGCCAACACAACATAAAACAACTAGAACAAGTGCAATATCAATGCAAATGAAAACTCAAATTTGTTTTGAATCAAATTTGGCATATATGGATCATTCTTTGCCACCACTTGGTTTGTTTTTGCAAATCGACCTCAATTTCCTAACTCTAAGTCAAATTCACTTGTAGAGACATAAAGAGAGGTATTCCAAAAGAAATTGATCAAGGATTTCAAAAACTCCCCATTTTTCCCATAATCAACACTTTTCCCCACAAGAGGTCAACTTTTGACAAAAGAGACAATAAAAGAGTTTTGACAAACCAAAAGCTCTATTCTACTATTTTCAAAATTTCTCAAGTGGTAGCTGATCCATTTATTGCTTTGGCCTTTATTTTCTCCCCCTTTGGCATCAAGCACCAAAACGGGATCAATCTTGGCCCTTTAACCCCATTGCCTCACCAAAATCTTCAACTAAGAGTAAAAAAGGCAATAAGAGTACTAAGATGAACTTGGAAAAAGTTACTCTTTCATCGGAGTGCAGTGGAAGTCTTGCATGGTCCAAGTCCACCTTTTCCCTTTCAATCCACTTTCGTGACTAAATCAGGCAAACTCAAGCACACAGTTAGTCTCAAAGGGTCAAGTTGTAGCACATCTCCCCCTAAATTTATGCATCACTTGCAAAGGACTTGTGAGGTCCGGGGAGTGCATGTACAACTTGAGCACCATAAATAAGCAACAAAATGCATAAGGAACATGATCAAAGGCATAAACACATGTATGCTATAAATCAATCCAAGTTCCGCGAATCTAGGACATTTAGCTCACTACGCAACTTGCAAAAGGTCTGCTCATCTAAAGGCTTGGTAAAGATATCGGCTAGCTGGTTCTCGGAGCTGACATGAAACACTTCGATATCTCCCTTTTGCTGGTGGTCTCTCAAAAAGTGATGTCGGATGTCTATGTGCTTTGTGCGGCTGTGTTCAACAGGATTATCCGCCATGCGGATAGCACTCTCATTATCACATAGGAGTGGGACTTTGCTCAGATTGTAGCCAAAGTCCCTGAGGGTTTGCCTCATCCAAAGTAGTTGCGCGCAACACTGTCCTGCGGCAACGTACTCAGCCTCAGAGGTGGATAGGGCAACAGAAGTTTGTTTCTTAGAGCTCCATGACACCAGGGACCTTCCTAAGAATTGGCACGTCCCCGATGTACTCTTCCTATCGACCTTACATCCAGCATAGTCGGAGTCTGAATATCCAATCAAGTCAAAGGTAGACCCCTTTGGATACCAGATCCCGAAACAAGGCATAGCGACTAAATATCTAAGAATTCGCTTTACAGCCACTAAGTGACACTGCTTAGGATCAGATTGAAATCTAGCACACACGCATACACTTAGCATAATATCCGGTCTACTAGCACATAAATAAAGTAAAGACCCTATCATAGACCGGTATGCTTTTTGATCAACGAACTTACCTCCTTTGTTGAGGTCGGTGTGTCCGTCGGTTCCCATCGGAGTCTTTGCGGGCTTGGCGTCCTTCATCCCAAACCGCTTGATCAAGTCTTGCGTGTACTTGGTTTGAGAGATGAAGGTTCCCTCCTTGAGTTGCCTCACTTGGAACCCAAGGAAGTAGCTTAATTCGCCCATCATCGACATCTCGAATTTCTGAGTCATCACCCTGCTAAACTCTTCACAAGACTTTTGATTAGTAGAACCAAATATTATGTCATCAACATAAATTTGGCACACAAAAAGATCACCATCACAAGTCTTAGTAAAAAGAGTTGGATCGGCTTTCCCAACCTTGAAAGCATTAGCAATTAAAAAGTCTCTAAGGCATTCATACCATGCTCTTGGGGCTTGCTTAAGTCCATAGAGCGCCTTACAGAGCTTACACACGTGGTCGGGATACCGTTCATCCTCGAAGCCAGGGGGTTGCTCCACGTACACCTCCTCCTTGATTGGCCCATTGAGGAAAGCGCTCTTCACATCCATTTGGAACAACCTGAAAAAATGGTGAGCGGCATATGCTAGCAAAATGCGAATGGACTCTAGCCTAGCCACAGGAGCAAAATTCTCCTCAAAGTCCAAACCTGCGACTTGGGCATAACCTTTTGCCACAAGTCGTGCCTTGTTCCTTGTCACCACCCCGTGCTCGTCTTGTTTGTTGCGGCACACCCACTTGGTTCCCACAACATTTTGCTTGGGACGAGGCACCAGTGTCCAAACTGCATTTCTTTTGAAGTTGTTGAGCTCCTCCTGCATGGCCAACACCCAGTCCGGATCTAGCAAGGCCTCTTCTACCCTGAAAGGCTCAATAGAAGAGACAAATGAGTAATGCTCACAAAAATTAACTAATCGAGATCGAGTAGTTACTCCCTTGCTAATATCACCCAAAATTTGGTCGACGGGATGATCCCTTTGAATCATCGCTCGAACTTGGGTTGGAGGTGCCGGTTGCGCTTCTTCCTCCATTGCATGATCATCTTGTGCTCCCCCTTGATCACACGCCTCCTGTTCATCATCTTGAGATGGGGGTTGCACCATTGTTGAGGAAGAAGGTTGATCTTGCTCATCTTGTTCCTGTGGCCGCACATCTCCAATCGCCATGGTGCGTATTGCGACCGTTGGAACTTCTTCTTCGTCTACATCATCAAAATAAACAACTTGCTCTCTTGGATAGCCATTAGTCTCATCAAATACAACGTCGCTAGAGACTTCAACCAAACCCGATGATTTGTTGAAGACTCTATACGCCTTTGTATTTGAGTCATAACATAACAAAAACCCTTCTACAGCTTTGGGAGCAAACTTGGAATTCCTACCCTTCTTCACTAGAATGTAGCATTTACTCCCAAAAACTCGAAAATACGAAACATTGGGTTTGTTACCGGTTAGTAGCTCATACGATGTCTTCTTGAGGAGGCGATGAAGGTAGACCCTGTTGATGGCGTGGCAAGCCGTGTTCACGGCTTCCGACCAAAAGCGCTCGGGAGTCTTGAACTCTCCAAGCATCGTCCTCGCCATGTCTATTAGCGTCATGTTCTTCCTCTCTACCACACCATTTTGTTGTGGTGTGTAGGGAGAGGAGAACTCGTGCTTGATCCCTTCCTCCTCAAGGTACTCCTCCACTTGAAGGTTCTTGAACTCGGACCCATTGTCACTCCTTATCTTCTTCACCTTGAGCTCAAACTCGTTTTGAGCTCTCCTTAGGAAGTGCTTGAGGGTCCCTTGGGTTTCAGATTTATCCTGCAAAAAGAATACCCAAGTGAAGCGGGAAAAATCATCAACTATAACAAGACCATACTTACTTCCTCCTATACTTAGATAGGCGACGGGTCCGAAGAAGTCCATGTGAAGCATCTCCAAAGGTCTTGATGTGGTCATCACATTTTTGGTGTGATGTGCTCCTCCCACTTGTTTACCTGCTTGACAAGCTGCACAAGGTCTATCTTTTTCGAATTGCACATTAGTTAAACCTATCACGTGTTCTCCCTTTAGAAGCTTGTGAAGGTTCTTCATCCCCATATGAGCTAAGCGGCGATGCCACAGCCAGCCCATGCTAGTCTTAGCAATTAAACATGCATCTAGACCGGCCTCCTCTTTTGCAAAATCAACTAAGTAAAGTTTGCCGTCTAATACACCCTTAAAAGCTAGTGAACCATCACTTCTTCTAAAGACAGACACATCTATATTTGTGAATAGACAATTATATCCCATATTGCATAATTGACTAACAAATAACAAATTATATCCAAGAGACTCAACTAAAAACACATTAGATATAGAGTGCTCATTTGATATTGCAATTTTGCCTAAGCCTTTCACCTTGCCTTGATTCCCATCACCGAATATGATTGAATCTTGGGAATCCTTGTTCTTGACGTAGGAGGTAAACATCTTCTTCTCCCCCCGTCATGTGGTTTGTGCATCCGCTGTCGATAATCCAGCTTGAACCCCCGGATGCATAAACCTGCAAGGTAAATTTAGGCTTGGGTCTTAGGTACCCAACTCATGTTGGGTCCTACAAGGTTAGTGACAATATTCTTAGGAACCCAAATGCAAGTTTTATCTCCCTTGCATTTTGCCCCTAATTTTCTAGCAACTATCTTCCTATCCTTTCTACAAATAGCAAAGGAAGCATTTAAAGCATGATATATTGTAGAAGGTTCATTAACTTTCCTAGGAGCATTGACAACATTTCTCCTAGGCATATGAACAAAATATCTCCTAGACATATCTCTACCATGAATATAGGAAGAACTAGAAGCAAACATGGCATGAGAGTCAAAAGTATCATAAGCATTACAACTCTTATAAGATTGTCTTCTATCATGATACATAAAAGCATGGTTCTTTTTAGCACTACTAGCCATAGGGGCCTTCCCTTTCTCCTTGGCGGGGATGGGAGCCTTATGGCTTGTTAAGTTCTTGGCTTCTCTCTTGAAAGCCAAGTCCATCCTTAATTGAGGGGTGTCTACCAATCGTGTAGGCATCCCTTGCAAATTTTAACTTATCAAATTCGCTTTTGCTAGTCTTAAGTTAGGCATTAAGACTAGCTACTTCATCATTCAATTTGGAAATTGTAACAAGGTGTTCACTACAAGCATAAATGTCAAAATCTTTACACCTATTACAAATTGTAACATGTTCTACACAAGAGTTAGATTTACTAGTTATCTCTAACTTAGCATTCAATTCATCATTTATGCTCTTTAAGTTAGAAATAGAATCATGGCATGTAGACAACTCACAAGCAAGCATTTCATTCCTCTTAATTTCTAATGCAAGGGATTTTTGTGCCTCTACAAACTTATCATGTTCTTCATACAAAAGATCCTCTTGCTTTTCTAGTAGCCTATTCTTATCATTTAAAGCATCAATCAATTCATTAATCTTGTCAATCTTAGATCTATCTAAGCCCTTAAATAAGCATGAATAGTCTATTTCATCATCATCACTAGACTCATCCTCACTAGAAGAAGCATAAGTAGAGTTTCGAGTACTTACTTTCTTCTCCTTAGCCATGAGGCATGTGTGATGCTCGTTGGGAAAGAGGGATGACTTGGTGAAGGCGGTGGCGGCAAGTCCTTCGTTGTCGGAGTCGGACGTGGAGCAATCCGAATCCCACTCCTTTCCAATATGTGCCTCGCCCTTTGCCTTCTTGTAATTCTTCTTCTTTTCCCATTTTCCACTCTTCTTTTCCTGGTCACTGTCATTATCGGGACAATTAGCAATAAAGTGACCAATCTTACCACATTTGAAACATGAGCGCTTCCCCTTCGTCTTGGTCTTGTTGGGATGCTCCTTGCGACCCCTTAGCGCCGTCTTGAAGCGCTTGATGATGAGGGCCATTTCTTCATCATTAAGCCCGGCCGCCTCAATTTGCGCCACCTTGCTCGGTAGTGCCTCCTTGCTTCTCGTTGCTTTGAGAGCGATAGTTTGAGGTTCTTGTATTGGGCCATTCAATGCATCATCCACGTATCTAGCCTCCTTGATCATCATCCGCCCGCTTACGAATTTTCCAAGTATCTCCTCGGGCGTCATCTTGGTGTACCTAGGATTCTCACGAATATTGTTCACAAGATGAGGATCAAGAACAGTAAAGGACCTTAGCATTAGGCGGACGACGTCGTGGTTCGTCCATCGCGTGCTTCCATAGCTCCTTATCTTGTTGACAAGGGTCTTGAGCCGGTTGTATGTTTGGGTTGGCTCCTCCCCCCTTATCATAGCGAATCTCCCAAGTTCGCCCTCCACCAACTCCATCTTGGTGAGCATGGTGACGTCATTGCCCTCATGTGAGATCTTGAGGGTGTCCCAGATCTGCTTGGCATTGTCCAAGCCGCTCACCTTATGGTACTCATCCCTGCACAATGAGGCTAGCAACACAGTAGTAGCTTGTGCGTTTTTATGAATTTGTTCATTGATAAACAGAGGGCTATCCGAGCTATCAAATTTCATTCCACTCTCTACTATCTCCCATATGCTAGGATGGAGAGAGAACAAGTGACTACGCATTGTGTGACTCCAAAATCCGTAGTCCTCTCCATCAAAATGAGGAGGTTTACCAAGTGGAATGGATAATAAATGAACATTTGTACTTTGAGGAATACGAGAGTAATCAAAAGAAAAGTTCGAATTGACCGTTTTCTTTTTCTCGTAGTCGTCGTCGTCCTTTTGGGAAGAGGAAGATTCGTCGCTGTCGTAGTAGATGATAGTCGCCTAGAGGGGGGGTGAATAGGGCGAAACTGAAATTTACAAATATAAACACAACTACAAGCCAGGTTAGCGTTAGAAATAAAAACGAGTCCGCAAGAGAGGGTGGAAAACAAATCGCAAGCAAATGAAGAGTGTGACACGCGGATTTGTTTTACTGAGGTTCGGTTCTTGCAAACCTACTCCCCGTTGAGGAGGCCACAAAGGCCGGGTCTCTTTCAACCCTTCCCTCTCTCAAACGGTCCCTCTGACCGAGTGAGCTTCTCTTCTCAAATCACTTGGGAATCAAACTTCCCGCAAGGACCACCACACAATTGGTGTCTCTTGCCTCAATTACAAGTGAGTGTTTGATCACAAGAAAGAATGCGAAAGAAAAGAAGCGATCCAAGCGCAAGAGCTCAAATGAACACTACAAATCACTCTCTCTAGTCACTAAGGCTTTGTATGGAGTTGGGAGAGGATTTGATCTCTTTTGGTGTGCTTGGCAATGAATGCTAGCTCTTGTATAGTGGTTGGAAGCTGGAAAACTTGGATGTAATGAATGGTGGGGTGGTTGGGGTATTTATAGCCCCAACCACCAAACTAGCCGTTTGGTGGAGGCTGTCTGTCGTATGGTGCACCGGACAGTCCGGTGCACACCAGACATGTCCGGTGCACCAGCCACGTCACCAAAGCCGTTGGAATTTGACCGTTGGAGTTCTGACTTCTGGGCCCGCCTGGATGTCCGGTACACACCGGACATGTACTGTTCAATGTCCGGTGCACCAGTATGGGCGTGCCTGACTTCTGCGCGCTTCTGGCGCGCATTGAATGCGCCTGCAGGTGACCGTTGGCGCGAAGTAGCCGTTGATCCGGAGTTGCACCGGACAGTCCGGTGTACACCGGACAGTCCGGTGAATTTTAGCGGAGCAGCCGTTCTGATTTTCCCGAGGCTGCCAAGTTCCTGAGCCACGTTCCTTTGGAGCACCGGACACTGTCCGGTGTACACCGGACAGTCCGGTGAATTATAGCGCGCCGGCTCTGGAAATTCCCGAGGCTGAGGAGTTCTGCGCGAGGTCCCCTGGTGCACCGGACACTGTCCGGTGCGCCACCGGACAGTCCGGTGCGCCAGACCAGGGAGCCATTCGGGATGCCTTTGGCTCTTTAATTTGAACCCAACTTTGGTCTTTTTAATTGGCTTGTTATGAACCTTTTACACCTGTATAACTTATACACTAGAGCAAACTAGTTAGTCCAATTGTTTGTGTTGGGCAATTCAACCACCAAAATTAATTAGGGACTAGGTGTAAGCCTAATTCCCTTTTAGTAGACTATCTCCTTGATGCGCCTTGTCTTCTTCTTCTTCCCGTCTCTTCTTTTGTGGCTCGAGCCCGAGTCCGTAGGCTTGTCATCTTTCGACTCATTGAAGATAGACTCCTTCTCGTTGTTGACCACCATCCCCTTTCCCTTAGGATCCATCTCTTCGGGCGATTAGTCCCTTCTTGAAGAGAACGACTCTGATACCAATTGAGAGCACCTAGATGGGGGGTGAATAGGTGATCCTGTAAAACTTAAACTTAAAGCCACAAAAACTTGATTAACGTTAGCACAATAATTGTCAAGTGGCTATAGAGGAGTCTCAACAAAACACAATAACCACAAGAGATCAATCACAGAGATGGCACAGTGGTTTATCCCGTGGTTCGGCCAAGACCAACGCTTGCCTACTCCACGTTGTGGCGTCCCAACGGACGAGGGTTGCAATCAACCCCTCTCAAGCGGTCCAAAGACCCACTTGAATACCACGATGTTTTGCTTGCTTTACTTTATCCCGTTTGCAAGGAATCTCCACACTTTGGAGCCTCTCGCCCTTACACTTGAAGTTCACAAAGAAGCACGGAGTAAGGGAGGGATGAGCAACACACTCAAGACACAAAGATCACAGCAACACCACGCACACAAGTCACAACAAGAGCTCACAACACAACTTAATGAGTTCACAACTCAACTAGAGCTCTAATTGCTATCGCAAGGAATCAAAAGCGCGGAATCGATGTCTTAGTGCTTAGGAATGCTTTGAGAATGCTTGGTATACTCCTCCATGCGCCTAGGGGTCCCTTTTATAGCCCCAAGGCAGCTAGGAGCTGTTGAGAGCATTCCAGGAAGGCAAATCTTTCCTTCTGTCGCCTGGCGCACCGGACAGTCCGGTGCACACCGGACACTGTCCGGTGCGGATTTCTTTCCTTCTGTGGCGTATTCGACCGTTGGCGCCTGGGAGCCGTTGGCGCACCGGACACTGTCCGGTGCACACCGGACAGTCCGGTGCCCCCTCCCGACCGTTGGCTCGGCCACGTGTCTCGCGCAGATCGCGTAGCCGACCGTTGGCCCGGCCGAACGTTGGCTCACCGGACAGTCCGGTGAATTATAGCCGTACGCCGTTAATTTATTCCCGAGAGCGCCAAGTTCGCCTGAGCCAGCCTGGCACACCGGACACTGTCCGGTGCACCACCGGACAGTCCGGTGCACCCAGACAACGCTGGCTATGGCAGAACAGAGCCATCTCATTTCCAATTCAATCTTTCATGTTTCCAGCACTTAGACACAATACATTAGTCCATAAACAATGTACTAAGTCTAGAAACATACCTTTTGACATGATTTGCACTTTGTCCACCACATTGCATAGATCAACACAAAAGCACTTGCGTTGGCACTCAATCACCAAAATACTTAGAAATGGCCCAAGGGCTCATTTCCCTTTCACTATTGGCTGGTGTCTTGTTCATGATACATCTACATTTATGTAACAATAGACTAAGTGAGATGAGCACATAACACAGTTGAAACAATATGGTGGCTCAAAATTCTAAAAATAGCATGCACTAAACAAAATGGTGACTAAAATTCTGAAAACAACATGCACTATTATTTGCAGAATAAGCAATAAAGTACCTACAATTTTATAGACCAAACAAGGAACATAGAAATACATGAATTTAAGTCAGGGAGCATACACTATCATTTGCAAAACACATAATACAAACATAGAAATATGAAACATAAAGCAAAAAGAAAAAAGAGCAGCGACATGCATGAAATCGAACCCTGAAGACTTTATCAATTGAATAGAAGCGCCAAATGATGTAGCTTCTAGAGTGGATGGAGCTGATAGAGCTTCTTCAACCGCAAGATGAATTCTTGTCTTGGTGGCCATAGACCTTTTCAACTATGGTAGTGGGGGGCAAATAGAGACCTTTCGCTTGGAGTAGGGGACACCGCCACTAGATTTGGTACCTACTAGAGAGGACACTTTGGCCGGCATATCTGGTGGTGGTGGTGGTTCCAAGTTCGACGCGACGTCCCTAATACAATAGTACCTGATTCATGTGGACCATCAGACTAGGTTAGTTAGCCACAAAACGATGGAAGACGACAAAGTAATGAACAACTAACTACTAGGGTTAGATTTGCAAGACTAAGAACAATATATGCATAGCTCACAACCTCACATTCGAGTTCTCGTGGTTTCGAAAACCGGGGAACAATAATATTTGTGTTCGGTGGGGATGCAAGCGCGGACTCACTCCAAATGGTGAGCCACATGGGCTCGAAGGTGGATTTGAGACAGAGGGTTATACTGGTTCAGGCCGGAGCCGCAGTCCAGTGGTGTTGATCATAGTATTACAGTAGAGCGTGTTAGAACGGGTGTGCTTGCATGGTCATGTGTTAAAGCACCAATAATGTTATGCCTGTGAGGGCGTCCCGGCTGAAGTACGAAAGTCGTGAGTACACAATAATCGACGACAACCTATAAAAGAAAGGCATCAGTCACCCTCTCCTCAAATGCATAACCCGCGCCAAAGACAAGGACATCCTTCTCAAAGTCCACAAAAAGATTTAACGGTTGTCACATAGGTCGCAAAGCCCTCGAATCAAAAGTCACGCGCCAAAACTTCTTTTGGACAGGAATCACCATAGATGCACTCTATGTGGCACATTCATACGAAGCATGCCAAAAATTATCCCCAAGAAGGGGACCATCCTAGAAAACAAAGTTAATTGCCCACATATGGCCTCTACAACAGTGGGGCATATACATCGTCGCCCCCTTGCCAATGACACAATAAAACCTTAAAACATGCCTTGGTAATCGTCGAGTACTTCACAAAGTGGATCGAGGCGAATGAAGTATCCACAATGATGTCAAATATCGTATAGAATTTTTTCTGGTAAAACATAGTATGCTGCTTTAGAGCCTCCTCTGAAATTACATTAGACAACGACAAACGATTTGACAATCAAGAGTTCAAAGACTGTGTGTCCATTGGAACAAAAGTCAACTTCGCCTCTGTTTACCATCCCCAATCAATCAGAGTCGTCGAGCGGACCAACAGAAAAACATTCACGTCTGTACAAAAGAGACTACTTAAAGATAAAAAGGACAAATGGGCTGACCAGTTTCTGAAGTCCTATAATAGGCTTCAAAGATCAATCAGAAGTAATAAACATTAAAAAAACTCCTCTCAAAAGGAAGGTTTAAATCTGATTTAAAAATAAACTAGCTTGGACTAGACAGAAATCGGTTCCTAAAGTAGATTAGCTGAATTTTACGGGTTATAGGTAACCCGTCAACCGGTCTAAGGGTGTGTTTGGTTTAGCTGTGAGCTGTCAGCTGTGAAAAAACTGCTGTGAGCTGACAACTGTGAAAAAGTTAAAAGCTGTTTGGTTGAACCTGCTGTGAAACTGTGGATTTGATGTAAATTATTTGTAATGCCCCTCAAGCCTTGATATGTTGTTTGCACACAAAATAATAATGATGATGTGATCTCTGCATATAAAATTAATTATTACATTTATAAATAAGTGCAATGTTCATCTCAAAAGACTTGTCATCTAGATAACTAGCTTATATCGCTCCTTGCATTAGCTAGTGAAGTAGCTATCCTATCACGAATGGTATTCATAACTAGCCTATATAGTAACTTCATTCTCTCCCTCTACCTCATGACCACCATCTTGAGATTGATCCTCCACATTTGATGCTCTAGGCATGTACTCGTCATCCGCGTCACACCTCTCAAACTCTTTATCATGCAACTGACTATCACGAATGAAATTATGTAACGCAAAACATGCTATAATGATCTCTTTCTGCCGTTCAACTGAGAAACTCGGCATGTCTTTCAATATGCGCCATTTTTGCTTGAGGACCCCAAATGCTCGCTCAATGACATTGCGGAGAGATGAGTGCAAGAAGTTGAATTTCTCATGCTTCCCTTGCGATGGACATCCACGACGATGACGAAATTCCGGTATATGGTACGTAGTTCCCTTGAAAGGTGCAAGGTATCCAGTTCGGTTTGGATATCCAGAGTCCACAAGGTAGTACTTATCTCAAAAATGAAATGAAAGTACCATTATGAAACATAAATAATTAGAGCTCACAAGATAGTACTAATAAAAATTACATTTAGGAGGGACGAGAAAAGAAGCAAAGGTTGCCAATGCATGATTAAGGATCTGTGTGTCATGTGCAGAACCCGCCCATCCAGCAACCACAAATGTAAACCTCATGTCAAAGTCTGAAAGGGAAATGTGCCCTTGGGCCATTTCTAAGTATTTTGGTGATTGAGTGCCAACACAAGTGGTCATGTGTTAATCTATGCCAAATGATGGACAAAGTGCAAATCAAGAGTAAAGGTATGTTTCTAAGACTTAGTACAATGTTTTGGAGACTAATGTATTGTGTCTAAGTGCTAGAAACAGGAAAAGACCAATTTGGAAAAGACTTGGCTGAGCAGCCAAGACTCTGCGCAGTCTGGGTGCACCGGACTGTCCGGTGGTGCACCGGAGAGTGTCCGGTGCGCCAAGCTGGCTCTGGCGAACTGGCTGCTCTCGGGTTTCGTCGGCGGCGTACGGCTATAAATCACTGGACTGTCCGGTGGTGCACCGGACTGTCCGGTGAGCCAACAGTCTGCCGGGCCAACGGTCGGCCGCGTAATCCGCGCGCGACGCGTGGCAGAGCCAACGGTCAGAAGGGGGCACCGGACTGTCCGGTGTGCACCGGACAGTGTCCGGTGTGCCAACGGCTCTGAATCTCCAACAGTCGGCTTCACCAAAGAAGGAAAGAAATCCGCACCGGACTGTCCGGTGCGCCAGGCGACAGAAGGCAAGAATTGCCTTCCTGGAATGCTCTCAACGGCTCCTAGCTGCCTTGGGGCTATAAAAGGGACCCCTAGGCGCATGGAGGAGAACACCAAGCATTCTCTAAGCATTCCTAAGCACCAAGACTCCAATTCCGCGCATTTGATTCTTTGTGATAGCAACTAGAGCTCCATTTGAGTAGAAAACTCTTTGGGTTGTGTTGTGAGCTCGAGTTGTGACTTGTGTGCGTACTGTGCTCTGATTTTGTGTCTTGTGTGCGTTGCTCATCCCATCCTTACTTCTGTGCTTCTTTGTGAACATCAAATTGTAAGGGCGAGAGGCTCCAAGTTGTGGAGATTCCTCGCAAGCGGGATATAGTAAAGCAAAGCAAAACACTATGGTATTCAAGTGGGTCTTTGGACCGCTTGAGAGGGGTTGATTGCAACCCTCGTCCGTTGGGATGCCACAACGTGGAGTAGGCAAGTGTTGGACTTGGCCGAACCATGGGATAAACCACTGTGCCTATCTGTGTTGATCTTCTTGTGGTTATCGTGTCTTGCTAGAACTCCTCTCTAGCCACTTGGCTTTATTGTACTAACTCCTAATCAAGTTTTGTGGCATTAAGTTTCAAGTTTTTGCAGGATCACATATTCACCCCCCCTCTAGGTGCTCTCAAAGTCACATAGCGCAAGTACATTCTGCGATGTGTTTCCATGGCGACAAGTATAGTTAATCACCTCATCAGCTGGCACAACTACCTTAATATGTGATCCATCTATTGCTCCAATGACACCTTTGAAATAAGGGCAGAAACAGTCTTCTTTCAACTTCTCATGTTCATAGCTAAATGTTGGATCCTTTGGTTTTAGGTTTTCTTTTCCTAACTTAAGCAAACACTTCAATACTTCCTTGAACTTCATGTGAATTGTCCATGTCGACTGTACAAAACGGTTTTCAACTTGGGAAAAGACTGTGGCACTCCAACAATCCATAGAAACATTGCCACCGACTCAATTGATGTAACATTGTGAGTCGATTTCAAACCATAAGAAGAGACCAATAAATCATGAAGTGCCATAAAAACATCAGGGCTCATTTTAAACATTTTATAAAAATATCTTGGATGATTGAAACATTTCATGACCCATTGATATCCAGACTCTAGAGCTTCTGTTTCTCTATATTCACCTTTGTGCAAATACCGCTGATTATACAGACTGTCTAAATTTCCAAGAATTGCAGTGTGCTGCGATAGTTCAGCAAGTAAGCGAAGAGATTCCTTACCCTTTTTTGCTAGGTCTTCCATACTCTTATGCATCTAAACAAAAAATAAGAACAAGTAAGTCACAGATAATTTTATTGGGTTCAACATATAAACGTGTAACAAGTTCATAACATGCTTTCAACAAACAAGTCACAGGTAATAATGGTTGGAAGCAATAGTACACAATACGCTAGTTAAAAAATATTACATAAATTAATTATTCAAAGAAAATAATAGTTTAGCTGCCTTCATGCTGGCTTCTTCATCTCTTTCTCATGCTCTCTCTCAATCAAATCATATCTGCCTTCATTTGTGTCAAGTAAACTGAGGATCTGTCTAAATTCATCCTTCATGATCAACATGACAGCTGTGTGCATCAAAGAAGTTTTTTCTTGCACACCACACTCCTTAACCAACCTCATAGCATCTGCCATAGTAGGGACAAGATTGGATGGAGCAGGAGCTAACGATGCTTCAACACTCTATGTGATCTTGTTAGCTGCACTTTTAATCTTCAAGCATGTGTTCTTGTACATCCGAAAGAAGGGGCTCTTCTCCTCCTCCTCTTCAGTTGCCCCGGACATTTGCTTGCGCTTCTTTCCTGCTGGTTTAGGTTTCTTAAAAGCAGCACTATCTTCAATTTTTTTGACATCTCCAACACATCATCATCACTTGATGATTCACCTGAGGAAATTTCTCCAAGGCAGGATGCATTAGCTCTAGTGACATGCACCTTATCAAACAAAAAGTGTAAATCATCAAGGTGTTTGGGTCCATGTTTTCGAAACCTCACGTGGTTGCACTTCACACCTCTCTCATTGTTGTTGCATCTCTAGGAAAAAATATGCAAGTTAATGACAAACACATACCAATGGCAATTTGAAATATATCGATACAATCACAACTTGTCTCACCTCAAGATGTTCAGCCCACCATGCATTATCGCAAGCAACAGTTTTATTTGCTTCATCCCATCCTAATCCAGTGGCAGCATTCTTCAATTCCATGAACTAGGTATAATCCTTTTTCATATTATCTAATTTATTCTTCAATTGTGTCTTCACTAGCTTCGTTCCAGACCTTGCAAAAAAACTTTTCCTCTAGGTTCTTCCAACCATTTCTAGTGAAACAACCTTGAGGTCTATTACCAGCTAAAATCTCCTCCTTACAAATGTCAATCAAGTGCTTCAAAGTTGCATTATCCCAAACCGCCTTCTCAACCATACATTAGTAAAGCACAACTGAAATATTTTTCTTATGGGTCGTCTTCCAATTTGTTGGTTATAACTGCAACGCATGTTTCACAACGCTGGTTATATGGTACCACTACAAAAGTATTATACATAATTGTTTTTCTATATGTATGCTAGCACTTCAACTAATGGACAACTGAGATGAAACCGAGAAACAAGCTGATAGACTACTAATAAAATTCAGAAAAAAATCAAATAACTACTTTACATCAAATCATTGGGGGAAGGGAAAAAGCATGCATTACCTGCAACTTGCAGGTGCTGTAGGCGTGCTAGTTTTTTTGGCTGGGAGATGCGACGCCCACCGGTGCTGCCAAATCCTGCAATGTACAGGAGGTGTTGCCGGTCCTAGTTTTGGCTGGGAGGACCTTTTACGCTGGTGCTGCGACGACATGGGCAGGGAATTTTGCGCGAGCGAGAGACATGCAGGTTGCAGGAAGCGACGTCGCGACAGGGAAAGCTGGGACGCGCCGCCGAGACAGGGAAGCTGGGACGCGCCGCCGCGACAGGGGAAGCGCAACTGCGAGCAAGCCAACGACGCTGGGAGGCCCGCCGCCGCTAGGCGCAGGAGCACCAACGGCTGGGACACGCGCCGCCGCGAGCAAGAGACTGGAACCGTACAACGTGATATTGCCGGGTGACGAACCGAGGGAAGATAGGAAAAAAAACGAACTAGTACGTACATAACCGATGGCAATGGGTAATTTGTCGAACTTTGGTTTACCCTCAACGCAGCAAATGCAGCCCCATACCTGCTGTGAGATTTCTACCGTAAAAAGCAGGTTGTGGTGGGAAAAGTGATTGCAAATTGGACCTATTTGGTTTAGCTTCTACTTTTTTAAAGCAAAAGCAGGTAGGAAAAGCAGAACCAAACAAATTCTAAGACTATCTCTAGCTGTCTCTATATCTTACTCTCTATTTTAAAACTATATTCTATAAATAGTGTAGTTTACAATATAAAACAGTGCTTTATGCGCACTTTACTGGAGATGACCTAAAGATAAACTTGTTAAGCAGTTTTTTGTGGACGATGCATTTTCTCCCTTTTCTACCTCTTGGCTTCTAACTATGATACTAAATTCGTTCTCAAATATTTGTCACTCGCTAGTTTATTTTTGAACTAAAACACGATAAATAAAAAAATAATGGGAGGGAGTACTTAAGTGTGTTTTTATGATTATTTTAATACTTTGAATATCGTCACAAAAGACTCTTGGTCAATTTTGGTCATCAACAAAACTATAATAGAGTGTATTGTACTCAAGTAGTATCTAGTACAGTGCATACGAAAAGAAAATGGCAATGGCGTTGGCGTATCCGTCCCTGCCCCTACTGCTGGCGTAGGTGGTCGAGCGCCTGCGCCAGCGTCGGCGCGAAGCGGGTGACGTTGATGCGGACGTTCTGCTTGGCGAGGTACAGCTCGAAAACCTGGTCCCAGCCGCTGCGGTGGACGGAGTCGGGGTCCTTGACCGCCGGGTGCTCCGGCCCCAGCGTCTCCATCAGCGAGCTCTCCTCCGCGCTCACGCTGTAGTCAAGGTACTTGAGCCCCATGTCCGTGGCGGGCTCGCTGAACTCCGCCCTCGCGATGTACTCCATCTTCCCGTACGGCACCACCTGGATGAGCACCCCGCCCGGCGGCAGGAACACCGCGTTCGTCAGCCCGGCCCCGTGCACGCCCAGCACCACGTCGAACGAGTTCACCACCCGCGCCTGCTCCGCTTCCGTCGCGTCGCCGCGCAGCTCCGCCACCACCGCCTCGAACCCCGCCGCCTCCGCCGCCCGCGCCACCTCCGGCTCGTTCGTGATCCGGCGGTAGTGGCCCCGGTGGATCAGCAGCAGCCGAGGCTTCTTGTGCGGCTGCTCCCGGTCCCGGCTCGCCGCCGAGCCGCGCGGGAGCGCGTAGGTCTCTCGCAGGAACCGCGTGAAGTCCGCCATGGAGAGGCGGCGGCCTCCCGGCACCAGTTCGGGGACGATGCTGAACTCCTTGTCCAGGCGGAGCCCCACCGTGACGTGCGGGAAGCACCGCACCTGCGCGTCGCCGTCCATGTCCACCGCGTCGTACAAGGACAGCCCCTGCAGGAACGCCTTGTACTTGGCCAGCCACCGGGGCTGGAACCGGATGTTGCTGATCAGGAACTTGACCTCGCCGTTGTACCGCCGCGACGCGACGAACAGCGGCACCAGGATGTCGGCGTAGTCGTGCCAGTAGTTGCCCGCGTACCCGCCGATCGCGAACAGGACGGCCGGCACGTCGTGGGTCACCGCGCACGGCGCCGCGTCTGCCCGGTCCTGCAGCTGCGTCACCGTCACCTTCCTGACGCTGGCGAACCTGCGCGAGTACGGCCGGATCATCCACTCGTGGCGCTCCGACCGGCTCGCCGGCACGAGTGTCACTGACAGGGCCGTGCCGTTGGTGCGGACGTCGCCGTCGACTTCGCAGGTGTCCGAGCGGCCCTCCATGTTACACACCACCTTGCCATTCTCTGTTGCACGCCAAGGAAAGTAGTAAAAGATTTCACATCATGTTCTTTCAGCTTCATTCATCGACTTGCCCTTACGTTTTCCTAATTCTTACCGTTCATGCTAATCGGCCAGCATTGTAAGCAAATTTGCCTCAAATCAAATACTTAATCGCATAAAAAACAGCTGTTATTTATTTATTTTTATTGGTCACGACGAAGATCAGATGAATGAAATATGATATTACATGGGAGAGAGTATTCACTGTTTCCCATGTATTGACTTCGAGCCTATAGTCCTATACTCTAATCATTTCTTTCACGACGTTTTAACCATTTTCTTTTACCCTTGTTACGATGAGCTTTAGACGAGAGTCAAAGCGTTTTACATCTTACTAATTTACATAATAAAATAATGATATTTTATGATATAAAATGAATATCATTAGATTTTTATGGATTATATTTTTATAGTACAATTGTTTGATATCAGAAACCTTCATAATTTTTTTTTTGATTTTGGTTAACCTTAAGATCATTTGACTCCTACAATATATTTAGAATGACTGTAATTTAGAATGGAGGGTACTAATTAGAGAATCCAACAGAGTTTACCCTATTAATTGCTACGAGATGCATATAAATCTCCTTAAAAAGTATAATAAAAACTATAAAGATTTTACATCAATTCATTATCCAACAGAGTTTACACAGGGAAGGAAGGCGTAGAGAGAGGGCAAGTCCACTGTGTGTGAGTGCCGCCATATATAGCCTAATAAGCTAGGGCGGAGCTTAATACATGGGAGGCTGATCATGATTCGAGAAAAAACAAATATGATCACAGCGGTGCTTAATTACCTGTTTCACTGGGAATTTTGGTATTATCCATGATTCGTTGTGCTTCTGCAATGACCACTGCAAATTTTAAGCAGGAAGATATATATATATATATATATATATATATATATATATATATATATATATATATATATATATATCAGTCTGATAAGGTTATCTCTATATACCCATATTTAAAATCCACTATACGAAACAATATAATCTACAATGCAAAATAGTGTTTTATATGATCATATGGATGAATTGTTGGACATAGTCAATCGCTCTCAAACAAGCCCTTAAAGATGCTAGAAATACTCTCATGATTCCGGTAGTATCACTTATAAGTATTGTCTCTATAAATTATAAATCATTCTGACTTTTCTAGACATTAATTTTTAAGTATATGTATCAAAATATAATGTATATTTAGATACGTAATAAAAGTTACGAGAACAGTGAGCTAGCTGATTTTTTAGAAATATACACCAAAGGATCAACCAACTGTCCACGTAGCTCGGTCGGGCCAATATCTAGACACATCAGTGAGCAGGTGACAAATGACAACTGCTATATAGTGTTTGGTTCCGAAGTATGGTAAAATAGAATGACTCTAAAAAGGGAAAATTGTGTGTAAATGTTGAACCATCTGACTCTTTCAAATCTCCCGTACAGAGCTACTCACTAGTATTGAAGCCGCTCTATATCAGGACTTGTTCGATTAGCTCTCAATTCATGTAGATTAAGTGAGATTGGATGAGTTTAAATCCTAAGTAAATCAAACTCCTTCTTAATTTTTTTTAATCACGTCCAATACATAGGTAACGGGATTAACCGAACCAGACCTTAACTGGCTCAGAACCAAACACTACCCTAATGAATGGTGCATAGGTTTATTAGCCACGATCGAAGGTCACATGATTCAAGTATATTGTTAGTACGGGGACAGTATCCACTCTTCCCGATGTATTGACTTGGAAAAACTGTCATGCTCGTTTTGTTTTTTTTCCCTTTTCACGATGAGCCTGGATATGCTCGATCCATCTGAAAGAAATGAACACGCAAATTGTAACAA
Organism: Zea mays; assembly: GCF_902167145.1. NCBI lineage: Eukaryota > Viridiplantae > Streptophyta > Magnoliopsida > Poales > Poaceae > Zea > Zea mays. The sequence goes on from NC_050103.1 coordinate 10,399,786, forward strand.
ACAACAGCACAAGTAGCGTTTTTACCTGTTTCATCCGGCGCCTTTACATTGTCCATGATCACTTGTGCCTCCGTAATGACAACTGCACGTTAATTAATAAGAATAGGGTTTGTGGGTGAGGACTGAGGAGTAAGCTCTGCGAAATATCATACTTGGAGTTGGAGCACAAATATCTGCACAGAACTCCGGCGACTCGGTGAGGTGAAACGAAGGATTCGTTATTATTACGTACCATGGCGGGAGCCGACCACGAAGTGCTGAGCGACGAGGTAGGCGAGGAGCATGAGAAGCCCGACGACGACGAAGCCGGCGTTGAGGTGCCTCTGCGCCGAGCTCTTTTGGCTCTTCCCCGGCTTTGCCTCGCCGCCGCCGCGCATCGGAACTTCGCCGCCGTCGCCGCGCGCCGCTCTCTCCTCTCTGCTGCTGGCTTTCTTGCTTTTGAAGAAGCTGGCGCTCGTTCAACAGTAGTATCATACCCTTGCTATTGCTTGTGGATTGTAATATTTTGCATTAGCCAATGCTGCGCTCGAGGCTAATCTCGTGGAGGGAGATTAAGTGTCTAAGTGGTTGACTATATACACAGCTATACTACTACTCCTACTACGGTACTACCAGTAGTCTAGTACCAGCTTCTGATTGTGTAAATATTATACTCTGAAAATAATACCAATAATAAATGCGCACGTTAAACGAAGGTATGGACGTATGGTAGTATGGTACTGTCATTCATCGCGATTTTTTTTGGTCCCCTAGAAACTGATGCTTATAGGAATTTAGCAACATGCATGTACTCCCTCCGGTTTCCTATTAGTTGTCATTTAGGACAACGACACGGTCTCCAAAATATAACTTTGACCAATGTTTTTTGTTAAAATACAAATGAACTCTTAATACATTTATACTTTTATAAAAGTACTTTTTATGACAAATTGGCGCATATAAATATTAGGTTCCAAAACTAAATAACAAAATAGTTATTTCTAGTCAAAATTTTATAAGTTTGACTCGAACCTTATCCAAAACGACAACTAATAGGAAACCGGAGGGAGTATATATGTTGTCAGTCGGCAGTGGCAACTGGCAAGGTAATGTGTGCTATTTCAGAACGTTCGAACAAGGATTTTAACAAAGATTAAAGATCTGTTCTCTTGTTCTGGTTACGTATAATGGCATATACACACAGAAAGATTTTATAAGTACAAGAGACAACTAAGAGCAAATTTAATAATATAGTTGGCTCCTCACTGTAAGGATCCTTGTAGCCTACCTTTCAGCCCATCGATATAATAGTTTAGGTAATGCATCATAAGTTTATTCCACCAATTTTGGTGGAATCAACCCACTCCTCATGTATATACTAATTATTAGCTTATAAGGAATGAGGTGGCGATGGATCAACTTATTTTATTCAACAAACCAAATAAAATGTGAGGAGTGAGAAAAAGATGGATCACTTCATTCCTCAAACCAAACACACCCAATATGTATGGAAAATCATGTAGAGACGAGCTCTGAGCGGAAAATATGTATCTTGTACATCGTAATAAAGGAGGTTGTACATGCCTTAACCATTCAATTGTGAATGTTATTTATTCCAAAAAATAAAGATTTAAAGACGGCAACAAAAGATGGTACTTGTAGTTGGGGCACGAGTATCAAAGACCTTCAAATAGAACAAACTCTTTGTCCTTCAAAAAAAGTTCTCTGTTCGTGATTACGAGGTACTTGTACTTGAGGCTCGAGTATTTTTTCCTTTAGATGAACAATTATCAGACAATCGTTTTGGGAATAACAAAGGTTACATAAATGCCCAATGTTTCGTATGTAGAGCAAGTTTTCAAGAATGCCAAGGACGGCATCATGGGTGGACTCACCACCCAGGCGGTGGCCTAGGCTGGATCGCTGGCTGCAATGGACAAGAGCATATAAGTATTATGCATAAACAAGAAGCACAGGGTGCGAGCACACGCGTGGAGGATCACAACATAATCTGGTCTAACCTGTTTTTAATTCTTGGATCCGTCACTCGACTACACAAAAAAAGACACCCCCACCAAAAAGGAAGGCTAAGTGAAAAGCAAACAGAAAATCTAACCACAATTAAAGCGACTATAGTTGTCTCCGTTTACTCCCCTAAATGCCCCTTATATAACCGACCAGTATGGTGCATGTGAGTTGCAACGAAACACAAATTATTCGTTAAAAGCTTATTATATGTGCATATCTATGTTCTTGAAGCGGCATGGTAGACTGGCTACCTCATTTAAACAAGATCTATCTTTGTGAGGTAACTGTTGGAAGCACACGTGTGGAGGATCACAGCATAATCTGGTCTAGCCTGTTTTTAATTCCTGGATCCGTCACTCGACTACACCAAAAAAAAAAGACACCCCACCGAAAAGGAAGGCTAAGCGAAAAGCAAATAGAAAATCTAACCGCAATTAAAGCGACTATAGTTGCCTCCGTTTACTCCCCTACATGCCCCTTATATAGTCAACCAGTATGGTGCACGTGCATTGCAACGAAACACGATATTCGTTAAAAGCCTATTATATGTGCATATCTATGTTCTTGAAGCGGCGTGGTAGACTGGTTACCTCATTTAGACAAGATCTATCTTTGTGAGGTAAATGTTGGGAGCACACGTGTGGAGGATCACAACATAATCTGGTCTAGCCTGTTTTTAATTCCTGGATCCGTCACTCGACTGCACCAAAAAAAGACACCCCCACCAAAAAGGAAGGCTAAGTGAAAAGCAAACAGAAAATCTAACCGCAATTAAAGCGACTATAGTTGCCTCCGTTTACTCCCCTAAATACCCCTTATATAGTCGACCAGTATGGTGCACATGCGTTGCAACGAAACATAAATTATTCGTTAAAAGCTTATTATATGTGCATATCTATGTTCTTGAAGCGGCGTGGTAGACTGGTTACCTCATTTAAACAAGATCTATCTTTATGAGGTAACTGTTGGAAGCACACGCGTGGAGGATCACAGCATAATCTAGCCTGTTTTTAATTCCTGGATCCGTCACTCAACTACACCAAAAAAAGACACCCCACCAAAAAGGAAGGCTAAGCGAAAAGCAAACAGAAAATCTAGCCGCAATTAAAGCGACTATAGTTGCCTCCGTTTACTCCCCTAAATGCCCCTTATATAGTCGACCAGTATGGTGCACGTGCGTTGCAACGAAACACAAATTATTCGTTAAAAGCTTATTATATGTGCATATCTATGTTCTTGAAGCGGCGTGGTAGACTGGTTACCTCATTTAAACAAGATCTATCTTTGTGAGGTAACTGTTGGGAGCACATGCGTGGAGGCTCACAGCATAATCTGGTCTAGCCCGTTTTTAATTCCTGGATTCGTCACTCGACTACACCAAAAAAAAGACACCCCCACCAAAAAGGAAGGCTAAGCAAAAAGCAAACAGAAAATCTAACCGCAATTAAAGCGACTATAGTTGCCTCCGTTTACTCCCCAAAATGCCCCTTATATAATCGACCAGTATGGTGCATGTGCGTTGCAACGAAACACAAATTATTCGTTAAAAGCTTATTATATGTGCATATCTATGTTCTTGAAGCGGCGTGGTAGACTGGTTACCTCATTTAAACAAGATCTATCTTTGTGAGGTAACTGTTGGGAGCACACGCGTGGAGGATGCCGTGAGGGAGAGCGTAGGAGAGGGGGCGGAGGAGCGCGGCGGGGGAGAGAGAGTATGAGACACATCAATTCCAGTCGGGAGATCCGCGAGCGTGCGTGGATCAGAGTGCGGACGTGGGGGTAGGGGCGGGGGCGTGCGAACGCGACTGACGCGGGGCATGGGTAGGGTGTGGACGCTGACGTTAGGTTCTTAATAGACTAGTATAGATAAGGCAATGTTCCAACTTCTGCCATGACTACACCACATTGAGAAGGCCAGCCACTTGCTCACGCGTCCGAAGTGAATGCAGAGCAGACCTAATACAAACAATCTTATGGAAGTGAACCCTCGGGGGCACAAGGCAAGCAACAAAATTCAAGGATCAAGCTCGTCTACATCAAACCTCACCTTCAAAGGGACGACTGCTAGGGGTGAAGCCTCATGCTTGAAGGTTGACTGACCGATGTTAATTCCTTTATGTGACTTCTGTTGTCGTAGGAGTCGCAAGCAAAGGACCTAGTTGGTGCAAAGGTCCTCGAAGATACGAACACGAGGCTAGCATTAGAGGTCCAAATGAACCTACATTGAAGGTCGATAGGTAGAGCTTGTTGGTGCCTTTTTCGGGTGCCAAACACTCAACAAGAACCAGCGATGGTGCTCTCTGCACAGGCGCGGACGGTCCGTGGCCAGGGGCCGGACGGTCCGTGGCCTGGCGCGAGGCTAGGGTTTCCTGCCTGATGATCGGATGGTCCGCGCCCTAGGGCCGGACGGTCCGCGCGTGCACAGGGGGCGGTGAAGGTCACCGGCGGCACCTGGATCTCGCTCCTGGGAGGGACCCCATCGGGGAGCAGAGATCCTAGGTGTTGTCTAGGCTCGAGCGGACCGACCTAGACTCCTCTAATCGACGTAGAGTCAAAGAGAAGCCGAGAATTTGGGGATTGAGAGGCTAAAATAGAACTAGATAGAACTACTCCTAATTGTACAAGAAATAAATGAGAGATAAAAGCGTTATTGATTCGATTGATGATTACAAATCGGTCGTATACCTCTCTATTTATAGAGAAGGGGGGCTAGACCCTTTACAAACTAATTTCCCGAGCTAATTCCACGAATCTAGCTAACAACCGTAGCACAAAACTCGAAACCCTAATCTGCTCTGCGCACGCGCGGACCGTCCAGCCCATAGGCGCGGACCGTTTGGATCGCGGACCGTCCGGCCTCAGGGCCGAACCGTCCGCCGCTCAAATTGGTGCTCAACATATGCCCCCCTGCCTTTTGGTGGAGCTGAGCAAACTAAAAGCAACTGACTCGATGTGATCACATCGATTTTCTTAGGCATCTTGCCACTTACTAGGATGGTACGCAGTGGCTTGGTCTCGATGGTTGACTCAACGGACGTGACCCCTTTAGCTTTGATCGAACTGTCAGTCCCAACACCGTCGAGCGTCATACTGATCCTGACCAATTCGTCACCTTGCTTTTCCTAATTTTCTAAGTGTTCTGGCATACTTCCGTAGTCGACCAGGTCTTCTCCTTGCAGGTCATCTTCCTCCATGGGTGTTGGTACGTCGTTGGAGGTTGTAGCTGTATGCCCCCTGTCGGATTAGTCAGCCTTTGGGGCCGAGTTATTCGGCAATCTTGCTGGGCCTATGCTCGTGGACTAGATTGAGGGGCTCTCAATCGGTCTTATGCTGGAGGTGTCAACCTATTGAATACAGATGTTTGGGGTGCCCCCCAAGCGGGGTACTATGGCATCCCAAATGGGTATGGTGGCATGCCCCACATTTGATTTGGGACATATGGTAGAGGTATGTATGTGTATGGATATGGCATAGGTGGATATAGGGGTGGAGGTGTCCACGCAGGTATGTAAGGTCTTAATTGAACATTATGACCTCCTGTCCTTTCCGATTGATGTGGTGGTCCAATCGGCCTAACCTGCTGTCGCACCTGGGTGGGTAAGTGAGGTCGCTTTGGTGGCCGGTCGTTGGGGCCGGCCTTCCTTTTCACATATTTAGACAATAATTGATCAAAGGTCGGACTGGATTTTACCAATCGACCAGTTGCCTTGAACGTGTTAGTTTTCCACATACCTATTTCTGGTCGTCGTGGTTTGAAGGTACGTGGTCGTTGTGGCTCTTCGTCGTTGCCAGACCGTCCGCTGGAACGCTCCGGACCGTCCGATGATGTTACGGACCATCCGCGCCTAGGCACCGGACCGTCTGTGATGCGTAGTATGGGTTCTCGTGCATGTCCCCTTGTATGTGCTTGCCCTCCAGTGCCGAAGTTTGTGATTGTCACCTTCAGTGTCTCCCCTCCATCAGGAGTCTTCTCGGCCACCACTTTTCTGCAAGAAATTTTGTTGTTTCCATCGGCCTCCCGTGCGTTAGTAGACCCAAATATGATATCATCAACATAAATTTGGCATACAAACAAATCATTTACAAGTGTTTAAGTAAAGAGTGTAGGATCGGCTTTTCCGACTTTGAATCCATTAGCAATAAGAAAATCTCTTAGGCATTCATACCATGCTCTTGGGGCTTGCTTGAGCCCATAAAACGCCTTAGAGAGTCTATAAACATGGTTAGGATACTCACTGTCTTCAAAGCCGGGAGGTTGCTCAACATAGACCTCTTCCTTGATTGGTCCATTGAGGAAGGCACTTTTCACGTCCATTTGATAAAGCTTAAAGCCATGGTAAGTAGCATAGGCAAGTAAAATGCGAATTGATTCAAGCCTAGCTATGGGTGCATAGGTTTTACCGAAATCCAAACCTTCGACTTGTGAATATCCCTTGGCCATAAGTCGGGCTTTGTTCCTTGTCACCACACCATGCTCATCTTGCTTGTTGCGGAAGACCCACTTGGTTCCTACAACATTTTGGTTAGGACGTGGCACTAAGTGCCATACCTCATTCCTCATGAAGTTGTTGAGCTCCTCTTGCATCGCCATCACCCAATCTGAATCTTGAAGTGCTTCCTCTATCCTGTGTGGCTCAATAGAGGAAACAAAAGAGTAATGCTCACAAAAATGTGCAACACGAGATCTAGTAACCCCCTTATGAATGTCGCTGAGTATGGTGTTCATGGGGTGATCTCGTTGGATTGCTTGGTGGACTCTTGGGTGTGGCGTCCTTGGAACTTGTTCATCCTCCTTGTCTTGATCATTTGCATCTCCCCCTTGATCATTGTCGTCGTCTTGAGGTGGCTCATCTTCTTGGTCATCTTCTTCATCATCTTGAGCCTCATCCTCATCTTGAGTTGGTGGAGATGCTTGCATGGAGGAGGATGGTTGATCTTGTGCTTGAATGGGCTCTTCGGATTCCTTAGGACACACATCCCCAATGGACATGTTCCTTAGCGCGACGCACGGAGCCTCTTCATCATCTAATTCATCAAGATCAACTTGCTCCACTTGGGAGCCGTTAGTCTCATCAAACACAATGTCACAAGAAACTTCAACTAGTCTAGTGGACTTGTTAAAGACTCTATATGCCCTTGTGTTTGAATCATATCCTAGTAAAAAGCCTTCTACAGCCTTAGGAGCAAATTTGGATTTTCTACCTCTTTTGACAAGAATAAAGCATTTGCTACCAAAGACTCTAAAATATGAAACATTGGGCTTTTTACCGGTGAGGAGTTCGTATGATGTCTTCTTGAGGATTCGGTGTAGATACAACCGGTTGATGGCGTAGCAAGCGGTGTTGACCGCCTTGGCCCAAAACCGATCCAAAGTCTTGTACTCATCAAGCATGGTCCTTGCCATATCCAATAGAGTTCTATTCTTCCTCTCCACTACACCATTTTGTTGTGGCATGTAGGGAGAAGAGAACTCATGCTTGATGCCCTCTTCCTCAAGAAAGCCTTATATTTGTGAGTTCTTGAACTCCGTCCCATTATCGCTTCTAATTTTCTTGATCCTTAAGCCGAACTCATTTTGAGCTCGTCTCAAGAATCCCTTTAAGGTCTCTTGGGTTTGAGATTTTTCCTGTAAAAAGAATACCCAAGTGATGCGAGAATAGTCATCCACAATAACTAGACAGTACTTACTCTCGCCGATGCTTATGTAAGCGATCGGGCCGAATAGGTCCATGTGGAGGAGCTCGAGTGGCCTGTCAGTCGTCAAGATGTTCTTATGTGGATGATGAACGCCAACTTGCTTCCCTGCTTGGCATGCGCTATAGATCTTGTCTTTCTCAAAATGCACATTTGTTAGTCCCAAAATGTGCTCTCCCTTTAGAAGCTTGTGAAGATTCTTCATCCCAACATGGGGTAGTCGGCGATGCCAGAGCCAACCCATGTTAGTCTTAGCAATTAAGCAAGTATCGAGTTTAGCTCTATTGAAATCAACTAAATATAGCTGACCCTCTAATACTCCCTTAAAAGCTACTGAATCATCACTTCTTCTAAAGATAGTAACACCTGTATCTGTGAAAAGACAGTTGTAACCCATTTTACACAATTGGGAAACAGAAAGCAAGTTGTAGTCTAAAGAATCTACAAGAAAAACATTGGAAATAGAATGGTCAGGTGATATAGCAATTTTACACAATCCTTTGACCAAACCTTGATTTCCATCCCCGAATGTGATAGCTCGTTGGGGATCTTGGTTTTTCTCGTAGGAGGAGAACATTCTTTTCTCCCCAGTCATGTGGTTTGTGCACCCGCTGTCGATGATCCAACTTGAGCCCCGGATGCATAAACCTACAAAACAAGTTTAGTTCTTGATTTTAGGTACCCAAACAGTTTTGGGTCCTTTGACATTAGATACAAGAACTTTGGGTACCCAAACACAAGTCTTTGATCCCTTGTGTTTGTCCCCAACATACTTGGCAACTACTTTGCCGGATTTGTTAGTCAAAACATAAGATGCATCAAAAGTTTTAATTGAAATGCTAGGTTCATTTGATGCACTAGGAGTTTTCTTCTTAGGCAATTTGGCACGAGTTGATTGCCTAGATCTAGATGTCTCACCCTTATACATAAAAGCATGATTAGGGCCAGAGTGAGACTTCCTAGAATGAATTCTCCTAATCTTATGCTCGGGATAACCGGCAGGGTACAAAATGTAACCCTCGTTATCCTGAGGCATGGGAGCCTTGCCCTTAACAAAGTTAGATAATCTTTTAGGAGGAGCATTAAGTTTGACATTGTCTCCCCTTTGGAAGCCAATGCCATCCTTGATGCCAGTGCGTCTCCCACTATAAAGCATACTATGAGCAAATTTAAAATTTTCATTTTCAAGCTCATCCTCGACAATTTTAGCATCTAATTTTGCTATATGATCATTTTGTTGTTTAATTAAGACCATGTGATCATGAATAGCATCAATGTCAACATCTCTACATTTAGTGCAAATAGAAACATGCTCAACGGTAGATGTAGAGGGTTTGCAAGTTTTTAGTTCAACAATCTTAGCATGCAAAATGTCATTTTCACTTCTAAGATCGGAAATGGAAGCATTGCAAACATCTAATTCATTGGCCTTAGCAATTAGTTTTTCATTTTCATCTCTAAGGCTAGCAAGAGAGACATTTAATTTTTCAATCTTAGCAATAGAAATAGCATGATCATTTCTAAGATTGGCATATGAATCATCGCATACATTTGAATCAACCTTAGCAATTAATCTAGCATTCCCATTCCTAAGGTTGCAATCAAATCATGGCAAGTGCTCAGCTCACTAGATAATTTTTCACATTTCTCTACTTCTAGAGCATAAGCATTCTTAACCTTAAATGCTTCTTGTTTTCCTTAATTAGGAAGTCCTCTTGGCTATCCAAGAGGTCATCCTTCTCATGAATAGCACTAATTAATTCATTCATTTTTTCTTTTGTTGCATGTTAAGATCGACAAAAAGAGTAAGCAAATTGTCCTCATTATCACTATAATTATTCTCATCACTAGAGGTTGCATATTTAGAGGAGGATTTGGATTTAACCTTCTTCTTTTTGCCGTCCTTTGCCATGAGGCACTTGTGGCCGACATTGGGGAAGAGAAGTCCCTTGTTGACGGCGATGTTGGCGGCATCCTCGTCGGAGGAGGAATCGGTGGAGCTCTCATCGGAGTCCCACTCGTGGCACACATGGGCATCGCCGCCCTTCTTTTTGTGGTACCTCTTCTTTTCCTTTCTTCTCCCCTTTTTGTCGTCGCCCCTGTCACTATCACTAGAAATAGGACATTTTGCTATAAAGTGACCGGGCTTACCACATTTGTAGCAAACCTTCTTGGAGCGGGGCTTGTAATCCTTCCCCCTCCTTTGCTTGAGGATTTGTCGAAAGCTTGTGATGATTAAAGCCATCTCCTCATTGTCGAGCTTTAAGGCGTCGATGGGGAGCCTACTTGATGTAGACTCTTCCTTCTTCTCCTCTGTTGCCTTGAATGCAACGGGTTGTGCCTCGGGCATGGAGGAGGAGCCTTGCTCGATGATTTTCTTTGAGCCTTTGATCATTAGCTCAAAGCTTACAAACTTCCCTATAACCTCCTCGGAAGACATTAGCGTGTATCTAGGATCACCTCGAATTAATTGAACTTGCGTAGGGTTAAGAAAAACGAGGGATCTAAGAATAACCTTGACCATCTCATGGTCATCCCATTTGGTGCTCCCGAGGTTGCGCACTCGGTTCACCAAGGTCTTCAAGCGGTTGTACATGGCTTGCAGATCCTCTCCTTGGTGAAGCATGAAGTGACCGAGCTTCCCCTCGATCGTCTCCCGCTTGGTGATCTTGGTCACCTCGTCTCCTTCGTGCGCGGTCTTGAGCACGTCCCAAATTTCCTTTGCGCTCTTGAGAGCACCTAGAGGGGGGGTGAATAGGTGATCCTGTGAGCCTTGAAAACTTAAGCCACAAAACTTGGTTAATCGTTAGCACAATAATTGCCAAGTGGCTAGAGAGGAGTCAAAACACAATAACCACAATAAATCAATCACAGAGATGGCACGGTGGTTATCCCGTGGTTCGGCCAAGACCAACGCTTGCCTACTCCACGTTGTGGCGTCCCAACGGACGAGGGTTGCAATCAACCCCTCTCAAGCGGTCCAAAGACCCACTTGAATACCACGGTGTTTTGCTTGCTTTTTCTCAATCCCGTTTGCGAGGAATCTCCACAACTTGGAGTCTCTCGCCCTTACACTTGAAGTTCACAAAGAAACACGGAGTAAGGGAGGGAAGCAACACACACAAATCCACAGCAAAATGTGCACACACACGGCCAAGAATCGAGCTCAAAAGACTATCTCAAAGTTCTCACTAGAACGGAGCTCGAATCACTGAGAATGACAAACAAATGCGCAAAGACTGAGTGTGGATGATCAAGAATGCTCTAAGGTTGCTTGGTGTTCTCCTCCATGCGCCTAGGGGTCCCTTTTATAGCCCCAAGGCAGCTAGGAGCCGTTGAGATCAAATCTAGAAGGCCATTCTTGCCTTCTGTCGTCTGGCGCACCGGACAGTCCGGTGCACACCGGACACTGTCCGGTGCCCGATTTCCTTCCTTAAATAGCGAAGCCGACCGTTGGCAGACTTGGAGCCGTTGGCGCACCGGACATGTCCGGTGCACACCGGACAGTCCGGTGCCATCTTCTAGCCGTTGGCTCGGCCACGTGTCCCGCGCAGATCGCGCGGTCGACAGTTGGCCCGGCCGACCGTTGGCTCACCGGACAGTCCGGTGCACACCGGACAGTCCGGTGAATTTTAGCCGTACGCCGTCGGCAAATTCCCGAGAGCGGCCACTTCGCTCGAGGCAGCCTGGCGCACCGGACACTGTCCGGTGCACCACCGGACAGTCCGGTGCCCCAGACCGAAACAGCCTTTTGGCTGTACACATCCAACTCTTTTCTTTTCTTCTTCTTTCTGTTTCTAATACTTAGACAAGTATATTAGTACACAAAACAAATGTACTAAGACTTAGAAACATACCTTTGCTCTTGTTTTGCACTTTGTCCATCCATAAGCATGAATTCACATTTAAGCACTTGTGTTGGCACTCAATCACCAAAATACTTAGAAATGGCCCAAGGGCACATTTCCCTTTCAATCTCCCCCTTTTTGGTGATTTATGCCAACACAACATAAAGCAACTAGAACAAGTGCAATATCACTTCAAATAAAACTCAAATTTATTTTGATTCATTTTTGGCATATATGGATCATCCTTTGCCACCACTTGGTTTGTTTTTGCAAATCAAACTCAAATCTCTATCTCTAAGTCAAACACACATGTTGAAGCATAAAGAGAGTCATTCCAAAAGAGATTGATCAAAGATTTCAAAAACTCCCCCTATTTCCCATAATCAACACTTCTCCCCACAAGAGGCCAACTTTTGACAAAAGAGATAATGCAAGAGTTTTGACAAACCAAAAGCTCTATTCTACTATTTTCAAAATTTCTCAAGTGGTAGCTGATCCATTTATCACTTTGGCCTTTATTTTCTCCCCCTTTGGCATCAAGCACCAAAACGGGATCAATCTTGGCCCGATAACCCCATTGCCTCACCAAAATCTTCAAATAAGAGCAAATGGCAATAAGAGTTCATGAGATGAACTTGGAATAAGTTACCCTCTCATCGGAGTGCAGTGGAAGTCTTTCATGGTCCAAGTCCACCTTTTCCCTTTCAATTCTCCTTCGAGACTAAATCAAGTAAACTCAAGCATATGGTTAGTCTCAAAGGGTCAAGTTGTAACACAACTCCCCCTAAATATGTGCATCACTTACACAAGGACTTGTGAGGTCTAGGGAATGTTTGTACAACTTGAGCACCACAATAAGCAACAAAATGCAGAATGAACATGATCAAAGGCATAAACATATGTATGCTACAATTCAATCCAAGTTCCGCGAATCTAAGACATTTAGCTCACTACGCAGCCTGCAAAAGGTCTTCTCATCTAGAGGCTTGGTAAAGATATCGGCTAGCTGGTTCTCGGTGCTAACATGAAACACTTCGATATCTCCCTTTTGCTGGTGGTCTCTCAAAAAGTGATGTCGGATGTCTATGTGCTTTGTGCGGCTGTGTTCAACAGGATTTTCCGCCATGCGGATAGCACTCTCATTATCACATAGGAGTGGGACTTTGCTCAGATTGTATCCAAAGTCCCGAAGGGTTTGCCTCATCCAAAGTAGTTGCGCGCAACACTGTCCTGCGGCAACATACTCGGCCTCAGCGGTGGATAGGGCAACGGAAGTTTGTTTCTTAGAGTTCCACGACACCAGGGACCTTCCTAAGAATTGGCACGTCCCCGATGTACTCTTCCTATCGACCTTACATCCAGCATAGTCGGAGTCTGAGTATCCAACCAAGTCAAAGGTAGACCCTTTTGGATACCAGAGCCCGAAGCAAGGCGTAGCAACCAAATATCTAAGAATTCGCTTCACCGCCACTAAGTGACATTCCATAGGATCGGATTGAAATCTAGCACACATGCATACGCTAAGCATAATATCCGGTCTACTAGCACATAAATAAAGTAAAGACCCTATCATTGACCGGTATGCTTTTTGATCAACGGACTTACCTCCTTTGTTGAGGTCGATGTGTCTGTCGGTCCCCATCGGAGTCTTTGCGGGCTTGGCGTCCTTCATCCCAAACCGCTTCAGCAAGTCTTGCGTGTACTTTGTTTGGGAGATGAAGGTGCCGTCCTTGAGTTGCTTCACTTGGAACCCAAGGAAGTAGTTCAACTCGCCCATCATCGACATCTCGAATTTCTGCGTCATCACCCTGCTAAACTCTTCACAAGACTTTTGGTTAGTAGAACCAAATATTATGTCATCGACATAAATTTGGCACACAAAAAGATCACCATTGCAAGTCTTAGTAAAAAGAGTTGGATCGGCTTTCCCAACCTTGAAAGCATTGGCAATTAAAAAGTCTCTAAGGCATTCATACCATGCTCTTGGGGCTTGCTTAAGTCCATAGAGCGCCTTAGAGAGCTTACACACGTGGTCGGGGTACCGTTCATCCTCGAAGCCAGGGGGTTGCTCCACGTACACCTCCTCCTTGATCGGCCCGTTGAGGAATGCACTCTTCACATCCATTTGGTACAACCTGAAAGAATGGTGAGCGGCATATGCTAGCAAGATACGAATTGATTCTAGCCTAGCCACAGGAGCAAAAGTCTCCTCAAAGTCCAAACCTGCGACTTGGGCATAACCTTTTGCCACAAGTCGAGCCTTGTTCCTCGTCACCACCCCGTGCTCGTCCTGTTTGTTGCGGAACACCCACTTGGTTCCCACAACGTTTTGCTTGGGACGAGGCACCAGTGTCCAAACTTCATTGCGCTTGAAGTTGTTGAGTTCCTCCTGCATGGCCAATACCCAATCCGGATCTAGCAAGGCCTCCTCTACCCTGAAAGGCTCAATAGAAGAGACAAAGGAGTAATGCTCACAAAAATTAACTAATCGAGATCGAGTAGTTACTCCCTTACTGATGTCACCCAAAATTTGGTCGACGGGATGATCCCTTTGAATCACCGCTCGAACTTGGGTTGGAGGTGCCGGTCGCGCTTCTTCCTCCATCACGTGATCATCTTGTGCTCCCCCTTGATCACACGCCTCCTTTTGATGAACCTGTTCATCGTCTTGAGTTGGGGGATGCACCATGGTTGAGGAAGAAGGTTGATCTTGCTCCAAATGTTCCTGAGGCCGTACATCTCCAATCGCCATGGTGCGTATTGCGGCCGTTGGAACGTCTTCTTCATCTACATCATCAAGATCAACAACTTGCTCTCTTGGAGAGCCATTAGTCTCATCAAATACAACGTCGCTAGAGACTTCAACCAAACCCGATGATTTGTTGAAGACTCTATACGCCTTTGTATTTGAGACATAACCTAACAAAAACCCTTCTACAGCTTTGGGAGCAAACTTAGAATTTCTACCCTTCTTCACTAGAATGTAGCATTTACTCCCAAATACATGAAAGTACGATACATTTGGTTTGTTACCGGTTAGAAGCTCATACGAAGTCTTCTTGAGGAGGCGGTGAAGGTAGACCCTGTTGATGGCGTGGCAAGCCGTGTTCACAGCTTCCGACCAAAAACGCTCGGGGGTCTTGAATTCTCCAAGCATCGTCCTCGCCATGTCGATTAGCGTCCTGTTCTTCCTCTCTACCACACCATTTTGCTGTGGTGTGTAGGGAGCGGAGAACTCGTGCTTGATCCCTTCCTCCTCAAGGAATTCCTCCACTTGAAGGTTCTTGAACTCGGACCCGTTGTCGCTCCTTATCTTCTTCACCTTGAGCTCAAACTCATTTTGAGCTCTCCTGAGGAAGCGCTTGAGGGTCCCTTGGGTTTCAGACTTATCCTGCAAAAAGAACACCCAAGTGAAGCGGGAAAAGTCATCAACAATAACTAGACCATACTTACTTCCTCCTATGCTCAGATAGGCGACGGGTCCGAAGAGGTCCATATGTAGCAGCTCCAGGGGTCTTGATGTGGTCATCACATTCTTGCTGTGATGTGCTCCTCCCACTTGTTTACCTGCTTGACAAGCTACACAAGGTCTATCTTTTCGAAATGGACATTGGTTAGACCTATCACGTGTTCTCCCTTTAGAAGCTTGTGGAGGTTCTTCATCCCCACATGTGCTAAGCGGCGATGCCACAACCAGCCCATGCAAGTCTTAGCCATTAAGAATGCATCTAGACCGGCCTCTTCTTTTGCAAAATCAACTAAGTACAGTTTGCCGTCTAGTACACCCTTAAAAGCTAGTGAACCATCACATCTTCTAAAGACAGACACATCTATGTTTGTGAATAAACAGTTATATCCCATATTGCACAATTGACTAACAGATAGTAAATTATATCCAAGAGACTCTACTAAAAACACATTAGAGATAGAGTGCTCATTGGAGATTGCAATTTTACCTAGCCCTTTTACCTTGCCTTGATTCCCATCACCGAATATTATTGAATCTTGGGAATCTTTGTTTTTGACGTAGGAGGTGAACATCTTCTTCTCCCCCGTCATATGGTTCGTGCATCCGCTGTCAATAATCCAGCTTGAACCCCCGGATGCATAAACCTGCAAGGCAAATTTAGGCTTGGGTCTTAGGTACCCAACTCATGTTGGGTCCTACAAGGTTAGTGCAAATATCCATAGGGACCCAAATGCAAGTTTTGTCTCCCTTGCATTTTGCCCCTAACTTCCTAGCAACTATTTTCCTATCCTTTCTACAAATAGCAAAGGAAGCATTTAAAGCATGATAAATTGTAGAGGGTTCATTCATTATTTTCCTAGGAGCATGAATAATATTCTTTCTAGGCACATAATGAATAGCATTTCTCCTAGACATATTTCTACCATGCATATAGGAAGAACTAGAAGCAAACATGGCATGAGAGTCAAAATCATCATAAGCATTATAACTCCTATAAGCATTTCTAGTTTGTCTCCTATCATGATACATAAAAGCATGGTTCCTTTTAGTACTACTAGCCATAGGAGCCTTCCCTTTCTCCTTGGCGGAGATAGGAGCCTTATGGCTTGTCAAGTCCTTGGCTTCCCTCTTGTAGCCAAGTCCATCCTTAATTGAGGGGTGTCTACCAATCGTGTAGGCATCCCTTGCAAATTTCAGCTTATCAAATTCATTCTTGCTAGTCTTAAGTTGGGCATTAAGACTAGCCAATTCCTCATTTAATTTGGAAATTGAAACTAAATGATCACTACAAGCATCAATGTCAAAATCTTTACACCTATTGCAAGTTTCAACAATTTCTACACAAGATGTTGATTTACTAGCTACTTCTAGTTTAGCATTTAAATCCTCATTAAAACTTTTTAACTTAGCAATAGTTTCATGACAAGAAGATAATTCACTAGAGAGCATTTCATTCCTCTTAATTTCTAAAGCAAGAGATTTCTGTGCTTCTACAAATTTATCATGTTCTTCATACAACAAATCTTCTTGCTTTTCTAAAAGTATATTCCTATCATTCAAGGCATCAATTAATTCATTAATTTTGTCTACCTTGGTTCTATCTAATCCCTTGAATAAGCATGAGTAATCTATCTCATCATTATCACTAGACTCATCCTCACTTGAAGAAGCATAAATACTAGTATTATGAGTGCTTACTTTCTTCTCCCTTGCCATGAGGCAAGTGTGACGCTCGTTGGGGAAGAGGGATGACTTGTTGAAGGCGGTGGCGGCGAGTCCTTCATTGTCGGAGTCGGACGAAGAGCAGTCCGAATCCCACTCCTTGCCAAGATGAGCCTCGCCTTTTCCCTTCTTATAGTTCTTCTTTTTCTCCCTCTTGTTTCCTTGATCCTGATCACTATCATTGTCGGGACAGTTAGCAATAAAATGACCAAGCTTACCGCATTTGAAGCATGAGCGCTTCCCCTTGGCTTTGGTCTTGCTTGGCTGTCCCTTGCGACCTTTGAGCACCGTCTTGAATCTTTTGATGATGAGAGCCATCTCTTCATCATTAAGTCTGGCCGCCTCAATCTGTGCCACCTTGCTAGGTAGCGCCTCCTTGCTTCGTGTTGCCTTGAGAGCAAGGGGTTGCGGCTCGTTGATCGGACCATTCAAGGCGTCGTCCACGTATCTCGCCTCCTTGATCATCATTCGCCCGCTAACGAATTTCCCAAGGACTTCTTCGGGCGACATCTTGGTGTACCTGGGATTTTCACGAATATTATTCACCAAATGAGGATCAAGAACGGTAAATGACCTTAGCATTAGGCGGACGACGTCGTGGTCTGTCCATCGCGTGCTCCCGTAGCTCCTTATTTTGTTGATAAGGGTCTTGAGCCGGTTGTATGTTTGAGTTGGCTCCTCGCCCCTTATCATTGCGAACCGTCCAAGCTCGCCCTCCACCAACTCCATTTTGGTGAGCAAGGTGACGTCGTTCCCCTCATGAGAGATCTTGAGGGTGTCCCATATTTGCTTGGCGTTATCCAAGCCGCTCACTTTGTTGTATTCATCCCTGCACAAAGAAGCTAGAAGAACAATAGTAGCTTGTGCATTCTTATGTATTTGCTCATTAATGAACATGGGACTATCGGAACTATCAAAGTGCATTCCACTTTCTACAATCTCCCATATACTAGGATGGAGAGAGAATAGGTGACTACGCATTTTGTGGCTCCAAAATCCGTAGTCCTCTCCATCAAAGTGTGGGGGCTTGCCGAGTGGAATGGAGAGCAAATGTGAACTTGAACTATGCGGAATACGAGAGTAGTCAAAAGAAAAGTTCGAATTGACCGGTTTCTTTTTCTCGTAGTCGTTGTGGTCGTCGTCCTTTTGGGAGGAAGTAGACTCATCGCTGTCGTAGTAGACGATCTCCTTGATGCGTCTTGTCTTCTTCTTCTTCCCATCTTTGCATCTGTGGCCCGAGCCCGAGTCGTTGGACTTGTCATCCCTTGGCTCGTTGATGAAGGACTCCTTCTCCTTGTCGTTGATCACGATTCCCTTCCCTTTAGGATCCATCTCTTCGGGCGATTAGTCCCTCCTTGAAGAGAACGGCTCTGATACCAATTGAGAGCACCTAGAGGGGGGGTGAATAGGTGATCCTGTGAGACTTGAAAACTTAAGCCACAAAACTTGGTTAATCGTTAGCACAATAATTGCCAAGTGGCTAGAGAGGAGTCAAAACACAATAACCACAATAAATCAATCACAGAGATGGCACGGTGGTTATCCCGTGGTTCGGCCAAGACCAACGCTTGCCTACTCCACGTTGTGGCGTCCCAACGGACGAGGGTTGCAATCAACCCCTCTCAAGCGGTCCAAAGACCCACTTGAATACCACAGTGTTTTGCTTGCTTTTTCTCAATCCCGTTTGCGAGGAATCTCCACAACTTGGAGTCTCTCGCCCTTACACTTGAAGTTCACAAAGAAACACGGAGTAAGGGAGGGAAGCAACACACACAAATCCACAGCAAAATGTGCACACACACGGCCAAGAATCGAGCTCAAAAGACTATCTCAAAGTTCTCACTAGAACGGAGCTCGAATCACTGAGAATGACAAACAAATGCGCAAAGACTGAGTGTGGATGATCAAGAATGCTCTAAGGTTGCTTGGTGTTCTCCTCCATGCGCCTAGGGGTCCCTTTTATAGCCCCAAGGCAGCTAGGAGCCGTTGAGATCAAATCTGGAAGGCCATTCTTGCCTTCTGTCGTCTGGCGCACCGGACAGTCCGGTGCACACCGGACACTGTCCGGTGCCCGATTTCCTTCCTTAAATAGCGAAGCCGACCGTTGGCAGACTTGGAGCCATTGGCGCACCGGACATGTCCGGTGCACACCAGACAGTCCGGTGCCATCTTCTAGCCGTTGGCTCGGCCACGTGTCCCGCGTAGATCGCGCGGCCGACCGTTGGCCCGGCCGACCGTTGGCTCACCGGACAGTCCGGTGCACACCGGACAGTCCGGTGAATTTTAGCCGTACGCCGTCGGCAAATTCCCGAGAGCGGCCACTTCGCTCGAGGCAGCCTGGCGCACCGGACACTGTCCGGTGCCCCAGACCGAAACAGCCTTTTGGCTGTACACAGCCAACTCTTTTCTTTTCTTCTTCTTTCTGTTTCTAATACTTAGACAAGTATATTAGTACACAAAACAAATGTACTAAGACTTAGAAACATACCTTTGCTCTTGTTTTGCACTTTGTCCATCCATAAGCATGAATTCACATTTAAGCACTTGTGTTGGCACTCAATCACCAAAATACTTAGAAATGGCCCAAGGGCACATTTCCCTTTCAGCTCTTCAACCCTTGCACCTTATTATACTCCTCTCGACTTAGAGAGGCGAGGAGTATAGTAGTGGCTTGGGAGTTGAAGTGGTGGATTTGGGCCACTTCGTCCGAATCATAGTCTTCATCCCCTACGGATGGTACCTGTACACCAAACTCAACAACGTTCCAAATGCTAGTGTGGAGTGAGGTTAGGTGATGCCTCATTGTCACTCCACATATTATAATCTTCACCGTCAAAAACCGGTGGTTTGCCGAATGGAACGGAAAGTAAAGGAGTATGCTTTGAAATACGAGGGTAGCATAAGGGAATCTTACTAAACTTCTTGCGCTCATGGCACTTAGAAGTTACGGACGGCGCGTCGGAGCCAGAGGTCGATGGCGATGAAGAGTCGGTCTCGTAGTAGACCACCTTCCTCATCTTCTTTTTCTTGTCGCCACTCCAATGCGACTTTTGTGAGGAGGATTCCTTATCCTTCCCCTTGTTGCGGGACTCTCCCAATGGAGCCTTTCCGTGGCTTGTGGCGGGCTTGTCGCCGGTCACCATCTCCTTCTTGGCGTGATCTCCCGACATCACTTCGAGCGGTTAGGCTCTAATGAAGCACTGGGCTCTGATACCAATTGAAAGTCACCTAGAGGGGGGTGAATAGGGCGAATCTGAAATTTATAAACTTAAGCACAACTACAATTCGGGTTAGCGTTAGAAATATAAGCGAGTCCGAGAGAGAGGGTGAAAAACAAATCTCAAGCAAATAAGGAGTGAGACACAAGGATTTGTTTTACCGAGGTTCGGTTCTTGCAAACCTACTCCCCGTTGAGGTGGTCACAAAGACCGGGTCTCTTTCAACCCTTTTCCTCTCTCAAACGGTCACTTAGACCGAGTGAGCTTCTCTTCTCAATCAAACGGGACACAAAGTCCCCGCAAGGACCACCACACAATTGGTGTCTCTTGCCTCGGTTACAATTGAGTTGATCACAAGAAGAATGAGAAAGAAAAGAAGCAATCCAAGCGCAAGAGCTCAAATGAACACAAGTCACTCTCTCACTAGTCACTATTGATTGGAATTGAACTAGAGACTTGGGAGAGGATTTGATCTCTTTGGTTGTGTCTAGAATTGAATGTTATAGCTCTTGTAAGGTGTGAGAAGTCTGAAAACTTGGATGTAATGAATGGTGGGGTGGTTGGGGTATTTATAGCCCCAACCACCAAACTAGCCGTTTGGTGGAGGTTGCTGTCGCATGGCGCACCGGACAGTCCGGTACGCCAGCCACGTCACCCGGCCGTTAGGGTTCGACCGTTGGAGCTCTGACAGGTGGGGTCTTCTGGCTGTCCGGTGGTGCACCGGACAAGTACTGTAGACTGTCTGGTGCGCCTTCTGACACTGCTCTGACTCTGGCGCGCACTGTAGCGCATTGAATGCGGTTGCAGTAGACCGTTGGCGCTGAAGTAGCCGTTGCTCCGCTGGCACACCGGACAGTCCGGTGTGCCACTGGACACTGTCTGGTGCCTCACCGGACAGTCCGGTGAATTATAGCGGAGCGCCCTCTGATTTTCCCGAAGGTGACGAGTTTGGAGCTGAGTTCCCTGGTACACCGGACACTGTCCGGTGGCACACCGGACAGTCTGGTGCTCCAGACCAGGGCACACTTCGGTTGTCTTTTGCTCTCTTTGTTTGAACCCTTTCTTGGTCATTTTATTGGTCATTTGTGAACTTTTGGCACCTGTAAAACTTATAATCTAGAGCAAACTAGTTTAGTCCAATTATTTGTGTTGGGCAATTCAACCACCAAAATCAATTAGGAAAAGGTGTAAGCCTATTTCCCTTTCGGTGAGCATTACTCGTTTGTCTCTTCTATTGAGCCTTTCAGGGTAGAAGAGGCCTTGCAAGATCCGGACTGGGTGTTGGCCATGCAGGAAGAGCTCAACAACTTCAAGCAAAATGAAGTTTGGACCCTAGTGCCACGTCCCAAGCAAAACATTGTGGGAACCAAGTGGGTGTTCCGCAACAAGCAAGACGAGCACAGGGTGGTGACGTGAAACAAGGCTCGACTTATGGCAAAAGGTTATGCCCAAGTCGCAGGTTTGGATTTCGAGGAGACTTTCTCTCCTGTGGCTAGGCTAGAGTCTATTCGCATTCTATTAGCCTATGTCGCTCACCACTCTTTCAGGTTGTTCCAAATAGATGTGAAGAACGCTTTCCTCAACGGGCCAATCAAGGAGGAGGTGTACGTGGAGCAACCCCCTGGCTTTAAGGATGAACGGTACCCCGACCATGTGTGTAAGCTCTCTAAGACGCTCTATGGACTTAAGCAAGCCCCAAGAGCATGGTATGAATGCCTTAGAGATTTCCTAATTGCAAATGCTTTCAAAGTTGGGAAAGCCGATCCAACTCTTTTCACTAAGACTTGTGATGGTGACTTATTTGTGTGCCAAATTTATGTGGATGACATAATATTTGGTTCTACTAACCAAAAGTCTTGTGAGGAGTTTAGCAGGGTGATGACTCAGAAATTTGAGATGTCGATGATGGGCGAGTTGAACTACTTCCTTGGGTTCCAAGTGAAGCAACTCAAGGATGGCACCTTCATCTCACAAACGAAGTACACGCAAGACTTGCTCAAGTGGTTCGGGATGAAGGACGCCAAGCCCGCAAAGACACCAATGGGAACCAACGGACACGTCAACCTCAACAAAGGAGGTAAGTCCGTTGATCAAAAGGCATACCGGTCTATGATAGGTTCCTTGCTTTACTTATGTGCTAGTAGATCGGATATTATGCTTAGTGTTTGCATGTGTGCTAGATATCAATCCGACCCAAGGGAATGTCACCTTGTGGTCGTTAAGCGAATTCTTAGATATTTAGTTGCTACGCCTTACTTCGGGATTTGGTATCCAAAGGGGTCTACCTTTGACTTGATTGGATATTCAGACTCCGATTATGCCTGGTGCAAGGTTGATAGGAAGAGTACATCAGGGACGTGCCAATTCCTAGGAAGGTCCCTGGTGTCTTGGAGCTCAAAGAAACAAACTTTTGTTGCCCTATCCACCGCTGAAGCCGACTATGTTGCCGCAGGACAGTGTTGCGCGCAACTACTTTGGATGAGGCAAACCCTCCGGGACTTTGGCTACAATCTAAGCAAAGTCCCACTCCTATGTGACAATGAGAGTGCTATCCGCATGGTGGATAATCCTGTTGAACACAGCCGCACTAAGCACATAGACATCCGGCATCACTTCCTGAGAGACCACCAGCAAAAGGGGGATATCGAGGTGTACCATATTAACACCGAGAACCAACTAGCCGATATCTTCACCAAGCCTTTAGATGAGAAAAGGTTTTGCAGGTTGCGTAGTGAGCTAAATGTCTTAGATTCGCGTAACTTGGATTGATCTATAGCATACATGTGTTTTATGCCTTTGATCATGAAATTTATGCATTTCAATCTATTTTTGTTCATTTTTGGTGCTCAAGTTGTAACCATGATCCCTGGACCTCACAAGTCCATTTGCAAGTGATGCACTTATTTAGGGGGAGGCATGCTACAACTTGACACTTTGAGACTAACCTTTGTGTTTGAGTTCTTGATTTAGTCTCAAAAGTGGATTGAAAGGGAAAGGTGAACTTGGACCATGCAAAGACTTCCACTGCACTCCGGTATTAACTCCAAGTTCATTTATATGCTCTTATTGCCTTTTGCTCTTAATTGACAATTTTGGTGAGGCAATGGGGTTAAAGGGCCAAGAATGATCCCGTTTTGGTGCTTAATGCCAAAGGGGGAGAAATTAAGGCCAAAGCAAATGGATCAACTACCACTTGAGAATTTTGAAAATAGTAGAGTTAGAACTTTTGATTTGTCAAAATACTCTTATTATCAAAATTTGGCCTCTTATGGGGAAAATGTAGGATTATGGGAAAAAAGGGGGAGTTTGTGGCTCTTGATCAATTTTTTCATTTGAATATCTCTCTTTGTGCCTAAACAAGTGTGTTTGACTTAGAGATAGGAAAATGAGTTTGATTTCAAAAACAAACCAAGTTCTGGCAAAGAATGATCCAAATATGCCAAATTTGAATCAAAAACAATTTTTGTTCTCAATTGCATTGATGGTGTACTTCTTTTAGTTGCTTTTTGATGTGTTGGCATAAATCACCAAAAAGGGGGAGATTGAAAGGGAAATGTGCCCTTGGGCCATTTCTAAAGTGTTTTGGTGATTAAGTGTCCAACACATATCCTCTAAGTCCTAATTTGTGCCAAAGAGTGAAGAAGTGCAAATCATATTACAAGGTACGTTTCTAGACTTAGTACATTGATTTGAGTACTAATGTATTGTGTCTAAGTGCTAGAAATAGGAGAAATTGGTTTAGAAAAGAGTTGGCTGTGTACAGCAAAATGCAGCTCGGTCTGGGTGCACCGTACAGTGTTCGGTGCGTCAGACCAGCCTCTGGTGAACAGGCCACTCTCGGGACTCGACGGCGGCGTACGACTATAATTCACCGGACTGTCCGGTGAGTCATCCGTGGCGAAGTCGTCGCTCTCGGGAAACGTTCAACGATGTATGACTATAATTCACCGGACCGTCCGGTGAGGCACCGGACTGTCCGGTGAGCCAACGGTCGACTGCTCCAACGGTCGATCGCGCAATCCGCGCGTGACGCGTGGGCGTGCCAACGGTCAGCAGGGGGCACCGGACTGTCCGGTGTGCACCGGACAGTGTCCGGTGCGCCAACTGCCAGAAATCTGCAACGGTCGGATGCGCCAGAAAAGGAAGAAGATCGTGCACCGGACAGCTACAGTGACTGTCCGGTGGTGCACCGGACTATCCGGTGCGCCACCCGACAGAAGGCAAGATTAGCCTTCCAAAGTTGCATCCAACGGCTCTTAGCTGCCTTCAGGCTATAAAAGGGACCGCTAGGCGCATGGAGGAGTTACACAAGCATTCTTTGATCATTTCTAAGCATCCAGACTCCACTCCCACGCATTTGATTCTTTGTGCTAGCAATTTGAGCTCCTCTTGAGTTGAGAACTCCGTGTGTTGAACTTAGAGCTCAAGTTGTGACTTGTGTGTGTGATTGTACTCTCGTTTTGAGTCTTGTGTGCATTGCTTTCCCCTCCCTTACTTCCGTGCTTCTTTGTGATCATCAATTGTAAGGGCGAGAGGCTCCAAGTTGTGGAGATTCCTCGCAAGTGGGAAAAAGTATAAGGAAGAAGAACACCGTGGTATTCATGTTGATCATTGGATCACTTGAAAGGGGTTGAGTGCAACCCTCGTCCATTGGGACGCCACAACGTGGAGGTAGGCAAGTGTTATACTTGCCGAACCACGGGATAACTCGCGTGTCTCTTGTGATTGCTTTTCTGTGTGATTATTGTGATTCGCAAGAGCTCGCTCTATAGCCACTTGGTTTTATCATTCTAACACTTAACCAAGTTTTATGGCTATTAGTTGTTAAGTTTTATAGGATCACCTATTCACCCCCCCTCTAGGTGCTCTCAGCAATCCATCAAAGGCTATTCCCGCCAGTTGTTTATCTGTTAAATAAATTTGAAAGCATCGGTTTCTCGTATCCCGGAATCTCTGGATGTAATCACTAACCGATTCATCCTTTTCTTGTCGTAAAGCCACTAAATCCACTAAATTTAACTCATAGTCACCGGAGAAAAAGTGATCATGGAATTTTTGTTCTAAATCCCCCCATGACAAGATAGAATTAGGAGGTAATGTAGCGTACCATGCGAACATGGTTCCTGTTAAAGACAGTGAAAATAAACACACGTGAAATGCTTCTGTGTCGGCCAATTCTCCTAATTGTGCTAAGAACTGGCTTATGTGTTCACGCGTGTTTTTTCCTTGGTCACCCGAAAACTTTGCGAATTCGGGTATTCTGGTCCCTGTGGGTATGGGAGACGGTCAAATTGGCTATCATAAGGTCTCCGATATGACTGCCCTCCGGGGACTATACTAACTCCGAGCTTATCTCGAAACGCCCTAGCTATTTCCTCTCTTATTATATCGATGGCAGCCGGTGGGAGATCACTGGCTCTTTGGTCCAATATGAGTGAGTTTGTTTGGATGTTGGTATGTTGTTTTCTTCCCCATTGGTTTGGGTTTTGCGGCGCATTAATACATGTCCTATGAGGCTCATAGGACTGGCCATTCCTTTCTGGCCTTCTAGGGGCCAGAAAGTACTCACTCTCACGGTTTTGGTAGATTATATTATGGTGTTGGTGTATCGTATGGTGAGATGGGGAGTCTAGCTGGGACGGATACGGAGTTGGATATCCATCCTCCTCAAAAAACTTTGTGCCGGACCGTCCGGTTAAATACGCGGACCGTCCGACATTATATTCGGACTGTCTGGCGCCATACGTAGACGATCCGAATGGGTTATCTAGGGTTTGCATGGCATGTGGCGGCTTGGGTGCAGGTCTCAGTAATTCGCTTCTAAAAATGGGATCGGCCGCCGCTGGCCCGGACGGTCCGCGCTCACGTGCGGACGGTACGGACATGCGTAGATCGGCAAATTTATCGCCGATGTGCGTGGGAGGCTGTCGTTGCCCAAGGTACATGTCTATCGGCATCCCATAAAGGGGTTGTGACTGGTCGTGACAACCTGTAGCCGATGAATTACGTGTGTATTCCCTCAATTCAGCCTCGTGTGAAGGAAGATTTGTCATAGTAGACTTATCAAGTGCACACACTAGCCTTTTATGATCATTTTGTATATCCCCTATGATACGTTGCAACTCCTCTCGCTGTTCGTCTATGTAAGCTTTAAGATATTGGAGTTCGTTGGTGCTACTTACATTGGGGGTAATCGTAGTAGGTCGGAGCGAAGCTAGATCTGTCGCCCGTTGCCGAATAACTTTGTTGTTCCTGTCCACCTTGAAGTCGGCCAGGAACTTCGCCTTTGCTTCTTGGATCAGCTGCTCATGGCGCTCCTCGAACATGAGCTGTTTTTCAGTCGGCAAGGTTTCCCATGTCGGTGTGATGATATTGCTAGTGGAAACTTCAGAGCTATCCTTTGAACCGGCCATTGAGGGCCGATTTGATAGGTCTATATGGGTTCTCCCCAGCGGAGTCGCCAAAAAGTGTGTTGACGCATTTTTCGGGCGCCAAACACTCAACAAGAACCAGCGGCGGTGCTCTCTGCACAGGCGCGAACGGTTCGCGGCTAGGGACCGGACGGTCCGCGGCCTGGCGCGAGGCTAGGGTTTCCTGCCTGACGGCCGGACGGTCCGCGCGTGCGCATGGGGCGGCGAAGGTCGCTGGCGGCGCCTGGATCTCGCTCCCGGGAGGGACCCTGTCGGGGAGAAGAGATCCTAGGTGTTGTCTAGGCTCGGGCGGACCGACCTAGACTCCTCTAATCGACGTAGAGTCGAAGAGAAGCCGAGAATTTGGGGATTGAGAGGCTAAACTAGAACTAGACTAGAACTACTCCTAATTGTACAAGAAATAAATGCGAGATAAAAGTGTTATTGATTCGATTGATGATTACAAATTGGCCGTATACCTCTCTATTTATAGAGGAGGGGGGGCTGGACCCTTTACAAACTAATTTCTCGAGCTAATTCCGCGAATCTAGCTAACAACCGTAGCACAAAACTCGGAACCCTAATCTGTTTTGCACACGCGCGGACCGTCTGGCCCACAGACGCGGACCGTCCGGACCGCGGACCGTCCGACCTCAGGGTCGAACCGTCCGCCGCTCAAATTGGTGCTCAACAGAGCCTTCGTTGAGGGATGTCAAGGTCTCTAAGTAAGAACCTAAGATATCGTGTAGGAGGTCGTCGAGAAACCTATGGTTGTCAAGACGCCTGTAGACCCCTTCTCGTGTCTGAGCTGCGTCACACGTCTGAGCCGCGAATCTAGCTAACAACCTGTTGTGCACGCGTTATTCAACTTGTTAGGATATGTTGTCCCAACATTGGGCAAGAGAATTCTTTTAGGAGTAAAAAAAATGTGTGGTGCACAAAAAAAATAAAGAAAGGAGAGGCATAGATGTATTGAGGGAAAAAAGAAGAAGAAATATGCGCTAGAATGTTATAACATTAAGTCGTCTATTTTAGGATGGAAGGAGTAAACGTTTCTATGTCTTCCGATGTGCACGCGTGTGTGACTGTCTGGTCATTCTAGTTTCACCGCGCTGTTTCTAAAAGCTGTCTGCCGTGTCAACATTTGTCTAGGAAACGGTGTACGCAGAGTTTCGTCCGTGTGAACAGCTAGCTTCCTCACCTCCCACAAAACTCCCTCACTGCCTCACATCTCTCTTCTCTTCGATAAACTGTATACCATGCCATCTTGTATATGCTTATTTGGCATTTCATCTGGTAATAGGGATGGAAGACTCGCCGAGAATGGTCTTATTGTAGCAAGAGACAAGAGCAGACGCATCGGTTCATATCGACTTTGGCTTATAACGAAGGCAAAGCTCAGCAAAAAATCTAGCGTGTACGTGAACGAGAGAGAAACGACCGAGGAAACAGGACGAGCTTGGCCGCGCTTGAAGTTGAAGCTCAGCCGCGTCGGCGTACCGGCTGCGGTAGAACGAACAGCCTTCGCAATCGCATGCCCAACTGTGAGAAAGAAAACGCGGCCCAGCTGGTAAAACTCGGCCCGAGTGTATCCTTGATCTGTGTGTGAGCGCACTCAGCAAGGCTTCGATGGCGCCCGGCGCGGATGCGGCCCAACAGGCTGGGCAAGTCGGCACATCGGCAGTTTGAGGTCGCTTGGGGGTTGGGCTGATTTCGGTGAGTGCGAACGAGAATGGATACTTTTTGTGTTTTTTTTTCCGCCCGCGAGCGTTCTTCATCAGGGCACCGTATCTTATGAGGAGGCCTGCTGCTCACATGAGCAAAATCAATCCAAATCACTCCCTCCACATCCAACGGTGTTGTGTCAGGGGAGTTTTTGTAAAATGTACAGAGTTGCAAAAAATATTTTATAAAACCCCCTGACGCAGCACCGTTGGATGTGCAGGGTGTGGTCTGGATTGATTTTGCTCATGAGAGCACCAGCGCTCCTTGCGCACAAGATACGGTCTCCTTCATCAGAACACAAAGACTTTCGGGTTGTCTCGGCCGGACCGCCACCGGAATGAGCGGAGCGATTTCCTCCGCGCCGCGCGCCACACAAAAAACGCGAGTGATAAGGGTCGTGCACTCGTACGTGTGTCCCGGTCCCGGGCCAGGTCAACCGGGCTGGAAGTGCTGCTGCTGCTGGAGCCAAATTCTTGCTTGCTCTCTGTTTCTGGTTTCAGACGAACGGGAACACTCCGCCTTATGACCGGCACGTTATGTGTGTGTGTGGTGGTGGTGGTGTGAGACTACAAAATTCATGTATTAATTTATATAATAATCCTCATTCCAAATAGTATACCTAATAAGTTATTTAAAAAAATGAGTTATTTAAAAGATAAAAAAATTTGGGTGAGTTCTAGGTCTCAAACCCTCAACCTCAAGGTTTAAAACATTGTGCTCCACCAACTGAGCTTGATGGCTTTCTGCTATTTTTTCGCAACAAAATTGTTGATAACACAACCGAGCTCGGCGCCAAGATCTATGGCGCCGAGCTCGGTGCCACGTCAACGGCGTTCGGGTTGTGCCAACGCAGCACGTACCTCGGCGCCATAGACTATGGCGCCGAGCAAATGGTTCAAAAATGCCATTAAAATTTTCTAGAGTCCAAACGTATTTTTTTCCGAAAATTGGCTAAAATACAAAAAATTCGGGGGGGGGAGGGGGGGTGTTGGCTAGTGGCTTTGCCTAAACTGGCCGGAAACCGACACGCACAGTACGGGGTTGCCTAACATTTTCCTGACCTTGTGTTTTTTGTTGTGATATGTTTTTGCTTTGTCTCTTCGTCTATGTGAGGACTGAGGACCCGTGTGTCGGACGGACCCGGCGTCCCTGCCGGATTCTGCCCACTTTGGGTTTTTTGCCCCCTCTTTCCTTCTTCCAAATTCAAAGGTCGTCCCGTCGCTCGCGGCACGTTCAACGCGAATTCGGCAACAGAAGAAGCAGACGGTCGTCGTCGTCGTTTTCCTCGAGATTACACCGACACGTTGACACCGGGCGCGTGCGTGCATGTGGTGGGCAGGGGCAGCTCGCAAGCAACTGCGTACCAACCACGTAGTAGTACGCGTGCGGATCTTGTGAAACAGGTTGGCCTGCCCTTGATGCATGAGATGAGACGCCACCAAATGTAGACACCATCGGCAGAGTCCCACGCTACTTTTTTTTAAAGCATGCTTCAGTATCTGCACGTGCTGCTATCGCCTTGGCTTGCCTCGCTCGCGCACATGCACGAAAACGTACGTGGCACACACACTGCTAAGAGAGCAAGTACTAAGATGGCGTAGACGAATGGCACATCAGATTTACGATAATATGGAAGACAAAAAAGACAGAGAAATTAATTCGTTGACTATGACTCTACACGGCTCCCAATTGGTGTAGGAGTGGCGGTCACGATTTGGTTGACCGCAAATGGAAATATGCCAGGAGAGCACGGAATGAATTCGCTGGTTCTGACAATTGGAGAGAGAGGGAGAGAGAGAGAGAGAGAGAGAGAGAGAGAGAGAGAGAGAGGGGGGGGGGGGGAGGTAGGGAGGTCTCCGATCCATACGGGCATAGGGTACGTGTACACGCTTGCTTAACGATGTACTATTGTATTGATCCTCTGTCAACTAGTAGGCAGGAGAACGACAGACATATACGTGCAATTCCTCACGGTTATTCTCAAGGAATGACGATTGTACCAACTGCTGGTCCCGATCGATCGATGCATGTATATACTGCTGTCCACTTGCTTTGAACAAAAAAATAAAATAAAATAAAACGGCAGCACAGCAAAGAGTCGCATGCATGTCTCAAACCCGTGCAGAAACTGAAAAATGGTCCACCGCGCAGAGAGACGGTGCGGCGATCCCCAATCGCATCCCACGGTCATGCATGCATGCATGGTCCTCATAGTCAACATCATTACAGCTTGGTCCCTGCCACGGTATGTACGTACGTATGCCGACACTAGTGTTTATTCCTCACCAACCAATTGAGAAATTTTTTTATTTTAAACAATTTTTAAAAGAAATATTTCTAAAAATAATATTACGCCTCGTTTGGATCATTGGAATTGAATTCCATTCTAATAATAGTAATTTAGGCATATATCAATTAAGCTAATTTGCTTTTATGCAAAATATATTTGTATACTATTATTAACAACATGTCGGAGATATTTATGTGCTACATTTTTACTATAGAGGAGTGGAATGAAGAGTGTCATGTAAGTTACAGAGTAGAAACAAATTCTAGTAATGTATAAAATCATTTCCTATCCTCCACCCTATGAATTTGAGATAGTCTTATATCTGAACTTTGGAAAGTAGTGGAATGCCAAATTCCAAACTAAATAAGTTACTTCTTTGAGTGAATTCCAATTCCTTTAAAATGAAGGGATCCAAACGCCCTGTTAGGGGAATTTCCCCCCCCCCCCCCCCCCCCCCCCCCCCAAAACTAATATATTTGGCCTCGCCAATCTTCCCATTATTGTGGCAAAACCAAATTTCCGGGTCGACCTTCACCTGATCACTTGGCATACGCCATTCAATCGAAAACTGGATGACAAGAGAGAGAATATATTATTCGCTCTAGCTTCTTTCCCTGCCACATATCATACATTTGCTCGATTTCTGCACGCTACATACACCGACATAACCCGAAAAGGAAAGAAGAAAAAGAAGAGTAGATTAATAAGAGGACGAATGAACACGCTACATACGCACGGCGATGCCTAGTTGTTTCCGTCGCCATTGGCCTTGGCCTTGGCCTTCCTGAGGTGCGCGATGGCCTCCTGGAGCGTCGGCCGGAACCTCTCCATGTCCAGCCTCACGTCCTGCTTGTCGAGGTAGGCGTCCTTGAGGGACTCCCAGCCCTTGCTCTTGATCCCGTTGGGGTCCGTGAAGATGGGGTGGTCGCGCGGGTACTGGTCCACCAGCGTGCTCTCCTCCGGCTCGATCCGGTACTCGAGGTAGCGCAGCCCCATGTCCACGGACGGGCCTCGGAAGTATCCGGCCACGAACTCCAGCCCTCCCAGCGGCACCACCTGGATCACCACCCCGCCCGTGGGCAGGAACACCATGTTGGTCAGCCCGGCGCCGTGCACGCCCATGATGGCGTCGCAGCCGTTGGCCAGCTCCGCGAAGGGCGCCACCTCGTGCGTCCCTTCCGACACCACCGCCTCGAACCCGACGGCCTCGGCGCCGCGCACGATCTCCTCCGTGTTGACGAACCGCCGCGTCCGCGCGCGCGCCACCACCAGCAGCCTCGGCCGCCTCGCCGGCGCCGCCGCGACGACGTCGCCGCGCGGGAGCCCGTAGGCGGCGCGCATGAACCGGGTGAAGTCCAGCATGGAGTAGCCGTTGGGCGCGCGGCGCGGGTCGATGCTGAAGTCGGCGTGGCTGGTGAGCCCCACCTGGACGTGGCGGAAGCAGCGCACGCGCGGGTCGCGGTCCAGGTCCACCAGCTCGTACTTGGAGATGCTCCTGAACACGGGCAGGAACTTGCCCACCCACCACGGCTGGAGGTCGGCCACCAGCAGCCGCACCTCGCCCGCGTACCGCCGCGCCGTCAGGAACAGCGGCAGGATCACGTCCGTGAACGCGTGGAAGTAGTTGCCCGTGTACCCGCGGTCCGAGAACACCAGCGCCGGCACGTCGTCGTCGCCGCCGTCCGTGCACGCCGCCTCGCCGGAGCCCGACGCCACCGACCGCACCGTCAGCACGCGCACGAAGCGCATCGCGTTCGGGTCCGCCTTGCGCGGGTACGGCTTGATGCGCCACGACTCCGCGCGGAAGGTCCGGTTGTCCGCGCCCGGCGGCGCCACCAGCGTCACGCTGGCGTTGGCGCCGACCACGCGGACGTCGCCGTCCAGCTCGCACCAGTCGATGCGCCGGTTCGAGGTGACGTCGCACAGCGGCTTCCACTCCCGCTCCCGCGCCGGCGTCGTCTCCGAGTCTTTGCGACCATTAAAAAAAACTCAGTTAGGCACGTTGCTTGTCAGCTAATCATGGAAAGTGGCTGGACAAGGAAAGGTCAAAGTAACTCCAAAAAGAAGTGTTTTTTTCTTCTTCTTCAAATATTCTTCAAATAATAGCAGGAATGGGAAGGAGCTTGACGGAGAAGGAACATGGTGCATGGTAGACCACCGGCACCTACGGAACTATGATCGCACGAGAGGCCTAGAAACGGAGCAATCTACTATCAGCTATTGCAACGGGTACGTTTCTCTCATCTCAAGAAAGGCGAAGGAAGATGCGGCACGGACACAGAGGATAGAGAGCGTAATCAAAGGCACAGTGGTCCAAAAGCAGCAGCAACATCGGTGGTCTTGACTCTTGAGTGTCTGTCTGACCAATATGCGTTTCGCAACGACATGCCTAAGACCCTGAAGAATTGCAATGGAGGTCTTTTCTTTTTTTTTTCTTCGTCGCTCGCATTTCCCGGTGGGGGTTTAGCTAGCTAGCTGCTCATGGAGCAATTTGATGGGAGAGATGGCGCATCTTTTTACCACACGAAAGAAGAGAAGAATCAGGGACGGAGGGGATACCTGCTTGCTTAACCTCTGGAATCCGCTGCGCGGGAGCAGGGAGGATGGCATGGTGAGAGTGAACCACAGAGGGTGAGCTGACATTGGCGCTGCGTGTGGCGGCGGCGGCGGCGGCAGAGTCTTTGCTCCTCTTGGAACCACTGGCAACTGCATCCTGCACCTGTAGCTCCTCGTCCTCAAGACCGCCTGGCCATCAACACAAAAAATTCCCTCAATTCTTCCCCAAAAAGTGGGAAACAAACAAACAAGCAAGCAAACAAAAGAGCGGGGCGAGCATTTATCTTGCTCGAAAGAGCCATACTAATGGCAGTAAAGCTGGCAGTTGGAGGTTGAGTGGTTGCTTTCACACCTGATTCCAGCGTGCTGTTCGCGGCTTCCTCTGACGACACGGGAGGAAGGAGAGCGGCAGGAACGCCTGACCAAGAACCTAAAGCGCGATTAGTGGGGGAAAGGAGAACGGGGAGGAGAAAAACCAGTCTTTTTTATCTGATTTTTGGGATTTGCGTGCAGGAACGGCGGTGGGAGTACGGTGCACACGAGGCCGGTCAGCTTGACCCCAACGGAAGGGAAAGCACGGCCACGGCCACGGCCACGCATCTCGAAACAACAACACGCGATGCTTTGCGCCCTTGCCCGTGGTGTGTACCTGGCCCCGAAGGTGAAGAAGCCTTGCCGCCGTCTTTCTCGAGCGCCTCGGCCTCGCTTCCCTCGTCGGCCATGGACGTCGCGCCCGGGCCTTTCTTGCCCAAATCTGAACGGGAAAACGGTCGGCAGGTCAGGCCGTGGATTGGTGGTACAGTAACCTTTGTCACTGATCTGATGATGGGATGACTTAATGTGAGTAGGCAGACTTGGTTCGTTCGTCCGTCCACCCTGTTCTTTGGAGGAGGAGATCCTCCCAGTGACGTGACGAGTGATTAGCCGACGGCTCACCTAATCCCTGCCTGGAGGCGTTGTAGGTGTCGGCGGCGGCGACGACGCCGCCCACCTCCAGCGAGCCGACCCCGACGCCGCCCGCATTGCTGGAGACGGGTCGGCTGGCTGCTCGAGCAAACGAAGAGACAAACCACGTTCGGAGAAAGAGTCAGCGGTAGCGCCGTGGAATGAATGGGGCCGGCGGCGGGGAGACGGACGGGACGGGGGGTGCGAGGGCTTGCTTTGCTTACTCATGGCGATCTGGATGGCGTCGAACTTGGCGGTGGAGAAGTAGGCGCAGGTGACGAGGAGGAAGCCCGCCACGAGGCCCAGGCCGAACCTGCGCGGCTCCACGCGGCTGACGCTCTTCACCAGCTTCCCTCCGTCCTGCTGGCCGGCGTAGCTGTACGGCAGCTTGCCGCCGCCGGCGTCCATCCCCATGCTTCACTCAGCTAGTCAGCTCAGCTGTCACCTCCCCCTGCCCCGGCCCGGCCCCCCCTGCTTATCTCCGTAAGAGCAGCAGCAGGAGAAGAAGAAGAAGCGGCAGCAGAAGCAGAGCGCCAGAGCCTCCTCCCTCTCTGGTGACTAGTGAGCACGGCGAAGGAAGCGGCAAGCCACGGCACCTGCGAAGCGCCACACAGGCAAACGCCCCACGCCAAAGCGGCGAGGCGGTGCGCAAGCAATAAATTGCGACCGTGAGGCGCCGGGCTCCGCTGGGGAGACGGTTCTGTGGGGGGCGTGGAAGGATGGACGAACGAGTGAAAAGTGAATACGGCAGGGGTGGCGTCCGTCTCTGCTCGCCACCTCCATTTATTCCTCCCCGTAAACCTCCGTCTGCCATGCCATGGCCCACCCTGTTAATAGTACAGTAGGCTGCCATGCCATCAGTAGTAGTACTGTATTTTACTCGTTGTGTTTTCGCCTTTTCGGGAACACAATTTTCCTTCCCCACCAATAAAGAACGCAAAGGCAGCTGGAGATTTCCGAGAGAGAGAAAGTATATATATTATTATATAAATGGCGGGCACCGGCAAAACATGCCCGAAAAAATGGGCCTCTCTGGCTGGACCGGACTGGATGGGGTCCGTCCGTCCGTCCGTCCGTGTATGTATGTGTCTGTATTATTGAGGGTTCGATTAGCCGCCGCTGGATCCATGGGAACACGGAGGAGGGCTCAATTCCATGGTGTAGCACCATGTGGAGATGCAGTGGTTGCTGTTGAGAAACCCTAAAAGGGGTTTAATGGGCTAATACCGAAACTGCCATTAGGGGTACACAGGTTATATATATGTACTCATACTAGGGATGGCAGTTGGACCCGTGGGTATGGATACCCGCGGGTTTCGTACCCACTGGATATGGATACGGGTACAAAAACTCACTCGTGGGTCCTATCGGGTCGGATACCCGAAATACATCGGGTCGGGTATGGATAAAATACTTTACCCATGGGTATCCAGTGGATACCCGAAATATCAATATACCTCTTTAAATATGTTACATCCACTAAGAATGTGCTACATTCACTAGAAAAACTCACTCGCATGTGTTGTTGATTAATGAATATTAATTTATGTTGTGTTAACAGTCAATTGTAATGTAATCGAGACCAATGAGACATTGACAATGGTATAATTGTCAACTGTCATGAACTCATTAAGCTTTTATTCTCTGTACTCAAATTTAAATTTATTGGATGTCATAATTATGAGTTGAGATATTGTATCGACGTGTAGCCAAATATAGTCATTCTCGTGTTGCATTGGTGCTTAGATGTAAACTAAAATATTTTATGCATTTATTATAACACTGAACAAATGTTATTTAGTCTACAATAACATATCCACTGAATACCCGATATCCGGTGGATACCCGATGGGCATGGGTACGGGTACAATTTCTCGCCCGATTGGCTTGGTGGGTATGGATATTTATAGAAGTCTCGGATACAATTTCGGGTCGGGTATTATTATACCCGAACAAAACCCGACCCGCTGCCATCTCTAACTCATACCCATCATAAAAAAGATAGACAGAAAGAGCTTCCATCCACTGTGTCTCTTATTCCTCTCTGTGTTGGGTTGCTGGGAAGGGAGCGGGCTTCTACAACTTCTCACGTCCCTACTGCTGTTGGGAGGGTTCGGAGTCCGGATCGGGGATCTGCGACAACTACGTTATTCAACACGTCATCAGCACTGCTCTACCTCGACTCGTGGATCCGATCGGCAACGACTCTCCACCACGCCGGCAGGTCCTCCGGCCTTGCCGAACTGTCCTACGCGACAGCCTTCGCTCCTGTTCGTCGAGAAACGCGGTATAAAATCTCGATCCGTGATTTACTTTTCGGCGTTAAAAATTGCTTCGTCGCGCGGCCGTGCGTGCCGCCGCACAGACCAGGACTCCTCGCAGCAGCCGCATGCACAAACGGCCGAGCTGTTCTTAGAAAAAAAAATAGGAAAGTTTTTTTCCCTGCATGTGCGTTTGAAGTTATCTTAGAGAAAAAAAGGATAGATAGACTTGTGGACTTTGACTTTTTCTTGCATGGCGGTTCACATTTTCTGAAACCGCATGCACCTCGTGGTGCCCCTCGCACGCGGCCACCAGCCCCCAGGCCCCAGCTTTCGCTCCCATCAGGACCCACCTCGCATGTCAGTTGGTTCCCTGGAGTTCGCGTGGAGACGTGAGAGAAAAAAAAATCACTGCATGCGGCCAGTTGGTTATTAGAGAGGTGGAAAAAAAAAGACAGGAACCGCATGCAATCGCTCCGCGTTTAGAAAAAGTAGACGACATATTTTTTTTCCGGCATGTATGGGCGGTTCAAGTTTTCTTGGAAAAAAAAAGAAAAGGTAGGCGGCAAATTTTTTTTTCCATGTATAGGCGGTTGACGTTTTCTTGGGAAGAAAAAGTAGGCAGAATTTCTGTGGCCCTCGCCGTTTCCTGCTGCATGCATCTGCTGGACGCCTGGAGCCCTAGACACGCAAACGACTTGCATGACCGATCCCACCTCGCATCCGCATGCAACGATGGGCTCCACCATGCCTAGCGAGCGGTTCACTTTTCTTACGGAGAAAAAAAAGGCTGCCTCATGCAACGTTCTGTTAGTGCCGCATGCAACCGCTCCGTGCCCCCCGCCGCCAATTGCTGCTACACACGACTTGATTTCCTATGGCTGCATGCATTGCGCTATTGTTTTAATTTACTTTATGATATTTTGTATGCATGGGGCGAGTGTTTAAATGGTCACGTTTTTAATACAATCCTAATGATTTCGTCGAACCATAAAGATAACGTGACCCTAGCATGAGATCCGAATTCTTTTATTTCGGTTATAATTGTTGCACTTGAATAAATTTCCAGTGAATTTATCAGTATTGTACAGTGCAGACTTATTTTTATATGCATTATTTATCTCATGTTTTCCTGCTGAAAATAGATAATGCAAGTTTTTTTACATACAACCATTTAAATTTATGTTATGGATAATTGGCACGCCTAATTAACCTGGAGTTAATTTTGCGTGACATGTTATGGCTGAAGGCAGCAAGACTGACTACGCGGAGCTTGCCCTAGCAGAGGCAAAGACAAAGGCAAAAGCAACCCCCAGCAGGGCGATGCAAGTGCCTTAAAGCATGCTGACGAAATATGTTTCAGGTGCGGGTCTCAGCAGCACTGGTCCCGTACATGCATCACTAAGAAATACCTGATTGACATATATCAGGAATGGAAGAAACGCCAGAACTCAGAGGCTCACTTTATCCAGGCGCCTGTAGATGCCACAACTGGAGAGCACCTTAAGTTGCCTCAGCCTGCTGCACAGTTTGAGCATGCTGCCATAAATGTCGATGCCACAGCTAAGAACGGTACTCCGTTAGGCAAAGTCGACTTCGATTTCGACACTGATGATCTCTCGTAGTCGATCACGTTATCAGTCATTAGCTCCACATTTATTTCCATAGCAATTTTATTTCTAGAAGAACATTTATTTGGTTATGATGTAATAAATGCTCCTGCTGAGCCCATACTATTTGGTTGATTGAGATTAATTGCTTTGCAAT
The DNA here is from genome assembly GCF_902167145.1 of Zea mays. NCBI lineage: Eukaryota > Viridiplantae > Streptophyta > Magnoliopsida > Poales > Poaceae > Zea > Zea mays. The sequence goes on from NC_050103.1 coordinate 10,437,701, forward strand.
TTTATTTATTCCTCATTCATGGTTTAATTGTTCTTGCTCTATTATATGTTGTCATCATGAATGATGAACTAAATCAATATTATATATTATTTCTATAGAACAAGACTCACTTCCCACGATGGAGGAAAACGATGAACCATGCCTGATTGATAGCGCAGCCACAAATTCGATTCTTAGAGAGACGAAATATTTTCAGACACTCCTGAAGAGGACTGAGAATATCACTACGATTGTCGGCAATAATGGCCGCATTGTAGGCTCCGGTCGAGCCATTGTTGTCCTCCCTAATGGTACTAGGATCTTCATTGAAGAAGCATTCCTATACCCAGGAGCAACTCGTACTCTCCTCACGTTCAAAGATATCCGTCGTAGCGGCTATCACGTTACAACTGCATGTGTGGGTGGTGCTGAATACCTCCATATCACATCAACAAACGAATGTGAAACAAAAGTGGTAGAGAAAGCGCAAGGCACCTCCTCTGGGTTGTATTACTCAAGAATTAAACCACCCCCTGAATTTGTTGCGATGTCTACTATATTTAAAAATCCTGAGTCTTTTCGAGTATGGCATGAAAGACTAGGACACCCTGGATTAAGGATGATGTGGAACATCATAACTAGCTCTATTGGCCATGGCATGAAAACCACACAAATTCCTAAAGACTTTCTATGCGTCTCTTGTGCTAAAGGAAAACTGATAACTAAGCCCTCTTACCTGAAAGTAAAGGCTGAGTCCCCGAGTTTCCTGCAGAGACTTCAGGGTGATATCTGTGGTCCAATCAACCCCCTATCGGGGCCCTTTAGATATTTTATGGTTCTTATAGATGCTTCTACTAAGTGGAGTCACGTGTGCCTGTTGTCCACGCGGAAACACGCATTTGCAAAATTTATTGCCCAAATTATCCGTTTGCGTGCGAGCTTCCCGGAGAACCGCATTCAGTCAATCAGGATGGACAATGCCGGAGAGTTTACCTCAAAGGCCTTTAATGACTATTGTCTTGCTCTGGGCATAAATGTAGAGCATTCTGTACCACATGTCCATACACAGAATGGACTTGCCGAGTCCTTAATTAAAAGAATAAAATTCATAGCCAGGCCACTTCTACAAGATAGCAAACTTCCAACCAGCTGTTGGGGACACGCAGTTTTGCACGCTGCGGCCTTAATCCAATATAGACCATCTGCTTACCACTCTGCTTCTCCCCACCAGTTAACGCGTGGTCAACAACCAGTGGTTTCCCATCTGCGAAAATTCGGTTGTGCTGTATACGTGCCGATATCACCACCCCAGCGTACATCTATGGGACCTCACCGGAAGTTGGGGATCTATGTTGGTTATGAATCTCTGTCCATAATCAAATATTTAGAGCCTAGAACTGGGGATCTGTTCACGGCTCGGTACGCTGATAGCATCTTCGATGAAGAGCATTTCCCGGCATTAGGGGGAGGATTGTACCTTAATAATAAAGAATGCCGAGAAATAGAATGGAGTGCTAGTAGCATCCAATCGCTTGACCCACGCACTAGAGAAACCGAACTTGAAGTTCAACGAATAATACACCTGCAAAACTTAGCAAATAATCTGCCAGATGCCTTTACTGATATAAGAGGAGTGTCGAAGTCGCATATTCCTGCGGCAAATGCACCGGAGAGAGTGGAGATACCTCTGCAGGGTATGGACTCTACTCGTACTCCCCATCCTAGGAAAAGGGGGAGAAAACCGGATGATTCAGTATCAGCCAAGCGGGGACGCCTGCACCGGCAAGTTACTGAAGAGAATGCAACGTGCTCCCTTTCAGATGTTCCAGCAGTAACACACCTTGAAGGTGAACGTCCTAGTGCAAATGTGCGCACAAATAAAAGCACAAGGACTTCAGAACAACCGGTTTCAAATAACTTGGGAAATCACAAAGAACCGGATGATTCAGTTGAAGAAATTGCCATAAACTATGTTGAGACGGGAGAGTTATATAACCGAAAGACTACAGTTGTCGACACTGATTTCGTCTCTATGATTGCTGTTGTGATTACTGAGGATCCTGAACCAAAGTCCATGGCAGAGTGCCAGAAGCGCTCAGATTGGGTCAAATGGAAAGAAGCAATAGAGACGGAATTGCTCTCGCTTTCAAAGAGGCAAGTATTTGGGCCTGTCGCCCGCACGCCCCCCAATGTTACCCCAGTCGGGTTCAAATGGGTGTTCGTCCGAAAGAGGGATGCGAACAATGAGGTGGTGAGATACAAAGCGAGACTTGTAGCACAAGGGTTCACGCAGAGACCCGACATCGATTACGATGAAACTTACTCCCCGGTAATGAGTGGCACAACGTTCCGATATTTGATATCACTGGCAGCAGGTTTAAACTTAAAAATGCAGATGATGGACGTAGTGACCGCATACTTGTATGGGTCATTGGATTCGGAAATCTATATGAAGGTCCCGGATGGGCTGAGAGTTCCGGATGCCAAGTCAAATCGCAACATGTACAGCGTTAGGTTGCAGAGGGCGCTGTATGGGCTTAAACAATCTGGGCGGATGTGGTACAATCGGCTCAGCGAATTCCTCCTGAAGAAGGGATACGTAAATAATCCAGATTCTCCTTGTGTATTCATTAGAAAATCCCAGAAGGGTTTTTGCATAGTTTCGGTCTATGTTGATGACTTGAATATCATTTGATATGTTGAGGATATTGAGGAGGCCAGCGCCTACCTCAAGACAGAGTTTGAAATGAAAGACTTGGGAGAAACCAAGTTTTGCTTGGGCCTGCAGATCGAACATCTCCCAGAAGGAATATTTGTACACCAGTCGACCTATTGTAAAAAGGTCCTTGAGAGATTTAATATGATTAAAGCTCACCCTTTAAAGACCCCGATGGTCGTGAGATCCCTTGAAATGGATACCGACCCATTTAGACCAAAGAGTGATGATGAGAAATCGTTGGGACCTGAAGTTCCTTACCTTAGCGCTATTGGAGCACTGACGTACCTTGCGAATTGCACCAGGCCTGATATTGCATTCGCGGTAAATCTACTAGCTAGATACAGTGCAGACCCAACCAGAAGACATTGGGTAGGTGTTAAGACTATACTTAGATACCTCAAAGGCACTCAAGATCTTGGCTTGTTTTTTCCGAAGAATCAGGACCAGACTATGGTGGGCTATGCTGATGCTGGATATCAGTCAGATCCCCATAATGGTATATCTCAGACTGGCTTTGTATTTCTATGTGGTGGCACTGCTGTATCCTGGAGATCGTGCAAACAGACATTAGTAACAACGTCTACTAACCACTCAGAAATAATCTCACTATATGAAGCCGCACGAGAATGTGCTTGGCTACGACGGATGACTAACTACATCCAGAAGTCATGTGGTTATAACACCGCAAATACCCCCACCATTATCTATGAAGATAATGTTGCATGTGTTGCACAAATGGAAACGGGCTATATTAAGAGCAATATGACTAAGCATATCTGTCCTAAGTATTTTTATCCTCATGAACTCCAGAACGAGGGTGAGATAAAAATCCTGCAAGTCAAGTCTTGTGATAATCTGGCTGATTTATTCACTAAATCCTTACCTGCAGTCACATTCAGAAAATGTGTACGAGGTATAGGGATGAGGCATTTGAGAGACCTGCAGGGTTCAGGGGGAGATCACCTCTGAATTTCAGCCCTTACAATTCGACCTGAAGATCGTATATTATACACCTTGAAGGTTATAGTTGTCCTGAAGACACCCATTGTACTCTTTTTCCCATTGTGAGTTTTCCTGAAGTTTCTCACAGATGGTTTTTAACGAGGCAACAAGTGCAATACATCGAGTGACACTATGCTCTCTTTCTCCATTTTTTCCCACTGAGTTTTTCGGAGTTTTGATGAGACATAAGTCGTCACGGTATTCGCCCAAGGGGGAGTGTTGAGAAACCCTAAAAGGGGTTTAATGGGCTAATACCGAAACTGCCCTTAGGGGTACACAGGTTATATATATGTACTCATACCCATCATAAAAAAGATAGACAGAAAGAGCTTCCATCCACTATGTCTCTTGTTCCTCTCTGTGTTGGGTTGCTGGGAAGGGAGCGGGCTTCTACAACTTCTCACGTCCCTACTGCTGTTGGGAGGGTTCGGAGTCCGGATCGGGGATCTGCGACAACTACGTTATTCAACAGTTGCAACATCGCTTCACGAGGGTGACGAGTGGCCATGAAGGGTTGGTTGGTTAACTTGCAGGCCTTTCTTGCTCCACTCGACCACTCTGGCCTCTAGTCCCACTGTGTTTGTGTGTGTATAGCTGCTAGCGAGGCATATATAGCTAGACAAACAATCGTGTCGTCAGTTCGTCACCATGCCACGCTGCAGCACTGCATCACTCACTCAGCTTCAATATTCGTGTGCAGCTAGGTCGCTTGGAAGGAAGGACCACCGGAGCAAAACTGTCTGAAGATGCGATCCTTCCTTTCCTTGTGAGCAGTGACAACTCAATCAGCTGCCCACCTTCTTCTACTTCTACTTGACGACGACGCCTGTGCTCTACTCTACTAACCACCGCCCGTCGGTGCAAGAAGTGGCACTGGCTGCGATCGGGTGGTGTCCGTGTCAGGGGAGATCGCGACCGGCGCGGAGAAAGATGCCGAGATGGCTGCAGCCTGCCTAAGGGCTAGCACTAGCAGGTTATGTCGACCGGCGCGGAGAAAACGACAAAAACACCTACACAGCGACCGGGCTACGACGCCTCTGGAGCACAAATAAATTCTAATATATATACCTAGATATGCATTACCTAGACTTGCTGTGGTATTGTTTAGCATATAATATACTTAAAACATGGTTTTAAAATTTTCATTTTCTCGTTAAAAATGAATAGAACGAGCCAGTTAAACATGATAAAAAAGACAAACGAATTCTAATTGGGTACCGAGGTACCGGACCAGCCGACCAGATAAGCCTGATTACTCTACTAGACAGCAGCAATACACGAGCACAGCATATTGGGCTTACTAAGCCGCCGTAGTTCTTGACACGAGGCTGCTCAATACCCTCGATGTCTTGGGCCGTCATAAACAGAGTCAAACATGGGCCGTCCAGTCACTCGTGGTCGTGGGTCTGGCGCAGGAGCTCCATAGCGCGGCGCAAGGCGCCACTGAAGCGGCGGACGTCGATCGTCACGTTCTGGCCCACCAGGTACGCGGCCCGCAGCGCCATCCAGCCTTCGCTCCGCACCGCCGCGGGGTCCCTCAGCACGCGGTGGTCGCGCGGGTACCGCGTCGCCAGCGTGCTCTCCGCCTCGGCGATGCCGTAGTGCACGTAGCGGAGCCCCGCGTCGCGCGCGGGCGCGCCGAAGTCGTCCGCGGCCATGGCGTCCAGCCCGCCCAGCGGCACCACCTGCACCACCACGGCCCCCGCGGGGAGGAACACCAGGTTCGCCAGCCCGGCGCCGTGCACGCCCACCAGCACGTCGCACGAGTTCACCACCCGCGCGAACGACGCCAGGTCCGCGTGCCGCGCCGGCTCGCCCACCACCACCTCGTACCCGAGCGAGGCGGCGGCCCGCGCGATGGAGCCGGCGTTGGTGAACGCCCGCGTCGACTTCCGGGAGATGAGCAGCAGCCTGGGCCGGACGCCGCCGCCGCCGCGGCCGTGGACACGGATGGCCTTGTCCCGAGGCAGGCCGTAGGATCGCCGGGCGAGCAGCGTGAAGTCGGCCATGGAGTACTCGCCGCCGCCGGCGGTCCTCGCGGCGTCCACGCTCATCTCCTTGTGGAACTCGAGGCCTAGGATCACGTGCGGGTAGCAGAGCACGCCCCCGCTGCTGCTCCCCCTGCTCATGTCCACCACCGCGTGCCGGGAGAGCCCGCCGAGCAGCGGCCGGAACTTGTCCAGCCACCACGGCTGGGCGTCGCCGACGAGGAGGTGCACGTCGCCGCCGAACCGGCGCGCGGTGATGAACAGCGGGACGAGGACGTCGGTCAGGTCGTGGAACATGTTCCCCGCGTAGCCTCCGACGGAGAAGACGACCGCGGGGGCGGTGTGGTTGGCCGTGCATCGGGGAGCAGCAGCGGCGGCGGCGCCGGAGGTGTGGTGCGGCGACGCCGACGCCGTCGCCACAGTCACCGTCACCTCAGTGACGCGGGCGAGCGCGTGCCGGTCGTTCTTCCTGCCGTGCGGCTTCATCCTCCATGACTGGCGCCTCGCCAACGGATGGTGGAGGACGATCGTAGCGTTGGGGAGGACGCGGACGTCGCCTCTCAGCTCGCACACGTCGGACCTCGAGCTCGAAAAGTCGCACAGCACCGGCACTCTGTTTCTGCCTGCAACACCACATCGTAGATCCATTTCATAGACGGGTTGAGCCTTCTGGCCGACATTGCTCAAGCTGTTTGATCCTCAGAGTGAGTGGCGTTCCTGGACATACCGAAACGATGAGAGCCTAATCTTTCCTCTCCCCACATCACTGAAGAAACCGGACCTACTGAGAACAACAAGCTCACTGCGAACACAACGATAAGAGAAGTCAGATTAGCATCACTGCACTCGTGGAAATGACGTTTAAGAGTCAGGATTACTGCAAGAACTTACATGTCTGCAGAGGAACCGCGTCATGCCGGAACATTGCGGCAAGTGATATCATCGCCACAAGAACGCATCCTGCAAGAAGCGCCAACCCCAACCTGACGGTAAAACTACTGACGGGTTTCTTCTCGCATGCCATCCTGTAATGCTGAAACCTTCATCTATGGCAAACACGGAGCAATAGCATGGACATTCTCTGAGTAGTTGCCTTGATTGTATTCGTTTCCATCTGACATCAGGAACGTTCTACTGCTCTTCTGATAGAGTGTTAGTTCAAACATCTGGACTGAAACAAGTGGCGTTTGTTGAGAGATTTTTCTCAGGCTCCAGCAGAAGAACATGAAGCGCTACTGGTCCTGAATGGGTTGCCGTGCGAAGTTAGATGAGCGAACTCCAGGTAGAAAAGAAGCGAAAGCAAACTACGTGTCTCACTCACCTTTTGGTCTGGTAGGAATGTGTGTGGGTACTGTGCACATTGAAAGTCTGCATGTTTGTTGCAGTAGTGAGCAAATACTGCAGAAGACACTCTCAGACGAGGCAAAAGTAGGTGATAAATTTTCAAATTAAACTATTAAATCACTGAAGAACATTCTTGTCTTTCAAACTTAAATTAAGGTTCTGTTTGAAACCTCTAAAACTAATAATTAGCTACTAAAATTATTTTTTGGGTTCCGAACACCATCAGCTAAGGGCATGTACAGTGGTGTTTAATGTGGGGGCTCTTAAGGTGTTTTAGGGGTTATTTGCAAAAAAATCTTAGAGCCGTCTCTCCGTGAAGAGACGCATCTGGCTCGTAAACCAAGTAACAACAGACGTCTCACTTCCCACTATACGAATTTGTCGTATGTTCTATCGATCTGATGCTATACAAATACATTTAATTCTATATTTATTAATAGACTACGTTTATAGACACTCCATTGTACAATAGAGTCTCTTAGTTATCTCCTGTGCTTGGAGAACCGTTTTGGTGTCTCTCCACTGTACATGCCCTAATACTGTAACTTATTGTTAGCTACCTTACAACTAACAATTAGTTCATTAGCTGGTTCAATCCAGCTAATAATTTATTATTCACTGGCTAACTATTAGCTCGAGGGGTTCAAACATGGCCTAAATCTAGTACAGGAAATAGAGCATGGCACACAACCGAATCAGAACAGAGTAACAACAAATCTGAGTGGGTGCCTGTTCAGAATTAGTTGCAGTACACATGAACCAGAACATGACAAAAAGGTCAAACTAGTGCCTGTTAGGTGTTAGACTGAAGAAAGAACTGTTCCAGTTAGGTGGTCCGACCCTTTTTCAGTGAATAACTAAATTGGGGTTCTGCTCAGTCAAATCCTCCTTGCTAAAATCGGAAGCAACATGTGATATGAGTTTTACGAATGATAGGGACTGAATTGACGCCCCGTGGATTATTGGAATTGAATTCCATTCTAATAATATTTAATTTTGGCATATATCAATTAAGCTAATTTGGTTTTTATACAAAATATTTTTGTATATTATTATTAACAAGATATCGAAGATATTTATATGCTACATTTTTACTATAGATGAGTGAGACGAAGAGTGTCATGTAAGTTACAAAGTAAAAGCAAATTCTACTAATGCATAAAATCATTTTCCATCATCTACCTTATGAATTTGGGATAGGCTTATATCTAAACTTTGAAAAGTAGGGGAATGTCAAATTCCAACCTAAATAAGTTACTTTATTGAGTGAATTCCAATTTTTCTCTAAAATGAAGGGATCCAAACGGCCCTTATAGGATTGAGGCCTATTAGGGATTATATAGAGTACATGAGGAAAAACCTAAAATAAAGATTACTCTAATACCCTTGATTATTATACCTTAACACTAAGCAACTAAATCTGAAAAAGTGTGAGCAAAATGGAGAGAATACGGTCTCAGATTGTTAGGCACAACTGTGCTTTTTAATTTAGCATTGTAAACCAAGAGTAGCCCCTTACCTCTGTAGGAAACTGTAACACAAGACGGAAAAAATGTTTCCTTGTAAACGCACTATTAATTACAAAAATGGTGTACGACAGATTGGCAGTTAGATGATGGGTCCTAATGGTATCACAGTTGAGGTATGAAGATGCTTTGGGGCCATAACTATAGTATGGTTAATCAAATTGTTCAATCTTAAATCTTACGGTCGAACAAGATGTTTGACGAGCGGAGAAGTATATTGATACCAATCTATAAGAATAAAAGATATATTCAATGTTGTCTGATTATGGAGGAATTAAGTTGAGCCGTTCTATGGAGCTATGAGAAAGTGTTATAAAGCATCACCTAGGAGAAATAATGAGAATTTCTATTAATCAATTTTATTTTATGTCCAAAAGATTAACCATAAAAGCTATTTTTTAATAAGGCTAGTGATGGAGCAGTATAGTGAGCAGAAGAACTATGGTTTTATTGACTCGAAGAAGGCTTATGACAAAATAATAAGAAATATTATATGGTGTGCTTTGGATAAACATAAAATTCCAATAAAAGTGTCGGCGTTTCGGACCCGCGAGGACCGTCAACCGACTAGTGAATTTATTGCTGCGTGCCCCTACCCAGATGGGTTGATGCAAGATGGAACACAAATGGGAGGGAATGGGGCTTATATTATCTTGCACCGGGGTGCTCGTAGTAGGGGTTACAAGCGTCGCAAGAGGGTGAGAGCGAGAGAGAGAGAGAGAGAGAGAGAGAGAGAGAGAGAGAGAGAGAGAGAGAGAGAGAGAGAGAGAGAGGGTTCGGTCTTGAGGTGAGGCGCCTGAGTTGGCCTCCACCGTGTCTCTCCTGCTCTGCCTGCCTCTGCTCGTCCTCTCCCTGTGTGCGTGCCCCGTGCCTTAGGAAGGCACTGGACGTCCCCTTTTATAGATACAAGGAGATGGCTCAGCTGTACAATGGGATGTAGCTATGTGCTAACGTGGCTGGTGGAGAAGTGCTTTGAGCCCTGTACGTGTGCTAACGTGGCTGTCGGAGAAGTGCCTTGAGCCCTGTAGAAGCATAGCTGGCGGTGCGACATGGATCCTGCTGATGTTTCCTTGCTTCCGTAGGGGGTTGAGAGCAACCGACATCATGGGTGCACGCGGGGAACCATCATTACCTGTTACCGGAGTAACCTTAGATGGGACACCGGTCTTGTTCCTTCATAGCCTGAGGCAGCTAGCTAGGGGTAGGGTAATGATGTATCCCCTGTAGCGTAGTCGGTCCGAGGCCGAGGTCGGGTGAGGATGTGACTCCTCCCGAGGCCGAGGCCTGGGGTCAGACGAGGCGGAGACCTTCTCTCGAGGCCGAGGCTGAGGCCGAGGCCTGAGGTCAGGCGAGGCGGAGCTCCCTGTCGCGCCCAAGGCTGAACTCGGGAGAGGTCACGACTTACTGTTGCTAGTCTTACCCTGGTGGTTGGCACAGTAGCCGGAGCGGGGCGAACAGTGCTGTTTTCCTGGTCAGAACGGTTAGTGAAAGGGCAAAGTGACTGCGGTCACTTCGACCTTGCCGACTGAGGCGCGCGTGTCAGGATAAGGTGTCAGGCGATCCCCGCATTAAATGCGCATGCGATACAGTCGGTTGGTAGGGCGATCCGGCCGAGGTCGCTGTACGACAAAGTTCGCCCGAGCTTAGCCTCGGGTGAGACGGGGGTGCGTCTACTGACTGAGGGGACCCTCGGGCGAGGCGTGGATCTGTCCGGGGCTACCGTCCTTGTCCAAGGCTGGGCTCGGATGAGGTCGCGTCCCTTGGTAGACGAGGCCTTGACTTGAACCGCGCTTTATCAGTTGTTTATGGTTTGTTCTGAAGATGTTTTCCAGCCTTGTTTAGGAGCATTGGGGGTACCCCTAATTACGGTACCCGACAGTAGCCCCCGAGCCTCGAAGGGAGTGTAGGTACTCGCTTGGAGGTTCTGCCGGATTTTTGCAAGGGGACCAGCCTTCGCGGGTCGTATTTTGTTCCGATGGGTGCGCGCGAGCGCACCCATCGGGTGTAGCCCCCGAGGCCTCGGAGGAGTGGTTTGGCTCCTCTGAGGTCTTAATTCTTTTTGTGATGCCTCGGTCGGCCTTGTTGTTCCCTCATGCGGCCTGGCCGTAGCCCAGGTGCATAGTCAGGCTCCGAGTTTTTACGCTGGTTTGTTGACGTGGTCAACAGTTTGGCCGTGGCCTAGTGCGAGAGCAGCCCCCGAGCCTCTGTACGGAGCGAGAGGACGATCAAGGATTGTCTCGACTTTTGTTGTACGCCCTGTCGGCGTTTCGACCCCGGGGGGTCCCTGGACCGACGAGTAAATTGTCGCCGCGTGTCCTAGCCCAGATGGGTCGGCGCGAGACGGAGCACGAAGGGGGGAAACGAGGAGACGGGCGTAAAGGGGAAACCCGCGGCCTTCGTGTTTGTCCTGTGCCCAGGTCGGGTGCGCTTGCAGTAGGGGGTTACAAGCGTCCGCGTGGGAGGGAGCGAGAGGCTTGCACGCGCCGTCCCGTCCTCTCCACGTGGCCAACCTTCCGTACGAGTGCACTGGGCCTTCCTTTTATGGGCGTAAGGAGAGGGCCCAGGTGTACAATAGGAGATGTAGCAGGGTGCTAACGTGTCTAGCAGAGAGGAGCTAGTGCCCTAAGTACATGCCGTCGTGGCAGCCGGAGAGGTTTTGGCACCCTATTCATGTGATGTCGTGGCCGTCGGAGGAGCGCTGGAGCCTTGCGGAAGGACAGCTGTCGGGGCTGTCGAGTCCTTGCTGACGTCTCCTTGCTTCCGTAAGGGGCTGAGAGCCACCGTCGTCACGGAGCACGCGGGGCGCCATCATTATTTGTTTACTGGGGCGAGCCAGATGGGACGCCGGTCTTGTTCCCCGTAGCCTGAGCTAGCTAGGGGTAGGGTAATGATGGCTCCCCATGTGACGTGGTTGGTCCGAGCCCTGGGTCGGGCGAGACGGTGGCTCCTCCGAGGTCGGGGTCGAGTCTGTCCTCTGAGGTCGAGGTCGAGTCCGAGCCCTGGGGTCGGGCGAGGCGGAGTCCGTCGTCTTCCGGGGCCGAGGCCGAGTCCGAGCCCTGGGGTTGGGCGAGGCGGAGTTCGTCGTCCTCCGGGGCCAAGGCCGAGTCCGAGCCCTGGGGTCGGGCGAGGCGGAGTTCGTCGTCTTCTAGGGCCGAGCCCGAGTCCGAGCCCTGGGGTCGGGCGAGGCGGAGTTCGTCGTCTTCCGGGGCCGAGCCCGAGTCCGAGCCCTGGGGTCGGGCGAGGTGGAGTTCATCGTCTTCCGGGGCCGAGCCCGAGCCCAAGCCCTGGGGTCGGGCGAGGCGGAGCTTCCTATGGCGCCCGAGGCCGGACTTGGCCGCTGTCAGCCTCACTCTGTCGAGTGGCACAGTAGTCGGAGCGACGCGGGCGGCGCTGTCTTCTTGTCAGGCTGGTCAGTGGAGCGGTGAAGTGACTGCGGTCACTTCGGCTCAGTCGACTGAAGGGCGTGCGTCAGGATAAGGTGTCAGGCCACCTTTGTATTAAATGCTCCTGCGATACGGTCGGTTGGCGTGGTGATCTGGTCAAGGTTGCTTCTCGGCGAAGACTGGGCCTCGGGCGAGCCGAAGGTGTGTCCGTTGCTTGAGGGGGCCCTCGGGCGAGACATGAATCCTCTGGGGCCGGCTGCCCTTGCCCGAGGCTGGGCTTGGGCGAGGCGAGATCGTGTCCCTTGAGTGGACCGAGCCTTGACTTAATCGCACCCATCAGGCCTTTGCAGCTTTGTGCTGATGGGGGTTACCAGCTGAGATTAGGAGTCTTGGGGGTACCCCTAATTATGGTCCCCGACAGTAGCCCCCGAGCCTCAAAGGGAGTGTTTATACTCGCTTGGAGGCTTTTGTCGCACTTTTTTGCAAGGGGACCGGCCTTTCTCGGTTGCGTTTCGTTCCGGTGGGTGCACGCGAGCGCACCCGCCGAGTGTAGCCCCCGAGGCCTCGAAGGAGTGGTTTGACTCCTTCGAGGTCTTAATGCGTTTCGTGATGCTTCGGCCGGTCTGGTTGTTCCCTCATGCGAACTGGCCGTAGCCCGGGTGCACAGTCGAGTCCCAAGTTCTCGGGCTGGTATGTTGACGTTGTCAACGGTTTGGCCGGAGCTGGGTTTGCGAGAGCCGCCCCCGAGCCCCCACACAGAGCGAGAGGACGGTCAAGGACAGACTCGACTTTTTTACATACGCCCCTGCGTCGCCTTTCCGCAAGGAGGAGGGGGAAAGCGCCATGTTGCCCTCGGAGGGCGCCGAACATGGTGTCTCCAGTGAGTTGCTAACGGGTAATCCGAGTGGACGCCCGTGCCCCATTTGTTAGGGGTCGGCTAGTGGCCCGGAGGCACGCTCCAAAAGTACCTGTGGGTGATTTGCCGGACCCGGTCCCCTTTTGACGGGGTCCAAGGGCTCGATGCCTCCCTCTGGTGGGATTCTGTTACAAAATCGTTCCTGTCGGTCTCGAAAATGTCCTAGGGTACTTCGGGAGCGTAGCCCGAGCCTTGGTTATGTATCGAACGTACCCAGGGTCATCCCTCGCTCTGCGTCTGAGGCGGCTGTCGAACCCTTCGGGGGCCAGCCTACAAACCCCTGATCAGTAATGGGCGCGGAGCCCGAGTGGCCTGAGGCGGCCGTTGAACCCTTTCGAGGGGCCGACCTTCGAACCTCTGACCAGTAGTGGGCGCGGAGCCCGAGTGCTCTGAGGCGGCTGTTGAACCCTTCCGAGGGGCCAGCCTTTGAACCTTTGATCAGTAGGGGGGCTCGGGGCCCGCTTCCTTCGCGGAGAAGGATCCCTCTCGGGGTATCCCCTTTCCCGGTCCCTGTGGCAGGAGAGAGAGAAAGAGGAAGTGGAAAGGGATACAAAATCGAATGACATGGCGTACCTTTTTTGACGCGGTCATTATGGCGGAGGTGAAGCGTCACCTGCTTCGCCCGCAAAAGGTGCCGCCCGTCCTGCCGCAGAGTTAATGCGACAGGACGGGTGGTTCACGGGGCGGTCGTTGCACGTGCGCGAGCCATTCGAGGGACGGAACACGGGCGCGTCGTCTTCACGCCATGGGAGAGGGTTCTCTCGCTGTCCCAGGAGGGGACGTGAGCTTGCTGACGACGTGACCGCTGCTTCCGCCCGCCTGCCACCGCCATTACTGCTGGCCCATTTCTGGCCGTATCGGCCGTCGCGCCTTCTCCCGCGGCTGACTGACCCGTGGCCGATGTGCTCGGTCGGCACCGTTGGGTCATGCGCTGGGTTGCCTCGAGTCGCGGTACTGGTTCCGCAGTCGAGGAGGCACGGTAGTGGCGGTGCAGTTTCTTGCACGTAGTAACCGGCGCGCCGGTTACATGACGTGTGGGCCTAGGCCTCCATGCTGGACGCGTCGAAGTCGAAAGGGTGTGCCCCCTTGGTGCGGTTGCATGCCGCCTGCATGGCGGTCCGTCCTTTCGCTCGTTGGTTTGGGCGAAAGTGGAGGAATGCTCGTAACCGCCGGGCAGTTACGCGCACCGCGCGCGGCGGTTTTGGCTGCTTTTGTCTTGGACCGGCTTACGCGACGCGTGGGACCCAGCTCCCGTGTCGTAGGGGGAGGACCTTGGAGCATGTTGGAGAAGACTCAGCCCGCGACGGCTGAGTACGCAAGTGGGGAGAGTTGCCTTTAAAAGGAGGGTGACCCCCTTGGAAGGCAACCGTGTCTTCGCGCTCCCCTTATGCATCGTGTCTTTCCACCTTCCAAGCCCCCGGATGGGGAACAATCGCAGTTCTTTCGCCTTGTCGTTGGAGGAACGCAACTTCGCGGAAGTTGGTACCTTTCAACCATCGCTCGGCTTCAAGGATTTTCATCAGGCAGCCCGGCTGCATCCCCTCGCCGGTGGTCACCCAAGACGGTGACCACCAGCTCCTAGGTGGGGAGAAGCAAGCCGGGCTGCGGCCTCTGCCCCTCCCTCAGCTTCAAGGATGTTCATCATCAGTGCTGGGGAGGGGAGTGCGCCGAGTTGGGGTCGGTCTCCGCGTGGGTAGCGGCCCGCTCCTTCCCTCAGCGATCGGGGGGAAGGGCGTTCGCCGTTCGTGGCGCTGGCAGCTGCCGCGTGTCCGGCTCTCCGGTCCTTCGGTGCTGCTTCCGGTGCCACCTTCCGCCGCGGCAGCCGGAAGAGGTTTCTCCGCCGACGAGATAGTCGGTGCCGCCCGCGGACTGACCTCCAACTCTACGGCCTTCTGCTCGTCCTCTCCCCTCGAGTGGGGACGTAGGCGAGGGCCTTATGGCAGCAGCATCGGCCCTGAGGTCATCGCTGCTGCTGTTCGGCCGCTCGGAGCAGAAGTCGTTGTCGCTGCTGCTGGAGCGGGCGGCGGCGAGCCATCCGTCGGCCTTCTGTTGCTCCGCAGGCCCTCCAATCGTGGGGGGTTGTTCGTACCTGCGGTGGTGGAACCGGAGTTCCGTTTGTAATGGCACCTTGAGTGCCGGTGTCTGTTCATTGTGGCTGTCGGGGCATGAACATGTATGTATTTTTGGCTCGGAGCCGTGTTTTTTCCTCATTTTGAGCACTAGGACTCGCCTGTCGGCTATCTGAACCGCTTCACCAAGCGTGAGTTGCCTCGTGCGAAGGTGACGAGTGAGGTATCCGTATCCCGGAGGCGTAGGAGTCCCTTGGCTCGGTCGGCCTTGCTGCCCGAGGCTTCTCTTGCTTAGTTAAAGGAACCCTCGGTCGCTCTTCGATGAGCCGAAGCCGGAGGCAGCGGTGTTAGTGTGGACAGAAGCAGAGTTGGCTCGAAAAGAAGACTTCATCGGCCGGAGCCTGACCGGGTCGTCCACCGGCGGAACCGACGCTGGGGTTGAGTTGCCGAGGCCATGAGCCGGGCTGATGTCCTCGGGGGACAGCTGGCTGAGGCTTCGGGTCGGCCGAGCCGTCTGCTCGGGCCGGATTCCTGGAGGAGACCCTGGCGGCGATGGCCCGGGCGCGGTGCTGATGTCGTCCTTCGGAGCAGAGATCCTTCGACCGCGTTGCCGTCCGAGGCTCGGTCGGACTTCGCCGAAGGTGTAGTTGACGCCGAGGGTGCTGCTGCTCCCCCTCCGTCAAGGTCCGAGCCTGCAGGATCGGTTTATCTTGTAGTGCGCGTATGTTTTCTGCGGCCGCCGAGGCCCAAACATACTGTCGTTGTGTTGTAAAGCTGTGTTTCTTTTCCCCTTGTTTCGAGTATCAGGACTTATTTGACGGTAACAAAATTGTTTGTCCGAGCGAGAGTTACTTTTCACGGAAGGTGATGAGTGAGGTATCCGTATCCCGGAGGCGTAGGAGTCCCTCGGCTCGGTCAGCCTTGCCGCTTACATGCACTCTTACTCGTTCGTAGGATTCTGCTAACGATGTAGTCGAGAAGGCCCGAAAAATCGTTTCGATAGAAAGGTTTCCGAGCATTAAGACTTGTTCGGTCAGCGGAATCGCCTATCCGAGCGTGAGTTACTTATCGCAGAAGGTGACGAGTGAGGTATCCGTATCCCGGAGGCGTAGGAGTCCCTCGGCTCGGTCAGCCTTGGCTGCTTATGTGTACTCCGTCATTTTCGCGATCCCACTTTTGAAGTAGTCCGAAAGCACGAAAGACGTTCTGGCAGAAAAGACTTTTTTCGAGGAAAATTTTGACGCAGAGGGGGTTCCCCCCCTTCTAGCCCCCGAGGGAGGGTCGGGCTTTGCCAAGGCAAGGCTGACCCTTCCTTGATGATTAGACTTTGTGTGTAAACGAGGTGTATGAACGACTTGAAAGCATCTTAAGGGTAGAAGCGACGTAGCTGTCGGATGTTCCAAGCGTTGCTGTAGACCTCGCCTTGACTGTTGGTCAGCTTGTACGTCCCGGGCTTCAGAACCTTGGCGATGACGAACGGCCCTTCCCAGGGAGGCGTGAGCTTGTGCCACCCTCAGGCATCTTGTCGCAGCCGAAGCACCAAGTCGCCCACCTGGAGGTCTTGGGACTGAACCCTTCGGGCGTGGTAGCGTCACAGGGACTGCTGATACCGCGCCGAGTGTAGTAAGGCCATGTCCCGAGCCTCTTCCAGCTGGTCCAGTGAGTCTTCTCGGTTTGTTCGATTGCTTTGGTCGTCGTAGGCCCTCGCCCTTGGGGAACCGTATTCTAAGTCTGTGGGCAAGATGGCCTCGACCCCATAGACTAGAAAGAACGGTGTGAAGCCCGTGGCTCGACTCGGCGTCGTCCTCAGACTCCAGACCACCGAGGGGAGCTCCTTCATCCATCGCTTGCCGAACTTGTTGAGGCCGTTGTAGATCTGTGGCTTGAGTCCTTGCAGAATCATGTCGTTGGCACGCTCTACTTGCCCATTCGTCATGGGGTGAGCCATGGTAGCCCAGTCCACCCGGATGTGGTGATCCTCGTAGAAGTCCAGGAACTTTCTGCCGGTGAACTGGGTGTCGTTGTCGGTGATGATGGAGTTCGGGACCCCGAAACGATGGATGATGTTAGTGAAGAATGCCACCGCCTGTTCGGACCTGATGCTGTTCAGGGGCCGGACCTCGATCCACTTGGAGAATTTATCGATGGCGACCAGGAGGTGCGTGTAGCCCCCCGGGTGCCTTCTGCAAGGGGCCGACGAGGTCCAGACCCCATACAGCAAATGGCCAGGTGATGGGTATCGTCTATAAAGCCTGAGCGGGCAGGTGGGTCTGTCTTGCGTAGAATTGACACCCTTGGCAGGTGCGGACAATTCTAGTGGCGTCGGCCACCGCGGTCGGCCAATAGAAACCTTGTCGGAAGGCGTTTCCAATAAGGGCTCGGGGCGCTGCGTGGTGACCGCAAGCCCCCGAGTGTATTTCTTGTAAGAGCTCCTGGCCTTCGGTGATGGATATGCATCGCTGGAGGATGCCTGAGGGGCTGCGGTGGTAGAGCTCCTTCTCGTCCCCCAGCAATACGAACGACTTGGCGCGCCGCGCCAGTCGCCGAGCCTCGACTCGGTCGAGGGGCAGCTCTCCTCGGTTGAGATATTGCCGGTACGGGGTCTGCCAGTTTCGATTAGGCGTGACCCCGCTTCGCTCTTCCTCGACGCGCAGTGCCTCACCCTCGGGGGCCGAGGGTGCCTCGGGCTGGGCCGAGGGTGCCTCGGGCTGGGCCGAGGCCTTCTCGGGCTCGGGCGTGTCGTCGGTCTTGATTGAGGGCTGATGTAGGTCTCGGGAGAAGACGTCCGGGGGAACCATTGTTCGCCCCGAGGCTATCTTAGCCAGCTCGTCCGCAGTCTCGTTGTATCGTTGGGCGATGTGGTTGAGCTCGAGCCCGTAGAACTTGTCCTCCAGGCGCCGAACCTCATCGCAGTAGGCTTCCATCTTCGGGTCGCGGCAATGGGAGTTCTTCATGACTTGGTCAAGGACGAGCTGCGAGTCACCGCGAGCGTCGAGGCGTCGAACCCCTAGCTCGATGGCGATGCATAACCCGTTGACCAGAGCCTCGTACTCGGCCACATTGTTGGACACCGAGAAATGGAGGCGCAGCACGTAGCGTAGGTGCTTCCCGAGGGGCGAGATGAAGAGCAGGACCGCGCCTGCCCCTGTCTTCATCAGCGACCCGTCGAAAAACGTGATCCAGAGTTCCGGTTGGATCGGAGCTGTTGGGAGCTGGGTGTCGACCCATTCAGCCACAAAGTCCGCCAAGACTTGGGACTTGATGGCCTTCCGAGGAGCGAACGAGATTGTCTCGCCCATGATTTCCACCGCCCACTTTGCAATCCTACCCGAGGCCTCTCGGCACTGCATGATCTCCCCCAGGGGGAAGGATGACACCACAGTCACCGGATGAGACTCGAAGTAGTGTCGCAACTTCCGCCGCGTCAGGATCACCGCGTACAGCAGCTTCTAAATTTGTGGGTAGCGGATCTTGGTCTCGGACAATACCTCACTAATGAAGTAGACCGGCCTTTGGACGGGCAATGCATGCCCCTCTTCTCATCTCTTAACCACGATCGCGGCGCTGACCACCTGAGTGGTAGCGGCGACATAGATCCAGAGGGCTTCTCCGGCAGCGGGGGGCACCAAGATGGGCGCGTTCGTGAGGAGCGCCTTCAGGTTTCCGAGGGCTTCCTCGGCCTCAGGGGTCCAAGTGAAGCACTCGACCTTTCTTAAGAGGCGGTACAGGGGTAGACCTCTTTCGCCGAGGCGCGAGATGAAGCGGCTCAGAGCCGCAAGGCATCCCATGACCCTCTGTACGCCTTTCAAGTCCTTGATGGGCCCCATGTTGGTGATGGCCGCGATTTTCTCCGGGTTGGCCTCGATGCCCCGCTCGGAGACGATGAACCCCAAGAGCATGCCTCGGGGGACTCCGAAGACGCACTTCTCAGGATTGAGTTTTACGCCTTTCGCCTTGAGACACCGGAATGTCGCTTCAAGGTCGGAAAGGAGGTCGGAGGCTTTCCTCGTCTTGACTACGATGTCATCGACGTAAGCCTCGACCGTTCGACCAATGTGTTCGCCGAACACGTGGTTCATGCACCTTTGGTATGTCGCACCCGCATTCCTCAAACCAAACGGCATGGTAACATAGCAGTACATGCTGAAAGGTGTGATGAAAGAAGTCGCGAGCTGGTCGGACTCTTTCATCCTGATTTGGTGATACCCTGAGTAGGCATCAAGGAAAGACAGTGTTTCGCACCCAGCAGTGGAATCCACGATTTGATCGATGCGAGGCAGAGGGTAGGGAACCTTCAGACATGCTTTGTTTAGACCAGTGTAATCTACACACATCCGCCATTTTCCTCCTTTCTTTCTCACAAACACAGGGTTGGCAAGCCATTCGGGATGGAATACCTCTTTGATGAACCCTGCCGCCATTAGCTTGTGGATCTCCTCGCCTATGGCTCTGCGCTTTTCTTCGTCGAATCGGCGCAGAGGCTGCTTCACGGGTCGGGCTCCGGCTCGGATATCCAGCGAGTGCTCGGCGACATCCCTCGGTATGCCGGGCATGTTCGAGGGACTCCACGCGAAAACGTCGACGTTTGCACGGAGAAAGTCGACGAGCACTGCTTCCTATTTGGGGTCGAGCTCGGAGCCGACCCGGATCTGCTTGGAGGCGTCGTTGCTGGGATCGAGAGGGACGGACTTAACCGTCTCTGCTGGCTCGAAGTTGCCGGCATGGCACTTCACGTCTGGCGCCTCCTTGGAGAGGCTCTCCAGGTCGGCAATGAGGGCCTCGGATTCGGCGAGGGCCTCGGCGTACTCCACGCACTCCACGTCGCATTCGTACGCGTGTCGGTACGTGGGGCCGACGGTGATGACCCCGTTGGGGCCCGGCATCTTGAGCTTGAGGTAGGTGTAGTTGGGGACGGCCATGGACTTGGCGTAGCATGGCCTCCCCAGCACTGTGTGGTAGGTTCCTCGGAACCCGACCACCTCGAACGTGAGGGTTTCCCTTTGGAAGTTGGAGGGAGTCCCGAAGCAGACGGGTAGATCGAGTTGTCCGAGGGGCTGGACGTGCTTCCTGGGAATGATCCCATGAAAAGGCGCCGCGCCTGCCCGGACCGTGGACAGATCGATCCGCAGGAGCCCGAGGGTCTCGGCGTAGATGATGTTGAGGCTGCTGCCTCCGTCCATGAGAACCTTGGTGAGCCTGACGTTGCCGATGACGGGGTCGACAACGAGCGGGTATTTCCCCGGACTTGGCACGCAGTCAGGGTGGTCGCCCTGGTCGAAGGTGATGGGCTTGTCGGACCAGTCTAGGTAGACTGGCGCCGCCACCTTTACCGAGCAGACCTCCCGACGCTCTTGCTTGCGGTGCCGAGCCGAGGCGTTCGCCACTTGCCCACTGTAGATCATGAAGCAGTCGTGGACCTCGGGGAACTCCTCTGCCTTGTGAGCCTCCCTTTTGTCGTTGTTGTGGGCCCTGCCACCTTCCGCAGGTGGCCCGGCCTTGTGAAAGTGGCGTCGAAGCATGGCGCACTCCTCAAGGGTGTGCTTGATGGGCCCCTGATGATAGGGGCACGGCTCCTTGAGCATCTTATCGAAGAGATTGGCACCTCCGGGAGGTTTCCGAGGGTTCTTGTACTCAGCGGCGGCGACAAGGTTCGCGTCGGCGGCGTCGCATTTTGCTTGCGACTTCTTCTTGCCTTTCTTCTTGGTGCCGCGTTGAGTGGACGCCTCGGGGACATCTTCCGGCTGGTGGCCCTAGGGCTGCTTGTCCTTCCGAAAGATGGCCTCAACCGCCTCCTGGCCAGAGGCAAACTTGGTGGCGATGTCCATCAGCTCGCTCGCCCTGGTGGGGGTCTTGCGACCCAGCTTGCTCACCAGGTCGCGGTAGGTGGTGCCGGTGAGGAACGCGCCGATGACATCCGAGTCGGTGACGTTGTGCAGCTCGGTGCGCTGCTTCGAGAATCACCGGATGTAGTCCCGGAGAGACTCTCCCGGCTGCTGGTGGCAGCTTCGGAGATCCCAGGAGTTCCCAGGGCGCACGTACGTGCCCTGGAAGTTGCCGGCGAAGGCTTGGACCAGGTCGTCCCAGTTGGAGATCTACCCCGGAGGCAGGTGCTCCAGCCAGGCTCGAGCGGTGTCGGAGAGGAACAGGGGGAGGTTGCGGATGATGAGGTTGTCATCGTCCGTTCCACCTAGGTGGCATGCCAGCCGGTAGTCCGCGAGCCATAGTTCCGGCCTCGTCTCCCCCGAGTACTTTGTGATAGTAGTCGGGGTTCGGAACCGGGTCGGGAACGGCGCTCGTCGTATGGCCCAGCTGAAAGCCTGCGGACTGGGTGGTTCGGGCAAGGGACTTCGATCCTCCCCGCTGTCGTAGCGTCCCCCACGCCTGGGGTGGTAGCCTCGGCGCACCCTCTCGTCGAGGTGGGTTCGACGGTTGCGGTGGTGGTGCTCGTTGCCGAGGCGACCCGGGGCCGCAGGCGCTGTGTTGCGCGTGCGCCCGGTGTGGACCGAGGCTTCCCGCATGAATCGGGAATTCGCGGCGCGATGCTTCGAGGGGTACCCCTGCCTTCGAGAGGCAGAGCTTTCGGCCCGTCGGACCGCGGCATCCTCCAGGATATTTTTGAGCTCTCCCTGGATATGCCGCCCTTCGGTAGTTGATAGCTCCGGCATCGCGCGGAGAAGTATCGTTGTTGCAGCCAGGTTCTGGCCGACCCCACTGGAAGCCGGTGGCGGCCTTGCCCTGACATCGTCGGCGATGCGGTGCTGGATGCCCTAGGGTAGATGACGCGCTTCTCCGGCCGGAGGTTGGCCTACCCATTCCTGCCCGATGTCCCGGCGGAACGGCTCAAGTGTTCCTGCTCCCTCGTCGAGCCTGGCCTGCATCTCGCGGATTTGCTCGAGCTGTGAGTCTTGACCCCCCGCAGGGACTGGGACCACAGCTAGCTCCCGAAGGATGTCAACGCGAGGCGCAGGCCTAGGGGGATCACCGTTTTCCGGTATACCAAGATGGTTGCCTTCGCCGGGACCCCCTAGATCGACGTGGAAACATTCATGACTTGGGCCGCAGTCCTCGTCGCCGAAGCTGCGGCTACCGTCGGAACAATCGGAAAGGCAGTAGTCGCATGCGGTCATGAAGTCCCGCATAGCACTGGGGTTACCAAGTCCGGAGAAATTCCAACAAAAGTCGGGCTCGTCATTTTCCTCGGAACCCGAGGGCCCGTAGGTCGAGACGGCTGTCAGCCGGTCCCAGGGTGATCGCACACCGTACCCCGGAGGGTTTGGACACGCCTCTATGAAGGCTTCCACCGAAGCGAAGTCGCTTGGTGGGTCGAGGCTGAATCCAAAAGGCACGAGATGGGAATCGGTCGGTACCTCCTGGTCGACGGGCGGTGACGGAGTCTCGTCAGGGGCAGACTGCACCGTCGTCTCGGGTACGAGGGTGACGCCCAGCAAGTCCTTTGCGAGTGTGCTGGCGTCGTCCGTCCGCTTGGAGTTGGCGTGTTGCGGGGAAACGACGCTCGTCTTCGTCTCAGACGCGAGGTCGACGCTCGACGTGTCCCCCGTTGGGGCACTGGCGCCGTCGACTCGCTCGACAGCTGACGAGGTGCCGCCTCCCGCTTGGCCTTGGTTGCCCCGCCTCCTCCTCCGTCGGCGGGGGAGGCGACGGGACAAACCCGAATGTTGTTCTTCCGCCACGTGGGGAAGACGTCGTTGATTCCGCCGCCGGTGGGCGGGTTGTCGGCCGCCATTGTCATTGTCGCGCGGCGGAGGAAGGAGTATCATGTCGTAGCTGCCGTCGAGGGACATGAAATCAAGACTCCCCAAAACGGAGCACCGTCCCGGGTTGGAAAGGTTGCTGGAGACTACCCATCTGGAGCTTGACGGGAAGCTGTTCGTCAACACGCAGCAGGCCCCTACCTAGCGCGCCAACTGTCGACGTTTCGACCCGGGGGGGGGGTCCCTGGACCGACTAGTAAATTGTCGTCGCGTGTCCCAGCCCAGATGGGTCGGCGCGAGATGGAGCACGAAGGGGGGAAACGAGGAGACGGGCGTAAAGGGGAAACCCGCGGCCTTCGTGTTTGTCCTACGCCCAGGTTGGGTGCGCTTGCAGTAGGGGGTTACAAGTGTCCGCGTGGGAGGGAGCGAGAGGCTTGCACGCGCCGTCCCGTCCTCTCCGCGCGGCCAACCTTCTGTACGAGTGCCCTGGGCCTTCCTTTTATAGGCGTAAGGAGAGGGCCTAGGTGTACAATAGGAGATGTAGCAGGGTGCTAACGTGTCTAGCAGAGAGAAGCTAGTGCCCTAAGTACATGCCGTCGTGGCAGCCGGAGAGGTTTTGTGTAACACCCGGAATTTGGGGTATAAAATTTCTTTGCTCATATCCACAAATTCAAGTGTTATTCCTCTCATCTCATCTCCTCCAATCTCTTGTTTTCCCTTTTTTCTATAGAAGAAGAGTGGATATTTTCAAGTGTAGATGCAAGTATAATTTAATAGGTTAAACCTTAAGGGAAACAATGGTTGTTGCATCATGTTGGAAAACATTTATTTTGTTTGTTTGTTGTTTGATGAAGGGTTTGCTTGATCTTCCAATTGATCATTTGTTTGTGCATAGAGTTAAACTGAAATAAATAGAAAACAGAAAGAAAAGAGAAAAAAAAGGAAAAGTAGCCCAGCTCGGCCGGCCCAGCCGTCCCCCCCTTTCCCCTCTTCCCCCCCCCCCGCTCGGCCCACCGCGCCGCGGCCCATTCCAGCTTCCCCCCGTGTGCAGCCCAACCGGCAACGCGCCCAGCGCCAGCGCCGCGGCGGCCCAGCTCCCGCGCCAGCCCAGCGCCGCGCTCGGCTCCCTCCCGCGCGCGCGCACGCGCCTGCACCCGCTCGGCCCGCCGCGCCCCAGCCAAATTCCCGCCCGCGCGCGCGCAAGGCGGCCAGCCCAGCTAGCGCCAGCCCAGCTGGCCGCGCGAGCCAGCCCCCAGCTCGCCCAGGCCGCAGCCCAGGCCGCGCGCTCAGCCGCGCATAGCGCGCCCTGCTGCGCTCGCTCGCGTGGAGGACGCCCGCCGCCGCCGCCCAGCTCTGCGCCCACGTCCCGCGCGTATCGCGCGTGGGTAGTTCCACGTAGGTCGCTGTTCATCTTCCAAAAACCCGAACCGTCCGTATCCGTCGCGCAGTTTCTCGGCCACCAACGCTTTTCCTCGTCTCGTCTCTGCTCTCTGCGTCCCTGCACCGTCGGAGTGTCGCCCTCGCTCGCCGCACTCGCTGCGCAGCGAATCTCGCCATCACACCGCCGTCGAGCCCTCGTCCCGCTGCGGTCGTCCGCCGAGGTGAGCCCGCCCCGTCCTCTCTCTCCTTTCCCATTCTTCTTCCCCCGCCGTACGCGTCTGCTGCATACCCGTAGCCCCTCGTCGCGCTGTTTCTTTTCGCCGGCGAGACCTCGCTCAGTCGCTGCCCGGCGTCGCGGCCAGGGGACCTGCGCAGCGACTCGTCCCTGCCGCGGACTCCCCTCCGGCCATGCCGCGTAGTCCAAGCTCACCGCGCTCGCTGCACGCCCAGCACGCCCAACCGCGATTATATTTAGCGCCATTAGCAGCCGTTTGCCGTCGAACCTCGTCCCTGCGCGTCGCAGCTGTGTTGCTGCGTGCTCGCCGCTGCCCAGCTCGCCCCGGCCGTTCGTCTACCGTCGTCGTGCCTCGCTACGGTCACCTAGCGCATCGCGTACTCGTCAGTCTCGCGTGCGTAGTTTCGCACGTGATCACGGGTACCGCGCGCGCCGTCGTCGTTGTTTGTAGAGTCCTCGCGCTATTTCGCGCGTGTCGCGCACGCAGTTTGCGCGCAATAATTGTTTACTTTGTTATAATCGTCCGTACGCGTTAGTCAATTAGTTCTCGTATTAATCACCAATTAATTGATAATTCTTTTGTTATCTAAAATATCCCGCACAAGTGGTTCACGTCAACTAAATTGAACTTAGAAATATAATTGTCGCGTTTAAACGTAATATAGGTTGTTCGTCGTCGCATCATTTTTTTAGCCGCGGTTTGCTAATTATTTAATGTGTCGTGCGTCGCGCAACTAGTGCGCGCGCTCGCATTTGCTTGCGCGCAGTGCGTCGACGGGACTCCGTCTACGTTCGCCTACCCTTCGTCTACCCCTAGACGACTCTCGTCTACCCCCGTCTAACCCCGTGCGCGTTCGTGTCGTTCGCCATTGCCCGCGCGTCGCGCAATAAATCGTCGCGTGCTGTCCGCGCGCGTTGTGCGTGCTGTTCACACGTGTCGTCGTGCGTTTTACGCACGCTAATGACTCATCTCACCTAGAATAGCTCGCGCTAATTAAATATATATTTAAGCAACGGTTATTCGAACAATACACTAATCGGGACTAAGTAGTAATTTTACTCGGCATGTGATTATTGTCTGTTAATATGATTAAACCAAATTAAATATTATAATTCGCATTCGCTTAGTATACATGTGATATCTCTCGACCGTAGTATCCGTCGTCTCGGTTCCGTTCTCGCGTAGTCATAGATGCGAATTCTTTGTCGCGTGCATATTTATTTGATCTATACTGTTGTATGGTGTACTGTTTTCTACCATTTCAAGAATGTGGGCTGTATGTTTGCACTCGCGTAGATATCGGGCCATTCGTGGAGTCTGAGGGAATTGCAGGAGAAGACCCTGAGCAGCAGCAGCTTGGTGAAGGCAAGTGTCCTCTGACCTATTATGTCCCATTCACTTATAATTTATTGTCCCGCATTACTCAATTGAAATCTAAGGATTGACTAGCTTTCTATTTATCATATCCTTGTTTACCTTTGGGTTATCATGGTTAGCATTCTGCTATTGCTTTAACTTAATCAATGAACATGATGAGACTATTTATGATACTGTTATCCTGATGATGTTGATGATCTTGTGATACTCTAGGGGGCTCAGGCTGTTTCCTGAGTACCTCTCCGTAAGGACCTGTTCGTTGAGAGACCACCCGGGATAACAGTGCAACCATGAGGGTGGAATGGGGTGCCCTTAGCTAATTAATTAGAGGAACTAGAAGTGTAGTTGCTTCGCCGTCGTGCCGTCAATGGGGTCCAGGCACAGTGCTTGCTCTGCCGAGGCTGGGTGCCGAGGTTCTTTCGTTTTGCTTTTTAGTCGCCCTCCTGCGGGGAGAGGTACTGTGTTTATCAAACTGGAGAAACCTAACGGGCAGCTATGACCTCTAGGGAATCTTTGTAAAGGCTTCGTAGTGAATCCCTGGCCATTCACCTTGGGAGTGAATAAGGGTCTTGCAAGCCCGGGCTAGAGAGGGAATCACGGCTCATGGGGAAAGTGTGCGACCTCTGCAGAGGGTAGTGAAACTGGTATATCAGCCGTGCTCACGGTTAAGAGCAGCCTTGGGATCCTCTTTGATTAGAGATACAAATGGTTCGAGATACAATGGTTCTATTTATGATTTTGGTCCGATGATGATAATGTTGTTCCTCGATGAGGAAATGGTTCATGGGTTGGTTATTGCTAAAACCTGGCTTCACTAATAATAAATACCTGACCAACTAAAAGCAACTGCTTGAGCCTAACCCCACGTAAAGCTAGTCCACTTCAGCCAAACGGGACATTTGCTGAGTACGTTGATGTGTACTCATCCTTGCTTTACCACAAAACACCAGGTTGTCCACATTGTAACCACTGCTCAGGAGAAGGTGAAGCCGTGGAAGGAGACTTCCAGGAGTTCCAAGACTACGACGAATTCTAGGAGTGGGTTGGTGGCAACCCCCAGTCAGCTGCCTGTGAAGGCCTTATCTTTACTGCGTTTCGCTAGCACTTTGATTTAACTGTTAAGTTGATGACTATGTGGATGTCTATGACTCTGTGATGTAATAAGTTAACACTCTTTTAAGTTATTATTCGAGCAATGTGCGTTGATGTTCATTTATGTAACCGCTGTGTACGTGAGTTCTGATCCTGGCACGTACATAGTTCGCATTCGGTTTACCTTCTAAAACCGGGTGTGACATAAGTGGTATCAAAGCCGTGCTGACTGTAGGACCGCTGACCTAGAGTAGCACTGGTCGTACTAAGGACTATTGACCTTCCCTCTCACCTTGACCTCTGATGTTACTTCAAAAGTCGGTCACCTCGACCAACCCTATGTTTTACTACATATATATATACACTATATTATACCTTGTTAAAAATTTTTATCTTATTCTATCTATGGTTTATTCACTTGTCATATTAGTTCTGTTCTTACTCTTATGCTTACGGTGTCTTTTGTAGATGGCTCGACTTAGACACACTGCTCGTAAGTCGGTGATTCCTTTCCTGCCGTCTCGCCTTGCGGAGCGTCCCCTGCGCCGCACTGTGTCCGGTCAGTCGAGTCACCTGGAGAGACTGCACCACCGCCTGCGTGAGGAGCAGGAGCGCCAGCGTCAGCACAGGGAGCAGCAGGGCTCTTCCTCCCCGCCTGAGCAGGAGGTGGAGTCCGTGAGGCGTCGCTCCTCTGTTCCCCAGCTGGAGGCACCCCTTGCACCACCGCGGGACGCCCCGGCTATTGGAGGAGGTCCTGGAGGAGACCCCGACGACGACGACTCAGACCACAGCACGGAGTCCTCTGAGCCGCAGGAGGCGGAAGGATGGGTCGCCCGACCCATCACCCGTGACGCCGCTCGCGGTTGTCACTTCCACGACGCACTCGACACCTTGCTGCGCCAGGCTTTCGACCGGCACACCTGGTCGATCGAGTACCGTTGTGTAGTCTACCAACACAGTCGCGGGAGGTACCCGGACCGCTGGGAGGCTACCTGCCTAGTTCGCCGTCCGGAGGATGACCTCCGGGGTGCAGAGGCCGTTTCGGAGCACTACTCCATCTCCGAGAGGGACACTGCAGAGGCGGCTATGCAGGATGCAGCACGGCGTGCACTCTCCCAGTACTGTTCCTTGTTCGGTGGGGTGGCCGACGGTCTTAACCTTAGGTACTACCCCCGCCGTCCTACTGGCAGCACCGAGAGTGTGGTTGTCTCACCTGTTGGTGAGGGTAACCCTAGGTTGAGCAGCACAGTCAACCTAGTCGCTGTGCTTAACACTGAGCTGGATCACTCTCTGGACGAGCTGAGCAGGGCTCGAACGGAGATTGCTGAGTTGCGTGCTGAGCTAGCAGAGCGCCGCCACCAGTAGGGTGGTTCTCCCGCTCCTGCTGGGACTCAGCACCCATACCGCTCGCCGCCACGTGGTCACCACACTTATGGTTCCCCTGCCTGTAAGACCAGGATAGATCTGGATCCTTAGATCGTTAGCGTCGGAGTTTGTAATAATCCTTAAGTCAGATGTCTCAGTCTTAGGTAGTCAGTTTAGTTTGCTTATCAGTTGCTTCCATTTAGTTTAGTTTGCATATCAGTTGCTTACATGCTTGTTATGATGAACTTGTGCTGGATTTGAATCTTTGTAATGACTGTTGCCAACCTGTGGGGTTCCCCTGCAGTTTGGCTTAGCTAGTAATGTTAATGAAGTCAGCTGTTTAGTTGGGAAACCATTTACTTCTACTTTCCTTTTTATCTGAGAAGCTGTGTTGGATCATAATGAGGATCAGTGAAGCTCTTTTGTTCACTCGGTGTCATGAAGAATTCTGTATACTCTCTTTTCTTATGCTGAAGGATTGTAAGATCAATGCTGATGTATGAATGTCTTCCACAGATGTCTGACAACAGGCGCCGATGCAACAGGCGTGCTCAGCAAGAGCAGCGTGCCCAGCAGGAGGAACATCAGAGGCAGCCTCCCCCGCCACCCCCGATGTCAGTGGAGCAGATGTTCTTGATGCAGACTCAGGCAGTGCAGGCTATTGGGCAGACTCTGGCAGCCATGCAGCAGGCTCAACAGCAACCCCAACCCCAGTTGCAAGTGCAGATGCCCCAGATGCCACGGGATAAGCGTGGCGAGTTCATGAGAGGGCACCCTCCTACCTTCGCCCATTCTGCTGACCCCATGGATGCAGAAGACTGGTTGCGTGCAGTGGAAAGGGAACTGCGCACCGCCCAATGTGACGACAGGGAGAAGGTCCTGTATGGTCCCCGCCAGCTAAGGGGAGCAGCCCAGTCCTGGTGGGAGTCCTACCTCGCTACCCATGCTGACCCCGAAGCTATCACTTGGGAGGAATTCAGCGAGAGTTTCCGTCGGTACCATGTTCCAGAGGGACTAATGATCGTGAAGAAAGAGGAGTTCTTGGCTCTGAGGCAGGGACCCCTGTCTGTTAGTGAATACAGGGACAAGTTTCTGCAGCTATCTCGTTATGCACCTGAAGACGTCAACACTGATGCTAAAAGGCAGTACAGGTTCATGAGGGGTTTGGTGGATCCCCTGCACTACCAGCTGATGAACCACACCTTCCCCACCTTCCGGCACCTGATCGATAGGGCGATCATGACCGAGAGAAAGCACAAGGATATGGAAGATCGGAAGCGCAAGATGAACGGACCACAGTCCGGGAGCATCAGCCGTCCCCGCTTCTCAGGCAGTTCATCTCAGCAAGGCAAGCATGGTCACCCACAGGGATATCAGAATCAGAATCAACGTCCGCATCAGCAGTAGTTTCAGAGGCAGTATCCACAGCAGCAGCAGTATCGTCAGAACAACCATCAGGGAGGTAACCAGTATCAGAGGCAGAACAACCAGGCACCTCGCCTTCCTGCCCCAGCAGCAAATCAGAGCAACCAAGCAGCCCCAGCACAAGGTGGAGGCAGAGGATGTTTCCACTGTGGAGAACAAGGCCACTGGGCGATGCATTGCCCAAAGAAGATGGCGCAGCAGCAGACCAACCCCAATGCTCCAACGAGGCAAGGTGTACTGCAACAGGCAGCAGGTAATCGTGGCCAAGCGTACAACCGTGGGAAGGTGAACCACTTGGAGGCCGAAGCAATCCTAGAGGCACCAGATGTGGCAGTAGGTATGTTCTCAGTCGAATCTCATTCCGCAAAAGTGCTATTTGATACTGGTGCAACTCATTCATTTGTCACTGCAATATGGGTAGAAATGCATAACATCTCAGTAGAGGCAATGATGCCGCCCATGAGGATTAATTCGGTTGGTGGTAAAGTGCAAGCAGATAGAATATGCTCGAATATAAGGGTGGAAATAAGGGGGATAGGGTTCCCCAGTGACCTAATAGTAATAGACACCCTTGGAGTAGATGTCATCCTAGGGATGAATTGGTTAATGAAATATGAAGCGAATGTTAGCTGCGACAAGAGGACCGTAACATTGAAGTCCCCATCCGGAGAGGAGGTAGTGGTTGAGCTAAGGATGCCTAAATCAGCGGAGGGAGATTGTCACCAGATTTCAGTTGATAGTAAGGAGCCCAACCCGCTCGAGGCTATCAAGGTTGTGTCAGACTTTCCGGATGTGTTTCCCGAGGAGCTAACGGGCATGCCACCCGAGAGAAAAGTCGAATTTGCCATAGAGCTTATTCCTGGTACCGCCCCCATTTCCAAAAGAGCCTATCGAGTGTCTGGACCAGAATTGGTGGAACTCAAGAAGCAGATCGATGAGCTGTTAGAAAAGGGTTACATCAGACCAAGCACCTCGCCTTGGGCCGCTCCAGTATTGTTTGTAGAGAAGAAAGATGGTACCAAAAGGATGTGCATAGATTACAGAGCCCTGAATGAAGTCACTATTAAGAACAAGTACCCTCTGCCGAGAATAGAAGATCTGTTTGACCAACTCAGAGGTGCCAGCGTATTCTCGAAGATAGATCTGAGGTCAGGCTACCATCAACTCAGAATCCGACCCTCGGACATACCGAAGACAGCATTCATCACCAAGTATGGGTTATATGAGTATACAGTTATGTCCTTTGGTTTGACAAATGCACCAGCCTTCTTTATGTATCTGATGAACAGTGTGTTCATGGACTACCTAGACAAGTTTGTGGTAGTGTTCATCGACGACATTCTCATATATTCCAAAAGTGAGGAAGAACATGTGGAGCATTTGAAGATGGTATTGCAAAGGCTACGAGAACATCAGTTGTATGCCAAGCTGAGTAAATGCGAGTTCTGGATTCATGAAGTCTTGTTTCTAGGTCACATCATAAACCAAGATGGGTTAGCTGTGGATCCAAAGAAAGTAGCAGATATCCTGAATTGGAAGGCACCGAAGGATGTTCGTGGGATCAAGAGCTTCATTGGAATGGCCGGATACTATAGGCGTTTCATTGAAGGCTTTTCAAAGATTGCTAGACCAATGACAGCGTTGCTAGCGAAGAAAGTTGAGTTTAAGTGGACCCAAAAGTGTCAGGAAGCATTTGAAGAACTGAAGAATAGATTGACCACGGCACCGGTGTTAGTTCTGCCTGATGTTCACAAGCCATTCTCGGTGTACTGCGATGCTTCTTACACCGGATTGGGATGTGTGCTAATGCAAGAAGGAAGAGTTGTAGCATACTCATCTCGACAGCTGAAGATTCATGAGAAAAATTAACCCACACACGACCTAGAGTTGGCAGCAGTGGTTCATGCTCTGAAGACATGGAGACATTACTTGTATGGACAGAAGTGCGACATCTACACAGATCACAAGAGTCTGAAATACATATTCACCCAGTCAGAGTTAAACATGAGGCAGCGAAGATGGTTGGAATTGATCAAAGACTACGAGTTGGAGATACATTACCATCCAGGTAAAGCCAATGTTGTCGCAGATGCTCTGAGCAGGAAGAGTCAAGTCAATATGATGGCTACGTACCCAATACCATATGAGTTAGCCAAGGAGTTCGACAGACTGAGTCTCGGTTTCCTGAACAGTACGCAAGGAGTAACAGTGGAATTAGAGCCCACCCTAGAGCGGGAGATCAAAGAAGGGCAGAAGGATGATGAAAACATCAACAATATCCGGCAGCTGATCTTAGAAGGAAGAGGCAAAGACTTTCGAGAGGATGAAGATGGAGTAATATGGTTCAAGGACCGATTGTGTGTTCCTGACATCAAACCTATTCGGGAGCTGATCCTAAAGGAAGCTCATGAGACAGCCTACTCCATACACCCTGGAAGTGAAAAGATGTATCAGGATTTAAAAAGGAGATTTTGGTGGTATGGCATGAAAAGAGAAATCACAGAATATGTCGCCATCTGTGATAGCTGTCAAAGAACCAAAGCAGAGCATCAAAGGCCCGCTGGACTGTTGCAGCCATTGCAGATCCCTCAGTGGAAGTGGGATGAGATCGGGATGGATTTCATAGTTGGCCTACCTCGTACCCGGGCCGGCTATGATTCCATCTGGGTGGTTGTGGACCGCTTAACAAAGGTAGCCCATTTTATACCTGTGAAGACAACGTACACCGGAGCAGTGTTAGCTGAGTTATACATGTCTCGAATAGTCTGCCTTCATGGTGTGCCGAAGAAGATAGTGTCAGATCGAGGAACACAGTTTACCTCTCATTTTTGGCAGCAGCTACAAGAAGCTTTGGGCACGCATTTGAACTTCAGCTCAGCTTATCACCCGCAGACAGACGGTCAGACTGAAAGAACTAATCAGATCCTAGAAGATATGTTGAGAGCCTGTGCGTTGCAAGACAAGTCAGGATGGGACAAAAGGTTACCTTATGCGGAATTCTCCTACAACAATAGTTACCAGGCCAGCTTGAAGATGTCACCGTTTCAGGCACTCTATGGACGGAGTTGTAGGACTCCGCTGCATTGGGACCAGCCTGGAGAGAGACAGGTGTTTGGCCCCGACATTTTGCTTGAAGCCGAAGAGAATATCAAAATGGTTCGGGAGAATCTGAAGATAGCACAATCAAGGCAGCGAAGCTATGCTGACAGAAGGAGAAGAGAACTGAGTTTTGAAGTGGGAGATTACGTTTATCTGAAGGTGTCGCCTATCAGAGGAGTCAGAAGGTTCGGAGTCAAGGGCAAGTTAGCACCCCGGTACGTTGGACCATATCAGATTCAAGCAAAGCGTGGAGAAGTGGCCTACCAGCTCAACCTACCAGAAAGTTTGTCGGCAGTGCACAATGTGTTCCATGTGTCCCAATTGAAGAAGTGTCTGCGAGTACCAGAAGAACAGTTGCCAGTGGAGGACTTGGAAGTCCAAGAGGATCTGACCTACATAGAGAAGCCAACGCAGATTTTGGAGTTTGCAGACCGAGTCACCCGGAGGAACACCATCAGAATGTGCAAAGTCAGATGGGGCCACCACTCTGAGGAGGAAGCAACCTGGGAGCGAGAAGATGATCTGAAAGCCAAATACCCCGAACTCTTTGCTGACCAACCTTGAATCTCGGGGCGAGATTCTTTTAAGGGGGATAGGTTTGTAACACCCGGAATTTGGGGTATAAAATTTCTTTGCTCATATCCACAAATTCAAGTGTTATTCCTCTCATCTCATCTCCTCCAATCTCTTGTTTTCCCTTTTTTCTATAGAAGAAGAGTGGATATTTTCAAGTGTAGATGCAAGTATAATTTAATAGGTTAAACCTTAAGGGAAACAATGGTTGTTGCATCATGTTGGAAAACATTTATTTTGTTTGTTTGTTGTTTGATGAAGGGTTTGCTTGATCTTCCAATTGATCATTTGTTTGTGCATAGAGTTAAACTGAAATAAATAGAAAACAGAAAGAAAAGAGAAAGAAAAAGGAAAAGGAAAAGTAGCCCAGCCCCCCTCCCTGGCCCAGCTCGGCCGGCCCAGCCGTCCCCCCTTTCCCCTCTTTCCCCCCCCGCTCGGCCCACCGCGCCGCGGCCCATTCCAGCTTCCCCCCGTGTGCAGCCCAACCGGCAGCGCGCCCAGCGCCAGCGCCGCGGCGACCCAGCTCCCGCGCCAGCCCAGCGCCGCGCTCGGCTCCCTCCCGCGCGCGCGCACGCGCCTGCACCCGCTCGGCCCGCCGCGCCCCAGCCAAATTCCCGCCCGCGCGCGCGCAAGGCGGCCAGCCCAGCTAGTGCCAGCCCAGCTGGCCGCGCGAGCCAGCCCCCAGCTCGCCCAGGCCGCAGCCCAGGCCGCGCGCTCAGCCGCGCGTAGCGCGCCCTGCTGCGCTCACTCGCGTGGAGGACGCCCGCCGCCGCCGCCCAGCTCTGCGCCCACGTCCCGCGCGTATCGCGCGTGGGTAGTTCCACGTAGGTCGCTGTTCATCTTCCAAAAACCCGAACCGTCCGTATCCGTCGCGCAGTTTCTCGGCCACCAACGCTTCTCCTCGTCTCGTCTCTACTCTCTGCGTCCCTGCACCGTCGGAGTGTCGCCCTCGCTCGCCGCACTCGCTGCGCAGCGAATCTCGCCATCACACCGCCGTCGAGCCCTCGTCCCGCTGCGGTCGTCCGCCGAGGTGAGCCCGCCCCGTCCTCTCTCTCCTTTCCCATTCTTCTTCCCCCGCCGTACGCGTCTGCTGCATACCCGTAGCCCCTCGTCGCGCTGTTTCTTTTCGCCGGCGAGACCTCGCTTAGTCGCTGCCCGGCGTCGCGGCCAGGGGACCTGCGCAGCGACTCGTCCCTGCCGCGGACTCCCCTCCGGCCATGCCGCGCAGTCCAAGCTCGCCGCGCTCGCTGCACGCCCAGCACGCCCAACCGCGATTATATTTAGCGCCGTTAGCAGCCGTTTGCCGTCGAACCTCGTCCCTGCGCGTCGCAGCTGTGTTGCTGCGTGCTCGCCGCTGCCCAGCTCGCCCCGGCCGTTCGTCTACCGTCGCCGTGCCTCGCTACGGTCACCTAGCGCATCGCGTACTCGTCAGTCTCGCGTGCGTAGTTTCGCACGTGATCACGGGTACCGCGCGCGCCGTCGTCGTTGTTTGTAGAGTCCTCGCGCTATTTCGCGCGTGTCGCGCACGCAGTTTGCGCGCAATAATTGTTTACTTTGTTATAATCGTCCGTACGCGTTAGTCAATTAGTTCTCGTATTAATCACCAATTAATTGATAATTCTTTTGTTATCTAAAATATCCCGCACAAGTGGTTCACGTCAACTAAATTGAACTTAGAAATATAATTGTCGCGTTTAAACGTAATATAGGTTGTTCGTCGTCGCATCATTTTTTTAGCCGCGATTTGCTAATTATTTAATGTGTCGTGCGTCGCGCAACTAGTGCGCGCGCTCGCATTTGCTTGCGCGCAGTGCGTCGACGGGACTCCGTCTACGTTCGCCTACCCTTCGTCTACCCCTAGACGACTCTCGTCTACCCCCGTCTAACCCCGTGCGCGTTCGTGTCGTTCGCCATCGCCCGCGCGTCGTGCAATAAATTGTCGCGTGCTGTCCGCGCGCGTTGTGCGTGCTGTTCACACGTGTCGTCGTGCGTTTTACGCACGCTAATGACTCATCTCACCTAGAATAGCTCGCGCTAATTAAATATATATTTAAGCAACGGTTATTCGAACAATACACTAATCGGGACTAAGTAGTAATTTTACTCGGCATGTGATTATTGTCTGTTAATATGATTAAACCAAATTAAATATTATAATTCGCATTCGCTTAGTATACATGTGATATCTCTCGACCGTAGTATCCGTCGTCTCGGTTCCGTTCTCGCGTAGTCGTAGATGCGAATTCTTTGTCGCGTGCATATTTATTTGATCTATACTGTTGTATGGTGTACTGTTTTCTACCATTTCAAGAATGTGGGTTGTATGTTTGCACTCGCGTAGATATCGGGCCGTTCGTGGAGTCTGAGGGAATTGCAGGAGAAGACCCTGAGCAGCAGCAGCTTGGTGAAGGCAAGTGTCCTCTGACCTATTATGTCCCATTCACTTATAATTTATTGTCCCGCATTACTCAATTGAAATCTAAGGATTGACTAGCTTTCTATTTATCATATCCTTGTTTACCTTTGGGTTATCATGGTTAGCATTCTGCTATTGCTTTAACTTAATCAATGAACATGATGAGACTATTTATGATACTGTTATCCTGATGATGTTGATGATCTTGTGATACTCTAGGGGGCTCAGGCTGTTTCCTGAGTACCTCTCCGTAAGGACCTGTTCGTTGAGAGACCACCCGGGATAACAGTGCAACCATGAGGGTGGAATGGGGTGCCCTTAGCTAATTAATTAGAGGAACTAGAAGTGTAGTTGCTTCGCCGTCGTGCCGTCAATGGGGTCCAGGCACAGTGCTTGCTCTGCCGAGGCTGGGTGCCGAGGTTCTTTCGTTTTGCTTTTTAGTCGCCCTCCTGCGGGGAGAGGTACTGTGTTTATCAAACTGGAGAAACCTAACGGGCAGCTATGACCTCTAGGGAATCTTTGTAAAGGCTTCGTAGTGAATCCCTGGCCATTCACCTTGGGAGTGAATAAGGGTCTTGCAAGCCCGGGCTAGAGAGGGAATCACGGCTCATGGGGAAAGTGTGCGACCTCTGCAGAGGGTAGTGAAACTGGTATATCAGCCGTGCTCACGGTTAAGAGCAGCCTTGGGATCCTCTTTGATTAGAGATACAAATGGTTCGAGATACAATGGTTCTATTTATGATTTTGGTCCGATGATGATAATGTTGTTCCTCGATGAGGAAATGGTTCATGGGTTGGTTATTGCTAAAACCTGGCTTCACTAATAATAAATACCTGACCAACTAAAAGCAACTGCTTGAGCCTAACCCCACGTAAAGCTAGTCCACTTCAGCCAAACGGGACATTTGCTGAGTACGTTGATGTGTACTCATCCTTGCTTTACCACAAAACACCAGGTTGTCCACATTGTAACCACTGCTCAGGAGAAGGTGAAGCCGTGGAAGGAGACTTCTAGGAGTTCCAAGACTACGACGAATTCTAGGAGTGGGTTGGCGGCAACCCCCAGTCAGCTGCCTGTGAAGGCCTTATCTTTACTGCGTTTCGCTAGCACTTTGATTTAACTGTTAAGTTGATGACTATGTGGATGTCTATGACTCTGTGATGTAATAAGTTAACACTCTTTTAAGTTATTATTCGAGCAATGTGCGTTGATGTTCATTTATGTAACCACTGTGTACGTGAGTTCTGATCCTGGCACGTACATAGTTCGCATTCGGTTTACCTTCTAAAACCGGGTGTGACATTTTGGCACCCTGTTCATGTGATGTCGTGGCCGTCGGAGGAGCGCTGGAGCCTTACGGAAGGACAGCTGTCGGGGCTGTCGAGTCCTTGCTGACGTCTCCTTGCTTCCGTAAGGGGCTGATAGCCGCCGTCGTCACGGAGCACACGGGGCGCCATCATTATTTGTTTACCGGGGCGAGCCAGATGGGACGCCGGTCTTGTTCCCTGTAGCCTGAGCTAGCTAGGGGTAGGGTAATGATGGCTCCCCCTGTGACGTGGTTGGTCCGAGCCCTGGGTCGGGTGAGACGGTGGCTCCTCCGAGGTTGGGGTCGAGTCTGTCCTCCGAGGTCGAGGTCGAGTTCGAGCCCTGGGGTCGGGCGAGGCGGAGTCCGTCGTCTTTCGGGGCCGAGGCCGAGTCCGAGCCCTGGGGTTGGGCGAGGCGGAGTTCGTCGTCCTCTAGGGCCGAGGCTGAGTCCGAGCCCTGGGGTCGGGCGAGGCGGAGTTCGTCGTCTTCCAGGGCCGAGCCCGAGTCCGAGCCCTGGGGTCGGGCGAGGCGGAGTTCGTCGTCTTCCGGGGCCGAGCCCGAGTCCGAGCCCTGGGGTCGGGCGAGGCGGAGTTCGTCATCTTCCGGGGCCAAGCCCGAGCCCGAGCCCTGAGGTCGGGCGAGGCGGAGCTTCCTATGGCGCCCGAGGTCGGACTTGGCCGCTGTCAGCCTCACTCTGTCGAGTGGCACAGCAGTCGGAGCGACGCGGGCGGCGCTGTCTTCTTGTCAGGCTGGTCAGTGGAGCGGCGAAGTGACTGCGGTCACTTCGACTCAGTCGACTGAAGGGCGTGCGTCAGGATAAGGTGTCAGGCCACCTTTGCATTAAATGCTCCTGCGATACGGTCGGTTGGCATGGCGATCTGGTCAAGGTTGCTTCTCGGCGAAGACTGGGCCTCGAGCGAGCCGAAGGTGTGTCCGTTGCTTGAGGGGGCCCTCGGGCGAGACATGAATCCTCTAGGGTCGGCTGCCCTTGCCCGAGGCTGGGCTTGGGCGAGGCGAGATCGTGTCCCTTGAGTGGACCGAGCCTTGACTTAATCGCACCCATCAGGCCTTTGCAGCTTTGTGCTGATGGGGGTTACCAGCTGAGATTAGGAGTCTTGGGGGTACCCCTAATTATGGTCCCCGACACACCCCTTCGTCTCCTTTCCGCAAGGAGGAAGGGGGGGAAAGCACCATGTTACCCACGGAGGGCACCGAACACGGTGTTTCCAGTGAGTTGCTAACGGGTGATCCGAGTGGACGCCCGAGCCCCGTTCGATAAGGGTCGGCTAGTGGCCCAGAGGCGCGCTCCAAAAGTACCTGCGGGTTATTTGCTGGACCCGGACCCATTCGATAGGGTCCGAGGGCTCGACACCTCCCTCCGGTGGGATTCCATTACAAATCGTTCCCGCTGGTCTCGGAAATGTCCTAGGGTACCTCGAGAGCGTAGCCCGAGCCTCGTCCATGTAACAGACGTACCCAGGGTCATCCCTGACTCTGCGTGCTCTAGGGCGGCTGTCGAACCCTTCCGAGGGGCCAGCCTTCGAACCCCCGATCAGTAATGGGCTCGGAGCCCGAGTGCTCTGGGGCGGTTGCCGAACCCCGGAGGGTGCAACCTTCGAACCCTTGATCAGTAGGAGGGCTCGGGGCCCGTTTCCTTCACTGAGAAGGATCCTTTTTCGAAATATCCCCTTGCCCGGTCCCTGTGGCAAGAGAGAGAGAGAGGAAAAGAAAAAAGGATATGAATTTAAATAATGTAGCACACCTTTTTTGACGCGGTCATCATGACGGAGGTGAAACGGTGCCCGCTTCGCCTGCCGGAGGTGTCGCTTGCCCTGCCAAGGAGTTAATGCGACGGGACGGGCGATTCGCGGGGCGTCTGTTGCGCGTGCGCGAGCCATTCGAGGAACAGAAAAACCATTTCACCTTTGAGTTTGAATTTCGCGACGGGTTCGGGCGAAGTTTTGGGTGGATCTCGCCCGGGCCTTTATATACCCGGAAGGGGGCCGACAGTGGTTCTTTACCCTGCCATCTGCGCTTGCCTTCTGCTTTAGTTTCCGCAACCTAAGAGAATAGCCAGAGAAGAGAAAACTGCGCACCTCATCCCCTCCGCCTCCACCACCTCCATTCGGCGATGGCTGACAAGGTGACCGTCGTTCCGCCGCGTGACCCGTGGCCTTTTTCCACCGTTGCTGTGGAGGATCTGGAGGCCCTTGTTGCTGATGGTTTGTGAAAGGGAATTAGGCTTTCACCTAGTTCCCAAATAATTTTGGTGGTTGAATTGCCCAACGCAAATCTTTGGACTAACTAGTTTGCCCAAGTGTATAGATTATACAGGTGTTAAAGGTTCACACTCAGCCAATAAAAAGACCAAGTTTTGGATTCAACAAAGGAGCAAAAGGGGCAACCGAAGGCACCCCTGGTCTGGCGCACCGGACTGTCCGGTGCGCCACCGGACATGTCCGGTGCACCAGGGGGACTCAGGCTCAAACTCGCCACCTTCGGGAATTCTCAGAGGCGACTCGGCTATAATTCACCGGACTGTCCGGTGTACACCGGACAGTGTCCGGTGCGCCAAGGGAGGTCGGCCTCAGGAACTCGCCAGCTTCGGGAAAAGCCAACGGCTCGTCCACTATAATTCACCGGACTGTCCGGTGTACACCGGACTGTCCGGTGCGACTCCGGAGCAACGGTCATCTCCGCGCCAACGGCTCTCTGCCGCGCATTTAATGCGCGCTCTGCGCGCGCAGGAGTCAGAGTCGCCCATGCTGGCACACCGGACAGCAAACAGTACCTGTCCGGTGTGCACCGGACACCCAGGCGGGCCCACAAGTCAGAAGCTCCAACGGTCAGAATCCAACGGCAGTGGTGACGTGGCAGGGGGC
Organism: Zea mays; assembly: GCF_902167145.1. Lineage (NCBI taxonomy): Eukaryota > Viridiplantae > Streptophyta > Magnoliopsida > Poales > Poaceae > Zea > Zea mays. The sequence goes on from NC_050103.1 coordinate 10,477,490, forward strand.
ACCGGACTGTCCGGTGTGCACCGGACTGTCCGGTGCGCCATCGAACAGGCAGCCTTCCAACGGCCACTTTTGGTGGTTGGGGCTATAAATACCCCAACCACCCCACCATTCATTGCATCCAAGTTTTCCCACTTCTCAACCACTTACAAGAGCTAGGCATTCAATTCTAGACACATTCAAAGAGATCAAATCCTCTCCAATTCCACACAAAACCCTAGTGACTAGTGAGAGTGATTTGCCGTGTTCATTTGAGCTCTTGCGCTTGGATTGCTTCTTTTCTTTCTCACTTGTTCTTGTGATCAAAACTCCATTGTAATCAAGGCAAGAGGCACCAATTGTGTGGTGGCCCTTGCGGGGAAGTTTTGTTCCCGGCTTTGATTTGAGAAGAGAAGCTCACTCGGTCTGAGAGACCGTTTGAGAGAGGGAAGGGTTGAAAGAGACCCGGCCTTTGTGGCCTCCTCAACGGGGAGTAGGTTTGAGAGAACCGAACCTCGGTAAAACAAATCCGTGTGTCACACTTCATTATTTGCTCGTGATTTGTTTTGCGCCCTCTCTCGCGGACTCGTTTATATTTCTAACGCTAACCCGGCTTGTAGTTGTGTTTATATTTGTAAATTTCAGTTTCGCCCTATTCACCCCCCCCCTCTAGGCGTTTATCAATTGGTATCAGAGCCCGGTGCTTCATTAGAGCCTAACCGCTCGAAGTGATGTCGGGAGATCACGCCAAGAAGGAGATGGAGACCGGCGAAAAGCCCACTACAAGCCACGGGAGCACTTCATCGGAAGAGTCCCGCACCAAAAGGAGGGAGAAGAAGAAGAGCTCCTCCAACAAAGGGAAGGAGAAGAAATCTTCTTCTCACCACAAAGAGAAGAAGGAAAAATCTTCTTCCCACAAGCCGCATCGGAAAGGCGACAAGCACAAGAGGATGAGGAAGGTGGTCTACTACGAGACCGACACTTCATCAACTTCTACCTCCGACTCCGATGCGCCCTCCGTCACTTCTAAGCGCCAAGAGCGCAAGAAGTATAGTAAGATCCCCCTACGCTACCCTCGCATTTCCAAACATACACCTTTACTTTCCGTCCCATTAGGCAAACCACCAACTTTTGATGGTGAAGATTACGCTAGGTGGAGCGATTTAATGCGATTTCATCTAACCTCGCTCCACAAAAGCATATGGGATGTTGTTGAGTTTGGCGCGCAGGTACCATCCGTAGGGGATGAGGACTATGATGAGGATGAGGTGGCCCAAATCGAGCACTTCAACTCTCAAGCAACAACAATACTCCTCGCCTCTCTAAGTAGAGAGGAGTATAACAAAGTACAAGGGTTGAAGAGCGCCAAGGAGATTTGGGATGTACTCAAAACCGCGCACGAGGGAGACGAGCTCACCAAGATCACCAAGCGGGAAACGATCGAGGGGGAGCTCGGTCGGTTCCGGCTTCACAAAGGAGAGGAGCCACAACACATGTACAACCGGCTCAAGACTTTGGTGAACCAAGTGCGCAACCTCGGGAGCAAGAAGTGGGACGATCACGCTGTGGTAAATGTTATTTTAAGATCTCTCATTTTTCTTAATCCCACTCAAGTTCAATTGATTCGTGGTAACCCTAGATATACTAAAATGACCCCCGAGGAAGTTATCGGGCATTTTGTAAGTTTTGAGTGCATGATAGAAGGCTCGAGGAAAATCAACGAGCTTGGCGACTCATCCGAAGCCCAACCCGTTGCATTCAAGGCAACGGAGGAGAAGAAGGAGGAGTCTACACCAAGTCGACAACCAATCGATGCCTCCAAGCTCGACAATGAGGAAATGGCGCTCGTCATCAAGAGCTTCCGCCAAATCCTCAAACAAAGGAGGGGGAAAGACTACAAGTCCCGCTCCAAGAAGGTGTGCTACAAATGTGGTAAGCCCGGTCATTTTATTGCTAAATGTCCTATATCTAGTGACAGTGACCGAGGCAACGACAAGAAGGGGAGAAGAAAGGAGAAGAAGAGGTACTACAAGAAGAAGGGCGGCGATGCCCATGTTTGTCGCGAGTGGGACTCCGACGAGAGCTCAAGCGACTCCTCCGACGACGAGGACGCCGCCAACATCGCCGTCACCAAAGGACTCCTCTTCCCCAACGTCGGCCACAAGTGCCTCATGGCAAAGGACGGCAAAAAGAAGGTTAAATCTAAATCCTCCACTAAATATGAATCCTCTAGTGATGACAATGCTAGTGATGAGGAAGATAATTTGCGTTCCCTTTTTGCCAACCTTAACATAGCTCAAAAAGAAAAATTAAATGAATTAGTTAGTGCTATTCATGAAAAGGATGACCTTTTGGATTCCCAAGAGGATTGTCTAATTAAAGAAAACAAAAAACATGTTAAGGTTAAAAAGGCTTATGCTCTAGAAGTAGAAAAATGTGAAAAATTATCTAGTGAGCTAAGCACTTGCCGTGAGATGATTGACAACCTTAGGAATGAAAATGCTATTTTAAATGCTAAGGTTGATTCACATGTTTGTAATGTTTCAATTCCCAATCTTAGAAATGATAATGTTGATTTGCTTGCTAAGATTGATGAATTGAATGTATCTCTTGCTAGCCTTAGAGTAGAAAATGAAAAGTTGATTACTAAGGCTAAAGAACTAGATGTTTGCAATGTTACAATTTCTGACCTTAGAACTAAAAATGATATGTTGCATGCTAAGGTTGTAGAGTTAAAATCTTGCAAACCCTCTACATCTATTGTTGAGCATGTATCTATTTGTACTAGATGTAGAAATGTTGATATTGATGCTATTCATGATCATATGGCTTTGATTAAACAACAAAATGATCATATAGCAAAACTAGATGCTAAAATTGCCGAGCACAACTTAGAAAATGAGAAATTTAAATTTGCTCGTAGCATGCTTTATAATGGGAGACGCCCGGGCATTAAGGATGGCATTGGATTCCAAAGGGGAGACAATGTCAAAATTAGTGCCCCTCCTAAGAGATTGTCCAACTTTATTAAGGGCAAAGCTCCCATGCCTCAGGATAACGAGGGTTACATTTTATACCCTGCCGGTTATCCCGAGGACAAAATTAGGAAAATTCATTCTAGGAAGTCTCACTCTGGCCCTAATCATGCTTTTATGTATAAGGGTGAGACATCTAGTTCTAGGCAACCAACCCATGCTAAGTTGCCTAAGAAGAAAATTCCTAATGCATCAAATGATCATGCCATTTCATTTAAAACTTTTGATGCATCTTATGTACTTACTAGCAAATCCGGCAAGGTAGTTGCCAAATTTGTTGGGGGCAAACACAAGGGCTCCAAGACTTGTGTTTGGGTACCCAAAGTTCTTGTTTCTAATGCCAAAGGACCCAAAACCGTTTGAGTACCTAAAGTCAAGAACTAAAATTGTTTTGTAGGTTTATGCATCCGGGGGCTCAAGTTGGATACTCGACAGCGGGTGCACAAACCACATGACAGGGGAGAAAAGAATGTTCTCCTCATATGAGAAAAACCAAGATCCCCAACGAGCTATCCCATTCGGGGATGGAAATCAAGGTTTGGTCAAAGGACTTGGTAAAATTGCTATATCTCTTGACCATTCTATTTCCAATGTTTTTCTTGTAGATTCTTTAGATTACAACTTGCTTTCTGTTTCCCAATTATGTCAAATGGGCTACAACTGTCTTTTTACTGATATAGGTGTCACTGTCTTTAGAAGAAGTGATGATTCAATAGCATTTAAGGGTGTGTTAGAGGGTCAGCTATACTTGGTAGATTTTGATAGAGCTAAACTCGACACATGCTTAATTGCTAAGACTAACTTGGGTTGGCTCTGGCACCGCCGACTAGCCCATGTTGGGATGAAGAATCTTCATAAACTTCTAAAGGGAGAACACATTTTAGGATTAACAAATGTTCATTTTGAGAAAGACAGGATTTGTAGCGCATGCCAGGCGGGGAAGCAAGTTGGAGCCCATCATCCACACAAGAACATCATGACGACCGACAGGCCGCTAGAGCTGCTCCACATGGATCTATTCGGCCCGATTGCTTACATAAGCATCGGTGGGAGTAAGTATTGTCTTGTAATAGTGGATGATTATTCTCGCTTCACTTGGGTATTCTTTTTACAGGAAAAATCTCAAACCCAAGAGACCTTAAAGGGATTCTTGAGACGGGCTCAAAATGAGTTCGGCTTAAGGATCAAGAAAATAAGAAGCGACAACGGGACGGAGTTCAAGAACTCTCAAATTGAAGGCTTCCTTGAGGAGGAGGGCATCAAGCATGAGTTCTCCTCTCCCTACACGCCACAACAAAATGGTGTAGTGGAGAGGAAGAATCGAACTCTTTTGGACATGGCAAGAACCATGCTTGATGAGTACAAGACACCGGACCGGTTTTGGGCCGAAGCGGTCAACACCGCCTGCTACGCCATCAATCGGTTATATCTTCACCGAATCCTCAAGAAGACATCCTATGAACTCCTAACCGGTAAAAAGCCCAACATTTCATACTTTAGAGTTTTTGGTAGCAAATGCTTTATTCTTGTTAAAAGAGGTAGAAAATCCAAATTTGCTCCTAAAACTGTAGAAGGTTTTTTACTTGGTTATGACTCAAACACAAGGGCATATAGGGTCTTTAACAAGTCCACTGGACTAGTTGAAGTCTCATGTGACGTTGTGTTTGATGAAACTAACGGCTCTCAAGTAGAGCAAGTTGATCTTGATGAGATAGGTGAAGAACAGGCTCCATGCATCGCGCTAAGGAACATGTCCATTGGGGATGTGTGTCCTAAGGAATCCGAAGAGCCTCCAAATGCACAAGATCAACCATCCTCCTCCATGCAAGCATCTCCACCAACTCAAAATGAGGATGAGGCTCAAGTTGATGAAGGGCAAAATCAAGAAGATGAGCCACCTCAAGATAATGGCAATGATCAAGGGGGAGATGAAAATAATCAAGAAAAGGAGGATGAGGAAGAACCAAGGCCGCCACACCCAAGAGTCCACCAAGCAATCCAACGAGATCACCCCGTCGACACTATCCTCGGAGACATTCATAAGGGGGTAACTACTAGATCTCGGGTTGCTCATTTTTGTGAACATTACTCTTTTGTTTCCTCTATTGAGCCACACAGGGTAGAGGAAGCTCTCCAAGATTCGGATTGGGTGGTGGCGATGCAAGAGGAGCTCAACAATTTCACAAGGAACGAGGTATGGCATTTAGTTCCACGTCCTAACCAAAATGTTGTAGGAACCAAATGGGTCTTCCGCAACAAGCAAGACGAGCATGGTGTGGTGACAAGGAACAAAGCTCGACTCGTGGCCAAAGGGTATTCACAAGTCGAAGGTTTGGATTTCGGTGAAACCTATGCACCCGTAGCTAGGCTTGAGTCAATTCGCATATTATTGGCCTATGCTACTTACCATGGCTTTAAGCTCTATCAAATGGACGTGAAAAGTGCCTTCCTCAACGGACCGATCAAGGAAGAGGTCTATGTTGAGCAACCTCCCGGCTTTGAAGACAGTGAGTATCCTAACCATGTCTATAGGCTCTCTAAGGCGCTTTATGGGCTCAAGCAAGCCCCAAGAGCATGGTATGAATGCCTTAGAGATTTCCTTATTGCTAATGGCTTCAAAGTCGGCAAGGCCGATCCTACACTCTTTACTAAAACTCTTGAAAATGACTTGTTTGTATGCCAAATTTATGTTGATGATATTATATTTGGGTCTACTAACGAGTCTACATGTGAAGAGTTTAGTAGGATCATGACACAGAAATTCGAGATGTCTATGATGGGGGAGTTGAAGTATTTTCTAGGATTTCAAGTGAAGCAACTCCAAGAGGGCACCTTCATCAGCCAAACAAAGTACACTCAAGACATCCTAAGCAAGTTTGGAATGAAGGATGCCAAGCCCATCAAAACACCCATGGGAACAAATGGGCATCTCGACCTCGACACGGGAGGTAAGTCCGTGGATCAAAAGGTATACCGGTCGATGATTGGTTCATTGCTATATTTATGTGCATCTCGACCGGACATTATGCTTTCCGTTTGCATGTGTGCAAGATTCCAATCCGACCCTAAGGAATCCCACCTTACGGCCGTAAAACGAATCTTGAGATATTTGGCTTATACACCTAAGTTTGGGCTTTGGTACCCTCGGGGATCCACGTTTGATTTGATTGGTTATTCGGATGCCGATTGGGCGGGGTGTAAAATTAATAGGAAGAGCATATCGGGGACTTGCCAGTTCTTGGGAAGATCCTTGGTGTCATGGGCTTCAAAGAAGCAAAATTCGGTCGCTCTTTCCACCGCCGAAGCCGAGTACATTGCCGCAGGACATTGTTGCGCGCAATTGCTCTGGATGAGGCAAACCCTGCGGGACTATGGTTACAAATTAACCAAAGTCCCTTTGCTATGTGATAATGAGAGTGCAATCAAAATGGCCGACAATCCCGTCGAGCATAGCCGCACTAAGCACATAGTCATTCGGTATCATTTTCTTAGGGATCACCAACAAAAGGGGGATATCGAGATTTCTTACATCAATACTAAAAATCAATTAGCCGATATCTTTACCAAGCCACTTGATGAACAATCTTTTACCAGACTTAGGCATGAGCTCAATATTCTTGATTCTAGAAATTTCTTTTGCTAGCTTGCACACATAGCTCATTTGAATACCTTTGATCATATCTCTTTTATATGCTATGACTAATGTGTTTTCAAGTCTATTTCAAACCAAGTCATAGGTATATTGAAAGGGAATTGGAGTCTTCGGCGAAGAAAAAAGGCTTCCACTCCGTAACTCATCCTTCGCCATCACTCCAACCATCTCTCTATTCTTTGGGGGAGAAATGAGCATCAAAGAAAGGGACTTCGTCTTTGGTATAATCTTAACTCATTTACTTATGACCAAAGGGGAAGATAGTACTTCGAGGGCTCTAATGATTCCGTTTTTGGCGATTCATGCCAAAAAGGGGGAGAATGAGCCCAAAGCAAAAGGACCGCACCACCCGCACCGCACCACCCGCACCACCGCACCACCCGCACCACCACCAATTTCAAAAAAACTTAGTGCTTTCCAAAAGTATTTATCAATGGGTATCCTATTGTGTTCAAAAGGGGGAGAAAGTAGTATTTCAAAAATGGTGTATCAAAACCCTCTTGAACACTAAGAGGTGGATCTCTTTTAGGGGGAGTTTTGTTTAGTCAAAGGAAAAGCATTTGAAACAGGGGGAGAATATTTTAAATCTTGAAAATGCTTTTGCAAACTCTTATTCATTTACCTTTGACTATTTGCAAAAGATCTTTGAAATAGATTTACAAAAGGATTTGCAAAAACAAAACATGTGGTGCAAACGTGGTCCAAAATGTTAAATGAGAAAGAAACATTCCATGCATATCTTGTAAGTAGTTTTATTGGCTCAATTCCAAGCAACCTTTACACTTACATTATGCAAACTAGTTCAATTATGCACTTCTATATTTGCTTTGGTTTGTGTTGGCATCAATCACCAAAAAGGGGGAGATTGAAAGGGAATTAGGCTTTCACCTAGTTCCCAAATAATTTTGGTGGTTGAATTGCCCAACGCAAATCTTTGGACTAACTAGTTTGCCCAAGTGTATAGATTATACAGGTGTTAAAGGTTCACACTCAGCCGATAAAAAGACCAAGTTTTGGATTCAACAAAGGAGCAAAAGGGGCAACCGAAGGCACCCCTGGTCTGGCGCACCGGACTGTCCGGTGCGCCACCGGACATGTCCGGTGCACCAGGGGGACTCAGGCTCAAACTCGCCACCTTCGGGAATTCTCAGAGGCGACTCGGCTATAATTCACCGGACTGTCCGGTGTACACCGGACAGTGTCCGGTGCGCCAAGGGAGGTCGGCCTCAGGAACTCGCCAGCTTCGGGAAAAGCCAACGGCTCGTCCACTATAATTCACCGGACTGTCCGGTGTACACCGGACTGTCCGGTGCGACTCCGGAGCAACGGTCATCTCCGCGCCAACGGCTCTCTGCCGCGCATTTAATGCGCGCTCTGCGCGCGCAGGAGTCAGAGTCGCCCATGCTGGCACACCGGACAGCAAACAGTACCTGTCCGGTGTGCACCGGACACCCAGGCGGGCCCACAAGTCAGAAGCTCCAACGGTCAGAATCCAACGGCAGTGGTGACGTGGCAGGGGGCACCGGACTGTCCGGTGTGCACCGGACTGTCCGGTGCGCCATCGAACAGGCAGCCTTCCAACGGCCACTTTTGGTGGTTGGGGCTATAAATACCCCAACCACCCCACCATTCATTGCATCCAAGTTTTCCCACTTCTCAACCACTTACAAGAGCTAGGCATTCAATTCTAGACACATTCAAAGAGATCAAATCCTCTCCAATTCCACACAAAACCCTAGTGACTAGTGAGAGTGATTTGCCGTGTTCATTTGAGCTCTTGCGCTTGGATTGCTTCTTTTCTTTCTCACTTGTTCTTGTGATCAAAACTCCATTGTAATCAAGGCAAGAGGCACCAATTGTGTGGTGGCCCTTGCGGGGAAGTTTTGTTCCCGGCTTTGATTTGAGAAGAGAAGCTCACTCGGTCCGAGAGACCGTTTGAGAGAGGGAAGGGTTGAAAGAGACCCGGCCTTTGTGGCCTCCTCAACGGGGAGTAGGTTTGAGAGAACCGAACCTCGGTAAAACAAATCCGTGTGTCACACTTCATTATTTGCTCGCGATTTGTTTTGCGCCCTCTCTCGCGGACTCGTTTATATTTCTAACGCTAACCCGGCTTGTAGTTGTGTTTATATTTGTAAATTTCAGTTTCGCCCTATTCACCCCCCCTCTAGGCGTTTATCAGTTTGCTCTGTCCTCTCTCTGGTGGGCCGCAGCCGGAGTGGATGGCCCCCGCGAGCGAGGCCGACCCGACTCCGCCACCGGGGTATGTGGTCAGTTTCATTCCCTTCCATGAGCGGGGGTTTGGAGTGCCAGCGAGCCGCTTCATGCGGGCGCTCCTGCGCCACTACGGGATGGAGCTGCATAACTTCAACCCCAACTCTATCGCGCAAGCGGCCATCTTCGCGGCGGTTTGCGAGGGTTTTTTGGGATTGACCCTCACTGGGACCTGTGGACCCATCTCTTCTCCGCGGAGTTCTTCGCCGCGACGACGGACGCGAAGAAGGTCCGTATGGCGGTGCGGGCCGGTGGCTGCACCCTCCCGCTGAGGCCGGGGCGCGCGCAGCAGTACATCCCTTCCTCCCTTGTGTCTTCGAACAAGGGGTGGCAGAATCAGTTGTTTTATCTCCGGAACGACAACGGGATGCTTCCGCCATTTTCTCAACGAGTGGTGACCGCCGCCGGCAATAACTGGCGCTGGGGGGCCACGCGCGAGAACTAGGAGAAGCTCCAGCCTATTCTGCAGGCCTTGCAGAAGTTACGAGATGAGGGCTTTACCGCTGCGAGGGTCATCGCCGCTATCCATCGTCGGAGGGTGCTCCCTTTGGTAGAGCGGCGGTTGCGGCTTGCGGAGATGAAGCCGAGGGTCAATTTGGAGGGCTCGCGGATGTCCTCGACCTCCCTCTCCGCCGACGACCTCCTCAAGCGGGTAGTAGGTACGGTAGGGAGGCTGGATGCTGGCACCCTTAGCCAGCCCGCGATGCGTCCCGACCGTGGGTATGTGTCCCTGGTAAGCGCCCGGTCCTTCTCCTGTTTTGCGTCGAGTTTTCTGTGCCTTTGATTCTTACTATTGAGATTTTTGTTTGTCCCCAGGGGTTGAGTATTTATAAACCCGCCCGGCCGCCGGTCCCGGAGGACGCGGCGGACCGAGCCGTGCGGCGGCTTGCTGCAGAGAAGGAAAAGGAGAAGAAGGACGTGGAGAAGGCCCAAGCTCGTGAGAGGATGCGAGCTCGGGATGCCTTGGAGAAGCGTCGTCGAAGGCAGGCAAGGGATGGGCTCCCGTTGGAGTCGTCGCCGGAGACGCCTGACGAAGACGACGATGACGACGACATGGCAGCCCGACTTGGCCTCAGTCCGGACCCGAGGCTGGGCCAGGTGTCGCCGAGCCAGCCTCCAGGTGGGTTGGCACCATCAGTGCCTGGGGCTGGGACACCAAGGTCCCGGTCCGAGGAGCGGAGGCAGGCCGAGGGGGTACTTGACCCCTTGGCCGAGATAATTGTTGTGACTCCAGGGGGTCAGACCGATCCGCCTGTCCCCCAAGAGCAGGTGCCCGCGCTGGCTGCACAGGAGGCCGGTCCCTCGGCCGTCGTGACGACGCCTAGGCAGGCCACTCCCTCGGTGCCTCGGGCGTCCGAGGCGGAAACGGTGCCGAAGCCGGTGGCAGGGCAACCCTTGGCAGCGCCTGCGGGGATAGGGACCCGAGGGGCCTCCCCACAGGCACGATTGGCCTTGCCCCGGAGCGGGTAAGTATCTGAGGATACCTCTGTTTCGGTTTTTTCACTGTGTTCCTTGAACTTGCTCTCTCTTTCTTTCAGCAAGCGGAGGCAGGGCTTGGCTGGTCTGGCCCCCACGAAGGCTCTTAAGACGAAGCCGACTTCGGCGGCCGGTGTTGTGGCGTGCCATGCCGGTTGGTTGGCCTCCGCGCAAGGCGCCCTCCGGCGGGGGGCCCAGGCGGCACGAGTTGCCACGGGGCAAGCCTCCCCGGCTGACCCCCCCTGTTGGAGCGGCCATCACGCCGGGGGAGGCCGCTGACGCGGCCGCGGCCCTGAGCCTGCCTGACTTGTTGCTGGTGCCGGCATCGACTCCTGCCAGGGTCGTCGCTGATTCTCCCGCGGAGCCGCCCGTCGCCGCCAACGTCGGGATGGTTGAGGCGCCGCCGCCCACGGTTGTCCCCGACCTCCCCATTCTCGGCCAAGAGGAGAGGGCGGCCGTCGTCGCCGAGGTTGGTGATCGGAGGCCTGCCACCTTAGCCGAGGAGAGGCCCAGTACGTCTACGGTGGTGGTACCCGATGCATCGGCTACAGGGGGACCCGATGCCTTGGTGGAGGGGCGCGCAAAATCATGGCCTGTTCTGGGGAGCGGCGACCTTACTCCTGCGTAGCTCAATCCTAATGAGTGGTGTGGGCAGCCGCTCCGGTTCTAGAGCCGCGCCACCTCGGAGCCCCTCCTCTTCCTCAATGACGAGTTGGAGGAGAAGTCCCAGGATAGTTTCCGTGAGTATACCGATGCGGCGATGAGGTCGCTTCGGTCAACCATGGAAATCCTTTCCAGGGACGTTCCCAAGGTTTTCCAGGTAAGGATTTAGATGTACACCTTGTGTGACCAGGGCATTCTTTGTGACATCTTGTTTTCCTTCCTCAGGAGCTTGCAGACACGAGCACCGCCAAGTCGCTGTTCATCCGCCGCGAAAGCGATGTTTGGGAGTCGCTACGATCCCAGCGGGCCGCGCTTGCCGAGGCCAATGAGCGCCTTGCCCAATGGAGCGCCGAGGTGGCGGACCTTCGGTTGCTCTGCGACGGGCTGAAGTCGGAGGCAGCAGCGGCGCGGACAGGGCGGCGTCGGCACGAGCGGAGGCTTTGTCGGCCCAGGAGCTGGTGGCTTCCTAGGCCGAGGAGATGCGGCAGCGGCAGCTGGAGCTTAGCCAGGCTATCGGCGAGCGGGATCAATCTCGGAGCCAAGCTGCCGAGGCCGTGAGCCGGGCTAAGGCCCTTAGGGGTCAGCTGGCTGAGGCTACGGAGCGGCTAGCCGAGGCGTTCGCTTGGGCCGGGACCCTTGCGGAGAGCCTGGCCGAGGCCGTCGGGTCTGCCCAGTACGCCCAAGCCGAGGCCTCGCAGCAGCGTGCCCGGGTCGAAGGTATGTTTTGCCCGCTTTGTGACTTTGTTTTTTGTCTCCATTCTTCACCTTGCGTCTGAAGAATGTTGTCATGCTGTCTGCAGGGTTCGAGATGGCTCTTAACGAGGCCGTCAAGAACTACAAGGCGCTTGCCCAGGCGGCTGAGCAGAAGGAGGTCGATCGTGCGGCCATGTCCAAGGCTATCTCGGCCTTTTGCCAGGCCTTCGGCCTCGACAGCATCCCCTCGGGTAGCTCCCCCCAGAGTCATCTGCGGGCCTTGGGCGGCCATGTGCGCAGCAGACTCCGCGGGGCGCTGCACCATGGTGTTAGGCGGGCCTTCGCCGTGCTCGCTTCCCACTACGACGTGGATCTGGAGCGGGTCAGCGAGGGGTACTGCTTACCCGATGAAGAGGAGGTTGCCTTAGCCGAGGTCCAAAGGCTTGTCGCGGCTGTCGAGGGCCCAAGCGTGGCGCTGGCTTCCTCCTTTGAGGTGGAGATCCTTCCGCCCGTGTCGCCGTCCGAGGTCGGGCCAGATTCTACCGAGGGTGGAAATGACGCCGAGCGTGCTGCTTCTCCCCCTGCTGATGTCTGAGCCTACAGGAATAGTTTGCTTTAAGTATGCGTATGTTTTTTGCGGTCGCTGAGGCCTAAACATTTTAATTGTTGGATTATAAAGCTGTGTTTTCTTTCCTCTTATTTCGTGTGTTAGGACTTGTTCGGTAGCAGAATCGCTTATCCGAGCGTGAGTTACTTTTCGCGAAAGGTGATGAGTGAGGTATCCATATCCCGGAGGCGTAGGAGTCTCTCGGCTCGGTCGGCCTTGCCGCTTACGTGTTCTCTCGTCGTTTTTAGGATTCCATTATCGATATAGTCGAAAAGCAAGAAAGTCGTTTTGGTAGAAAAGTTTTCGAGCGTTAGGACTTGTTCGGTAGCAGAATCGCTTATCCGAACGTGAGTTACTTTTCGCGGAAGGTGATGAGTGAGGTATCCGTATCCCGGAGGCGTAGGAGTCCCTCGGCTCGGCCGGCCTTGCCGCTCAAGGTCTCTCTTGCTCGTCTTTAGGATTATGTTATCGACGCAGTCGAAAAGCGCGAAAGTCGTTCTGGTAAAAGACTTTTCCGAGGAAAATTTTGACGCAGAGGGGGTTCCCCCCTTCTAGCCCCCGAGGAAGGGTCGGGCTTTGCCGAGGCAAGGCTGATCCTTCCTTGATGGTTAGACTTTATTTATGCATGTAAAGAAAGCGAGATACATGAACGACTTGAAACATTTTAAGGGTAAAAGCGACGTAGCTGTTCGATGTTCCAAGCGTTCCTGTAGACCTCGCCTTGGTCATTGGCTAGCTTGTATGTCCCGGGCTTCAAAATCCTGGCGATGATGAACGGCCCTTCCCAGGGAGGAGTAAGCTTGTGGCGCCCTCGGGCGTCTTATCGCAGCCGAAGTACCAAGTCTCCCACTTGGAAGCCTCGGGGTCGTACCCTTCGGGCGTGGTAGCGTCGCAGAGATTGCTGATATCGCGCCGAGTGTAGTAAAGCCACGTCCCGAGCCTCTTCCAGCTGGTCCAATGAATCTTCTCGGCTGGTCTGGTTGCTTCGGTCGTCGTATGCCTTTGTCCTCGAGGACCCGTATTCCAAGTCCGTGGGTAAGATGGCCTCGGCCCCATAGACTAGAAAGAACAGCGAGAAACCCGTAGCCCGGCTCGGCGTCGTCCTCAGACTCCAAACCACCGAGGGTAGTTCTTTTATCCACCGCTTGCCAAACTTGTTGAGGTCGTTGTAGATCCTCGGTTTCATTCCCTGCAAAATCATACCGTTGGCGCGCTCCACCTGCCCATTTGTCATTGGGTGAGCTACGGCGGCCCAGTCCACACGGATGTGGTGGTCTTCACAGAAGTCTAGGAACTTTTTCCCAGTGAACTGCGTGCCATTGTCAGTGATGATGGAGTTTGGGACCCCAAAGCGATGGATGATATTTGTAAAGAACGCCACCGCCTGCTCGGACCCGATGTTGGTTAAGGGTTGGACCTCGATCCACTTGGAGAATTTGTCGATGGCGACCAGCAGGTGCTTGAAGCCCCCGGGTGCCTTCTGCAAGGGACCGACGAGGTCCAGACCCCATACGACAAACGGCCAAGTGATGGGTATTGTCTACAGGGCTTGAGTGGGCAGGTGCGTCTGTTTCACGTAGAATTGACACCCTTGGCAGGAGCGTACAATCCTAGTGGCGTCGGCCACCGCGGTCGGCCAGTAGAAGCCTTGTCGGAAAGCGTTTCCCACGAGGGCCCGAGGTGCTGCATGGTGACCGCAAGCCCCCGAGTGTATTTCTTGTAACAACTCTTGTCCTTGGGCGACGGATATGCATCGTTGGAGAATGCCTGAGGGGCAGCGGTGATACAACTCTTTTTCATCACCCAGTAAAACGAACGACTTGGCGCGCCGAGCCAGACGCCGAGCTTCGGCCTTGTCGAGGGACAGCTCTCCTCGGAGGAGATATTCCAGGTACGGGGTCTGCCAGTTTTGGTTTGGCGCAACCCCATTCCGCTCTCCCTCGATGCGCAAGGCCTCACCCTCGGCGGCCGAGGGTGCCTCGGACCAGGCCGAGGTCCCCTCGGGTTCGAGCGTGTCGTCGATTTTGACGGATGGTTGATATATGTCCATGGAGAAGACGTTCGGGGGAACCGTTGTCCGCCTCGAGGCTATTTTCGCCAGCTCATCCGCGGTCTCGTTGTACCGTCGAGCAACATGGTTGAGTTCCAGCACGTAGAACTTATCTTCCAAGCGCCGAACTTCGTCGCAATAGGCCTCCATTTTTTGATCGCGGCAGTGGGAGTTCTTCATGACTTGGTCAATGACAAGCTGCGAGTCGCCCCAAGCGTCGAGGCGCCGAACCCCTAGCTCGACGGTGATGTGCAACCCATTAACCAAAGCCTCGTACTCAGCCACGTTGTTTGATGCTGGAAAATGGAGGCGAATCACGTAGTGCACATGTTTCCCGAGGGGTGAGATGAAGAGCAAGCCAGCACCTGCCCTGGATTTCATGAGCGACCCATCGAAGTACATGGTCCAAAGTTCGGCCTGGATTGGAGTTGTCGGTAATTGGGTGTCGACCCATTCAGCCAGGAAGTCCGCCAAGACTTGAGATTTTATGGCCTTTCGAGGGGCAAATGAAATTGTTTTGCCCATGAGTTCCACTGCCCATTTTGCTATCCTACCCGAGGCCTCTCGGCACTGGATGATCTCTCCCAGGGGGAAGGATGACACCACAGTCACCGGATGAGACTCGAAGTAGTGTCGCAATTTTCGCCGTGTTAGAATTACTGCGTACAGTAGCTTCTGAATTTGTGGGTAGCGGATCTTGGTCTCGGATAGCACCTCGCTGATGAAGTAGACCAGCCTCTGGACGAGCAGTGCATGCCCCTCTTCTCGTCTCTCGACTACGATCGCGACGCTGACCACCTGAGTGGTTGCGGCTACGTAAATCAAGAGGGCTTCTCCCGCAGCGGGGGGCACCAAGATGGGCGCATTAGTAAGGAGTGCCTTTAAGTTTCCGAGGGCTTCTTCGGCCTCGGGGGTCCAAGTGAAGCGCTCGGCCTTTGTTAAGAGGCGGTATAAGGGTAATCCTTTCTCGCTAAGGCGCGAGATGAAGCGGCTCAGATCCGCAAGGCATCCCATGACCCTTTGTACTCCTTTTAAATCTTTGATTGGTACCATGTTGGTGATGGCTGCGATTTTCTCCGGGTTGGCCTCGATGCCTCGTTCGGAGACGATGAACCCCAGGAGCATGCCTCGGGGGACTTCGAAGACACACTTCTCGGGATTGAGTTTTACGCCCTTTGCACGCAGGCACCCGAAAGTTACTTCGAGGTCGGAGAGGAGGTCAGAGGCTTTCCTTGTTTTGACGACGATGTCATCGACGTAAGCCTCGACCGTTCTGCCGATGTGCTCTCGGAACACGTGGTTCATGCATCTTTGGTAGGTTGCACCTTGATTTGGTGATAGCCTGAATAGGCGTCGAGGAAAGATAAGGTTTCGCACCCAGCAGTGGAGTCCACAATTTGATCGATGCGAGGCAGAGGGTAGGGAACCTTTGGACATGCTTTGTTTAAACCAGTGTAGTCTATGCACATCCTCCATTTCCCACCTTTTTTCTTTACAAGCACAGGGTTAGCTAACCATTCTAGATGGAATACCTCTTTGATGAACCCTGCAACCATCAGCTTGTGGACCTCCTCGCCTATGGCCCTGCGCTTTTCTTCATCAAAACGGCACAGGTGCTGCTTCATGGGTCGGGCACCGGCTCGGATGTCCAGCGAGTGCTCGGCGACATCCCTCGGTATGCCTGGAATGTCTGAGGGACTCCACGCAAAAAATTCGGCGTTTGCGTAGAGAAAGTCGACGAGCACTGCTCCCTATTTGGGGTCGAGCTCGGAGCCGACCCTGACTTTCTTGCCGGCATCGTTGCTGGGGTCGAGAGAGATGGATTTAACCGCCTCGGCCGGTTCGAAGTTGTCGGCGTGGCGCTTCGCATCAGGCGCCTCCTTGGAGAGGCAATCCAGGTCGGCGATGAGGGCCTCGGACTCGGCGATGGCCTCAACGTACTCCACGCATTCCACGTCACACTCGTAAGCGTGGCGGTACGTGGATCTGATGGTGATGGTTCCGTTGGGGCCTGGCATCTTGAGCTTGAGGTACGTGTAATTGGGGACGGCCATGAACTTGGCGTAGCACGGTCTTCCCAACACCGCGTGATAGGTCCCTCGGAACCCAACCACCTCGAAAGTGAGGGTTTCCTTTCGGAAGTTGGAGGGAGTTCCGAAGCAGACGGGCAAATCAAGTTGCCCAAGGGGCAGGACGCGCTTACCGGGAACGATCCCATGGAAAGGTGCTGCACCGGCCCGGATCGTGGGCAGATCTATCCCCAAGAGCCCTAGGGTCTCGACGTAGATGATGTTGAGGTTGCTGCCTCCGTCCATGAGGACCTTGGTGAGCCTAGCATTGCCGATGACAGGGTTGACAATGCGCGGGTACCTTCCCAGGCTCGGCACGCAGTCGGGGTGGTCGCCTTGGTCGAAGGTGATGGGCTTGTCGGACCAGTCTAGGTAGACCGGCGCCGCTACCTTCACCGAGCAGACCTCTCGGCGCTCCTGCTTGCGGTGCCGAGCCGAGGCGTTCGCCACCTGTCCGTCGTAGATCATGAAGCAGTTATGGACCTCCGGGAACTCCTCATCCTTGTCGCCCCCCTTCTTGTTGTTGCCTTGGTCTTTTCCACCTTCTGCCGAGGGTCCAGCCTTGATGAAGTAACGCCGGAGCGTGTCGCACTCCTCAAGGGTGTGCTTGACGGGACCCCTGTGATAGGGGCACGACTCCTTGAGCATTTTGTTGAACGTGTTGACCCCTCCGGGAGGCTTCCGAGGGCTCCTGTGCTCGGCCACAGCGACGAGATCCGCGTCAAGGGCATCGCGTTTCGCTTGCGTCTTCTTCTTTGCCTTCTTCTTCGTGCCACGCTGGACGGACGCCTCAGGGGTGTCTTCCTTCGGTCTTCCCTGAGGCTGCTTGTCCTTCCGGAAGATGGCTTCAACCGCCTCCTGACCAGAGGCGAACTTGGTGGCTATATCCATCAACTCGCTCGCCTTGGTGGGAGTCTTGTGCCCCAGTTTGCTCACTAGGTCTCGGCACGTGGTGCCGGCGAGGAATGCCCCGATGACGTCCGAGTCGGTGATGTTGGGTAGCTCAGTGCGCTGCTTCGAAAACCGCCGGATGTACCCTCGCAGGGATTCCCCTGGCTGCTGGCGGCAGCTTCAGAGATCCCATGAGTTCCTAGGGCGCACATACGTACCTTGGAAATTTCCCGCGAAGACCTTGACTAGGTCGTCCCAGTCGGAGATTTGCGCAGGAGGCAGATGCTCCAGCCATACCCGGGCAGCGTCGGAGAGGAAGAGGGGGATGTTGCGGATGATGAGGTTGTCGTCGTCCGTCCCTCCCAACTAGCATGCCAGCCGGTAATCCGCGAGCCACAACTCGGGCTTTGTCTCCCCTGAGTACTTGGTGATGGTAGTCGGGGCTCGGAACTGGGCCGGGAACGGCGCCCGTCGTATGGCCCAGCTGAAGACTTGCGGACCTGGTGGTTCGGGCGAGGGGCTCCAGTCCTCCTCACTGTCGTAGCGTCCTCCGCGCCTGGGGTGGTAGCCTCGGTGCACCCTCTCTTCGAGGCGGGCTCGACGGTCGCGGCGGTGCTGCTCGTCGCCGAGGCGATCCGGGGCCGCGGGCGTCCCGTCCCGTGTGCGCTCGGTGCGGACCGAGGCCTCCCGTATGCGTCGAGAGGGCGTTGCGCGATGCTCCGAGGGGCACCCTTGCCTTCGGGAGGCAGAGCTCTCGGCTCGTCGGACTGCAGCATCTTCCAGGAGATCCTTGAGTTCGCCCTGGATACGCCGCCCCTCGGTGGTGGATGGCTCCGGCACTGTTCGAAGTAGCATCACCGCTGCAGCTAGGTCCTGGCCGGCCCCGCTAAAGGTCGGGGGCAGCCCTGCCCTGGCATTGCCAATGATACGGCGCTGGACGTCCCGGGCCCGATGACGCGCTCCTCCGGCTAGTGCCCGGCCTGCCCATTCCTGCTCGATATTTTGTCGGAGCTGCACAAGCCGCTCCGCTTCTTTGTCGAGCTTGGCCTGCATCTCGCGGAGTTGCTCGAGCTGTGTCCTGACCCCCCGTAGGGACTAGGACCACAGCTAGCTCCCGCGGGATCTCAACGCGAGACGCAGGCACAGGGGCGTTGTCATATTCTGGCATGCCGAGGTGGTTGTCTTCATCGTGATCCCCCTGATCGATGTGGAAACACTCGCGACTTGGGCCATAACCCTCGTCGTCGAGGCTGTGGTCATCGTCGGAGCAGCCGGAGAGGCAGTAGTCACATGCGGACATGAAGTCTCGCATGGCACTGGGATCACGGAGTCCGGAGAAATCCCAACCAAAGTCAGGGTTGTCGTCTTCCTCAGAACCCGCGGGTCCAAAGGTTGAGACGGCCGTCAGTCGGTCCCAAGATGACCACATATGATACCCTGGAAGGTCGGGATACGCCCTTGCGAAAGCGCTCACCGAAGCGGGGTCGCTTGGTGGATCGAAGCTGAATCTAAAAGGGACAGGGTGGAAAACGGATGGTACCTCTTGGTTGATGGACGGTGGTGAAGTCGCGTCAGGGACGGAATGCACCGTTATCTCAGGTACGAGGCTAACGCCCAGCAAGTCCTTCGTGAGGGTGCTGGCGTCATCAGTCCGCTTGGGGTTGGCACGTTGCAGGGAAGCGACACCCGTCGTTGTCTCAGGTGCGAGGACAACACCCGACATGTCCCCCGCAGGGGTGCCGGCGTCGTCGACTCGCTCTGGTCCGACAGCCGACGAGGTGCCGCCTCCTGCCTGGCCACGGTTGCCCCGTCTCCTCCTCCTCCGGCGAGGAGGGTGGCGTGGCAAACCCGGGTGTTCCTCTTCTGCCACGGGGGAAAGTCGTCGTCGAGTTCGCCGCCGCCGGGCGAGCCGACGACCGTCGTTGCTGTCGTGCTGCGAGGGGAGGAGTACCATGTCGTAGCTGCCGTTGCGGACATGAACTCGAGACTCCCGAAGCGGAGCACCGTCCCCGGCTGAAGAGGCTGCTGAAGGCTACTCATCTGGAACTCAACGGGAAAGTATTTGTTAACACGCAGCAGGCCCCTACCTGGCGTGCCAACTGTCGGCGTTTCGGACCCACGAGGACCGTCAACCGACTAGTGAATTTATCGTTGCGTACCCCTGCCCAGATGGGTTGATTCAAGATGGAACACAAGCGGGAGGGAATGGAACTTATATTATCTTGCACCGGGGTGCTCGTAGTAGGGGTTACAAGCGTCGCAAGAGGGTGAGAGCGAGCGAGCGAGAGAGAGAGAGGGTTCGGTCTTGAGGTGAGGCGCCTGAGTTGGCCTCCACCGTGTCTCTCCTACTCTGCCTGCCTCTGCTCGTCCTCTCCCTGTGTGCGTGCCCCGTGCCTTAGGAAGGCCCTGGACGTCCCCTTTTATAGATACAAGGAGATGGCCCAGCTGTACAATGGGATGTAGCTATGTGCTAACGTGGCTGGCGGAGAAGTGCTTTGAGCCCTGTACGTGTGCTAACATGGCTGTCGAAGAAGTGCCTTGAGCCCTGTAAAAGCATAGCTGGCGGTGCGGCATGGATCATGCTGACGTTTCCTTGCTTCTGTTGGGGGTTGAGAGCAACCGACGTCATGGGCGCACGCGGGGAACCATCATTACCTGTTACCGGAGTAACCTTAGATGGGACACCGGTCTTGTTCCTTCATAGCCTGAGGTAGCTAGCTAGGGGTAGGGTAATGATGTATCTCCTGTAGCGTAGTCGGTCCGAGGCCGAGGTCGGGCGAGGATGTGACTCCTCCCGAGGCCGAGGCTGAGGCCGAGGCTTGGGGTCGGGCGAGGCGGAGACCTTCTCCCGAGGCCTGAGGTCGGGCGAGGCGGAGCTCCCTGTCGCGCCCGAGGCTGAACTCGGGAGAGGTCACGACTTACTGTTGCTAGTCTTACCCTGGTGGTTGGCACAGTAGCTGGAGCGGGACGAATAGTGTTGTTTTCCTGTCAAAACGGTCAGTGAAAGGGCGAAGTGACTGCGGTCACTTCGACCTTGCCGACTGAGGCGCGCGTGTCAGGATAAAGTGTTAGGTGATCCCCGCATTAAATGCGCATGCGATACGGTCGGTTGGTAGGGCGATCCGGCCGAGGTCGCTGTACGACAAAGTTCGCCCGAGCTTAGCCTTGGGTGAGACGGGGGTGCGTCTGCTGACTGAGGGGACCCTCGGGCGAGGCGTGAATCTGTCTGGGACTACCGTCCTTGCCCGAGGCTAGGCTCGGATGAGGTCGCGTCCCTTGGTAGACGAGGCCTTGACTTAAATCGCGCTTTATCAGCTGTTTATGGTTTGTTCTGAAGATGTTTTCCAGCCGTGTTTAGGAGCATTGGGTACCCCTAATTACGGTACCCGACAAAAAGTACATTGGACTCGTTAAGGACATGTACAACAACATTATGGCTAGTGTTTAAATAAATGATGGAGCCACAAATAATTTTTTTATTAGAATAGTACTACATCAAGGATCAGGTTTAAGCCCTGACCTTTTTTGCGTGAATGATGAATACGTTTAAAGGGACATACAAGAGGATATCTCTTAGTGTACGCTTTTTACGGATGATATAGTGCTAGTTTATGAAAGTCGAGCAAGAATACATAGGGAAATAAAGTTATGGCAGGAGATTCCAGAGTCTAAATATTTTAGACTACCTAAAACTAAAACCGAATATATAGAATGTGACTGCGACACTACTACACATGAGAAAAAATATGCTAGTTTAAAAGGTCATGTCGTGCCTAAAAAGAACGCATTTGGATATTTAGAATCAACTACAGAGAGACAAAGATGTTAGCCATAGGACCAAAATAGAATAAATGGAGTGATATCAAACATCTGGCATTCTCTATGATAAGAGAATACCACATAAGCTAAAAGACAAGTTTTATAAGACGATGATCGACTTAATATGTTGTATGGTACATAATGTTAACCCATAAAAGGACGACGCGTGCAACAAATAAGTATTACGAAAATGTGTATGACAAGAGGATACCACATAAGCTAAAAGATAAGTTTTATAGAATGACGATCGACTTGCTTTGTTGTATGGTGCATAATGTTAGCCTATAAAAAGGCGAGATAGACATCAAATAAGTATTGTGGAAATACAAATGGCACATTAGATTTATGGTCGTACTAGGAGAAATCAAGTCTAGAACGATGATATACATAATAGGCTATGAGTAGCATCAATTGAGATAATTTGGACATATCAACAGAGGCCTTCAACAGTACAGGTGCAAACTCAAATCCTAAAGAGCAATAATAATAGAAACAGAGAAAGACCAAAGTTGACTTAAAAGTATTAAATATACCTAAAGATTTAGACTAAGGTCTTGTCTAGAACAATTTCAACTCCAAAAAATTTGGTAAAGTGATAGAACAGGTCACTAGATGCTCTATAAAATCGTAAAGCTAGAGTTGTAAACTTTTAAAAGACATTTAGATAATTTATTTTGTTTATTATTTTGATTAAAAATATTTGTTAAAACTATTTAAATCTGTATTGTAAACTACAGCTCCACACTGAAGCTGGAACCTAGAGCAGTTTCAAATACCCCAAAGAGTGCATAAAAATAACTATCCATATGCTTAACCTTGACTGACGGTTTCTGTTGGATTTTAACATTAACCTAACGAGTGTTCGACGTTGTTGTTGTTGGCAAATTGACAGTAAACTGCAAGTGCTAAAAAACAAATTTACAGATCTGTCATGTCTTATTGATCTCTATTCCTGACTCATAACGAGATAAATGGACAAACAAGAGCAATTATCAGGTCCTTGACTTTTGTTGATCTAAGATAACATTCAAGATCCTTCCAGGCACATAAATTTTCTTCCTGATGCCTTTCCCATCAAGATATTTGGAGAGTTTCTCATCCGAGGCTGCAATTTGAAAAACATCATCCTCAGAGCACGCTTTGTCAACAAGGATTGTACCCCTGGTCTTTCCATTGATTTGGACAGGGAGTACAAGCTTTGATTCCTCCAGGTACTCACTTTTTGCCTGGGCAAAAGAAAAACTGTTCAGTGTTTTTTTATATGCCATAAAACACAATATCTCACCCATGGGTGAAATTTCACTGTCACCAGATATGTTCAAGGGAGCATATATAAGAATACTAATCCAATAAGATGCATCAGTGTAAAATAATCTTTAAGTAAGGCATCATGGTAGCAACTGATAGCAAATCCCTGTCATGTACTGTAGGCATACTATTCAACCTTTTTCTTTTCACGCACGAAGGAAAATACTGCAGTGTCTTCTATGCTTATTCAGATTAGGTAGTTTTAGTGCGTAGCAACCATGAACAAACAGTACAAACTTTCTACTAGATTTAGATCTTTAAAAGAATCATAAGCATATGTGATTCGCCAACAAGGGGCGATGCACTGAAGCAGGATAGGTTTAAGGTCTTGAGGATACCTCTGGAAACTGTTCATAGGCCAATGATTGTGGATGTCCGAGGCGAAACCAAAGCTCCTCAGCCAAGTGTGGCGCGAAGGGTGAAAGCAGCAGAACAAAGGATTCAATAACAGATTTTGGCTGGGTTTCCCACTGAAAGAAAATAAGAGTCACATCCTGTTCTTGCGTAAACCATGGAATATACGACCTTAGCTAGTTAGCTCCCTCTATGTATAAATGCATGTCATTTTGGACATGGCAAGATCCAATAGAGCCAATGTTGACTAGTAATTCCCTTGTGTAAAAAGGAATAGAGCATAATGGAAGTACTTGATGATGAGGATATTAATTTTACTTACACTTGTCAAATCCAATATTTATAAATTCTAATATTGCTAGAGAAATTAAGATAAGTTTGGTTTCACCTTGTATGCAGCATTCACAAACTCCATCATTGCAGATATTGCAGTGTTAAATCTTGTTTCCTGAATTTCCTCCGTGACCTATATGAACGAGAATAGCAAATAATACATCAGCCAGTCATCAACCACAATTAGTCCATCACAACAGTACAAAAAAATGAAAATGGTCACTGAACAAATCATGTTCTGCATTATGACTACATCTGTATGTAATGATAATTGATAATTCTATTTATGTCAATCCCACCTAGGCATGGGCATACCTTTTCACATGGAAACTGGTAAATAAGCATACAACTAGCCACCTCTATTATTGGATCTGATAGGTATAAAATAACTAAAATGGCAGGGTGAATAAGTTGTGGGATGACACCTTGTATCCTTACTACCGCACATCAACCTGAATGTTATAAGATGGGCCTGCTTTTCTCTTATTGTGTACTTGGAAGTTATAACACACCCGTGTTATGGCCAGGGCGTACTGCACATGCAAAGTACTCACATGAATAGTAGCAATAGCAGTATTGTGGTTCGAAGGATGATTTCTTCATGGCCAAGACGCCAAGTTTATATATTTCCTAAATAACTTGATTAGTTTCCTTTGTAGAGATAATACTAATTCATTTTAATTAGAAGTTCTTAAAGCAATGACATACACAATAAGGGGTGACACCAACTGAGAAAAAGCTTGTCCAACATGGCAACTGTTAGAGATATAGTAATTGTATTGTAATAGGGCTGTGTATAATGGGCTTAGGCCCAATATCTCTGTTATAAATATATCACCCAACCCAGTTTACGGTTAGGGTTTCCAATAGCAACATCAACTGAGATGATTTAGACATGTCTAACAGAGGCCTCAGAGGCACTGGTGCAGCATGACATCCTAAGGTGTGCATATAATGTAAGCGCAGGGATATGGGATAGGCAGTCAAGAGAAGATAGGAGAAAATAGAATATACCCAAAGAATTATCTTTGCTCGTAAAAGTTTGCCGAAAAATAGTTGATATGCTAAACATTTTGCATGGTTTATTTCAGAGTGGTGTAGTGATAAGAGTTGTCTCACTGAGTCACCAGGTCACGGATTTGAAGTTGTCTCTACGTGTTTGGGGGAAAGGCTTGTTTTGATTTATCCTTTTCTCAATACCCTACTCATGTGGGAGCCTCCGGCACTAAGTCTGTCCTTATATTTCATAGTGCATGAGTGAAAGGAGTGTTAATTGCTAACAGTGACAATTGTCACCTACCCTTGCAATACATCTGTGAAGAACTCGAAGCTGATCCAAGGTTGGTTCATCTTCGGTAGTCATGGTTCCATCATTATATGATCCATCAGATAATTGTGGACCAACTATGAGTCTCCACGTTCGTCCAAGGAAGCGGTGCACACCTTCGATTCCCCCAGTGCTCCATGTCTTTGAATCTCTAGAAGTACCATATATCTCATCAACTTTGTCTGAGTTGTACTTCATCTGTAAATATTTATACACACCTCAATGGCCCCATGAACATTTCGTACAAGCGAAGAGAATCAGCGCCATATTCTGAAACAACATCATCAGGGTTGATGACATTCCCTCGACTTTTACTCATCTTGTAGGCACGAGCATTCAGACGAATGTTTGGATTATCCTTCAGAACATAATGATCTCCAACTTTTGTAACCTTGCAAAGAATGAAGCAGAAAAAAAATTAAACTCCAAACGTTTATTGCATCAATTGATAATGAACACAAGCGCCAGACGCAGACCTTGTCTGGAGCTACTTTTTCTTGGTAGCAATCAATCAAACTTGAGTCTGAGTCTGCAGAAACCCATCTGCCTTCATTGTCTCTATATGCAGTATACTCAATCTATTACAGCATTTATTAGCAACAATAAAATCATTCATGAACATGTAGAAATTCTGGTAGACACTTGTGGCACCTACTTCTCCTAGTATCAATCCTTGATTTATCAGGCACTTGAAGGGCTCTTTAGTGGAGACTACACCCATGTCATAAAGAACCTATGAAACATCACTTAGTTAGAATAAAGGCCATACAACAATGTATGTTAGAACAAGGGAGAACACCCTTGAAATCCAGACATTAACCACTGGTCCCCATATTTTCTAAGAGCAACGAATTTTGGCTAACAGGAGATAGAATTTCTGATGGATATTGTATAGCTTTAAAAATAGCCAATTCAGGAGTTCGTGATATTATCCAAAACTTCATGCACCAAAAATCCTATTCATCATAAATCAGCAAAATTAAAAGTAAAAAACACAGCCCAAGGGAAGAGAATCCTAAAGGCATTGCTTGATAAGTTGAGAAAAGGCACCTCAAAGCTGGCTCTTACCCATATGGGAACACCGGTACCACACCCATACTTTTTGGGATCATACAGCAAGGGGACTTTTTTTTGTGAGAACCAGGGTTTGAGCCCTTGTTTGTAGCCTCACAACTGGAAGGCTTACCACCATGCTACAAGCATGTTCTAGGCAAAATCATAGTAATGCAAACATGGTAGCACTTGCAACAAGATATCAACAAATTAAGCTACAAGGTTTGTGTGGGACAAGAAAAATAGCTAATTCCATCACCTTTAATGGAACTATAGAAGGGCAAAAACTTATATTCAAACATTAAAAAAAAATACCTTGTGCCAAAATCTTGCATAAAGCAAGTGCAAGACAGAATGTTCAGCACCACCAACGTAGATGTCAACTGGACCCCAATACCTGTGTGATATGAAAAACAGAATACAGTTAGTTCCACCATGTAGCACACCCCTTATGAGAGATGACACACGAAACAAGGATGCACCTTTCTTTAGCCTTATCAACCAATATACTGCAGTTTTTGGGATCCATGAACCTCAAATAGTACCTGAAATGATGATTTCATGACCCTAAAGATGTAAGGGTTCACCAGCCACTCGCAACACCAGAAAGGATATGTTTCAATAATGTGGGAGTAATTTTCCAAATGATAGTTTGATGTTAGAATTTGATGCATTCTTCCATGAGACAATAAGGCTCCTATTATATATTAGAAAAAATCTCCAAATGCCCAACAATTAGAATATGATAAAAGTTACCAGCAAGATCCAGCCCATTGTGGCATGGTGCTTGTTTCTCTTCTCGCAGGCTTCCCAGATGAAGGGTCAATGGTTCTAACCTGCAAAGGAAGTAAAAACGGTTAAATAGTAAATAGATGTGCTCAGGATGTGCAAGAGTAAAAAAATGATAAATGCAAGTTTTGCCAACAGAAAAGGGGTGAACTCAAGTGGGCTAACTAAATTTCATGACACTGATAGGCAGATGTTTCTTGTAGTTTCAAACAATCAATGTTCATGTCAACCAATTGTCTTTCTAGCATGCTAAGGCTACCTTCAGCAGCTTACCCATTCCCCACACCCATATTCAAACTCCTCTGTGCAAAAAAAAATACAGTCTACAGTACAAAACAGTGTTTTGGGTGACTATATGGGTGAACTGCTAGACACGGTCTAACTAAAAGGAATAGTGATGAACAACTCAATGCAGTCCAAAAAACAGATATGAATGTTTGGGGACTTGTGTCCTCTAATGCAGTTTTGGGATTCACACAATATAGTCACAATTTTGTATTCCTATTTTCTTGCCTTCAAAATATGTTTGCCACTTACACCCTTCTTCTATATCAAAAACAGTCCAGCCTCTATGCTCCCCTTCCCATTTGACATTACGATTTCTTCCATTATGGTTATTTTAGATTAACAATATATTGCCATTGTACAGTAATGTATCGAACAGCTTGTAGTCATACCCAATTTGTTGCTTTGGTCAAAGGTGGCTCCCCAGTACCAGTTGGAGTGAAATCATCCAATTCAGGAAGGGTCAAGGGCAAGTCATCTTCTGTAAGAGGAACCATTTCATTGGTATCATCAAGGTAGCTCACAGGGAAAGGTTCACCCCAATAGCGCTGTCTGGCAAAAAGCCAATCTCGAAGCTTGTAGTTTACCTGATGTTTGGTTCTCCTCAATTAAATTCTGATGAAAGCAGTATGCATAACATTATATGATGAAGCAGGAAGAAAGCACCTTTTTCTTTCCAAAACCATTATTCTCTATCCACTCAGTAACTTTCTTAGCAGCATCTTGGGAAAGCATTCCGTTAATATTCAGTCCAGATGAAGAACTAGATGAATTAATCATGATGCCATCATCTTCATATGCCTCCACTGGATCACAATTACCATTCGGTGGACTTACAACCTTAATGATTGGAAGTTCATATTTCACAGCAAATTCATGGTCGCGAGAATCATGTGCAGGCACTGCCATGATAGCCCCAGTGCCATAGCTGCATCGAGGCAGACAGATTAGAATGCACAAACAGTTTGGAAACAATAGTAGCAAGCATTTTTTAAAAAAAAATCTCAGATGTTTATTAAATATAAAGGTAATTCCAATAGCTTGTTTGTCAATTTTATGAGTAGCAACAATATTCTGCCAGGTGATCAGATCCCTAACTAGGAAGCAAAATTTAGTTGATGGTAAAAAAAGAACCATAAATCCAAAATTATAATGTATGTATATGGAGAACTGAATTAAGCAAACTATAGTAAGACGCTTGCCTTTAATATTACATAAGAGCATAAAATATTGCATAGATGTAAAAAATAGGTTCTCTACCAAACTACAATAAAAAGTGTAAAGTAATTACTAAATCGATGTAGAAACTTAGGTACTCTAGCAAACTACTCTAGAGTTTCTAGCATTTGGTCTTTCAGAAATAAAATGAACAAAACAATGATAATGCACAACACAACATCAGAATACACAAGGAAGTAAGGAACATATGTTGACAAACCTTCCTAGAACATAATCTGCCACCCATATTGGAATGATTTCCCCGGTTGCTGGGTTCTTAGCATAAGAACCACTGAAAACCCCAGTTTTTTCCTTCTGAAGTTCAGTCCTTTCTAGTTCACTCTTTCTTGCTGAAAGTTCTCTGTATTCCTCTACCTGCCACTTCTGATTAGTCCATAGTATACTTCATTTTTTATGATATTAAGGAAAAGGAACATACATGTGCTCGTTGTTCCTCAGATGTTAGAGATGACAGTAAAACATGCTCAGGTGCCACAACAAGATATCTGCAGAAGAAGAAAAAATCATCTTTATATTGTCCATCTGGGTCCATAAACTGTAGTAATATGCAAAAAGACAAAAGAAAGGAGAAACCAAGTACACACGTTGCACCAAAAATCGTGTCAGGCCTCGTTGTGTAAACCAATAAAGTGGCACCCAGGTCATGTCCTTCCTGGTCAACTGCAGAAAAAATAAGCTCAGCACCTTTTGATCTCCCTATCCAGTTTCTTTGCATTTCCTTGATACTCTCGGGCCAATCAAGATCATTCAAATCTTCAAGAAGACGATCAGCATAAGATGTTATCCTTAGCATCCACTGGCGCATTGGCTATACAGCAGGGGAGAAAATGGATAGTCACAATATGACTTTTCTGCATATAGGTACTTACTACTTAGCAATGATGCATTGAAACAAACAAGTTCCGCAGATTCTAAAGCATACCTTTCGTATAACAGGATAGCCACCACGTTCGCTCACACCATCTACTACTTCTTCATTCGCCAGGACAGTTCCAAGAGCAGGGCACCAATTGACAGGTACCTCAGCCTGATTGTAAGATATCAATGCCAGCCTAAAAATCATTGAAAACCAAAAATGCAACACTAAGAACATAAAAACAGAACCCTAAAGATGAACAGTACAAAATAGTTTATCACTAGAAATAAAGAAAGTGTGAAACAGGAATTATAACAAATGATAAGCATATTTGTAACCTAAGGTTCAACAAGAATGGCAGAAAATAGTGTTTCTGACCTGATAAGCAAGTCCTCTCTTTAACAGTTGAAGGAAAATCCATTGTGTCCATTTATAATAACCCGGCTCTGTCGTGGAGATTTCACGATCCCAATCATATGAAAAACCCAACGATTTAAGCTGCAAAAATGAGAAAACATGTTCTTAATGAACCACTAGTAGTCAAAGTATGATACATAAAACTTTCACTTCTCTTTCAGTAGGTAAAGACAATAAAAAAGTAAATATTTATCCATGGTTCACAGTAACTACAAATTGCAAGATTAGTGTTTTTTTTCTAAATGGAATGGCATGGACATTTCTTTTGTGTTTTCTCAAAAGAAATGTAGCACATTACTTTTCAACTGCATAGTTGATACAAATCAAACATTGCTCAGTACTGATCTGCTGATTACACAAAGAAGCACCCCACAATCATTAAAAAAAAAAGGTCCACAAAAGAGTTATACGGTTACTTCGTTTTACATCTTATTAAGATCTGCATACATGTTTATATTGCTCTAGAGCACTTGACAGTGCCACAGTCATATCAGCACTGCAGCTAGTCATTTCATATAATACAGATCAAGCATCAGGACACATTTTTTTTATAAAGATACTCAAAAGAGTGTCGCAGTCCCACATGAGGGCACACTTTTATTAGACTAACAAGGCTAATGGCAAGTGCCCAGTCTTTTTATTTTTCTCTGGCAACCAAGTGGTAATTCAATGATTGAAAAGTGCGGGACATATTAAAATGGTACTGCATAAAGAAGCATGGAAGCTCCTTCTGCAATCTGCATGCCAGAGACAAAATTTGCAGCAAAGCTACATAAGCATATTACCTGTGTGCGAAAGCGCTCAATGTTTCTTTCAGTGGTAATCTTAGGGTGGGTTCCCGTCTGAGCACAGAGTACATGTCAGATAACTACAGTATATAATAAAGCTTTGAGGGAATAAAGTGAAAGTTCTAAACGACCTGAATAGCATACTGCTCAGCAGGAAGACCAAATGCATCCCATCCCATTGGATGCAAAACGTTGAAGCCTTTCATGCGCTTGAATCTTGACAGAATGTCAGTTGCCGTGTATCCAAGGGGGTGCCCAACATGCAACCCAGCCCCACTGCACAACATTTTGAAAACAGTTCAAACAGCGAGCAACACTATCGAAAGTTTCACGGTTTTACCTCAAAGCTCCAAAAATGCTTTGCTTCCAAACACGCCTACTCTGCTAATTCATGAAAGAAAGAAAAAACGAACAGGCATAGGCGCACACCATAATCGCACACGCACCATTTTTGTGCTAACGAAACCGCGGTGAAATTGAACAACTGCAGCACACAAATCCGCGCGGTGCAAATTAGATGGATGGATAGATGGCGCCCTACCTGGGGTAGGGGAACATGTCGAGGATGTAGCACTTGGGCTTGGAGGTGTCGAGCCCCTCGCCGATGTCCAGGGTGCGGAACGTGCGGTGCTCCTCCCAGTGCCGCTGCCACCTCGGCTCGATCTCATCGAATGGGTAAGCCCTCCTCGCCGCTGTCTGCGCCTTCCCCGTGTCGGCCGCAGCGGCGGCGCTGGCACAACAGCGAGCTGGGAGCGGCGGGGAGCGGCAGACGGCGAGGACTCGGTGGCGGCGACGGTGATGGCCCGCGGTAACGGCGGGAGGCCGCGCCTGGAGCTGGAGTGGGAATTGGAGGGGCCATTGCAGCGCCAAGGCCATCGTCGTCGTCCGGGAGCGGGAGCTGAGCGTCCCAGCCTGCTGGCCAAATGTATAGCCCTGATTTGGGATAAGGTTTTAGGCTGCTCCAACAGTCCAAAAAGGTTCCGGTAAGGCCCTTTGATTACTTTAGTCAATGGACTAAAATTTAGTTATTAGATTAAAGTTTAGTCTATATCATGTTTACTCTAGGTACTAAATATATTTAAAATCATTAAATGAGACTAGAGATTAAAACAATTTAGTCCCTTTTAGTCACTCATTAAAAACTAGAGATTAAAACAGTTTAGTCTCTATTTTAATTCCATAGTTTAGTAATTTAGGAACTAAATGAGACTAAAATGGAAGAATTAATCTTTAGCCTTTCGAACTAAACGGGTCTAAATTTAGAGTAGATTTTCTCTTTTATAATATTCTCTAAATATATACGATATTTTTATTCTCTAAATTTCGAGTTTATAGTGTTATCTAAAAATATAGGATATTTTTTATCTCTATATTTCAATATTTTAAACCATAAATTAAACAAAACTAATATATATAATTTAATTGTATAATAAATACATACCTAGAAATTTTGAAATAAAATATGTCTTATATTTTAATATAAGTATTTATTTGTAGAGGACGAGATAGAAGACTCTATTAGAGAGGGACAAGATATATAAGAAATAAATCTTTTGTGATTAATATCTTATGCTATCAATAATGTTGGTAAAAGTGCGTAATCAAATGATCTAGTGCATTCAAACAAAATCCAACAATAACTACTATTCTACAATAAACTAGTTACACATGTGTTACAAATGGTTGTGAGCTTTAGTGGTTAGAACTTGGGTGTAAGAGGAGGGAGGGTGACGGCTCAAACCCCATCCCTAAATATAGTATAAACTTCTTCCACCTAAACCCTAATATCTACTCTCTCTTAAAATAGTAGTCGTTTTAACTTTTGGTTTTTATGTTTATATTTAAATAAATGAAGATGAACCTAAACGGCTAGACATATATATAAACATGTATATCAAGTATCAAGTATTATATGAATCTATTAATTAACTAAAACAAATTTTAGGACGGAGAGAATATTTTTTACATTTAACATATTTTATGGAACTATTAGATCTAGATTGGGATATAAAGGCCGCTAGTGGTCTTAAAATTTGGAGCGAGATGGGGCAGGGAGGTGGCCGGGACGCCGGGTGGGGCTGGAGAGAGACGAGAAAGGCTAAGGCGGTAGCAACTCCCTTATTCCATTTTATATATTTTATCTCCTATTTCAAACTTCACTATTTCAAACAATATTATATGATATCATATTGTATCAGTTATTTTACACGATCCACTAAATACAGCCTAAGAGTAACTCCAGTAGTTCTCTAAAAGACTTCCTAAATCAATAATTTAGGTAGTTAACATAAAAACTATTCTCCAACAGTTCTCTAAATGAACTTTCTAAATTTAACAACTTGTTATCTAACCTCATTTTCTCTCTACATTTGACAACCATTTAACAACTTCCTAAACAAAAATGTTGACTGTATTATATAGTTTTTGTGACTTATTTTTTATGTGGATAGATACAAAACAAAATTACAATCTATATTTAGAGAACTATTGGAGAACTCACATTTTTTTACTCAAAAGTCATTTAGCAACTTTTTAAATCTGTGATTTAGAGAGCTAAAATTTACATAACTATTGGAGTTGCTCTAACAAATTTAAATCTCCTTCATGTTGTTGTATGATGGTGCCGTGGCAGTTTTACATGTGTCATCATCTACATCAGAACCTTAACGGCTCTGCTACGACTCAGTACAGAAACAAATCATCTATTGAAGTACATGAGGAACTGGCAGACTTTACTACATAGAAATTGTTTATTTGCCACCCTACGTATACATGTGATGCCACGAAACTAAAGTACAGCCTTCTGATTCAATTAATAATTCTCGCTCCAATAAATTCCAGGTGTTGTCTGCTGCGGCTGCTGGAAAAGGATCATGGGCTGATGCTGTATGAGACTTTAGTGAGGCCTTTCTTGACTCTTATGTTTGTCACCTGACGAAACATCGGAAATGAGGTCAGCTTCTCCAAGTCCTAGCTCCAAAGGTACAGAATAGAAAAAAAAAAGATATGCACAGCATATGTCAAGTTATTGACTCTTTTATATCCGTTTATCTGTCCTGACAGTTTCTGTGTAGGCCAAATTAGGTGGCATGAGTGCCATCTAGTCGGAAATGAGAAAAGAAAAAAAAACGATGCAAATCATAGGAAACGGAGATCATGAATGCACTAGCAGGACACGATGTGCATTGACTTACTAGAAACACCCAAATGTCCAACTACGGTGCCCTCCACTCAAAATATCATTTGCAACGAGTATCATTGTTTAGGATTCACAAAAGCCAATCTACTTCCAGATTTCGGGATGGAAAGGCCATGCCCCTATTTGTTTTCTTTCAGGATTATATAATCCAGCTCATAGATTATATAAGCACATATTGACCTACTTATGGATTATCATAATCTAGATATTTATATTATATAACTTAATAATATATATTGTTTGTTTACATAATTACATCTCAACTTAATTAAGCTAGATTATATAATCTAGAGGGTAAACAGTCAGGGCCTTAGTTTTTAAGACCAGTGGATAGTTCTGTATGAAACTTGACAGGCCTGGGAAATCCAGCTGTGAGAAAACTAGCTTGGCAAAAAAAAACAATCACCTTTAGGCTGTTGATGATTGAAATGTCGGCAACATGAGTGCCACCGCAAGGACCACCAGGGTTATCCCCAAACTTAACAATGCGAGGATTGCTATCCTGCCATGAAAACATAATGTCGCAAACAATGTTAATGATAAACACAAAACTTTGAAAAATAGACATCTTCGTTAGAATATTTCTGGTTAAAATCTAACTATTGATGCTCGATTTCGATGATAATTCAAGACATACTCACACACAGAAATGCAGCCTTATGCATTTTTCAGATGCAAATGCAGGTATATTCCCTCTGATTCAAAATATTTGTTGTTTTAACCTTCTCAATTTCTTTTAAAATACATGTCATCCTAGAACTTCTAGGCACTTTTTGCTCTCTAGTACTTCCTTTCCTGCCCTTGCTACATAAATATTATCACTCTCATAAATAATGTTTTTAGATAACATTCTCACAAATAAATGAATCTCTTTCAGTTTTGGCATCAAATTTCTTATTACTCCCTCCGTTCTTTTTTATTTGTCGTGTTTTAGTTCAAAAATGAACTAGCGGGTGACAAATATTCGAGAACGGGTGTAGTATTTTAAAAGGAATAATTTCTTAATAGCTGTGCACAACTCTAAAATATGTATTTTGAATCGCATGGACCATGGAGTATCACACAGTGATGATGTCAATAGATCAAGAGATAAGAAATGTTTCTGCAATCCTTGAGTAAGAACTAAGAAGTAAACTGGAATGGTATTTACTAAAAAGACATTCAAATGTATACGATCAATGATGCCGGTGGAGTGTAGATTTGGTACAAGCAAAGACAATGCATATAAGAAGTCTACAGGACTAACCTTTGAAATGTAGCTAGGCAAAGAACCTCCGCATAATATGGCTGCCTCCTCATAAGGAAAAACAGAAGCTAAGACCTGCAAAAAGGGTGAACACTTAAAAGACGACAGAATGGATGATGTGAACTTCAACATAGTCAGCTTGCTTATCCACCTTCGCTCCTTCTGAAATTAGTCTATTGGCCTCTCTTTCCAGTTCATTTTTCTTAACCGGTATTTGATCTGGAGGAATTATTCCCTTATACTCAACAAACGGTCTACAAAGAACAGAGGCACAAGAGAGCAAAACTGGTAAATGCTAAAATGAGATGAAATGCCAGCAGCTAGTAACAACTGGACCCAAATGCTATCCATACAAAGAGCAAAAGAATAAATGCATCAAAGGTAACCAATCATACCCATCAGGAAAATGATAGCCTTTCCCAGGCTCCAGATGAAAGAGGCCTACATTGTGAACACAGATGTCCAACAAATGGCCAGCAGAATGAAGCCTGGAGCATTACAGCGATAGCATAATGAGAAGTAAAGCTTAGACTTTCAGAAATAATGAAATGGTTACGAGCTGACAGAAACTGGTTGATGAAATTCTCAAACTGCTTATTACATTGAGTATCTATGAGCTGAATACATCACTACTTCTACAGGCATTCCCCGTGGAAATACTAGTATGGATCATCTGGCCAGGATGTCAGCTACGAATTAATGTTAGCTTCAAGCAACTTAACTAGTATGGACCATTCAGATCGCATCACCTTGAATTAAAGCTGCGTCGTTCTGCGTCGACCTGCAAGCTAACGGTTCCCCCCTCCTTAAATACAGTCCCACATCCTTGCTCCGTGCCCTCAAATCTTCCGTAGTGGAAAACCTGGGTGCAATCACAAAATGAGTGGGGCACGGAAAGTGGGAAAAAAAGAGGAAAATCAAAATCCCTGCGACAGCAGCATGGTTCATAGACAAGTTTGCAGCTTTTCGTGAGGGTAGCGAAACCCCCCCCGGATGCTCACCACTCCGTCTTTCGCCCGCACATCCTCAACAAGGAACCTGGCTCCGCCGGCGGAGATGACGCCCGTGTCCGCCGGTTGGCCGCCGCCCTGCGGGTGGAAGACCGTGGCGTCCAGCACCACCGCTACCCGGCCGCCCTCCTCCTGTGGACACCCGGAGCTTAGCTTAGGCCAATAGGCCGCCGCCCGCCGGTTCCAGCCTAGGGTTGCGCGCCTACGGAGGAGGGAAGAGAAAAAACCTGGTGGACGGAGAGAACGGTGGCGGATGAGTGGTGGAGTGCCCCCATATCATCGAAGTAGACGAGCCTGGTGGGGCCCACCGGCCTCGCCGGTGCAGCCTCCTGCGCCATTTTTTCCCGTGGAGGCGATGGTGGGAGACTTGGCAACGATCGATCGCCGCCGGCGGTGACGAGGAAGTTCGGCGGGTTGAGGGGTGAGGACCGGTCAGGCAGCAGCGCCAAGTGGTTCAAATCGAACGCGCAAGACGCTCGGATGTCTGAAGATTCTGAAGAGACGAACAAGGCCTGACAAGACAATATATAGGCCCGCGCCCCACCGTGACTACGTGCTGTTTACAGATTTTGATGGTCTCATGGCCAGGCTTGGTTTCGAGGTGCCTTCGTTCTTCGCCCAGCTTTCTGTTTGTCTCTGAACTTTCCTGGAGATAAAAAAAGGAATTCTGCAAGGTCGCCTAATTACGGGAGCAGGTTGGCTTTGACTGCCCATTGCCCACCCATAAACTGGGAATTTGGGAAAAGGTTAACGCATACGCTTCTGTAAAAAAAAATGCTAGTTTATTACCATGTGTCTGTTTCTCTCGCTTCTCGCTTGGTTCCGGAGGCGCCCAGAACATTACCGAACCTTCGAGGCTTCGATGAAACTTCCGTGAAACGAAACTATATCTCCTCAACAAGCAGTGGCGGAGGTTGAAACTTCGAACTTTGATGTTGCACCAAATAGAAACCTGTGCGAACAGTGCAGAGTTCAGAGAGCACTTGAGAAGAACTCGTATAATTGCGGGTCTACGTCCGATCCAACTCCTTTGGATTGTACACTTGAGGCAACTCGGTCAAGTTTTAAGTAAAAAATGCACGGTACGCTTCTCGAATGGTCAAACTTTAACTAGTTATACAGAAAGTGGCATCAATATTTATGTCTAAACATGTTTATATATGATAGTACATCTCGTGATCTATATTATAAAGCTTTTGCACATTTTGAACATTAGTATTTTTTTATACCCGTTATGAACATTAATACTCCTAGTCCTATGCTTTTGTGTGCATATTTAGTCAAATTTAAAAGAGTTTCACTCACTGATAAATGAGATGTATACTTATGGGATGGAAGGGGTAC
Source organism: Zea mays (assembly GCF_902167145.1). Classification (NCBI taxonomy): domain Eukaryota; kingdom Viridiplantae; phylum Streptophyta; class Magnoliopsida; order Poales; family Poaceae; genus Zea; species Zea mays. Next base: position 10,514,240 of record NC_050103.1, read on the forward strand.
TAGTTAATTGCAAACATTATCAACCGTATACTACACAAACATAAGTGTATCATTTTAATATATTAACATAAAGATTGAGCACATATTAACTAAGGCTCCCTTTGGAATACAAGGATTTTAGAGCAATTATACATAAATTTCACATAAATCAGTTTATTTTCACAGGAAAAACACAGGAAGAGCCTAAAGCTAGATCGCTCGAGTCATCACGGATCAAAGAACACAACGGGTAACCAACACGTTCTCGCGAAGAATAGCGGCAAGAACCGGCAAAAAGAATAGTTATCGCGCTTATGTGATGAAGAACGATTAATTTTCGGTTAAACTAGAAAAAAATGTTGAAGCTCTCGTTGAGAGACATTCCATCGAGGCAATAATGTCATCTGGTTATACTAGGTCGGTTGACAAGTCTAGGGCACCATCTTGATTTCGGATCAAAGAGATAAACAACAATATGAGGGTTAGAAGGGCAAAAGAGAGACAGTAGATTAGTTTTCGTTTGATTATGTATTAGATTGCTCAGTCGGTCATAATCCTCTAATATATGTATAAATGGATACTTTTGTCCCATTAGAAAACCTTTTCAAGACGTTTTTCTCATGTTTTACCTGAGTTTGGAATGGTTATCATAGAAATCCAAATTCGAACAGTGTTTTTTTAGTTTAACGGAACTTCCAACGTCCTTCAGAGTTCTCACCTTTGTCGGAACTTCCGAAGTGGGGATAACCCTAGACATCCAACGTCGGAGTTGCAACTTGCAACCATTGTCGGAACTTCTGATCTACTATACAGATAACCTTTTATATCCAAATACTCCATCCGTCCCAAAATAGTATTCATTTTAGAGTGTTAATAGATTCATATAATATTTGATGTATGTGTTTTATATTTTTTAGATAATGGACACATAGTCTGACCTTGGCCTCATACGAAGATCATTTTTTATACTGAGCAAAACAATAGTCCCAAAGTTAAGACTAAACAAAGGGAGATTCCCGGCATGGAACTCAAGAAACAAAACCATAAGATCATTTTTATAACCTCCCAACGGACTTGATAAAATTCCACTGAGAATCCATGAATCCATCAGGCCCTGGTGCCTTATTATGTTCCATACTGAACACCGCCGCTTTGACTTCTGCTGAAAAGGCCTATATGAGCTTTACATTCTCGGTCTGAGAGACTTTTATTATATCATCTCTAAGATCCTCATCCAGAGTACATGATAAACTTTCTGGAGGGCCAAAGAGATTTTTATAATAACCAGTTATATGACTTTTTAACTCCCCATCGCCATATAACATACGATCTTCGTTTTGCATCTCGAAGATACGATTCTTCCTATGTTTTTCATTGGCTACCATATGAAAATATTTGTATTACTGTCACCTTCTAGAAGCTCATTAACCTTCGCTCTTTGATACCACTTAATTTCCTCTTCGCGGAGAAGCTATGCAAACCTGTTCTAAAAGTAATTGCATAGATCTAACTCCATTGAACTCAAAGAAACTAATTTAGCTTTCTTATCAATATCATCGAGCTTAGAAATAATCTCCTTCTTTTCCTTTTTCAAAGAACCGGAGGTATGTTTTGCCCATCCCCTTAAGTGCTGGCGCACTTTCCTAATCCTAGCTTGCCATTTCTCCATCTGATTAGATCCTCCTGTCTCATTGATACATATATCTTTTACCATATCCACAAAACTGTCCCGCATAAACCATCCAAATTCAAACTTGAAAGTAGGCATTGTTTGAACAGTTACAACTCATGTGCTCAGGAGCAGAGGAGTATGGTGAGATATATTTCTAGACAAGGCATGCACTAAAGCTCTAGGGTATTTTCCTCCCATTCTGTAGCTGCCAAAATCCGATTCAATTTCTCATATGTCGGATTACCCCTAGAGTTAGTCCATGTATACCTATGCCCAGACATATCAATTTCTCTCAGATCAAGACCATCAATTACCGTGTTGAATAGAAACGACCATCGATGGTCAAATCTATATTATTTTTCTCAAATGGAGATCTTAAAATATTATAATCTCCCCCAATGAGAATAGGTAATGTCTCAGTATTACTCAAACGAACTAACTCTGAAAGGAAGTCTTGTTTAAAGCAATCCTGAGCATGTCCATAAAGAGAGACGAGCCCATTTAAAACCATCCACCTCATCATGTAAATTAAACTTTATAAAGAAATCACCTTCTAAGATGGCACCTATATCAAAAGAATCAATATCAATTCCTAACAACATTCCCCCAGATCTACCATGTGGTTCTTTCTAATGCCAGATGATTTTTCCCCAGCACACAAATTTCTTAGTAAATGATCTAGAAGCCCTGTTTCAGAACTGGCAATGAAACTAAGATTGTGTTCCTTGGTAAAATCCGAAATAAATCTATGCTTTTTTAAATCTTTAAACCTATTGCTATTCTAAAAGTTTCCATTCATTGGGAAACAATTAAATAATAGTCAAACCCGACCTCTTCTTATTACATAGGGAACTGTGACTAGATGGCTTTGTATAGGTTGCGTTGAGCAGCTCATCATTACCAACTGTCACTTCATGCATAATATCCCCGCATAGATGATTTGAAATGAAACGATCAAACTCTTTCTCTTATTTTGCTTCCTTTTCCAAAAAAATCATTCAAAGCATTCTTGGGCTTACATTTTAGCTGTTCCTAAACTCTATTAATCACTATTTTTTTAAATGACTAATAGATGATGCAACTGAACTATAGGATTACTACCCACTAGGATACCAATATTTTTAAAGGAATTATAAATAAATTTTTCGGGGAAACCAACAAAGGATTCATCGTTACCTTTAGAAGACTGGTCCTCCAAGTTGTATCCCGCTTTAAGCCTTTCTACCCGAACAAGCGAGTCTTCGCTCACCGAATCGGAACGACGCTTACTACAGTGCTTCTCTTGCACTCTTCCAGCCACATCCGGGATACCACCCAAAACTTCAAAGCTAGCAACCGAAACTGGGGGCCTGATGTCCTGTTGTCGTTCCAGATCCTGCTGCATAAGGCCAGGAAGAGCAGCTGATACCTCATCTCTCATTGAATTACCCTTGGACTTGTTGTTGTTATGCTTAGAGGTCGACACATTGTTAACCGCACCTGCTGCACCCTTCGATGTTTCCAACGATTTCGACCTAGTGTTCCCCTTGTCACCCAAATTATGATCCTTGTTAAGCTCCTAAAATTCATCATCATCATTTGCCCCGAAGTGATCCATATCCACCAGCAAAGGCTGCTCACCATCGGTAGCCACCTCCACCTTAAATTTCAGTTCATATAAATATTCTCCAATTACTACATCGACAAATGCAGAATCAAATTTGGGTCAAGCACTGCCACCTGCAACCTTGCCATGCCAAACTTCCTAGTAAACACCATATCAATCTCTTTTGAGATGCCTAGCATAGAACTAGGGATGAAAACGGTAATCCGAACTGTTAGAACAAATTTAATATTTTAAAATAGATATGCATAAAATTTAATGTTGATCTTTTCTTATGTTATCAATCACATTAGTACACATATGAATAAAATATTACACAAATTGTTTTATGTATTATTTGCTCCCTACAACACGAAACATTGAAAAAATTACCGAATTTATTTCCGAATCCATACCGAAGTTTATATCTATTATTTGAGAAAATATAGGATGAATTTGAGGTTTACCTTTTATGAATCTTTACAAGCTAGATGTTAAAAACAAGAATACAAATTTGTATTGTAGATTATATATCCTATTTATTCGCAATCAAAGAAAAACGACTAAAAAACTGATTACCGAATAAATACCGTTTCCGACCGTTTTCATCCCTACATAGAACTAACCGCCTAGATTACCGAATACTCCCTTAGTTCCTTAGGTAGTCGAGTAAATTGCATCCATATCATAGGCATCTCGTATTTTATTTCCTCTCCATCACCATCTTCCTTGACTTGCATTTGTGCTCCAAATTTAATGTGAACTGTTCCTCATTCAATCATTTGATGAAGTTCACCCATTAAAAGAAAAACCGTTGAGAACACATTATTCCCCAAACTCTTCACCCTCCATTCCAAATCAGAAGACACCAACCTTTTCAATTCATTCATAATCTGCTCCTCTGTCAGAGAACACCCACAACAGTCATTGTATCATTACAACCACCTTGCCTTAGCTTGACTGGATTGAGTTGATGTATACATTAAAACCCTAAGCCCTCCACCGCAATACCCACAACGTACTGCAAAAGATCTGCAGGCACGGACCACCGGACATTTTGAAGTTAAGTGTGTTTTGACATCACAAACTTTACAAAACAACTCAATATTGCAGTCACTGAACTGGTGTCCTTTTGTTTTACACCTGAAACAAAATGGAACCTTTGCTTTTGCCACTGGTATTAGTACATAATCAAAGAATTCTCAAGCTTTGAACTGAGCTGAGGCCCATGATCTAGACCCGCTGCATCCCACCTAGAATTGGGCATGGATTGGTTCTTCACCACAGACTGATGCAGCAGGGAGGCAATCTGTTCCCAAGTATTATCTGGGACATGCCTAGCTGCGTTCCCGCTACCATTTGCCGCTGCGAAAGCTTGGTGAAGCAAGTCAACTGCCTTCATTCGGTCTCTAAATTGGACTTACATATATATATGTATATATTTTTTACCATTTCGACGAGAGGAACAAATTGGGGAGATCCGTTTTATATTGTTGACAACATCACAAAATAGAAAATTTTAGTTATCAACAAATAGCATTTCATTATTTACACCTCCAATTGCCTTTTTTTCTCGTTTTCGGAGACAAAGCAGATAGTACAAAGATGAACATGAACCCTACAAACTAGAGACTCAACATTATCCATTTATCCTGATATTGTACAGTGATCATTGAAGCGAGATGAGGATGTCTGGATCTTCAGGGGACACGCTGACATCGGCACCAGTAAGCTACGCCCCCGCCTCTGCCTTGCGCAACAGCGATCTCTTCGTCAACATAGAACCAAACGAAGAAGGGGTCCTTCGTGCTGGGCTCCCTACCACCGTCACCGCTTCCGAGGCTGATTTCCAGGGGACCAAACGGTCCGACCTTGATGCGAACCCGCTCGAAGATGAACGCAAGTATTTTCTTTTTCCATGACAGCCTCCCTTCGAAGGTCAAGCACCCGATGGGGCCCAAATATATGCCATTCTCGATGCGTTTGCCCTGCGGATAATAGTCACGGTAGTCATATACTCCATCGGAGTTCAGCACAAGCTAGCTCGCGAACTATAGTGGACCCGCAGTGTACAAATTCGCAAATTCTAATGTTTTTTAATGCTCATGCAGTTAACGGTGCTAGCTTTTGGTAATGGTTGACCTCAATTGAGCATTAGTACATAACAATGGGCATATTGATGAACATTGTTTCTTAGAGAAATGAGAACATATGATGCATTCTTATAAAAGCTTGTTCGGTTAGAAGTGGATTGAAGGTTACAAGTGGATTGAAGGGTATTAAATCTCTTGCTAGTCAAAATTGAATAGAAAGAGTTTTAATCCCCTCAATCCCCATACCTAGAGATGAAGAGCAAAAATATTCTAGTGCCTGCATTTCTTGCATTGTTCAGCGAAAAGAACTATACAGTGTCGGACAAGAAGCTGTTGAACTGTGAACACAGCCATAACTGGAATGTTTCAGCATGCATAGAAACTCAAGTACTAGATTGTTCAGGTACCACTGATCAGAACAAGCATATCATATATTCATAGAGGGGTTGCCATGATAAGCTCAGCTCACCGCAGCATCGAAGCGTTGGACTGCTGTCACTGGGAAATACTGCCCTTTCTCCAGCCGACCCTACGTACATATACAGACACTGAATCAATCAGTCAAGCAGCAAACCAGAAAACGTAGTCCATGGCACCTGTTAAAACATATGGGTCTTCACCTTTGCAGTGAAGATAAGCATCCACGTCCTGCCTGGAGACTCGGTACCACCGAGTGTCTCAAAGAATGCCGACGTGTCGAGTTTTGCCTTCTTGATCTTGGACAGCGCCGAGAGAATTTCCGGGGCAGGTACTTTCCTCGTCTTGGCTGCCACCTTGAGCACCTTCACACTGTCCGCGACAGCCTACGCTAAACCCACATTTAAAAAAAAGGTTTTTTACTAGTTGCGTAACAGGGAACCTTGTAAAGAACCATGAAACTTCCAAGAAATTATGAAGCGATGGCATTAATGGCTAAATGATACTTTCAAGAAAATAACCAAGCACATTTTCCATGTGAATTCAACAAGTGCGTGGGCAATTTCATTATCCAAGCAAGTTGGATTTTTTTTCTTCTTCTTTCTGATAGAGACCACATATCCTATGGCAGAAAGTAAAACTACTAATGCTATATACAGCCCCTATGTGTACTCACAGACAGAGATTCCTGCGGCGAGGACGAGGGCGAGGACTCTTTCTCGACTTCCGGGGACGCGGCGGAGGAAGCAGTGAGTGAGATGCCACGGCGACGGTTGGGGGAGCCGCGGAGACGCAGGTGTAGCGGGGGCTGGGGTCGGGACGGGAGGGAGAAGCGTGGAGCGAAGGCCGTGGAAGCTTGGAGCAAGCAGGCAGACGACGCCATCGTCGTCGTCTTCGTTCCTTGGGATTCGATCGAGAGAGCGGTGCTGCAAAGGTGCAGTAAGCGAGGGGTTTGTGTGGCGGTTGAAGAATGAGGACGCGAGAGGAGTGCTGAACTCTTGGTTACCAAACATGGCACCCCGCTGACGTGGGCAAAGCTTAACCTTACTTTCTCTTGGCCTTGGCTATGGCCCATGGGAGTGTGGGAGCTGCGTTCGGTTCCCGTTTTAACTTTTACGATTTGTTCAGTAATTGAACTAGACTTTTAAAAAAAGGTTGGCCATGATTTTTAGTATTCTTTATTGATTATCAATATATATGCCGGCTCAAGGTTTTAGAGAGATTTAGGCTAATTTTAATGTTTGGACCTGTAACACCCGGCTTTAAGGAACAAAGCCAGATGCATCTCATACATGCGCCAAGAAGACAACATATATAATAACAGAGTGTATAGAGATAAATGTCACAAAACATCAGAGTATTTATTACATAGCGGAAGACTTATTACAAAATAAAAGAATAAACATAAAACGAACAAAGGATCGTTGGCGCCAATGTCAACTGAGAAACGCCACCTAGATCAGATCATACTCCTCGCCTTGTGGCTCCTCCTGAACCACCTGCTCTTCTCCTGTGGGGGGGTGTGAGACAGCAAGAGTGAGCTCACATACGTTCATCGCTCAACAAGTCGTGGGGAATAATGTGACTTGAACTCACCAAAGGTGGGAGCCCATAAAGTGTAAGGCTTATCAAAGAGAATGGTTACAGCTGAGCATTGCTTTTAAGTAGTTGGTCAAAATTTTATTAGCAGTTACTAAGTGTAAGTAAATACCAAACCTTAAGTAAAGTAATAGAACAAAATTAATAATAAACCCATGCATATGCAAATGACAAAATTGAATTTAAGTTCCATAATTTAATCATCAGAGAGTCCTGAGCTGCTCATGACCGTGAGCTCGGCTAGTATACCAGTTTTACACTCTGCAGAGGTTGTACCCTTTACCCACAAGTCATGCTACCCATCAGCCAAGGGGTCGCGAATCCCATACACCTCTACCTAGGAAGCGCGGCAGGGCAACACTACGAGGCCTTTACAAAGTTCCACTAGCTTCCGAAAACCCGCTACAGTTTATAGGAAGTTCCAATGCAGGGTTCTTGCCTGACCGTCATCGCAGCAAAATCAAGCAAGGACCTCCCTACACTGACCACTCCCCTACTGCCCTTGCCCCTTTCGGGTAAGGTAGTCTTCCACTAGCTTTCCTAATTAATCAGCCAAGGGCGTCCAATTAAACCCTTGTGGTGGCACATGTTACTCAAGTTAAGCTCTATGTTCCAATTAACATTAATGATCTCAACATGAACATAAATAGAATAACAAAAAGAATTGGAACATATAGGTAATAAATGATTATCCCAAAACCAGGTAAAGCATTAGCAAACTACCCAAGTGAATCCGGGGTAAACAAGGTAATGGGATAAACAATCTAGGGTGACCTATTGGGTCCCATCAAAATTAACCTATGCATGGATAAATGATATTAAAGAACATTATTGGGTAAAATGTGGTCAAGGGCACAACTTGCCTTCAATGAGCTCCTGCTCAGCTACTTCCACCTGCTGCCCACCAGGGTCCTCAGCAACGGGCTCTTCTACTCGCCACAATACAAACAAGCACAGTGTATATAGAGAAATTAACATTACACCAAACATATAAATAAAATACACAGTAATAATCTACATATTAAAATAAAATCCTAGGAACAGGAATCATAATTTTTGGAGTTATAGAATTTAAGTTATGGATTTTCAAAGGTTTTATGTGTTTAAAATGGGATTAAGTGAGGAATTGATTTTCTTACTGTTTTCATGTCAAAACAGAGACTCTAGATGGTAGAGAATAATAATACAAAATTTTTGGAACTGGAATGGAGTAATTTGGATTTCATACGCATTTTCTATGAATTATTGAAGTTCTAGCAATTGTTTTTCTCATAAAAAATCATTTTCAGATTTTATTTATCCATTTATTATGAACTCTGGCCTGGGCGCACTAAATCTGAGAAAGGCAGGGGCCTCGGGTTAAAATTCCTAAGGCACAGGGAACAATTTCTGTGGACCGTGGGTTATTTAAGTATGAATCCGGGGACTCTTTAGCAATTTGCGCAACCGAAGGGGTATCGCAAGACTCTAGCCGCCAGATCACGATTGAACGGCTCGGATTATATCGTCATTATAATGAAGCGGTATGCGATCGCGGCCCTTGGATCTAAATCCAACAGTACGGATATAATGAAGCCGAGATCCCGCCACAACCCTCGGATTCCGATCTAACGACCCAGGGAAGATCTAGCGAAGGTGGGGTACGTGTGCGCAAATCGGGGCGTCCATCCACCGATCGACGGTGCACCCAAGTCAACATGCTCCATCGTCAAAACAGAGCGGCACCCACATCCGACTGCGGCGGAGGCCATCTCCGGCCAGTCGCCCAAGGGGTCCCGGTGCCCCAAACCCAAATTGGTCAAGCCCAAATCGAAGTCATGTCTGGTAGGAATTAAAGGATGCAGTGTCGTACCAATGGCGAGGAATCAGATGGGCCAAATTCGATGAAGAGCGGCGCCAGGCGACTGCAATCGACGGCGAGCAATACCCCGGTCACCACTCGCAGATTTCCACCCGGCACGGCCACAGGCACGTTGGAGGCGACCCGGATATGCTTCACGGATAGGCACCAAGAGTGCCCCGTCAACGAATTCCGCCACCATGTGCGGCGGCACTATGTTACACGCCGAAGTCGCACGGCGAAATTGGAGTGCTACAGTGAACGGCACGGGTCGTGGGTGGTGGAGAGGGGAACGGAGGGGAAGGCGGCCGCAGGGGCTAGCTTTAATCAACCTGCGGCATCCGCAACCAACCCGCAAGGCGTCCGCCATTGTCGCGCGTTCGTTGCGGCGAGTTCGCGGAGTGGTTGAAGCAGCTGACACGCGGGGCCCGGTGTAAGAAGCGAACGCGCGCCTGAGCTAGCTGATGCGTGGGTCCGGTTGCCAGGGTGTCGCGCACGGTGAGGAGGGACCTGGGCCGACTGTGCGCGAGGGAGCAAAGGGGTGAGTGGGCCAGCGGTAGGGAATTAGGCCCATCACGCCCTTCCCTTTTTCTTTTTATTATTTTTTTTCTATCTTCTTTTCTTCCCTCTCAAATTCAAAACTTCTTTTCAAACTTAAATTTAAATTTTGTGGTAGATTTGTCCTCGGATTATGGTGCACAATTAAGGTACTAAGTGTGAAGATATATATATATATATATATTAGGTAAGTTTTATGCTCTTTCTCTTTAGAGTTTATTTCCAAGTACTATGATTGAGTTTAGATTAAATTCCTTAATCTTCATCATTCATGTGTCCTTATTAATTTTTATTATTAAATGCACAAGCAAACAAAACCCAGCATGATGCATGTATTATCTTCGGGTATTTTTTTGTTAATCATGTGTTTGTGTAAGTGATGTGTTCACATGAAATGATAAACATGGGTAACACATAGATATGGAGTATTATACTTTCTCTTTTTAGCCTTTCATACAAAGTGGGTGTTACAAATCCTACCCTCCTTAAAAATAATCTCGTCCTCGAGATTTAGGAAGATCTAGGGAAAAGGTGGGGAAAATCTATGTGAAGCTCTTCTTCTCTTTCCCAAGTTGCTTCATCTTCACCGTGGTGACTCCATTGCACTTTGCACATCTTTATCACCTTATTTCTTGTAACTCGAGTCAAAGTATCCAAAATCTTGATAGGATACTCCGTGTAAGTCAAATCACCCTGAACACTGAGCTCTTCCATTGGTAACTGTTCCTCAAGGACACGAAGACACTTCTTCAGTTGAGATACGTGGAACACATTATGCACATCCGTTAGACTAGCAGGTAACTCCAGTTGGTATGCCATCTCTCCAACTCGCCTAAATATCAAGAATGGTCCAATATAGCGAGGGGACAATTTGCCCTTGACTTTGAATCTCCTCATCCCACGAAGTGGTGACACTTTGAGATACACATAATCTCCTTCTTCAAATTCCAGTGGTCTCCTTCTATTATCAGCATAGCTCCTTTGCCCGGTCTGAGCTACCCTCAAATTCTCCCGATTTATACGAACTTGTTTTCCTGCCTCTTGAATAAGTTTGGGTCCAAAGAATTGTCTTCCTCTAGTCTGGTCCAAAAATAGAGGAGTCCTGCATTTCTGCCGTATAAAGCCTTGAACGGTGACATCTTCAGACTGGCCTGGTAACTATTATTATATGAGAACTCAGCATAAGGTAGACTCTTGTCCAACTACTACCATGCTGAAGGGCACAAGCTCTCAACATGTCTTCTAATACTTGATTAGTCCTTTTAGTTTGTCCATCAGTCTGGGGGTGATAAGCTGTACTGAAATTCAACTTTGTACTCACATTCTCATGAAAGCTTCTCTAAAATCTTGAGGTAAACTGTGAACCTCGATCAGACACGATCTTCTTTGGTACTCCATGTAAACACACAATCCGAGCCATATATAACTCTGCTAGCTGAGAACCTTTATAAGTAGTCTTCACAAAAATAAAGTGAGCCACTTTAGTCAATCTATCCACAATCACCCATATAGCATCATATCCTTTCTGGGTGCGAGGCAATCCAGTAATGGAATCCATACCAATCTCTTCCCATTTCCACTCAGGTATCTTCAGTGGATGCAGTAGTCCGGTTGGCCTCTGGTGTTCAGCCTTAACTCTTTGACATACATCGCACATAGCCACATGTGCAGCCACATCTCTCTTCAATCCAGACCACCAATATTTCCGCTTCAAATCCTGATACATCTTGGTACTACCAGGATGAATAGAATAATCCGAGTCATGGGCCTCCTTCAATATAGTCTCACGAAGGCTTTCAATATCAGGAACACACATCCTGTCCTTGAACCATATGGTGCCTTGCTCATCTTCCGTAAATTCCGGACCTCGTCCTTCAGTAATCAGTTCCTTAATCTCTTGTATTTTAGCACCACCAACCTGTCCTTTGCGGATCTCTTGCTCCACAGTAGGTTCCTCATCAATAATAACTCCTTCAGTGTGAGCAGCTATCCCCAGGTTAAGTCTCCTAAAATCCACAACAATCTCATCGGGTAGCTGGGCAACAACACCTGAATGAACATGCTCTTTTCGACTCAAGGCATCTGTAACCAAATTTGCCCTGCCCGGGTGATAGTGAATCTCCAAATCATAATCCTTAATAAGCTCCAACCAACGGCGTTGCCCAAGGTTGAGATCCTTCTGAGTGAATATATACTTCAAATTCTTATGATCCGTGTACACTTGGCACTTAGTTCCCATAATATAATGTCTCCAAATCTTAAGCGCATGCACAACGGCTGCTAGTTCTAAGTCATGGGTGCGGTAGTTCAATTCATGTTTGCGTAACTGACGAGAAGCATAGGCAATCACATGTCCTTCTTGCATGAGCACACATCCTAAGCCTTGGCCACATGCATCACAATAGATATCAAATCCTTTCTGTAGGTCTGGCATAACCAATACTGGTGGCGACATCCATCTCTTCGTTAGTTGGTCAAAGCTATCTTGGCACTTCTCATCCCACTTGAACTCTCTTCCCTTCTCCAGAAGCGAGGTCATGGGCTTAGCGATCTTAGAAAATCCTTCAATAAATCTCCAATAATATCCTGCAAGTCCCAAGAAACTCTGAATCTCCGTAACTGTAGTGGGTATGCTCCACACCACTATCTCCTTCACTTTAGCAGGATCCACTGATACTCCTCCATTAGAAATGATATGTCCAAGAAATGGCACCTCGCCAATCCAGAACTCGCATTTGCTATACTTGGCGTAGAGTTGATTGTCTCGTAGCTTCTGTAGCACCAATCTCAGATGTTCCTCGTGATCACTATCACTCTTGGAATAGATAAGAATATCGTCAATGAATACCACGACGAATCTGTCCAAATACTCCATAAACACCTTATTCATCAAGTTCATAAAATAAGTTGGTGCATTGGTCAATCCAAACGACATAACTGTGAACTCATATAATCCATATCGAGTCGAGAATGCTGTCTTGGGAATATCTGATGGTCTAATCCTCATCTGATGGTAACCGGATCGGAGATCAATCTTCGAGAATACTCTAGCACCTCTCATCTGATCAAATAAATCCTCAATACGGGGCAACGGATACTTGTTCTTCACCGTAACATCATTAAGAGATCTATAATCCACACACATCCGCTGCGACCCATCCTTCTTCTGTACAAACAAGACCGGTGCTCCCCAAGGTGAAGAACTCGGACGAATGTACCCAGCCTCTTGTAACCCCGTTAACTGTTTCTTGAGTTCCTTTAACTCTTCTACAGACATCTCGTATGGCCGTTTGGAAGTAAGAGTAGTCCCAGGTAAGAGATCTATGACAAACTCAACTTCCGTATCTGGTGGCATCCCTGTTAACTCCTCTGGAAAGACATCTGGAAAATCCTTAACCAAACGGATGTTGTCACCAACAAACTTCCCATTGACTAAGAATGTCGCTAGTCTGGTGGCGGTAGTTACTGCAATTTCAACTTCAAATCTTTCTGCTTTGGAACTGGTGAGTTCTACGGTTCTCTTAGCACAGTGTATAAACTGCCTTTGCCTTTCTTAACCATGACATACCAAGGATCACATCTATAGTGCTCTCTTCTAACACTATAGGGGTAGCCCATCTGAGTTAGAAATACAGGGTAAGAAAGGAAGAATTGTAGACAAGGCGAGTAATTACGAGGAATGTTACTGCGGAAGATTTATTAGCTAAGTAGATTAGTGTGTTATCCACTAAAGCTAATACATTACCTTATGGTGGTACATGCTAAGATGCCCGTCTATACTATTTCAATCAATCAAAGAAGCAAATCAGACATTGATCATCAGAACAATCAACCAACATTTTTAATAGAGAAAATAATTTTAATTTCGTCTTAGGTTCCCTATCTCTAAAAAAGATCATAGTGGTAGGATTCCAAGGTGTGAAATCCATCTTGTCTTAGAGTAGAAAAGATAAGATTAATCCGAGTAGAGTAGCAAAAGGTGAGACAGGATGAAGGTAAGATAAGTATTGAATGAATCAGAGTAAGGTAAGTAGGTAAGGGTTTTGTCCATTTCTATCTAGGTTTCATCCTACAGTCAACATTTCCTCTGATACCACTTCTGTCACACCCGGCTTTAAGGAACAAAGCCAGGTGCATCTCATACATGTGCCAAGAAGACAACATATATAATAACAGAGTGTATAGAGATAAATGTCACAAAACATCAGAGTATTTATTACATAGCGGAAGACTTATTACAAAATAAAAGAATAAACATAAAACGAACAAAGGATCGTTGGCGCCAATGTCAACTGAGAAACGCCACCTAGATCAGATCATACTCCTCGCCTTGTGGCTCCTCCTGAACCACCTGCTCTTCTCCTGTGGGGGGGTGTGAGACAGCAAGAGTGAGCTCACATACGTTCATCGCTCAACAAGTCGTGGGGAATAATGTGACTTGAACTCACCAAAGGTGGGAGCCCATAGAGTGTAAGGCTTATCAAAGAGAATGGTTACAGCTGAGCATTGCTTTTAAGTAGTTGGTCAAAATTTTATTAGCAGTTACTAAGTGTAAGTAAATACCAAACCTTAAGTAAAGTAATAGAACAAAATTAATAATAAACCCATGCATATGCAAATGACAAAATTGAATTTAAGTTCCATAATTTAATCATCAGAGAGTCCTGAGCTGCTCATGACCGTGAGCTCGGCTAGTATACCAGTTTTACACTCTGCAGAGGTTGTACCCTTTACCCACAAGTCATGCTACCCATCAGCCAAGGGGTCGCGAATCCCATACACCTCTACCTAGGAAGCGCGGCAGGGCAACACTACGAGGCCTTTACAAAGTTCCACTAGCTTCCGAAAACCCGCTACAGTTTATAGGAAGTTCCAATGCAGGGTTCTTGCCTGACCGCCATCGCAGCAAAATCAAGCAAGGACCTCCCTACACTGACCACTCCCCTACTGCCCTTGCCCCTTTCGGGTAAGGTAGTCTTCCACTAGCTTTCCTAATTAATCAGCCAAGGGCGTCCCATTAAACCCTTGTGGTGGCACGTGTTACTCAAGTTAAGCTCTATGTTCCAATTAACATTAATGATCTCAACATGAACATAAATAGAATAACAAAAAGAATTGGAACATATAGGTAATAAATGATTATCCCAAAACCAGGTAAAGCATTAGCAAACTACCCAAGTGAATCAGGGGTAAACAAGGTAATGGGATAAACAATCTAGGGTGACCTATTGGGTCCCATCAAAATTAACCTATGCATGGATAAATGATATTAAAGAACATTATTGGGTAAAATGTGGTCAAGGGCACAACTTGCCTTCAATGAGCTCCTGCTCAGCTACTTCCACCTGCTGCCCACCAGGGTCCTCAGCAACGGGCTCTTCTACTCGCCACAATACAAACAAGCACAGTGTATATAGAGAAATTAACATTACACCAAACATATAAATAAAATACACAGTAATAATCTACATATTAAAATAAAATCCTAGGAACAGGAATCATAATTTTTGGAGTTATAGAATTTAAGTTATGGATTTTCAAAGGTTTTATGTGTTTAAAATGGGATTAAGTGAGGAATTGATTTTCTTACTGTTTTCATGTCAAAACAGAGACTCTAGATGGTAGAGAATAATAATACAAAATTTTTGGAACTGGAATGGAGTAATTTGGATTTCATACGCATTTTCTATGAATTATTGAAGTTCTAGCAATTGTTTTTCTCATAAAAAATCATTTTCAGATTTTATTTATCCATTTATTATGAACTCTGGCCTGGGCGCACTAAATCTGAGAAAGGCAGGGGCCTCGGGTTAAAATTCCTAAGGCACAGGGAACAGTTTCTGTGGACCGCGGGTTATTTAAGTATGAATCCGGGGACTCTTTAGCAATTTGCGCAACCGAAGGGGTATCGCAAGACTCTAGCCGCCAGATCACGATTGAACGACTCGGATTATATCGTCATTATAATGAAGCGGTATGCGATCGCGGCCCTTGGATCTAAATCCAACAGTACGGATATAATGAAGCCGAGATCCCGCCACAACCCTCGGATTCCGATCTAACGACCCAGGGAAGATCTAGCGAAGGTGGGGTACGTGTGCGCAAATCGGGGCGTCCATCCACTGATCGACGGTGCACCCAAGTCAACATGCTCCATCGTCAAAACAGAGCGGCACCCACATCCGACTGCGGCGGAGGCCATCTCCGGCCAGTCGCCCAAGGGGTCCCGGTGCCCCAAACCCAAATTGGTCAAGCCCAAATCGAAGTCATGTCTGGTAGGAATTAAAGGATGCAGTGCCGTACCAATGGCGAGGAATCAGATGGGCCAAATTCGATGAAGAGCGGCGCCAGGCGACTGCAATCGACGGCGAGCAATACCCCGGTCACCACTCGCAGATTTCCACCCGGCACGGCCACAGGCACGTTGGAGGCGACCCGGATATGCTTCACGGATAGGCACCAAGAGTGCCCCGTCAACGAATTCCGCCACCATGTGCGGCGGCACTATGTTACACGCCGAAGTCGCACGGCGAAATTGGAGTGCTACAGTGAACGGCACGGGTCGTGGGTGGTGGAGAGGGGAACGGAGGGGAAGGCGGCCGCAGGGGCTAGCTTTAATCAACCTGCGGCATCCGCAACCAACCCGCAAGGCGTCCGCCATTGTCGCGCGTTCGTTGCGGCGAGTTCGCGGAGTGGTTGAAGCAGCTGACACGCGGGGCCCGGTGTAAGAAGCGAACGCGCGCCTGAGCTAGCTGATGCGTGGGTCCGGTTGCCAGGGTGTCGCGCACGGTGAGGAGGGACCTGGGCCGACTGTGCGCGAGGGAGCAAAGGGGTGAGTGGGCCAGCGGTAGGGAATTAGGCCCATCACGCCCTTCCCTTTTTCTTTTTATTATTTTTTTTCTATCTTCTTTTCTTCCCTCTCAAATTCAAAACTTCTTTTCAAACTTAAATTTAAATTTTGTGGTAGATTTGTCCTCGGATTATGGTGCACAATTAAGGTACTAAGTGTGAAGATATATATATATATATATATATATATATATATATATATATTAGGTAAGTTTTATGCTCTTTCTCTTTAGAGTTTATTTCCAAGTACTATGATTGAGTTTAGATTAAATTCCTTAATCTTCATCATTCATGTGTCCTTATTAATTTTTATTATTAAATGCACAAGCAAACAAAACCCAGCATGATGCATGTATTATCTTCGGGTATTTTTTTGTTAATCATGTGTTTGTGTAAGTGATGTGTTCACATGAAATGATAAACATGGGTAACACATAGATATGGAGTATTATACTTTCTCTTTTTAGCCTTTCATACAAAGTGGGTGTTACAGGACCCTTATTTTTTTTCTTTTCTATCATCTATTATAGTGAAATTGAAAAGATTAAAATAGTAAAACAATGCTAAATTTGTACGTTCATCTCAATTGAGAATAAAATTTAGAGTATTAAACAATTTCAAATTACATATAGTTCTACTGTTTCAAAATAAATAACTTTGTCGAGTATTTTTTTAAGCAAAATCTGTGAGGCCGATGTTCAGATCAATGTTTTCTAATATATTCTTCTCGATAGAATATGTAGTTGGCTATTTAATCTTTCTTGCGACATAGTTAACTTTAAATATTTTTTCAATGATTTCAACTTTGTGAAAGTTCTTTTAGACGAGGCTATGGTCTCTCTTTCTTTTGTTCCTCTTTTGATGATCAATAAGTGTTTCTTAGGCAACCTTGTAGAACTAAATTCATAAGGAAAAGTAAATACTAGCAAATACTACTATGCTACTATATAGATGATGCATGATACATAATCAGGGATACATATGTGAATATACCTTCAGGAGAAGAAGTTCGAGTAGGCTAGTTTGGTATTAAGCTTTTTGAATTGGATATTTTATTTGAGTTTCACTTCATTAAATAGCTCACTAATAAGCAAATTTGATAACATGATAAGAATTTAATAAGAATAGAGAGAGTTTCATCTAAATGAAACTCTAGATCCACAGTCTTATAAATAAAAGACTGATGTGATATTTTTAAAAATTGTGTAATAAAATTCTACATTGAGAATAGTGTTTGAAAAATATCATCCAAATGTTTATTCACACAATGGTAGGACCCTTGATTAATTTTAGTTTACAAATGAATAGTAATAAAGTCCAACCCTAATTTGATCTGATCATTAAATTTTGTAAATTTTGTAGTGTAAAATTTAGAACTTATTACCAGGAGCAGAGAGAGGGGGGCAAGGTGGGCTATGCCCCCTCCTCAATTTTTAAAACCTCTTATACCCGATATCAAGAATAGGGGAAAAATAAAGTATTGGGTGGGCCAAAATAGTCATATTTGGGTTTTCTTGTTGGATCGGCCCAATACTCCTTACTCTCGTCCATCGTCTCGGCCTAGTCCTCACATCTATCTGTCCGGCACTAATCTTTCTTACGTCGTTCGAGTCAGTCTGCTCTGACACCGCGTTCTCGACTCCACCCCTTCCTAACACGCGACGACGTCTGGCCTGTCCCTTTCCTAGGCCCCCGTCCCACTCGTGATCATCGTGACGTCAACTCAATCTCGCTCGTTGCGACAACGCGTTCTGTCCTTAGCGGTCGACAAGATTGGCGAACCAACGAGCCTTGGCTCTTAGCTAGCGACGTCGCTCGACCTTGCCCCATATCGACGCCCCCGCCCTTCGAGGAGATCGACATTCGACAAGCTACGTAGGACTTCGATTTAGTGGATATTGTTTCCATTCGTTTGACAGATTGAGTATGAGATTGAATATTTGGATTAGATTAGAATATTCACTTTTGATTGTGAATTGAAGATTAGATAAGTAGTTGATGATTATTGCTCTTCTTTATTTAGATAAATAAGGAGATTTTTTTTCAACTACTTTTAAGGGGTTCCACAATAGATGGTCATGACAGTACCAATATGAATGACTCGTTTGTTGCACAAACAAGAATTTCACAACAATCAAGTGTGGAAAATCATTTTAATTTAGATAAAATAGTTACATATTGTTTGGACCATGCTTCGTCGCCGAAGGTCCTGCAGAAAGAGACAGCTTCGGCTGAAGCTGCTTGTACGTGACGCCGAAGGTACCATTCATGAAGCTTCGGTATTGCAACATATCCAAAGATGAAGGTCGAACCGACTTAAAGATAGAATGACCTTTTAGTCTATAAAGGTCTGAGTCAATGTTGTAAACTTTTATGAGGGGCATGATTGTAATTCCTCATAGGCTGTGTCCTGTGCCTATAAATAGTGAATAGTATTCCTTTACTGTTCACGCATTCTTGTAATTGCAATCGCATCACTCGGGAATTATTCTTTGCCAAGACAGAGGTATAAATGTGTCTAATATTTGAATACATCATGTTTATATAATATGTAAATGATGTCTTTTACTTATAATTTACTTGTCTTTAATGATTTATATCTCGCATTGTTTTATATAATCTCTGAGAGTCCAATTACGAAGATTTAACCTTCGTAATTGTACCATTTTTAACCTTCGTCCGAAGCTCATTAAATCCTTGAGGAAATAATGCTTCAGCGGGCGAAGGGCATTAACATTTAACATTCTATGTTGCCTTGTTCTTAATTCATAGCATTTGAGAACAAGTCCCCAACATTGGCGCCCACCTCCGGTGAACTCACTTCCACTTTTCTGAGCCGATGGCTTCGTTCAACATTCAAGCTGGAGCTGCTTCGGCTCCGAAGCTGGTACTCCCGATAACAGGCGGTTCATGTTCAGAGCCAGCCAACAAGAAGCAGAAGAAGGAGGCACAGAGAAGGGTACAATATGTCGGGGTGCAAGGACCCTTCATCAAGTCAAGATGGTCTCACATTCCTATTACCTTCTCCCAAGAGGACCTTCAACTCAAGGATTACCCACACAACGATGTTATGGTTATCTCTTGTGTTATCAAAGGATTTCTGGTCCACAATGTTTTGGTTGATACAGGCAGTGCAGCTGATATCATATTTGCTAAAGCCTTCAGATAGATGCAAGAGTCCGAAGATAAAATTCTTGATGCCACACATCCCCTTTGCGGCTTCGGAGGAAGGCAGATTGTAGCACTCGGCAAAATCTCAATGTCAGCGGCCTTCGGATTTATCAACAACACAAGGACTCAACAAGTTATGTTTGATATTGTTGACATGGAATACCCTTACAATGCAATCATTGGTCGTGGTACTCTTAATGCTTTCGAAGCAATTCTGCATCCAGCTTATCTTTGCATGAAGATACCTTCGGACCAAGGGCCCATTGCTATTCATGGAAGTCAAGAAGCTGCCAGAAGGGCCGAAGGAAATTGGACAGACTCAAAAGCAATCCATAATATAGATGGAACTGAAGCTTGTGAGCAATACAAGTTCAGAAGGGAAAAAGCTGCTTCGGCTGACCAGCCGAAACCCATGCTCTTATGTGAGGATATAGCAGAGCAGAAGGTGCTATTGGGATCTCAATTGTCCGAAGAGCAGGAGAAAACCTTGATAAGGTTTTTGTTCAACAATAAAGATGTTTTTGCTTGGTCAGCTAATGATCTTTGTGGAGTTAACAGGGATGTTATTGAGCACTCGCTCAATGTTGACCCATCCTTCAGACCCAGGAAGCAGAGGCTTCGGAAGATGTCTGATGACAAGGCTGAAGGTGCTCGGAATGAAGTGAAAAGACTCCTCAGTGCCGGAGTTATTAGAGAGGTAAAATACCTAGAATGGTTGGCTAACACTGTTATGGTGAAGAAGGCCAATGGTAAATGGAGAATGTGTATCGATTTTACTGACCTCAATAAGGCCTGTCCGAAGGACGAGTTTCCATTGCCAAGGATAGATTCTTTAGTCGATGCAGCATCTTCATCAGAGCTTATGAGTTTGCTGGATTGCTATTCAGGCTATCATCAAATCTGGATGAAGAAGGAGGATGAACCGAAAACCAGCTTCATAACCCCTAGTGGGACATATTGCTACCTTCGGATGCCCGAGGGGCTTAAAAATGCTGGAGGAAGCTTCAGCAGAATGACAGCAAAGGTTCTTCATTCTCAGATAGGCAGGAATGTACTAACTTATGTTGATGATATCATTGTAAAAAGCACGAAGCAAGATAACCACATTGCTGATTTACAGGAGACCTTCGCTAACTTCAGACAGGCTGGTCTAAAGCTGAATCCAGAAAAATGTGTCTTCGGAGTAAAGAAGGAGAAATTTCTTGGTTGCCTAGTTTCAACAAAGGGAATTGAGGCCAACCCAAGTAAAATCGAAGCTATACTTCGAATGGAACCACCAAGTATAAAAAAGGGGGCTCAAAGATTGACAGGAAGGCTGGCATCTCTCAATAGATTCATATCCAGATCAGCAGAGAGAAACTTACCATTCTTCGAAGTGCTGAAGTCAGCTGAAGTCTTTCAATGGGGACCAATCCAACAGAAAGCCTTCGAAGAGCTGAAGCAGTATTTGATAGATCTAACAACATTAACTCCACCTACGCCAGGGGCTCCTTTGTTATTATATGTGGCAGCCTCGCACTCAGCGGTAAGTGCAGCACTTGTCCAGGAGAAGCTTGAAGGTCAAGTTAAGAGGCAGGCCCCAATATATTTCGTATCCGAGGTTCTTAGTTTATCAAAGAAAAATTATACAGAATTGGAGAAGATACTGTATGCTGTTTTGATGGCCTCCAGGAAGCTTCGGCACTATTTTCAAGCTTACAACATAATTGTTCCTTCTTCACAACCTCTGAAGGATATTATGAGAAACCGAGAAGCTACTGGAAGGATTGGAAAATGGGCTGCAGAGCTCAATGAATTTTGTATTGATTATGTTCATAGATCTTCGATTCAGTCCCAGGCGTTAGCAGACTTCATTGCTGACTGGACGCCAGGGGCTCAGGAGGAAGAAACAAATAAAGATGCCGAAGCATGGACAGTGTTTTGCGATGGGTCTTGGGGAACCTTCGGAGCAGGAGTGGCTGCTGTGTTGGTTTCACCTTCCAAAGTTAAAACTTGTTATGCGGCAAGACTTGATTTTAGTTGCACAAATAACATCGCTGAGTATGAAGCTCTGCTCTTGGGTCTTCGGAAATTAAAGGCAATGGGAATCAGAAGGGCCGTTCTTAAAACTGATTCTCAAGTTATCTCTGGTCATATCGACAAGAGCTACAAAGCAAGAGACCCGAAGCTTGAAAAGTATCTAGATACAGTCCGAAGGATTGAGGCTTCCTTCGAAGGTTTCTCTGTCAAAAATATTCCTCGTGGAGAAAATGAATACGCTGGTCTATTGGCTAAGTCAGCAGCCCAGGGGCTGCCTATACCTTCGGAAGTATTTTTGAAACAATAAAAGCACCTTCGGTCGAGCTTCTTGAAAGAGCAATCCTTAACATATCCCCTGTTTATAGTGAAGATTGGAGAACTGAGATCATCTCTTTCCTTCAGGGTAATTTTCTTTCAGACGACGAAGCTTATAATAGGAGAATAGAAGCAAGAGCTCGACCATATGTCATAATAGAAGGGGAGTTATACAAGCGTGGGGTCTGTTCCCCATTGCTCAAGTGTTTATCCAGATCCGAAGGTATAGAATTAATGAAGGACATACATGCAGGTCTGTGTGGATCTCACATTGGATCTAGGCCCTTGCTTGGGAAAGTTTTTCGCCAAGGATTTTATTGGCCAAAGGCAGCTTCGGATGCAGCGGATTTAGTTCAAAAGTGCGAAGGTTGTCAGAAATGTGCAAGAGATCAAAAACAACCTTCGTCTTTAACTCAATTAATACAACCCACTTGGTCGTTGCAAAGGTGGGGTCTGGATTTGCTAGGTCCATTACCACCAGCACAGGGGAACTTAAGATATGTGGTGGTGGCAGTGGAATATTTTTTCCAAATGGATTGAGGCAAAGCCCTTAGCCACAATAACTTCATTTACTATTCAAAAGTTTTTCTGGCAAAACATTGTTTGTCGCTTTGGAGTGCCGAAGGCTATTACTGTGGATAATGGGACACAGTTTGATTCTGAAGCCTTCAGAGAATTTTGTGATCAAATCGGCACGAAGATCCATTTTGCATCAGTCCGACACCCAGAGTCAAATGGACTTGTCGAAAGAGCCAATGGGATAATAATGACAGGAATAATGAAGTCAATCTTCAATCAGCCCAGGGCAAAGTGGCCAGACGAGTTAATCAAAGTGATGTGGAGTCATAACACAACCATGTCAAGATCAACAGGCTTTACACCCTTTAAACTATTGTTCGGTGACGAAGCAATAACCCCAGAAGAGGCCAAAACAGGATCAATAAGGACAGTAGCTTCGGCAGAAGGCGAAAACGAAGCTGATTGCTCTGTAGAAAAAGATGCTATTGAAGGGATCAGACTTCAAGCTGTGGAAAACATCAATAAATATCAAGCTGAAACAATAAAATGGCGTGACAGAAAGGTCAAGCTGAAGAACATTGAACCAGGACACTTGGTACTTCGAAGAGTAGCCAATCCTGAGACAGTAGGCAAACTACAGCTGAAGTGGGAAGGCCCCTTTTTAGTAGTATCTTCGTCAAGACCCGGTTCCTACAGATTGAAGGATATGGACGGCAACGACATTCCTAGATCGTGGAATGCGGATGAGCTTCGACGATATTATGTTTGATGTAATTTTTTATATTCTTTTTTGTGGCACCCTTTTCCTTTCCAAAGGGGGAGAAAGGTTTTTAATGGGGCCACAACATGTAATTTTCCTTATTTCAATTCTATGAGAATGACATCCCCCAAAAATGTAAATGTAAACGCAAAGGAAAAAAGAAAAGGAAACAGGGAGAAGCTCAAAAGTCGTTCCTAAGGGAATGCAGAGCCTACAGCGAAAAATAAACGCTGATTCCGCTGAAAGTAAAAGGCGAAGAAGCTCCTAAGGGAGGCTTATAGCGAAAAATAAACGCTGATTCCACTGAAAGTAAAAGGCGAAGAAGCTCCCAAGGGAGGCTTACAGCGAAAAGTCAACGCTGATACACCGAAAAGTAAACGGTGAAGCCGAAAAGTAAACGGCAAAAAGATTTGTATCATTCTTGAGGGGATGAAGGGTTGTGCTTATGGTTTTTGAACATGTGTCCTAATATTCATTTGCACAGTACATGTCATCATGTCATTTGCATTCATAAACATGTAGACATATATAGAATCATCATCATGCTACACAAAGAAGACAGGTGCTTCAGAAAATGAGGAAAAGTTTCGAAGGAAATTTTTTTTATGCTTCGTTGTGTACGAAAAGAAGGGAAGGTGTTTTTCGCCTTTGGCTCAAAAGAGAAGTTTCGTCCACAGCAAAGCAGACTGAATGCAGATAAGGGAGACAGAATATATTACAAGGTATGTACAAATTTATATGAGTTGTTCCATAGCTATATTACAAGAGTTTCTCCAAGAATTTTTGCAGGAAAGCATATTGTAAGCAACTTTAAGCTTCAGCCTAGGTTTCGTCTTCAGCTTCGTCAAACTTCAGCTTCGTCATCCTGTGTATACCAAACAGCAGAATAAGAAAGGTGCAAATTTCAAAGGAGAAGGTAAAAGTAACAAACATAAGTTTCTTACCGGCTTAAGATGGCTTCGAGCTTCGTCACCTGCCATTTTTCGCCCGCCACTTACCCAAATCTGGGTCATGAATCTATTTCCAATGCTTCGGGCTAGGCTTGGGATATCTATCAGATCTGATGCTGACAAGCTGAAGTTTGGTCTGTTTACAATGTTTCCATGCGTGCAGCCAGCCTTCAAAAAAGCAGTAGCTGTACCCCGAGAAGCTACCAGGGCGCAGAAGTCGGCGTGCCCACCAATAACTTCGTCAAGGGCATCAACTTCACCTTCAATATATTCTAATGTTCTGGGCAGATTTTCAGCTGAAGGTGTAAATTTCGCAGAGCTAGCTCCAACAGAGTGAAACACATCCTTCAGCCGCTGCACGCATCGGCTGCCGAAGCTTAAGCATTTCTCCTGAAGTTCTTTAAAGGATTTTTGCAAATTTGAATTTTTATCCACTTCAGTTTTCAGGCTTGCTTCAAGATATTTCTTTTCTTGCTCGAATTTTTCTGACTGTCGGAGCAATTCATTCTTTAACTTGTTATTCTCAGTTTGGACTTCAGCCAAAGAACCCTCCATGGTCTGAATAACAAAATCTTTCTTTTCTAATGCACCTTCGTGCTCTTTGACCATGATTTCAAGGTCCTGGATTGTGAAGTCTTTCTTTTTCAGATTAGCTTCGTAATTTTCAACTTTTTCAGCCAAATCCTGAATGACGGCTTTGTTTTTCTCTTCTTCCAGATCTTGTTGCATTTTTAGAACCTTGCTCAATAATATGCTCTGTCGAAACGATCTTCGTTAGAACACGACCTAAAAGATAATAATAGTAGTAATAAAATAACAAAAATATTTGTTACCTTGAAGTTGGCATAAAGCAAGCTTCTGGCGATATGGTGTCGTTGATAACGGCACAGGTCCGTTTCTAGCTTCGGCAAGCCAATGTTTTTGCAGAGAGTTCTTGAAAGGGAATTAGGCTTACACCTAGTTCCTAAATAATTTTGGTGGTTGAATTGCCCAACACAAATCTTTGGACTAACTAGTTTGCCCAAGTGTATAGATTATACAGGTGTAAAAGGTTCACACTCAGCCAATAAAAAGACCAAGTTTTGGATTCAATAAAGGAGCAAAGGGGCAACCGAGGGCACCCCTGGTCTGGCGCACCGGACTGTCCGGTGTGCCACCGGACAGTGAACAGTACCTGTCCGGTGCACCAGGGGACTCAGGCTCAAACTCTTCACTCTCGGGATTTCTCGGAAGACGGCGCGCTATAATTCACCGGACTGTCCGGTGTGCACCGGACATGTCCGGTGCTCCAAGGAAGCGCGGTCTCAGGAACTCGCCTGCCTCGGGTTCGCGTGGCAGCCGCTCCGCTAAAATTCGCCGGACTGTCCGGTGCACCAGCGGAGCAACGGCTCCCTTCGGCGCCAACGGCTCCCTGCGGTGTTTTTAATGCGCGCGCAGCGCGCGCAGACGTCAGGCACGCCCATACTGGTGCACCGGACATCAAACAGTGCATGTCCGGTGTGCACCGGACACCCAGGCGGGCCCACAAGTCAGGAGCTCCAACGGCTAGAATCCAACGGCAATGATGACGTGGCAGGGGCACCGGACTGTCCGGTGCGCCATCGAGCAGACGCCTCCAGCCAACGGTCATGTTTGGTGGTTGGGGCTATAAATATCCCAACCACCCCACCATTCATTGCATCCAAGTTTTCCACTTCTCAACTACTACAAGAGCTCTAGCATTCAATTCTAGACACACTAAAGAGATCAAATCCTCTCCAATTCCACACAAAGCCCTAGTGACTAGTGAGAGTGATTTGCCGTGTTCATTTGAGCTCTTGCGCTTGGATTGCTTCTTTTCTTTCTCACTTGTTCTTGAGATCACAACTCCATTGTAATCAAGGCAAGAGGCACCAATTGTGTGGTGGCCCTTGCGGGGAAGTTTTGTTCCCGGATTTGATTTGAGAAGAGAAGCTCACTCGGTCCGAGGGACCGTTTGAGAGAGGGAAGGGTTGAAAGAGACCCGGCCTTTGTGGCCTCCTCAACGGGGAGTAGGTTTGCAAGAACCGAACCTCGGTAAAACAAATCTCCGTGTCTCACTTGCTTATTCGCTTGGGATTTGTTTTGCGCCCTCTCTCTCGGACTCGTTTTCTATTACTAACGCTAACCCCGGCTTGTAGTTGTGTTTATATTTGTAAATTTCAGTTTCGCCCTATTCACCCCCCCTCTAGGCGACTATCAGTTCTAACAATTTTAGCTTCGCTGCGGTTTCGAAGGCACCTTAATTTTCCTTCGTTAACACCGCCGAACAATGTAGCCCCTGGCTTATATCCACAGGCTATAGTATATTTTTTAAGCTCTGCTTTTTCAGCGTCTGTCAGTCCTTGCCCAAGTAAATCTTGAAATTCAAAATCTCCTTCTTCCAAAATGTCCTCAGCTTGTTCTTTCCCCTTTTCAGTAGTTGTGCTTGCCGCAGCCACAACAGATTCTTCCTCAGTCATTTTTAGGAGTATGTTATCGATAACTTCAAGTGTCTCTTCTAGGTTCGGATCTTTTGTGGCCCCGATTTCAGCCTCGGCAACTTCGGCTGCGCCAGTATCAGCTTCGAAAATTTCCGCTCTGGTGGCTTCGGCTGCGGTGCCTTTAGCTTCGGCAGTTTTGGCAGTTTGATCAATGGCAATTTTTGATGCCGCTGTTGGTGATGGTGTCCCATGAATTACATCTGCTATTTGAATAATCCTTCGTTTTTTCGGCAGTGCAGGGCCTTCGTCTGCCGAAGCTGCCTTGTCCTTCTGAAAAAACTTCGTCAGTTCCAGTGCCAGCGGACTTAGCCTGATAGGCAAGGGTTCAGTCATTACCTTCATAATCTCTTCTACTTCAACAGCAGAAGGAGTAGCAGGAGTATCTTCTTCTCGAGCCAGCGCTTCAGGCTCTGGAGATGCACTTTTTCTCTTTCTTGTAGTGGCCACCTTCGGCTCAGGGTTTAACTCTTCAGGGCTAAGTTTTTCAGAATCTTTCTTTTTCTTTTTGGCTACCTTGCCGACCTCTTCGTCAGTAGTGCTGGCAATTCTTTTTCGCTTCGGGCCTCCAGCATCCCCGCCCAGTCGACCATAATCAGCATATTCAAATCCTATAGCGTCAAGCACCCTGTTCAGCCTTCGCTTCGGCCGAGTGCCGAAGGCTGCTGTCATCAGCTGGTCCTCTTTTTTGGAGTAATTTCCAAGAATTTCATTACTCATTATTTCAATTGTATCGAGCCATTCTTGGCAAGGTGCTTTAAAATATTTCTTAAACTTATAATAATAGGGTAGTCGGACAAGTTCCCACTCTTTCTTTTCCCCTTTAAGCTTCGGCATAGTCCACTCTTTCATAGTTGGAAATACCCTGAAGGCCAGAAATTCCTCACTAAATCTCTAGTGTCAATATGTTCTGCAATAATTTTGAATTCAGTCAGTGCAGCCCAAGTTGGACCTTCTACTGCCATTTTGCATCAGGGTCTTGTTTCTCCGAAGATCAGTTCAAGAGGGCTCTGTACCAGCTTCTCTTTGTCTTCGTCAACTTTGACATAAAACCATTCTGACTTCCAGCCTGCCGGCCATTTGCTTCGGTAGCTGATCACATGAAACTTTGTGGTTTTCCGGTAGGCAAAATTATAGCAACCAAAATTTTCATGCAATCCATCTTTTCTGGCCTTAGTCTGGTAATGCAGCTCATGAACTCGACAGAAGCTATCGGCAAACGGCTCCACCGCCTGGCTTCGGAGAGCCCAGATATAAACGCTAAGCCTGACAATGGCGTTAGGTGTCAGCTGATGAAAATAGATCCCAAACCTTTGCAGCACATCAGAAATCATTCTATTCAAAGGAAATCTCAACCCAGCTTTCAGAAAACTCTTGAAAATAACTATTTCATCCTTTTCTGGCTTCGGGGTAGTTTCCTCCCCCCCGAAGCGAAGCAGCTCCTTCTCATTTTCACTGAAATAGCCCGACTTCACCATTTTGGAGAAATCAGCCTTGGAGACAGTCGACTTTCCGAAGTCCAAATGACTGGGCTTGCTCGGTACGGCGATATGGTAATCATCATCGGAAGCAGCTTCCTCAATATGTCCTTCCTCCGCTTCGGCAACAACTTGTTCTGTATCGGCAACAGTATGTTCTGTCTCGGCAGTGGGGATTCCTTCCGAGGTCACTAATCCGGATCGTTGCATTGCTTCGGAGATAGGAACAGTTTCCGCTCCTTTGGCTTTGCCTCCCTCGCGCTCAACTCTAGCGGTAGAGCGCACTCTGGCCATTTAATTCTGAATTTCTTGAAAGATTTCTTGGGAACTAAATAACTTCTTCTCCCGAAGCTTTTCTTCTGACGAAGTAGGCTCTAAACTGGAGCTTCGTCTGATTGCGAGAGTCAAGCTTCGGCTATGGTTAAAAATTTTGGCAGCAAAACAGTGCAATAGCAATGAATGTTGTGGTAACTTCACACCTACCCGTCTGTTTATATAGTACTGCAGGTAAGAAGGTGAATCGTCAGGATTTTTACACCAGGCAAACAGCTGCTCACACCCGCTGCGCGGTGGGCCGCAGAGACCAAATAGTAAACCTGCAGGGTGGGACCGCTACGCGCTCGGAAACTGTATCGTTTCTTGACAACGAGCTCAGGGAAGGTGTTTTTCGGACCTTCGGCTTCCTGAAGCCTAAGAGACTTTTTTCACGGATCAAGCTCGTTACGAAAAACGATCTAGCACCGCGAAGGGGCTACTGTTGGGACCATGCTTCGTCGCCGAAGGTCCTGCAGAAAGAGATAGCTTCGGCTGAAGCTGCTTGTACGTGACGCCGAAGGTACCATTCATGAAGCTTCGGTATTGCAACATATCCGAAGATGAAGGGTCGAACCGACTTAAAGATAGAATGACCTTTTAGTCCATAAAGGTCTGAGTCAATGTTGTAAACTTTTATGAGGGGCATGATTGTAATTCCTCACAGGCTGTGTCCTGTGCCTATAAATAGTGAACAATATTACTTTACTGTTCACGCATTCTTGTAATTGCAATCGCATCACTCGGGAATTATTCTTTGCCAAGGCAGAGGTATAAATGTGTCTAATATTTGAATACATCATGTTTATATAATATGTAAATGATGTCTTTTACTTATAATTTACTTGTCTTTAATGATTTATATCTCGCATTGTTTTATATAATCTCTGAGAGTCCAATTACGAAGATTTAACCTTCGTAATTGTACCGTTTTTAACCTTCGTCCGAAGCTCATTAAATCCTTGAGGAAATAATGCTTCAGCGGGCGAAGGGTATTAACATTTAACATTATATGTTGCCTTGTTCTTAATTCATAGCATTTGAGAACAAGTCCCCAACACATATACAAAATTAAGAAGACAAATGGATGATGAGATCATTATTCAACGATTGATGATGAGATCAATATTCGACGATTTTAACGTCTCAAAACTATAAGGATGCAATTGTCTTAGTCAGTAAGGACTTAGCCGTATGTTTTTTGCCATTTGTTTATATAGTTTACTTCTTTGAACTGTATTGATATAAAACTTGAATTCTATTCAACACTAATTTTTACGGAATTGTTTGATTTTGTCGTGTGATTGGCCCCATAGATTTTCGTCCTGCGTCCGCCGCTGCTCATTACTATCCCTAGGCACAATCATGTGAGGCCTCATAATGATTTGTGGATATAGTAGCTAAAGTTAAATAGTTGTTCACAAAGCTTGTTTGTAATCTACCATTGGAGAGATGAGACAAATGTTGAGCGTCACTATATCCAATCATATCACAATCTGGGCCTCTTTTGGAAATAATCCAAGATCCCTTGTGCCATTCACATATCTCAGGATATGTTTTACTTATGTCTAGATGTGACTATGGGTCGTCCGACCCAACCAATCTGATCCGTCCAAAAAATCCGACTCGACTCAATCCGACTAATGCAATGAACATGTACGAATCATAGTTTTCGATTTGCAACAACTCACGAGTCGGACACATGCTATGATTTTTATTCAAAACCCAACCTAAAGCCAAAAAAACCTAATTCAACACGTCCAACATAAAAGCACGAGCAAGAGCAACATCCTTGAGATCCACCTCCTCCGTGTCGACGTAGCTCTGCATGGTAGCTACTCCCTCCGTCCCAAAATGTTGGTCGTACTCACTTTTCGAGTTAACTATTTTTAACTTTGACCAAATATATATAAGAAAATGTTAATATTTATAGTACATAATTAGTGTCATCAGATAATTATTTGAATATATTTTTATAGTAAAATTATTTGGAGGTACAAATGTTGCTAATATTTTTTTATAAATCTAGTCAAACTTAAGGATGTTTAACTCTTGAAGATGCTCTTAGAGCATCTTCAATAGACTCTTTATTTTTGACTCTCTATTTGACTCTCTATTTAACTTTTCATAAAGATTACATTATATATGTAGCATCTCACTCTAACAGACTATCTATCTAGTTTTGCTAGTCAGGTGGCTAGCTAAATTTGGCTAATGAAAGAGTAAATTTAGAGAGTCAGATAGCTAGTCTGTTGGAGAACCATTTAACTAGTCTGTTAGAGATGCTCTAAATATCATAAAGGTAAACATTTGTGGACGGGTGAGTACCAAGTGAGAGCTTGTTCGGTTATTTTTAATCCATATGGATTGGAGAGGATTGATACGGATTGAGAGAGATTTTAATTTACTAGAAATTGAAACCCCCTCAATCCATATGGATTGGGGTAGAACCAAACAAGCCTAACAAGGTCAGATTCTCAGGGTGGTAATTTTTTTTTCTTTTTGTAGCTAGGATTGGCGTCATCTTCTGTGCATTCTTCTATCCCATCCTTTGCAACGTTGCATCCAAGATGGCCTTGATATTCCCAAACAAGTCGCTAAGAAAACTGTGGCAGTCGAAGCTGCACAGAATGAAGATGGCCCGTGCGGCACGGCCAGCGAGGCGACGGCCATGACCAGTGCGAGGGCAGGGCGAGCAGATACGTAAAAATCCAGAAAAGCAAGTTTATCTACCGAGGCTTCAAATACAAGAAAAAAACGAAGAAAATACATGAAATGTCATTGTAATCAAATGAAAGATAATCCGAGTTCTGTTTTTACCAGATAAATTATTCCGTTGCACTATAGAGTATTAGTGATCTAATTACTTAAACATTTCAGATAATCATGCTTCATTGTTAACTCAGTATTATCAAATTCTCAAAACCAACATAATTGGTAGAATGGCCACAGTATCTTCTAACGTTTCATAGCCCAAATCAAAGAAATGCTATCAGCACAACAAATAACTGGGAACATCACGAATGAAGAATCAATCTTTCCGTCCTCTGGTGGATACCTTCAGTCTGCACTGCTACCTTCAAGGGCCCTCTGGTCATCTTTCAGTACTTGCCTCCTGTCATTAGGTTCTGCTGAGTTATTATGTCTTTCATGGTGGTGCCGATGGTGACGATGATGATGGTGGTGACGGTGATGATTCTTGTGATACCTTTTGCCATTTCTTATCTTCTCTGGTCCATCATCATCTCTATCATCTGATGACTCCTCCAAGGATTGGCTCCTGAGATGCTTATGGCTGTTGGAATCTGGCCGAGCATTCTCGTCACTTGATCTCAGACGCTTCCCATGTCTCAACCTGACCTTGTCCGAGCCATCATCAGAAGACTGATGGTGGCGTCTGCGGGGCTGAGAATGGTCCTTGGCAGATCTCCGCTCTTCCTCATCACTGTTGTCTTCAGAGTCTGACCTTGAAGAGTGTCTGTGATGCCTTCTTCTGTGCAAACGCTTCTTCTTTGTATGTTCTTCTTCAGACCCGCTTTCATATTCACGGTTGCTCTCATCACTTGAGTCTGAGCCCTTTTTGGACCTACGCTTGCCTCTCCTGGCATCATCAGAGTCAGAATGCTCATGCTTCTTGTTCCTTCTACGATCCTTCCTCCTCCGGTGTTTCCGATCAACATCGCTGTCATAGTCACTGTCAGAGTCCGAGGAAGAATCTCCTCTCCTCCTATGCTTTCTTGATTTTAGTTTTTTCGCCTTCGCTTCTGCATCAGCTTTGACGTTAACTGCTGCTTCTAGCTTCTGCTGCCACTTTAGTGGGGCTTCTTTCTTCTCGAGGATCCTCCTTTTCTTCTCTTCGACCAGCTGCAGGAACTTTTTGGCATCCATCCCGACAAACCAGATAACACAAAACCTGTAGGGACATGAAATGATGCAAGGAAGTGCATCTCATAGAAGAGAGATAAAAACACTGTTAGTTTTTTGAACTTGTGAAATTATATAGCACAATAGTAGAGATGTAAATCTAATCAGATAGATTGAAAGCCTTCTACAATAAACTTCCATGTACAGGCATAACAAATGTGGTGAATTAATCCCTGGCATCAAATTACTTGGAGGCGCTTTGAGCTAGTTTAAGCCTCAAATGTAACCAAAGTATTCTCATATAATACCCACGCAGTTCATTTTTTGTTCAAGACAACTTTCTAAGAAGAGTGGCCAATCAATCATGTTCAAAGCTAGATGGCTTCTAAGATTTTAAGCTCATAAAACTATGTTAACAAAAGGGATCTCAAAGGTATCACAATTATAAGCAATATCCTAAAAATTACTTATGCGAGGACGATATGGTAGACCAAAATCAGTTGCCCTTGATAAATGAAAGATGACTCTTCATACAGCACGTGTTTAAACATGATTATGGTTATGAATCTGGGTGCAGCAAAAGAGACACATAGTTCCAATCAATTTAATTACCAACATCTTATATTTCGAAATGACAGTAATACAAGATTGGAACCAAGCTGTGGTTACATGTTTATAAAACCACACCGCACAAGCATGAAGGTTAAAGGCCTGTTTGAGATACT
This sequence comes from Zea mays, assembly GCF_902167145.1. Lineage (NCBI taxonomy): Eukaryota > Viridiplantae > Streptophyta > Magnoliopsida > Poales > Poaceae > Zea > Zea mays. The sequence continues at coordinate 10,547,440 of NC_050103.1, forward strand.
AGTTAGGGCTAAAAATTAGCTCAATTAGTTATGGTTGGCTAGGTCGTTAGCTAATAACTAGTTGAAGACTTGGCTAAAAAATATCTCAACTATTAGCTCTCATGTTGGATGTACTAGAGCTAAATTTTAGCTAGCTAGCAATTAGCCTTGGTATCCAAACAGACCCTAACACTAAGAGAAACTAAAGCTAATTGCAGTCGCCACCAAGAAACAAACACCGAGTATGCACGATTATACACTTCCTTACCTCGTCGTCCAAAATTGCGAAGTCTGGAGAAAGATCCTTCCCTCTTGTTCTTAGACCACAATTCACCTGCAATGGCAACAAAAGAAAACACAGTTGGAAAATATGAATTCGAGAAAAGCAATTTAAAAGGGCCATTGTCCACTAAGAGAAACACATCCGTGCATAGAGGCAATAGAGCATACTCAAATCCCAGCCACATCCAATTCCTATAACTTGCACATCACACAACAGAGAGCTCACAAAACTCGAAGCCAGCACACCCGAGAATTCTCGAAAATATCACAGATCTGAAAAATAGCCGAGAACCACCGTCACCCCCAAACCCTAACTGCGCTTTACGACATTTAACCCCTGCAGCTCACAGATCTGGCTCCACTCACCCCGATCTGGAACCCAAACGCGCTACCATCATAGCATCATATACTTTCAAAATTCAACGATTTCTTCATGCGGGAGGAAACTCAAAACAAACATCGTCGATTTTTGTCAGCAAAAGATTTGGAGAAAACGCAAAATAAGCGGGCAAAAACGGGACTCACCGGCTCGACGAAGCGCAAGTATAGGCGGCGAAGGCTCGTGCGTGAAGGCCGCCGCCGCCGCCTAGTCGTAGACTGAGAGAAGCGAAAGGGTCCTTGGCTTGGGCCAAGGCCGACAATTTTATAAGACAGCAGGTGCACATACATCTAGACCGACGTAAACAAACATACAGGTCATTAGATGGATTATGTAATTTAAGATATCTAAATTATAATAATCCATAAATATGTTAATATATGCTTATATAATCCATATACTAGATTATATAATCAGAGAAAACAAACAAGTCTCTAAGAGCATCTCCAACAATGCCTCAAATTAGTGTCTCAAATTGAAATATGGGGCTCTACACAGGAAAAACTACTCCAACAGTGTCCTATTTCATAAATTTTTGTCAAAAAACTATGGGGCACCCTCTCAAGTGACTCAAATATACTACACCGTAGTGGGCTGCCCTATAATCTAGATTTGAGGCTTTACTGTTGGAGCGAGGTGTTTTGTTGGTGCCCTAAATTCTATAAAATATACTTATTTTCAAATTATAGGGCATTTTTATAGGTCACGTTGTTGGAGATGCTCTAATTACGATGTTAACTACCTTGTGACGTCATTGTCTCACTAGCAGCGTCCCTGTAGTTTGAGAGAGGGAAAATTGGATGTGTTAGATATATACCACTAAAAATTTTAATCTTTGACGTGTACCATCAAAAGATTGCAAAATTATTTGTTTGTAACATTTCGTCGACTTCCGTTAGAAAAATATTTTCTTATACCAATACAAGATTTACGAAATAGTACAGTTTTAGCCCTTAAATTCACCAAACAACTTGTTTTATCCTCACGCAAGAACATCACGGACCCACGCATGTAAGCAACTGTTATAAATTAGACATTATCAGTTTTAATTTAATCTAGAAGAATAGTGTAATATATGTGATAACATGTATGTTCACATGTGTACCACTATTCTCATAAGCACTAAACAGAAATGTAACATGCACAAATACATAAAATATGAAGTGTTCAAGACATCAGTGACTCTATTCACACGAGACATCTCGTGTATATGTTCAATGTAGGCATGTGTACACAGTGCAATCCCTTGAACGGCGTCGACGACGAAGAACCGGATGTAGACGAAGCGGCGCTGGTCGAGCGGATGAAGCCAGCAGCGCACACTGTGCAAGTGTACATCAACGAATGGCGAATTCGAAGGCCTTCCCTCCCACTCTCTGTGCTCAACCTAAGGTGGGACGACAGACAAAATTCACAACCGTTTGAAAAGAATATTCGGACTAAATCCGATCTACCACGAGCCATGGCCGCGCGCGTGTGTCAGTCCTTCATCCATTTCAACTTCTAAGTAGATACACCAATGGTCCATCTATTTAAATTGATTGATTTGTCTTTTAAACTTCCAATATGGTACTAAACTATTAGTATAACATAACATTAAAGTAGATCATTAATATTGACTATTATTAAATATTAATTTAGTTTAAACCTATATTAATCCAACAGCAACAACACAAGCGACGGGCTGACGCTGCAATGGCAAAGAAGTACAAATTAGATTTGTCCGAAGTTGCTTCCCATGACGTTGCAATCACGAATGCAAGCACGGAATAGATCAGGTTGACAAAGGGATTTCTTATTCTGCTGCCAAAAAGGAAAGTAGGCATGCTCGAGCTCACCGGCTAGGATTAGAAGGGGGCATACCAGTCATACGTTAAAAAACAAACATAACTGGTAATTTTCTGCTGGGGTAGAGGCTGATTTTGACCTCGAACTATCTAACCCGACTACAATCAAACATTTTTCATATAGGAGCATCACACGAAGGGTACTTTGACTTCGATGCATAGCAGTGTCCGGACGACTTCTCACAAGGGAGTCAAATAGAAGGTCCTAGTCGAACCCTCGAATACATTTCACCGATGGTTGTACCCAAACTAGGAGAAAGCAAGGACGTGACTTCGCTGCGCCATCGAAGGCCTTGCCTTCGACGGCGACTTCGCAAAGCCGAGGGTGCAACACGTGGTTGGAGACTTTGGCAGGCTACGAAGAGGCCCAGGACTCCGTCCCGGCGTCATCTAAACCCACTTGTAAGCCCCCTTGTGGGATAGATTTTATAGTACGTCCAAATTATAGCACCCTGCTCACTGTAATAATCGTGTTGAGGGAATATTCTGGGAATATAACAGGTAACTAGGGGTATAACTGTACTTAGGGCCTATTACCCCTCTCGGTTACCTTAAATACACCTACCCTGTACACGGATGGCACGCATAACAAAGCTCTACAGTTCACCGCTCACTGTCTTCCTGTGCGTTTGATCCTACTTGTCCCCTGAGTATTGGGCCCACCTAACCATGTGTCCCCTGAGTATTGGGCCCACCTGACCACGTGTCACGACAGTTTCAGCATTTTCAAATAAATGTGACTTTTCGATGGTACTCCCTCCGATCCAATTTATATTTCGTTTGACTTTTTTGGATCAAGTTTGACTGGCTCGTGTTATTCAAAATTTTCGGGGAAAACTGGAAAATTCAAAGTCAAAAGTAAAGCATATTATATGCTAATACCACAGTAAAAACTTATAATAATTGTGAAATTTTTTGAATGAGATGAATCAGTCAAACTTAGAGTTAAAAAGTCAAATAAATTATAAATTAAAACGGTGGGAGTACATGACTGGAGATGATTATTTTGATGGTTCATAGCGAAAGATTGTTTTCTTTTAGTGGTACACATCCAATTTTGTCGAGAAAGGGAAAATTGGCACCCTTAAACTTAGTTCACGTTTGTTTCCTTACAGGATTATACAATCATCTGTTGACCTGCTTATGGATTGTTATAATCTAGGTGTTGAGATTATATAATCCACCCAATAATTTGTGTTGTTTGTTTACCTCTCAATTTATTTAATCTGGATTATATAATCTAGAGTATCAAAGTTTATTTCCTTATTTCTATATGTAATCCATCCCTAACGGTCCCAAAGAGCCCTTTCCTACGTTTGAAACAGCCCTCACAGTGCAACCACGTCAAGACAGCATATATCAGCAATAATAGAGAAAAAAAGAGCAATGCGTGTCATCGAAGCTAACGTTTGTTCTGTGCATCGCAGTCGCACCGGAAGGAATCAGCTTTTCTCGAGCAGCCGCTGACTGCGTTCTGTTGGCTTTGGCATTTTAGGCTGTCTTCAGCGAGGGCTGGTAAAGCCTCCTGTCTAGTAAAGCGTTCAGTAAGTAGTGCTAAACCGTCCCCTAAAATATAGCGGAATAAATTTAGAGTTTCTCTATTTATCCGCTATCCATTCGAGTGGAGCGAGTAACACAGTCGGGGAGTAGCTGCCGCATGGGTTGTCCTCATCTCCGACGAACACGCCATAGATGGAGCTCGGCTGTGACAACAAGCATCAGGTCGCCATGGGACGAGCATCAGTGCGGAGGACCTCGGCTGCCAATGCACGCGAAGCTCGATCAGGGAGGAAGACCATCACAGAGGAGCGGAGGCCTTTGCTGCCACTGCGGAGCTCCGCCCGAGAGGGAGAAGACCAGCGCGGACGACCTCGGCTACGGCGACACGGAGATCTGGTCGTGGAGGAGCCGTAGCGCGGAGGCACTCAGATGCAGTGGCGCGGAGGCCCTCAGCCACCACTACGCTCCGGAGATCGACCGGCGAGGAGGACAACCAGGATGAAGGAGCTTGGCTGCCATGGCACGGAGGTCAGCCGATGATGGCCAGCAATATGGAGGAAGGTTTGCGATGCGTCGCGGAGCCACTTGAAGACGAAAACTGCTGTTTTTCTACCGTGCGAAGAGGAGGTTGAGGTGGAGTTGCAAATCATATTTATTAATATGAATTAAAAAAAACAAATTGAAATATGCAAACTTCTCCAAATTTTATAAAAAAATATTGTTTTGAAAATTTATAAGAAAAATATAGAAGTGTAATATATAGAGTAATATATAGAGAATAAAATTTAGAGGATGTTATTGAAGATGAAGAAGATATAAAGAATGAAATCTTTTAGAATGTGTTATAAATGACAGAGAATATTAATTTAGTGAATGAAATTTAAAAGACGTTGCTAGAGACAACCTTAGCATGTTTGCAGTAATCCCAATGTCCACCGCGGAAGCCAGAGCTACCGTGAAAATACGAAGCCTCATGAATTGCTCGTCACGACCAAAAAAAAAAACAAAATAAATTTCTTGAACTGCGCTAACAGATGCAGCTGTTTAGGACACGTACAACCCTTAGACCCAGTTTTCTTAGATATAAGAGAATTAAGAATGTACATGATACAACGACTCAAAGTCTCTAAATCATTAATGTGCATACCCTTATATCCGCTTTCCTATTAGCTTACTATCAGGTATCAGCTTTGTTTAACGTCTCTTATTGGTTCGTGGCGTCCAGCTCAAAAATGGCTAGCTACTAGCTAGCACACTGCACTGCCAAAGCGGCCGTTCGTTGGTGCCGGACTTTGTCTAGCTGCAGCGTGTTTTAATAGAATTAGCAAGCTGGCTGGCTAGCCACTACGCTCAGCTAACTTGTGCCCTGTGATCCTGTGGCAGAGACCCGGACACTGAATTAACAAGTGATTAATTAACAGATGCCATGCTGGAGAGCGGCAGATACCAGTGACATCTCTCCCACCGAGACGGAGGAGGATTCAAATGCATGCACCGCCTCGCTTGACACTAGAGGTGTCCATGGAGAATTTCTCATCATATTTGGACATTTCTATGAAGCTATACTCGTATATGTCCCCCATATCTATCATAGGTATTAGATTTATCTCATACCCAATTCCATTTGTGTATCATGTCTCCAATGAATTTTCATCCCCATAAAACATAATTTATCATATCTTTACCACTCTATAAGATAGTAAAGCTGTAGACGTCCACCGGCTTCACCGTGCCTCCGCTCCTGTGATTCGTGTGCCCCCGCCCCGTGATCCATCCTCGCACGGTCGCATGTGCTCCTTCGTCCTCTCCCACTCCCTATTCCCCTCGACTCGCCGCCATCGACGCGAGGAGCTGCTGCATCGCGTCGCCTGCGCAGCACCTCCCGCGCCCGCTCATGGATCCCACCTCCGCACACCGCGCTCCACTGCTCCTTCCCCGTCTTTCTCGCTCCTTCTCTCCGTCTGTTCAGGCAAAGGGCATTGCACTGCCAACCATCCGCCACCGCCCTAAACCCTTCGCAGCGCCAGCCATGGAGAGGCTTATCAAGCCCCCGCCGCTCTAGATCCTCCTGTAGCATTAGCGGCATCCGGTCAGTGGTTGTGTGGATCCGGGGCCTCTAACTGCAGATCCAGTCCTACTTGCTCCGGATTTGGTGTTCTCTCGCGGAGGGAAGCCTGCGGAACAAAGCTCCTCCGCTGAAGGGTTAGTATGAGGCTCCGCGTGGGCTTGCCCTGCTGGTCGGTTACGCTTACGCTGAGGTCCTCCGGTAGGTGGCTATGGTTCCGGACTTTCGGTTATAGCCTGGTTACATTTCTCAGGTTGCTATGGGATTTGGATTCCAAGCTATCTGCGGACGGGGAAACTTTCTCCAGCTCGATCGATGATGGGGAGTTTGGACTTTGTGTTTTTTTCTTAGAGTCGTCCCTATCCACCTTGCTTTTCACCTTGATTGTGTGCTCGGACGCTCTCACATCTTTGCTCTAGAACATTTCAGCGATTACTTAATTCGTTTCAAACCTCAGCTTGGACGAGCCTCCTGCCTTGGGTGGGTGTTCAAGACACCTTTGGGCATATTGGAACACCAAAATTGGTTCTAGCCTTAGTCATCTTCGTTGTTCTCAAGTATTCTGTTATTCGTTATATTTCCGTCAAGGTTGTATATTCAGTTGCCCCCCCCCCCCATTCTGCTACTGATAGGCTGTGATTTTTTCCTACAAAACTTGGTATTCTGCCATTTGGAGCTTAGTCATTAGGCTATCCTCGTGTCTCGTAATCTTGTCTTTGGGTGAACTGGAATATTTATTTTTCTTTCATGTCTATGTTTGCAACTGTTTTGTAGTATATAGTTGTAACACTTAGATTTGAAGCCCGCGGAACAAAGCTCCTCGGCTGGACGACGCGACTGGGACTATGGTTCCTGTGGCGTTGACACCGAGACCGACGAGGAAGACTCCGCTGAAGGGGAGGAGGCATAGGGAAGTGTTGACGCTTTTTCGGAGCGCCAAATACTCAAGAAGAACCGGTAGCGGTGCTCTCTGGTCAGACGCGGACGGTCCGCGGCCTAGGGCCGGACGGTCCGCGACCTGGCGCAGGGGCTAAGGTTTCCTGCCTGACGGCCGGACGGTCCGCGCCCTGGGGCCGGACGGTCCGCGCGTGCGCAGGGGCGGCGGAAGATCGACGGCGGCGCCTGGATCTCGCTCCCGGGAGGGACCCCGTCAGGGAGGAGAGATCCTAGGGGTTGTCTAGGCTCGGGCCGGCCGACCTAGACTCCTCTAATCGGCGTAGAGTCGAAGAGAGACGAAGAATTTGGGGATCGAGAGGCTAAACCTAAACTAGACTAGAACTACTCTTAGGATAAAATGCGAAATAGAAGTTGTATTGATTCGATTGATGATGATTAATCGACCGTATACCTCTCTATTTATAGAGGAGGGGGGCTGGACCCTTTACAAACTAATTTCCGAGCTTATCCCGAGATTTTCGCCAACAAACATAGCAAGAAACTCGGAACCCTAATCTGTTCTGCGCCTGCGCGGACCGTCCGGCCCATAGGCGCGGACTGTCCGAACCGCGGACCGTCCGGCCCCAGGGCCGGACCGTCCGTGCACTCAAAATGGTGCTCAACATATGCCCCCTGCCTTTTGGTGGAGCTGAGCGAACCAAAAGCAACTAACTCGATGTGATCACATCGGTTTTCTTAGGCATCTTGCCACTTACTAGGATGGTACGCAGTGGCCTTGGTCTCGATGGTTGACTCAACGGACGTGATCCCTTTAGCTTTGATCGAACTGTCAGTCCCAACACCGCCGAGCGTCATACTGGTCCTGACCAATTCGTCACCTTGCTTTCCTAATTTTCTAAGTGTTCTGGCGTAGCTCCGTAGTCGACCAGGTCTTCTCCTTGCAGGTCGTCTTCCTCCATGGGCGTCGGGACGTCGTCGGAGGTGTCTTGGTGTAGTGCGGATGGTTCGGCCTCAGGGGTCGGATGGTCCGCGTCCTGTGCAGATGATCCGACCTTTATAGCCGGACAGTCTACCATACCTGCAGAGAGATGCACAGTTGTTGTTTTATTTTCTATCTTTGTGGCCGTTTGATTTTTCTCAACGGCCTTTGGTCTCCATCTCTTTTGTGGTGGCGGATACTGCGGATGCGTGTCATTGAATATTCTTTCCGCCTCCTTTTCCTGATTCTCCTTTGCTCTGAGGCGCTGTAATTTTCGCTTTTGCGATCGTGTCAATCCCGATGGGCACCATCGGGGCATAGAGTATTTTGGATCGGTTGTTTTGTTGACAGTTGTACCTTCTTTTTTGTTTGTGTTGGCCGATTCACCAAAAATCATCGGCCCTTCGTTACTTTGTTGTACGACGACATCTGTCGTTCCTATTTTAATGATGTCTCCTTTTTTCGCATTGTTGGAGGTTGTAGCTGTATGCCCCCCTGCCGGATTAGTCAGCCTTTGGGGCCGAGTTGTTCGGCAATCTTGTTGGGCCTGTGCTCGTGGACCAGATTGAGGGGCTCTCAATCGGTCTTGTACTGGAGGTGTCAACCTATTGAACACAGATGTTTGGGGTGCCCCCCAAGCGGGGTACTGTGGCATCCCAAATGGGTATGGTGGCATGCCCCACATTTGATTTGGGACATATGGTGGAGGTATGTATGTGTATGGATATGGCATAGGTGGGTATGGTGGTGGGGGTGTCCATGCAGGTACGTTAGGTCTTGATAGAACATTATGACCTCTCGTCCTTTCCGATTGGTGCGGTGATCCAATCAGCCTAACCTGTCGTCACACCTGGGTGGGTAAGCGAGGTTGCTTTGGTGGCCGGTCGCTGAGGCCAGCCTTCTTTTTCACATATTTAGACAATAATTGATCAAAGGTCGGGCTGGATTTTACCAACCGACCAGTTGCTTTGAACGTGTTAGTTTTCCATGTACCTATTTCTGGTCGTCGTGGTTTGAAGGTACGAGGGCGCCTTGGTTCTTCGGTGTTGCCGGACCGTCCGCTGGAACGCTCCGGACCGTCTAGCGATGTCACGGACCATCCGCGCCTGGGCACCGGACCGTCCGCGATGCGTAGTATGGGTTCTTGCGCATGTCCCCTTGTCTGCACTTGCCCTCCAGTGCCAGAGTTTGTGATGGTCACCTTCAGTGTCTCCCCTCCATCAGGAGTCTTCTCGGCCACCACTTTCCTGCAAGCAATTTTGTTGTTTCCATCGACCTCCCGTGCGTTGCCGATGATGATTTCTTTGTCTTTGCCCTCATCGGCTGTGCTGGGCCGAATTAGGACTTTTTTGCCATTGAAGTCAATCATATTCATTGGGAAGGGCTCTGTGTCCTCCTGAAATTTCAATCGTCCCTCATTAATGGCCGATTGGATTTGTCGTCGGAACACATTACAATCATTAGTGGCATGGGAAAATGAGTTGTGCCACTTGCAATATGTGTGACGCTTTAGTTCGTCGGCAGGTGGAACGATATAATCAATCTTAATGTTACCATTTTCTAGTAATTCATCGAATATCTTATCACATTTGCCAACATTAAATGTAAACTTAATCTCCTCCTGCCGTTTCTTTTGAACCGGCTGCAAGGAGGAGCAAGCCGAAGATTTGGCCTGCTCAGGCCAAACTATTTCGGCAGTGTGAATTTCCTTTGGTTCACCGTCCGAACTACTTTAACTATGTTCTACTATATGGACATTATGATGAACCGTTTTGACTAGTTCTTTGCTTCGGCTTTCACAAGCCGAAGCTCTCTGATGTAATTGTGCTAGCGTAAAGAACTGGATGCCTTTTAATTTCTCTTTTAAATAATAGCGCAATCCATCAAAGGCTATTCCTGCCAATTGTTTATCTGTTAAATGAATTTGAAAGCATCGATTTCTCGTATCCCGGAATCTCCGGATGTAGTCACTAACCGATTCATCTTTTTCTTGTCGTAGGGCTACTAAGTCTACTAAATCTAGCTCATAATTGCCAGAGAAGAAATGTTCGTGAAATTTTTGTTCTAAATCTCCCCACGACAAAATGGAGTTAGGAGGGAGCGTGGCATACCATGTGAATGCAGTTCCTATTAAAGATAATGAAAATAAACGTATACGGAATGCTTCGGTGTCGGCCAATTCTCCTAACTGTGCTAAGAACTGTTCTATGTGTTCACGCGTGCTCTTTTCTTGGTCACCCGAAAACTTTGCGAATTCAGGTATTCTAGTCCCTTGTGGGTATGGGAGCCGGTCAAACTGGCTATCATAAGGTCTCCGATATGACTGCCCCCCGGGGACTATACTAACTCTGAGCTTATCTCAGAACGCCCCAGCTATTTCCTCCCTTACTATATCGATGGCAGCCGGTGGGAGACCACCGGCTCTTTGAAAGGGAAATGTGCCCTTGGGCCATTTCTAAGTATTTTGGTGATTTAGTGTCCAACACAAGTGCTTAAGTGTAAAATGGTGGACAAAGTACAAATCAAGGATAAAAGGTATGTTTCTCAGACTTAGTATATTGTTTATGGACTAATATATTGTGTCTAAGTGCTGGAAACAGGAAAAATCGAATTGGAATTGTCTTGGCTCGAGCAGCCAAGACCCTGCTGAGTCTGGGAGCACCGGACTGTCCGGTGGTGCACCGGACAGTGTCCGGTGCACCAGGCTGGCTCGAGCGAAGTGACCGCTCTCGGGAATTCGCCGACGACGTACGGCTAAAATTCACCGGACTGTCCGGTGTGCACCGGACTGTCCGGTGAGCCAACGGTCGGCCGAGCCAACGGTCGGCCGCGGAATCCGCGCGCGACACGTGGCCGAGCCAACGGTCGGAAGGGGGCACCGGACTGTCCGGTGTGCACCGGACATGTCCGGTGCGCCAACGGCTCCAAGGCCGCCAACGGTCGGCTTCGCCATTTGAGGAAGGAAATCGGGCACCGGACACTGTCCGGTGTGCACCGGACTGTCCGGTGCGCCAGACGACAGAAGGCAAGAATGGCCTTCCAGATTTGCTCTCAACGGCTCCTAGCTGCCTTGGGGCTATAAAAGGGACCCCTAGGCGCATGGAGGATACAACCAAGCATTCCTTGAGCAATCTTGATCACTCACACATCATTCTTGCGCACTTGTTCGACATTCTAGTGATTTGAGCTCCGTTCTAGTGTGCTAGTCTCTTGAGCTCAAGTCTGGGTTTTGTGTGTGCGTATTCGCTGTGATCTTTGTGTCTTGTGTGAGTTGCTAATCCCTCCCTTGCTCCGTGATTCTTTGTGAACATCTTTTGTAAGGGCGAGAGGCTCCAAGTTGTGGAGATTCCTCGCAAACGGGATTAAGAAAAGCAAAGCAACACTGTGGTATTCAAGTTGGTCTTTGGACCGCTTGAGAGGGGTTGATTGCAACCCTCGTCCGTTGGGACGCCACAACATGGAGTAGGCAAGCGTTGGTCTTGGCCGAACCACGGGATAACCACCGTGCCATCTCTGTGATTGATATCTTTGTGGTTATTGTGTTGAGTGAGACTCCTCTCTAGCCACTTGGCAATTATTGTGCTAACGATTAACCAAGTTTTGTGGCTTAAGTTTTCAAGTTTCACAGGATCACCTATTCACCCCCCCTCTAGGTGCTCTCAATTGGTATCAGAGTCGTTCTCTTCAAGAAAGGGACTAACCGCCCGAAGAGATGGATCCTAAGGGCAAGGGGATGGTGATCAACAACAAGGAGTCCTTCGTCAACGAGCCCAATGATGACAAGCCCACCGACTCAGGCTCGGGCCACAAAAGAAAAGACGGGAGGAAGAAGAAGACAAGGCGCATCAAGGAAATTGTCTACTACGACAGCGACGAATCTTCCTCCTCCCAAAAGGACGACAACGACCACGAGAAAAAGAAAACGGTCAATTCGAACTTTTCTTTTGATTACTCTCGTATTCCTCAAAGTACTAATGCTCATTTATTATCTATTCCACTCGGTAAACCTCCTCATTTTGATGGAGAGGACTACGGATTTTGGAGTCACAAAATGCGTAGTCACTTGTTCTCTCTCCATCCTAGCATATGGGAGATTGTAGAGAGTGGAATGCATTTTGATAGTACGGATAGTCCCATGTTTATTAATGAACAGATTCATAAAAATGCACAAGCTACTACTGTGTTGCTAGCCTCTTTGTGCAGGGACGAGTACCATAAGGTGAGCGGCTTGGACAATGCCAAGCAGATCTGGGACACCCTCAAGATCTCTCATGAGGGGAATGATGTCACCTTGCTCACCAAGATGGAGTTGGTGGAGGGCAAGCTTGGACGATTCGCAATGATAAGGGGCGAGGAGCCAACCCAAACATACAACCGGCTCAAGACCCTTATCAACAAAATAAGGAGCTACGGGAGCACGCGATGGACGGACCACGACGTCGTCCGCCTAATGCTAAGGTCCTTTACCGTTCTTGATCCTCATTTGGTGAACAACATTCGTGAAAATCCTAGGTACACCAAGATGTCGCCCGAAGAAGTTCTTGGGAAGTTCGTAAGCGGGCGAATGATGATCAAGGAGGCGAGATACGTGGACGACGCGTTGAACGGTCCTATTCATGAGCCTCAACCCATTGCTCTCAAGGCAATGAGGAACAAGGAGGCGCTACCGAGCAAGGTGGCGCAAGTTGAGGCGGCCGGGCTAAATGATGAGGAGATGGCCCTCATCATTAAGCGCTTCAAGACGGAGCTTAAAGGTCGCAAGGGACAGCCAAGCAAGACCAAGACAAAGGAGAAGCGCTCGTGCTTCAAATGTGGTAAGATTGGTCATTTCATTGCTAACTGTCCCGATAATGAAAGTGACCAGGAAAAGGGGAACAAAAGGGAGAAAAAGAAGCATTTCAAGAAGGCCAAGGGAGAGGCACATATCGGAAAGGAGTGGGATTCGGATTGCTCCTCCTCCGACTTCGACAATGAAGGACTCGCCGCCACCGCCTTCAACAAGTCATCCCTCTTCCCCAACGAGCGTCACACTTGCCTCATGGCAAGAGAGAAGAAAGTAAGCACTCATGATACTAGTACTTATGCTTCTTCAAGTGAGGATGAGTCTAGTGATAATGATGAGATAGATTACTCATGCTTATTTAAGGGATTAGATAGATCTAAAATTAATAAGATTAATGAGTTGATTGATGCTTTGAATGACAAGAATAGATTACTAGAAAAACAAGAGGATCTTTTATATGAGGAGCATGATAAATTTGTTAGTGCACAAAATTCTCTTGCTCTAGAAATTAAAAGGAATGAAATGCTCTCTAGTGAATTATCTACTTGTCATGAATCCATCTCTAAATTAAAAAGTGTTAATGATGATTTGAATGCTAAGTTAGAAATAGCTAGTAAATCAACATCTTGTGTAAAAATTGTTGAAACTTGTAATAGGTGTAAACATTTTGACATTGATGCTTGTAGTGAACACCTAGTTTCAATTTCCAAACTTAATGATGAATTGGCTAGTCTTAATGCTCAACTTAAGACTAGCAAGAGTAATTTTGATAAGCTAAAATTTGCAAGGGATGCCTACACAATTGGTAGACACCCCTCAATTAAGGATGGACTTGGCTACAAGAGGGAAGCCAAGGACTTGACAAGCCATAAGGCTCCTGTCTCCGCCAAGGAGAAAGGGAAGGCTCCTATGGCTAGTAGTGCTAAAAAGAACCATGCTTTTATGTACCATGATAGGAGACAAACTAGAAATGCTTATAGGAGTTATAATGCTTATGATGATTTTGATTCTCATGCCATGTTTGCTTCTAGTTCTTCCTATATGCATGGTAGAAATATGTCTAGGAGAAGTGCTATTCATCATGTGCCTAGAAAGAATATTATTCATGCTCCTAGGAAAGTAATGAATGAACCTTCTACAATTTATCGTGCTTTAAATGCTTCCTTTGCTATTTGTAGAAAGGATAGGAAAATAGTTGCTAGAAAGTTAGGGGCAAAATGCAAGGGAGACAAAACTTGCATTTGGGTCCCTAAGGATATTTGCACTAACCTTGTAGGACCCAACATGAGTTGGGTACCTAAGACCCAAGCCTAAATTTGCCTTGCAGGTTTATGCATCCGGGGGTTCAAGCTGGATTATTGACAGCGGATGCACAAACCATATGACGGGGGAGAAGAAGATGTTCACCTCCTACGTCAAGAATAAGGATTCCCAAGATTCAATAATATTCGGTGATGGGAATCAAGGCAAGGTAAAAGGGTTAGGTAAAATTGCAATATCTAATGAGCACTCTATCTCTAATGTGTTTTTAGTTGAGTCTCTTGGATATAATTTGTTATCTGTTAGTCAATTATGCAATATGGGATATAATTGACTATTTACAAATATAGATGTGTCTGTCTTCAGAAGGAGTGATGGTTCACTAGCTTTTAAGGGTGTATTAGACGACAAACTTTATTTAGTTGATTTTGCAAAAGAGGAGGCCGGTCTAGATGCATGCTTAATTGCTAAGACTAGCATGGGCTGGTTGTGGCATCGCCGCTTAGCACATGTGGGGATGAAGAACCTTCACAAACTTCTAAAGGGAGAACATGTGATAGGTTTGACTAACGTGCAATTCGAAAAAGATAGACCTTGTGCAGCTTGTCAAGCAGGTAAACAAGTGGGAGGAGCGCATCACAGCAAGAATGTGATGACCACTTCAAGACCCCTGGAGCTACTACATATGGACCTCTTCGGACCCGTCGCCTATCTAAGCATAGAAGGAAGTAAGTATGGTCTAGTTATTGTTGATGACTTTTCCCGCTTCACTTGGGTATATTTTTTGCAGGATAAATCTGAAACCCAAGGGACCCTCAAGCGCTTCCTCAGGAGAGCTCAAAATGAGTTTGAGCTCAAGGTGAAGAAGATAAGGAGCGACAACGGGTCCGAGTTCAAGAACCTTCAAGTGGAGGAGTTCCTTGAGGAGGAAGGGATCAAGCACGAGTTCTCCGCTCCCTACACACCACAGCAAAATGGTGTGGTTGAGAGGAAGAACAGGACGCTAATCGATATGGCGAGGACGATGCTTGGAGAATTCAAGACCCCCGAGCGTTTCTGGTCGGAAGCCGTGAACACGGCTTGCCATGCCATCAACAGGGTCTACCTTCATCGCCTCCTCAAGAAGACTTCGTATGAGCTACTAACTGGTAACAAACCCAATGTATCTTACTTTCGTGTATTTGGGAGCAGGTGCTACATTCTAGTAAAGAAGGGTAGAAATTCTAAGTTTGCTCCCAAAGCTGTAGAAGGGTTTTTGTTAGGTTATGACTCAAATACAAAGGCGTATAGAGTCTTCAACAAATCATCAGGTTTGGTTGAAGTCTCTAGCGACGTTGTATTTGATGAGACTAATGGCTCTCCAAGAGAGCAAGTTGTTGATCTTGATGATGTAGATGAAGAAGACGTTCCAACGGCCGCTATGCGCACCATGGCGATTGGTGATGTGCGACCACAGGAACAATTGGAGCAAGATCAACCTTCTTCCTCAACAATGATGCATTCCCCAACTCAAAACAATGAACAGGTTCATCAAGATGAGCGTGATCAAGGGGGAGCACAAGATGATCATGTGATGGAGGAAGAAGCACAACCGGCACCTCCAACCCAAGTTCGAGCAATGATTCAAAGGGATCATCCCGTCGACCAAATTCTGGGTGACATTAGCAAGGGAGTGACTACTCGATCTCGATTAGTTAATTTTTGTGAGCATTACTCCTTTGTCTCTTCTATTGAGCCTTTCAGGGTAGAGGAGGCCTTGCTAGATCCGGACTGGGTATTGGCCATGCAGGAGGAGCTCAACAACTTTAAGAGAAATGAAGTTTGGACGCTGGTGCCTCGTCCCAAGCAAAATGTTGTGGGAACCAAGTGGGTGTTCCGCAACAAACAAGATGAGCACGGAGTGGTGACGAGAAACAAGGCTCGACTTGTGGCAAAAGGTTATGCCCAAGTCGCAGGTTTGGACTTTGAGGAGACTTTTGCTCCTGTGGCTAGGCTAGAGTCCATTCGTATTTTGCTAGCATATGCCGCTCACCATTCTTTCAGGTTGTTCCAAATGGATGTGAAGAGCGCTTTCCTCAACGGGCCAATCAAGGAGGAGGTGTACGTGGAGCAACCCCCTGGCTTCGAGGATGATCGGTACCCCGACCACGTGTGTAAGCTCTCTAAGGTGCTCTATGGACTTAAGCAAGCCCCAAGAGCATGGTATGAATGTCTTAGAGACTTTTTAATTGCAAATGCTTTCAAAGTTGGGAAATCCGATCCAACTCTTTTCACTAAGACTTGTGATGGTGATCTTTTTGTGTGCCAAATTTATGTCGATGACATAATATTTGGTTCTACTAATAAAAAGTCTTGTGAAGAGTTTAGCAGGGTGATGACGCAGAAATTCGAGATGTCAATGATGGGCGAGTTGAACTACTTCCTTGGGTTCCAAGTGAAGCAACTCAAGGACGGCACCTTCATCTCTCAAACAAAGTACACGCAAGACTTGCTGAAGCATTTTGGGATGAAGGATGCCAAGCCCGCAAAGACTCCGATGGGGACCGATGGACACACCGACCTCAACAAAGGTGGTAAGTCCGTTGATCAAAAGGCATACCGGTCAATGATAGGGTCGTTACTTTACTTATGTGCTAGTAGACCGGATATTATGCTTAGCGTATGCATGTGTGCTAGATTTCAATCCGATCCTAAGAAGTGTCACTTAGTAGCAGTGAAGCGAATCCTTAGATATTTAGTTGCTACACCTTGCTTCGGGCTCTGGTATCCAAAGGGGTCTACCTTTGACTTGATTGGATATTCAGATTCCGACTATGCTGGATGTAAGGTCGATAGGAAGAGTACATCGGGGACATGCCAATTCTTAGGAAGGTCCCTGGTGTCATGAAATTCTAAGAAACAAACTTCTATTGCTCTATCCACCGCTGAGGCCGAGTATGTTGCCGCAGGACAGTGTTGCGCGCAACTACTTTGGATGAGGCAAACCCTCAGGGACTTTGGCTACAATCTGAGCAAAGTCCCACTCCTATGTGATAATGAGAGTGCTATCCGCATGGCGGAAAATCCAGTTGAACACAGCCGCACAAAGCACATTGACATCCGACATCACTTTTTGAGAGACCACCAGCAAAAGGGAGATATCGAAGTGTTTCATGTTAGCACCGAGAACCAGCTAGCCGATATATTCACTAAGCCTCTAGATGAGAAGACCTTTTGCAGGTTGCGTAGTGAGCTAAATGTCTTAGATTCGCGGAACCTGGATTGATTTATAGCATACATGTGGTTATGCCTTTGATCATGTTCCTTATGCATTTTGTTGCTTATTGTGGTGCTCAAGTTGTACAAACACTCCCTGGACCTCACAAGTCCGTTGCAAAGTGATGCACATATTTAGGGGGAGATGTGTTACAACTTGCCCTTTGAGACTAACCATGTGCTTGAGTTTGCTTGTTTTAGTCTCAAAGGAAGTTTGAAAGGGAAAAGATGGACTTGGACCATGAAAGACTTCCACTGCACTCCGATGAGAGGGTAACTTATTCCAAGTTCATCTCATGTACTCTTATTGCCTTTGTATTCTTATTGAAGATTTTGGTGAGGCAATGGGGTTCTTGGGCCAAGGTTGATCCCGTTTTGGTGTTTGATGCCAAAGGGGGAGAAAATAAAGGCCAACGCGATAAATGGATCAGCTACCACTTGAGATATTTTGAAAATAGTAGAATAGAGCTTTTTTGTTTGTCAAAACTAGAGCTTTTTTGTTTGTCAAAACTCTTTTATTGTCTATCCCGTCAAAAGTTGGCTTCTTGTGGGGAGAAATGCTGATTATGGGAAAAAGGGGGAGTTTTTGGAATCTTGAATCAAATAATCTTGGAATGACTCTATTTATGCCTTAACATGTGTGTTTGACGTAGAGATAGAATTTTGAGTTTTGATTTGCAAAAACAAACCAAGTGGTGGCAAAGGATGATCCATATATGCCAAAATTGAACCAAAACAATTTTGAGTTCTTGTTTGAAATGATTTTGTATTTGTTCTACTTGCTTTATGTTGTGTTGGCATAAATCACCAAAAAGGAGGAGATTGAAAGGGAAATGTGCCCTTGGGCCATTTCTAAGTATTTTGGTGATTTAGTGTCCAACACAAGTGCTTAAGTGTAAAATGGTGGACAAAGTACAAATCAAGGATAAAGGTATGTTTCTCAGACTTAGTATATTGTTTATGGACTAATATATTGTGTCTAAGTGCTGGAAACAGGAAAAATCGAATTGGAATTGTCTTGGCTCGAGCAGCCAAGACCCTGCTGAGTCTAGGAGCACCGGACTGTCCGGTGGTGCACCGGACAGTGTCCGGTGGTGCACCGGATGGCTCGAGCGAAGTGGCCGCTCTCGGGAATTCGCCGACGACGTACGGCTAAAATTCACCGGACTGTCTGGTGTGCACCGGACTGTCCGGTGAGCCAACGGTCGGCCGCGGAATCCGCGCGCGACACGTGGCCGAGCCAACGGTCGGAAGGGGGCACCGGACTGTCCGGTGTGCACCGGACATGTCCGGTGCGCCAACGGCTCCAAGGCCGCCAACGGTCGGCTTCGCCATTTGAGGAAGGAAATCGGGCACCGGACACTGTCTGGTGTGCACCGGACTGTCCGGTGCGCCAGACGACAGAAGGCAAGAATGGCCTTCCAGATTTGCTCTCAACGGCTCCTAGCTACCTTGGGGCTATAAAAGGGACCCCTAGGCGCATGGAGGATACAACCAAGCATTCCTTGAGCAATCTTGATCACTCACACATCATTCTTGCGCACTTGTTCGACATTCTAGTGATTTGAGCTCCGTTCTAGTGTGCTAGTCTCTTGAGCTCAAGTCTGGGTTTTGTGTGTGCGTATTCGCTGTGATCTTTGTGTCTTGTGTGAGTTGCTAATCCCTCCCTTGCTCCGTGATTCTTTGTGAACATCTTTTGTAAGGGCGAGAGGCTCCAAGTTGTGGAGATTCCTCGCAAACGGGATTAAGAAAAGCAAAGCAACACTGTGGTATTCAAGTTGGTCTTTGGACCGCTTGAGAGGGGTTGATTGCAACCCTCGTCCGTTGGGACGCCACAACGTGGAGTAGGCAAGCGTTGGTCTTGGCCGAACCACGGGATAACCACCGTGCCATCTCTGTGATTGATATCTTTGTGGTTATTGTGTTGAGTGAGACTCCTCTCTAGCCACTTGGCAATTATTGTGCTAACGATTAACCAAGTTTTGTGGCTTAAGTTTTCAAGTTTCATAGGATCACCTATTTACCCCCCCCCCTCTAGGTGCTCTCACTCTTTGATCCAATATGGGTGAGTTTGTTTGGATGTTGGTATGTTGTTTTCCTCCCCATTGGTTTGAGTTTTGCAGCGCGTTAATGCATGCCCTATGAGGTTCATAGGACTGGCCATTCCTTTCTGGCCTTTGAAAGGGAATTAGGCTTACACCTAGTCCCTAATTAATTTTGGTGGTTGAATTGCCCAACACAAACGATTGTACTAACTAGTTTGCTCTAAGTGTATAAGTTATACAGGTGTCAAAGGTTCACAACAAGCCAATTAAAAAGACCAAAGTTGGGTTCAAAATAAAGAGCTAAAGGCATCCCAAAAGGCTCCCTGGTCTGGCGCACCGGACTGTCCGGTGGCGCACCGGACAGTGTCCGGTGCACCAGGGGACCTCGCGCAGAACTCCTCAGCCTCGGGAATTTTCCAGGAGCCGGCACGCTATAATTCACCGGACTGTCCGGTGTACACCGGATAGTGTCCGGTGCTCCAAGAAGACGCGGTTCTGGAACTTGGCAGCCTCGGGAAATCATAACGGCTGCTCCGCTATAATTCACCGGACATGTCCGGTGTACACCGGACTGTCCGGTGCAACAGCGGGGCAACAACTATTCTGCGCCAACGGTCGCCTGCAACAGCAATTAATGCACGCCAGAGCGCGCAGGCGTCAGGCACGCCCATGCTGGCGCACCAGACACTCTACAGTACATGTCTGGTGCGCCTTCGGACATCCAGGCTGGCCCAGAAGACAGAACTCCAACGGTCGAATTACAACAGCTTTGGTGACGTGGCTGGTGCACCGGACATGTCCAGTGTGCACCGGACTGTCCAGTGCACCATACGACAGACAGCCTCCACCAACGGTCATGTTTGGTGGTTGGGGCTATAAATACCCCAACCACCCCACCATTCATTGCATCCAAGTTTTTCAGCTTCCAACCACTATACAAGAGCTAGCATTCATTGCAAAGCACACCAAAAGAGATCAAATCCTCTCCCAACTCCACACAAAGCCTTAGTGACTAGAGAGAGTGATTTGTAGTGTTCATTTGAGCTCTTGCGCTTGGATCGCTTCTTTTCTTTGGCACTCTTTCTTGTGATCAAACACTCACTTGTAATTGAGGCAAGAGACACCAATTGTGTGGTGGTCCTTGCGGGAAGTTTGATTCCCAAGTGATTTGAGAAGAGAAGCTCACTCGGTCCGAGGGACCGTTTGAGAGAGGGAAGGGTTGAAAGAGACCCGGCCTTTGTGGCCTCCTCAACGGGGAGTAGGTTTGCGAGAACCAAACCTCGGTAAAACAAATCCGCGTGTCACACTCTTCATTTGCTTGCGATTTGTTTTGCACCCTCTCTCGCGGACTCATTTTTATTTCTAACGCTAACCCGGCTTGTAGTTGTGTTTATATTTGTAAATTTCAGTTTCGCCCTATTCACCCCCCTCTAGGCGACTATCAATTGGTATCAGAGCCCGGTGCTTCATTAGAGCCTAACCGCTCGAAGTGATGTCGGGAGATCACGCCAAGAAGGAGATGGAGACCGGCGAAAAGCCCACTACAAGTCACGGGAGCACTTCATCGGAAGAGTCCCGCACCAAGAGGAAGGAGAAGAAGAAGGACTCCTCCAAAGGGAAGGAGAAGAAATCTTCTTCACACCACAAAGATAAGAAGGAGAAATCCTCTTCCCACAAGCCGCATCGGAGTGGGGACAAGAAAAAGAGGATGAGGAAGGTGGTCTACTACGAGACCGATTCTTCATCGGCATCCACCTCCGGCTCCGACGCGGCGTCCGTCACTTCTAAGCGCCAAGAGTGTAAGAAGTATAGTAAGATCCCCCTACGCTACCCTCGCATTTCTAAACATACACCCTTACTTTCCGTCCCATTAGGCAAACCACCCACATTTGATGGTGAAGATTATGCTAGGTGGAGTGACTTAATGCGATTTCATCTAACCTCACTCCACAAAAGTATATGGGATGTTGTTGAGTTTGGTGCACAGGTACCATCCGTAGGGGATGAAAACTATGATGAGGATGAAGTAGCCCAAATCGAGCACTTCAACTCCCAAGCCACAACCATACTCCTCGCCTCTCTAAGTAGAGAGGAATATAACAAGGTGCAAGGGTTGAAGAATGCAAAGGAGATTTGGGATCTACTCAAGACCGCGCACGAGGGTGATGAACTCACCAAGATCACCAAGCAGGAAACGATCGAGGGGGAGCTTGGTCGCTTCCGTCTTCGCCAAGGGGAGGAGCCACAAGATATGTACAACCAGCTCAAAACCTTGGTGAACCAAGTGCGCAACCTCGGGAGCAAGAAATGGGATGACCACGAGGTGGTTAAGGTTATTCTTAGATCACTCATCTTCCTTAACCCCACTCAAGTTCAATTAATTCGTGGTAATCCTAGATACACACTAATGACTCCCGAGGAAGTTATCAGGAATTTTGTGAGCTTTGAATGTATGATCAAGGGCTCAAAGAAGATCAACGAGCTTGATGATCCCTCCACGTCCAAAGCACAACCGGTGGCTTTCAAGGCGACGGAGGAGAAGAAGGAGGAGTCTACACCAAGTAGACAACCAATCGACGCTTCAAAGCTCGACAGCGAGGAGATGACTTTAATCATCAAAAGCTTTCGCCAAATCCTCAAGCAACGGAAGGGGAAGGATTACAAATCCCGTTCCAAGAAGGTCTGCTACAAGTGTGGTAAGCCCGGTCACTTTATTGCTAAATGTCCATTATCAAGTGACAGTGACAGGGATAACGACAAGAAGGGCAAGAGGAGAGAAAAGAAGAGGTACCACAAGAAGAGGGGCGGCGATGCCCACGTGTGCCGCGAATGGGACTCCTACGAGAGCTCCACCGACTCCTCCGACGACGAGGACGCCACCAACATCGCCGTCACCAAGGGACTCCTCTTCCCCAACATCGGCCACAAGTGCCTCATGGCAAAGGACGGCAAGAGGAAGAAGGTTAAATCCAAATCATCCACTAAATATGAGTCGTCTAGTGATGATAATGCTAGTGATGAGGAGGATAACTTGCATACCATTTTTGCCAACCTTAACATGGAACAAAAGGAAAAATTAAATGAATTAATTAGTGCTATTCATGAAAAGGATGACCTTTTGGATTCCCAAGAGGACTTCCTAATTAAGGAAAATAAGAAACATGTTAAGGTTAAAAATGCTTTTGCTCTAGAAATAGAAAAATGTGAGAAATTAACTAGTGAGCTAGGCACATGCCATGATACTATTGCCAACCTTAGAAATGAGAATGCTAATTTATTAGCTAAGGTTGATTCTCATGTTTGTAATGTTTCAACTTCCAATTCTAGAGATGATAATGATGATTTACTTGCTAGAATTGAAGAATTGAACATTTCTCTTGCTAGCCTTAGGTTTGAAAATGAGAAATTGATTGCTAGGGCTAAAGATTTTGATGTTTGCAATGCTACTATTTCCGACCTTAGAACTAAGAATGATATATTGCATGCTAAGGTTGTAGAATTAAAATCTTGCAAACCCTCTACATCTACTATTGAGCACACTTCTATTTGTACTAGATGTAGAGATGTTGATGTTAATGCTATTCATGATCACATGTCTTTAATTAAACAACAAAATGATCATATAGCAAAATTAGATGCTAAAATTGCCGAGCATAACTTAGAGAATGAAAAATTTAAATTTGCTAGAAGTATGCTCTATAATGGGAGACGCCCTGGCATCAAGGATGGCATTGGCTTCCAAAGGGGAGACAATGTCAAACCTAATGCCCCTCCTAAGAGATTGTCTAATTTTGTTAAGGGCAAGGCTCCCGTGCCTCAGGATAACGAGGGTTATATTTTATACCCTGCCGGTTATCCCGAGAGCAAAATTAGGAGAATTCATTCTAGGAAGTCTCACTCTGGCCCTAATCATGCATTTATGTATAAGGGTGAGACATCTAGTTCTAGGCAACCAACCCGTGCTAAGTTGCCTAAGAAGAGAACTCCTAGTGCATCAAATGAACATAGTCTTTCATTTAAAACTTTTGATGCATCTTATGTTTTGACTAACAAATCCGGCAAAGTAGTTGCCAAGTTTGTTGGGGGCAAACACAAGGGCTCCAAGACTTGTGTTTGGGTACCCAAAGTTCTTGTTTCTAATGCCAAAGGACCCAAAACCATTTGGGTACCTAAAGTCAAGAACTAAACTTGTTTTGTAGGTTTATGCATCCGGGGGCTCAAGTTGGATACTCGACAGCGGGTGCACAAACCATATGACAGGGGAGAATAAGATGTTCTCCTCCTACGAGAAAAACCAAGATCTCCAACGAGCTATCACATTCGGGGATGGAAACCAAGGTTTGGTCAAAGGATTGGGTAAAATAGCTATATCTCCTGACCATTCTATTTCCAATGTTTTTCTTGTAGATTCATTAGACTACAATTTGCTTTCTGTATCTCAATTATGCAAAATGGGCTACAACTGTCTATTCACCGATGTAGGTGTCACTGTCTTTAGAAGAAGTGATGATTCAATAGCATTTAAGGGAGTGTTAGAGGGTCAGCTATACTTGGTAGATTTTGATAGAGCTGAACTCGACACTTGCTTAATTGCTAAGACTAACATGGGCTGGCTCTGGCATCGTCGACTAGCACATGTTGGGATGAAGAATCTTCACAAACTTCTAAAGGGAGAACACATTTTAGGACTAACAAATGTTCATTTTGAGAAAGACAGGGTTTGTAGCGCATGCCAAGCAGGAAAGCAAGTTGGTGCCCATCATCCACACAAGAACATCATGACGACCGACAGGCCGCTTGAGCTACTCCACATAGATCTATTCGGCCCGATTGCTTACATAAGCATCGGCGGGAGTAAGTATTGTCTTGTAATAGTGGATGATTATTCTCGCTTCACTTGGGTATTCTTTTTGCAGGAAAAATCTCAAACCCAAGAGACCTTAAAGGGATTCTTGAGACGGGCTCAAAATGAGTTTGGCTTAAGGATCAAGAAAATTAGAAGCGACAACGGGACGGAGTTCAAGAACTCTCAAATCGAAGGCTTCCTTGAGGAGGAGGGCATCAAGCATGAGTTCTCTTCTCCCTACACGCCACAACAAAATGGTGTAGTGGAGAGGAAGAATAGAACTCTACTGGACATGGCAAGGACCATGCTTGATGAGTACAAGACTTCGGATCGGTTTTGGGCCGAGGCGGTCAACACCGCTTGCTACGCCATCAATCGATTATATCTACACCGAATCCTCAAGAAGACATCTTATGAACTCCTAACCGGTAAAAAGCCCAACATTTCATATTTTAGAGTCTTTGGTAGCAAATGCTTTATTCTTGTTAAAATAGGTAGAAAATCCAAATTTGCTCCTAAGACTGTAGAAGGCTTTTTACTTGGATATGATTCAAACACAAGGGCATATAGAGTCTTTAACAAGTGCACTGGACAAGTTGAAGTTTCTTGTGACGTTGTGTTTGATGAGACTAACGGCTCTCAATAGAGCAAGTTGATCTTGATGAGATAGGTATTGAAGAGGCTCCGTGCATCGCGCTAAGGAACATGTCCATTGGGGATGTGTGTCCTAAGGAACCCGAAGAGCCTCCAAATGCACAAGATCAACCATCCTCCTCCACGCAAGCATCTCCACCGACTCAAAATGAGGATGAAGCTCAAGTTGATGAAGTAGAAGATCAAGCAAATGAGCCACCTCAAGATGACGGCAATGATCAAGGGGGAGATGCAAATGATCAAGACAAGGAGGATGAAGAGCAAAAGTCGCCACACCCAAGAGTCCACCAAGCAATCCAACGAGATCACCCCGTCGACACCATCCTCGGCGACATTCATAAGGGGGTAACTACTAGATCTCGTGTTGCACATTTTTGTGAGCATTACTCTTTTGTTTCCTCTATTGAGCCACACAGGGTAGAGGAAGCACTACAAGATTCGGATTGGGTGGTGGCGATGCAAGAGGAGCTCAACAACTTCACTAGGAATGAGGTATGGCATTTACTTCCACGTCCTAATCAAAATGTTGTAGGAACCAAATGGGTCTTCTGCAACAAGCAAGATGAGCATGGTGTGGTGACAAGGAACAAAGCTCGACTTGTGGCCAAAGGATACTCTCAAGTCGAAGGTTTGGATTTTGGTGAAACCTATGCACCCGTAGCTAGGCTTGAGTCAATTCGCATATTATTGGCCTATGCTACTTACCATGACTTTAAGCTTTATCAAATGGACGTGAAAAGTGCTTTTCTCAATGGACCAATCAAGGAAGAGGTCTATGTTGAGCAACCTCCCGGCTTTGAAGATAGTGAGTACCCTAACCATGTTTACAAACTCTCTAAGGCGCTTTATGGGCTCAAGCAAGCCCCAAGAGCATGGTATGAATGCCTTAGGGATTTTCTCATCACTAATGAATTCAAAGTCGGAAAGGCCGATCCTACTCTATTCACTAAAACTATTGAAAATGACTTGTTTGTATGCCAAATTTATGTTGATGATATTATATTTGGGTCTACTAACGAGTCTACATGTGAAGAATTTAGTAGGATCATGACACAAAAGTTCGAGATGTCTATGATGGGGGAGTTGAAGTACTTCTTGGGATTTCAAGTGAAGCAACTCCAAGAGGGCACCTTCATTAGCCAAACGAAGTATACTCAAGACATTCTAAACAAGTTTGGGATGAAGGATGCCAAACCCATCAAGACACCCATGGGAACAAATGGGCATCTCGACCTCGACATGAGAGGTAAGTCCGTGGATCAAAAGGTATACCGGTCGATGATAGGTTCTTTACTCTATTTATGTGCATCTCGACCGGATATTATGCTTTCCGTATGCATGTGTGCAAGATTCCAAGCCGACCCTAAGGAAGCTCACCTTACGGCTGTAAAACGAATCTTGAGATATTTGGCTTACACTCCTAAGTTTGGGCTTTGGTATCCTAGGGGATCCACTTTTGATTTGATTGGTTATTCGGATGCCGATTGGGCGGGGTGTAAAATCAATAGAAAGAGCACATCGGGGACTTGCCATTTCTTGGGATGATCCTTGGTGTCTTGGGCTTCAAAGAAGCAAAATTCGGTCACTCTTTCCACCGCCGAAGCCGAGTACATTGCAGCAGGCCATTGTTGCGCGCAATTGCTTTGGATGAGGCAAACCCTGCAGGACTACGGTTACAAATTAACCAAAGTCCCTTTGCTATGTGACAATGAGAATGCAATCAAAATGGCGGATAATCCCGTCGAGCATAGCCGCACTAAACACATAGCCATTCGGTATCATTTTCTTAGGGATCACCAACAAAAGGGTGATATCGAGATTTCTTACATTAACACTAAAAATCAATTAGCCGATATCTTTACCAAGCCTCTTGATGAACAAACTTTTAACAAACTTAGGCATGAGCTCAATATTCTTGACTCGCGCAATTTCTTTTGCTAACTTGCACACATAGCTCTTTTATATACCTTTGATCATGTCTCTTTCATATGCTATGACTAATGTGTTTTTCAAGTCTATTTCAAACCAAGTCATAGGTGTATTGAAAGGGAATTGGAGTCTTCGGCGAAGACAAAGGCTTCCACTCCGTAACTCATCCTTCGCCGTCGCTCCCAGTCACTCTCCATCTTTGGGGAGAAAGCAAAAGGACTTCGTCTTTGGTATAATCTTAACTCATTTATTTATGACCAAAGGGGAAGAAAGTACTTCGAGGGCTCTAATGATTCCATTTTTGGCGATTCATGCCAAAGGGGGAGAGAGTATGAGCCCAAAGCAAAAGGACCGCACCACCACCAATTTCAAAAACTTAGTTTTTCAAAGTGTATTTTCAATTGGTATCCTATTGTGTTCAAAAGGGGGAGAAAGTAGTATTTCAAAAATGATATATCAAAACCCTCTTGAACACTAAGAGGAGGATCTCATTTAGGGGGAGTTTTGTTTAGTCAAAGGAAAAGCATTTGAAACAGGGGGAGAAAATTTCAAATCTTGAAAATGCTTTGCAAAAATCTTACTCATTTACCTCTGACTATTTGCAAAAGAACTTTTGAAAAGGATTTACAAAAAGAGTTTGCAAAATCAAAACATGTGGTGCAAGCGTGGTCCAAAATATTAAAACAAAGAAACAATTCATGCATATCTTGTAAGTATTAATATTGGCTCAATTCCAAAGCAACCTTTGCACTTACATTATACAAACTAGTTCAATTATGCACTTCTATATTTGCTTTGGTTTGTGTTGGCATCAATCACCAAAAAGGGGGAGATTGAAAGGGAATTAGGCTTACACCTAGTCCCTAATTAATTTTGGTGGTTGAATTGCCCAACACAAACGATTGGACTAACTAGTTTGCTCTAAGTGTATAAGTTATACAGGTGTCAAAGGTTCACAACAAGCCAATTAAAAAGACCAAAGTTGGGTTCAAAATAAAGAGCTAAAGGCATCCCAAAAGGCTCCCTGGTCTGGCGCACCGGACTGTCCGGTGGCGCACCGGACAGTGTCCGGTGCACTAGGGGACCTCGCGCAGAACTCCTCAGCCTCGGGAATTTTCCAGGAGCCGGCGCGCTATAATTCACCGAACTGTCCGGTGTACACCGGACAGTGTCCGGTGCTCCAAGAAGACGCGGTTCTGGAACTTGGCAGCCTCGGGAAATCATAACGGCTGCTCCGCTATAATTCATCGGACATGTCCGGTGTACACCGGACTGTCCGGTGCAACAGCGGGGCAACGGCTATTCCGCGCCAACGGTCGCCTCCAACAGAAATTAATGCACGCCAGAGCGCGCAGGCGTCAGGCACGCCCATGCTGGCGCACCGGACACTCTACAGTACATGTCCGGTGCGCCACCGGACATCCAGGCGGGCCCAGAAGATAGAACTCCAACGGTCGAATTACAACAGCTTTGGTGACGTGGCTGGTGCACCAGACATGTCCAGTGTGCACCGGACTGTCCGGTGCACCATACGACAGACAACCTCCACCAACGGTCATGTTTGGTGGTTGGGGCTATAAATACCCCAACCACCCCACCATTCATTGCATCCAAGTTTTTCAGCTTCCAACCACTATACAAGAGCTAGCATTCATTGCAAAGCACACCAAAAGAGATCAAATCCTCTCCCAACTCCACACAAAGCCTTAGTGACTAGAGAGAGTGATTTGTAGTGTTCATTTGAGCTCTTGCGCTTGGATCGCTTCTTTTCTTTGGCACTCTTTCTTGTGATCAAACACTCACTTGTAATTGAGGCAAGAGACACCAATTGTGTGGTGGTCCTTGCGGGAAGTTTGATTCCCAAGTGATTTGAGAAGAGAGGCTCACTCGGTCCGAGGGACCGTTTGAGAGAGGGAAGGGTTGAAAGAGACCCGGCCTTTGTGGCCTCCTCAACGGGGAGTAGGTTTGCGAGAACCGAACCTCGGTAAAACAAATCCGCGTGTCACACTCTTCATTTGCTTGCGATTTGTTTTGCACCCTCTCTCGCGGACTCATTTTTATTTCTAACGCTAACCCGGCTTGTAGTTGTGTTTATATTTGTAAATTTCAGTTTCGCCCTATTCACCCCCCTCTAGGCGACTATCAGCCTTCTAGGGGCCGAAAAGTACTCACTCTCATGGGTTTGATAGATTAAATTATGGTGCTGGTGCATCATATGGTGAGATGGGGAGTCTAGCTGGGACGGATACGGAGTTGGATATCCATCCTCCTTAAAAAACTCTGTGCCGGACCGTCCGGTTGAATACGTGGACCGTCCGGCCCCGTGCGCGGACTGTCCGGCCATGTGGCCGGACCGTCCGACATTATATTCGAACTGTCTGGCGCCATACGCAGACGGTCCGAGTGGGCTATCTAGGGTTTGCACGGCATGTGGCGACTTGGGTGCAGGTCTCGGTAATTCGCTTCTAAAAATGGGATCGGCCGCCGCTGGCCCGGACGGTCCGCGCCCACGTGCGGACGGTCCGGACATGCGCAGATCGGCAAATTTATCGCCGATGTGCGTGGGAGGCTGTCGTTGCCCAGGGTACATGTCCATCGGCATCCCATAAAGGGGTTGTGACTGGTCGTGACAACCTGTAGCCGATGAATTATGTGTGTATTCCCTCAATTCAACCTCGTGCGAAGGAAGATTTGCCATAGTAGACTTATTAAGTACACGCACTAGCCTTTTATGATCATTTTGTATATCCCCTACGATACGTTGTAACTGTTCTCGTTGTTCGTCTATGTAAGCTTTAAGAGATTGGAGTTCGTTAGTGCTACTTACATTGGGGGTAATCGTAGTAGGTCAGAGCGAAGCCAGATCTGTCGCCCGTTGTCGAATGACTTTGTTGTTCCTATCCACTTTGAAATCGGCCAGGAACTTCGCCTTTGCTTCTTGGATCAGCTGCTCCTGGCGCTCCTCGAACAGGAGCTGTTCTTCAGTCGGCAAGGTTTCCCATGTCGGTGTGATGATATTGCTGGTGGAAACTTCAGAGCTATCTTTTGATCCGACCATTGAGGGCCGATTTGATAGGTCTATATGTGTTTTCCCCAGCGGAGTCGCTAAAAAGTATGTTGACGCTTTTTCGGAGCGCCAAATACTCAAGAAGAACCGGCAGTGGTGCTCTCTGGTCAGGCGCGGACGGTCCGTGGCCTGGGGCCGGACGGTCCGCGACCTGGCGCAGGGGCTAAGGTTTCCTGCCTGACGGCCGGACGGTCCGCGCCCTGGGGCCGGATGGTCCGCGCCCTGGGGCCGGATGGTCCGCGCGTGCGCAGGGGCGGCGGAAGATCGCCGGCGGTGCCTGGATCTCGCTCCCGGGAGGGACCCCGTCAGGGAGGAGAGATCCTAGGGGTTGTCTAGGCTCGGGCCGGCCGACCTAGACTCCTCTAATCGGCGTAGAGTCGAAGAGAGGCGAAGAATTTGGGGATCGAGAGGCTAAACCTAAACTAGACTAGAACTACTCCTAGGATAAAATGCGAAATAGAAGTTGTATTGATTCGATTGATGATGATTAATCGGCCGTATACCTCTCTATTTATAGAGGAGGGGGGCTGGACCCTTTACAAACTAATTTCCGAGCTTATCCTGAGATTTTCGCCAACAAACATAGCAAGAAACTCGGAACCCTAATCTGTTCTGCGCCTGCGCGGACCGTCTGGCCCATAGGCGCAGACTGTCCGGACCGCGGACCGTCCGGCCCCAGGGCCAGACCGTCCGTGCACTCAAAATGGTGCTCAACATATGCCCCCTGCCTTTTGGTGGAGCTGAGCGAACCAAAAGCAACTAACTCGATGTGATCACATCGGTTTTCTTAGGCATCTTGCCACTTACTAGGATGGTACGCAGTGGCCTTGGTCTCGATGGTTGACTCAACGGACGTGATCCCTTTAGCTTTGATCGAACTGTCAGTCCCAATACCGCCGAGCGTCATACTGGTCCTGACCAATTCGTCACCTTGCTTTCCTAATTTTCTAAGTGTTCTGGCGTAGCTCCGTAGTCGACCAGGTCTTCTCCTTGCAGGTCGTCTTCCTCCATGGGCGTCGGGACGTCGTCGGAGGTGTCTTGGTGTAGTGCGGATGGTTCGGCCTCAGGGGTCGGATGGTCCGCGTCCTGTGCAGATGATCCGGCCTTTATAGCCGGACAGTCTACCATACCTGCAGAGAGATGAACAATTGTCATTTTATTTTCTATCTTTGTGGCCGTTTGATTTTTCTCAACGGCCTTTGGTCTCCATCTCTTTTGTGGTGGTGGATACTGCGGATGCATGTCATTGAATATTCTTTCCGCCTCCTTTTCCTGATTCTCCTTTGCTCTGAGGCACTGTAATTTTCGCTTTTGTGATCGTGTCAATCCCGATGGGCACCATCGGTGCATGGAGTATTTTGGATCGGTTGTTTTGTTGACAGCTGTACCTTCTTTTTTGTTTGTGTTGGCCGATTCACCAAAAATCATCGGCCCTTCGTTACTTTGTTGTATGACGACATCTGTCGTTCCTATTTTAATGACGTCTCCTTTTTTCGCATTGTTGGAGGTTGTAGCTGTATGCCCCCCTGCCGGATTAGTCAGCCTTTGGGGCCGAGTTGTTCGGCAATCTTGTTGGGCCTGTGCTCGTGGACCAGATTGAGGGGCTCTCAATCGGTCTTGTACTGGAGGTGTCAACCTATTGAACACAGATGTTTGGGGTGCCCCCCAAGCGGGGTACTGTGGCATCCCAAATGGGTATGGTGGCATGCCCCACATTTGATTTGGGACATATGGTGGAGGTATGTATGTGTATGGATATGGCATAGGTGGGTATGGTGGTGGGGGTGTCCATGCAGGTACATTAGGTCTTGATAGAACATTATGACCTTTCGTCCTTTTCGATTGGTGCTAGAGTTTGTGATGGTCACCTTCAGTGTCTCCCCTCCATCAGGAGTCTTCTCGGCCCCACTTTCCTGCAAGCAATTTTGTTGTTTCCATCGACCTCCCGTGCGTTGCCGATGATGACTTCTTTGTCTTTGCCCTTATCGGCTGTGCTGGGCCGAATTAGGACTTTTTTTGCCATTGAAGTCAATCATATTCATTGGAAAGGGCTCTGTGTCCTCCTGAAATTTCAATCGTCCCTCATTAATGGCCGATTGGATTTGTCGCCGGAACACATTACAATCATTAGTGGCATGGGAAAATGAGTTGTGCCACTTGCAATATGCGCGACGCTTTAGTTCGGCGGCAGGTGGAACGATATAATCAATCTTAATGTTACCATTTTTTAGTAATTCATCGAATATCTTATCACATTTGCCAACATTAAATGTAAACTTAATCTCCTCCTGCCGTTTCTTTTGAACTGGCTGCAAGGAGGAGCAAGCCGAAGATTTGGCCTGCTCAGGCCAAACTATTTCGGCAGTGTGAATTTCCTTTGGTTCACCGTCCGAACTACTTTGACTATGTTCTACTATATGGACATTATGATGAACCATTTTGACTAGTTCTTTGCTTCGGCTTTCACAAGCCGAAGCTCTCTGATGTAATTGTGCTAGCGTAAAGAACTGGATGTCTTCTAATTTCTCTTTTAAATAATAGCGCAATCCATCAAAGGCTATTCCTGCCAGTTGTTTATCTGTTAAATGAATTTGAAAGCATTAGTTTCTCGTATCCCGGAATCTCCGGATGTAGTCACTAACCGATTCATCTTTTTCTTGTCGTAGGGCTACTAAGTCTACTAAATCTAGCTCATAATCGTCAGAGAAGAAATGTTCGTGAAATTTTTGTTCGTGCACTCAAAATGGTGCTCAACAGGAAGCCAGCGGAACAAAGCTCCTCGCCTCGACGACACTGCTCGGACTATGGTTCCTGTGGCGTCGGCACCGAGACCGACGCAGAAGACGCCGCTGAAGGGGGAGGAGGCGGAGGGAAGCATTTACTTGGGCTTAAGGTGAGGTTGCAATTCAGGATGTGCATATATTTCTTGGGCTTGAATTTGTTTAATCTAAATATATTATTTTTTATCCAATCCAAATTTCCAATGACTTGCCATATTATTAGCATAAGAGGCTCCGTAAATTAGTTCTAAAGGAGGAAGAGCGGCTATTTGTTTCAGTCAACATGACTATAACTCTGCTGGGATTCACTATCAAGGTCAAACATCACTATCATATTGCTGAGATGGTCCCATCAGTGACAATGCTGGTGGTATTACTGAGATGGCTGGAATGAGCCACAAAATCTATGAGAGAACTGATGCTCTTGGTGCTGCTGGCAACACAATTGCTGCTATTAGAAAGGTAGAAATGTTTTTTTATCCATTTGTTGGCTCAATTTGTTCATTTGCCACTGTCATCATTGGATTGGTAGGGTATGCATTTCTTAATATTTCTCTACTACTCTATAAGCCTATATTGTAGGCGTCCACATCTTCACCACGGCTCCGCCACCGTCCGCGACCTCTCGCGCCACATTCCAGCCCCCGCTCCTCTCTCGATGCCCAAATTTGTGCTGCATTTCGCGCCCTTCCATCCATGCCCCACCACGACGGAAGCAAGTCCTACCAGCCGTGATGGGGCCCGAGCGGCACCTGTAGCTGACAGATGGGATCGCCGCCTCGCTCCCACCGTTTTGCCCCAATAGTGGAGGCCCGACCAACACCTGCAACACACGGGCACATTTAAAACATATGCATGTTGCTAATAGTTCATTGTGGGTGTCATAATTGCTGGTTCAGTTTATTGCTTTTCAACATGTGAGATTGTGATTGCAGTGTTAAACTATTCATATTCTGCTTGCTTTTGCATATTGCATCACCGTCCTTTTTTGGAGTGACTGCATTATATGGATATTTAGGAGAATCATGATCTCATATTTGGAGAGTTCTGCTTTCATATTTGAGTAGGAATTTTGGATCGAGGAGAACAAGGGAGGTTTCTGGAGAGAGTATTAAACACATAGAGAGAGAGAGAGATGATCGGAGGTACTGGAGCCACCTATCCACAAGGTACTTTGTTTTTGTTTTCATTTTCCCGTAGTAAATGTACTCATTAGAAGGAGCGAGATGCTCTAACTAAAAACAATTATTTGAGTAGGAATTTTCTTATGTTCTTCAACAAGACAATAATTTGATCTTATAGAGTTATTCTTTTTCGGTGAACATTTAATGTATTTCTTTTGTTAATGAATTGGTTGTTGGTACATAACTAAAATGCCATGTTTATATTTTAGATTTCACATTGTTGCCTATCTTAAGAAGATTTGGTGACTACAGGTAGGTTGGAGATTGATTTTTGCTTTCCTGCTGGTTCATACAACCTATTCTTCTGACTCCATTTGGGTCGATCACATAAGCTGATGGGCCACAAAGGGCGTTGTTTTGAGAATATCCATGGTTGGGACATCAAATGGACACAGTTGGGACATCAAGTTTAGACGAGGTGACGAAACTCAAGCTCTCTATGATGCAGATTGATCGTACGCATACAAAAGACACATTGTGTGTTGATTCAATCCGTATATACCCAAACATCACGAATATGAGGATTGAGAGAATCGACCAAGTATTAGGAGTGTAGTCAAATAATTATTATATTCCTAATATGTTAATTGTCTTGATTTTAAATGTCATTTTAGTTCATTTGTTCGCTTGGAACGTTTCGCATACAACATGCTTAGAAGTATTACTGCTATTTAAAATGAGGTTTATTCACATGTGGGGGTAAGATTTGTTGTTACCTGTTGCTTAGTAGGTCTATGTGTTCAGTTGATTGCATCTTCAAGTGGATCAAGCCATAGTATGGTAGTTCCTGCATATAGAGTGCAAAAACTATTGTATTTACATTTTTCAAGTTGACTTCCATGACACATTAGTACGACATAAAGTTCCTTCCATGACAGACTTTTGATTTCACAATGGCTACAATGAATGAATCAGAAAGTGTATTTGCAACATGCAAGGGTGACAAGAATATGAGCACTCTAATGCACCACCCTTTTAGTAACTGGGCTAATACAGTGAGATACGTTATCTAAATGCCACACTTAAGGTAATACAAGTTCAACAACTAGAAAATCTTGAAGTTTATATCTATTTATTCTTTATTGATGCATAATGTATTCTCCAATGAGGCTCTTTGATGTACCCTGTTGCGCACACTTCATCTCATCGATTTTTTTTCTCATTTGTTGCTACAGTCGCTATTTCGCAAGATCATCGTGGCCCTATCGGGAACGGAGATGCTTAACGAAGCAGGAGGATATGGTGGACGTGAACCTAAAGTTAAAGCTGACTTTCAGCCAATCCAAACTATCATTTATTCCTGATGTTTGTTTTGTAGTTGAAACTCACATTGTTTTCTCATTTCCATCTCGATTTTGTATGCCGTGACCACGAAAGACAAAATGTTTTCTTGCAATTTCTAAAAATATAGCTCTCCATTGTTGTGATTGTGTACCGTCGCAACGCACGGACAATGACCTAGTTATATATTATATGATATTAATACCAGCACGACAATTAACAACAATACATTACCAATACATTAACAACAATTCATATGGCTTATGACGAAAACGAACAGGCCCGCGAGCGAGCTGCTCCTGCCTCGTAACCTTCTGCAATCTGCATCATCAGAGATTCAGAGTAACCAAAATCATTTGCTTGTCTTCTTCCATGCATGCGCCGAAGTGCCGCACCAAGTCGGCCCCTTCCACCCTGGCCCTGGCCTGCGCCTGCCGCGGCGTCGGGCGTACATTAATACATACATACACCCGCTTGCTTCACCACCTCCCTCAGTCAGTCAGTCCCTCTCGCTGGCCCCAGCCCCCAAGGCATCGTATGATCGCCGTCCCGTCCCCTCCTCTCTCGGTCTCTCGTTTGACCTCCCGGATCCTGATCCCCTCTCTCCGATCTCAGACCGCGCGCGACCGAGTCGGTGTGCGTGCGTGTCCATGGGGAACACGCCGTCGTGCATACCGCTGGCGCCCGCGGGGGGCGGCGGCGCCTCATCATCCTCGTCGGCGGCGGCCACCACCACCAAGGTGATCCACGCAGACGGCGCCGTCACGCGGCTGGCGCGCCCGGTGCGCGCGTCGGAGCTCATGCTCGAGCACCCGGGCCAGTTCGTCTGCGACCCCCGCCGCCTCGCGGTCGGCTGCCGCGTCCCCGGCGTGGCCGCCGCCGAGCTCCTCCAGCCGCGCCGCGCCTACTTCCTCCTGCCCATGGACATGCTCTACTCCGTGCTCACTGACGAGGAGATGGCCGCGCTCTCCGAGTCCCACTCCCACGCCGCGTCCTCCTGGAAGAGGATCGCTGCCGCCGCCCGCCGCCACCACGGACGCCTGCGGAGGTCCGGGAAGGACGAGGCCTGCGGCGGTGGCGCCAGGGTGTGCCCGATGCTCGGCCTGCTCGAGACCGGCGGTCTCGGCGCAGATAATAGCAAGCGTGATGAATTACGCGCCAGCCCTGCAGGCAAGTCGGGCGGCGGCGGCGCCGGGTTGAGGCGGCACCGGTCGTGGCAGCCGGTGCTGGACACCATCGAGGAGGTTCCGTGACGCGGCGGGCGGTTGACCGGCGGCGCGCCGGAGGAGTGAGCAGCTTCGGTTTCGCTGGTGTTAGGCGGGCCGCGGGCGGCTGGCAGCTGGCAGCTAGCTTGAGCTGGCTTCCGAGTGTACAGTAGCTAGCTAGCTTCCAGATATTCTTTTTCTCTCGGCCTGTTCCATTTTTCTTGTAAAGCCATTGTTTTAGATCAAGTTGCTTTGAAGCAAACAAGGAGATATCATAGGATATGCCGGTGTGTCATCTACCTGTAATGATGTGCAACAACTCAACACATCGGTTCGTAATGGTTGCAACTTGAGAGAGAATGGGAGATAAATAAACTTTACATATATATAAGCATGCCACCTAAACAGACTATCTTACTAGTTGAAAAAGCTAGCAATTTACATACTTTGATATATTCACAAACACCATTTCTTCATCTTTAGGAAGAAAATGGAGATTAAACTAACATCAAGAGCCTGCCCGATCAATAGCCCGTTTATTATTTATTTTACAATAGCCACCAATAGCCTCTTGAGGCTACACCCAGATAGCCTATTTAGAACTTTCTTTTCCATATTTCTTAGCTTTGTTTTATGTTTTTTGTCTAAATACATATAGATTCATTAACTCGGAAAAAAAGAGTTATAAGAGTCTAAAGAGGTGCTTTAAGTACTTCAAATTTTAGGGTATGCTTGGAACACAGTATTTTTCTAGTTCCAAGATAATATTGTGGTATTTTAGGCAGAAAATGTGTTTGGAAGCACATTGTAACATCCAAAATCCTGATTATGGGATTAATAAAAAATATCTCTAAAACGAATCAAAGTAAAATGTCCTTGATGAATAATTATACTTTGGAAGTCACCCTTTTCTAAAATAAATAATAATATTAAGGTTACGTCAGTAAAAAGTAAAATTAAAAACAAAAAAAATAATTTGTGAGCTTCAAGAAATAAATTATAGCAAGAGTCTCAATGTACTAGATTAGATTATCTCCTTTAAGAATAATATAAAACATTCTTTTAAGAGTTAAAGTAACTCTTGTTAAAGAATTTATATTAATTTCTCTTAAATTAGACAAGTAATTAATATTCATTTTTTGTATGTGATTTTAAGTTGTATATGTACGTTTGAGGATACTAAAATTTGGGACAGGATGTGTCTCCCGCCCCTCTGCCCGCCTCCACCCCTTCATCCCGATGCTCAAACCAGCCAGAGCCCCACGCCGACGTCTGCTCCAGGCCCGACGACCACAACCCTCCCCTCCCCAGCGTCGGGATCCCCCTCCCCCTCCCTCTCTCCGCCTTCGTTGCCTGCTAGCCGTTCCAACGCCCAGCGTTGGAGCGATGGTGGTGGCAACCATGATGGTCGGCTGCCTTCTTATAAGGATGTACTCGTCTCCTCCTCCTCCACCCCCTTGCCACTCACCCTTGCTGGTGATGACTGGGTGACGGTCGTCAATCGTCGTGCTCGCTGGCGTCGTCCTTGCCCGCTGAAGCCTCCACCCAGGCCCGTCCCTGCCGACCTGCGTGGAAAGTGTTTCAATTGCTTCTCCCCCTCTCATCACGCGGTGGTGTGTCATCGGCCGGTGAGGTGCTTCGTCTGTAGGCTGCTGGGGCACCGTGCTCACATGTGCCCACGCCGGCGGACGACACCTCCGAGACCACGACGTTCCAAGGTGTGGCGCCCTGTCTCCCACGCTCTGCCTCCCATGGATACCTCGGACTGCGCTGCTAGCGATCATGAGGGTGGCAGCGGTGCTGGCTCTAGTGGTGGCGCTGGCTCGGGCTCTGGTGGCGGGGGACACAGGCGCACTCGCCGGGGACATAGACGGCAAAGGGCCAGCAGCGCGGCTGGTACTGATGGTCATGGTGACCCTTCGGATGGGCTACCCCCCAGCCCCCTCTGGAGGACGTTCGTGCCAATTCTGTGCCCCCTTCCCCGCCTCGTCGTTTCATCAAACGCACCAGGTGGTATAGATGGCCAATAAGCACGAGGCCCGCGAGCCCGGCACGAAGCCCGCTGTTTGAGCCCAGTCCAAGCCCGGCACGACCCGGTTCTATGCGGGCCCGGGCCGGCCTGGCACGAATAAGCGAGCCAGGCTCGGACAGGAAACTAGGCATAGCACGCTAGCCCGACACGGCCCGTTTACCCCTAAGTCCGTTAAGCCCGTTTTTTACACTAAAACGTGCTTACCGGCCCGCTTAGCCCGCTTTCGGCCCGCTTTTTTCGTGCTAAACGGGCCAGCTCAGCCCGTTTAGGCCCGCTGCGGGCCGGGCTCGGATAGGAAATCGAGCCCGCGTGCTTAGACGACCCGGTCCGGTTTTATAATCGTGCCTGGCGGGCCGGGCCCAAAACGGGCCGGGCCGAGCGGCCCGTTTGGCCATCTCTACCAGGTGGATCGCCCAGGCTAAAGATGATCTCCGACATGCTCTATGAAAGTCGCCTAGAGGGGGGGGGGTGAATAGGCGGAATCTGAAAATTATAAACTTAAGCAAAACTACAAGCCAGGGTTAGCGTTAGAAATATAAACGAGTCCGAAAGAGAGGGCGAAAACAAATCACAAGCAAATGAAGAGTGAGACGCGGTGATTTGTTTTACCGAGGTTTGGTTCTTGCAAACCTACTCCCCGTTGAGGTGGTCACAAAGACCGGGTCTCTTTCAACCCTTTCCCTCTCTCAAACGGTCACCTAGACCGAGTGAGCTTCTCTTCTCAATCAATCGGGACACTAAGTCCCCACAAGGACCTCCATACAATTGGTGTCTCTTGCCTTGATTACAATTGAGTTGGGAACAAGAAAGAAAGAAGAAGAAAAATGATCCAAGCGCAAGAACTCAAAAGAACACAAATGTCGCTCTCTCTAGTCACTATTTGATTGGAATGAACTTTGGACTTGGGAGAGGATTTGATCTCTTGTTTGTGTCTTGGAGTGAAGTCTAGAGCTCTTGTATTGAATGCAAATGGCTGAAACTTGGATGCCTTGAAGTGTGGTGGTTGGGGGTATTTATAGCCCCAACTACCAAAGTGGCGTTGGGGATGGCTGCTGTCGTATGGCGCACCGGACAGTCCGGTGCGCCATCGGACACTGTCCGGTGCGCCAGCCACGTCACCCAACCGTTAGGGTTTGACCGTTGGAGCTCTGACAAGTGGGGCCACCGGACAGTCCGGTGGTGCACCGGACAGGTCCTGTTCACTGTCCGGTGCGCCTTCTGACGCCTGCTCTGACTTCTGCGCGCGCAGGCGCGCACTATTTGCTTTCACTGTTCATTTGTAGACGGCCGTTGGCGTGAAGTAGTCGTTGCTCCGCTGGCACACCGGATAGTCCGGTGAATTATAGCGGAGCGGCTCCCCAAATTCCCGAAGCTAGCAAGTTTGAGTTGAACCTCCCTGGTGCACCGGACACTGTCCGGTGGCACACTGGACAGTCCGGTGCGCCAGACCAGGGCTGCCTTCGGTTTAACTTTGCTCCTTGTTTTGAACCCTTTCTTTTGACTTTGTATTGGTTTGTTGTGAACCTTTGGTACCTGTAGAACATATATTCTAGAGCAAACTAGTTAGTCCAATTATTTGTGTTGGGCAATTCAACCACCAAAATTTATTTGGAAAAGGTTTAACCCTATTTCCCTTTCAATCTCCCCCTTTTTGGTGATTGATGCCAACACAAATCAAAGCAAATATAAAAGTGCAGAATTGAACTAGTTTGCATAAGGTAAGTGCAAAGGTTGCCTGGAATTGAAACCAATAATTATTTCAATAGATATGCATGGATTGTTTTCTTCTTATTCAAAATTTTGGACCACATTCGCACCACGAGTTTTGTTTTTGCAAATTCTTTTGGAAATTCTTTTCAAAAACTTTTTGCAAATAGTCAAAGGTATAAGAGTAAGATTGAAAGGAGCATTTTCAAGATTTGAAATTTTCTCCCCCTGTTTCAAATGCTTTTCCTTTGACTTAAACAAAACTCCCCTTCAAAGAAATTCTCCTCTTAGTGTTCAAGAGGGTTTTACAAATTTTTAAGATATTAGAACTTTCTCCCCCTTTTGAACACAATAAGATATCAATTTGAAAACTTCATTTTTTTTAAAATTCGGTGGTGGGCGGTCCTTTTGCTTTGGGCTCATACTTTCTCCCCCTTTGGCATGAATCGCCAAAAACGGATACTTGTGAGTGAAATATAAGCCCTTTTACTTTCTCCCCAATGGCAAACAAATGAATATGAGTGAAGATTATACCAAAGTGGAGAACGATGCGGAATATCGACAAATACCAATGGAGTTGAGTGGAAGCGTCGTTTTTGCCGAATACTCCATTTCCCTTTCAATATCTATGACTAAGCATAATAATACACTTGAAAAACACATTAGTCATAGACATAAAAGAGATATGATCAAGGGTATATAAATGAGCTATGTGTGCAAAGAATCAATCAAAATTCCTATCAAGAATATTTAGCTCATTCCTAAGTTTGGTAAAGGTTTTCTCATCTAAAGGCTTGGTAAAGATATCGGCCAATTGATCTTTGGTGTTTATATAGGCTATCTCGATATCCCCCCTTTGTTGGTGATCTCTCAAGAAGTGATACCGAATGGCTATGTGCTTAGTGCGGCTGTGTTCAACGGGATTATCCGCCATGCAGATTGCACTCTCATTATCACATAGGAGAGGAACTTTGCTAAATTTGTAGCCATAGTCCCTAAGGGTTTGCCTCATCCAAAGCAATTGCACGCAACAATGGCCTACGGCAATGTACTCGGCTTCGGCGGTAGAAAGAGCTACCGAGTTTTGTTTCTTTGAAGCCCAAGACACCAGGGATCTCCCCAGAAACTGACAAGTCCCTGATGTGCTCTTCCTATCAATCTTACACCCTGCCCAATCAGCATCGGAATATCCTAATAAATCAAAAGAGGATCCCTTGGGGTACCAAAGACCAAACTTAGGTGTATGAACTAAATATCTCAAGATTGTCTTCACGGCCCTAAGGTGAACTTCCTTAGGATCGGCTTGGAACCTTGCACACATGCATACGGAAAGCATAATATCCGGTCGAGATGCACATAAATAGAGTAAGGATCCTATCATCGACCGGTATACCTTTTGATCTACGGATTTACCTCCCATGTCGAGGTCGAGATGCCCATTGGTTCCCATGGGTGTCTTGATGGGCTTGGCATCCTTCATTCCAAACTTGGTGAGTATATCTTGAATGTACTTCGTTTGACTGATGAAGGTGCCCTCTTGGAGTTGCTTGACTTGGAATCCTAGAAAATACTTCAACTCCACCATCATAGACATCTCGAATTTTTGAATCATGATCCTACTAAACTCTTCACAAATAGATTTGTTAGTAGACCTAAATATGATATCATCAACATAAATTTGGCATACAAACAAATCATTTTCAATTGTCTTAGTAAAGAGAGTAGGATCGGCCTTTCCGACTTTGAAGCCATTAGTGATAAGAAAGTCTCTTAGGCATTCATACCATGCTCTTGGGGCTTGCTTGAGCCCATAAAGCGCCTTAGAGAGTTTATACACATGGTTAGGATACTCACTATCTTCAAAGCCAGGAGGTTGCTCAACATAGACCTCTTCCTTGATTGGTTCATTGAGGAAGGCACTCTTCACGTCCATTTGATAAAGCTTAAAGCCATGGTAAGTAGCATAGGCAAGTAATATACGAATTGACTCAAGCCTAGCTACGGGTGCATAGGTTTCACCAAAATCCAA
Source organism: Zea mays (assembly GCF_902167145.1). Taxonomy (NCBI): domain Eukaryota; kingdom Viridiplantae; phylum Streptophyta; class Magnoliopsida; order Poales; family Poaceae; genus Zea; species Zea mays. Next base: position 10,589,425 of record NC_050103.1, read on the forward strand.
ACCTTCGACTTGTGAATACCCTTTGGCCACAAGTCGTGCCTTGTTCCTTGTCACCACACCATGCTCATCTTGCTTGTTGCGGAAGACCCATTTGGTTCCTACAACATTTTGGTTAGGACGTGGAACTAAATGCCATACCTCATTCCTCGTGAAGTTGTTGAGCTCCTCTTGCATCGCCAGCACCCAATCCGAATCTTGAAGTGCTTTCTCTACCCTGTGTGGCTCAATAGAGGAAACAAAAGAGTAATGTTCACAAAAATGAGCAACACGAGATCGAGTGGTTACCCCCTTATGAATATCGCCGAGGATGGTGTTCACGGGGTGATCTCGTTGGATTGCTTGGTGGACTCTTGGGTGTGGTGGCCTTGCATCTTGTTCATCTTCCTTGTCTTGATCATTGGCATCTCCCCCTTGATCATTGTCCTCCTCTTGAGGTGGCTCATCTTCTTGTTTTTCTCCTTCATCATCTCGAGCCTCATCCTCATATTGAGTTGGTGGAGATGCTTGCATGGAGGAAGATGGCTGATCTTGTGTTGGTGAAGGCTCTTCGAATTCCTTAGTACACACATCCCCAATGGACATGTTCCTTAGTGCGACGCACAGAGCCTCTTCATCATCTAGCTCATCAAGATCAACTTGCTCTACTTGAGAGCCGTTAGTCTCATCAAACACAATGTCACAAGAAACTTCAACTAGTCCATTGGACTTGTTAAAGACTCTATATCCCATTGTGTTTGAATCATAACCAAGTAAAAAGCCTTCTACATCCTTAGGAGCAAATTTAGATTTTCTACCTCTTTTAACAAGAATAAAGCATTTGCTACCAAAGACTCTAAAATATGAAACATTGGGCTTTTTACCGATGAGGAGTTCATATGATGTCTTCTTGAGGATTCAGTGTAGATATAACCGGTTGATGGCGTAGCAAGCGGTGTTGACCGCCTCGACCCAAAACCGTTCCAAAGTCTTGTACTCATCAAGCATGGTCCTTGCCATGTCCAATAGAGTTCTATTCTTCCTCTCCACTACACCATTTTGTTGTGGCGTGTAGGGAGAAGAGAACTCATGCTTGATGCCCTCCTTCTCAAGGAAGCCTTCTATTTGTGAGTTCTTGAACTCCGTCCCATTGTCACTTCTTATTTTCTTGATCCTCAAGCCGAACTCATTTTGAGCCCGTCTCAAGAATCCTTTCAAAGTCTCTTGGGTTTGTGATTTTTCCTGCAAAAAGAACACCCAAGTGAAGCGAGAATAATCATTCACAATAACTAGACAGTACTTACTCCCACCGATGCTTATGTAAGCTATCGGGCCAAACAAATCCATGTGGAGTAGCTCCAGTGGCCTGTCAGTCATCATGATTTTCTTGTGTGGATGATGAACACCAACTTGCTTCCCTGCTTGGCATGCGCTACAATTCCTGTCTTTCTCAAAATGAACATTTGTTAGTCCCAAAATGTGCTCTCCCTTTAGAAGCTTGTGAAGATTCTTCATCCCAACGTGGGCTAGTCGGCGGTGCTAGAGCCAACCCATGTTAGTCTTAGCAATTAAGCAAGTGTCGAGTTCAGCTCTATTGAAATCAACTAAGTATAGCTAACCCTCTAACACTCCTTTAAATGCTACTGAATCATCACTCCTTCTAAAGACAGTAACACCTAACACCTACATCCGTAAAAATACAGTTGTAACCCATTTTATATAATTGTGAAACTGAAAGCAAGTTATAATCTAAAGAATCTACAAGAAAAACATTGGAAATAGAATGGTCAGGTGATATAGCAATTTTACCAAGTCCTTTGACCAAACCTTGATTTCCATCTCGGAATGTGATAGCTCGTTGGGGATCTTGGTTTTTCTCATAGGAGGAGAACATTCTTTTCTCCCCTGTCATGTGGTTTGTGCACCCGCTATCGATGATCCAACTTAAGCCCCCGGACCTACAAAACAAATTTAGGCCTTGTTCTTAGGTACCCAAACGGTCTTGGGTCCTTTTACATTAGAAACAAGCACCTTGGGTACCCAAACACAAGTCTTGGAGCCCTTGTGTTTGCCCCCAACATATTTGGCAACTACCTTGCCTAATTTGTTAGTAAGCACATATGAAGCATCAAAAGTCTTAAATGAGATGTTAGGTTCATTTGATGCAATAGGAGTTTTCTTCTTAGGCATTTTAACATGTGTAGAACGCCTAGAGCTAGAAGCCTCATTCTTATAAATAAAAGCATGGTGAGAATGAGTCTTCTTTGCATGAATTCTCCTAATCTTATCCTTAGGATAACCAGCAGGATACAAAATATAACCCTCGTTATCCTGAGGCATGGGGGCCTTGCCCTTAACAAAATTAGATAATCTTTTAGGAGGGACATTAAGCTTGACATTGTCCCCCTGTTGGAAGCCAATGCCATCCTTAATGCCAGAGCATCTCCCACTATAAAGCATGCTACGAGCAAATTTAAATTTCTCATTTTCTAGTTCATGCTCGGCAATTTTAGCATCTAATTTAGCTATATGATCATTTTGTTGTTTAATCATAGCAAGGTGATCATGGATAGCATCAATGTTAATATCTCTACATCTAGTACAAATAGAAACATGATCAACGCTAGATGTAGAGGGTTTGCAATCATTTAATTCAACAATCGTAGCATGTAAAATAGCATTCTCATCTCTAAGATTGGAAATAGAAGCATTGCAAACATCTAAGTATTTAGCCTTAGCAATTAATTTTTCATTCTCATTCCTAAGGCTAGCAAGAGAGGCATTCAATTCATCAATCTTAGCAATTAAACTAGCATTATCATTTCTAAGATTGGCAATTGAATCATCACAAATATTTGACTTCTCAACCTTAGCAATCAAATTAGCATTCTCAATTCTAAGGTTGGAGATAGTGTCATGGTAAGTGCTAAGCTTACTAGTTAATTTTTCATTTTTCTCTACTTCCTGAGCATAAGCATTTTTAGTCTTAACATGCTTTTTGTTCTCCTTAATAAGGAAGTCCTCTTGGCTATCCAAGAGTTCATCCTTATCATGAATAGCACTAATTAATTCATTCAATTTCTCTTTTTGTTGCATGTTAAGATTGGCAAAAAGAGTAAGCAAGTTATCCTCATCATCACTAGAATTATCCTCATCACTAGAAGTTGCATACTTAGTGGAGGATTTTGATCTTACCTTCTTCTTCTTGCCGTCCTTAGCCATGAGGCACTTGTGGCCGATGTTGGGGAAGAGAAGACCTTTGTTGATGGCGATGTTGGCGGCGTCCTCTTCGTCAGAGGAGTCGGTGGAGCTCTCGTCGGAGTCCCACTCCCGGCAAACATGGGCATCGCCACCCTTCTTGTAATACCTCTTCTTCTCCTTCTTCTTCCCCCTCTTGTCGTTATCCCTGTCACTATCACTAGATAAAGGACATTTAGTGGTAAAATGACCGGGCTTACCACACTTGTAGCACACTTTCTTGGAGAGGGGCTTGTAGTCTTTCCCCCTCCTTTGCTTGAGGATTTGGTGGAAGCTCTTGATGATGAGCGCCATCTCCTCATTGTCGAGCTTGGAGGCGTCGATGGGGACTCTACTCGGTGTAGAGTCTTCTTTCTTCTCCTCCGTTGCCTTGAATGCAACAGGTTGTGCTTCGGGTACGGAGGATCCGCCTTGCTCGATGATCTTCTTGGAGCCTTTCATCATCAATTAAAAGCTCACAAATTTTCCTATTACTTCCTCGGGAGACATTAGTTTATATCTTGGATCACCACAAATTAATTGAACTTGAGTAGGGTTAAGAAATACGAGTGATCTTAGAATAACCTTGACCATCTCATGGTCATCCCATTTGGTGCTCCCGAGGTTGCGCACTTGATTTACCAAGGTCTTTAGCCGGTTGTACATTGCTTGCGGATCTTCTCCTTGGTTGAGCATAAAACGACCGAGCTCCCCCTCGATCGTTTCCCTCTTGGTGATCTTGGTCACCTCGTCTCCTTCGTGCGCGGTCTTGAGCACGTCCCAAATTTCCTTGGCGCTCTTCAACCCTTGCACCTTGTTATACTCCTCTCGACTTAGAGAGGCGAGGAGTATAGTGGTGGCTTGTGAGTTGAAGTGCCGGATTTGGGCAACCTCGTTCGAATCATAGTCTTCATCCCCTACGGATGGTACCTGCACTCCAAACTCAACAACGTCCCAAATACTAGTGTGGAGTGAGGTTAGGTGATGCCTCATTTTATCACTCCACATGTTATAATCTTCACCGTCAAAAAACGGTGGTTTGCCTATTGGAATGGAAAGTAATGGAGTACGTTTAGAAATGTGAGGGTAGCGTAAGGGGATCTTACTAAACTTCTTGCGCTCATGGCGCTTAGAAGTTACAGACGGCGCGTCAGAGCCGGAGGTGGATGGCGACGAAGAATCGGTCTCGTAGTAGACCACCTTCTTCATCTTATTTTTCTTGTCGCCACTCCGATGCGACTTGTTGTGGGAATGTGATTCTCCCTTTCCTTTGGAGCCGGACTCCCTTGATGAAGCCTTCCCTAGGCTTGTAGCGGGCTTCTCACCGGTCAACATCTCCTTCTTGGCGTGATCTCTCGACATTACTTCGAGCGGTTAAGCTCTAATGAAGCACCAGGCTCTGATACCAATTGAAAGTCGCCTAGAGGGGGGGGGGTGAATAGGCGGAATCTGAAAATTATAAACTTAAGCACAACTACAAGCCGGGGTTAGTGTTAGAAATATAAACGAGTCCGAAAGAGAGGGCGAAAACAAATCACAAGCAAATGAAGAGTGAGACGCGGTGATTTGTTTTACCGAGGTTCGGTTCTTGCAAACCTACTCCCCGTTGAGGTGGTCACAAAGACCGGGTCTCTTTCAACCCTTTCCCTCTCTCAAACGGTCACCTAGACCGAGTGAGCTTCTCTTCTCAATCAATCGGGACACTAAGTCTCCACAAGGACCACCACACAATTGGTGTCTCTTGCCTTGATTACAATTGAGTTGGGAACAAGAAAGAAAGAAGAAGAAAAACGATCCAAGCGCAAGAACTCAAAAGAACACAAATGTCGCTCTCTCTAGTCACTATTTGATTGGAATGAACTTTGGACTTGGGAGAGGATTTGATCTCTTGTTTGTGTCTTGGAGTGAAGTCTAGAGCTCTTGTATTGAATGCAAATGGCTGAAACTTGGATGCCTTGAAGTGTGGTGGTTGGGGGGTATTTATAGCCCCAACCACCAAAGTGGTCGTTGGGGATGGCTGATGTCGTATGGTCCGGTGCGCCACCGGACACTGTCCGGTGCGCCAGCCACGTCACCCAACCGTTAGGGTTCGACCGTTGGAGCTCTGACAAGTGGGACCACCGGACTGTCCGGTGGTGCACCGAACAGGTCCTGTTCACTGTCCAGTGTGCCTTCTAGCGCCTGCTCTGACTTCTGCGCGCGCAGGCGCGCACTGTTTGCTTTCACTGTTCATTTGTAGACGACCGTTGGCGCGAAGTAGCCGTTGCTCCGCTAGCACACCGGACAGTCTGGTGCTACACCGAACAGTCCGGTGAATTATAGCAGAGCGGCTCCCCGAATTCCCGAAGCTGGCAAGTTTGAGTTGAACCTCCCTGGTGCACCGGGCACTGTCCAGTGGCACACCGGACAGTCCGGTGCGCCAGACCAGGGCTGCCTTCGATTTAACTTTGCTTCTTTGTTTTGAACCGTTTCTTTTGACTTTGTATTGGTTTGTTGTGAACCTTTGGCACCTGTAGAACATATATTCTAGAGCAAACTAGTTAGTCCAATTGTTTGTGTTAGGCAATTCAACCACCAAAATTTATTTGGAAAAGGTTTAACCTTATTTCCCTTTCACTCTACTCATCTCCGTTGTGGGACTAAGGTGTTCTGGCTTCGCCACAGAAGCATCTGATGCGCTCACTCTGAGATTTGATCTTGAGGATGATGCGCTCGACCTTCGTCTGGTTGCGCCGAATACCTTCATTGCCCTTCTACCCAACGTGGAGCTGGCTGATCGGATGCTCAGTGAGGGTCAGTCCTTCTATGCACCTCCTCTTTGGATGCACGTCAGGAGGTGGCCCCGTCAGTTCATGGCCTCCGGTGGAAGGGAGATGCCTATCCTATTGGATATTGAGCTTCGCGGCCTCCCTGTTCACCTCTGGGATATACATTCTACTGGGCAGCTTCTCGTTGGACACTGCCTGGTTCATGAGCTGCTTCCTATTCCTGAGGACGTTTTTGATTTGTCTTCATTCTGGCTACGTGTTTGGTGTGATGATCCGGATAATCTGCCTTCATCTTTGGATCTCCATGTGGAGGAGCCACCTGTTCACGTGGACGTTGGGCCGACTTCCCCACACACGGTGACTTATCCTGTTTCGATCCTGGTTCCTAGACCTAGGAGTTCGCCGGAGGTGCTTCCGCCTCCTCCACCTTCGCCGCCACCATCGGACAGTCAGGATGAGGATTGTGGCCACTTTTTCGGGAGTCAGCAGAGGCGCCATTTCAACTCCTAACCTTTAGCCGATCGGCCATCAGTTCATGCACGTCTGGGGCCGCACGTTCAAGTTAATTCGGCGGCTGGCAGGCCACTTAATGCCGCAAACAAGAATGCTTTGGTTCCTAGGCGAGGGAGACCAGTTGATGCGCCAGCTCTCTCTGTTGCTTCGGTTCTAGAGCCGGCGGCGCCTGTGTCTCCCTCACCTCGAACGCTGGTGGAGCCAGTTATTGCGCCAGTTATGCCTAATAATGCTTCGGTTCCAACATTGGAGGAGCCAGTTATTGCGCCAATCATGTCTAATGCTTCAGTTCCAGTGCTATCTGAGAGTGGGAATCCTTCACGTGCTCGTAATTCAGTTCATTCTTGTTTGCTGCGCGTCAATGTAAATGTGGCGGCTAGCATGTCTGTTATTGCACTTGACCTGGTGGGACATGCGCTTGCAATCTCTTCGGATTCAGTATTAATGGCTGAGGCTGCTTTGTTTCCTGTGCGGTTGAGACCAGTTGATGCGCCAGTGAAAGGGTAATAGGGTCAAACCTTTTCCTAAATGATTTTGGTGGTTGAATTGCCCAACACAAATAATTGGACTAACTAGTTTGCTCTAGATTATATGTTCTACAGGTGCCAAAGGTTCAACACAAACCAATAAAAAGTTAAAGTTAGGGTTCAAAAGAAAGGAGCAAAAGAAACCGAAGGCTGCCCTAGTCTGGCGCACCGGACTGTCCGGTGCACCACCGGACAGTGTCCGGTGCACCAGGGACAGTACAGTCTGAACTCCTCAGCTTCGGGTTTCTCCAGGCGCACTCTGCTATAATTCACCGGACTGTCCGGTGTGCCACCGGACTATCCGGTGCACCAAGCGGAGCAACGGCTACCAGCGCAACAGTCGATTGCACAGTGCCCTGACAGAGCTACAGTACGTGGTAGAAGTCAGAGCAGGCGCAGAAGGCGCACCGGATAGTGAACAATGCTTGTCTGGTGCAGCACCGGACTGTCCGGTGCCCCAAGATGTCAGAGCTCCAATAGTCGAAACCGTCAAAACCCTAACGGTTGGGTGACGTGGCTGGCGCACCGGATAGTGTCCGGTGGCACACCGGACTGTCCGGTGCGCCCATCGATAGCAGCCTTCCCCAACGGTTGAATTGGTGGTTGGGGCTATAAATACCCCCAACCACCACCACTCCAAGCATCCAAGCATTCACTCCTTCACATTCAATACAAGAGCAATAGACACCACTCCAAAGACACAATTCAAGAGATCGATCCGCTCAAAGTCTCAAAATCCACTCTAGCACATTTAGACTTGTGAGAGGATCATTTGTGTTTTCTTGTGCTCTTGTTTGCTTGGCTTGGCTTTCTTCTTCCTCTTTCTTGTTCTCAAGACACTTGTAATCAAAGCAAGAGACACCAAGTTGTGGTGATCCTTGTAGGGGTCTAAGTGACCTGTTTGATTAAGGAGAAAGCTCACTCAGTCTAGGTGACCATTTGAGAGAGGGAAAGGGTTGAAAGAAACCTGGTCTTTGTGACCACCTCAACGGGGAGTAGGTTTGCAAGAACCGAACCTCGGTAAAACAAATCACCGTGTCATCCACTTCATTTGCCTTTGATTTGTTTTTCACCCTCTCTCTCAGACTCGGATTTTATTCTAACACTAACCCCAGCTTGTAGTTCTGCTTAAAGTTTATAAATTTCAGATTCTGCCTATTCACCCCCTCTAGGTGACTTTCAATTGGTATCGGAGCCCGATACTTCATTAGAGTTTAACAACTCGAAATGATGTCGGGAGATCACGCTAAGAGGGAGATCGTGACTGGCGAGAAGTCCACAAGCCACGGGAAGGCTCCATCGAGAGAGTCCGACAACAAGCTAAAGGAGGGATCACCTCCTCACAAGTCGCATCGGAGTGGCGACAAGAAAAAGAAGATGAAGAAGGTGGTCTACTATGAGACCGACTCTTCGTCGCCATCCACCTTCGGCTCCGACACGCCATCCGTCACTTCTAAGCGGCATGAGCGCAAGAAGTATAGTAAGATGCCACTTTGTTATCCCCGTATTTCTAGACACACTCCTTTACTTTCCGTCCCACTAGGCAAACCACTGGTTTTTGATGGTGAAGATTATTGTATGTGGAGTGATAAAATGAGGTATCACCTAACCTCGCTCCACGCTAGCATATGGGACATTGTTGAGTTTGGAGCGCAGGTACCATCGCTGGGGGACAAAGGCTATGATTCGGACGAGGTCGCCCAAATCAAGCACTTTGATTCCCAAGCAACTACTATACTCCTCGCCTCTCTATGTCGAGAGGAGTATAATAAGGTGCAAGGGTTGAAAAGTGTCAAGGAGATTTGGGACGTACTAAAGACCGCACACGAAGGAGATGAGGTGACCAAGATCACCAAGTGGGAAACGATCAAGGGGGAGCTCGATCGATTCGTCCTCAACCAAGGAGAGGAGCCACAAGCAATGTATAACAGGCTCAAGACCTTCGTGAACCAAGTGCGCAACCTCGGGAGCACCAAGTGGGATGACCATGAAATGGTCAAGGTTATTCTTAGATCACTTGTTTTTCGTAATCCCACTCAAGTTCAATTAATTCGTGGTGATCCTCGATACAAGTTAATGTCTCCTGAGGAAGTTATAGGAAAGTGTGAGCTTTGAATTGATGATCAAAGGCTCCAAACAAATCATCAACTTGGAGCAAGGCGGCACCTCCACACCCGAGGTGCAACCCATCGCATTCAAGGCGACGGAGGAAGAAAAGAAGGAATCTACACCAAGTAGGATTCCAATCGACACCTCCAAGCTTGACAATGAGGAGATGGCGCTCATCATCAAGAGCTTCTGTCAAATCCTCAAACAAAGGAAGGGGAAAGACTACAAGCCCCGTTCCAAAAGGGTGTGCTACAAATGTGGTAAGCCCGGTCATTTTATCGCTAAATGTCCTATGTCTAGTGATAGTGACAAGGGCGACGACAAGAAGGGAAAGAGGAAAGAAAAGAAGAGATACTACAAGAAGAAGGGCGGCGATGCCCACATGTGTCGGGAATGGGACTCCGATGAGAGCTCCACCGACTCCTCCTCCGACGAGGACGCCGCCAACATCGCCGTCAACAAGGGCCTCCTCTTCCCCAACGTCGGCCAGAAGTGCTTCATGGCAAAAGATGGCAAAAAGAAGAAGGTGAAATCTAGAGCTTCCACTAAATATACAACATCTAGTGATGAGGCTAGCTCTAGTGAAGATGAGGATGATTTGCTTACACTTTTTGCCAATCTTAACATGCAACAAAAAGAAAAATTGAATGAATTGATAGGTGCTATTCATGAGAAGGATGAACTCTTGGATAGCCAAGAGGAATTCCTTATTATGGAAAATAAAAAGCATGTTAAGGTGAAGAATGCTTATGCTCAGGAAGTAGAGAAAAATGAAAATTTGACTAAGGAGCTTAGCATTTGCCATGATACTATTTCCAACCTTAGAAATGAGAATGCTAGCTTAATTGCTAAGGTTGAAAAATTAAATGTTTGCAATGATTCAATTGTCAGTCTTAGAAATGAAAATGAAAGTTTAATTGCTAAGATTGATAAATTGAATGTATCACTTTCTAGCCTTAAAATTGAGAATGATAAATTAATTTCTAAGGCTAAAGATTTGAATGTTTGCAATGATTCTATTTCCAGCCTTAGAAATGAGAATGCTATATTACATGCTAAGATTGATGAATTAAATATTTGCAAACCCTCTACATCTACTATTGACCATGTTTCTATTTGCACTAGATGTAAAGATATTAATGTTGATGCTATCCATGATCACCTAGCTTTAATTAAACAACAAAATGATCACATAGCTCAACTAACTGCTAAAATTAATGAGCATGAGATAGAAAATGAAACATTTAAATTTGCTAGAAGCATGCTCTATAATGGGAGACACCCTGGCATTAAGGATGGCATTGGTTTCCAACAGGGAAGCAATGACAAGCTTAATGCCCCCAAAAGATTGTCTAATTTTGTTAAGGGCAAGGCTCCCATGGTTCAGGATAACGAAGGTTACATTTTATATCCTGCTGGTTATCCCAAACACAAAATTAGGAGAATTCATTCAAGGAAGTCTCATTCTGGTCCTCATCATGCTTTTATGTATAAGAATGAGACATCTCGCTCTAGGCAATCAACCCATGTTAAATTGCCTAAAAAGAAATTTCCTACTGTATCAAATGAATCTAACATTTCATTTAAGACCTTTGATGCATCTTATGTGCTTACTAACAAATTAGGCAAAGTAGTTGCCAAATATGTTGGGGGCAAACACAAGGGCTCCAAGACTTGTGTTTGGGTACCCAAGGTGCTTGTTTCTAACATGAAAGGACCCAAGATTGTTTGGGTACCTAAGAACAAGGCCTAAAACTGTTTTGCAAGTTTATGCATCCGGGGGCTCAAGTTGGATCATTGATAGCGGATGCACAAACCATATGACAGGGGAGAAAATGATGTTCTCCTCCTATGAGAAAAACCAAGATCCCCAAAGAGCTATCACATTCGGGGATGGAAATCAAGGTTTGGTCAAAGGACTTGGTAAAATTGCTATATCACCTGACCATTCCATTTCCAATGTTTTTCTTGTAGATTCTTTAGATTACAATTTGCTTTCCGTGTCTCAATTATGTAATATGGGCTACAACTGTCTTTTTACGGATATAGGTGTTACTGTCTTTAGAAGAAGTGGTGATTCAATAGCATTTAAGGGAGTATTAGAGGGTCAGCTATACTTAGTTGATTTTAACAGATCTGAACTCGATACATGCTTAATTGCTAAGACTAATATGGGTTGGCTCTGGCATCGCCGACTAGCCCATGTTGGAATGAAGAATCTTCATAAGCTTCTAAAGGGAGAGCACATTTTGGGACTAACAAATGTTCATTTTGAGAAAGACAGGGTTTGTAGCGCATGTCAAGCAGGAAAGCAAGTTGGTACCCACCATCCATACAAGAACATCATGACAACGGACAGGCCACTAGAACTACTCCACATGGATCTATTCGGCCCAATCGCTTACATAAGCATCGGCAGGAGTAAGTACTGTCTAGTAATTGTGGATGATTATTCTCGCTTCACTTGGGTATTCTTTTTGCAGGATAAATCATAGACCCAAAAGACCTTAAAGGGATTCTTGAGACGAGCTCAAAATGAGTTCGGATTGAGAATCAAAAAGATTAGAAGCGACAATGGGACGGAGTTCAAGAACTCACAAATTGAAGGCTTCCTTGAGGAGGAGGGCATCAAGCATGAGTTCTCTTCTCCCTACACACCTCAACAAAATGGTGTAGTGGAGAGGAAGAATAGAACTCTACTGGACATGACAAGGACCATGCTTGATGAGTACAAGACACTGGACCGGTTTTGGACCGAGGCGATTAACACCGCCTGCTACTCCATCAACCGGTTATATCTTCACTGAATCCTCAAGAAGACATCATATGAACTCCTAACCGATAAAAAGCCCAATGTTTCATATTTTAGAGTCTTTGGTAGCAAATGTTTTATTCTTATCAAAAGAGGTAGAAAATCTAAATTTGCTCCTAAGGCTGTAGAAGGCTTTTTACTAGGATATGATTCAAACACAAGGGCATATAGAGTCTTCAACAAATCCACTGGATTAGTTGAGGTTTCTTGTGACATTGTGTTTGATGAGACTAATGGCTCCCAAGTGGAGCAAGTTGATCTTGATGAGCTAGATGATGAAGAGGCTTCGTGCGTCGCGCTAAGAACATGTCCATTAGGGATGTGTGTCCTAAGGAATCCGAAGAGCCTCCACAAGCACAAGATCAATCATCATCTTCCATGCAAGCATCTCCACCAACTCAAGATGAGGAACATGCTTAAGATGATGAAGAAGAAGATCAAGAAGATGAGCCACCTCAAGAGGAGGACAAGGATCAAGGGGGATATGAAGTTGATCAAGACAAGGAAGATGATCAAGAAATTCAGGGTCAAAGACCGCCACACCCAAGAGTCCACCAAGCGATTCAAAGCGATCACCCCATGAACTCCATCCTCGGTGATATACATAAGGGGGTAACAACTCGATCTCGAGTCGCTCATTTTTGTGAACATTACTCTTTTGTTTCCTCTATTGAGCCCTACAGGATAGAGGATGCATTAAAAGATTCGGATTGGGTGTTGGCAATGCAAGAGGAGCTCAACAACTTCACGAGGAATGAGGTATGACATTTGGTTCCACGTCCTAATCAAAATGTTGTAGGAACCAAGTGGATATTCCGTAACAAGCAAGATGAGCATGGTGTGGTGACAAGGAACAAAGCCCGACTTGTGGCCAAGGGATATTCACAAGTCGAAGGTTTGGATTTCGGTGAAACCTATGCACCCGTAGCTAGGCTTGAGTCAATTCGTATATTACTTGCCTATGCTACTTACCATGGCTTTAAGCTTTATCAAATGGACGTGAAAAGTGCCTTCCTCAATGGACCAATCAAGGAAGACGTCTATGTTGAGCAACCTCCCGGCTTTAAAGATAGTGAGTACCCTAACCATGTTTATAAACTCTCAAAGGCGCTTTACGGGCTCAAGCAAGCCCCAAGAGCATGGTATGAATGTCTGCAAGATTTTCTTATCACTAATGGCTTCAAAGTCGGCAAAGCCGATCCTACACTCTTTACTAAAACTATCGCAAATGATTTGTTTGTATATCAAATTTATGTTGATGATATTATATTTGGGTCTACTAACAAATCTACTTGTGAAGAGTTCAGTAGGATCATGGTACAGAAATTCGAGATGTCTATGATGGGGGAGTTGAGATATTTCTTAGGATTTCAAATCAAGCAACTCCAAGAGGGCACCTTCATCAGCCAAACGAAGTAGATTCAAGACATTCTTAAGAAGTTTGGAATGAAGGATGCCAAGCCCATCAAGACACCCATGGGAACCAATGGACATCTCGACCTCGACACGGGAGGTAAATCCGTAGATCAAAAGGTATATCGGTCGATGATAGGATCTTTACTCTATTTATGTGCATCTCGACCGGATATTATGCTTTCCATATGCATGTGTGCAAGGTTCCAAGCTGATCCTAAGGAAGTTCACCTTAGGGCCGTGAAGCGAATCATGAGATATTTAGTTTACACTCCTAAGTTTGGGCTTTGGTACCCCAGGGGATCCACTTTTGATTTAATAGGATATTCAGATGCTGATTGGGCAGGGTGTAAAATTGATAGAAAGAGCACATCTAGGACTTGTCAGTTTCTGGGGAGATCCCTGGTGTCTTGGGCTTCAAAGAAACAAAATTCAGTTGCTCTTTCTACCGCCGAAGCCGAGTATATTGCCGCAGGCCATTGTTGCGCGCAATTACTTTGGATGAAGCAAACCCTCAGGGACTATGGCTACAAGTTGAGCAAAGTCCCTCTGATAGTCGCCTAGAGGGGGGGTGAATAGGGCGAAACTGAAATTTATAAATATAAACACAACTACAAGCCGGGTTAGCGTTAGAAATATAAACGAGTCCGCGAGAGAGGGCGCAAAACAAATCCCAAGCGAATAAGCAAGTGAGACACGGAGATTTGTTTTACCGAGGTTCGGTTCTTGCAAACCTACTCCCCGTTGAGGAGGCCACAAAGGCCGGGTCTCTTTCAACCCTTCCCTCTCTCAAACGGTCCCACGGACCGAGTGAGCTTCTCTTCTCTAATCAAAGCCGGGAACAAAACTTCCCCGCAAGGGCCACCACACAATTGGTGCCTCTTGCCTTGATTACAATGGAGTTGTGATCTCAAGAACAAGTGAGAAAGAAAAGAAGCAATCCAAGCGCAAGAGCTCAAATGAACACGGCAAATCACTCTCTCTAGTCACTAGGGTTTTGTGTGGAATTGGAGAGGATTTGATCTCTTTGAATGTGTCTAGAATTGAATGCCTAGAGCTCTTGTAGTAGTTGAGAAGTGGAAAACTTGGATGCAATGAATGGTGGGGTGGTTGGGGTATTTATAGCCCCAACCACCAAAAGTGACCGTTGCTGGCAGCCTCTGTTCGATGGCGCACCGGACAGTCCGGTGCACACCGGACAGTCCGGTGCCTCTGCCACGTCACCATTGCCGTTGGATTCTGACCGTTGAAGCTTCTGACTTGTGGGCCTGCCGAGGTGTCCGGTGCACACCGGACATGCACTGTTTGATGTCCGGTGCACCGGTATGGGCAGCCCTGACGTCTGCGCGCGCTGCGCGCGCATTTAATGCTGCGCAGGGAGCCGTTGGCGCCGCAGTGAGCCGTTGCTCCGCTGGCACACCGGACAGTCCGGTGCACACCGGACAGTCCGGTGAATTATAGCGGAGCGGCTGTCGTGAAAACCCGAGGATGACGAGTTCCGGAGGCCGCAGTTCGTTGGCGCACCGGACATGTCCGGTGCACACCGGACAGTCCGGTGAATTATAGCGCGCCGGCCTCCGCGAATTCCCGAGGGCGAAGGGTTGAAGTCGAAGTCCTCTGGCGAAGGGTAGAAAACGAAGTCTACGGGCGCACCGGACACTGTCCGGTGCACACCGGACAGTCCGGTGCCTCCAGCCAGAGGTGCCCTCGGTTGCCTTATTGCTCCTTTGTTGAATCCAGCACTTGGTCTTTTTATTGGCTAGATGTGAACCTTTTGGACCTGTATAACTTATACACTAGAGCAAACTAGTCAGTCCAATATTTGTGTTGGGCAATTCAACCACCAAAATTATTTAGGAACTAGGTGTAAGCCTAATTCCCTTTCAATCTCCCCCTTTTTGGTGATTGATGCCAACACAAACCAAAGCAAATATAGAAGTGCATAATTGAACTAGTTTACATAATGTAAGTGCAAAGGTTACTTGGAATTGAGCCAATATAACTACTTACAAGATATGCAAGGAATGTTTCTTTCTTATATAACATTTTGGACCACGTTTGCACCACATGTTTTGTTTTTGCAAATTCTTTTTGTAAATCCATTTCAAAGATCTTTTGCAAATAGTCAAAGGTACATGAATAAGAGTTTGCAAAGCATTTTCAAGATTTGAAATTGTCTCCCCCTATTTCAAATGCTTTTCCTTTGACTAAACAAAACTCCCCCTAAAAGAGATCCACCTCTTAGTGTTCAAGAGGGTTTTGATATACCATTTTTGAAATACTACTTTCTCCCCCTTTTGAACACAATAGGATACCAAATGATAAAGACTTTTGGAAAGCACTAAGTTTTTGAATTTGGTGGTGGTGGTGCGGTCCTTTTGCTTTGGGCTCACTTCTCCCCCTTTTTGGCATGAATCGCCAAAAACGGAATCATTAGAGCCCTTGAAGTAAGTTCCTCCTCTTTGGTCATAAATGAATGAGTTAAGATTATACCAAAGACGAAATCCGGTCCTTTTGCGTTTGAGCTTTTACTCTCTCCCCCAAGGATGAAGTCCTTTTCCTTGATGCTCATTTCTCCCCCAAAGAAGAGAGAGTTGCTCGGAGTGGTGGCGAAGTATGAGTTACGGAGTGGAAGCCTTTTTCTTCGCCGAAGACTCCAATTCCCTTTCAATATACCTATGACTTGGTTTGAAATAGACTTGAAAACACATTAGTCATAGCATATAAAAGAGATATGATCAAAGGTATTCAAATGAGCTATGTGTGCAAGCTTAGCAAAAGAAATTTCTAGAATCAAGAATATTGAGCTCATGCCTAAGTCTGGTAAAAGATTGTTCATCAAGTGGCTTGGTAAAGATATCGGCTAATTGATCTTTAGTATTAATGTAAGAAATCTCGATATCCCCCTTTTGTTGGTGATCCCTAAGAAAATGATACCGAATGGCTATGTGCTTAGTGCGGCTATGCTCGACGGGATTGTCGGCCATTTTGATTGCACTCTCATTATCACATAGCAAAGGGACTTTGGTTAATTTGTAACCGTAGTCCCGCAGGGTTTGCCTCATCCAAAGCAATTGCGCGCAACAATGTCCTGCGGCAATGTACTCGGCTTCGGCGGTGGAAAGAGCGACCGAATTTTGCTTCTTTGAAGCCCAAGACACCAAGGATCTTCCCAAGAACTGGCAAGTCCCTGATGTGCTCTTCCTATTAATTTTGCACCCCGCCCAATCGGCATCCGAATAACCAATCAAATCAAATGTGGATCCCCGAGGGTACCAAAGCCCAAACTTAGGTGTATAAGCCAAATATCTCAAAATTCGTTTTACGGCCGTAAGGTGTGATTCCTTAGGGTCGGATTGGAATCTTGCACACATGCAAACGGAAAGCATAATGTCCGGTCGAGATGCACATAAATAAAGCAATGAACCAATCATCGACCGGTATACCTTTTGATCCACGGACTTACCTCCCGTGTCGAGGTCGAGATGCCCATTAGTTCCCATGGGTGTCTTGATGGGTTTGGCATCCTTCATCCCAAACTTGGTTAGAATGTCTTGAGTGTACTTCGTTTGGCAAATGAAGGTGCCCTCTTGGAGTTGCTTGACTTGGAATCCTAGAAAATACTTCAACTCCCCCATCATCGACATCTCGAATTTCTGTGTCATGATCCTACTAAACTCTTCACATGTAGACTCGTTAGTAGACCCAAATATAATATCATCAACATAAATTTGGCATACAAACAAGTCATTCTCAAGAGTTTTAGTAAAGAGTGTAGGATCGGCCTTGCCGACTTTGAAGCCATTAGCAATAAGGAAATCTCTTAGGCATTCATACCATGCTCTTGGGGCTTGCTTGAGCCCATAAAGCGCCTTAGAGAGCCTATAGACATGGTTAGGGTACTCACTGTCTTCAAAGCCGGGAGGTTGCTCAACATAGACCTCTTCCTTGATTGGTCCGTTGAGGAAGGCACTTTTCACGTCCATTTGATAGAGCTTAAAGCCATGGTAAGTAGCATAGGCCAATAATATGCGAATTGACTCAAGCCTAGCTACGGGTGCATAGGTTTCACCAAAATCCAAACCTTCGACTTGTGAATACCCTTTGGCCACGAGTCGAGCTTTGTTCCTTGTCACCACACCATGCTCATCTTGCTTGTTGCGGAAGACCCATTTGGTTCCTACAACATTTTGGTTAGGACGTGGAACTAAATGCCAGACCTCATTCCTCGTGAAATTGTTGAGCTCCTCTTGCATCGCCACCACCCAATCCGAATCTTGGAGAGCTTCCTCTACCCTGTGTGGCTCAATAGAGGAAACAAAAGAGTAATGTTCACAAAAATGAGCAACCCGAGATCGAGTAGTTACCCCCTTATGAATGTCGCCGAGGATGGTGTCGACGGGGTGATCTCGTTGGATTGCTTGGTAGACTCTTGGGTGTGGCGGTCTTGGTTCTTCCTCATCCTCCTTTTCTTGATCATTTGCATCTCCCCCTTGATCATTGCCGTCATTTTGAGGTGGCTCATCTTCTTGATTTTGCCCTTCATCAACTTGAGCCTCATCCTCATTTTGAGTTGGTGGAGATGCTTGCGTGGAGGAGGATGGTTGATCTTGTGTACTTGGAGGCTCTTCGGATTCCTTAGGACACACATCCCCGATGGACATGTTCCTTAGCGCGATGCATGGAGCCTCTTCATTACCTATCTCATCAAGATCAACTTGCTCTACTTGAGAGCCGTTAGTTTCATCAAACACAACGTCACATGAGACTTCAACTAGTCCAGTGGACTTGTTAAAGACCCTATATGCCCTTGTGTTTGAGTCATAACCAAGTAGAAAGCCTTCTACAGTTTTAGGAGCAAATTTAGATTTTCTACCTCTTTTAACAAGAATAAAGCATTTGCTACCAAAAACTCTAAAATATGAAATGTTGGGCTTTTTACCGGTTAGGAGTTCATAGGATGTCTTCTTTAGGATTCGGTGAAGATATAACCGGTTGATGGCGTAGCAGGCGGTGTTGACCGCTTCGGCCCAAAACCGGTCCGGTGTCTTGTATTCATCAAGCATGGTTCTTGCCATGTCCAATAGAGTTTGATTCTTCCTCTCCACTACACCATTTTGTTGTGGAGTGTAGGGAGAAGAGAACTCATGCTTGATGCCCTCCTCCTCAAGGAAGCCTTCAATTTGAGAGTTCTTGAACTCCGTCCCGTTGTCGCTTCTAATTTTCTTGATCCTCAAGCCGAACTCATTTTGAGCCCGTCTCAAGAATCCCTTTAAGGTCTCTTGGGTTTGAGATTTTTCCTGTAAAAAGAATACCCAAGTGAAGCGAGAATAATCATCCACTATTACAAGACAATACTTACTCCCGCCGATGCTTATGTAAGCAATCGGGCCGAATAGATCCATGTGGAGTAGCTCAAGCGGCCTGTCGGTCGTCATGATGTTCTTGTGTGGATGATGGACTCCAACTTGCTTCCCCGCCTGACATGCACTACAAATCCTGTCTTTCTCAAAATGAACATTTGTTAATCCTAAAATGTGTTCTCCCTTTAGAAGCTTATGAAGATTCTTCATCCCAACATGGGCTAGTCGGCGGTGCCAGAGCCAACCCATGTTAGTCTTAGCAATTAAGCAAGTGTCGAGTTCAGCTCTATCAAAATCTACCAGGTATAGCTGACCCTCCAACACTCCCTTAAATGCTATTGAATCATCACTTCTTCTAAAGACAGTGACACCTACATCAGTAAAAAGACAGTTGTAGCCCATTTGACATAATTGGGAAACAGAAAGCAAGTTGTAATCTAATGAATCAACAAGAAAAACATTGGAAATGGAATGGTCAGGTGAAATAGCAATTTTACCCAAACCTTTGACCAACCCTTGATTTCCATCCCCGAATGTGATAGCTCGTTGGGGATCTTTGTTTTTCTCATATGAGGAGAACATCCTTTTCTCCCCGGTCATGTGGTTTGTGCACCCGCTGTCGAGTATCCAACTTGAGCCCCCGGATGCATAAACCTACAAAACAAATTTAGTTCTTGACTTTAGGTACCCAAACTGTTTTGGGTCCTTTGGCATTAGATACAAGAACTTTGGGTACCCAAACACAAGTCTTGGAATCCTTGTGTTTGCCCCCAACAAATTTGGCAACTACTTTGCCGGATTTGCTAGTAAGCACATAAGATGCATCAAAAGTTTTAAATGAAATGGCATGATCATTTGATGCATTAGGAATTTTCTTCTTAGGCAACTTAGCATGGGTTGGTTGCCTAGAGCTAGATGTCTCACCCTTATACATATAAGCATGATTAGGGCCAGAGTGAGACTTCCTAGAATGAATCTTTCTAATTTTGCTCTCAGGATAGCCGGCAGGGTACAAAATGTAACCCTCGTTATCCTGAGGCATGGGAGCCTTGCCCTTAACAAAGTTAGATAAGTTCTTTGGAGGAGCATTAAGTTTGACATTGTCTCCCCTTTGGAAGCCAATGCCATCCTTAATGCCAGGGCGTCTCCCATTATAAAGCATGCTACGAGCAAATTTAAATTTCTCATTTTCTAGATTGTGCTCGGCAATTTTAGCATCTAATTTTGCTATATGATCATTTTGTTGTTTAATTAAAGCCATATGATCAAGAATAGCATTAACATCAATATCTCTACATCTAGTGCAAATAGAAACATGCTCAAGATTAGATGTAGAGGGTTTGCAAGATTTAAGTTCTACAACCTTAGCATGCAACATTTCATTCTTAGTTCTAAGGTCGGAAATAGTAGCATTGCAAACATTAAAATCTTTAGCCTTAGCAATTAAATTTTCATTCTCTAATCTAAGGCTAGCAAGAGATGCATTCAATTCATCAATCTTAGCAAGCAAGTCAATGTTATCATCTCTAAGATTGGGAATTGAAACATTACAAACATGTGAATCAACCTTAGCATTTAAAATAGCATTTTCATTTCTAAGGTTGTTAATCATCTCACGGCAAGTGCTTAGCTCACTAGACAATTTTTCACATTTTTCTACTTCTAGAGCATAAGCCTTTTTAACCTTAACATGTTTCTTGTTTTCTTTAATTAGACAATCCTCTTGGGAGTCCAAAAGGTCATCCTTTTCATGAATAGCACTAACTAATTCATTTAACTTTTCTTTTTGAGCTATGTTAAGGTTGGCAAAAAGGGAACGCAAATTATCCTCCTCATCACTAGCATTATCATCACTAGAAGATTCATATTTAGTGGAGGAGTTGGATTTAACCTTCTTCTTTTTGCCGTCCTTTGCCATGAGGCACTTGTGGCCAACGTTGGGGAAGAGGAGTCCCTTGGTGACGGCGATGTTGGCGGCGTCCTCGTCGTCGGAGGAGTCGCTTGAGCTTTCGTCGGAATCCCATTCCCGACAAACATGGGCATCGCCGCCCTTCTTCTTGTAGTACCTTTTCTTCTCCTTTCTTCTCCCCTTCTTGTCGTCGCCTCGGTCACTGTCACTAGATATAGGACATTTAGCAATAAAATGACCGGGCTTACCACACTTGTAGCAAACCTTCTTGGAGCGGGACTTGTAGTCCTTCCCCCTCCTTTGCTTGAGGATTTGGCGGAAGCTCTTGATGACGAGCGCCATTTCCTCATTGTCGAGCTTGGAGGCGTCTATTGGTTGTCTACTTGGTGTAGACTCCTCCTTCTTCTCCTCCGTTGCCTTGAATGCAACGGGTTGGGCTTCGGATGGGTCGCCAAGCTCGTTGATTTTCCTCGAGCCTTCTATCATGCACTCAAAACTTACAAAATGCCCGATAACTTCCTCGGGGGTCATTTTAGTATATCTAGGATTACCACGAATCAATTGAACTTGAGTGGGATTAAGAAAAATGAGAGATCTTAAAATAACATTTACCACTTCGTGGTCATCCCACTTCTTGCTCCCGAGGTTGCGCACTTGGTTCACCAAAGTCTTGAGCCGGTTGTACATGTGTTGTGGCTCCTCCCCTTTTTGAAGCCGGAACCGACCGAGCTCCCCCTCGATCGTTTCCCGCTTGGTGATCTTGGTGAGCTCATCTCCCTCGTGCGCAGTTTTGAGCACATCCCAAATCTCCTTTGCATTTTTCAACCCTTGCACTTTGTTGTATTCTTCCTTGCTTAGAGAGGCAAGGAGTATGGTTGTGGCTTGAGAGTTGAAGTGCTCGATTTGGGCCACCTCATCCTCATCATAGTTTTCATCCCCTACGGATGGTACCTGCGCACCAAACTCAACAACATCCCATATGCTTTTGTGGAGCGAGATTAGATGAAATCGCATTAAATCGCTCCACCTAGCGTAATCTTCACCATCAAAAGTTGGTGGTTTGCCTAGTGGGACGGAAAGTAAAGGTGTATGTTTGGAAATGCGAGGGTAGCGTAGAGGGATCTTACTATACTTCTTGCGCTCTTGGCGCTTAGAAGTGACGGAGGGCGCATCGGAGTCGGAGGTCGATGTTGATGAAGTGTCGGTCTCGTAGTAGACCACCTTCCTCATCCTCTTGTGCTTGTCGCCTTTCCGATGCGGCTTGTGGGAAGAAGATTTTTCCTTCTTCTCTTTGTGGTGAGAAGAAGATTTCTTCTCCTTCCCTTTGTTGGAGGAGCTCTTCTTCTTCTCCCTCCTTTTGGTGCGGGACTCTTCCGATGAAGTGCTCCCGTAGCTTGTAGTGGGCTTTTCGCCGGTCTCCATCTCCTTCTTGGCGTGATCTCCCGACATCACTTCGAGCGGTTAGGCTCTAATGAAGCACCGGGCTCCGATACCAATTGATAGTCGCCTAGAGGGGGGGTGAATAGGGCGAAACTGAAATTTATAAATATAAACACAACTACAAGCCGGGTTAGCGTTAGAAATATAAACGAGTCCGCGAGAGAGGGCGCAAAACAAATCCCAAGCGAATAAGCAAGTGAGACACGGAGATTTGTTTTACCGAGGTTCGGTTCTTGCAAACCTACTCCCCGTTGAGGAGGCCACAAAGGCCGGGTCTCTTTCAACCCTTCCCTCTCTCAAACGGTCCCACGGACCGAGTGAGCTTCTCTTCTCTAATCAAAGCCGGGAACAAAACTTCCCCGCAAGGGCCACCACACAATTGGTGCCTCTTGCCTTGATTACAATGGAGTTGTGATCTCAAGAACAAGTGAGAAAGAAAAGAAGCAATCCAAGCGCAAGAGCTCAAATGAACACGGCAAATCACTCTCTCTAGTCACTAGGGTTTTGTGTGGAATTGGAGAGGATTTGATCTCTTTGAATGTGTCTAGAATTGAATGCCTAGAGCTCTTGTAGTAGTTGAGAAGTGGAAAACTTGGATGCAATGAATGGTGGGGTGGTTGGGGTATTTATAGCCCCAACCACCAAAAGTGACCGTTGCTGGCAGCCTCTGTTCGATGGCGCACCGGACAGTCCGGTGCACACCGGACAGTCCGGTGCCTCTGCCACGTCACCATTGCCGTTGGATTCTGACCGTTGAAGCTTCTGACTTGTGGGCCTGCCGAGGTGTCCGGTGCACACCGGACATGCACTGTTTGATGTCCGGTGCACCGGTATGGGCAGCCCTGACGTCTGCGCGCGCTGCGCGCGCATTTAATGCTGCGCAGGGAGCCGTTGGCGCCGCAGTGAGCCGTTGCTCCGCTGGCACACCGGACAGTCCGGTGCACACCGGACAGTCCGGTGAATTATAGCGGAGCGGCTGTCGTGAAAACCCGAGGATGACGAGTTCCGGAGGCCGCAGTTCGTTGGCGCACCGGACATGTCCGGTGCACACCGGACAGTCCGGTGAATTATAGCGCGCCGGCCTCCGCGAATTCCCGAGGGCGAAGGGTTGAAGTCGAAGTCCTCTGGCGAAGGGTAGAAAACGAAGTCTACGGGCGCACCGGACACTGTCCGGTGCACACCGGACAGTCCGGTGCCTCCAGCCAGAGGTGCCCTCGGTTGCCTTATTGCTCCTTTGTTGAATCCAGCACTTGGTCTTTTTATTGGCTAGATGTGAACCTTTTGGACCTGTATAACTTATACACTAGAGCAAACTAGTCAGTCCAATATTTGTGTTGGGCAATTCAACCACCAAAATTATTTAGGAACTAGGTGTAAGCCTAATTCCCTTTCACCCTCTCCTATGTGACAATGAGAGTGCTATCCGCATTGCGGAGAATCCCGTTGAACACAGCCGCACTAAGCACATAGACATTCGGCATCACTTTTTAAGAGATCACCAACAAAGGGGGGATATCGAGATAGCCTATATCAACACCAAAGATCAATTAGCCGATATCTTTACCAATCAATTAGATGAGAAAACCTTTTGCAAACTTAAGAATGAGCTAAATATTCTTGATTCTAGGAATTTTGATTGAAACATTACACACATTGCTCATTTATATACCTTTGATCATATCTCTTTCATTTGCTACGACTAATGTGTTTTCAAGTATATATTTATGCTAAGTCATAGATTGAAAGGGAAATGGAGTACTCGACGAAGACAAGGCTTCCACTCCACTCTATCAGTATCACTCACCCTTCGTCGTTACTTCACCACACTTCCCATTGGTATAATCTTTTCACTCATATTTACTTGTACCAATAGAGGAGAAAGAAAAAGGGCTCTCAAAAGACTCCGTTTTTGGTGATTAATGCCAAAGGGGGAGAAATATTAAGCCCAAAGCAAAAGGACCGCACCACCACCACCAATTTCAAATTTTTCGAAATAAAGTTTTCAATTAGTATCTAAATGTCAAATTGATATATGGTTTCAAAGATTTTTCAATTGGTGTATCTAAATCTTTTTCATATTGGTAAAACCCTCTTGAACACTAAGAGGAGAATTTGATTAAGGGGGGAGTTTTGTTTAAGTCAAAGGAAAAGCATTTGAAACAGGGGGAGAAAATTTCAAATCTTGAAAATGCTTCTCGAAATTTTATTCATGTACCTTTGACTATTTGCAAAAAGACTTTAAAAATATTTTCCAAAAGAATTTGCAAAAACAAAACAAGTGGTGCAAATGTGGTCCAAAATGTTAAAAGAAAGAAAGCAATCCATGCATATCTAATGAAAGTATAAATTGGTCTAATTCCAAGCAACCTTTGCAATTGCCTTATGCAAACTAGTTCAATTCTGCACTTATATACTTGCTTTGGTTTGTGTTGGCATCAATCACCAAAAAGGGGGAGATTGAAACGGAAATAGGGTTAAACCTTTTCCTAAATGATTTTGGTGGTTAAATTGCCCAACACAAATAATTGGACTAACTAGTTTGCTCTAGATTATATGTTCTATAGGTGCCAAAGGTTCAACACAAACCAATAAAAAGTTAAAGTTAGGGTTCAAAAGAAAGGAGCAAAAGAAACCGAAGGCTGCCCTGGTCTGGCGCACCAGACTGTCTGGTGCACCAGGGACCGTACAGTCTGAACTCCTTAGCTTCCGGTTTCTCCAGGTGCACTCCGCTATAATTCACCGGACTGTCCGGTGTGCCACCGGACTGTCCGGTGCACCAAGCGGAGCAACGACTACTAGCACAACGGTCGACTGCACAGTGCCCTGACAGAGCTACAGTTTGCGGTAGAAGTCAGAGCAGGCGCAGAAGGCACACCGGACTGTCCGGTGCCCCAAGATGTCAGAGCTCCAACAGTCGAAACTGTCAGAACCCTAACGGTTGGGTGACGTGGCTGGCGCACCGGACTGTTCGGTGCGCCCATCGATAGCAGCCTTCCCCAACGATTGAATTGGTGGTTGGGGCTATAAATACCCTCCAACCACCACCACTCCAAGCATCCAAGCATTCACTCCTTCACATTCAATACAAGAGCAATAGACACCACTCCAAAGACACAATTCAAGAGATCGATCCGCTCAAAGTCTCAAAATCCACTCTAGCGCATTTAGACTTGTGAGAGGATCATTTGTGTTTTCTTGTGCTCTTGTTTGCTTGGCTTGGCTTTCTTCTTCCTCTTTCTTGTTCTCAAGACACTTGTAATCAAAGCAAGGGAAACCAAGTTGTGGTGGTCCTTGTAGGGGTCTAAGTGACCCGTTTGATTAAGGAGAAAGCTCACTCGGTCTAGGTGACCATTTGAGAGAGGGAAAGGGTTGAAAGAGACCCGGTCTTTGTGACCACCTCAACGGGGAGTAGGTTTGCAAGAACCGAACCTCGGTAAAACAAATCACCGTGTCATCCGCTTCATTTGCCTTTGATTTGTTTTTCACCCTCTCTCTCAGACTCGAATTTTATTCTAACACTAACCCCGACTTGTAGTTCTGCTTAAAGTTTATAAATTTCAGATTCCGCCTATTCACCCCCCCTCTAGGCGAATTTCAGCCAGCTCCCCCTGTTGCTTCAGTTCCTGAGCCGGCGGCGCCTGTGTCTCCCCCACATCTAGCATTGGAGGAACCTGTTATTGCGCCATTTATTCCTGGTGCTCCGGCTGCTGTGACTGAGAATATGTCTGCTTCAGTTATGGTGGACTTTCCCCTCGCGGTGTCCCAGATTTCACCAGCTTCAACGCCTTTGGGTCTCCCTGGATTTTTCCCGGCTCCCCCTCAACCTTGGTATTGCATGCCTCTGAAGGTTTATTTTAGAAGGGGCCAGAGGACGCAACAGCATCAGTTGGATACCTTGGCTGATCCTCGGTCTGTTCCTAACAGTATCTCAGACATTGGTTTGGTTGCTGAACCTTTGCGAACACCTGACCTGGCCACCCTTGTTCAACCTAGTTCTTCCTTCAGTACCATGGTTATAAAGGTTGCGGATCACATTTTGTCGGCTCCTCTTCCTGTCAGACCGGGGAACAATAATTCTTCAGCTGCACCTCCACGCCGTATTAGGCACATTGCTGGTATTGGAGTTGAATTTCAGTTTGCCTTTGGTGATGGTCAGAGCAGATTCAGGAAGAAGGTAATGAGAGCACTGTAGGTGATCGATGTGAACAAAGGCATCAATCAGGAGGCCATGGAAAAAATAGTAGTCTTTTTGATCAGCCCCTTCCCCCGTCTCATGTCCAGGCACTTGCTGCCCTCTTTGGCTGGACAGCCCCTGAGCTCGATGTGTGTTGAGCGGCTGTTCATGCCTTTTTCTTTGTTGGTTCGGGTTGTTTATACCAAAGTTATCCATGAATCCGTCAAAAATTGTGAGCTGGAATGTCCGAGGTTTGAATTCCAAAGCACGTCAGGATACTGTTCACAATCTGATAAACTCCTTCAAAGCTAATGTGGTTTGTATCCAGGAAACTAAAATGGCTAAAATTTCCTTGCATACAATCTTGACTGCCGTTGGGAGTAATTTTGTGCACAAGCTGGACCTTCCCTCAGTTGGGTCTAGCGGGGGATTCTTGTGGCCTGGAGTAATGAGATTGGTCCAGCCAGCGCAACTAGGGTGGATCATCATAGCGTGACAATTTAGTTCAGCCCACATGGCCAACATCCTTGGTAGTTAACATGCGTTTATGGGCCTCAAGGCAACAACGACAAAATTCAGTTTATGCAAGAGCTTTGAGATGTGAGATCTGCTTGTCCTAGGCCCTAGATTTTAATGGGCGACTTCAACCTCATCTACAAAGATGATGATAAGAGCTCTGGCAATTTTAATAGGCACCTTATGGATAGATTCAAAAGGCTCATTAATGATCTGGGGGTGAAAGAATTGGCCTTACATGGGAGGAAATTCACTTGGTCTAATCGTCAAGATCCACCCACTCTTGTCAAGCTTGATAGAATGTTTTGCTTGCCAGATTGGGAGCAACTTTTTCTAATTGCCTTCTGCAAAGTGCTAGCACTGACGGGTCTAACCATTGCCCTCTGCTCCTTGGGCTTCATGATTTGTCTCCTGGGCGCAGGAGGTTCCATTTTGAATCTCACTAGACAAAGGCGCCTGATTTTCTGTCGACGGTGGAGGCTGCTTGGAACTCTGTTTCCTCCTCTCCTTGTCCTTTTGTCACCCTCTGTCAATCATCTTCAGAGCTGGTCTCAAAAAAGGATGGGACATATTACCTCTCAGCTGGGGATGGCAAGGGAGATTATGCATAAGTTGCAGTCTGCTCAAGATTAGGGATGGCAACGGGGAATTCCCCGTCAGGTTTTAGCTCCCCATCCCTGTCCCCGCGAAGAAAAAATTTCCCCGCGGGGATCCCCACGAATGCTTGCGGGAGGCATTTCTTCCCCATCCCCGTTCCTCGCGGGGATAAATCCCCATCAGGGATCCCCGTCCCCGCTTAAATTATAATTAAGACGCACTTCATATGTTATTAATGCAAAACATTGTCACTTAAACATTGTTAGATATAAAAAATCATTATGTGTACATAAAAAACGCATTTGTACAATGGGTGATCTCTTGACAATGTAATTATTTATTTTTATTATTAGTTATTAAATGAAAACATCGTCACATATAAGTTTAATGGGTTCCCGCGGGAACGGGGATGGGAATGCTTTCCCATCCCCATCCCCGTTTACCCGTCGGGGAAGAAATTTTCCCCGTTTACATCCCCACGGGAAAAGAAACTTCTCCATCCCTATCCCCTAATGGAGGAATTCCCCGCGGGGAATCGGGGATTGGGTCCCCATTGCCATCTCTACTCAAGATTTCAGATCCTTGTCGGTGTTAGAAATTTGGTTGGTGGATCAGCTTGATGGTCGCATTGTGGCCCTTTCATCCCTGCAGCGTGCTATGGCTCGGAGTCGCTCTAGGATCACATGGTTGACTGAAGGGGATGCTAACACTGCCTTTTTTCACCTCCATGCTAAATACCGCAAAGGCAAGAATTTTGTTGGCAATATGATTTCTGTTGATGGATCGGTGAAGTCATCGCATGAGGAAAAGTTGGAGGTTATCAGTGAGTTCTTCCACAATCTACTGGGATGTTCACCTGACCAGGCGCACACCATTGACCTGGATCAACTTGACATCCCTACCCATGATCTATCATCGCCGGACAACCCGTTCACTCAAGACGAAGTCTCGAAAGCAGTCCTATCTCTTCCTTCAAATAAGGCTCCTGGCCCGGATGGATTTACTGGGAAATTTTATAAGTCGTGCTGGCATATCATAAAAGAGGATATTCTGGCCGCTGCTACAGCTGTTTGGAATAGAAAATGGGTGAATTTGGATCTGCTAAACTCAGCCTACATCCTTCTTTTGCCTAAGAAGGACGATGTCTACCAGGTTGAGGATTTTTGGCCTATAAGCTTGGTCCACTCCTTTGCTAAGCTCATCACTAAGCTTCTAGCAAATAGATTGGCTAGTCACCTTGACAATATGGTATCTCAGAATCAAAGTGCTTTTATTAAGGGCAGATCCATCCTTGATAATTTTATGCTTGTTCAGCAGACAACCATTATGCTTCACCAGAAAAATTGTGCAAGGATCCTTCTTAAGTTAGATATCACCAAAGCGTTTGATTCACCGTTTCTCCTCGAAGTTTTGAAGCATTTGGGCTGTGGGCAAATTTGGTGTGATATTATTAGTGTCGGGGACCGTAATTAGGGGTACCCCCAAGGATCCTAATCTCAGCTGGTAACCCTCATCAGCACAAAGCTGCAAAGGCCTGATGGGCGCAATTCCGGTCAAGGCTCCGTCCACTCAAGGGACACGATCTCGCCTCACCCGAGCCCAGCCTCGGGCAGGAACGGTAGACCAAGGCAGATTCACGCCTCGCCCAAGGGTCTCCTCAAGCAACGGGCGCACCTTCGACTCGCCCGAGGCCCAGCCCAGGCAGGCTTCACGGAGAAGCAACCTTGGCCAGATCGCCTCGCCAGCCGATCGGATCGCAGGAGCATTCAATGCAAGGATCGCCTGACACCTTATCTTGACGCGCGCTTTCCAGTCGACAAGGCCGAAGTGACCGCAATCACTTCGCCCCTTTACTAACTGACCTGACAGGAAAACAGCGCCGCCTGCGCTGCTCCGACTGCTGTGCCGCCCGCCAGGGTGAGGCTGACAGTAGCCAAGTCCAGCCTCGGGCGCCATAGGAATCTCCGCCTCACCTAACGTCAGGGCTCGGACTCAACCTCGACTCCGGAAGACGATCTCCGCCTCGCCCGACCCTAGGGCTCGGACTCAACCTCGCCTCGGACGACGGTCTCCGCCTCGCTCGACCCCCGGGCTTGGACCCAACCTCGACTCCGGAAGACAGTCTCCGCCTCGCCCGACCCCAGGGCTCGGACTCGACCTCGCTCCAGAAGACAGTCTCCGCCTCGCCCGACCCCAGGGCTCGGACTTGACCTCGCCTCGGATGATGGTCTCCGCCTCGCCCGACCCCAGGGCTCGGACTCGACCTCGCTCCAGAAGACAGTCTCCGCCTCGCCTGACCCCAGGGCTCGGAATCTACCTCGCCTTGGACGACGGTCTCCGCCTCGCCCGACTCCAGGGCTCGGACTCAACCTCGACCTCGGACGACGGTCTCCGCCTCGCCCGACCCCAGGGCTCGGACTCAACCTCGACCTCGGATGACGGTCTTCGCCTCGCCCGACCCCAGGGCTCGGACTCAACCTCGACCTCGGAGGAGCCACCGCCTCGCCCGACCTTGGGCTAGGACCAACCACGTCGCAAGGGGTACACCATTACCCTACCCCTAGCTAGCTCAGGCTACGGGGAACAAGATCGGTGTCCCATCTGGCTCGTCCCGGTAAAACAAGCAATGATGGCACCCCGCGTGCTCCATAACGACGGTGGTTCTCAGCCCCCTATGGAAGCAAGGAGACGTCAGCAAGGATCCGACAGCCCCGATAGCTGTGCTTCTACAGGGCTCAAGCGCTCCTCCGACGACCACGACGCCACATGAACAGGGCTCCAATACCTCTCCGACAGCCACGTCGACATGTACATGGGGCTTTGGCTCCTCTCTGCTAGACACATTAGCACACTGCTACACCCCCCGTTGTACACCTGGACCCTCTCCTTACGTTTATAAAAGGAAGGTCCAGTGCCCTCGTACGAAAAAGGTGGCCGCGCGGGAGAACGGGCTGACGGCAGTCTCACGCCCTCTCTCTCTCCCTCGCGAACACTTGTAACCCCCTACTGCAAGCGCATCCGCCCTGGGCGCAGGACAACACGAGGCCGCGGTTTCCCCTCACTGGTTTTCCCCCCCTTATGCTCCGTCTCGCGCCGACCCATCTGGGCTGGGACACGCAGCGACAATTTACTCGTCGGTCCAGGGACCCCCCGGGTCGAAACGCCGACAGTTGGCGCGCCAGGTAGGGGCCTGCTGCGTGTTGACGAACAGCTTCCCGTCAAGCTCCAGATGGGGAGTCTCCAGCGACCTCTCCAACCCGGGACGAAGCTCCATTTCGGGAGTCTCGAGTTCATGTCCCTCGACGGCAGCTACGACATGATACTCCTTCCTCCGCCGCACGACAACGACAATGGCGGCCGTCAGCCCGCCCGCCGGCGGCGGAATCGACGACGTCTTCCCCGCGTGGCGGAAAAACAGCATCCGGGTCTGTCCCGTCACCTTCCTCGTCGACGGGGGAGGAGGCGGGGCAATCATGGCCAAGCAGGAGGCGGCACCTCGTCGGCTGTCGAGCGAGTCGACGACGCCGGCGCCCCAGCGGGGGACACGTCGGGCGTTGACCTCGCGTCTGAGACGAAGATGAGCGTCGTTTCCCCGCAACACGCCAACCCCAAGTAGACGGACGACGCCAGCACGCTCGCGAAGGACTTGCTGAGCATTAGCCTCGTACCTGAGATAACGGTGCAGTCCGTCCCCGACGCGACTTCGTCACCGTCCGTCGATCAAGAGGTACCGTCTGTTTCCCATCCTGTGCCTTTTAGATTCAGCTTCGACCCACCAAGCGATCCCGCTTCGGTGGACGCTTTCATAAAGGCATATCTGAACCTTCCGGGGTACCATATGTGGTCAACCTGGGACAGATTGACGGCCGTCTCAACCTACGGGCCCCCGGGTTCCGAGGAAGACGACGAGCCTGACTCTGGTTGGGACTTCTCCGGGCTCGATAACCCTAGTGCCATGCGGGACTTCATGACCGCATGCGACTACTGCCTCTCTGATTGCTCCGATGGTAGCCACATCCTCGGCGACGAGGACTGTGTCCCAAGTCGTGAATGTTTCCACATCGATCTAGGGGGTCTCGACGAAGGCAACCACCTTGATATGCCGGAAGACGGCGATCCCCCTAGGCCTGCGCCTCGCGTTGACATCCTTCGGGAGCTAGCTGTGGTCCCAGTCCTTGCGGGGGGTTAGGACACACAGCTCGAGCAAATCCACGAGGTGCAGGCCAGGCTCGACGAGGAAGCAGGACAACTTGTGCAGCTCCGGCAGAACATCGGGCAGGAGCGGGCAGGCCGAGCACCAGCCGGAGAAGCGCGTAATCTGGCCCAGGACGTCCAGCACCGCATCGCCGATAATGCCAGGGCAAGGCTGCCCCCGGCTTCCAGTGGGGTCGGCCAGAACCTGGCTGCAGCAGCAATACTACTCCGAGCGATGCCGGAACCATCCACCACCGAGGGGCGGCGTATCCAGGGAGAACTCAAGAATCTCCTGGAGGATGTCGCGGTCCGACGGGCCGAAAGCTCTGCCTCCCGGAGGCAGGGGTACCCCCCGGAGCATCGCGCCACGACTTCCCGATTCACGCGGGAAGCCTCGGTCCACACCGGGCGCACGCGGGACACAGCGCCTGTGGCCCCGGGCCGCCTCGGCAACGAGCACCATCGCCATGACCGTCGAGCCCACCTCGACGAGAGGGTGCGCCGAGGCTACCACCTCAGGCGTGGGGGACGCTACGACAGCGGAGAGGATCAGAGCCCTTTGCCCGAACCACCCGGGCCGCAAGCTTTCAGCCGGACCATACGACGGGCGCCGTTCCCGACCCAGTTTCGGGCCCCGACTACTATCACCAAGTACTCAGGGGAGACAAGGCCGGAACTATGGCTCGCGGACTACCGGCTGGCCTGCCAGCTGGGTGGAACGGACGATGACAACCTCATCATCCGCAACCTCCCCCTATTCCTCTCCAACGCCGCCCGAGCCTGGCTGGAGCATCTGCCTCCTGCGCAGATCTCCAACTGGGACGACCTGGTCAAAGCCTTCGCCGGCAACTTCCAGGGCACATACATGCGCCCTGGGAACTCCTGGGATCTCTGAAGCTGCCGCCAGCAGCCAGGAGAATCCCTGCGGGATTACATCCGGCGATTCTCGAAGCAGCGCACCGAGCTACCCAACATCACCGACTCAGATGTCATCGACGCGTTCCTCGCCAGCACCACTTGCCGCGACCTGGTGAGCAAGCTGGATCGCAAGACTCCCACCAGGGTGAGCGAGCTGATGGACATCGCCACCAAGTTCGCCTCTGGCCAGGAGGCGGTCGAGGCCATCTTCCGGAAGGACAAGCAGCCTCAGGGGCGCCAGCCGGATGACGTCCCCGAGGCGTCCGCTCAGCGTGGTGCGAAGAAGAAGGGCAAGAAGAAGTCGCAAGTGAAACGCGACGCCGCCAACGCAGACCTTGTCGCCGCCGCCGAGCACAAGAACCCTCAGAAGCCTCTCGGAGGCGACAACTTGTTCGACAAGATGCTCAAGGAGTCATGCCCCTATCATCAGGGTCCTGTTAGGCACACCCTTGAGGAGTGCGTCATGCTTCGGCGCTACTTCCACAAGGCCGGGCTACCGGCGGAAGGTGGTAGGGCCCCCGACAACGACAAGAAGGAGGGTCACAAGGCAGAGGAGTTCCCCGAGGTCCATGACTGCTTCATGATCTACGGTGGGCGGGTGGCGAACGCCTCGGCTCGGCACCGCAAGCAAGAGCACCGGGAGGTCTGCTCGGTGAAGGTGGCGGCGCCAGTCTACCTAGACTGGTCCGACAAGCCCATCACCTTCGACCAAGGCAACCACCCCGACCGTGTGCCGAGCCCGGGGAAGTACCCGCTCGTTGTTGATCCCGTCATCGGCAACGTCAGGCTTACCAAGGTCCTCATGGACGAAGGCAGCAGCCTCAACATCATCTACGCCGACACCCTCGGGCTCCTGCAGATCGATCTGTCCTCGATCCGGGCCGGCGCGGCGCCCTTTCACGGGATTGTTCCCGGGAAGCGCGTCTAGCCCCTTGGACAACTCGATCTGCCCGTCTGCTTCGGGACTCCCTCCAACTTCCGAAAGGAAACCCTCACGTTCGAGGTGGTCGGGTTTCGAGGAACCTACCACGTAGTGCTAGGGAGACCATGCTACACCAAGTTCATGGCCGTCCCCAACTACACCTACCTCAAGCTCAAGATGCCGGGCCCCAACGGGGTCATCACCGTCGGCACCACGTACCGACACGCGTACGAATGCGACGTGGAGTGCGTGGAGTACGCCGAGGCCCTCGCCGAATCCGAGGCCCTCATCGCCGACATGGAGAGCCTCCCCAAGGAGGCGCCAGATGCGAAGCGCCACGCCGGCAACTTCGAACCAGCAGAGGCGGTTAAGTCCGTCCCTCTTGACCCCAGCAACGACACCTCCAAGCAGATCCGGATCGGCTCCGAGCTCGACCCCAAATAGGAAGCAGTGCTCGTCGACTTTCTCCGCGCAAACGCCAAGGTTTTTGCGTGGAGTCCCTCGGACATGCCAGGCATACCGAGGGATGTCGCCGAGCACTCACTGGATATCCGAGCTGGAGCCCGACCCGTGAAGCAGCCTCTGCGCCGATTCGACGAAGAAAAGCGCAGAGCCATAGGCGAGGAGATCCACAAGCTGATGGCTGCTGGGTTCATAAAAGAGGTATTCCATCCCGAATGGCTTGCCAACCCTGTGCTTGTGAAAAAGAAAGGTGGGAAATGGCGGATGTGTGTAGACTACACTGGTCTAAACAAAGCATGTCCAAAAGTTCCCTACCCCCTGCCTTGCATCGATCAAATCGTGGATTCCACTGCTGGGTGCGAAACCCTGTCATTCCTTGATGCCTACTCAGGGTATCACCAAATCAGGATGAAACAATCCGACCAGCTCGCGACTTCTTTCATCACACCTTTTGGCATGTACTGCTACATTACTATGCCATTTGGTTTGAGGAATGTGGGTGCGACATACCAAAGGTGCATGAACCACGTGTTCGGACAGCACATTAGCCGAACGGTCGAGGCTTACGTCGATGACATCGTAGTCAAGACGAGGAAAGCCTCCGACCTCCTCTCTGACCTTGAAATGACATTCGAGTGTCTCAAGGCGAAAGGTGTAAAACTCAATCCCGAGAAGTGTGTCTTCGGAGTCCCCCGAGGCATGCTCCTAGGGTTCATCGTCTCCGAGCAGGGCATCGAGGCCAACCCGGAGAAAATCGCGGCCATCACCAACATGGGGCCCATCAAGGACATGAAAGGAGTACAAAGGGTCATGGGATGCCTTGCGGCTCTGAGCCGCTTCATCTCGCGCCTCGGTGAAAGAGGCCTGCCCCTGTATCGCCTCTTAAGGAAGACCGAGCGCTTCACTTGGACCCCCGAGGCCGAGGAAGCCCTCGGGAACTTGAAGGCGCTCCTTACAAGCGCGCCCATCCTGGTGCCCCCCGCTGCCGGAGAAGCCCTCTTGATCTACGTCGCCGCTACCACTCAGGTGGTCAGCGCCGCGATCGTGGCCGAGAGACGAGAAGAAGGGCACGCATTGCCCGTCCAGACGCTGGTCTACTTCATCAGTGAGGTACTGTCCGAGACCAAAATCCGCTACCCGCAAATTCAGAAGCTGCTGTACGCGGTAATTCTGACACGGCGAAAGTTGCGACACTACTTCGAGTCTCATCCGGTGACTGTGGTGTCATCCTTCCCCCTGGGGGAGATCATCTAGTGCTGAGAGGCCTCGGGTAGGATTGCAAAGTGGGCGGTGGAGATCACGGGCGAGACAATCTCGTTCGCCCCTCGGAAGGCCATCAAGTCCCAAGTCTTGGCAGACTTTGTGGCTGAATGGGTCGACACCCAGCTTCCAGCAGCTCCGATCCAACCGGAACTCTGGACCATGTATTTCGATGGGTCGCTGATGAAAACAGGAGCGGGCGCGGGCCTGCTCTTCATCTCACCCCTCGGGAAGCACCTCCGCTACGTGCTGCGCCTCCATTTCCCGGCGTCCAACAACGTGGCCGAGTATGAGGCTCTGGTTAACGGGTTGCGCATCGCCATCGAGCTAGGGGTCCGACGCCTCGACGCTCGTGGCGACTCGCAGCTTGTCATCGACCAAGTCATGAAGAACTCCCACTGCCACGACCCGAAGATGGAAGCCTACTGCGACGAGGTTCGGCGCCTGGAGGACAAGTTCTACGGGCTCGAGCTCAACCACGCCGCTCGACGATACAACGAGACTGCAGACGAGCTGGCTAAGATAGCCTCGGGGCGGACAACAGTTCCTCCGGACGTCTTCTCCCGAGACCTACATCAACCCTCTGTCAAGACCGACGACATTCCCGAGCTCGAGAAGGCCTCGGCTCTGCCCGAGGCAGCCTCGGCCCCGCCCGAGGCACCCTCGGCCCCCGAGGGTGAGGCACTGCGCATCGAGGAAGAGCGGAATGGGGTCACGCCTAATCGAAACTGGCAAACCCCATACCTGCAATATCTCCACCGAGGAGAGCTACCCCTCGACAGAGCCGAAGCTCGGCGACTGGCGCGGCGCGCCAAGTCGTTCGTCTTGCTGGGTGACGAAAAGGAGCTCTACCACGGCAGCCCCTGAGGCATCCTCCAGCGATGCATATCCATCGCCGAAGGTCAGGAGTTATTGCAAGAAATACACTCGGGGGCTTGCGGTCACCACGCAGCACCTCGAGCCCTCGTGGGAAACGCCTTCCGACAAGGTTTCTACTGGCCAACTGCGGTGGCCGATGCCACTAGGATTGTACGCACCTGCCAAGGGTGTCAATTCTATGCAAGGCAGACGCACCTGCCTACTCAGGCCTAGCAAACAATACCCATCACCTGGCCGTTTGCTGTGTGGGGTCTGGACCTCGTCGGTCCCTTGCAGAAGGTACCCAGGGGCTTCACACACTTGCTGGTCGTCATCGACAAATTCTCCAAGTGGATCGAGGTCCGACCCCTAAACAGCATCAGGTCCGAACAGGCGGTGGCGTTCTTCACCAACATCATCCATCGCTTCAGGGTCCCGAACTCCATCATTACCGACAACGGCACCCAGTTCACTGGCAGAAAGTTCCTGGACTTCTGCGAGGACCACCACATCCGGGTGGACTGGGCCGTCGTAGCTCACCCCATGACAAATGGGCAGGTAGAGCGTGCCAATGGCATGATTCTGCAAGGACTCAAGCCGAGGATCTACAACGACCTCAACAAGTTCGGTAGGCGGTGGATGAAGGAACTCACCTCGGTAGTCTAGAGTCTGAGAACGACGCCAAGCCGAGCCACGGGCTTCACGCCGTTTTTTCTAGTCTATGGGGCCGAGGCTATCTTGCCCACAGACTTAGAATACGGCTCCCCGAGGACAAGGGCATACGACGCCCGAAGCAACCAGACAAGCCAAGAAGACTCTCTGGACCAGCTGGAAGAGGCTCGGGACATGGCCTTACTACACTCGGTGCGGTATCAGCAGTCCCTGCGACGCTACCACGCCCGAGGGGTTCAGTCCCGAGACCTCCAGGTGGGTGACTTGGTGCTTTGGCTACGACAAGACGCCCGAGGGCGCCATAAGCTCACGCCTCCCTGGGAAGGGCCATTCATCATCGCCAAGATTCTGAAGCCCGGAACATACAAGTTGGCCAACAGTCGAGGCGTGGTCTACAACAACGCTTGGAACATCCGACAGCTACGTCGCTTCTACCCTTAAGATGTTTTCAAGTCGTTCATGTACCTCGTTTACATACCCAAGCAAAGTCTAACCATCAAGGAAGGGCCAGCCTTGCCCCGGCAAAGCCCGACCCTCCCTCGGGGGCTAGAAGGGGGGAACCCCCTCTGCGTCAAAATTTTCCTCGGAAAAAGTCTTTTGCCAAAACGACTTTCGTGTTTCCCGGCTATATCAGTAACAGAACCCCGAGAAACGAATAAGAGGGCATGTAAGCGGCAAGGCCGACCGAGCCGAGGGACTCCTACGCCTCCGGGATACGGATACCTCACTCGTCACCTACCGCGAAAAATAACTCTTACTTGGGTAAGCGATCCTGCTACTGACGAACAAGTCCGGAGCAAAACAGGAGGGAAAGAGACACAGCTTTATATCACGACGACAAAGTGTTCAGGCCTCAGCGGCCGCGAAAGACACATACATATTCAGAATAAATTGCTCCGGCAGAATCAAGCATCGCCCGGGGGAGGAGCTGCACCCTCGGCTTCGCTTCCACCCTCGGCGAGATCCGCCCCGCCCTCGGATGGCGGCACAAGCGGAAGGATCTCCACCTCGAAGGTGGATGCCAGCACCGCGCTTGGGCCCGCGGCGGCCGCGTCAAGCCTCTGAACTTCGGCCAGGGCAGCTTCGTCTTCGTCGGGAAGGCAATACCCCTCGCTGACCCGCTCCAAATCCACATCATAGTGGGAAGCGAGCACGGCGAAGGCCCGCCTAACGCCGTGATGCAGCGCCTCGCGGAGTCTGCCGCGCGCATGGTCACCCAAGGCCTACAGGCGATTCTGAGGGGAGCTTCCCGAGGGGACGTCGTCAAGGCCAAAGATCTGGCAAAAGGCCGAGATAGCCTCGGACATGGCCGAGCGGTCGGCCTCCTTCTGCTCAGCCACCTGGGCAAGTGCCTTGGCGGACTCGCTGAGGGCAAACTCGAACTCTGCAAACATCCAAAGCAGAAGTCTTCAAACGCAAGTTGAAGAATGAAGCTGAATCAAAATCTCAAAACAGCCAAGACATACCTTCAGCCCGGACACGCTGCTCCGAGGCTGCGGCTTGGGCAGACTGAGCAGACCCGATGGCCACGGCCAGGTCCACCGCGAGGGCTCCGGCCCGAGCGAACGCCTCGACTAGCTGGCCTCCAAGGGCCTCAGCCTGGCTTTCAGCCTCGGCGGCCCGACCCCGAGATTGATCCCGCTCACCGATGACCTGGCCAAGCTCCATCTGCCACCGCTGCGCCTCTGCGCGTGCCGCCGCTGCCTCTGCCCCCAGCTCGTCACGGAGCAAACGAAGGTCCGCCGCCTCGGTGCTCCGTTGGGAGAGGCGCTCGGTAGCCTCGGCAAGCGCGGTCCTCAGAAACCACAGCGAACCCCAGACGTCGGCTTCGCGGTGAATGAACGATGACTTGGCGGCGCTCAGATCCGTCAGATCCTGAGGA
This sequence comes from Zea mays, assembly GCF_902167145.1. NCBI lineage: Eukaryota > Viridiplantae > Streptophyta > Magnoliopsida > Poales > Poaceae > Zea > Zea mays. The sequence continues at coordinate 10,627,947 of NC_050103.1, forward strand.
AGGGAAGAGGGGCGTCACGAAGAATGCCTTGATCACGTGAAAGGTATGCCTGAAATCCTTACTTGGAGGATCCTGGGAACGTCCCTAGAAAGGACCTCCAGGGTCGACCGAAGCGACCCCACCGTTGCCTCGGCACGCTCACGAAGCTCGTCCCAAGACTGCTCCTCTCGCTCATCGTCAAGAACGAAGAGGGGTTTCGAAGCACCACGGGCCCAGAACCGGAGCGGCTGACGCCGCTCGCTGGGACTGCGCCGCGCGAGGCCGACGTCGCCGCTCCCCAGGACGGGCCGCGGTTCTGTGCCCCCCTCCTCCAAGGCATCGGCACCCCCTGCAGTCGGCGCATAGGGAACCTCCTCGGCTAAGGGGGCAGGTTTCCGATCGCCGGCCTCGAGTAGCTGCGCCTCGGCCATCTCAGCATCGGCGGTGACGGGTGGCTCCATAGCCAGAGCAGCAACAGCCTCGGTAGAAGCTGGTGCCAGCACCGGCAACACGACTGGTGGGCTCAAGGCCACGGCCGCGCCAGCAGTCTCCCTCGACTCGACGGCCGCCTCGACGGAGGGGTCAGCCTCGGGAGCTCGCCCCATGGCAACTTGTGCCACCTGAACCCCCCGCTCCGGGGCACCTTGTGCAGAGGCCAGCCCGCCGGCGAGGCCTGGTGCGGCACCAGCTGTAGAAGCTGGCGCCGTCTTAAGGGCCTTCCGGGGAGCCAGACCGGTCGAACTGTGCCTCCGTTTGCTGGGAAGAAAGGGAAGAGCAGGATCAGGACACACAAAGAAGGAGCCAGGACAGAGGTATCCTCATATACTTACCCACTCTGGGCCACAACCAATCGTGCCTGCAGGGAGGGCCCTCGAGCCTCGGTCCCCGTGGGCACCACCAAGGTTTGCCCCGCTGCCGGCTTCGGCACCATCCCTGCCTCGGGCTCCCGGGGCGCCGAAGGGACGGTCCGCCCAGGCACGGACACGGCGACCTGAGGATCAACCTCCTCTGATGCCGGCATGGGCAACAGCTCTTGGGGAATAGGCGGGACGGCCTGACTCCCCGGGGTCACCTCAACTACCTTGGCCAAGGGGTCAAGTACCCCCTCGGCCTGCCCCTGTTCTTTGGATCGGGACCCTGATGTCCCGGCCTCGGATACCGACGGCGTCGGCCCACTCGGGGGCTGGCTCGACGACCCCTAGCCCAGCCTTAGATCCGGGCTGAGGGCAAGGTGGGCGGCCATGTCATCGTCTTCATCATCATCATCGTCGTCGTCATCGTCAGGCGTCTCTGGCGACGGCTCCCTCGGGAGTCCATCCCTCTCCTGCCACCGACGACATTTCTCCAATGCGTCCCGAGCCCGCACCCACTTGCGGGCCCGAGCCTTCTTCGTGTCCTTCTTCTCCTTCTTCTTCTCTGCAGTAACCCTCCGCGCGGCTCGGTCCACCGCGTCCTCCGGGACCGGTGGCAGGGAAGGCTTGTGAGACCCTAGCTCCTGGAGACGGATGAAAGATCTCGACTGTGAGAACCAAGGGCAGTCTGACACAAGAAAGAAGAAGGAGCGGACACTCACATGGGACATGCACCCACGCTCAGGACGCATCAGGAGTTGGGTAAGGGCACCGACGTCTAGCTTCCCTACCATGCCAGCTACCCGCCTGTGGAGGTCATCGGCGGGAAGGGGGACCGAGGACATCTGCGAACCCTCCAAGTCGACCCCCGGTGTCATCTCCGAAAGCAGCAGCCGCCGCTCCGCCAAGGGGAGCACCCTCCGGCGATGGATGGTGGCAACCACCCCCGCGGCGGTGAGCCCTCCATCTCGCAGCACCTGCAAAGCCTCCAGAAGGGGTTGGAGATTCTTCTGTCTCTCTCGCGAGTCCCCATAGCGCCAGTTGCTGTTGGCGGTGGTCACCACTCGTTGAGAAAACGACGGGAGCCTCCCATCGTCATTCCGGAGGTAAAACCACCGGCGCTGCCACCCCTTGTTCGAAGACACAAGGATGGCGGGGATGTACTGCTGCACACGCGCCTGCCTCAACTAGAGGATGCAGCCACCGGCCCGCACCACCATGCGGACTCTCTTCTCCCCCATCGTCGAGGCAAAAGGCTCCGCGGAGAAGAGGTGGGTCCATAGATCCCAGTGGGGGTCAATCCCCAAAAATCCTTCGCAAACCGCCACGAAGATGGCTGCTTGCGTGATGGAGTTGGGGTTGAGATTGTGCAGCTCCACCCCATAGAAATGCAGAATCGCCCGCATGAAACGACTTGCTGGCACTCCAAACCCCCGCTCATGGAAAGAGACGAAACTCAGCACATACCCTAGCGGCGGGGACTGGGCGGCTCCGCTCGGAGGAGCCATCCACTCCGGCTGCGGGCCACCGGAGAGGGGACGAAGCAAGCCGTCGGCAACAAGGGCCTCCAGATCGTCTGCCGTGACGGTGGAGAAAGGCCACGGGTCGCGCGGCGGAACGACGGTTACCCGGTCGACCATCACCAAGCGAAGAAGGTGGCGGCGGGGCGGACAAGGTGCGAGGTTTTCTTTCTCTGGCTATTCCCTTAGGTTGCGGAAACCTAAACAGAGGCGAGCAGCAGAGCAAAGAACCACCACCAGACCCTCTTCCAAATATATAAAGGCACAGGCAAGACCCGTTCAACACTCCGCCCGAACCCGCCGTGAAATCCAAAACTCGAAGGCGAAACACCCGTTCCTCGAACGGCTCGCACATGCACAACGGCTGCCCCGCGAACCACTTGTCCCGTTGCATTAACTCTGTGGCAGGGCAGGCGACACCTTTGGCAGGAGAAGCGGGCGACGCTTCACCTCCGCCATAATGACCGCGTCAAAAAAGGTACGCCACGTCGTTCAATTTCGTATCCTTTTCTTCTTCCCCTTTCTCTCTCTTGCTACAGGGACCAGGAAAGGGGGATACTCCGAAAGGGATCCTTCTCCGTGAAGGAAGCGGGCCCCGAGCCCTCCTACTGATCAGAGGTTCGAAGGCTAGCCCCCTAGAAGGGTTCGACAGCCGCCTTAGAGCACTCGGGCTCCGCGCCCACTACTGGTCAGAGGTTCGAAGGCTGGCCCCTCGGAAGGGTTCGACAGCCGCCTCAGGCCACTCGGGCTCCGCGCCCACTACTGATCAGGGGTTCGCAGGCTGGCCCCCCGACGGGTTCGACAGCCGCCTTAGAGCACGCGGAGTGAGGAATGACTCTAGGTACGTTCGATACATAACCAAGGCTCGGGCTACGCTCCCGAGGTACCCTAGGACATTTCTGAGACCAGCAGGAACGATTATGTAACGGAATCCCATCAGATGGAGGCATCGAGCCCTCGGACCCTATCGAACGGGACCGGGTCCGGCAAATCACCTGCAGGTACTTTTGGAGCGCGCCTCTGGGCCACTAGCCGACCCTTATCGAACGGGGCACTGGCGTCCACTCGGATCACCCGTTAGCAACTCACCGGAGACACCATGTTCGGCGCCCTCCGAGGGCAACATGGCGCTTCCCCCCCCCCTCCTCCTTGCGGAAAGGCGACGAAGGGGCGTATGAAAAAAGCCGAGTCATTCCTTGACCGTCCTCTCGCCCTGTGCAGAGGCTCGAGGGCTGCTCTCGCAAACCCGGCTTCGACCAACCCGTTGACAGCGTCAACATACCAGCCCGAGAACTCGGAACCTGACTATGCACCCGAGCAACGACCAGTTCGCATGAGGGAACAACCAGACCGGCCGAGGCATCACGAAAGGCATTAAGACCTCGAAGGAGTCAAACCACTCCTCCGAGGCCTCGGGGGCTACACCCGGCGGGTGCGCTCTCACGCACCCACCGGAACAAAATGCAACCGAGAAAGGCCGGTCCCCTTGCAAAAAAGTGCGACAAAGCCTCCAAGCGAGTACCCACACTTCCTTTGAGGCTCGGGGGCTACTGTCGGGGACCGTAATTAGGTGTACCCCCAAGGCTCCTAATCTCAGCTGGTAACCCCCATCAGCACAAAGCTGCAAAGGCCTGATGGGCGCAATTCCGGTCAAGGCTCCGTCCACTCAAGGGACACGATCTCGCCTCACCCGAGCCCAGCCTCGGGCAGGAACGGTAGACCAAGGCAGATTTGCGCCTCGCCCGAGGGTCACCTCAAGCAACGGGCGCACCTTCGACTCGCCTGAGGCCTAGCCCGGGCAGGCTTCACGGAGAAGCAACCTTGGCCAGATCGCCTCGCCAGCCAACCGGATCGCAGGAGCATTCAATGCAAGGATAGCCTGACACCTTATCCTGACGCGCGCTTTCCAGTCGACAAGGCCGAAGTGACCACAGTCACTTCGCCCCTCCACTGACTAACCTGACAGGAAAACAGCGCCGCCTGCGCTGCTCCGACTATTGTGCCACCCGCCAGGGTGAGGCTGACAGTAGCCAAGTCTAGCCTCGGGCGCCATAGGAATCTCTGCCTCGCCCGACCCCAGGGCTCGGACTCAACCTCGACTCCGGAAGACGATCTCCGCCTCGCCCGACCCCAGGGCTCGAACTCAACCTCGCCTCGGACGACGGTCTCCGCCTCGCCCGACCCCCAGGCTCGGACCCAACCTCGACTCCGGAAGACAGTCTCCGCCTCGCCCGACCCCAGGGCTTGGACTCGACCTCGCTCCAGAAGACAGTCTCCGCCTCGCCCGACCCCTGGGCTCAGACTCGACCTCGCCTCGTACGACGGTCTTCGCCTCGCCCGACCCCAGGGCTCGGACTCGACCTCGCTCCAGAAGACAGTCTCCGCCTCGCCCGACCCCAGGGCTCGGACTCTACCTCGCCTCGGACGACGGTCTCCGCCTCGCCCGACCCCAGGGCTCGAACTCAACCTCGACCTCGGACGACGGTCTCCGCCTCGCCCCACCCCAGGGCTCGGACTCAACCTCGACCACGGACGACGGTCTCTGCCTCGCCCGACCCTAGGGCTCAGACTCAACCTCGACCTCGGAGGAGCCACCGCCTCGCCCGACCTTGGGCTCGGACCGACCATGTCGCAGGGGGGTACATCATTACCCTACCCCTAGCTAGCTCAGGCTACGGGGAACAAGACCGGCATCCCATCTGGCTCGCCCCGGTAAAACATGCAATGATGGCACCCCACATGCTCCATGACGATGGCGGTTCTCAGCCCCCTACGAAAGCAAGGAGACGTCAGCAAGGATCCGACAGCCCCGATAGCTGTGCTTCTACAGGGCTCAAGCGCTCCTCCGACGGCCACGACACCACATGAACGGGGCTCCAATACCTCTCCGACAGCCACGTCGGCATGTACATAGGGCTCAGGCTCCTCTCTGCTAGACACGTTAGCACACTGCTACACCCCCCGTTGTACACCTGGACCCTCTCCTTACGTTTATAAAAGGAAGGTCCAGGGCCCTCGTACGAAAAAGGTGGCCACGCGGGAGAACGGGCTGACGCGCAGTCTCACGCCCTCTCTCTCTGCCTCGCGAACACTTGTAACCCCCTACTGCAAGCGCATCCGCCCTGGGCGCAGGACAACACGAGGCCGCGGTTTCCCCTCACTGGTTCCCCCCCCCCCTTGTGCTCCGTCTCGCGCCGACCCATCTGGGCTGGGACACGCAGCGACAATTTACTCGTCGGTCCAGGGACCCCCCCGGGTCGAAACGCCGACAATTAGCACTCTTCTTGCATCTGCTTCTTCTCAAGTCCTACTTAACGGTGCACCAGGGCATAAAATTCTCCATAGAAGGGGTCTTCGGCAAGGAGATCCTCTCTTCCCAATGTTATTCATCTTGGTTATGGATGTTTTGTGCTATTTAATAAAAAAGGCAGCTGTTGGTGGATTGTTGGAGCCGTTAACAAGAAATTCAGACCACTCCCGTATATCTCTTTATGCTGATGATGTGGTGATCTTCCTCCACCCTGTGACATCTGATGTTGTGACCATCATGGATATTCTTAGGATTTTTGGAGAGGCTTCTGGGCTTAAAACAAATATGGCAAAGAGCAGCATTTTCCCCATTCGGTGTGCTACTGAAAATCTGGATACCATTCACAACTTGTTGCCATGCGTCGTTGCCAGCTTCCCCTGCAAGTATTTGGGGTGCCTCTTTCCTTGAACAAGCTTGGGAAACAGCACCTCCAACCATTCATTAATAAAATTGCGGGTCGTCTTCCCAGCCAGAAAGCTGATCTGTTAACCAAAGCTAGAAGATTGATCCTTGTCCAAGCTATTTTGTCGTCAATGACTATTTATTTAACTATGGCCATGGATCTACCTGTTTGGGTTATCAAAGCAATTGACAAAATCAGAAGAAGTTTCTTGTGGATAGGAAGGAAGAATGCTTTGGGAGGACATTGTATGTGTCACACCCTGTTTTGGAAGGTAAACCAAATGCGAACCATGTACGTGCCAGGATCAGAAATTCACGTACACGGCGATTACATAAATGACTCATCATAGCACAATGCCTCGAATAATGATAAAGAATAAGTGATGATATTAAAGACTAGAGTCATTTACATAATATGAATCAAAGTGCATATAATAGAAACGTAGCCAACATAAATAAACCCACCATAGACAGCTGACTGGGGGAGGTCGCTAGCCTAATCCTTGAACTCGTCGAAGTCCTAGAACTCCTGGAGATCCGCCTCGACGCCTTCTTTACCTGAGCATAGATTGCACCAAAGGCAACTTGGTGTTTTGTGAAAGCAAGGGTGGGTACACATCAACGTACTCAGCAAATGTCCCGTTTGGCTGAAGTGGACTAGCTTTATGTGGGGTTAAGCTCAAGTAGTTTCTTTTAGTTGGTCAGGTATTTATTATTAGTGGAAGCCAAGTTTTAGTAATAACCAACCTGTGAATCCTTTCCTCATCGAGGAACATCATTGTCATCATCGAACCAAAATAATAAATAGAACCATTGTATATCAAACCATCTGTATCTCTAATCAAAGAGGATCCCAAGGCCGCTCATAACTGTGAGCACGACTGATATATCAGTTTCTAATCCTCTGTAGAGGTTGCACACTTTACCCACGAGTCATGATTCCCTTTCTGCCCGGGGAGAGCTAATCCCCATTGACCACTACCTAGGTGGCCTGGCAGGGTATCACTACGTAGCCTTTACAAAGACTCCCCTGGTGCATAGCTGCTCGTTAGGTTTCACCAGTCATACAAACGCAGTACACCTCTCCAATGTGGGTTACTAACAAAACCAAATCGAATGAACCTCTGCACCCCAACCTTGGCAGAGCGAGCACTACGCCCCGGCCCCCATTGACAGCCCTTCGGCAAAGCCAACTATACCCCCAGGTTCATCTAATTAATCAGCTAAAGGCATCCCATTCCACCCTCATGGTTGCACTGTTATTCCGGGTGGTTACTCCATGAACAGGTCCTTACGGAGAGGTACTCAGGAAAAAGGCCCGAGCCCACTAAAATATCACAATATTATCATCGGGATAACACCACCGTATCATAAATAATCACATCATGTTCATTGATTAAGTTAAAGCAATAGCATAAAGCTAACCATGATAACCCAAAAGGTAAACAAGGATAAGGTAAATACAAAGCTAGTCAATCCTTAGGTTTCAATTAAGTAATGCGAGATAGTGAATTATAAATGAATGGGACATAATGGGTCAGAGGACACTTGCCTTCACCAAACAGATGCTCAGGATCTTCAGTCTCATAGAACTCAGAGAGTTTGATCACTTGGTCGCCCAAAGCTTGATCTTCGATCCCTCGAAGCTCGGAAACGGATCACAATCTATTCGTGACGCACAGCAAATACAAACAGGCACAAACAAACAAACATATATATATGCATAAGAACATTACATCATTCAAATAAAACATAATAAAATATGCAAAACAAAATAGAGCATGTTACTATGGTCACGCGAGGAAAAAGAAATGAGACGGTCGAAGCCACGGTCGAGAAGTTATAACGTTTACGCTACGCTAGTAATAGTCAGGACATTTAATTCGATATTATCAAATATAAATTATAACTACTATTTAGTTTTGATTAAATCTGTTACACTAACACTTGTCAAATAAGTAAGTAATATAGTTAGCACGAGAGATTCTAAGCGAGGCGAGTTTACGACGCGTGAAACAACACGACAGCGTGCGAATGACGCGCGGACACGCGTGACATAGTACGCTCACGACACCCGAAACAGTGCGTGCGACCAGTGCGACCGACGCGCGAATCAGCATGTGACCACGAGCACACCACGCACGAACAACGCGCAAACAGCACGTGAACGACACGCGAAGCAGCACGCAACCGTGTGCTGAACAGCATGCGCGACAGGCGAGAGCAACTAAATCGGTGACGTGTTTATACTAAACAAGTGTTAACTAAACATAAAGTAGTTAAATTAATATTAGCCATGTTAATATTTATTATAAAAGCCCAAGTTGAACACTACATATTTAATCTAATTATAATATTAAACTAGTAAATATTAGTCGAGAGAACCTTAAGTTAAGTATCTAGAATATATGACTTGACAAACTAACGTCACTAACATGAGCGTTTATAAGTGGCAAACTATTTATTATCACGCACAGACACCGCGCGACACGCGCGATCTACACGCGATGACAAGCGTGAATCAGCACCGCAGCACGCGCACGATACGCGCGGACCGACATGCGAAACTAATAAATAAACAACATGATTAAACTAAACAATTATTAATGAGAAACATTTTAGTTAAGGTTAATCATGTTGGTGACTAATGATAAATGCGCAAATCGAATTCCAAAATTAGATTTAAAAATTGAAATGTTGCTCTAGTAGCCATTGGTTATACAAACATTTAAATAAATTAAATAAAATGCGCAACAGTGGTGATAAATATTTCTAAATTAAGATAAATTGAATACGAATCTAACGCATTTTGAATGGATCGAATCAAATTTAAAACGCAAAAGTTATGATTATTTTAAACCATACTGTAATTCGCATGGACTAATTTTATAGAATTGCCATCGTCTTCTTCCTCTCTTCATCTTCTTCCTCCTATCCATGGAAGAGAGAGGAGAGGAAAGGGAGGGGGGCTGCGCAGGGGAGGTCGAGTCGGCACGGCCGGGTGTGGGTGCGGGAGCACGGGGCGCGGCCACCACCGCCGGGGAGGGGCGCACGGGCGCGGGAGCACGGCCATCGTCGTCGGCCGCCGGCCACCGCCGCTGCCGGGGAGGGGGAAGGGGCGCCGCCGGGAGGGGGAAACGGAGGGGGAGGGGCGCCGCCGCCGAGGAAGTTGAGGGGAGAGTGAGGGAGGCCCTGCACGGACAGGAAAACGAAAAACACGAAGAAACCCTAGGTACAACAATGGAGGTTTCTCACTAGGGAAGAGGACCCTCGCCGGAGCCGAGGAGAAATCCGTCGATTGCCGAAGATTCGGTGGTCCGATCGATGAACCGAACGCGCCCCGATGAAGCCCTCGACGAGACGAATGCAGCGGTACCCTCAGATTCGCCAGATGCACGGATTGGGAGTAATTGCTCGCCAGAGTTGTCGTCGGAGTTGGAACCGCTCCGAACTTCGGCGAGCAATACTGGGAGCTAGGGAAATTTAGAGAAACCGTTTTATGTTCTGAATTGGGCTCGACGAGATGAAGCCGGACATATATATATCTAGGGTTCGGACGAAATGAAAATTCGGTTAAAATTCAGATTTTACCATTTTTAAAATTCGGAAAAGCTTAGAAATCCATATTTTATGCTCAAAATATTATAGATACTTCCAAAAATTCCAGAAAAAATCCTATAAATGTTTTGCCATCTAATGAACTCAAAAAACATAATTAGAGTTTCTAAAAACATATTTAAGTTCCTTAAATAAATAGATTTTGGTTTTCGGAAAATAGAAAAATATTCCAAAAATATGAAAATTTACCGAGCGCTTCTATAACATATGTTAACATGTTTCAAACACATTTTGCACTTAGAAACACCATGCAACGGCATGAATGCAACAACCAAAGTGCCTCTAGGGCTCATTCCACTAGGTTTACGCTAATATAAAACAAAAATAATTCTCCCTTTTTAGGAAAAAGAGAAAGGAAAGCGAAGAACTGAGAGAGTAACACCTAAATTTGGTGGATATTAGGAAAGAAATTTTATACCCCCAAATTCAGGGTGTTACAGTATGGTAGCCTGGAACAAGTTTACTAGACCAAAAAAGCTTGGGGGTTGGGCATCTCGGACCTGCAAAAGATGAATTGGGCTCTTAGGCTGCGCTGGCTCTGGCTGAAAAAGCTGAACCTGACCAGCCTTAGGCCTCCTTTAAAATAAAGGCTCACCCTTCAGTGAAGGCCTTCTTTTCGGCAACGGTTTCCTCGGTGGTGGGCAACGGTAAAAACACTTTGTTTTGGACTGATAAATGGATTGATGGCCAGAGTCTCTGTCAGTTGGTGTAGCATCCCAAAAATTCAAATCCTGAAATTTTCTCAAACTCGCCCTAAATTCAAAATGAATTTCAAGTTACATTTCAAAATATTTGTTTGTGAGTTGATATCAACGAATAAAATATAGTGGTCTATATTATCTCCAAAATCCTCCTCAAAATATCCTACAAATATTTCCCCAGTGATCATCCTCAAACTCTTTCAGAAATACTGCCCAAATATTCCACCGATATATGTCCAAGTATTTTCTTCCTGAGAAATACCTTCAGAATCATTTTTCAAGTCCCTACAAATATTTTCTCCATAACTTTCCTCATGCTCATACGTATATGTATGCCTCCGGTGTCATACGGTGAGCTCTACAAGCTAATTACACTCATATAAGACAAATCCATGCTAATCTCCCACTAATCCTCTTATCCCTCCCCCTAATCCCCCAACCATGGCTATAAATAGAGGGGCAAGGGCCTCCTCTCATCCCACCCCAAGCCATTTCATGGCAACTCCCTCCCCCCCCCACACGCCCACTCCCACTCCACTTCCCACACAAGCACACACTAGCACAAGGATCGTTCGGTCGTTCTTCGATCATTCGTCCACCTGTTCTTAGTTTGTTCGTTCGTTCGTCCGATCGTTCATGGTTCGTTCGTCCGTTCGTCCGATCGTTCGATCGTTCATCCGTTCGTTCGTCCAAATAATCTTTTTCCTGCTGTTATGCTGCCGAAATTCCGATCGTTCGTTCGTTCGATCATTCGATCGTTCATCGTTCATTTATAGTTCCTATTCATCGTTCATCGTTCGTTCATAGTTCCTATTCATCGTTCATCGTCCCTATTCATCGTTCTTCCAGATAATCTTTGTCCTGCCGTTATGCTGCCGAAATTCCGATCGTTCGTTCGTCCGTTCGTTCATAGTTCCTATTCATCGTTCATCGTTCGTTCATACGACTATTCACCATCACTGTTCACCGTTACTATTCATCATTACTATTCACCTTTACTAATCATCACTATTTATCGTTACTATTCATCAACACTATTCACCATCATTGTTATTCATCGACACTATTCATCGATGATATCTACGGTAACTTTTTCCGTCGTCACTATTCATCGTTACTATTAATCGATCATCTGATCACCCCAAATTTCAACTACTCATCCGTCATGCTGTCCAGTCCACCTAAAACCAGCCAGACCCATATTCCAGTCATACGAACTCCGGTGACTGTGATTTTCCTTCTAGTAGGGAACTTCCCATCTGGTCACCCATCCCAGATTTCTCCAAGTTGAGCACGCTTAACTTTGGGATTCTTTCAAGCCAGACTTCCAAAAAATAAAGGCGAACCATGTTTGTATGGATACGTCTTCAATCCTATAAAACCTGGCCCAAGATACCACAGCCCACTTGGACCAGAATACCACAGCATTCCAGCTATTTGGGTCCCGCCTTACTGTTGTCTGATGTGACACAGTAGGTAGGAACAGTTTCCACCAACATAAACCTCTGCCCAAGAAAAGCCCAAAAATAATTCCTCGCACCCCGCTCAAAAATACATTTGTATTTTTGATTTTCCAAATATCTCTAAATATTCAAATTCTAGAATATTTCTTTCCTTTTCTTTTTCTCCCTATGATTATAAAATCCAAAACTCCTCCATCCAAACTCAGATTTCAGTCATTCTTGTTTCTAAAATTCTTGTCAAACTATTCCCTATCCAACCATGCCATCCCTTAAGCATGGTTCATATTCCAGAAAACTCCCAAAATACTCTTGTCCCATATTCTGCCTACAACTCTCTTGTCCATGCTAAGTCATACGATTCTTTCGTCACTATTCTCACCCAATAGTGAACTTCACTGAGCTACACCACATACACCCAACTATAAATACACCCAGCTACCCTCTCCCACTCCACACACTCAACACCCTCAGCCAAGGCAAACACCCCACCCACTCAGTTACTCTGCTCTGCCGGCTACACGCATAGTGTCGCTCCGCCTCCAGTCCACCCTCCTGGTAAGCACCTCCGCTCCACCACTAGTAGTACCTCAACACCACATGACACAGATTCTACTCAAGACTCTGCCCATCCATATATCGCTATTCTGACCACTATACTAAATATTTGTTGTTATACTTGCTGGTTTGTTGTTTGCTTATTCATGATGCATAGTTATCGGAGCGTTCGTGCCGTCTCGTGGAGGCCAGATCTGCAAGTCTACGCCAGGCAGTGGAGCTAGAAGCCAGTTCCACGAGCTCCCCTTCCCCCTTCGCCGGATAAGCACGGCAAGCTCACTGGATCCCTTTGATGCATAAATTACCTATGATTTTTCAACCACAACCCTCAGCCTGTTATTTTATGCATAATATGATTTTGAGACAAGTTATTATGGCCACCCAGTCGCTTGCCACAATCAATCCCTGATATAATTGTTACAAATGATTTGAGAAAAGGTGTGAGTTTTCAAAAGAAAATGTTTTTCAAAATGTGTTTGATGAAGGGTTTTCACCCTTATCACCTTTGAGTAGGGATGACCAGGGACTCCCTGGTTTAGGGGAGGGCCTAAGGTGATGGCTCAGCTGGTTTAGGCGTGACCAGAAGGATTGTCCCCTCATATAAGGACCGGTTTGTCATCCTTCACTACCTGTACTCATGATTAGTACAACCACTTGAGACTGTGTGGGCAGTCACTCAATCTGAACTCGTACGGTCCAACCCTAGGGTTATGAAGGCTGGGGAGCACCGGGAGGATAAGGAGGGGGAATGTTTTGTCCGGTTTGGGCATGGCGGTGGCCTGACTCCTTCCGGTATAACCGTTAAGGTTAGGACGTGCGAAGAAAGAAAGAGATTCGGCATTCGGGTCTCACGACGGTGAGATCACAGAAACCGGACTAGTGGGTAAAGTGTACCCCTCTACGCAGAGTTTGAAAACCTATTCGAATAGTCCACGGACCACTGGTATGGACGAGTCTGGTGTGGTATGACAATTAGTGTTTTGTTTTCCAAAAAAAGGGTGCGTTTGAGAAAAGTGGTTTTTAAAAAGGTCCGGCGGTTGAGCCATGAGCTATAGTGGACGGGAAGTCCAGTAGCTATTTTTGAAAAAGAAAACCAGTGGGAAGCTGCTGAGATACCTAGATGGTTTAGTCCAGGGGATTTTGTTCTAATATTGAAAAACTTCCTGCTCCTTTAGGAGAGGATGCGCTTTGAAAAATACAAAATGTTTTACAAAACAACCCTGCATAAAATATTGCTGTTTCTGCAAAATATCCTGAGCTCCACATATTCCATGCATTATATCTGATTTCCCCATTCCGCGGGTGAAGGTGGGCTGCTGAGTACGTTTGTACTCACCCTTGCTTATTTGTTGTTTTTCAGAAAAAGGAGATCGGGTAAGAGTTACGACTGTTCCCAACCTTGCCTGTGGCTGTTGGACCGCTGATTTGCTTCGCTACGTATATCGGGCTACTTCAGCCCCACTCTGATGATATGTCCCGAGTTGTGGACCAACTCTTAAAGTTGATCGCCACCTTTATAGGTTTGTCTCGTTTAAGCAGATCTGGAATCATCTGATGTATAAATGTGTTTACTAGCCTCCTGGGACTAGTAGTTGTATCACATTTGAGTCCCAAGGGATTGGGGCACTTCAGTTGGCCCCTCACCTGGTCAAGACGGTCTCTTCTAGGGCTAAAAAGAGGACTGTCCACAATGCTCTCACAACAAGGGGCTGGTTGCATGACATTCGAGGTGCTATCACCTAAGTGTTCTATCTGAATTCCTCAAAGTTTGGGACCTCACCGCAGACTGGGATTTACATCAGGACCATGATGATAAGCACATCTGGCTACTCTCTAGCTTAGGTCTTTATTCCACCCATTCGACATACGCTGGTTTCTTTCTTGGATCAACAACATTTAAACCTTAGGAGAGGATTTGGAAAGCTTGGGCACCTGGAAAATGCAAATTCTTCATGTGGCTTGTGGCTCACGGTCGCTGCTGGATAGCTGACCATCTGGCAAGAAAGGGGCTGCCTCACCCTCATCTTTGTCTGTTGTGTGATCAGTAGGAGGAGACCCTAAACGATTTGTTAGTTTCCTGTGTCTTCTCATGTGACGTTTGGTTTCAGATTCTGAAATTTGTCCGTTTGCAGCACCTTGCTCCTACCCATGCGACCTCTTCCTTTGAAGATTGGTGGGAAGGAATTGTTGCGGTCCCGGGTGATCCAACGCATAAGGGGCTGTCAAAGGGCCTCAATTCTTTGATCGTACTTGGGGTTTGGGCCATCTAGAATCACCGCAACCGTTGTGTTTTTAATGGAGAGCAGCCTTGTTCTAGCATGGTCATCAAGTGGGTCAAGGAGGAGTCTCACATCTGGTGTAGGGCTGGAGCCAGTGGATTAGATAGCATCCTTTCCGCTCCAGCGCACTAATCGGTGACTGTCGGTACCCTAAAACTAGGGTACCCCCTGCTACTGTACAAAGACAAAGAACCCACGTGGCTATCTCTTAGTCGCGTGGTAGAAGTGCTGTGTGTGGGACCAAGCCACGGCTCGCCCCAATCTCAGGCGGCTATTCTGGGTCCACAGCAGCGCCCGACCCCACCACATGGGCGGGTCCGAAGCCGCCACATGTCCAGAGAAGGTGGCATACTCCAAAGCATCAACAGTGGGTTCGGACCCCCACGGGAGAGCGCCAGACCCCCGGATATACAATCTGGACCCCCAAGGTTGGTCCCGGACCCCCGGACATACAGTCCAGACCCCCAAGGTTGGTCTCGGACCTCCACGTGTGCAAGCCGGACCCCTGGAATGGGATCCCGATCCCCCGTATGGGGTCCGGGCCTCCCACAGGGGGGTCCCAAGGTCCCAGGACAGAACATACCTGGGCCTTGAACAGGACCCAAGCGGGGGTCCAGTACCGACATGTGTCCAGACCTAGTCTGGTGCGGACCTATCCGCATACGCTACTGCTCCCTGTTGAAAGTTCCCTTTGACCCGGGAACAGGATCTGGATGTTGCCTAGAGGGGGGTGAATAGGCGAATAAAACTTATCACTTTAAAACTTAAAATCTTACTCTACTCAAAGACTTAGCACGCAGTGGAATGAGAAGACCCTTCGAGTAGGTTGCAGCGGAATAGAAGATCCTGTCTCAAAATGTCCTGCACTTCAAATAAAGCTTATACCACAGATAAGTATTGAAGTGCAGATATAAAGGCAAGTAAGACAGAGAGTCAGGATACAATACAGAACAGAGCACACAGACGCAAGGATTTATCCCGAGGTTCGGCCAAGCCTGAAATGCTTGCCTAGTCCTCGTTGGAGTTAGCCACACCTGGGCTTGGAGTCTATTTCAACTCCTTCCTCTGTTTGCTCAGATCTGTCAGTATGACAGATAGAGCCTTTCACTATTGAGTTGGGTTACAACAACACCGTGGCTGCTTACAAACTTCTCGGCAGCACCTCGGTAGAGTAACGATACGCTCAAGACCTTGCTCTTGCTCTTAGCAGCACTTCTCCTCTCTCTAAAGGCTTATAGCTGTGCCTTCTACACAAACTATAGAGTTACACACAAGAGGGAGAGTGAGAATTGATTCGAGTGATGTCTACACTTGTTGGCTGCACTTGTACCTTGCTTGAGGCGCCTAGGGGTCCCTTTTATAGGCACAAGGGGCCTAGGAGCCGTTGGAAGCAATCCAGGAAGGCAAATCTTGCCTTCTGTCGGGTGGCGCACCGGACAGTCCGGTGCACCACCGGACACTGTCCGGTGCCTGATCTCCTTCCATAAATGGAGCAGTCGACCGTTGCAGTCCTGGAGCCGTTGGCGCACCGGACACTGTCCGGTGCACACCGGACAGTCCGGTGCCCCTATCTGACCGTTGGCTCGTCCACGCGTCACGCGCGGATTGTGCGGTCGACCGTTGGCCCAGCCGACCGTTGGCTCACCGGACAGTCCGGTGCACCACCGGACAGTCCGGTGAATTATAGACGTACGTCGCCAGACTCCTCCCGAGAGCGACCTTTTCGACGGAGTTCAACCTGGCGCACCGGACACTGTCTGGTGCACCACCGGACACTGTCCGGTGCACCAGACTGAGCTGAATCTTGGCTGTACACAGCCAAGCCTTTCGCACCTCTTTCCTTTTCTTCTTCTTTCTGTTTCTAACACTTAGACAAGTATATTAGTCCACAAAACCAATGTACTAAGTCTAGAAACATACCTTCTCTTAATTATTACATCTATAGCATTTGACATGCTTGAGCTTTGGTGTTGGACTCTTAACTCATCAAGTCTGCTTGACTTGATCTAGATTGACATTTCTTAGCTCCAACATCCTGCATAGGTCACATAGAACATCTCCAAACATAGGAACAACCCAAACTAAAGATCAAGGTGAACTTAGCTCTTTTGGGCTGCTTCCAGTCCTGGTTTTGACACTTGTTCTCCTTCTAGTGATCTTGATCTCCTTCTTAGAGCTTGATCTTGAGCCTTATGACTTACACCACATAACTGTAGCTGTTACCTCATTGGTTGTAAGTCACGTCCTTATGTAGTGATCCTTGATGTGCCGTAGCTGTTCTCAACTCGATCACCCTTGACTTTGCAAGCCTTCTTCTTCACCCTTGGCTTTGGGTTCCTCAGCCTCCTTGACCTTCTCCCGTGCACTTGGTACCTCGAAGCTCTTCTTGCCTCCGTCCTTGGCTTGATCAGTTGTCTCCGAGCTACGCACTCGAGTATCACTTTTGCAATGTCCATGTTACTTGTGATGTCCATTATGTATCCATAATCCAGTTCTTGGGCCATCCCATTTGTTCACTTGTGTTGAACCCTGTTAGATTTACCTTAAGCACCTGTTCAACACTTAGTACACTTGTTAGTCCTTTAATTGAGTTGTCATCCAAACACCAAAACTCACAAGAGAGCTTTCAATCTCCCCCTTTTTGGTGATTGATGGCAACACAATTAAAGCATACATAAGAATAAGATTTGAAGCACAAATTTTGAATTCTAAGTTTATAGAATGCTCCCCCTAAATATGTGCTTACTTCAAAAACATAATTTTGGCCTCAGACGCCAATTTGCACATACTTAGGCAATTCGAAACATTTCTACACCTTAGCACTTTTTAGGATGCATTGTGTCAAGAATCAAACCATGATGCTATAACACACAAATGCATGTAATCAGAGTTAAACATCATTCAATTTAGTGGATATATCACAGGAATATCAACCTACCACTATTCACCATTAAGATACCAATTCAAACTAATACCAATTTAAAACAATCTTAAAGCACCATTAATCACATGCACCATTATTCACATGACTATCTAACCATATGCACCATTAGCTTTAAGACTATCTATTTCAGAAAGAACACAATAGATGCCAATTAATTCATAGCAGCGCAAGCACTAGTCCATATGATGCAACACATATAATACTGCAAGAAAAAGCATATGAATATCACACTGGCAAAGCTCAAACTAACACATCACCCCTTAGGATAAGCTTTCCTCTCAGGTTGAGATAAGCTTTAATGCACAACTTCTCCCCCTTTGACATCAAACACCAAAAACCATACTCAAGCAAGAACATAGGATGATGTCAAGGGACAGCAGGGTGTTTTAGGAGGAAAAACACACTATCAACACTCCCCCTTACTTATTGAACATATGCACCACCAGCATTTAAGTAAGATACATATACGCAAAAAAAGATTAATACTTCCTTTTGAATCTTTACCATGTTGTAGTGCACTTCCCATCTTGAAAGTATTTAATCTCTCGAGAGCTTCTCCACACTTGTGCCTGATTCTTTATCCTTACCTTTTCTTGTTGCTATCACGGCTACCAATTAAGAGATACCAATTGCAAGATCATTTTATTATCATAGCCTCATGATGTTTAAGGATAGAGGTACCCCAGTCCTGATTGCTCCATTTCTTGCTCATCTTCTCTTTTCCACCTTGAGACTGCACAAGATCGCTCAAGATACAATTAGTCTCAAAAGACGCAAGTTATGTGTGCTCCCCCTCAAGTTGTGCATCAAGTATTTGAATGACTTGCACTTTGCACATTCTAGCTTCCTCAGGACTAGAGGGGATCACAACATACCTTGGTCGAGGCATACTCTATCACTTTCATCACACAAAGAGATATCAATTGAAAAACAACACAGTCATGTCTAAACACATCATAGTTAAGAAGGTTCCTTATTATTTATGCACTTCATAGCTCGAGAGAATGCAATAGAGGCATAACACATAGTGCCAAAATAGGGCTATCATATAAACTAAGCAATATGTCATATTTGCACACAGGCTAATCATTAAAACCATATAGCATAACTTACAACAGGATGCAGGTTTGAACACAAAAAGAGTTAATTGTGGTGAATATATCTAATGAAAAGCTACCCATTAAATGATTCAAAAGACATAACCTTTAAAGCACACAATCATGATTAAGCAAGCATGATTACGATCTTGGAAATTATTAATCAATTATTAACAAGAATCCAACACAAGCAATCTTCAAAGCATAACTACTCCAAGGACAGATAGCACGGCACTTAACTTTTAAGAGCAATATTGATAAAGCACTTAAGAAACACAGGTACCGTCCTTTGAAGAGACAGATGCACAATCGAGGTCCTTTGCTTGATTCACCAATAATGATTACGGACCTATTCAACTTTTCACTTGAGATGAACATGGGATTAGTGTCTCACAATAATTCAACCTTGGGTCAATGAATAAACACCAAAACAATTAAAAAGATTAAGCATAGAGTTTGAGATAACAGTCTTAAGCTCTCCCATGGTCTCCAGTTCATCTCAAGGCACCTGCATGGTCTAGTTAGCACAGTTTGGTACCCATCTCGGGATGGGTCCATAATGATCATCTAAATGTGCCTTTAGTACCCAAATTGCCTTTGTGCTAGTTCTAGGTGATCTCGTTATAGATCTAGCACAAGTGTATGATTTGGGTCTCCTAAGCGAATGAGATTGAGACAAATTCACTTGCTTAGGAATCTTACCTTTATAACATACCTTGGATAGATGACCCTGCTCACCACACTTGTAGCAACAGCGTCGCTCAACCTGACATGACGCTTGCTGTTTGTTATTTTCCTTGGTGAGGGTCACCTTGGAGGATGCACATCCTTGATTCTTCATGACCGGATATGAAGTGACCGTGTGGTCCTTATTGTTGCATCCAAAACAACTCCTTGTCCCTTCATTCTTGTCTTTGTACGGACAAGACGCGATGAGGTGGCCTAACTTCTTGCACTTGAAGCACCTCCTTTTTCCTTTTTCCTTTTTGTACTTGAATGACATGGAGAGATGATCAGTGCAAACAACATGATTAATTGAATTTTTACCTTTTTCCTTGTTCATGTTGATTTCTTCATTTATTGCTTTGGGAACATCCTTCTTATGGAGTTTGACCCTTGCTACGGTTTCTCCTTCCTCAAGCTTCTTCACCACGTGTTCGTAGATATCTTGCGGAAGTTGAGCAAGGCATCTTCTCCTTAATTGTCTTTGTTTCTTGTTCCCAAGCAATTTCCTTTTTGATCCTGTAACTTGTTTCTCAAACAAAGATTGGCCTTTCTTGGGGCGGTGGAGGTCAGCACATGATAATATTTTGACCAATTGATTACTAGTGCAAGAATGAGGTTCATATGAGTTTAAACTAGTAATTACTACCTCATGAGCAATATCGAGCATGATATGATCATCAACTAGTTTACTATGAGAGTATGACAACGTATCATACTTATCACTAAGAGCAAGCTTTTCTAAATTCATTGTTTCTACTTGACTTCTAAGCATAAAATTTTCAGTTTTAAGTTGAGCAATATTAGATAGAGCGTCATCATTATTACTTTGCTCAATTAACATTGAATCATACCGTTGGACCAAGACATCATGAGAGTACCTTAGCTCCTCATGTTCTTTGGTCATCTTCTCCAGGCTGTTGTTTGTTTTGATGAGAGTCTCTTCTAGCCTGAGAAGCGTCTCGCCTTGTTCCTTGTTCCTTCTCAACAACTTAACCAAGAGAGCTTTGTCCGCTTTGTTGAGATGGTTGTAGAAACGGCGAATCTCCTCTTCTTCCACATCATCGGTCTCATTTTCCCTGTCATTAATGTCAGTGGAAGCAATATAGGAAAATGTACCTTGTGATGATGAAGATTCATCCTCGCTATCATCCTCATATTCCTCCTCATCATGGCTTTCGTCTCCACCGTCATTTTTAGCAATAAAACATTTATCACTAGTGGAGAACAAACCTGTCGACGAGGTGGATTCATCGTTTGGGTGCCATCGTTCTTGTTCTTCTCCCTCTGAATGGTTAGTAACACAAGTAATATAGGGAGTAGGAGCATCACAGTTTGCCACAGAATATTTTTTCTTTAATTATATTCCATAAATCATGAGCATCAACAAATAGATCACTATCACTGCTCATGATGGCAAAATAAGCACTTCTCGAAAGAGAGTCAACTAAGATGTTGCAAGCATGGTGATTGAGAGATAAACATCTTAGTTCTTCATTAGAAGGATTTTTACTAAAATCAGAGGGAAAAATACTTCTACTAAAGATCTGTCTCAAATTAGGATCAACACTCATGAAAGCATTATAAATAGAGACAGACCAAGACTTGTAATTAGAACCATCGCCTAAAAGAAGTTCTACAGTTACCTCTTGTGACAACATCGTTATCTCCGGACGGCTAAGCCCACACCGGAGAGGCCTAGCTCCGATACCAATTGAAAGTTCCCTTTGACCCGGGAACAGGATCTGGATGTCGCCTAGAGGGGGGGTGAATAGGCGAATAAAACTTATCACTTTAAAACTTAAAATCTTACTCTACTCGAAGACTTAGCACGCAGTGGAATGAGAAGACCCTTCGAGTAGGTTGCAGCGGAATAGAAGATCCTGTCTCAAAATGTCCTGCACTTCAAATAAAGCTTATACCACAGATAAGTATTGAAGTGCAGATATAAAGGCAAGTAAGACAGAGAGTCAGGATACAATACAGAACAGAGCACACAGACGCAAGGATTTATCCCGAGGTTCGGCCAAGCCTGAAATGCTTGCCTAGTCCTCGTTGGAGTTAGCCACACCTGGGCTTGGAGTCTATTTCAACTCCTTCCTCCGTTTGCTCAGATCTGTCAGTATGACAGATAGAGCCTTTCACTATTGAGTTGGGTTACAACAACACCGTGGCTGCTTACTGAAAGTCGCCTAGAGGGGGGTGAATAGGGCGAAACTGAAATTCTCAAAATAATCACAACTACAAGTCGGGTTAGCGTTAGAAATATAAACGAGTCCGCGAGAGAGGGAGCAAAAACAAATCGCAAGCAAATGAAGAGTGTGACACGCGGATTTGTTTTACCGAGGTTCGGTTCTTGCAAACCTACTCCCCGTTGAGGAGGCCACAAAGGCCGGGTCTCTTTCAACCCTTCCCTCTCTCAATCGGTCCCTCGGACCGAGTGAGCTTCTCTTCTCAAATCACTTGGGAATCAAACTTCCCACAAGGACCACCACACAATTGGTGTCTCTTGCCTCAATTACAAGTGAGTGTTTGATCACAAGAAAGAATCAAGAAAGAAAAGAAGCGATCCAAGCGCAAGAGCTCAAATGAACACTACAAATCACTCTCTCTAGTCACTAGGGTTTTGAATGGGATTGGGAGAGGATTTGATCTCTTGTTGGTGTGCTTTGCAATGAATGCTAGCTCTTGTATAGTGGTTGGAAGCTGGAAAACTTGGATGCAATGAATGGTGGGGTGGTTGGGGTATTTATAGCCCCAACCACCAAACTTGACCGTTGGCTGGGCTGTCTGCTCGATGGCGCACCGGACAGTCCGGTGCCCCCTGCCACGTCATCACTGCCGTTGGATTCTGACCGTTGGAGCTTCTGACTTGTGGGCCCGCCTGGGTGTCCGGTGCACACCGGACAGGTACTGTTTGCTGTCCAGTGTGCCAGTATGGGCGCGCCTGACTTCTGCGCGCGCAGAGCGCGCATTAAATGCGCGGCAGAGAGCCGTTGGCGCGGAGATAGCCGTTGCTCCGGAGTCGCACCGGACAGTCCGGTGTACACCGGACAGTCCGGTGAATTATAGCGGACTGGCCGTTGGAGTTTCCCGAAGCTGGCGAGTTCCTGAGGCCGCTCCTCCTTGGCGCACCGGACACTGTCCGGTGTACACCGGACAGTCCGGTGAATTATAGCGCGAGTGCCTCTGGAAATTCCCGAAGGTGGCGAGTTTGCGTTGGAGTCCTCTGGTGCACCGGACATGTCCGGTGGTGCACCGGACACTGTCCGGTGGCAC
The DNA here is from genome assembly GCF_902167145.1 of Zea mays. Taxonomy (NCBI): domain Eukaryota; kingdom Viridiplantae; phylum Streptophyta; class Magnoliopsida; order Poales; family Poaceae; genus Zea; species Zea mays. The sequence goes on from NC_050103.1 coordinate 10,650,668, forward strand.
ACCGGACAGTCCGGTGCGCCAAACCAGAGGTGCCTTCGGTTGGCCCTTTGCTCATGTGTTGAATCCAAATTTGATCTTTTTATTGGCTGAGTGTGAACCTTTAACACTGTATAATCTATACACTTGGGCAAACTGGTTAGTCCAATAAATTTGTGTTGGGCAATTCAACCACCAAAATTAATTAGGGACTAGGTGTAAGCCTAATTCCCTTTCAATCTCCCCCTTTTTGGTGATTGATGCCAACACAAACCAAAGCAAATATAGAAGTGCATAATTGAACTAGATTGCATAATGTAAGTGTAAAGGTTGCTTGGAATTGAGCCAATATTAATACTTACAAGATATGCATGGATTGTTTCTTTCTTAGATAACATTTTGGACCACGCTTGCACCACATGTTTTGTTTTTGCAAACTCTTTTGGAAATCCTTTTCAAAGTTCTTTTGCAAATAGTCACAGGTAAATGAATAAGATTATGCAAAGCATTTTCAAGATTTAAAATTCTTCTCCCCTTGTTTCAAATGCTTCTCCTTTGACTAAACAAAACTCCCCCTAGAAGAGATCCACCTCTTAGTGTTCAAGAGGGTTTTGATATATCATTTTGAAATACTACTTTCTCCCCCTTTTTGAACACAATAGGAAAATCAATTGATAAATATTCAATACTAAGTTTTTGAACTCGGTGGTGGTGCGGTCCTTTTGCTTTGGGCTCATTTCTCCCCCTTTTTGGCATGAATCGCCAAAAACGGAATCATTAGAGCCCTCGAAGTGCTATCTTCCCCTTTGGTCATAAATAAATGAGTTAAGATTATACCAAAGGCGAAGTCCGGTCCTTTAGCTTTGGGCTCTTACTCTCTCCCAAAGACGAAGTCCTTTTCTTTGATGCTCATTTCTCCCCAAAGAATAGAGAGTTGCTTGGAGTGATGGCGAAGTATGAGTTACGGAGTGGAAGCCTTTGTCTTCGCCGAAGACTCCAATTCCCTTTCAATATACCTATGACTTGGTTTGAAATACTCTTGAAAACACATTAGTCATAGCATATACAAAAGAGATATGATCAAAGGTATACTTGTGTGCTATGTGTGCAAACTAGCAAAAGAAATTTCTAGAATCAAGAATATTGAGCTCATGCCTAAGTTTGGTAAAAGTTTGTTCATCAAGTGGCTTGGTAAAGATATCGGCTAATTGATCTTTAGTGTTAATGTATGAAATCTCGATATCCCCCTTTTGTTGGTGATCCCTAAGAAAATGATACCGAATGGCTATGTGTTTAGTGCGGCTATGCTCGACAGGATTGTCGGCCATTTTGATTGCACTCTCATTATCACATAGCAAAGGAACTTTGGTTAATTTGTAACCGTAGTCCCGTAGGGTTTGCCTCATCCAAAGTAATTGCGCGCAACAATGACCTGCGGCAATATACTCGGCTTCGGCGGTTGAAAGAGCGACCGAATTTTGCTTCTTTGAAGCCCAAGACACCAAGGATCTTCCCAAGAACTGGCAAGTTCCCGATGTGCTCTTTCTGTTAATCTTACACCCCGCCCAATCGGCATCCGAATAACCAATCAAATCAAATGTGGATCCCCGAGGGTACCAAAGCCCAAACTTAGGAGTATAAGCCAAATATCTCAAGATTCGTTTTACGGCCGTAAGGTGTGATTCCTTAGGGTCGGATTGGAATCTTGCACACATGCAAACGGAAAGCATAATGTCCGGTCGAGATGCACATAAATAAAGCAATGAACCAATCATCGACCGGTATACCTTTTGATCCACGGACTTACCTCCCGTGTTGAGGTCGAGATGCCCATTGGTTCCCATGGGTGTCTTGATGGGCTTGGCATCCTTCATCCCAAACTTGTTTAGAATGTCTTGAGTGTACTTCGTTTGGCTAATGAAGGTGCCCTCTTGGAGTTGCTTTACTTGGAATCCTAAGAAATACTTCAACTCCCCCATCATAGACATCTCGAATTTCTGTGTCATAATCCTACTAAACTCTTCACATGTAGACTCGTTAGTAGACCCAAATATAATATCATCAACATAAATTTGGCATACAAACAGGTCATTTTCAAGAGTTTTAGTAAAGAGTGTAGGATCGGCTTTTCCGACTTTGAAGCCATTAGCAATAAGGAAATCTCTAAGGCATTCATACCATGCTCTTGGGGCTTGCTTGAGCCCATAAAGTGCCTTAGAGAGCTTATAGACATGGTTAGGATACTCACTGTCTTCAAAGCCGGGAGGTTGCTCAACATAGACCTCTTCCTTGATTGGTCCGTTGAGGAAGGCACTTTTCACGTCCATTTGATAAAGCTTAAAGCCATGGTAAGTAGCATAGGCTAATAATATGCGAATTGACTCAAGCCTAGCTACGGGTGCATAGGTTTCACCGAAATCCAAACCTTCGACTTGGGAGTATCCTTTGGCCACAAGTCGAGCTTTGTTCCTTGTCACCACACCATGCTCATCTTGCTTGTTGCGGAAGACCCATTTGGTTCCTACAACATTTTGATTAGGACGTGGAACCAAGTGCCATACCTCGTTCCTTGTGAAATTGTTGAGCTCCTCTTGCATCGCCACCACCCAATCCGAATCTTGTAGTGCTTCCTCTACCGTGTGTGGCTCAATAGAGGAAACAAACGAGTAATGCTCACAAAAATGTGCAACACGAGATCTAGTAGTTACCCCCTTATGAATGTCGCCGAGGATAGTGTCGACGGGGTGATCTCGTTGTATTGCTTGGTGGACTCTTGGGTGTGGCGGTCTTTGCTCTTCATCCTCCTTGTCTTGATCATTTGCATCTCCCCCTTGATTATTGCCGTCATCTTGAGGTGGCTCATTTGCTTGATCTTCTACTTCATCAACTTGAGCTTCATCCTCATTTTGAGTTGGTGGAGATGCTAGCGTGGAGGAGGATGGTTGATCTTGTGCATGTGGAGGCTCTTCGGATTCCTTAGGACACACATTCCCAATGGACATGTTCCTTAGTGCTATGCATGGAGCCTGTTCTTCACCTATCTCATCAAGATCAACTTGCTCTACTTGAGAGCCGTTAGTCTCATCAAACACAACGTCACAAGAGACTTCAATTAGTCCAGTGGACTTGTTAAAGACTCTATATGCCCTTGTGTTTGAGTCATAACCAAGTAAAAAGCCTTCTACAGTTTTAGGAGCAAATTTAGATTTTCTACCCCTTTTAACAAGAATAAAACATTTGCTACCAAAGACTCTAAAATAAGAAATATTGGGCTTTTTACCGGTTAGGAGTTCATATGATGTCTTCTTGAGGATTCGGTGAAGATATAACCGGTTGATGGCGTAGCAAGCGGTGTTGACCGCCTCGGCCCAAAACCGATCCGAAGTCTTGTACTCATCAAGCATGGTCCTTGCCATGTCCAATAGAGTTCGATTCTTCCTCTCCACTACTCCATTTTGTTGTGGAGTGTAGGGAGAGGAGAACTCATGCTTGATGCCTTCCTCCTCAAGGAAGCCTTCAATTTGAGAGTTCTTGAACTCCGTCCCGTTGTCGCTTCTAATTTTCTTGATCCTTAAGCCGAACTCATTTTGAGCCCGTCTCAAGAATCCCTTTAAGGTCTCTTGGGTTTGAGATTTTTCCTGCAAAAAGAACACCCAAGTGAAGCGAGAATAATCATCCACAATAACTAGACAGTACTTACTCCCGTCGATGCTTATGTAAGCAATCGGGCCGAATAGATCCATGTGTAGGAGCTCCAGTGGCCTGTCGGTCGTCATGATGTTCTTATGTGGATGATGAGTGCCAACTTGCTTCCCGGCTTGGCATGCGCTACAAATCCTGTCTTTCTCAAAATGAACATTGGTTAGTCCTAAAATGTGTTCTCCCTTTAGAAGCTTATGAAGATTCTTCATTCCAACGTGGGCTAGTCGGCGGTGCCAGAGCCAACCCAAGTTAGTCTTAGCAACCAAGCAAGTGTCGAGTTCAGCTCTATCAAAATCTACCAAGTATAGCTGACCCTCTAACACTCCCTTGAATGCTATTGAATCGTCACTTCTTCTAAAGACAGTAACACCTATATCAGTGAATAGACAGTTGTAGCCCATTTGACATAATTGTGAAACGGAAAGCAAATTGTAATCTAATGAATCAACAAGAAAAACATTGGAAATGGAATGGTCAGGTGAAATAGCAATTTTACCCAGACCTTTGACCAAACCTTGATTTCCATCCCCGAATGTGATAGCTCGTTGGGGATCTTGGTTTTTCTCATATGAGGAGAACATTCTTTTCTCCCCTGTCATGTGGTTTGTGCACCCGCTGTCGAGTATCCAACTTGAGCCCCCGGATGCATAAACCTACAAAACAAGTTTAGTTCTTGACTTTAGGTACCCAAATGGTTTTGGGTCCTTTGGCATTAGACACAAGAACTTTGGGTACCCAAACACAAGTCTTGGAGCCCTTGTGTTTGCCCCCAACATATTTGGCAACTACCTTGCCGGATTTGTTAGTCAAAACATAAGATGCATCAAAAGTTTTAAATGAAATGTTATGATCATTTGATGCACCAGGAGTTTTCTTTCTAGGCAACTTAGCATGGGTTGGTTGCCTAGAGCTAGATGTCTCACCCTTATACATAAAAGCATGATTAGGGCCAGAGTGAGACTTCCTAGAATGAATTCTCCTAATTTTGCTCTCAGGATAGCCGGCAGGGTACAAAATGTAGCCCTCGTTATCCTGAGGCATGGGAGCCTTGCCCTTAACAAAGTTAGACAAGTTCTTAGGAGGGGCATTAAGTTTGTCATTGTCTCCCTTTTGGAAGCCAATGCCATCCTTAATGCCAGGGCGTCTCCCATTATAAAGCATGCTACGAGCAAATTTAAATTTCTCATTTTCTAAGTTGTGCTCGGCAATTTTAGCATCTAGTTTTGCTATATGATCATTTTGTTGTTTAATTAAAGCCATATGATCATGAATAGCATTAACATCAACATCTCTACATCTAGTACAAATAGATACATGCTCAACAATAGATGTAGAGGGTTTGCAAGAATTAAGTTCAACAATCTTAGCATGAAGAATATCATTTTTATCTCTAAGATCGGAAACTGTAACTTTGCAAACATCATAATCTTTAGCCTTAGCAATCAAATTATCATTTTCTACTCTAAGGCTAGCAAGAGAAATATTCAATTCTTCAATCCTAGCAAGCAAATCATCATTATTATTTTTAGGATTGAAAGTTGAAACAATGCAAACATGAGAATCAACCTTAGCATTTAAACTAGCATTTTCATTTCTAAGGTTGTCAATCATCTCACGGCAAGTGCTTAGCTCACTAGATAATTTTTCACATTTTTCTACTTCTAGAGCATAAGCCTTTTTAACCTTAACATGTTTCTTGTTTTCTTTAATTAGACAATCCTCTTGGGAGTCCAAAAGGTCATCCTTTTCATGAATAGCACTAATCAATTCATTTAGTTTTTCTTTTTGCTCCATGTTAAGATTGGCAAAGAGAACATGCAAACTATCCTCCTCATCACTATTATTATCATCACTAGAAGACTCATATTTAGTGGAGGAGTTAGATTTAACCTTCTTCCGTTTGCCGTCCTTTGCCATGAGGCACTTGTGGCCGACGTTGGGGAAGAGAAGTCCCTTGGTGACGGCGATGTTGGCGGCGTCCTCGTCGTCGGAGGAGTCGCTTGAGCTTTCGTCGGAATCCCACTCCCGACAAACATGGGCATCGCCGCCCTTCTTCTTGTAGTACTTCTTTTTCTCCTTTCTTCTCCCCTTCTTGTCGTCGCCTCGGTCACTGTCACTTGATATAGGACATTTAGCAATAAAATGACCGGGCTTACCACATTTGTAGCAAACCTTTTTGGAGCGAGGCTTGTAGTCTTTCCCCCTCCTTTGTTTGAGGATTTGGCGGAAGCTCTTGATGACGAGCGCCATTTCCTCATTGTCGAGCTTGGAGGCGTCTATAGGTTGTCGACTCGGTGTAGCCTCCTCCTTCTTCTCCTCCGTCGCCTTGAATGCGACGGGTTGAGCTTCGGATGTGGATGGATCATCAAGCTCGTTGATCTTCCTTGAGCCTTCGATCATGCACTCAAAACTTACAAAATTCCCGATAACTTCCTCGGGGGTCATTTTAGTATATCTAGGATTACCACGAATTAATTGAACTTGAGTGGGGTTAAGGAAAATGAGATATCTTAGAATAACCTTAACCATTTCGTGGTCGTCCCACTTGACGCTCCCGAGGTTGCGCACTTGGTTCACCAAAGTCTTGAGCCGGTTGTACATGTGTTGTGGCTCTTCCCCTTTGCGAAGCCGGAACCGACCGAGCTCCCCCTCGATCGTTTCCCGCTTGGTGATCTTGGTGAGCTCATCTCCTTCGTGCGCGGTTTTGAGCACATCCCAAACCTCCTTGGCGCTCTTCAACCCTTGAACTTTGTTATACTCCTCTCTACTTAAAGAGGCGAGGAGTATTGTTGTCGCTTGAGAGTTGAAGTGCTCGATTTGGGCTTTATCCCCTACGGATGGTACCTGTGCACCAAACTCAACAACATCCCATATACTTTTGTGGAGTGAGGTTAGATGAAATCGCATTAAATCACTCCACCTAGCATAATCTTCACCATCGAAAGTTGGTGGTTTGCCTAATGGGACGGAAAGTAAAGGTGCATTTTTAGAAATGCGAGGGTAATGTAGGGGGATCTTACTAAACTTCTTACGCTCTTGGCGTTTAGAAGTTACGGAGGGCGCATCGGAGTCGGAGGTCGATGTTGATGAAGTGTCGGTCTCGTAGTAGACCACTTTCCTCATCCTTTTGTGCTTGTCCCCTCTCCGCTGTGGCTTGTGGGAGGAAGATCTCTCCTTCTTCTCTTTGTGGTGCGAAGAAGATTTCTTCTCCTTTCCTTTGTTGGAGGAGCTCTTCTTCTTCTCCTTCCTCTTGGTGCGGGACTCTTCCGATGAAGTGCTCCCGTGGCTTGTAGTGGGCTTTTCGCCGGTCTCCATCTCCTTCTTGGCGTGATCTCCCGACATCACTTCGAGCGGTTAGGCTCTAATGAAGCACCGGGCTCTGATACCAATTGAAAGTCGCCTAGAGGGGGGGTGAATAGGGCGAAACTGAAATTCTCAAAATAATCACAACTACAAGCCGGGTTAGCGTTAGAAATATAAACGAGTCCGCGAGAGAGGGAGCAAAAACAAATCGCAAGCAAATGAAGAGTGTGACACGCGGATTTGTTTTACCGAGGTTCGGTTCTTGCAAACCTACTCCCCGTTGAGGAGGCCACAAAGGCCGGGTCTCTTTCAACCCTTCCCTCTCTCAATCGGTCCCTCGGACCGAGTGAGCTTCTCTTCTCAAATCACTTGGGAATCAAACTTCCCACAAGGACCACCACACAATTGGTGTCTCTTGCCTCAATTACAAGTGAGTGTTTGATCACAAGAAAGAATCAAGAAAGAAAAGAAGCGATCCAAGCGCAAGAGCTCAAATGAACACTACAAATCACTCTCTCTAGTCACTAGGGTTTTGAATGGGATTGGGAGAGGATTTGATCTCTTGTTGGTGTGCTTTGCAATGAATGCTAGCTCTTGTATAGTGGTTGGAAGCTGGAAAACTTGGATGCAATGAATGGTGGGGTGGTTGGGGTATTTATAGCCCCAACCACCAAACTTGACCGTTGGCTGGGTTGTCTGCTCGATGGCGCACCGGACAGTCCGGTGCACACCGGACAGTCCGGTGCCCCCTGCCACGTCATCACTGCCGTTGGATTCTGACCGTTGGAGCTTCTGACTTGTGGGCCCGCCTGGGTGTCCGGTGCACACCGGACAGGTACTGTTTGCTGTCCGGTGTGCCAGTATGGGCGCGCCTGACTTCTACGCGCGCAGAGCGCGCATTAAATGCGCGGCAGAGAGCCGTTGGCGCGGAGATAGCCGTTGCTCCGGAGTCGCACCGGACAGTCCGGTGTACACCGGACAGTCCGGTGAATTATAGCGGACTGGCCGTTGGAGTTTCCCGAAGCTGGCGAGTTCCTGAGGCCGCTCCTCCTTGGCGCACCGGACACTGTCCGGTGTACACCGGACAGTCCGGTGAATTATAGCGCGAGTGCCTCTGGAAATTCCCGAAGGTGGCGAGTTTGCGTTGGAGTCCTCTGGTGCACCGGACATGTCCGGTGGTGCACCGGACACTCTCCGGTGGCACACCGGACAGTCCGGTGCGCCAAACCAGAGGTGCCTTCGGTTGGCCCTTTGCTCATGTGTTGAATCCAAATTTGATCTTTTTATTGGCTGAGTGTGAACCTTTAACACCTGTATAATCTATACACTTGGGCAAACTGGTTAGTCCAATAAATTTGTGTTGGGCAATTCAACCACCAAAATTAATTAGGGACTAGGTGTAAGCCTAATTCCCTTTCACTTACAAACTTCTCGGCAGCACCTCGGTAGAGTAACGATACGCTCAAGACCTTGCTCTTGCTCTTAGCAGCACTTCTCCTCTCTCTAAAGGCTTATAGCTGTGCCTTCTACACAAACTATAGAGTTACACACAAGAGGGAGAGTGAGAATTGATTCGAGTGATGTCTACACTTGTTGGCTGCACTTGTACCTTGCTTGAGGCGCCTAGGGGTCCCTTTTATAGGCACAAGGGGCCTAGGAGCCGTTGGAAGCAATCCAGGAAGGCAAATCTTGCCTTCTGTCGGGTGGCGCACCGGACAGTCCGGTGCACCACCGGACACTGTCCGGTGCCTGATCTCCTTCCATAAATGGAGCAGTAGACCGTTGCAATCCTGGAGCCGTTGGCGCACCGGACACTGTTCGGTGCACACCGGACAGTCCGGTGCCCCTATCTGACCGTTGGCTCGTCCACGCGTCACGCGCAGATTGCGCGACCGACCGTTGGCCCAGCCGACCGTTGGCTCACCGGACAGTCCGGTGCACCACCGGACAGTCCGGTGAATTATAGTCGTACGTCGCCAGACTCTTCCCGAGAGCGACCTTTTCGACGGAGTTCAACCTGGCGCACCGGACACTATCCGGTGTGCCAGACTGAGCTGAATCTTGGCTGTACACAGCCAAGCCTTTCGCACCTCTTTCCTTTTCTTCTTCTTTCTGTTTCTAACACTTAGACAAGTATATTAGTCCACAAAACCAATGTACTAAGTCTAGAAACATACCTTCTCTTAATTATTACATCTATAGCATTTGACATGCTTGAGCTTTGATGTTGGACTCTTAACTCATCAAGTCTGCTTGACTTGATCTAGATTGACATTTCTTAGCTCCAACATCCTGCATAGGTCACATAGAACATCTCCAAACATAGGAACAACCCAAACTAAAGATCAAGGTGAACTTAGCTCTTTTGGGCTGCTTCCAGTCCTGGTTTTGACACTTGTTCTCCTTCTAGTGATCTTGATCTCCTTCTTAGAGCTTGATCTTGAGCCTTATGACTTACACCACATAACTGTAGTTGTTACCTCATTGGTTGTAAGTCACGTCCTTATGTAGTGATCCTTGATGTGCCGTAGCTGTTCTCAACTCGATCACCCTTGACTTTGCAAGCCTTCTTCTTCACCCTTGGCTTTGGGTTCCTCAGCCTCCTTGACCTTCTCCCGTGCACTTGGTACCTCGAAGCTCTTCTTGCCTCCGTCCTTGGCTTGATCAGTTGTCTCCGAGCTACGCACCCGAGTTTCACTTTTGCAATGTCCATGTTACTTGTGATGTCCATTATGTATCCATAATCCAGTTCTTGGGCCATCCCATTTGTTCACTTGTGTTGAACCCTGTTAGATTTACCTTAAGCACCTGTTCAACACTTAGTACACTTGTTAGTCCTTTAATTGAGTTATCATCCAAACACCAAAACTCACAAGAGAGCTTTCACCTGCCCAAGCGGAGACCCGATGCTGCCACGTGGCCTGCTGCGTGTGATGTAAGCCAACGGGCGGAGCCTGACGTAAGGCCTCTGGGTTATGCGGCCCCTGCATTTATTGCAGATAAGGCACACCGTCTGTCCATCCCGCTGACAAGCGATGTGCAGCCTCGACATTCAATGAGACATGTCCATTCCGCAGGCGGCATGCTTGTCCATTCCGCTGGCAGGCAGCATTCCCATACTACCGTGTGCATTGTGCTCATCATCACTCGTACGTTACCAAGGAAGCTACCGTTGCATATCAATACTACGCGGGCTGCGGACATCAGGGCGCCAGGAGATTGCACAGACGTCACTTGCATTAGTTACTTTAGATATTCCTTCCATTATGTTCCCAGGCCCACATGTCGGGCCTCAGCATCTTTGTATGTGCCTCCCTTGAGCTATAAAAGGGAAGACACACAACGTTACAAGGCAGGTTCACAAAACCCTTAGACTCACACACACAAGTTCTCAAGTGCTCAATACAACACACAGTGGAGTAGGGTTTTATGCTCCGGCGGCCTGAACCACTCTAAATCCTCATGTTCACTCGTGTTCTTCGACCACCTATCAGACAGACAAAATGCTTAGGCCCCTCCTCATCTTAGGATTTGGGGTGGGTGCGTTCCGCCACCCGGCCAGAGAATTTCCTCTCCGACATTTGGCGCGCCAGGTAGGGAGCTTGGCATTTAGTTTTTGCCTGTTTTCCTGTTCGACACCATGGTCCAGATTGTCGAGCACCACGACTTCGTTCCTGAGGACTTCCTGATGGAGGAAGAAGCTGCCTCTTCCACGCCACGGGCCTCTAGCCGCCCTGCGCCTGGTGCTGCTGCTATGCGCTCTGCGCGGCAGCACACTCCCGCGCAGACATCCAGAGCATCAAGGGCTGCTCCTGGGGCCTTGTCAACAGCCAGGGAGTTGCTACGCCACCCTCCTAGCTCCATGGCCTCATCGGGGGCCATAAAGCAGTGGCGTGACGATGTCGACTGTCTACTCGGCATGGCGCATTCTGGCTCAGCCAGGCCTAGGCCTCGGTCATCCCGGCATCAACATGATGCGTCGGCATTGGTGCGCTCGCCTTTGGTGAGGGCTACGCCGACTGAGGACCTGCGGGCGGAGCTCAACCGCAAGCGTGCGGGAGAGGACGCTCTAGCCTCTCTGGAGAGGCCTGATGACCTACGAGCAGAACTCAACCGCTGGTGTGCGGGCGAGGATGCCCGTGTCTCTCTGGAGAGGGCGCGTGAGCGTCGACAGAACATCGAGGGTCGCAACCTCGACCTAGACTTCACTGTGGTCGCACCGCAAACTCCAAGGGGTGCCCGAATTCAGGCGGGTGTCCCATTGGCCGGCGTGGGCTGCGCCGCACTGGCGGATCATCTCCGCACGGCGACTTGGCCATCCAAGTTCCGGCCACACCTACCAAAAAAGTACGACGGTACGTCAAACCCATCGGAATTCTTGCAGGTATACGTCACCGCCATTACGGCAGCAGATGGAGACACCGCTGTAATGGCAACATACTTCCATGTAGCCTTGTCTGGGCCAGCCCGGACCTGGCTCATGAACCTCGCCCCGGGATCGATCTACTCCTGGGAAGAGCTTTATGCGCGGTTCACAGCAAACTTCGCCAGTGCTTATCAGCAGCATGGCATGGAGGCTCACCTCCATGCAGTGAGGCAGGAACCCGGCGAAACTCTCTGGGCTTTCATCTCCCGCTTCACCAAGGTACAGGGCACCATACCTCGTATCTCTGATGCTTCCATCATCACCGCTTTCCGCCAGGGGGTGCGTGATGAAAAGATGCTGGAGAAGTTGGCCACGCATGATGTGGAAACTGTCACCACGCTCTTCGCTCTGGCCGACAAGTGTGTCAGAGCTGCCGAGGGCCGTGCATGGCACTCGGCACCACAGATCGGGGTCGCCCAGATGGGTGGCCCGGGTGCCGTCACCCAGGACGACAAGAAGAAGAAGAACCGCGGCCACGAGAGCCGTAGGCTGCTGCTCTAGTCATCGCGACTGCGACCGGGGGCCGGAACAAGCGCAACAAGCGCCCACGACCATAGGGGGGCAACGGTGGCTCATGCACTGTGCACCCCAACAATCGCCACAGCGCCGCGGAGTGCCTCGAGATCATCAAGCTCGCGAAGCGCATTAGCGAACGGCGCAAGCAGACCTCCAAGGATGGCTCCCCACCTCGTTGCCGGCCTGGCAAGGAGAGGGTCGATGACGGTGACGTGACCGATGGAGAACGGGACCTCAGGTATCAGTCACCCGAGGGGGTCCTGAAGGACGTCTTCACCAGGGACTCCGACTCCGGTGGCGAGAGCGACCACCGCAAGAAGTTGTACGTTATGTACGGCAGGAGCTGGGAGCTTGCCTCCCGCAGGAACGTCAAGTCCCTGCGCCAAGAGGTCCTGTCAGCGACCCCAGGGGCCCTGAAGGCTGCTCCACATCAGCGGTGGAGGAGCACCACTATCTCCTTCAGGGCATCCGACTGCCCCGCCAACATGGCAGGGGTCGGAATACTATCGCTCATCACCGCCCCTATCATCGCCAACATGCGGCTGCACCATGTGCTGATTGATGGCGGGGTAGGCCTCAACGTCATCAGCCATGCTGCATTCAAGCAGCTGCAGATCCTGGGATCCCGACTGGGACCCTCACGTCCATTCTCCAGAGTGGGACCACAGCCGGTGTATCCTCTAGGGAGCATCGCACTTCAGGTAACATTCGGGACTGAGGAAAACTTCAGCACTGAGAACGTCCAGTTCGACGTCGTGGAGGTTAACCTCCCCTTCAATGCCATCATTGGCAGGCCAGCTCTGTACCGGTTTATGGCCATTGCCCATTATGGGTATTTGGTCCTCAAGATGCCATCCCCTGCTGGGAGCCTCACCGTGCGTGGCGACCGCGCCGCTGCGGTAACGGCGGTCGAGAAGTTGCACGCCCTGGCGGTGGAAGCTGCTCGCCCGGACGACGGAGGGAAGGACCCCTCGTCCTCCGGTACCAAGGCGCCTGCCAAGGTGCCAAAGGTGCAGCCGTCTGGAGCAGATGGCGGACCCGTCAAGATCATCCAGGTCGGCGCGGACTCTTCCCAGACCACCCGCATCATGGGCAATCTGGGGGAGAAATAGGAACTCGCGCTCATCGCCTTCCTCCGAGCAAATGTCGATGTTTTCGCTTGGGAACCGTCACAGATGCCTGGGATCCCCAGAGAGGTGATTGAGCACCATCTGAAGATCCACCCCGACGCTAAGCCGGTGAGTCAGAAGCCTCGAAGACAGTCTGTTGAGCGGCAGGACTTCATTTGCCAGGAGGTCCAGAAGCTGCTTGACGCTGGCTTTATCAAAGAGGTCCATCACCCCGTGTGGCTGGCCAACCCAGTCATCGTTCCAAATGCGAACGGGAAGCTTCGGATGTGCATCGACTACACCAGCCTAAATAAGGCTTGTCCCAAGGACCTTTATCCACTTCCACGCATAGATCAAATCGTGGACTCTACCTCCGGGTGTGACCTCTTGTCCTTTCTAGATGCCTACTCTGGTTTCCATCAAATCTAGATGTCTAGGGAAGGTAGGAAGCATATCGCTTTTGTAACAGTGGATGGGCTCTACTGCTATGTTGTAATGCCCTACGGTCTGAAGAACGCCTTGCCAACATTTGTATGGGCGATGAGTAAGACTTTCGGGGACCTGCTTAGGGACAGGGTAGAGATATATGTCGATGACATCGTGGTCAAGACTAGGAGGGGGTCGACTCTGATGGAAGACCTGACCCTCGTCTTTGACAAGCTGTGGGCGACGCGCACGAAGCTAAACCCGAACAAGTGCGTCTTTGGTGTCTCCACTGGGAAGTTGCTGGGATTCCTGGTTTCACACCGGGGCATTGAAGCAAACCCGGAGAAAATTAGGGCGATTGAGGCGATGAGGCCTCCAGCCCGAATCAAGGACGTCCAGAAGCTTACGGGGTCATTAGCCGCCCTTAGCCGCTTCATCTCACGGCTGGCTGAGAGGGCGCTACGCTTCTTCAAGCTCCTGCGAAAGTCCGGTCCATTCTCTTGGACTGAAGAGGCGGAACAAGCCTTTCAAGAGTTGAAGCAACACCTGGTGTCCCTACCAGTACTGGTATAGCTCTAGAACCTGGGGAGCCGTTGTATTTATACATCGCGGCGGCCGCAAAAGCGGTGAGCATGGTGCTGGTCATCGAAAGGACAACACAAGAAGGCTAGGAACCTGAGAACTCGGGACCGGCTATAGGGGTCTGGACCATTCAGAGGCCGGTCTACTACGTCAGCGAGGTCCTCCATGAGGCAAAGACCAGGTACCTTGAGACGCACAAGCTCCTCTATGTTGTACTTGTTGCGTCCAGGAAGCTGCACCACTATTTCCAGGCACACAGGGTTGTGGTGGTGACCTCCTTTCCGTTAAGGGCCATCCTCCACAACTCTAACGCCACAGGAAACATTGCCAAGCGGGCCGTGGAGCTCGCTGAGTTTCAGCTGGACTTCTAGCCTCGCCATGCTGTCAAGAGCCAGGTCCCGGCTGACTTCATCGTGGAGTGGACGCCTCCCCCGAGCGCCCCTGGGGGTCCGGATCCCGATCCGGACCCCACACCTGCGTAGCCTAGGGGTTCGGTCTTCACCGAGCCCCATTGGACGCTCTTCTTTGACGGATTCGCCCGTCAGCAAGTTGGCGGGGCTGGGGTGGTCCTCATCGACCCAAGCGGAGATCAAGTGAAGTACATGGTGCACCTTGAGTTCAAGGCCACCAACAATATGGTAGAGTACGAAGCATTGATCTTCGGCTTGACGGCCGCCCTATCCCTGGGGATCCGCCAGCTCCTTGTGAAGGGGGACTCCCAGCTAATCATCAAGCAAGTTTGTGGGGAATGTAGCTGCAATGAGCCCAGGCTCGCAGCTTACCTCCTCGATGTAAGGAAGCTGGAGAAGGACTTCACGGCCCTGGAACTGCAACATGTTCCTTGGGCTAACAACTCGGCGGCAGATGAACTCTCCACGAGGGCATCAACTTGGGCACCCGTGCTTGAGGGCGTCTTCGAAAGATGGCTGCTGAGACCCACCGCCCAGCCTGCCGAACTAGGCGAAGGGGGCGAGACTAGCACCTCGAAGCTAGCGGTCCCGGTGGCGTTACATCTACAGAACCCACCGAAGACTATGTGTGCTATAGGGGGTCCTACCTATCCCTTAGCGCCACAGCCAGTATCTCAGAGTGGTCCTGATGCATGGATCTCCGAGATCTGAGACTACCTAAAGGAAAACATCCTTCCTGAAGATCATGTGTCCGTAGAGCGCATAGTGCGGTTGGCTAAACGACACATGGTGGTGGAAGGGGATATCTACCGCCGTGGCGCCAACGGCATTCTCATGCGGTGCATCACCCAGGAGGAGGGCTGTGAGTTTCTCATGAAGATCCATGGAGGAGAGTGCGGAAGTCATTCCTCATCCCGCACGCTGGTCGGTAAGGCCTTCCGGTATGGCTTTTACTGGCCAACCGCCCTCCAGGATGCAGCTGAGATGGTAAAGTCCTGCAAGGCGTGCCAGTTCCACGCAAAGTAGATACACACACCAGCTCAAGCTCTGCAAATGATTCCACCCTCCTGGTCATTCGCCGTATGGGGGGTGGATATCCTGGGACCATTCCCCAGGGACGTCGGCGGGTACCGGTACCTCTTCGTCGCCATCGACAAGTTCACCAAGTGGCCAGAGGCCACCCCTGTGGTCAACATCACACAGGGTGCTGCTGTTGCTTTCCTCAAGTCGATTGTCTGTAGATTTGGGGTCCCAAGCCATGTCATTACAGACAACGGGACCTAGTTTACAAGTTGGCTCTTCTAGGAGTATTGCGAGGGTATCGGCACCCAGCTCTGCTTTGCGTCTGTGGCTCATCCCAGGAGCAACGGCCAGGTGGAGAGGGCAAACACAGAAATCCTCAAGGGACTCAAGACACGCACCTACGACTGCTTGAAAAAGCACGGTGCAAATTGGGTCAGTGAGCTTCCGTCCATGCTTTGGGGGAACCGGACCACACCCAGTCGGGCTACCGGGAAGACCCTGTTCTTCGTGGTTTATGGGGCTGAAGCCTGCCTTCCCCTGGAAATCATTATGGGCTCCCCACGGGTCCAGGCTTTCGATGAGTCTATGCAGGAATAGCTACGGTGTGAGGACATGGACTTCATCGACGAGCGCAGATGGCGAGCAGCAATCCGAAATGCACGGTACAACCAGGCGCTCAGGCGCTATCACCAACGGTTCATGCATAGTAGGGAGCTCAGGGTCGGGGACCTGGTCCTAAGGCGAGTACTGAACCGAGAAGGGCTCCACAAGCTCTCCCCCAGCTGAGAGGGACCCTTCAAGGTGGCGGAAATATGCTGACCCGGGTGTGTCCGCCTTACTACAACTGAAGGAGAGCCTCTTCCCAATCCCTGGAACATAGAGCATCTCCGTAAGTTTTTCCCATAAAAACAAGCCTAGGGATTCAGTTTTCTTCCTTTGTAACTAGGTTGCGCATATATGTACGCCAGTCCGGTGAGGTCTGCCCTCATAAACCTGGTCTGTTGGCCTACACTCATGAATATCAACTTATAAAGAAAAGATTCACCCCCATATTTGTTTTTGTGATGGCCTTATTTTGCTTCAATTTACGAGCATCATTTTTTATCTAACCCACCCATACAGTTCCCACCCTTGCTGGTATAATGACATCCGAATTGAGTAGCCAGGCTCGCAGTTTGGAACCCCTCGGCAAGGGGGGTCCAACAGCCTAGGGGCCAGTTCTGGAGAATGGGTACTTGTCTCCTAGGGTGGTCTGGAGCCGTGTAGCCGCTTAGCTTGGTTCCGTACCCTAAGCCTGCACGCTCCACCACTCTGTGACGGGTACCCTAGTATTTGGAACTATAGTCCTATGGGTCCAGCAAACTAGGGTCCGGTTCTAAAGAATGGACACTTGCCTCCTGGGGTGGTCCGGAGCTGTGTAGCCACTTAGCCTGGTCCTGTACCCTAAGCCTACACGCTCCACCACTCTGCGATGGGTGTCCTAGTATTTGGAGTTGCGAGCCAAGGGGGTCCGGACACACGGATTAGCTTCCCAGTCTATGTCCTGCAGGTCCTGTTGCGTGAATCAAAGGATAAAAGATACCAGTTAGTGGGTCCTATGGGTGCACTACTAAAACTTCCTAGCCAAGGCTGTGTGCAGGTCCAGATCCCAGTCGAGACTACCTCCTGGGGGCTAGGTCACCAATTCTTTCTTAAGTATACTGGCATCCAGCCTCGACACGTCGAGCCTACATCCCAGGGGGGCCAAGTACCAGGGAGAAGTTGGTAATGACGCACACAGCAAAGACAAATAGCATACAGATAAGTTATGTCACTATTAGATTAATACTTCCCAAAAGTATCTTATAAAACCAAAAAATATTACAAGCCGCACCCCAGCAGAACCCTTGTTCTCTCTCTGCAGAATGGACTACTCATCATCGGCAGGATCCCGCTGGAAGCGCTCGGCCACCACCTCCATGGCATCTTGTACGCCCTCCTGGGCGGCATCTTCGGTGGCAGCCACCGGACCAGTGATCACCGGCTCCAAGGAGATGGCCGGGTCGTGGCTCCGGAAGCACATCAGGATGTACTCGATCACCGCCCGGCAGAGCCTGCCGCCTTCGGCCTCCAGGCGGGCACCAAGAATCTGGTCCATGCGTCAGAGGCGGTCCGCGGTGGAGTCCAACACCGGGAGCACGTCGGAAGCTCTGACACCGGGATGGGACTCACCCCTAGCGGCACCAGCTTCGTGGTCGCCTCGCTGGCCCATGTAGCGATGCGCTGGACCCCGGCGCGATGCTCCGCCTGGAGATCTTCAAGTGCTTTCTTCTCGCCTCCACCGCCTGGGGGGCCGGTGCAGCCTGCGCCGCCTGGAACTGCTGGATCCGATCCTCCAGCAGTCCAGCTCCTTCTCTTTCTGCTCCGACTCAAGCTCATGCTCGGCCAGTATCTCGCCTCACCGAGTCAGCATCTTGTAAGGCCCAAAATGTGTATAAAAAATATACATATGAAGAAATGAAATTGTAAATTTAGAAATCCCAAATTATACTTGATCTTTGAATTTTGAGGACTGAATTTTGAAACCAAGAATTATTAAAGAAAAGAAGTAATAGAAATATTTTCAATTCAACTAAACGACTATTTCTTTCATTAATTGATGCACTGTATGCATTTCATACTTATGAATATGCGTTGAAATATTTTAAAGAGTCATAATTTAAAATTGGAACCTCAAAGTATATATATATATAATAAAGTATATTATATCTATTCGGGGATCTTAATGTGTACCTTTGACTCAGGTTAAACTCATAAAAAGATTCAAATTCAAATTTGGATTTCAAAATAAAAAGAAGACAAAATAAAAACCTAAAAGAAAAGGAGAAAAACTAGCTGGGCTCCCTGCACCCATTTTGGCCCACCTTCACTATTATACCGGGCGGCCCAAACCTTCAATCCGCAGCCCACATACCGCCCTGTCAGCCTCACATCGCGCGCGCTACGGAAACAGCCTCTTACGCGTGGGCCGCCTGGGTCAGTGACCGCTGCGCCTCTGCCACTTGGGCCCTGCGAACAGACTCTCCTCCCAGCTCCCGATCGTGGCGGACTCCAACTAATCCGTCGATCTCTGCGCGTGGCAAGATCCGATCCCGGCCATGTTTCTCGCCTGGGAGCTTGCCAGGGCCGTTGAGTTCGGCCGGAGTCTTCATCGCGGTGTCCGCGACTACCGGGCGCCCATGAATAAGTAGTGTGCGCCGTGTTCTCTCCTCCCCACTTGCTGCATGATACCCGCACCGCACCTAAAACCTCGGCACCATGCGCAGGAGAGAAAGAATCGCCGTCGCAAAGACCCCGGACATCGCCGTCGTCGCTCGAGCCTCGCCACGCGATCCGGTCGTGACAGTCGAGTCATGCGGGCCCATGCGTAGTTCACCTGAACTGGAAGTAGGCCCGGGGAGGAGCGAGAATCCTTCACCGGCGTGGGTCTTCAACGCCGTGCCGCGGTGGAGCGAGGACGATCTTCCTGGCGCCATCCTGATCTCTGGTAAGTACCCTGGTCTGTCTGGTACATCCGTAGGATCGTGTGACACCGGCCGGGTAGCAGTTGGTTCAACGGTTTGCCGGTGATTGCTCATCGGACCTCGTCCGCGCCGCGGGGCCACCGTGGGGGGTAGATTGACGCCGGCCCATTGCGATTTAGCGCATGAGGTGGTCGCCCAGCTGGGGTGCAATCATAGCTTTGTCTAGAGCATGTCCAATCAGAGTTTGGGAGTTCGGTGTGTGTAACGGGTGGCGTGTTCCCCGGTGGGCTGTGCCGTGCGGAAGAGGTGCCGCCGCCACCTGGGAACGGCGAAGGGAGAAGACGGCCTCTCTGCCGTCCATCCGAGTTTGGACGGTAGAGATTAGATCTGGGGGAAGATGACGAGTTGATCGTTGGATCTAGATAAACGGTAGGGATTTGATGGGTTGGGGAAATGCCGTGATCCATTGGATCTGTAGAGAGCGGCCAGGATTAGATTCACATGAGGCAACGTTAAGTCTCATTTCATAAAATCTGAGCCCTCGGTTTAGATTGAACGGCCAGCGATGAAACCCTCTCTGATATCTAATCTAAACCGCAAGATGTAGATCCAACGGCCCACTATCGTCGATACCCTTCAGCCGAGTCCTTATTCAAAAGAGACCCTGTCATTTTAGATAATAAACCCGCGGTCCATCCTTGGGGTCTTCTGAGTCATTATATATTTAGCGTATAAGCCCCTGTGCTTCCAGCTATTCATGCGCCCAGTCCAGGAAATAAAGAAAATAGGAAAAAGAGATTTAGAAATTGATTTTGAGTATAAAAATAATTATGAAACTTATATAATTCATAGAAAATGCATATGAACTCCAAATTGGTCCATTCCAATTTCTATGGTTTTGTAATAATGTTGTTTATAACCTATTTTCTCTGTTTTAACATTAAAATGGTATTAAAATTTATCTCTTAATTAATCTCGTATCAAATACACAAAACCTTAGGAAATTCGTATCTCCTCCGTGTTAAATCTGATTTGACTCGTTCCAGTTGCGATAGCTTCGTATAAATATCTACTACACAATAGCAACATTTATTATATGATATCCCATACTTTTATAATCGGGTTAATCTATGTCTATTGGATTAACTTATTTAATATTAATATATAGTATTCTAATTTAATGGTTATAATTCAACTAGATAATCTTTAATCAAATGATGACTTAGATTAAATTTGAGATAATTATTTATAGAATAATTTCTCATATGATCTATACTAACCAATTTATAATATAGTTTAATATTTTAATCACATAGATCTTTTATAAAATCATAACTCCTTAACCGTAACTCCGATTTTATTGGTTCATGTCCCCACGATCTCGTAGCAACACGTAGATTATTATTATACAGTATGTTCTTATGTTTGGTGTGACATTAATTTTGTCTATACCATGTCTGTTTGTATTGCTACGATTAGCAGTGAGATCACGAGGATCTGAAGAATCACCCTGGTAACTGGAATCTCAAGTGCTAGGCAAGTTGTGCCCTTGATCCACTTTTGTTACCCAATAATGTTCTTTATTATCACTATTCAATGCATAGGTTTAATTTTGATGGGACCCAATAGGTCACCCTAGTCTGTTTATCCTATTTACCTTGTTTACCCCTGAATCATTGGGTAGTTATGCTATTGCTTTACATGGTTTTTGGGATAATATTTCATTACATCCATGTTCCAATTATTCTGTTATGTTATTTATGTTCATGATAAGATCATTATGTTAATTGGAACATGGAGCGACCACCCGGGAAAACAGTGCTACCACAAGGGTTTAATGGGACGCCCTTGGCTGATTAACTAGGAAAGCTAGTGGATGACTACCTTACCTGAAAGGGGTAAGGGCAGTAGGGGAGTGGTCAGTGTAGGGAGGTCCTTGGGTTGATTTTGCTGCGATGGTGGTCAGGCGAGGGATTCCTGCACTGGAGCTTCCTATAAACTGTAGCGGGTTTTCTGAAGCTAGTGGAACTTTGTAAAGGCCTCGTAGTGTTACCCTGCCTCGCCTCCTCGGTAGAGGTGTATGTGATTCATGACCCCTTGGCAGATGGGTAACACGGCTTGTGGGTAAAGATGCGCAACCTCTGCAGAGTGTAAAACTGGTATACTAGCCGTGCTCACGGTCATGAGCGGCTCGGACCCTCACATGATTAATTTATGGAACCTAAATTCAATTTGTCATATGCATTTGCATGGGATTATTTATTAATTTTGTTCTATTATTATTTATTATGGTTTGGTATTTACTTACACTTAGTAACTGCTAATAAAACTTTGACCAACTTTAAAAACAATACTCAGCTTTAACCATTCTCTTTAGTAAGCCTTACACATCACATGAACTCCCACCTTTTGTGAGTTCATGTCACATTATTCCCCACAACTTGTTGAGCGATGAACATGTGTGAGCTCACCCTTGCTATCTCACACCCCCCACAAGAGAAGAATAGGTGGTTCAAGAGGAGCCACATCGAGGAGTTCGATTCGATCTAGGTGGCGTCTCGCAGTTGACTTTCTGGCGCCAAGGATATATTTTAGATCCTGTGATATTTATCTTTTATTTTGTAAGTCTTCCGTTATGTACTAAGTACTCTAATTATATTGTGACATTTATCTCTATACACTTTGTTATTATATATGTTGTCTCCTTTGGCGCATGTATGAGATGCACCCGGCTTTGTCCCTTAAAGCCCGGGGTGTTACAGAAGTGGTATCAGAGGAAATGTTGATTGTAGGACAAAACCTAGATAGAACTGGACAACCATTACCTACTTACCTTACTCTGATTCTTTTCTAAACTTATCTTAATCTTTTCTCATCTATTTCCTCTTTACTCTGACTATTCTTACCTTTTTCCTTCTGAAGACAAATGTGGATTTCACACTTTGAAATCCTATGCCTAAAGTGATTTTAGGACTAGGAGACCTACTCTTTATAGGTACCTATACGCTTGAGTGTTTGTTCTTATGATATATGTCTGATTTGGATCTTTGATTGAGTGCGATTAGTTATGGAGTGATGTCCACAATTACATTTGCATGTATGTATAGGTATAAATATAAATAAATAGAAATTCATGAGATAACTAAACAACTTAGATTGTCCTCCATTAAAATGTATCTATTTCGTAGAGATCCCTCTTATCTTAAAGACTCTCTTATCTTAAATGATCCATCTTATCCTAAAAGACTCTCTCTTATCTTAATAGATCCATCTTATCTCGAAAGGATTCTCATCTTATCCTAATAGATCTAACTGATCTCAAAAGATTCTACCATGATCTTAGAGATTCATCTTGTTCTAATAAACATACTTATCTCCACCACTTTGTTTATCTCATAATGGTGTGACCGACATAATCTATTCTAAAATAAACAAAGTAGATCTTATCTAGATTGATCTGGTCATGCCTAGACCCCATTCAACCTAAACTGATCCAAAATTAATTAGGTCTTATTTAGTCAAATCTAGTTATGCTAAACTAATCTAGTTTCCATCTAATCTGAACTAACCCAATGTGACCCACTCAAATAGGTTAGTTAATACTTATAACATGGATTAGACCCTATCCACCTGTTCTAATGTGATTTACTCGGCACTGAATTAAGAATAACTGACCAACTCGGCCTTATGCAACTACCTTAACCATCTGATGGTTGCATAACTCCTCTATTTTAATTTAAACGGAAAATTCTGATCTACCTCAAGTATTAACTAAACCACATTCCTATAAATGGTTTTAAAACCTAGAATTGGTGTCTTAGACCAACTCATCTGTGGAACCACCACAACCTAGCCTATGTGATAGGTTGCCCAACCCATTTTATTCCAAAAGCAAAGTAAAACTTTGTTACTCCACTTACCCCATGTACCTGCAATTGTTATCCCAACTCAGATAAAGGCACCCAACACCACAACCGATGGTTCTTAAATCAGATCCAAGAAGAAGGTTAACCTCGACAATGAAAGATACAAGTAGAAACAGATCTTCGGATGAATCAAGATCCACCATCCAGAATAAAACTCTCCCTTACTTAACTTTCTTTTGGCCCCAAAACTTCTCTGCACTAAAACATGAGGTATCCTTGTTTTCTATGCCACACCTATTAATGGCATGAAAATTTTGGTATAAAAATTATACTAATTGGAAGTCCCACTTAAAAAAATATATACTAGAATTTCATAAAGATAAACTCAACTTGTTATGCTTAACTAAGTGGTATTCTTAAATAGGATTTAATGTGATCTAATCCAATGTGGTCTGCTTAAAACAGATTAGTGGAATTTGGACCCTTCTAGCCATGTGTTAACTTAACTCAGCACATTGGATCAACTCAACCCTGAGCTAACCCAACCAATAGTGTCATGACCAATTGATTAATTATCTGTCCCCACCTAACTTAAAACAAAATTTTGACCTACATCATGTAGTCTATCTCACCCATATCTATCTCATCTTGGCAAATTCTATCGTACCTTTGAACATTCACCTTATACGACTAGTTATCCCAATCTTGATATAAAACAAAGATTAAGCCCTACTAAAGAACCTTCAGATCATAACCAGCAACTAGCTTATTCATTCTGCTTATCGAATAAATTCCCTTGCAAAACTATTTTGCCATATGCTTCTAACTCTCATGGTCAATACTAGGAAGGGAAGATTACCAGACAACAGCAAACAGAAATGAATCCTGCAAATCCTCCACCTGTTGGAATCAATCAAGTGGTTGCCGCCCAAAGGCTGGTAATACAACAATTAACAGACATGGTGGCCGAAATGCAAAATCAGATAAGACAAGAATGCGAGGAAATACGTCAGGTTCGGCTGGAGATACGTTAAGAAATAAGGTAAGCACGGTTGGAAAGACAACAACAACGCCCACAACCTCCACCACCACCACCAGCTCCACCAAGCTACATAAACATATATATAAATTACTACTATTTGTAAGATCTAGGTGTTACTTTAGATAGTGGTTGGTATGATACTATTTCAGGAGGAATAATAAAGTCTAATTGACCCATGTGTTGCTAATAAATTATGCATCATGCCGAGATTTTTATTTGTGCATATGTTCTGAGGTAACATGGTTATACACCCTTTTCTTTACAAATCTCGGGGACGAGATTTCTGTTAAGGGGGGTAGGATTTGTAAGGCCCAAAATGTGTATAAAAAATATACATATGAAGAAATGAAATGGTAAATTCAGAAATCCCAAATTATACTTGATCTTTGAATTTTGAGGACTGAATTTCGAAACCAAGAATTATTAAAGAAAAGAAGTAATAGAAATATTTTCAATTCAACTAAACGACTATTTCTTTCATTAAATGATGCACTGTATGCATTTTATACTTATGAATATGCGTTGAAATATTTTAAAGAGTCATAATTTAAAATTGGAACCTCAAAGTATATATATACATATAATAAAGTATATTATATCTATTTGGGGATCTTAATGTGTACCTTTGACTCAGGTTAAACTCATAAAAAGATTCAAATTCAAATTTGGATTTCAAAATAAAAAGAAGACAAAATAAAAACCTAAAAGAAAAGGAGAAAAAACTAGCTGGGCTCCCTGCACCCATTTCGGCCCACCTTCACTATTATACCGCGCGGCCCAAACCTTCAATCCGCAGCCCACGTACCGCCCCGTCAGCCTCACATCGCTCGCGCTGCGGAAACAGCCTCTTACGTGTGGGCCGCCTGGGTCAGTGACCGCTGCGCCTCTGCCACTTGGGCCCTGCGAACAGACTCTCCTCCCAGCTCCCGATCGTGGCGGACTCCAACTAATCCGTCGATCTCTGCGCGCGGCAAGATCCGATCTCGGCCGTGTTTCTTGCCTGGGAGCTCGCCAGGGCCATTGAGTTCGGCCAGAGTCTTCGCCGCGGTGTCCACGACTACCGGGCGCCCATGAATAAGTAGTGTGCGCCGTGTTCTCTCCTCCCCACTTGCTGCACGATACCCGCACCGCACCTAAAACCTCGGCACCGTGTGCAGGAGGGAAGGAATCACTGCCGCAAAGACCCCGGACATCACCGTCGTCGCTCGAGCCTCGCCACGCGATCCGGTCGTGACAGTCGAGTCATGCGGGCCCGTGCGTAGTTCACCCGAACTGGAAGTAGGCCCGGGGAGGAGCGAGAATCCTTCACCCGCGTGGGTCTTCGATGCCGTGCCGCGGTGGAGTGAGGACGATCTTCCTGGCACCATCTTGATCTCTGGTAAGTACCCTGGTCTGTCTAGTACATCTGTAGGATCGTGTGACACCGGCCGGGTAGCAGTTGGTTCAACGGTTTGCCGGTGATTGCTCACCGGACCTCGTCCGCGCCGCGGGGCCACCATGGGGGGTAGATTGACGCCGGCCCATTGTGATTTAGCGCGTGAGGTGGTCACCCAGCTGGGGTGCAATCGTAGCTTCGTCTAGAGCATGTCCAATCGAAGTTTGGGAGCTCGGTGTGTGGAACGGGTGGCGTGTTCCGCGGTGGGTTGTGCCGTGCGGAAGAGGTGCCGCTGCCACCTGGGAACGATGAAGGGAGAAGACAGCCTCTCTGTCGTCCATCCAAGTTTGGACGGTAGAGATTAGATCTGGGGGAAGATGATGAGTTGACCGTTGGATCTAGATAAATGGTATGGATTTGATGGGTTGGGGAAATGTCGTGATCCATTGGATCTGTAGAGAGCGGCCAGGATTAGATTCACATGAGGCAACGTTAAGTCTCATTTCATAAAATCTGAGCCCTCAGTTTAGATCGAACGGCCAGCGGTGAAACCCTCTCCGATATCTAATCTAAACCGTAAGATGTGGATCCAACGGCCCACTATCGTCGATACCCTTCAGCCGAGTCCTTATTCAAAAGAGACCCTGTCATTTTAGATAATAAACCCGCGGTCCATCCTCGGGGTCTTCTGAGTCATTATATATTTAGCGTATAAGCCCCTGTGCTTCCAGCTATTCATGCACCCAGTCCAGGAATTAAAGAAAATACTAAAAAGAGATTTAGAAATTGATTTTGAGTATAAAAATAACTGTGAAACTTCTATAATTCATAGAAAATGCATATGAACTCCAAATTGGTCCATTCCAATTTCTATAATTTTGTAATAATGTTGTTTATCACCTATTGTCTCTGTTTTAACATGAAAATGATATTAAAATTTATCTCTTAATTAATCTCGTATCAAATACACAAAACCTTAGGAAATTCGTATCTCCTCCGTGTTAAATCCGATTTGACTCGTTCCAGTTGCGATAGCTTCGTATAAATATCTACTACACAATAGCAACATTTATTATATGATATCCCATACTTTTATAATCGGGTTAATCTATGTCTATTGGATTAACTTATTTAATATTAATATATAGTATTCTAATTTTATGGTTATAATTCAACTAGATAATCTTTAATCAAATAACGACTTAGATTAAATTTGAGATAATTATTTATAGAATAATTTCTCATATGATCTATACTAACCAATTTATAATATAGTTTAATAATTTAATCACATAGATCTTCTATAAAATCATAACTCCTTAACCGTAACTCCGATTTAAGTGGTTCATGTCCCCACGATCTCGTAGCAACATGTAGATTATTATTATACATTATGTTCTTATGTTTGGTGTGATGTTAATTTTGTCTATACCATGTCTGTTTGTATTGCTACGATTAGCAGTGAGATCATGAGGATCTGAAGAATCACCCTGGTAACTGGAATCTCAAGTGTCAGACAAGTTGTGCCCTTGATCCACTTTTGTTACCCAATAATGTTCTTTATTATCACTATTCAATGCATAGGTTTAATTTTAATGGGACCCAATAGGTCACCCTAGTCTGTTTATCCTGTTTACCTTGTTTACCCCTGAATCATTGGGTAGTTATGCTATTGCTTTACATGGTTTTCGGGATAATATTTCATTACATCCATGTTCTAGTTATTCTGTTATGTTATTTATGTTCATGGTAAGATCATTATGTTAATTGGAACAAGGAGCGACCACCCGGGAAAACAGTGCTACCACAAGGGTTTAATGGGACGCCCTTGGCTGATTAACTAGGAAAGCTAGTGGATGACTACCTTACCCGAAAGGGGCAAGGGAAGTAGGGGAGTGGTCAGTGTAGGGAGGTCCTTGGGTTTATTTTGCTGCGATGGTGGTCAGACGAGGGATTCCTGCACTGGAGTTTCCTATAAACTGTAGCGGGTTTTCTGAAGCTAGTGGAACTTTGTAAACTCGTAGTGTTACCCTGCCTCGCTTCCTCGGTAGAGGTGTATGGGATTCATGACCCTTTGGCAGATGGGAAACACGGCTTGTGGGTAAAGATGCGCAACCTCTGCAGAGTGTAAAACTGGTATACTAGCCGTGCTCACGGTCATGAGCGGCTCGGACCCTCACATGATTAATTTATGGAACCTAAATTCAATTTGTCATATGCATTTGCATGGGATTATTTATTAATTTTGTTCTATTATTATTTATTATGGTTTGGTATTTACTTACACTTAGTAACTGCTAATAAAACTTTGACCAACTTTAAAAGCAATGCTCAGCTTTAACCATTCTCTTTAGTAAGCCTTACACATCACATGAACTCCCACCTTTTGTGAGTTCATGTCACATTATTCCCCACAACTTGTTGAGTGATGAACATGTGTGAGCTCACTCTTGCTGTCTCACACCCCCCCACACAGGAGAAGAACAGGTGGTTCAAGAGGAGCCACATCGAGGAGTTCGATTCGATCTAGGTGGCGTCTCGCAGTTGACTTTCTGGCGCCAAGGATATATTTTAGATCCTATGATATTTATCTTTTATTTTGTAAGTCTTCCGCTATGTACTAAGTACTCTAATTATATTGTGACATTTATCTCTATACACTCTATTATTATATATGTTGTCTCCTTTGGCGCATGTATGAGATGCACCTGGCTTTGTCCCTTAAAGCCCGGGGTGTTACACATCTCTTCCCAAAAAGCGAGATCCTTCTCCCGCCTGGCGAGGTCCGTCTCCCGCCTCTCCAAGGATTGCTCTTTCGCTTTAAGTTTCTCCTCGGCAAGGGCGGCGACGCTCGCCTTGTCGTCGAGCTCTTGCTGCAACTTCTGCAGCCTCTCCATAGCCGTGGTCTGCTGGGTCCGCTGCTCTTCTAGGATTTTGTTCATGGCTTTCAGCTTGGCACTCAGCTCTGTGATGACCTCCTCCCTCTGGTTCAAGCCCTCCTCCTTTTTGGCCAACCTCTTCTCCTTTCGGCTCGCCTCTAGCTCCCGGGCATACACCCTCTGGAGGTCCTTCTTGTAATCTTTGTGGTCCCGCGTGAGTTCGGACAGCTCAAAGGCAAACTGCTGGGACACCGCCTTGGTGCGCTCCTCCAGCTGGGTGCGCCAGTCGCTGAGGCGCTGGTGCTTAGATTCTAGCGCCTCCCATTCCCGCCAGATCGCCGCCTCAGTCTCGTCAAGAGCCTGATGGGCACGAGACAGCACCCGAGCGAGGGGAACCGGCGCTGCTTCTAGCTCGGCGCCGGAATAGAGCCACCACCCAAAAACCACCTCAGTCTCCTCCGAAGTGGGCGGCGGGATGGAGCTGGACGCGCCCCCCGTGTCACCCTCGACGGCAGGGGTGGGCGCAGTTGGGACCTCCTTCACCGCTGCCGACAGTGTACTCGACGTCGTCGCTGTCATTGAGGCTGCAGGCCTGCAGCAGCCGTCGGTGGCTCGCCGACTCCACTCCCAGCAGATGCGTGCTGCTAAGAGCCAGACCCGCTGGCGGGCATGGTATCCGGCGGAGGAGGCACGACCTTGGAAGCAGAGGGGGAGGAAGCCCTGGCAAGCAAAGGATGGGTTAAGACCCATCGGCATGATAATTACACTCATGGAAAAAAGGGGCTACACTTACTTGGGGCCCTGGACCTTCCAGCGACCCTAGAAGCGGGACGTCCGCTGCTGTTGTTGTTGCTGCTGCTATGGTTGTTGCTGTTGGTGCCCCTGGGGGAGATCACCCCCAGGTGGTGGTGGTGGTGGTGGGACCGATGGTGGTGGTGGCGGCGGTGGCGGCGGTGGCGGCGGATCTGATGGTGGTGGTGGCGGAGGACTGATGCGCCTCTGCGCGCCCTAGGCCTAGGAGCCAGTCTCCTCGGCCCCGCTAGTAGTCCTCTAGCGCTTCTGGGGCAGGTCCGAAACAAGCGGGGGGTTCATGACAAGCGACCCGTCGGCGCGACGCAGCCGGCGTCGCCTCTCTTCCTCCGACCCTCCGGTGCCACCCGGGGCGGAGGAGCTACTTGTAGCCCCTTTACCCTTGTCCAAGGGGCTAGGGGCCACGGTGGGAGCTCTGGAGCCCGCACCAGCGGGCTGGGAACCCCCAGCTGGTACACCAGGGATCTGGATCCCGCGGAGGGGGTCCCGACCGCTGGTCTATCGAACTGTCATGCCGCTCTCGTCGAGGGTCGGCAGCGTGGCTAGGATCACCGTTCGCAGCCCCGGATCATCACACAGCGTCGGGACGCCCTAAGGGAGAATCAAAGATTCGAGGATAAAGGACTCACCAGTAATCCCCTTCACCAGAAGCTCCAGCTCCTCCCAGGGCAGGTCGGTCCCTGGCCCGCGCTGGATCCTGCCAATGTCGTTTGGGCCGGTGAACAAGCAGCATAGGCGCGACCTCCTCTGTAGCAGCATGACACGGTGCTTTAGGAAATTGCCGACCATGTGCATCGAGGTTAGGCCACCGGCTGCCAGGGCCTTGATCCTGTCCAACACGGGCAGGAACTCTGGTGCGAGGAACGGCTTGGCCCTCTATTGCTTCCGGTCGAGTGTTGGTCCGTCGCTCGGTAGCGCGAGGCGGTCGTTGGCCTTGGAGCTGACGATCACCCAGTCGACGCGCCAGTTTTCCCACCTCGCACCGCCAAGGGAGGAGATGTAGGCGCCGACCGAATCCGGCCTCGTCTGGAAGTAGTAGGCACCGAGATGGTCCTTAGCCTTCCCAGACTTCACCAACACGAAGAAATGGCGGAAGAGGGAGGTGCAGGGGGCCACCCCCATGAACATCTCGCAGAAGTGGACGAAGATGGCCGCTTGAAGGATGGAGTGGGGCGTAAGGTGCTGAAGCTGGAGCCCGAACTCCTCCAACAACAGCAGGAAATAGGGCGAGATCGGTAGCGCCAACCCACAGGAGATGTAGGAGACGAACAAGATGAACTCCCCGGTGGCGAGGCCGCCGAGGGGGACGGCGCCGGCGTGGACTCTTCCGGCGAGCCCCGGCATGGTCCACCCGAGCAGGCTGCGCGCCAGGTTGAGCACCGCCTCAGACTGGAAGCGGTCGGGGTGGCCAAGCGAAGCCATGGCGTCGGCGGCGGTGTGGGTGAAGAGCAGGAGAGCGCGAATGCAAAAGGGCGCAGAGAGCTCGGAGGTGAAAGGACGCAGCGATTGGGAGAGAATGCGAAAGCGTAACTGCTGCCCGTGGGGTGAATCCCTTTTTCAAGGAAACTCTCCTGCTCGCACCCTAAGACGCAGCAGGGAATCCCGTCCGACACGCACCTGGCGCCCAGGCGGCCTAGTCTCTGACTCGGGGGCCCGGGCCCACAAGTCATACAGCTGGTGTGCCGGTCGCCGAGTGCGGAAGAAGCAAACCGTCACGCGGGGAGCGAACCGCCACGCACGATCGCACACCGCCTCGGGGCCCCTGCAGAGAGATTCATTAACCAAGGCGGCGGCAACGAGGCACCCCGCGTGTGGCCCAATGGAACCTCTAGACGTTGGGCCGTGGGTCGGTCAGTCGCAGGACAGATGTGGCAGTTGACGTGACCGAAGGCAGATTGACAGCGCACGCGTCGACAGATGCGCTGAGTTAATGCGGCGCGTCAGCAGGCGTGCTAAGACGGCGCCCCAATCACCGGTCATGCCCTGTTGGCGTGAAGCACAAGTTTTGGCCCCACCTGCAGGCTCGCATCCTCCTCTGAGGTGGGCCCGGGGGCCACTATCGGTACCCTGAAACTAGGGTACCCCCTGCTACTGTACAAAGACAAAGAACCCACGCGGCTATCCCTTAGTTGCATGGAAGAAGTGTTGTGTGTGGGACCAAGCCACAGCTTGCCCCAATCTGAGGCGGCTATTCTGGGTCCACAGCAGCGCCCGACCCCACCACATGGGCGGGTCCGAAGCCGCCACGTGTCTAGAGAAGGTGGCATACTCCAAAGCATCAACAGTGGGTCCGGACCCCCACGGGAGAGCGTCGGACCCCCGGATATACAGTCCGGACTCCCAAGGTTGGTCCCGGACCCCCAGACATACTGTCTGGACCCCCAAGGATGGTCTCGGACCTCCACATGTGCAAGCCGGACCCCTAGAATGGGATCCGGACCCCCCCCCCACGTATGGGGTCCGGGCCGCCCACAAAGGGGTCCCAAGGTCCCAGGACAGAACATACCTGGGCCTTGAACAGGACCCAGTCGGGGGTCCAGTACCGACACATGTCCAGACCTAGTCTGGTGCAGACCAATGCGCATACGCTACTGCTCCCCGCCCAGGCGGAGACCCGATGCTACCACGTGACTTACCACGCGTGACGTAAGCCAACGAGCAGAGCCTGACGTAAGGCCTTCGGGTTATGCGGCCCCTGCATTTATTGCAGATAAGGCGCGCCGCCTGTCCATCCCGCTGACAGCCGATGTGCCGCCTCGGCATTTAATGAGACCTGTCCATTTCACTGACGAGCGGCGACCTGTCTGCTGGCAAGCAGCAACCTGTCCATTCCGCAGGCGGCGTGCCTGTCCATTCCGCTGGCAGGCAGCATGCCCATACTACCGCGTGCACTGCGCTCATCATCACTCGTATGTTACCAAGGAAGCTACCATTGCATATCAATACTGCGCGGGCTGCGGACATCCGGACGCCAGGAGATTGCACAGACGTCACCTGCATTAGTTACTCTAGGTATTCCTTCCATTATGTTCCTGGGCCCACATGTCGGGGCTTAGCATCCTTGTATGTGCCTCCCTTGAGCTATAAAAGGGAAGGCACACAACGTGACAAGGCAGGTTCACAAAACCCTCAGACTCACACACACAAGTTCTCAAGTGCTCAATACAACACAAAGTGGAGTAGGGTTTTACGCTACGGCGGCCAGAACCACTCTAAATCCTCGTGTTCACTCGTGTTCTTCGACCACCTAGTAGACAGGCAAAACGCTTAGGCCCCTCCTCATCTTAGGATTTAGGGCGGGTGCGTTCAGCCACCCGGCGGAGAATTTCCTCTCCGACAGCGACCTTCTGTTTTGGGTTTCCATGGTCATGAGTGCAGTTGTTCATAATATCATTGTATTTCTAGCTATCCTATAGTGTGTGTGGGTGTGTGGGTTCGTTTGGCTTTGTATGAGGTTTTTATACTCACTGTTGGTGACTTGCTCTCAAATGCTATGAGTTAAGAACAAGGCAACATAGAAAATGTTAATCCTTCGTCCTTCGAAGCATTATTTCCCTCAGGATATAATGGTTTTCGGACGAAGGTTATGAAGGGCGTACCTTCATAAATACATCATACAATAACGAAGGTTGAATCGTAAGGAATATAAAGAACAACATAGACAATTATATATTATTATCATGTATGAACAGAAATAACGTTGGATTACAAATGTACCTTCAACTTGAAGGAGATGAAAGTACAAGCGTGACGCAAAAGCGAATGCCTAATCAGCGTGAACAGTACAGGGGTACTGTTCACCTATTTATAGGCATAGCACACAGCCTATACAAAATTACATTTATGCCCTTTACATTTGATAATAATTCTATAGTAATCTATCGAGGTCTGAATAGCCTTTTCATCTTTAAGTCGGTTTCATTTTTTTTTTGCCACCATGCCGAAGCTTTCCTGCTTACACCTTCGGCGCTGTATCAACCTTCGTATTATTCTGATCCGCTGCGATTCCGACTTGAGTCCGAAGATACCTGTTCACACATTACACTCCAGAAATACTGTTAAATCCTGTTTTTGAGGACCTTCGTAAGCCGAAGGCCCCCAACAGTAGCCCCTCGCAATATTAATTTGTTTAAAATAATAAATTTAGATTGCGACATGGACGAAGGCTTTACGCCGAAGGTCCGAAAAAACACCTTCCCTTTGCTAGAATAGCAACATTCTCTGACAAGTGGGGCCTTTCAATTTTCAACGCATTGGGCGTATAAATACAGTCATGCCGCAAACTCATTTGGCACGCTCTCTTGCCATCTGCTCCCGCTCACTCAATTTTTAGCTCTTGCGCACTAAAATTTGTTGAGCGTTTAGTTTTAAAGCTTCGGCTTTGAAAACAGTTTTTTAGCGTTTCCGAAGATGTCTGAAGAGAAGAAAGCTGCTGCTGAGATGAAGCTGAGTCTCGACGAAGAGAAGAACTTGGGGTTTCTTATAGCGATGTTGAAGACGAATACAGAAAAAATCACCAATGAGATTCTGGAAGGTTTGTCTGAAGATACTGGTGACAGCGACAGTTATGATGTGGACAGTGGTGGTGAAGATTCCGAAGATCGCCCTTGGCGACCAAGCCATGCGGTTTTCGGCAAATCAATTATCAAAGAAAATCATCTTGTTAACATGAGAGGAAGGTATTTCCGGGATTTGTCCATTGTGAGGGCCGACGAAGGGGAAAAAACTTGTCCACACCCTGAAGAGAATGAAGTCGTAGTGTACCGAAGCTTTTTGAAAGCTGGACTACGATTTCCCCTGAGCGAGTTTGTTGTAGAGGTGCTGAAAATATTCGAAGTCTATCTTCACCAACTTACCCCTGAGGCAATCATAAGGCTGAATATCTTCGTGTGGGCCGTGAGAAGCCAAGGTCTGAAGCCTGATGCAAAAAGTTTCTGCAATATACACGAATTATCATACGAAACAAAACCTTGGGGTAAAGAACAGTACCATAATAATTTTGGCTGCTACAGTTTCGTTTCTCGATCCGGGACGAGCTGCCCCGTGCCAACCTTTCGGAAGAGGTGGCCCGGCGACTGGATGACAGAATGGTTTTATGTGAAGAATGACTTGACAGTACGAGAAGATATCAAAGGTATAATTATGCGCCCTATTTGGCAAAGCTTCGGCCTTCGGAGGCCGAAGGTTGAAATGAATGAAGCTGCCAAAGAATGCCAGAGAGCCTTCGGCGTTATCTGTTCTTTTATTGGAACTAGAGATTTAGTACAAGAGCATATTGCCTTCAGGGTATGGCCGCTCGCGGAGAAATGGGAAATGCCGCAAGAAACCATAAAAGAGACCGACGAAGGTGAACTTATCAGGCTGAAGTACACTTTTAAGTTTGGAGATAAATTCGTTGAACCAGATGATGACTGGTTAAAAAGCATTGAAAATTTAAGTGATGAACTGCTTGGGGCTTACTCAAAGGCCGAAGATACTGCACTGTCAGCAGCCTTCGGAGGCCGAAAAAAGAAGAGGCTGAATCGGGTATTTGATGCAATCGGGTTTGTCTACCCTGATTATCGTTACCCCATTCGAGGGCAGAAGAGAAAAAACACAACCTCTGCAAAAGAAGAAGCTGCAACTGCTCCTAGCGAGCCAGAACCGAAAAGAAAAAGGATAAAGGTCCTCACACATCGGCCGCGCTATATTGAACCAGCTTCGGTGCCCGAGTTCACCGGAGAAATTTCTTCGGCCACCGAGGCTAAAAAGTCAATCAAATCAACCTTGCTGCCAGAAGTTGCAGAAATGGCCGAAGCGCCAACAAAGATAGAATTGAAAGAACCGAAGATTTTGCTACCAGAAACCAAAGAGATGGCCGAAGCGCCATCCACAGAAAAAATGGAAGAAGTGAAAAAACCAAATGCAGAAAAAATATCAGAAGTTTTGAGTCCTGCAGCAAATATTGAGACAGTAAAAAATCAAAAAGTGCCAGCAGTGACTCCGAAAAGAAAGAGAATGGCAAATGTGCTAGATGTACTGGAAACAATTAAATCTTCAAGCACACCTCCGAAGAAGACTACTGCCATTCCCGAAGCGAAAACTGAAATTTCTGATACTAAAGCTCCAGAGCAAGAAACTGAAGCCGAAGCTGGGTCCTCAGAGCCCGCGAAGATAAAATCCTTGGAAACTGAGGAAGAAAAAACAACAGAGCCAACTTTTGTTGAAAAAATCGGTGTCATTGCCCCCGAAGCATCCTCCAAAGTCCGTGATTATATTGTTCGTCATGCTTCGGGGAAAAAACTATCAGAAAAAGAAGAGCAAGAGGCCCAGCGCTACGCCCAAAAACTGAAGTATCCAAAGGGGGCGTTAATATTCAATGGCAGTGGAGAAGAAGACTTTTTGTATTGTCTCCCTGACAGCAAGGAGATTTCTGTCTGTCGGGAGATGAGCAAAAGCTTCGGATTCCCAACACTAGAAGACGGGCTCTCGGTGCTGTCGAAGAACGATCTGGCCGACAGCCTGGCATATAATAGCTTAAAGGTGCAACAGATGGGATCTTTGTATTTTTTGTTGTGACCAAAATTTTTCATTTACTTAAATCTATTGACGCACACATATTTCTCTTTTGCAGGGCCTGATACTTAGCAATGCCCTCAGGGCACAGAAAGATGCTGAAGACGAAGGGTGCGCTATAGCCCTAAGCAACCTTCGTTCCGAAGTAATTGAACTGAGGAACGAAGGTCTTGAAAAAGATAAAATATTACATTCATTGATAAATAAAATAAAGGAAGACGAAGCTGCTTTTAAAGGTCAAGCTGAGGCTCAGAAGCGCGAGATTGAAGATCTTCGGAAACAACTGGCCAGAGCCAAGGAAGAACGCATTCTTGAAGAAACGAAGCGAGAACTCAGCGACCAATGGGCAGATCACTTAGAATGAACTGTTGAAGAGCTTCGTTCGTCCAAGAAGAGATGCTATAACAAATCTATAGAGTGTGTTAAGAAGTTAAAAGCTAGCTTCGCCAGAGTCGGCGCATTCTCAAGCAAAGAAAACTTCACAAGAGGCAATCCCGAAGGTCCCATCGAATGGATCGACCACGAAGCTGAGGCCTTCGAAGAAATTTTAAATAGCCGTGGAGATATATGTGCTTTCTCGGGTGCCAGAGGAGTTGCCACCATTTTAGAGAAAGAGGGCTGCGAACATGTAAAAATTTTAGCACAATCCGAAGCTGCTTTGTCCTTTGAAGATGCAAGAGATCCTTCGGCGGAAGCTAGCATGGTTGGTGGAAAAATTTTCACTGATATCTGGGATAATGGTGGCCGAGAAATGGCCGGAGAAATTATTCGAAAAAGTGAAAAGGGCATTCATGATGCTAGAGAAGTGGCTGAGGCTGCTGAAAAAAGCGCAGAGCCCGAAGGGCAAATAGGTATCAACTGATGGTTTTATTGCGTTGTAATTTTCGATTTTAAACTTCGTTCGCAATTTGTAATAGCAATGTAGCCGTATCCTGTCCTCCTTCAGATCCTACCAAAGCGTCTTCGGGGCCTCCCCCGAAAGGAGACGACGAAATTAAAGAGATGGCTGAAGCTATCATGGATGAAGTTGTTAATCGGCTCCTAAACGAGGCTGCAGAAGTCATTTTGAGAGAAGATTAAGTATTATTGTAAAAACTTCTGAAATGTAAAATATTGTAACATTTTGTAACCCTGAATGTAATATACCTGTTTTTGTTGTTCAATTCTTTACGATGCATGAAATTTTACACGTACCGTTTTTGAGTCTTTGACGAAAAAACACCTTCCCTTCTTTTCATGCTTCGTGAAGAAGAATCTTTCTTTGTCACAACAATATCCAGTGTTTTGATGAATAATATCCAGGCTTCATGAAGATATTTTCTGAAGCTACACTTCCGAAGATTAATATTGTGTCTCCTTGTGACATCATGATTCTTCCCTTTTTTCAAAACGTTCCTCTGTAGATCGATATTGTATCCACCTCTTGTGCCATATGCAACATGATGTATGATGCTTATGCTATGCAAAATGATGCGATGATGTTATGTTATGTGAGGTGATGTTTATTCCGAAGATACATACGCATCCCTGCAATAAAACACAATCTTTTATAAGCCTCCCTTAGGAGCTTCTTCGCCTTTTACTTCAGCGGAATCAGCATTTATTTTTCGCTGTAAGCCTCCCTTAGGAGCTTCTTCGCCTTTTACTTTCAGCAGTATTCGCGTTGACTTTTCGCGCTTCGCCTTTTACTTAGGCGGTATCAGCGTTGACTTTTCGTTGTATGCTCTGCATTCCCTTTGGAACGACTTTGGAGCAGAAAACTTACTCTGCACTCCTTCTGGAGCGGCTTTTTGTGACTTTGGCAAACTTACTCTGCGCTCCTTAGAACGACTTTTTGTTGCTTCGAAGAATTTTCGATGATTTGAAGGTTCTCTTTGTTATCACAAATCTTCAAACTTCAACAACTTAAGCCTGTGAAGAAAATATATTTTCCTTGTGGCAAACAACGAAACTATTTACATGAAATCTAAACAATGTTCTTTATTACACAGAAAATAAGACTGAATAAGAAAGACTGCTATTAAGGTAGGATATTTGTCAATAGATGTGCTTTGACTCTGGCACAGTGCTGTTGACTGTATGAGCTTCGGACTGCTCTCTGAAGTCCCTTTGGTGTGGAGCATACTGGCTCCCTTCTGGCTGCTGGCCTTGTTGCAGCGGAGGTGGAGGCGGAGGCTGTTGCCAGGAAGCTTGGGGTTGACTCGCCGAAGCAACAGAACTGCAGGGTGGTTGCCCACATATTCTGGGATGTAAGGCGAATGATACGAAGCAGTATGCATGACCTGCTTCGGCTGAGCTTGTTGTGCTGCGGCTTCGGCTATTTCCTTTTGCTTTTGGATGGTAACATGGCACATCCTGGTGGTATGGCATTTGTTCTCACCGCAAAACAAGCAAAAGATTCTTCTTGGTTGATCTCCGAATCTTCCGCCGAAGCCCCTGGCGCCTCTGCCTCTTGGGGCTGGTGGTCGGAAGGAGCCTTGCTGTTGCCCCGAAGCTTGTGAGGAACACTGTGGCCTTTGCTGTTGGCTCCCTCGATCATCATTTTGGGTAGAGTTATGAATTGATCTAACGTGCCTCGGATAGAACCTTCCTCCGAAGCCCCTGGTCATTTCAGAAAACCTGAAAGCCTCCTCCCTTCTTTGGCAAAAATCATTATCGGCCCGAATGTACTCGTCCATCTTCTGGAGCAGCTTCTCCAAAGTTTGAGGAGGCTTCCTAGCGAAGTACTGAGCTGACGGTCCTGGCCGAAGCCCCTTGATCATGGCCTCAATGACAATTTCATTGGGCACCGTTGGTGCCTGTGCCCTCAAACGCAAGAACCTCCGGACGTACGCCTGAAGGTATTCTTCGTGATCCTGGGTGCACTGGAATAGAGCTTGAGCAGTTACCGGCTTCGTCTGAAACCCTTGAAAGCTAGTTAACAACAAGTCCTTCAGCTTCTGCCATGAAGTAATCGTTCCTGGTCGAAGGGAGGAATACCAGGTTTGAGCAACACTCCTGACAGCCATAACAAAAGATTTGGCCATGACTGCAGCATTGCCACCATACGAAGATACTGTTGCTTCGTAGCTCATCAAAAACTGCTTCGGGTCTGAGTGGCCATCGAATACGGGAAGCTGAGGCGGCTTGTAGGACGGAGGCCAAGGTGTAGCCTGCAACTCAGCGGACAGAGGAGAAGCATCATCGAAAACAAAATTCCCATGATGGAAATTATCATACCAGTCATCTTCGTTGAGGAAACCCTCCTGATGAAGGTCTTGGTGCTGAGGCCTTCGGTGCTGCTCATTCTGAGCAAGATGACGAACTTCTTCAGAGGCTTCGTCTATCTGCCTTTGCAGTTCAGCTAGCCTGGCCATCTTTTCTTTCTTCCTCTGCACCTGTTGATGAAGCATCTCCATGTCTCTGATTTCTTGATCTATCTCGTCCTCGGGTGGTGTCGGGCTGACAGCCTTCCTTTTCTGGCTTCGTGCTTCCCGAAGGGAGACTGTCTCCTGATTGTGGTCCAGCGGTTGCAGAGCTGCAGTCCCAGTCGCTGAAGCTTTCTTCGGCGCCATAGCGAAGGTTTATGATCGCCAAAGGTGTTCAAAAAACTCAAAGAGTGGAAGTGAGTTCACCGGAGGTGGGCGCCAATGTTGGTGACTTGCTCTCAAATGCTATGAGTTAAGAACAAGGCAACATAGAAAATGTTAATCCTTCGTCCTTCGAAGCATTATTTCCCTCAGGATATAATGGTTTTCGGACGAAGGTTATGAAGGGCGTACCTTCATAAATACATCATACAATAACGAAGGTTGAATCGTAAGGAATATAAAGGACAACATAGACAATTATATATTATTATCATGTATGAACAGAAATAACGTTGGATTACAAATGTACCTTCAACTTGAAGGAGATGAAAGTACAAGCGTGACGCAAAAGCGAATGCCTAATCAGCGTGAACAGTACAGGGGTACTGTTCACCTATTTATAGGCATAGCACACAGCCTATACAAAATTACATTTATGCCCTTTACATTTGATAATAATTCTATAGTAATCTATCGAGGTCTGAATAGCCTTTTCATCTTTAAGTCGGTTTCATTTTTTTGCCACCATGCCGAAGCTTTCCTGCTTACACCTTCGGCGCTGTATCAACCTTCGTATTATTCTGGTCCGCTGCGATTCCGACTTGAGTCCGAAGATACCTGTTCACACATTATACTCCAGAAATACTGTTAAATCCTGTTTTTGAGGACCTTCGTAAGCCGAAGGCCCCCAACACTCACCTTTTTCCTCTTAATATAATGATACACAACTCTCCTGCGTTTTCAAAAAAAAAAGATACTAAAATTCTAAAATGAATAATGAGTATATTTGAAGCATTTAGCCTAAATAAGTAAGTAAACTAATAAATAAACATCAAATGAGTAAAGTAACTTTTAAAACTTTGCATCATGCTAGGTTTTGATCTATGCATTTAAAATTAAGTTTGGGATGCAAAACAGATTTGAATTAAGAGAATATATTGAAATTTGAGAAATAGCAAACAGAAATAAAAAGAAAAAGAAAAAGAAAAAGAGGAGGAACAACATGCTTGAGCCGAATCCCACTCTCAGTTGACCCAATCCTAGCTAACCCTGGCCCAGCGCGGTGTCGCTCGCCCTCGCCCGCTCGCGGCTGTTGTCATCTAAACAGGTGACTGATGCATGGGGCCACACCAACAGCCCAACCGCATCGCGCTGAAATGTGGGGCCACTGCTCCAGTACACTTCTCCCCCGCGTGTGTAACCATCTTCATTCGCTAACAGGTGGGGCCACCTCAACAAGAAGTTCTTCCCCTTGCAAATTTTTATGGTGCAGTGGCCGCCGTGGAGGCTGTTATGATCTCTTGGATCTTGCCAGCTGGTCACCCTAGCTTCGGTGTATATAAGCGGATGCCTGGCACCCCATTGAGCCTTCCAAATTGCCTACACAGAAGAGTCCACGAAGAAACCGTCATCGTGGTAGAGAGAGAGGGGAGGAGTAGCCACCGACGTCGCGCCCGTGCGCTCGTTGCCGGTGGGGTGTCACGGTGGGGTCGAGGAGAAACGCCCTAACCTGGGGAACATGTTTGAGGGGTTGTCAACCGTGGGGGACTGTTGGAGCGCGGGGAAATTCCTCGCCGTAGATCTCCCTCCGCCGTCAAACCACATTGCGTCGTGGTCATCGCATCTTGGCACTTTTCGCCGGTTAGGCATCCCTCTATCAGGTTCGGCATGGAGCTATTTTTTGTTTGCATCGTGTTTCAGTTAGAATAGTGCACCAGGGTGCTGCACCGGCGGGGCCGCCACCGTGGCTGGCAAACGCCGACGTGGCCGCGTGTTGTATGTAAGGTAGTGTTTGGTTCTAGAGTTTGGTGGAACCGAACTGTTGGAACTTGCTCTCTGCTGCAAGTGGGCCAACGGGGGTGAACAATGGCGACAACAGGGTTACGTGCACGGGGGCAATAGCTCTGTTGATCTAGCCTCTCACGGGCACTGTGCGGGGGTATTTATAGGTGTCTGAGTGCCCAGCGTCTTGTGTTAAGGACGCATGTGCCCTCAGACGCCTAGTTTATCCCCGGAATATTCCCATAAAGCAGGGTTACAAGCTGTAATTACAAGTTTGCCTTTACAAGTCAGGCCCGTAATACAGAGGCGGCCACGCGGGGCCCGTTACAATGGGCCGGATCACACGTGGGCCTTGGGGCTGAACGAGGCCGCGCCGTGTGAGGTCGTCGCCGCAGGCCTTCGTCAAAGCGCCGAGTCCTGCGAAGGGTGTCCCTGCCCGCTTTGCCTCCGGCGGACCAGCGGCTGCAGCGAAGGCCTCGAGCGAAGGGTGGCGTCTTTGCCTTCGCTCCAACATTTGCCCTCCGAGGGACCAGTTCGACAAAGTCACCTGGTGCCGAAGACGTCGCTAGATGGCGGAGACGCTGCCCTCGCTCGAAGTGGTTCCGCGGGGGTTTTTGATGTGACCGTTGATGGACGGCGTACTGTTGGATTGCGGGTTTCCCGAAGCGTCGCGGCCTGTCGGGTTGTGGGTTTCCCGAGGAGCCGCGCCCTGCCTATAAAAGGGGGCGGGGGCGGCGCTGTTTGAATTCTGCTTTCCGCGCTCCGTAAAACCCTAGCCGCCCGCCGTCTTGCTGCTCCTTTTCCTCCGCTGCTCCCTTTGCTCGCCGTCGTTCTGGCTCGAGTGAAGCAAACCGCCCGCCGCCGCCGACGGTACGTAGCCATGCCATCCTCTTCTTCTTCCGCCACCGCCACGCCGCCGGCCGCCGCCTCGTCTGAGGAGACGTTGAGTAACGCGATAGTGGAAGAGTTGCGCGCCGGCGACTCTGTTGAATTCGGTGTGTCACGGATGACGTCAGGCCGTATTGAAGATATGCAGCGGTTGGGCTACTTTGGCGGCGGAGTCGCTCGTGCTCCGGGGACGGAGGAAGTCCCCGAGCCGGAGGGCGAGTTGGTTGTTTTCGAGGCGTTCTTCGCCGCCGGACTCCGCCTGCCTGCGCACCGGTTTGTCAGCGAAGTCCTGCGCAGATTCAGTGTTCAAATACATCAGCTTACGCCGAACGCCATAGTGGCGCTGGCGAAGTATGTCTGGGCGACGACTTCGTACGGCGGGCAGCCGTCGGTTGAAGTTTTCGCGAAGAATTATTGCTTGCATTGGCAGAAAAGGGTGGTTGAGGGCGGAGTTGCGCAGTTCGGGTCGTGCACTTTCACGCCGAAGACCGGCAAGACCACGATGCCAGTAGTGGAGTTGGTCCCGTGCGCCCGCAATAAGTGGGGCAGTTGGAATGAGTTTTGGTTTTATGTTGCTGAGGCTACTGTCGAAGGCCATCAAGGGCTCCCCGTGTCCGAAATGTGTTCTCACTATTACTCTGCGTATCCGCCTTTCGAAGTGGCAGAAGAGGATACAGACGAAGGGGCCCTTCGGTACGCCGCCGGTCAGAGCAGCGGGCGTGATTTGGTTGAAGAGTTTGCGGCGTACGGGGTCTGGCCCTTGGCGCACGGCTGGGCGCTGGGCGAAGTATGCCCTCGCCAGATGCCCTTTCACGGAGGAAGGGAGGTGCGAAGTCCTGCCTTCGCACTGAGTTTGCGGAACCGTGACCCGGCCGCCTTCGTGCGTGATGCAGAAGACTTGGCGGTGCGACTCGTGGGGCGCTACGTGCCGAAGACGGAAGGCCAGCGCAGTTTTGATATCCGTGGGTCAAACGATCGCTTGAACAGGGTCTTTGAATTAAATCAACTGCCGTACGACGGCTACCCTGGTCAGGACGAAGCAGACCGCCGCGGGAAGAAACCGGCGGTGGAGGCCGGAGGCGACCCTGCGCTGGCGGCCGCCACCTCTTCGAAAAAGAGAAAATTAGGTACTGCGATGGGAGGGCTTGGGGTGTCTGATAGTTTCGCTAGAGAGTTAATGAGGACGTGTGCGGCCCCGGGGGAGAGGATGTCTTCGCCCGAGCTCCGGGAGTCTTCGGCTCGGATGCTGAGGGTTACCGGGGGTTGCTGGCCTAAAAACATTCCTATCCCCTGGGATGAAGAGGACTGTTTTACATCTCGTATGGCTCGTCGGTGGAAAGTTTTTCCTTATGGGCGAAATATCGGTCATGTTGTGTGGGCAGTGATGGACAAGGATCGCCAAGCGGCGGCGCGGAAACGCCAGGCGACCGTGAGGGTTCATGAAGCCCGGCCGAAAAGGCAGCGGGGAGCATCGAAGGCTGAGGCCTCCGGCGGAGGCAAGCCGCCATTGCCGGCGAAGGCGGGTGCCTCCGCGCCTGGCAAGGCGCCGGAGGCGACGGTGGGCGCCGGAGGCCCCAAGCTGTCGAAGGTGGTGCCGTCCGCCAGCGGAGTGGCGGAGGCTGCGAAGGCGGCCCGATCGCTACCGCCGCCCGGCAAACGCGTTGCCGACTTCGGCACTGAGATTGATGTGGAGGATTATCTTGGGGGTGAGTCTATATGTATACACATTTTTTTTT
Source organism: Zea mays (assembly GCF_902167145.1). Classification (NCBI taxonomy): domain Eukaryota; kingdom Viridiplantae; phylum Streptophyta; class Magnoliopsida; order Poales; family Poaceae; genus Zea; species Zea mays. The sequence continues at coordinate 10,694,146 of NC_050103.1, forward strand.
AATCTGTTGATGCGTTGCAGGGTTGGACGAGGGCCCGCTCGCTCTAGTTGTGCCTGGCGCGGCGGTCGCGACGGCTGCGCCAGCGCCGAAGGCGGGGGTAGAGACCCTTGGCGCTGGAGGCGAGGTGACTGCCCTCGCGTTGGTCAGAGACGAGGCGGACGCGGCGACCCGCCGGCTGAAAGGAGCAATGGAGGCGCTGAGTCAGGCCTGCCGAGCTTTTTTTTTTAACACGGGCCTTATGTGTGTTCTGCAGGTGGCTGACTTCACCAGCCGTACTGCGTCGGGGGCCCTTACGGCGACGTTGTCTGCCGAGGTCGAGAGACTTCGGACGCAACACGCGGACGCTGTCCGTGAGAAGTCGGCCTCCGACAGCAAGTGCCGCAAGCTGGCGGAGAAGGTGGCCGCCCTTGAGAAGGAGAAGGCAGACCTCCGGCGCCAGCTGATGGAGGAGAGAAGGGAGGCCAACGAAGCCATCGCCAAGGAGCAGTCTGCGCAGGCGGAGGCCAGGCTGGCGCGGGCGGAGGGCAATGTCGCCAAGGAGCTCGCCGGGGAGCTGCAGCGGCGGCTTGCTGCCTTCGAGAGCCGCGCGGAGGGGGCCGAGGCCGCGGCGCGAGCGGAGGCCGAACGGACGCGCACGCAGCTCATGACTTCATATCGCGAGCTGGGTGTGCGGACGAGCGACTTCGAGGTGCCGGAGCGAGAGGCCGGACTTCGCTGTCTGGAGTGGGTGCAGGAGGAACTGCAGGAGCTCCCCACTGTCTTGGCGGGGTTGATGTCGTTCACCTCCCTGGTCACCTGCGAGGCAGCGATGAACGCGCTCTCTCGCGAAGGCTGCCGGCACTTTGAGGCCCTCGACCAGGTGGATGAAGATTTTGGGCGAGATATCTTTGAGGTCGAAGACCCCGTGGTGAAGGAGTCCGCCGGGGCCCTCTATGACCGGATGTGGGGTTCATACGGTCGAGAGGTGGTCCGGGCGCGGGCCGAGGCTGCAAGGGCTCAGGTAACGTTGTCGTTTACTCGGTGCTTGCTGGATGCGGTTTGTGCGTGTGTTTGCTGAATTTTTGTACGTTTTGTCTTAGGCGGAGCGCGGCGAGCGGGTGGACGATTTTGGGGCGCTGAACAGCGCGCCGCCTGAGCCGGAGACCACCCCTGCGGAGGCCGCCACTGGAGTCGCCCCGGTGACCGCGGAAGATGCACCAGGCGCCCTTGTACCTGCTGCGGCCGGCGAAGGCCTACTCCCAAGGGTGGCCGAAGGCGCGTCTGATGCCCCCGCAGCTGCTGTGCCGGGCGCTGAAGATCCAGCGGAGACAACGGCGGAGGCGGCGGCGGAGGCTCCCGCAGCGGCAGGGCCTTCGCAGGTGGCGTAGGTGGTGTTTAGGGTTGAGGGATTTTTGGATGATGTACTGAATTTTGGTTGCTGCGCAGGTTCAAGATTTTGGGCCTGCGCACGCAACCGCTACTACTGGTTTTTTGGCGGCTTCGACCGCGGAAGGTGGAAATGAATGTGGTGGGTCTGTTTCTGAGTTTTTTGATTTTACTGACTCTGGGAGCTCGGCTGAATGGACCGAGGAGTCGTCGGAGGAGGACTTGGACTATTTTGCGGCCCTGGACGAGGCTGCGGCGGAGGCTGCGCTACATGCTGCGGACGCGCCAGGCGTGCCCGGTCCTAGCACCGGGCACCGACGACGAAGGGCGGTTGCGAAGCGTAGGATTAGTGCGGAGGAAGGGGCTCGGCTTCGCGTTAGTAGGGTTGGTCGGCAGGAGCTGCTGTCTTTGCCGGCCGTCTCGGGTGTGGGGGAAGGGGAGCTGCGAAGCCTTTTTGCTGGTGAGGAGCTTAGGATAATGTTATTTAATTATAGAGAGATGGGGATTATTCCTAAGGTTGAGCCGATGTAGGGCGTGGTGCCCTCGCTTGTGTATGTGCAAGGGTTTGTAAAATGGAGTAGTGTGCCCTCGCGTGCTTGTGCCTGCGAGGGCGCTGTGTACTTTGACTGGTGTGATTGATTGTGCTGTGCCAGTGTGATTATAATTGGTCTTGCTGTCGCTTCTGCTTTTGCCATACTGGGTCGGCTGCGCCCTTGGGCGGTTTTTGCGGTAGGCTCCGGCTGCGCCTTTTAGGCGACTTCTGCGCGAAAAGCCTTCGCGATAGACTTTGATTTTTGCGCACTTGTGGAGCTAAGTCCGGCTGCACCCTTGGGCGACTTCTGCGCGGTTAGTCTTCGCGATAGACTTCGATTCTTGCGCACTTGTTGTGCTAAGTCCGGCTGCACCCTTAGGCGACTTCTGCGCGGATAGTCTTCGCGATAGACTTTGATTTTTGCGCACTTGTTGTGCTAAGTCCGGCTGCACCCTTAGGCGACTTCTGCGCGGATAGTCTTCGCGATAGACTTTGATTTTTGCGCACTTGTTGTGCTAAGTCCGGCTGCACCCTTAGGCGACTTCTGCGCGGATAGTCTTCGCGATAGACTTTGATTTTTGCGCACTTGTTGTGCTAAGTCCGGCTGCACCCTTAGGCGACTTCTGCGCGGATAGTCTTCGCGATAGACTTTGATTTTTGCGCACTTGTTGTGCTAAGTCCGGCTGCACCCTTAGGCGACTTCTGCGCGGATAGTCTTCGCGATAGACTTTGATTTTTGCGCACTTGTTGTGCTAAGTCCGGCTGCACCCTTAGGCGACTTCTGCGCGGATTGGTCGCACGCGAGGGTGGCTAGCGCTTAGCCTCGCGGTGACTTCGAATTGGTCGAATGCCGAAGACCGTTGTCGCGGTCTTTTTTCGACACATGCTTTTGCGGGGGATTTTTCTCACATATATTACATGGCTCCGCCTCGTTAAAAGCCTCACCCCCCGGGAGGAAAAGAGTGCGGGCCGGTACAAGATTGTTTGCGGTGAATTACAAGGGCGAACTCAGCCCTAGGAATTAAACAAAAAATTTACGAAGGTTGTCAATGTTCCAGGAGTGCTCCAGGTCCTCGCCATCTGGCGTTGCGAGCCTGTAAGCGCTGGGGGAAGCTTTTGTCTTGACTATGAAGGGGCCCTCCCACTTGGGCTCCAGCTTGCCCTTGGACTCCGTCCGAGCTGTTCGGATGAGTACGAGGTCCCCCGCGCTGAACTCCTTTGGGATGACTGCGCGGTCGCGCCATGCTTTGGTCTGGGCTTGGTATTTGTTTAAGGCCTGCAGGGCGAAGACCCGGTCTCCGTCAATGAGATCTTTGGAGGTTGGCTCATCCACGTCAGGGGTGGCTGACGGAGCTGTGCGCGGAGACCCGTGTTTTATTTCTTGCGGGGTCATTGCCTCTGATCCGTATAGAAGGCGGAAAGGAGTGAACCCGGTCGCCCTGCACTCGGTTGTGTTCAGCGCCCAGACTGCCTCCGGTAGCAAGTCGGTCCATCTGCCCTTTTTCTCGTCGAGGAGCATCTTCTTGATGGCTGTGAAGATTTTCCCATTGGCACGCTCCACGACTCCGTTGGACTGCGGATGATAGACTGAAGCGAAGGCAAGCTTGGTGCCAATGGAAAAACAGAAATCCTTGAAATCTTGATTGTCAAACTGCTTGCCGTTGTCAACTGTTAGCTCGGACGGTACTCCGAAGCGGCAAACAATGTTCTGCCAAAAGAATTTTTGGGTAGTCTTTGATGTGATTGTGGACACAGCCCTCGCTTCAATCCACTTGGTGAAGTATTCGACGGCTACGAAGGCGAACTTGAGGTTCCCCTGAGCGGTGGGCAAGGGCCCGACGATGTCCAGGCCCCAGCGCTGAAGAGGCCATGTATGGGCGACCAGCTTTGTGTATTGCGAGGGGTTGCCTGACCGAGGAGAGAACTTCTGGCAGGCTTCGCAGGACCTTGCGACTCGATTTGCGGCGCAGATCATTGCAGGCCAGTAAAACCCTTGTCGGATCACCTTAGCAGCCAGGGCCCTTGGCCCCGCGTGCGAGCCGCAAGTTCCACTGTGGACCTCGCGCAAGATTTGGATGCCTTCGGTTTCGGTGACGCATTTAAGCATTGGCTGACTGACCCCCTTCTTGTATAATTGGCCCTCGATTAGCGCGAAGTCCCGGCTCCGATGCTCGAGGCGCTTCGCCTCACTGACGTCGGTTGGGTGATAGTATCCCTGTAGAAACAGGGTTATTGGGGCCCGCCAGTCTTCGGTCATGATTAGGTGGACTATACGGTGGCCCTCGCTATCATTTGTTATTTGGAGCCCTTCGGGGCTCCGGACGGCTGGCGTGCCGATGGTGTGAAAGAATACGTCGGAGGGCAGGGGCTCGCCCCTGGTGGCGGCCTTGGCTAATGCATCGGCCTCCTCATTCTTGGCCCTGTCCACATGCTGTAGGGTGAATCCCTTGAACTGCCTCTCGAGACTTCGGATAGCCGCGAGGTATTGCATGAGCGCGGGGTCTTTTGCTGCATAGTCTTTTTCGACCTGACCGGCGACTATCTTGGAGTCTGTTTTGATGATACAGGTGGTGACTCCGAGGGCCCTTAGCTTGCGGAGGCCGAGGATGACTGCTTCATACTCTGCTATGTTGTTTGTACATTTGTCGGATTCCAGAGCGAAGCTGAGGCGTGCTGCATATCTGTGTTTGACTCCGGCTGGTGAGGTGATGACTGCAGCGACGCCTGCCCCCGCATGACACCATGCACCGTCGCAATGGATAGTCCAGACCTTTTCTGTGGATGGGTCCGGCTGTGTTACTGGCCCAGTCCAGTCGACGACGAAGTCTGCCAGGACTTGCGATTTGATGGCTGTCCTGGGCTCGAAGCTGATGTGGTAGCCGGAGAGCTCGGCTGCCCACTTGGCGATTCTCACTGATGCCTCCGGGTTCCTGAATAGTTCGCCGAGTCCCCTGTCCGAGGTGACTCGGACCTTGAATGCTTCAAAATAATGGCGCAGCTTGCGCGAGGACATAACAACTGCGTAAGCAATCTTCTCCAGCTCTGTCATGTTGCATTTGGATGGTGTCAGGACTTCGGAGACAGGACTTCGGAGACATAATAAACAGGGCACTGTCTGACTGCGCCTTCGACTGTCTGCTCCTGCACTAGTGCCGCGCTGACCGCGTGCGGCGAAGCCGCGACATAGAGCAATAAGGGGAGCGAGGAGTCTGGGCTTGTGAGGATGGCCAGCTCCGCCAGGTACTGTTTTAATGAGGCGAAGGCCGCTGCTTGCTCCGGTCCCCAAGCGAAGTCCTTCGCGCCGCGGAGGGTTTTGAGGAAGGGGAGACTTCGCTCGGCGGACCTGGAGATGAATCTATTGAGGGCGGCCATCCTGCCTGTCAGGCGCTGGACGTCCCTGGCGGACTGCGGAGGCGACATATCGACGATGGCCTGGATCTTGGTTGGGTTGGCCTCGATGCCTCGGCGGGACACCAGGTAGCCCAATATCTTGCCCTGGCGGACACCGAAAACGCACTTTTCCGGGTTTAGGCGGAGTCGTGCATCTCGCATGCTCGCGAATGTTTCCGCCAGGTCGGCGAGGTGGTCCTCCTTATTTTTGCTGGCGACGACGATGTCGTCCACATATGTGAATACATTTCTGCCGACCTGCCCTTCGAGCACCGTTTTGGTGAGTCTGGAGAAGGTGGACCCGGCATTCTTGAGACCCTCCGGCATTCTGACAAAGCAATAAGTGCCGAAGGGTGTTATAAAGCTGGTGCTGGCCTTGTCTTCCTCCTTCATGTATATCTGGTGATAGCCGGAGAAGCAGTCGAGGAGGGACATGACCTCGCATCCGGCCGCGCTATCGACTATTTTGTCGATCCGTGGCAACGGGAAATTGTCCTTTGGGCAGGACTTATTGAGACTGGTGAAGTCTATGCACATGCGCCATTTTCCGCTTTTCTTCTGCACCATCACAACATTGGAGAGCCACGTGGGGTAAGCCACCGGCTCGATGAATTTAGCCTCCAGGAGGCGATGCACCTCCGCCTTGGCGGCTTCTGTCTTTTCATCTGACATCTTGCGAAGCTTCTGCTTTTTGGGTCGCACCGAAGGGTCAATCCCCAGGCTGTGTTCGATTATGGCTCGGCTGACTCCGACCAGATCGAGGGCAGACCAGGCGAAGACATCTTTATTCTTGGCCAGGCAGCAGAGAAGTTTCTCTTCTTCAAGTGACGTGAGGTCTTCGCTGATAGTTACAGTCTGCTTGGGCGTGGCCTGATCGAGGGGGACAGTCTTGGTCCCGTCTTGGCACTGCAACTGTGCCTTGTCGTGCTGCTTGTCGGTTGGGCTAGCCGGTGCAGGGACTTCGCGCTGGGTCGTGAGACAGTGTACATTTCTCTGACCGGGCACGAAGTCCCGCTCTATGTTGCGCGCCGTCTGCTGGTTGCCGTAGATTGTGATGGCGCCCAGCGGGCCTGGTATCTTCATACATAGGTACAACCCGTGGATGGCGGCTTCGAATTTGTTGATGGAGCCTCGGCCCATGATGGCGTTGTATGGATATACCATGTCGACAATGTCGAAGGTTATTTGCTCACTTCGGGCATTGGGTGCTACACCGAAGGAGAGGGGCAACTCTATCTTGCCAACTGGAAAGGTGCCCTTGCCGCCGAAACCATACAACGGGTTGTCCGAAGGCTTCAGCAAGCTGTGGCTTATACCCATGCGGTCGAAGGCGTGGAGGAAGATGATGTCCGCCTGACTGCCGTTGTCGACAAGGACTTTGTGTAAGTCCCAACCTGCCACGCTGCAGTTGATGACCATTGCGTCGATGTGGGGGGCGCTGCGCAGGTCGACGTCTCGCGCGTCGAAGGTTAGCGGTATGTGGGACCACTTCGTCTGCACGACTGGGCCAGTGACGGCGACATGGTTGATGCTGCGGTAGTGGTCCCGCTTCTGCCGCTTGGTGTCGAAGTCGGTGCTTGACCCCCCTGTTATCATGTGAATGACTCCGCGATAAGGTTGATCGGCGAAGTCTTCTTGCTTTGGGGGATGGGGAATGTTTTGGTGTTGCTGGTGTGGTGGTGGGGGTGGAGGAGGTACGATTTGTACTTCCTGATGATGTTGGTAAGCGTGGTGCGGTGGATGCGGAGCGGGGGCGTGGACGTATGGTGGAGGGGGTGGCTGGTAGTTATGCGCGACAATTCTGGGATTGTCGGCCGGCTGCGCCCTCGCCATTCTATCTCTGGTGGCCTTCGTCTCGGGGCAGTCTTTGGTCTGGTGGGCGCAGTCTTCGCCGTGGAAAAGGCAATAGAACCGGCGCGGCGGCTGCTGCGCCCGCCCTCGACCCCTGCCGCGCGTTCCATTTCCGCGGCCTTGGGGGGGATATTCCTGGCGGCGAGGGGGGTCAGCAGCAGGCTGTTGGTTGACGATGTTGTGGACTTGCTGCTGACTGCGGCTGTCTCGACTGGAGTCTGGCTGCGAAGTCCTTGTCCACGTGCGGCTGGACTGTGGAGTCTGACTGTTGGGTTTCCGTTGCGACTCGACCTTGCGCTGGTGGAGCTCTTCGGATTTGGCATATTTTTCGAAGAGCTGATATAGCTCCTGCAAGCTCTTGGGTGGATCCCTGATACAATGGCTGTAGAGGACGCCGGCCCGAAGGCCATTGATGGCGTAGTGGATAGCGATCTGATCGTCGACAGAGGGCAGCTGTGACTTGAGTGTTAAGAACTTGCGGTAATACTCCCGCAGAGTCTCCTTTTCCAGCTGTTTGCAAAGCGAGAGCTCGGCCAAAGCGTCGGTGTCTGGACGGTACCCTTGGAAGTTGAGGAGGAACTTGTCCCTGAGACTTCGCCACGAATCAATGGACAGCGGGGGCAATCTGGTGAACCAGGTGAGTGCTGGGCCCTCTAGGGCGATGATGAAAGACTTTGCCATTGTGGCGTCGTCCCCTCCGGCTGATGCAACGGCGACTTGGTAACTCATGATGTATTGCGCCGGATCGGTGCTGCCGTTGTACTTGGGGTATGCCCCCGCTCGAAAGTTGGCTGGCCAAGGCGTCACTTGCAGGTGTGGCGCCAGGGGACTTCGCTCGTCGAGGTAGTTGATCCCTTGGAATGGCGCGCCGTGCTGGGGGGCGTAGTCATGCTGGGGGAAACGCGGGTTCTCCGGCTGCGCCCGGTGCTGCAGGGGTTGGCCGTGCTGTCGGCCGAGGTAGCCTTCGCGCATGTCCTCCGGCTGAGCGCGTTGTTGGAGGGGTGGTTCTTGCTGCAAACCGAGGTGGCCTTCGCGCTGCATCAGCGCGATCTCGCGCTCGAGGTCTTGGGCTTTCTGCTCCTCGTCGCGTATCATTTGCCGCACTTTGGCTAATGCGGAAACACGTTGGCGCTTGGCCTCCAGTATCTCTTTCTGCCTCTGGAGATTGCGGTTCCTGAGGCGCAGGGCGCGCAGCTGCAGCTGTTCTTCTGTTGAGACGCCGAGGGCCTCACCATCCTCGGTGAGGTCGGCGCCTTCCAGTGGGGCGAAGCCTGGGGGCGGCTGCGACTGTCCTTCGGTTCCGCAGGTGCGGAAGGTGTCGTCTTCGCCGGTGTGGGGAACATTGTCCTCAATGGGCTCTTGGTGGGTGGATTGGGTGAGGGCGAGGGCCTTGCCCTTTCTTGCGGCCAGCAGTGCTGCCTTCGCAGCCTCGTCAGCCTTGGGGTTAGCTCTCTTGGGTGCCATCGCGGGTGGTTTTGTCGTAGCACGAACGGTGGGCGCCAAATGTTGGAACTTGCTCTCTGCTGCAAGTGGGCCAACGGGGGTGAACAATGGCGACAACAGGGTTACGTGCACGGGGGCAATAGCTCTGTTGATCTAGCCTCTCACGGGCACTGTGCGGGGGTATTTATAGGTGTCTGAGTGCCCAGCGTCTTGTGTTAAGGACGCATGTGCCCTCAGACGCCTAGTTTATCCCCGGAATATTCCCATAAAGCAGGGTTACAAGCTGTAATTACAAGTTTGCCTTTACAAGTCAGGCCCGTAATACAGAGGCGGCCACGCGGGGCCCGTTACAATGGGCCGGATCACACGTGGGCCTTGGGGCTGAACGAGGCCGCGCCGTGTGAGGTCGTCGCCGCAGGCCTTCGTCAAAGCGCCGAGTCCTGCGAAGGGTGTCCCTGCCCGCTTTGCCTCCGGCGGACCAGCGGCTGCAGCGAAGGCCTCGAGCGAAGGGTGGCGTCTTTGCCTTCGCTCCAACACGAACCGTTCTGTACTTCTGTTCCAGGAGATATGATGTTTGGTTCGAATCTAGATAGAACCAAGCCACTCAAAAAATGAAATATTCCTCTAATATGCTGCATGTGTGGGCTCCCCGAAAACTACCGAACCCGTGCGCTCATCCAGAGCTCGCGTTCGTCTATCCCATGTACGCTCATCTCTCCTCACTCGTCTCTCCTATCCTCCCCGTTCTTCTCCCTTCTCGGCCAGAGAAGGCCGCTGCGGCCGGCCCCAGCCACACCCTAGGCTCAAAACGGTCGCAGGTATCGTCTCCAACTCCCTCCCCAAACTCGCTAGCCCCAAAAAGGCCCTTTTCGATCTCCCTTAGTGACCTCCTATGGCGGTCGGCTTTGGCCGGCGACCTGCAAAACAGGAGAACGGTACCGGCACGAGCAAGCAGCACCTGGTACGGAAGAACACTACCATCTAAACTCTTGAACCAAACAGAGAACATAATGGTTCCATTCCATCTTCCAATTAGGGAATAGAGCCATTCTGTTCTTAAAAAATGGAACGGAGCCATTCTATCCAAAATAACTCTTGAACCAAACACTACCTAAGGGATAGTGTGGGAATCGTCGATCCAAAGAGGACCGCTGAGATTAGTGCAGGGGATACCCTTTGGTTAGTTGAATCTTTGTCGTAGATCTGGGAACCGAGGGCCCTAGTATGGGGACCGAGGGCCCTAGTATGGGGAGGACGTGGGCCGTCGATCCAAGATGCAGCGACCTAGAGAGCAGCGATGTGTAGCGGCCAGTCCGTTTTGCATTTGACTCCCTAGGGAACTTAGAAACCAACCCACCATCCAATTTAGAAGAATAATTAAAATTTGGTCCTATAATTAACAATTTAGACCCTGAGCTTTTCTAGAACCTAACCCGCAGTCCAGATTTCGGATTTCTTTATAAAATCAATTGTGAAAATTGATTTTAAGCATAAAAATAATTCAAATAATCATAGTTGATTCATATATTCTCCACTAGTTAGACTCATGTGTGTCAGGGGCGGAGCTCTTAATGTGGCAAGATATGGCAGTCGCCATCCCTTAAATTCTTAGCTATTTTTACTCATAAATTACTATGTACCATAAGCACATCGAAGAAAATAAAGTTTCACTCAGCATCGGCGACCGGAGAAGAACAAGAACACATGTTACGAACTGTTACCGGTTACTAGGCCTCAAGGGCTTCTACTCTATGTGGCCCTATGGGTCCTTTGGCCTTTTGTTTGGCACGTGGACAACCTTCTTGCTAGCTAGTTGGACTTCGAGCCATCCGCGCGAGTAGGATATTAGACGAGACTAGATGTTTCGGTCTTCGAGTTTCAACTTCACCAAATCGTCTTTTTATATTCTCGTAGCTCTGGTGTATATCGTTCAAGGATGTTTGTTTTCCATGACTAATTTTTTGTTCATGTTATATTCGATGTTTGAATACTAATTACGAGTATTAAATATAGTCTATTTACAAAAAAATAATTATATAAATGAAGACTAAATGGCAAGACAGATTTATTAAGCTTATTTAATCCATAATTAGCAAATGTTTAAATATAGATGAATTTATATCAGATGTGTTTAATAGTTTAATATACTTCAGTAAATAATTGATGGTGGTTGATTGTAGATTTGCAGACCTTTTGGTCCTATTGTGGCACCTCTAATCTTTAAACTTAGTGGTAGAGGAGTTGCAAACTTTTACTCTCCTAATTGAAATTAAAGTATGTTATCACTCGTTAGTCGTTAGCCTATCTCCCAGTAACTATTCATTCTCATCCCCATATTCAAATTCTACCCTGCGAACAGTGTAGTGTATAGTGCAAAACAGTGCTTTGGGTGACCATATGGATAAACTGCTGAAAACGATGTTAGTCAATTGACTTCACTTGTATCTTTCTATTTATCATAATATTTGTAAACATGATATGTTATATGCTTATAAGCTAATTTGGTAAAAAAAACCTTCACTAGATTTGGCCATACTTAAATCTTTTTCGTCCTCCGTCCATGGTATGTATCGCTATGGTTTCTATATATCATATGATATATCCGGTTTCTATATATCATATAATATACATCACATAGTTATAGGTGTCTATATGTCACTACGCCCGTTCGTCGCTACGTTTTTTAGAAAAAAAAAACCACTTACCTTCAATTTTGATAACACCGACAAGAAGGGCTGCATTGATATGGCAATTTCAGCTTAAAGGAAAGCTTGTTATTGAAACAGTTCTAAAACAAAGTTAACTGAACGTAGCAACAAGGCAGACAAAACCAGGAAACCAATACAAAAACGATTTTACATGTTTTGAAGTCTGAAACAACAAAGTTAGAAGGCACCGGTTGGCACTTTATTCAGGATGGTGTCATTGTTTTACATCTGTGAGAGGAACACGAATCCTTTTGCTGTTGACGTGCTCTTCACAAATCTAGAATTATCTCACTGATTAGGTTACCTTGACGCGCTGTAGGCACCAAAAGAGACTGATCCAAACATTATGAGTAGAAACGGGGCTTTAACCAACGTTCTATTTGATCTTCGGTGGCCAGTCGATCGGAACACCAGAACGCATAACATGAACTGCGTGAATGATGATACATCTAATTAGCCACACACAAAGACTTGTGTGGCTAGCAGATTAGTGAGTTAATACAGTCTCAACAAATGATTTGAACAGCCTAGTACCACATTTTGTTTGGTTTCTGAAGCTGCTGTTTTGTGTCTTTGCAGTTACCTTAGTCCAGTCCTAGGCCTATCAGACATTAGTCCTATACAACATCTGATTTTTTTTATGCACCCACTATAAACCCATTCAGTCCAGGTGACTACACAAAAACAGGATGTATCTTACTTATGTTTTATTTCCTGAACTGGAACATAACTTTGATTCTGAAAGGTTTGATAACTAATAAAGGGATGCCACTCTATTATCAAATCCATGTGTAAGTACACGATACTCTTCTAAGAGCAGATGAGCTCCAAGAGTTATCCCCCTCCCACCACAACCCCACCCCCCACACACAGAATAAAAGCAGACTGCGCTTTGCTGCTTGCTTGAACAATAATCTTAGCCTTGTTACTTGCTTTGCCGTGGCTAGCATTGGCATGCTCTAGACCATTTGATCATATCTGGAAAGTTTGGTTACTTTTTTGGGTAGATTTATTCCTTCGACAAACGTTTAGGACAACTTCTGACCTAGTGAACTCACATTACACCGAACACTCATAAATACCCAAAGGTAAACAAAACTTTTGCCCGGACAGTCCGGCCCTTACACGGACCGTCCCGCTTTCACTGTCCGGGACTGTACTAGAACCACCGCGTGGCGCCTCAATAGTAACGAACACAATCAGACAGTTTGGATTTACCACCGGACATACCGGATACGCGTACACAGAACCTACTGTTGCACATTATGCACCAAATTATTACACACCACAGCAGCAGTACATTCCGTCCTCTACATATTTAAACCACATCGCACCATATGATCACATGTCGATCAACATTATCGATCAGTCACGGCAAGAAGGTCGGCATAGCAACGTCCGACCAAATGAGCCCCACAGCCCAAGGTCCGGTGGGTTGCCACCGGGCGCAATGGAGAAAACTAGAAAAGAGATGGCTGAATTATTTTGTGATAGGCTCGAAGTTAGTTTAGCCAGAGTAGGACAGTCATATCAAAAGCTATATAATCCCCGGTTTGGCAATATCCCACAAGGGGCAAGGATACCAAAGTTTTCTAAGTTTTCTAGTGAAAGTGGTAGAAGCACACACAAACATGTAAGCTAGCTCCTAGCACACCTAGCTGAATTGGTCGATGGGTAAGCCTTTCGTGTTCGTTTATTTTCTTTATCCCTTACTAGCACCGCTTTTGCATGGTACGTCGTTCTGCCTCTTAATTCCATTAATTCCTAAAATGATTTACAGAATAAATTTTACGAGCATTTCTTTTTTAGGGAATATGAATTAGGGTTGGCTGATTTAGCCTCAGTCCGACACGGATGCGAAGAATCGGTTAATGATTATATCCGGAGGTTCCGGGACACCAAAAACCGATGCTTTCGGATCCATGTCGCAGACAAAGAGCTAGCAGGGATGTCTTTTCATGTGTTACTATCATACTTAAGAGATCAATTAGACGGCACTCAGTTCTTTTCAATAGCTCAGGTACATCAGCGTGCTTTGGCCTGTGAAAACCGATGTAAAGAGACATCAAAATTGGTTGTCTGTACTATACATCTAGCTAGTAGAGCGTGATAGTTTAAATGATGAATCCACATATGTATATACCGTTGAGCTTGTTTGACCAACGAAGGACAAATCTTCTTCATGTTCTTCTTTGCAGCCGATTCAAAAGAATCGGCAGGAGAAGTTAAATTTATTTTTAATGTTGCTAAATACGATAAAATATTTGACGAGCTACTAAAAAATGACAACGTTAAATTAACGCATACTATTCCTCCTCTAGATGAATTAAAAAGACATGTTTACTGCAAGTGGCATAATTCTTTTTCCCATGCCACCAATGATTGTAATGTTTTTCGACGACATATACAATCGACCGTAAATGAGGGCCGATTGAGTTTTCAGAAGATGCAAGTGGACATGCAACCATTTTCTATGAATATAATAGATCTATCAGGCAAAAAGGTCTTGGTTCGATCGGAAGTGGCTGATCAAGGCAAAGACAAAAACATCGTCATTGACGATCCTGGCACGTCGAATATATCACAAGAAGAGATTGCTCGGAAAGCTCCGGATAGAAAGACTAACAAGCTCGGAGGCGCCGGAGGTAGGCTCATGCGGACGGTCCAGCTGACTCAGCCAGACAGTCCACCCATGGCCAGAGGTGTTAGCCTCTACACAAAGCAAGTAAGGAGACACAGGGGCAAAACAAATATAACGCACATGTTTGTCTGGTCAAAGACGGTCCTACTTTTGATCAATTTATCTCCAAATATGCTAGCAAGAAGGTCGTCATCCCGCGTTCGACGCATGCGCCAACCTTATCGCATTCGCCATCCTCGCTCGCCTGCGTTCCCAACCGTCATCCTGCCAACCTTATGCACATCGCCCACGAGCTGGAGCAGCAACACTTCCAACATCTGTTCTTGAGACCCTGCGCTTCACAACATACCGTCTTGAGCCCCTTCGCCTCACAGCATACCGTCTATTGAGTCTCCAACTAACCTAAACGTGATTGTGTCACCTTCTATTTTGACGTGAAATTGGTTTTATCACCTTGCTAATTATGGTTGTACATCGATCTGGTGAAGCTACATGTGCATAGATATTTTTTGTTTATTGCTATCTAGATATTTTTGTTTTCCCCTCTATTTTTTCTTGCTTCAATTTTTGGAAGGAACATTATTTTTTACTACAATTGTCTGTGGCTTGATGTTATTCTCAAATACTTCTTCGACAGAAAAGTTATAGTAAGTGGTGAATTTAACACATGATGCTATTTGTTGCAGAGACTTAGTGATACTCCTTATCATCTTGATAGAAATTCATTTATGCTATTTTTTGATGTACAAAGCTCCTGCTGGTTAGAAAATAGAAACACATGGCATTTTGGTTGAGGTTATCTCCTGCTCCTATGTGAACCACAAAATATTTCATGTTGCTAACATGTATTTGCTACAAATGTATTCATCATTTTAGATTACCAAAATGTTCACATAAACAAAAGCATTAATTTGGATAGTTGTTGATATAACCAAAGATGCCAATAATATGGAATACTTTTATAAATACCCCATGAAATTCTACGAATCAACCCGTTGTCCTACGCACTTCTCTGTCCCGCCTCCCTTCGGGCCCACACCAACTTTGTCCCCAACCTGAGAGCACCTAGAGGGGGGGTGAATAGGTGATCCTGTAAAACTTAAAACTTAACACCACAAACTTGATTAAGAGTTAGTATAATGAAATCAAGCGAGTAGAGAGGAGAACTCTTGTGAAGCACAATAGACACAATAAGTACAAGCACAAGAGACACGAGGATTTATCCCGTGGTTCGGCCAAGTACAAAACTTGCCAACTCCACGTTGTGGCGTCCCAACGGACGAGAGTTGCACTCAACTCCTCTCAAGTGATCCAAAGATCAACTTGAATACCACGGTGTTCTTCTTTACTTTGCTCTTTTCCCGTTTGCGAGGAATCTCCACAATTTGGAGTCTCTCGCCCTTACAATAAGAATCAATATGAAGCACAAGAGTAAGGGAGGGAAGCAACACACTCAAATCCACAGCAAATACGCACACACAAGTCTTGACTTGAGCTCAAGACAATATCTCGATGTTCTCACTAGAACGGAGCTCAAATCACTACGAATGTCGAACAAGTGCGCAAGAATGAAGTGTGAGTGATCAACAATGCTCCAAGGTTGCTTGGTGTGCTCCTCCATGCGCCTAGGGGTCCCTTTTATAGCCCCAAGGCAGCTAGGAGCCGTTGAGAGCATTCCAGGAAGGCAATTCTTGCCTTCTATCGCCTGACGCACTGGACAGTCTGGTGCACCACCGGACACTGTCCGGTGCAGATTTCTTTCCTTCTTTGGCGAAGCCGACCGTTGACGCTTTGGAGCCGTTGGCGCACCGGACACTGTCCGGTGCCCCTTCTGACCGTTGGCTCTTGCCACACGTCGCATGCGGATTATGCGGCCGACCGTTGGCCCGACCGACTGTTGGCTCACCGGACAGTCCGGTGCACCACCGGACAGTCCGGTGATTTATAGTCGTACGCCGTTAATTGCTTCCCGAGAGCAGCCAGTTGACAGTCGCCGGCCTGGCGCACCAGACACTGTCCGGTGCACCCAGACCGAACTGTCTTTGGCTGAACAGAGCCATCTCTTTTCCAACTTGATTTCTCCTGTTTCCAGCACTTAGACACAATACATTAGTCTCCAAAACAATATACTAAGTCTTAGAAACATACATTTTCACTTGATTTGCACTTTGTCCATCACTTTGTCTAGATTAACATAAGTCCACTTGTGTTGGCACTCAATCACCAAAATAATTAGAAATGGCCCAAGGGCACATTTCCCTTTCACAACCTCCCTCCCCACGCCGCCTCCCCGCGACCTCCCCTAAATTCTGTATTGGTTGTTGCCAGATAATGTGATATTTGTTTTTATGTAATCGTTATGCACGAATATTTTGTTTACCGTTGTAACGTACTAACGCTTAACTAGTACTAATTTATGACTCAGTAAAAAAAAGTAGATTATCAGTTTTTAAAAATTTAAGAAGTTAGTCTCTTACCTAAAAAAATACTAGTCGGTTGCCCGTGCGTTGTGACGACTTACAACAATACCCACGTAAACTATCTATCAAAAAATTTCAAATTTTTTTATTGATTGTCTCCGCTCTCTGTATAATATATTTTTTGATTTGGCTAACTGATGTTATTGTTTACTCTATACAAATATGTCTTGGTACAACACGGTCAATGAAGTGAACGATTAGAAGAGAGTTCACAACGATTGACTGAATGAACAAAGATTATAAAATGACATAATTCCATCATACATAGACCAAATAAGAGAGTTTGTGAGATCAAGTTTATAAAATAAGTCCCATGAAGTCAAACTTATAAAAAAGATAGATCAAAATATAGAGTGATTGCTAAAGTCAGGCATCAATAAAAACTGGATGTGCTCCATATAAATTATGTCACTTCGTAGCAATTACAAACGTTTAAAACCAACAAATAACCTTTCATTTTGCTATTAGTGTGATAAATCATTGCTGCTCTATCTAATTCAGCAATCTCAAACACCATGTAGTCCATTGCGTCAATGTGGTCTCAGAAACGACTTAATGCTTGCAAGAGCCAAGAACGTCGTGTCATGCTTGGGTCGTAGCCTCGGCCCGTAGTACTGGCCCGACCCGACATGATTATTTTTTTATTTTACAAAATAATGTATATACCTATATACAATTTATAGTCAATATTAAAAATAAATATATTATACAGAGAGCGATTAGAAGAGAGTTCACGACGATTGACTGAATGAACAAAAATTATAAAATGACATAATTCCATCATACATAGACCAAATAAGAGAGTTTGTGAGATCAAGTTTATAAAATAAGTCCCATGAAGTCAAACTTATAAAAAAGATAGATCAAAATATAGAGTGATTGCTAAAGTCAGGCATCAATAAAAACTGAATGCGCTCCATATAAATTATGCCACTTCGTAGCAATTACAAACGTTTAAAACCAACAAATAACCTTTCATTTTGCTGTTAGTGTGACAAATCATTGCTGCTCTATCTAATTCAGCAATCTCAAACACCATGTAGTCCATTGCGCCAATGTGGTCTCAGAAACGACCTAATGCTTGCAAGAGCCAAGAATATTGTGTCATGCTTGGGTCGTAGCCTCGGCCCGTAGTACTGGCCCGGCCCGACACGATTATTTTTTTATTTTACAAAATAACGTATATACCTATATACAATTTATAGTCAATATTAACAATATTTTAGCGTGATGTTCTACTGGTTAGACAGTTTCACCCAGTGTTTCTTCCATCAGGGCATGAGTTCGAACCCCACCTCCTGCACCATTTTTTTAATATTTTATGCTGATTTAATTAAATGGATCGAAGGGCTGGCCCGACACAGTTAGCAGGCTGGCATGATGTGCCTGTGCCATAGTTGTGGCCCGCGTGCATCTAACCCGTGTCGGGCGTCCTTACGCTGATTTAATTAAATGGATCGACGGGCTAATGGGCTGGCCCGACACAGTTAGCAGGCCGGTATGATGTGCATGTGTCATAGTTGTGGCCCGCGTGCATATAGCCCGTGTCGGACATCGTTTGACATCTATAGACGTGCAACAGATTAATTTGAAATAGCTGTGAGGGGTTATTTGTAAAAAAATGACGCAGGACGACCGTTGAAACTGATGCTTTAATTATAGTATAGATATAGAAAAACGGGCCAGTCCGGGCGGCTCGGCCTTCGACCCAATCTGGCGCGCACCACAGTTTCTACCCTTCAAACTGATTTGTGGTCCTGTTCTTTTGTGGCCCCATGTTTCAGTACAATAAGCTCCAACCGTCCAAGGTGAAGGTCTTGCTCCCAGTACCCCCCGTGCCACCCCAACGAAGCGAGACACCAACACGTAGGCCAACCCCTCCGCTGAGTCGCTGACCGCCTCGCACCCGTCGTTCCCCTCCTTCCGGCACAACCAGCACGCGAGCGGCACGAGAAGACTAGGGTTCCGGCGAGGCGACGGCGAGAACCATGGCAGGGATTCGATGGCCGCCAGAGGACCCGGAGATCTTCCCTTCCAGGATGGTCAGCGGCGGGGCTTGGGTCCCCGTCGCGCCCCCAGGAGAGATGGCGTCGGACGACGACCGGTCGGTGGCCGCGGACTCGTGGTCGATCAAGAGCGACTACGGCAGCACCCTCGACGACGATCAGCGTTACTCCGACACCGCCGAGGTCCTCCTAGCCTCCTCCTCCGCCTCCTCTGCGGCCGCGCCCTCCGCAACGGTTGCCGTCCACCCCTCCTCCGACTTCAGGTGATCTGATTCTACTCCATTTTTTGTTCCTGTGCCCCAAAATGAGCGACCATCTGTGATCTGATTCCTAGCTTTGGGGAAACGAAGGCATCGATTCTCTTCCCCCTTGATTAAGCTTAATTTGGTCCAATGATCTGTCGGTTATTGCATTTTGGTCCAAAATGGACTGAGAGTGGCAAAATAGCAATAAATTTTTCTATTTTGTATGGGCCTAGTGTATTCAAGTTATCTTTGCTGTGGATCTTTAACAGCTTCGACAAGGATGTCCATGACTCCAGCTACGTTGAACCTCCCTTGCTGGGCTTGCAGAATTTTCAGGATGGTGCTTACGCTGAGGATCTTGCAAATTTCCATGAACGCAGCCACGCTGATGACTGGTATTATTCTTCAAGCTATTGTATTAGCATCTAAAGAAGTTTTGGATATAAACAATAACCTAGGGTGGCAGCCTTTTTTGCCTGGATGATGAATGTTCTGCCCCAATGTCTTTTATAACCAAACCTGGTGTAACCTTTGCTTATATGAGTGATCAGGGGCATTATTTCAGCAAGAATGTACAAACTTTTTACAGTTGCCATGCCATTAGCGTTTGGCATTATGGTACCTTTTTGAAAGCACCTTTTCTTAGATCCTATAATGTTTGTATTTAGCTCAAAGCATTTAGATCCGTACCAGGAAAAAAAACTGGAAGCAGTAAATATTCCCGTAAAAAAAACTGTATTCCACAGCTGCCGTGTAGCGCATCACAACATTTTGCAACCACAAACTGGCCTTTAGACCTCACATTCCAAGGGAATTTATTTCAGGATGGGAATAATAAACCTTATGTTTTAAACTTTACCATCTCTGCTTCTAGTTTTTCAGGAAATATGATGACCATTATCTTTTATTTGAGGCTTGGTTGTTATAAACCATGTTCACCTCGCTAGTTAAATATGAGATTGAAATATGCAGAGTAGTTTTTCTTTTCTCGCTTTTATCGGATTACTGATTTGGGTTTTGGGCGAACAGCTGTTTGCATCAATTTTCCCTTTCAAGGGCGTACCCAGTGCCGTAGGCTTAGCGAAAAAAGAAATGATGCAAATTTAATTGTATTCCCCCTTCGTTTTATGCATTTAATGCTTATATTGTTGCTGACCAACACCTGTGTGGGTTTGCAGGTTTGGCACTGATATCATGGATATCCGCGTAGGTTGGACCAAAAATTTGTGCTCAAGTAGAGATTTACCCAGCTGCAGCGTACTTGACATTGGGACTGGGAGTGGCAGACTCTTGCAGCAGCTTGCGAAGCAGGGGTATGCTAAGGAAATGTTAAGCTTTATTTTTTGCATTGTTAATGCCAGTACTGACCTGTCAATTTACAATATACAGGTTTTCTGATCTGACTGGGATTGACTATAGTGAAAGTGCAATTGAGCTTGCTCGTAGCCTTGCAATCGGTGATGGGTTTGAGCACATTAATTTCTTGGTGAGTCAGCCGCTGAAGCATATATTATAATTTGTAGATTCACCTCGACATGCATGCCCACATTTGCTGTCCTTGCCCTTCACTTTATAACATATCCCCAATGGTTCTCGTTGTATCTTAGGTGCAAAACTAGCCTTAATATTATAAGAGCAGAAAAGAATTATTTGAGTTTATAGGAATGGTCCTTTTGCAGGTTGATGATGTTTTGGAGTCGAAGTTGGAGAGAAGATTTGAACTTGTCATGGATGAAGGGACTCTTGATGCGATTGGGCTCCATCCTGATGGACCTGTGAAGAGGTAAATGCATGTGAAAATGTTGATGTGTTTTTTAGTCCTTGTGCAGTATTCACACTGGTGCTTACATGTTTTCAATTGCTGAAACTTTTTAATGCGGAAAGGAAGAGATGATTTGTTTGCACATGTCTAAGCCTCTAATTTATGTTCGCCTCCTGCATTTCAGAATGATGTATTGGCAGTCCGTTGATAGCTTGGTTTCCCGTGGTGGTATATTGGTCAGTTCTTCCATCCAAATTGGACCTGGAGTTCTCTTTTTCTTTATACATTTATTATGGCATAATTATGGAAGGCCAGTTTTACATTGACAGTGAAATTTGATGTATCCCTATTGTATCTATTTTGCTTTCACCTATTAGTAATGGCAGAAGTAGTATAGCATATGCCTGCAAGAGTATTATAGCCATTCAATCCTCTGATGTTACTAAAACTATTTTCTTAGGTCATCACATCATGCAGCAGAACCAAGGATGAGTTGGTGCAGGAGGTAGAGAACTTCAACCAAAGGAAGCTTGGTGCTGTGGGCTCAGGCTCAGAAGGATTGCCGGCTAGTGAAGCTGCGGTGTTCAGCTACCTGGACCACGTCCAAAGTTACCCTAGTGTGGATAGTTCTTGCATAACGACCGTTGCTTTACTTCATAAGTGAAAAACATAATTGTATTGTATGCTTGGTTTATTGGCCCTAGAAAGTTACCGTATACCTGCTACGATATTAACTATGTACCCAGTCACTTGTGTATCTGGACAATATTCTACTAGTATTTTACCTTGTCGGGTTGGTATTGCTGGATCCTGGATTCCACTTTGGCATGCTCTTTGAAAGCAGAAGACATGTAGATGTTTCAATGCGTCGACACAGGGTACAATATCCGACCAGAAACACAGTAAGCTGCAGGTTAGCACGTATCGTGGCTATAGGGGTGGTAAGCTCTAAATTTTACACTATAAAATTTAAAAGGGGTGGTAAGCTCTAAATTTTACACTATAAAATTTAAATTTAAAGATCGAATCGGATTATGATTACAGACTATTTCTATATATTTTTAAACTAGAATTAATTAAGGGTCCTAACTTTTTTAAAAAAACATTTAAAACGTGATTTATTATCATCCCTAATCGTAGCACATGACCTATCTTGAGTTTTCGCAATACAAAAGCTAGTACGGAGAGAAAAAAACATCAAAGCAACAATAAAAGCTGGAAATCTCACTGCAATTAGTGACGCAAAATGCAAGATCATAAAAAAAGAGCCACATGTATACCTTCGGAAACAGAAACATGGTTACTTTGATTTGCAATTGCTTTTGACATGATAATATCTTCTATTAATTTTATTTCAAATCATAACACTCACGCCCTGTTTGTTTACTTGCAGAATTATCTAATTTAACTTATAAATTATACAAGCAACTATTGATAATCTAGGCATTTATATTACATAATCCACCTAGTAATCTATATTGTTTGTTTACCTCTCAACTTATTTAAACCAGATTATATAATCTATAGAGTAAATAAAGAGGACCTTAAATTCAAATTATAAATTATTTAACTTTCTTAGGTAAATATTTTTGTGATGTATCTAGATATAGTTGATATCTAGATGCATAACAAAAACTACGTAAGGTCATAACAAATAATTTGAGACGGGGAGAGCAGTGCACAAGGGTTACTGCAGTAGAGACTCGAGTCACAGTATCCGGGTTTGTCAGCACTCTGCTGCTGTACTCTCTCCTATGTACAAGTAGCAGGGCCACTACATTCTTCTCTATGGGCATAGAAGCGAGTGGCTTCAGGCTATCTTACTATGTCACCACATTCACAATTTTGTAATTTCCCCCCTTGTGATCATCCATTCATCCTTGCATCTGTCAGCTAAACTCAGGCGCTGGAATTCCCTGTCAGATGTGAGGTTGGAAGGCTTGTTCTTGGCCATGTCAGTAGACTGGTATGAAGCGCGGTTGCGAGTAGTTTGTTTGTGCAGAATTGGCAACTGTATACTCTTCCTCTTCCTCCTCGCTCTCTGATGAAGATATATATGCTTCCTGGCTTTCCTGCAGTGTTAAATGATCTAGATCCGAGAGTTATGCCTCATACAAATCTATGTTTCTACTACTACGAATGGAGAAATTTCCACAGGTGTGACATGCAATTATGCGATATCTGCTTCTGCTGAACTGAACATGATCAGGATGCATGACACGGTGCAGCTCAGTAACGAAATTACCTGCTGCCGCCGTCGATGATGGAAGCTTGCCAATGCTCTCACCATCACCAGGATTGGAAAGAGGATTCCCGCAGTTCTCAGCACCAGAAGCTTTATTTCCAGAAGCAGAGTGCACAATAGGAGGCATCAAGTCAAGACCTACTTAAATCATACAAAAAGATACTGGTGAATGCTTATCGTCAATCTTACCGAGAATAAGGCCAATGAGTACTCCCCATTGTCACCAATCACAAGAGGAAGAGTGTGGCGAAGGACCAGGAGTGACATGAACTGTTCAATGATACAATCACAATGATGGATCTTCATCAGACAGGAGATACAGGAAACCACATCAACCACTGTTGGTTTTGATGTCAGAAACTCACAATTATGGCAATTGTCCGGCAACACAAGGTGCTGCTTCTTGTCCTGATAGGAAAGTAGTCATCGTAATTGTCCATAAAATCACGCTCCGTGGGCATCATTGTTATTATCTGGGAATCATTGAGATCTTGCCTGGCAATCTCCCAGTTCCCTCTGTAGAGGAACGCTAAACCATTCATTGCGAGAACTAGACAAGAACACAAACAGCTTTATTAAGAATGCTAAAGAGATGAGTACCTGAAATTCATTGGTATACTTCCATAGTGAAACAGCTGTTGTGGAGAAGTATAACCTGGCCTGAATTGCTAAAGAAACATATCAAAATTAAATCCATAGGCATGTTTCCATAGTTGCACATATGTTAAAACTTAAAACTGTATCACCAGTTGAAATTTTCTAACCTATAAACAATATGCATAGATCTCCTAAAAGTTCTTACCTGCAGGCATATTTCACACATAGTGTCGCCTTTCTCATTGCACCAGCGCTGAATGCATTTCCGATGCGCATACTGCAAGAAAGGAACTAATAGCTTGATTTCATTCAATCACTCTAGCTAACTGAAAAGTACATCTTATTCTTAGTCCATTTCTCACACAGCATGGTAATATGTCCACTGTCAGAAACAAGAACGCGCAATAAGATCAAGAGCAGGGTGTTTCCGTTGCTGTTAAGCTTCAACTACATTCTTGTCTTGCACATACAGTGAGGGCACACATTGCGTGAAGGTCACACTCAAACAGATAGCTCCCTCCACCCCCCTATCTTTTGAAAAACACCAACACCTCCCCCTTCCCTATATATTTCAACGCACTATAACATCACTGTCAAATAGGAAGGTCCACTACATAACATAATAGACAGTGCCTTCTAAGCTACATTGACACAAACACAGTTGATTTGGTTCACAGATCTTGTCCCCGATGACCCTCAAGGCCTCAACCTCAAGTTAACATGGAACTCCCCCAAGTCCTAACTGCCCAACCTACAACATCTAACCCCAACCATAGAAGCCAACAATTTCTCATGCTAGGTCAACTATATTAACTAGTGCCCAATTTTAAAATCTAAAGAGGCCCAACATAATTGTACTGTAGCAACAAGTGGCAACAACTACATCTTCTACTGAAAAGAAGGATCGGCTTTTCATTTGACAACAGGAACTGTAAGACAATTTTTTAGAAACTGAGACACAGTTGCATAATCACCATAGCAAGATCATGAATCTGCTGTCTAACCAAGAGCATTTATTTTGGTCTCAAATAAAAAAAAATAGCGTGAGTAAAAAGGTCAGGTACCTTGAGGCTGCCACAACAGGCGCAGGGGGCCTCCATGCAGGTGTCCCAGTCCTCCTCCTGGCAAATCCTGCACTCCACCACCTTGGTCGCCGAGCCGCCGCCTAGCCCGCGATGGCAGTACTCGACATCCACCGTCTCCTGACGCAGATCGACCATGTGCTTCCCACCGCCGATCGCCGCCTCCAGCGTCGACTCTGTCAGCAGCCGGTCCACGATCAACGCGAGATGGTCGCCCATCAGTCCTACGAGCACGTGATCCATGGTTCAGTTCACAGAAACAATGCCACCATCCTCGCGAATTGCAGACACTCGATGCAGAAAAAGCAATCAAACGCAATCGCAACTGACAGATTGAAATTGTGTTTGAAACATCGGTAAGAGTAACCAGAGGCAGACCAAGAAGCCAAACCCAATGAGGAGCACGCGGTCGCAGGCGGTGGGGATCCAAATGTCCAAGGAAACCGGGCAACTGCTCCCTTATGATATAGGAACTGACTGACAGAAACTAACCGGAACCGCTTGTTGGAAATAATAGTAATTCATTTTTTAAAAAAAATATATATACCAAACTGATAACCGCAAGAAATGGGGATCAGATTAGTGGGATTACAGCCGCTGTGCCGAGAGAGGCCAAAGCTGTGAGATGTGGATCGAAACCGGCAAGTGTACCAAGAACAGGTAAAACCCTCCACGCTCGGAGCGCACGGCAACATATGGTGGGACGAATAAAAAGCTGCCACTTTTCTGTGGGAGGAGAACGAATTGATGAGAGTTGGTGGTTGCTAAATGCCGCACAAGGGGTGCGAGGAAAGCGCGTTTAATTAGCGTTGCATCGACGGTACACCACGGACAGAAGAAGAAGAAGAAGAAGAAAAAATGTCTGAACAGCAAGAAACCGAGACTCACCGAGGAAGAGGAGGCGCGAGCGGGGGGACGAGCAGGAAGGAGGGTGGGCAGCTGGCGAAGACACCGAGCGAGCGAGCGAGCTCTCAATCTCGAGGGTCTCGGAGCGTCTGGCGAGTATTAAAACTAACTGAGTAACACAGCAGCGCCAGGAAGAAGAAGAAGAGGAACCAGATGACGGGGAGAAGAAAAAACCAAATCTTTACCTTGTCCTAAGTACCAAGAACAGGGCTCCGGGGCCGGGGCCGGGGCCGGGACCGGGAGGAAGAGGAAGCTTCGAAGTCTGGATTCGGTGCGGGGTTAAGGGATTGGATTGGATTGGTGGAGGGGTTAAGGGACGCAAGAGATGGAGTGCCCTCGGATGTAATACACCGATGGAGGTGGAGGGGAGGCCAAGCTAGCCAAGCCAAGGCAGGCAGGAGGACAAACCCTCTCTCTCTAGTCTCTCTGCGCGCTGTGTGCCTCTCCTCTCTCTCTCTCTCTCGCTCCCTTGCAGCAGAGGTTTAAATTAGAAGAGAGGCAAGGTAAGGTTAATGGGTGGGAAATGGCACTGGTATCCTATTACATCATATCATATCGTATCATCGCCCGGCAACAGCTTCACTGAAACTGCAGCTGTTTTGTATGCTTCCGTAGAACTAGAATGGCCTCCTATTTATTTAGTACTTGGTCACTTTTCCCATTTGACTTTTTTTCCCCTCCTGAAAAAGGAGCCTTCTCTTTCGATCGTGGTAAATTGGTCATGCTTTTGGGTAGCAGTAAAAACAGTACTAGTAAGATTGCCGATATCGTCCTTAGGGCCCGTTCGGTTGTAACGGAATAAGCTAGGATTCATTCCAGCTCATCAAAATCTATATAAATTAGAGAAATAATCTGGCTAGAAATTAATCCGGGTCTCTAATCCCAAATAACCGAACAGGGCCTTAGACAGCGGTAATCCTGCTGCCATTGTCTAGTCTAGTCTAGTCACATTTATGGATGAGATGTCCCGATGGTCTGTCTAATAACGGTGCAACAATGACGGTGTACAGTACAGGAGTTGTCGCCGCGCGTGGAATGGCATGGGAGCTGCTAGAGCTAGTTATTACCACTGTAATGGACCATGGACGGCTGAGATGTGCCATCCATCATTATCCGGCCGGCAGGATTCTCCGTGTACTTGGAAGAACGCAGACGGGTTCCTTTTCCTTATCGGTGGCCCACCACCACCACTGCCCTAGCTAGGACTCGGAGCAGAGTAGTAGGAAGCAGTAGGCTAACCGCTTTGCACGCGTTTCCCGCGACTGCTACACCCACTACCCGTTGCCGCTAAACCACGATGCCCACTCTCCAGCCGGAGGCCTCCGGAAATTTGTATTCTTTAAAAATTCAAATCATTTTCAGGGTTGGATAGAATTGAGAAATTCTAAAGAAGATTTAAGTTTGACTTTCGCGTTGCCTTTTTCTGAGCGATGCAAATACGTGATGTCGAGTGATGGCTGGTAAACCTTGCGAGTTAATTAAAGGAGCAAAAAAAAACCGTCTTTGTCCTTTTAACCCTTGCAAACAAAGTTAGGGAAGCGACGAGAAGTAAATCAACAAAGAGGAAACGAACTCCATTATTTTTTTAAACCGAAAAAAAAATATTACTATCTCCACTATAGAATATTTGTTGCCCGCTAGCTTATTTTTTAATAACTAAATCACGACAAACAAAAAAGAACGGATACAATACTTTATGACGTGTTTGGTTGAGAAGCAGAAATGAATGGAACGGCTCCATTCTTATTTTTTTGATGTTTGGTTTCCAATAGAGGAGAGGAGTGACTGCTGGAGTCTATATATGGCAAATATTTGGGATGCTCTCGCTCTACCAAAACGACCGGATGCGAGCGCTCTCGCGTCCTCCCTCTCCTCCACTCCACACTCATATGACTCTCTAACCAAACAATGAACGGAGCGGCTCCGCTCTATTATACTCTTCAATCAAACAGAAAATAGAGCGGTTCCATTTTGCTCGCCAAACACAGAATGAAATGGCTCAATTCCTAGATACTGGAATGGAGCCGCTTCATCCGAGTTGGTTCCTGAACCAAACGCACCCTTAGTGATCTGTCAAGCGCCTCTAAATATTTTTTTCTTTCCTTCCTTCGGATGGGCTTATATTTCCAAAAATAGGTTCTGAGAGAGATTATTTGTTATCTCATAAGCTTGTAGTGATGAAAGCGGATTTATTTCGATGTCATCGAAATTAGCAGGTTACTCCGTACAAAAAGTGTGGGTCTAGTTTGCTTATTGTACCATAATTCTTTTTCATTTATTTATTTTATTATTGTTGTTTTATGTTGACGTGTCTTCCATGAACTCGGACTTAGAGCTATTATTGTTTTGTGACACTGCAATTTCAGCTGCCAAACTAAGCAGCCTTTGAGTTTGATGTCATCTCGATAAGATCTATTAGCGACAATACTATTTTTTTAAAACCTTTATATAGTTTCTTAACCCTTTTTATCGATTTAAATTGGAGATGATCTTGCTTTCGTATATTATGGTTCTATAGTTATTTTCTATAGCCTTGTTTGAATTATGACAATGTTTTTTCATGTCTTAGAGCTATCCACCAGGAGCATCTCGAATTGTTCAAAACTATTTTCACATAATCTGTGGCCTGGACAAACTTTGGTCATTGATTTGATGTCGGCCAGGATCTTGTTCTCGTTGGTGTTGTTTGATCATTGCAAGTATTTGATATACTTAATGACATCGTAGGATAGTAAGTAATAAATCTAAAGAAGTTTTTAAAATAGGTTAGTCCTTATTATTCGGTGCATATATTTATGTATATAAATTTTGTTTTCACCGAATATCGCCAAAAGATGGTGCTAAAATCATGTTCTTTGTACCGATGCTCGCCGGCCTTTAAACTAAAATCTGTCGCCAAAAGTATTTATTATTACATATGTAAAGATGTTTTTTTTCATAACGAGTCTATAAAGATTAAGCTGCATAAAAGGGTTTACTTGCTATCTACTTATCCTTTCAGAATCTCACATATTCACCATTTTGTAATCTAAAAGAGCCAATAGGTAAAATTGATCTCTCATCACCCCCTCAAGCCAGACCATAATTGAGAGTATCCTGCTCTTTTAGAAACTTGAGTGGTAGATTTATAATGTAGGTATTTCCTTTTAATGAATTCTTGTCATGTTCCATCCTGATCACTTGGTAGCTTAAAGAGCCGTTATTTCCACAGAAGGCATTTGTTATGAATCTCCAAATTTAAAATAGCCAGTACCCCCAAAGCATTTGGGAGACAAAGCTTTAGTTTAGACCACTTAATCTGCCTCATATCCTTTTTTTCCCTTTAAAAACCAAGTACTACCCTTTTTTTTCTGTACCTGAGAGAACCAATGGTAGCTCGTCGTCAACTCGACAAGTAGCAGCCGCACGAATTCCATTTCCTGATGACGTACCAGCCTCCGAAGTGACAGTTCATTCAGGTAGGGGAGTAGTAGTATACTCTAGCAGAACGCTGCAAGGATGCATGTCTGATTGGGTTACACGAAATGAATGCTGTGTCGATCTAGCGTCTAGTGCTGCTGCGTCGTACTGTACTACGTGAGCCAGCCAATGCATGTAGCGGCAGCAGGGATTTTCAACTAGAGATGTCGGGTGGCTAGGCTATGCATCCATCCTTTCTTCCTTTCAGTAGAAGAGAGAGAGAGAGCTCCCATCCCAAGTCCAAACAAGAACAGCATGTGGCCGGTCGACTTGTCCATTTCCACACCACCAACTCTCCCGAAAACTGGTCTGAAACGCGCCAAACCGAAACGATCTCGGAGATTGCCCAAAAGCTGGCCGAAAAGGGAGCTCAATTTGCTAAAAAAAAAAATCGCTCCTCCTGCAGCTTGGTTAGTCTTTGGTAGGAACTTTGGTTGGAGACTTGGGAGTTGAGTTGGTGAACCCCACAACCAATTGCTAAGCTGGGTCTCCTGCGGCTGCCATATGGAAACCGTGCAGAGGAAGCCCTGGTTGCTTAGGTGCGCGTGGTCTGGTTCGGTTGGACTATTCTCGATCTGTCTGCCTGATCTTGTTTGAGGAAACCGTGCGATTTTCTATGTATGGTGGACAATAGACAGAAGATTTGTTGGCCTGTTTTCTTTGGTTTTTGTTGTGTTCAGGTTGACTAAATACACGTACAAAAAAATGGTTACAACCATCGAAATTGGAGCAGGAGAGAACACTAGCTGTATTTGGTTAACCCAAAGCGAGTTGGCTCTAGTTGAAGAAAAGACGTATCTCTAGTTAGCCTAATATATTTATATGCTAATGCTAGCCATACGAAGAAGATATTTATGTCATACATTTTTACTATAGGAGAACGAGACAAAGAAACTTGTTATAATTTGCAGGTAGAAAAATATAGCGTTATAGTTTTCATGGGGACGGAGCTAGAGAAAAATTAATAGAGGTGCGACACTTATTTCATGCCATGTACTGTACATGCGTCAGGACTCAGGACCCCACGCCAGATATTTTTACAAAAGTAACGGTATGAATAATATACAATAAGTACTATTAAATTATTCATGGAATATATTTTCATAAAAAATATATTTAAATATGCAAATATATTTTTATAGATTCAGATAAATTTAACTTCTCGAAAACAGTTGTTTTTTTTTACCTTTTTGGATGGATGGAGTCGTCAGCACCCCTCCAGGATGCAGGATGGACCCACTGTTACCGAAGCGGCGAGACTATACAGCAGCCTTTCACCACATTCTTCCTATCCAGAGCTACTGCCATGAGATTGTCTCCAGCAACGTCCTCTATATACATCCTATATATCTGTCCTTTACAGTTTTCTCTAAAAGATTCCATCTCCTATATCTACTTTCTCTCCAACAACGTCCTCTAAATCACGTCATCTATATATAAATACCTATATTAAAGACATTTTTAATTTTTTAATTTTTGTACATACGTATTTGTCATACTATCAAATGTATTATACATATTTTAGTTTTATTAAATCGGTTGTTTAAATTATATAAATAGATAGAGAACCGTTTAGAGAAACTCTACATATAGAGGATCCAGCAGTGTTCTCTAAATTTAGAGGACCGTTTAGAGGACGTTGCTGGAGGGAGTAGAGGACGTCATCGTCATAAAAATTTAGGGTACAGGACCCTTTAGAGCTCCTTGTTGGAGCTAGTCTGATGCATCGCAACAACTCCAAATCGAAAGATTTTTATTGCAATCTTGCAACTCACGGGAGTAAAAAAAAATCATTTATAACCGTTACGAGTGCGCGTGGGTGTGGTAAAAACCGGAAGGCGAGGTCTACGTCAGTCCAAACTTTTTGATCCAGGGCGCCCGGTCGGCTTTTCAAACGTGGCCTCGGTATACTCGCACGGCCGAACACTGAGGTTCCAACCGCAGGAAGAACATATACAAGGCATGAACACTGAGGTTCCCGGATGCTTATGATGTCGTGGTCTTCGATTTGAAAGAGCGAGTATATATATAGCTCTGTTAACCTTCCTCCTAGTGAAGCCCGTTCACATAAAACTTACAATTCAATACATAGTTTATTTTTCAAAGTTATGACATGGTGCAGTTTCAAGTTCTAGTCAAAAGTTCAACTTTTGAAACACTCCATTTGAGATCCGGAAAAAGATTGTTGTATTTGCGGGCTTAGCCCATTAGAGAAATACAATTAAATCTTAGCCCATATATGACAATAAGATGGTGAAACCAATAGTACTACATTGGTAGTTTAAAGGAGTTAGACTAGTTGATACGTGAAGGTCTCCCTCTCCCTCCAATTCATGGATGAGGGGAGAGGATGGAGTACCACATGCGCGCTCACTTGGTCGAGGCAAAGGACGCGGCGAGCGACGTACATGTGCGGGCAAGCGATGAATGTAGGTTTAAAACCAACAATCATAGTTCAAATTCTCATTTGTGTATAGTTTTAGTTTTTTTAACATTTAAATGCGTGTGAGAGGGGCATGACGACGGTGCAAACCGTGAAATAATGGAAACCGGTGATTTTATATAGACCATGTTTGGGACCGTGAAATTGTGGAAACTTGTGCTTTATAAAGACCACGTTTAGGACAGCTCTAACTTCATAAAATTTGGTGGAGCAGGTCATTAGGTGCTCTAGCCTTTAGAAGACATAAGTTATTTGTTTATTATTTAGATTAAACATTTTTAAAACTATTTAAATTGATATTATAAAATACAGGTCCATACCAGAGCCGGAGCCATCTCAAACATCCTGTAGTAGCGATAGCCATCCAATTTACATTCAGCACACATCATCAAATGGTACAGCAGTTCATGGTACAGCAGTTCGAACAACTGTTTTTAATATGAACATTTATATGTTGCCAAGATGGTTTCCATGCTTTGCAAATATCTCTCTAACTGCTCCCATGCTGTCTCATAGGCGGTCGTGTTCAGGTTCAACGCGACCGCTAATCTATGCCTCGCTCTCTTATTAAATTCTCTGTTTTTGTACACTGCGTATCCTGGTTTGTTATACAGCAATATAAAGCATATTATATCATACGGTCACCGTATAAATCTACTGTTGAATTCAACATAATAAGAAATTTTCCCCACTTTATTATCTACTGCGATTTTTAAAGATCCAACCAAAACAAATATGTAAAAAAACTTCTGGTGGAAACAGTCAAGAAGGTCATGTGTCCAATTTTGATAGATGAGAAAATAGCCGTGTCTAGTTTTAGGGCTAGTTTGAGAGCCACAAAACCGGAGAAAATTGGAGTGGATCCAATCACCTTCGGTATTTAGACTTCCAAACTAGCCCTTATAGACGAGAGATAGAGAGGGAAAACTGATTATTTTAGTAACCACAAGGGCGGTAAAATAGACTTTTTTTTTTCTTCTTCTAGCTCTAGCCTAATATTTTACGGGGACATGAATTGGGATGGCAGTGTTAGGCTTATTTTGTACGGGCCGCAAACCAGGAGTCCCCGCATGCGGTGCAACGGGCCACGCGTAGGCCATCATGCATGAACGGGCCTTCTAGGAGGACCAGTTTGATGGTGGCAGGCCCAACACCTGAGAACCGAACGGCCTGTGAACAAACCCGGCCTGTGGCTCCGCCTGTCGTTCCGTCGGGCCACGGCCCACGTATTACAGGAGGACGTGGGTTTGGGCCCTCTACAAATCCTTTTTGCACTTACCACAGACAAGAGTAGTAAGCCAGAGTCAGCTATAGATTTTTGTTTGTTGTTGTTGTTGAAACGTTGCTGTAGTAGTCTGTAGAAAATCTGGAGCTTTTTTTCTTTCATCACTGCCTGTCCATGCTACTCCAAGTCAAACTTTTGAAAGCAGCCAAGGAAAAACACGAGTCTATCTCTCACAGGAGACTGGACTGGTTGTTATTGTCGCTAATAAAGCACGGGTGCGCTGCGCGCCGAGACTTCTGAATTTGCCAGACTCTGCGAAGTGACAACTGACAACCAACCAGACGTCCAGGTACGTAGTGCCCCTGTGGGTGGGCCCTGTGGCCGGGTTTAAAAAAAATGTACTACTCCATGGTTAGTTCTTTTTTTACAGACGTTAAATGCTGCCGGTGGCATTAGTGCCCGAAAAAAATTTGGTGCAGCACTGCTGCAAACCAGAGTGGTTTACAGCCTCTCACAAAAAGGATGATAGACCCCACCTGTAGATCCACCAGATAACATTTTTGTTGCTGCGAGTAGGGTCTATCCTCTTTTTTGTGAGGGGCTGCAAACACTCTGGTTTGCAGCAGTGCTGCACCAAATTTTTTTCCGTGCCCGAAAAAAATTTGGTGCAGCACTGCTGCAAACCAGAGTGGTTTACAGCCTCTCACAAAAAGGATGATAGACCCCACCTGCAGATCCACCAGATAACATTTTTGTTGCTGCGAGTAGGGTCTATCCTCTTTTTTGTGAGGGGATGCAAACACTCTGGTTTGCAGCAGTGCTGCACCAAATTTTTTTCCTTAGTGGCTAGGCATCACGATCGCCAGAATTCGAACGGATAAAGATTAGGCAGGCGCGGGGCGCCGGAGAGGGACGTGCCGATAAGCCATGTGACATGAATTACTGGCACGGCACGTACGCCCAGCGGACAAAACATCATCATCGTTTCTAAATTAGACCCTGGGGCGGGGTCAAGAATTAACCGACGACGAATCGGGTTCCTAGGAGCAGTCCCAACTCCCAACTATTCACGTCATACAGTTTTTATAATATTAGGGGGTGTTTGGTTAGAGGGACTAAAGATTAGTCTCTAGTTTTTAGTCTTATTTAGTCTATTTTTTGCCAAACACTAGGACTAAAATATGAACTACAATGATTTAGCCTTTAGTCCTTCAAATATGTGCTAAAAAGGACTAAACCATATTAATTTCACATTTACCCTCGTTTAGTTCAATTGTACTAATAGCAGGAGAATGTTAAAGATCATTTTAGTCTTCTTATGAGTCATTTAGTATATTCTTACTATTTTTAGCCTCTAGAACCAAACATGTTAGGGACTAAACTTTAGTCCCCTAACTAAACTTTAGTCCTTAGACTAAAGAAACCAAACATGGCCTTAATTCAATTGTTACATAAACTAAAAGATGATATGACAATCAATTAAACGAAGAAAAAGTAAAAAAATAGGTATTACATAAGACTTGAGTTTCAACACGATGTCCAAGACACAATTAGAGAAGATGGGTATGGGTATTAAATCCAGTTAATTAATATTGATATTTTCTTGATGGTGTAAAGGGCTAGAGGCTATATAAAGTAGTGGCTTGGGTTGGAATCGCTCTAATCGATTTAGGGTGGAACAGATGTCACTCTCGGTCACGTGTGAGGTGAAAGGAAAATAGGGTCAGTGGTGGTTGAATTGTCCAACACAAATAATTGGACTAATTAGTTTGCTCTAGATTATATATTCTACAGGTGCCAAAGGTTTAGCTCAAAAGAATAAAAAGATTAAAGTTAGGGTTCAAAAGAAAGGAGCAAAAGAAACCGAAGAGAACTCTGGTCTGGCGCACCGGACTGTCCAGTGCCCCAGGGTCCGTACAAGCCAAATGCTTCACCTTAGGGTTTCTGAGGCCGCGCTCCGCTATAATTCACCGGACTGTCAGGTGTGCCAACGGAGCAACGGCTCCAGCGCAACGGTCGACTCCAACGGACACCTGCAAAAGCGCTACAGTGCGCGGACAGTTCGCGCAGGGTCATAGCAGCGCCAGAAGGCGCACCAGACAGTGAACAGTGACTGTCCGATGCGGCACCGGACCGTCCGGTGCCCCAGGCTGTCAGAGCTCCAACGGTCGAAACCGTCAGAACCCTAACGGTTGGGTGACGTGGCTGGCGCACCGGACAGTGTCCGGTGGCGCACCGAACTGTCCGGTGCGCCCATCGACAGCAGCCCTCCCCAATGGTTGTTTTGGTGGTTGGGGCTATAAATACCCCCAACCACCACCATTCAAGGCATCCAAGTTTTTCAGACTACACATTCAATACAAGAGCTAGTGCAATCAATACAAGACACAATTCAATAGAATCAAAGCCTCTCCAAGTCCCAAATCCACTCCAAGCAAATAGTGGCTAGAGAGAGAGTTTTGCTCGTGTTCTTTGAGTTCTTGTTCTTGGATCGCTTTTCTTCTTCCCCATTCTTGTTCTTTCAACACTTGTAATCAAAGCAAGAGGCACCAATTGTGTGGTGGTCCTTGCGGGGTCTAAGTGACCCATTTGATTGAGGAGAAAAGCTCACTCGGTCTAAGTGACCGTTTGAGAGAGGGAAAGGATTGAAAGAGACCCGGTCTTTGTGACCACCTCAATGGGGAGTAGGTTTGCAAGAACCGAACCTCGGTAAAATAAATCACCGTGTCATCAGCTCTATTTCTTTGGTTGATTTGTTTTCGCCCTCTCTTTCGGACTCGGTTTTATTTCTAACGCTAACCCGACTTATAGTTGTGCTTAAAGTTTATAAATTTCAGATTTGCCTATTCACCCCCCTCTAGGCGACTTTCAATTGGTATCAGAACCTGGTACTTCATTAGAGTTTAACCACTTGAAGTGATGTCGGGAGAACACGCCAAGAAGGAGATCGTGACCGACGGTGACAAGTCTACAAGCCACGGGAAGGCTCCATCGGGGGAGTCCGACAACAAAATGAAGGGAGCCCCTTCACATACCAAGTCGCATCAGAGTGGCGACAAGAAAAAGAAGATGAAGAAGGTGGTCTACTAAGAGACCGATTCCTCGTTGCCATCCACCTCCGGCTCTGACACTCCGTCCGTCACTTCTAAGCGCCATGAGCGCAAGAAGTTTAGTAAGACCCCCCCTACGCTACCCTCGCATTTCAAAATGCACTCCTTTACTTTCCGTCCCATTAGGCAAACCACCGGTTTTTTACGGTTAAGATTATTGTATGTGGAGTGATAAAATGAGGCATCATCTAACCTCACTCCACGTTAGAATTTGGGACATTGTTGAGTTTGGAGCGCAGGTACCATCCGTGGGGGATGAAGGTTACGACTCGGACGAGGTAGCCCAAATCCGTCACTTCAACTCCCAAGCCACTACTATACTCCTCGCCTCTCTATGTCGAGAGGAGTATAATAAGGTGCAAGGGTTGAAGAGCGCCAAGGAAATTTGGGACGTGCTAAAATCCGCGCACGAAGGGGATGAGGTGACCAAGATCACCAAGCGGGAAACAATCGAGGGGATCTCGGTCGATTCATCCTCAACCAAGGAGAGGAGCCACAAGCCATGTACAACCAGCACAAGACCTTGGTCAACCAAGTGCGCAACCTCGGGAGCACCAAATGGGATGACCATGAAATGGTCAAGGTTATTCTAAGATCACTTGTCTTTCGTAATCCTACACAAGTTCAATTAACTCGTGGTGATCCTAGATATAAGCCAATGTCTCCTGAGGAAGTAATAGGAAAGTTTGTAAGCTTTGAGTTGATGATCAAAGGCTCCAAATAAATTGTCGAGCAAGGTGGCACCTCCACACCCGAGGTGCAACCCATCGCATTCAAAGCGTCGGAGGAGAAGAAAGAAGAGTCTACCTCAAGTAGGCTCCCCATCGACGCCTCCAAGCTCGACAACGAGGAAATGACGCTCATCATCAAGAGCTTCCACCAAATCCTCAAGCAAAGGAGGGGGAAGGACTATAAAGCGCGCTCCAAGAAAGTTTGCTACAAGTGTGGTAAGCTCGGTCATTTCATTGCTAAATGTCCTATATCTAGTGATAGTGACAGGGGCGACGACAAGAAGGGAAGGAGGAAGGAAAAAGAAGAGGTACTACAAGAAGAAAGGCGACGATGCCCACATATGTCGGGAATGGGATTCTGACAAAAGCACCACCGACTCCTCCTCCGATGAGGACGCCACCAACATCACCGTCACCAAAGGCCTCCTCTTCCCTAACGTCGGCCACAAGTGTCTCATGGCAAAGGACGACAAGAAAAAGAAGGTACAAGCTAGAACCACCCCCATGTATACTACATCTAGTGATGAGGGTAGTTCTAGTGATGATGAAGATAATTTGCTTGCCCTTTTGCCAACCTTAACATGCAACAAAAAGAAAAATTAAATGAATTGATAGGAGCTATTCATGAGAAGGATGAACTCTTGGATAGCCAAGAGTAATTTCTTATTAAGGAAAACAAAAAGCATGTAAAAGTTAAAAATGCTTATGCTCCGGAAGTAGAGAAAAATGAAAATTTATCTAAGGAGCTTAGCATTTGCCATGACACTATCTCTAACCTTAAAACTGAGAATGTCAAATTACTTGCTAAGGTTGAAAAGAGAAATGTTTGTGATAATTCATTTGTCAATCTTAAAAATGATAATGCTAGTTTGATTGCTAAGATTGACAAATTGAATAAATCACTTTCTTGCCTTAAGATTGAGAATGATAAATTAATTTCTAAGGCTAAAGATTTAAATGTTTGCAATGTTTCTATTTCCAATCTTAAAAATGAAAATGCAACGTTACATGCTTGATGAATTAAATGCTTGCAAACCCTCTACATCTAGTGTTGATCATTTACTATTTGTACTAGATGTAGAGACATTAATGTTGATGCTATCCATGATCACATTGCTATGATTAATCAACAAAATGATCATATAGCTAAACTAGATGCTAAAATTGTCGAGCATGAACTAGAAAATGAAAATTTTAAATTTGCTCGTAGCATGCTTTATAATGGGAGACGCCCTGGCATTAATGATGACATTGGCTTCTAACAGGGAGACAATGTCAAGCTTAATGCCCCCAAGAAATTGTCTAATTTTGTTAAGGGTAAGGCTCACATGGCTCAGGATAACGAGGGTTACATTTTATATCCTGCTGGTTATCCTGAGCACAAGATTAGGAGAATTCATGCTAAGAAGACTCACTCTATTTCCCATCATGCTTTTATGTATAAGAGTGAGGCTTCTAGCTCTAGGCATTCTACCCATGTTAAAATGCCTAAAAAGAAATCTCCTATTGCATCAAATGATCATAACATTTCATTTAAGACCTTTGATGCTTCTTATGTCTTAACTAACAAATCAGGAAAAGTAGTTGCCAAATATGTTGGGGGCAAACACAAGGGCTCCAAGACTTGTGTTTGGGTACCCAAGGTGCTTGTTTCTAATGTGAAAGGACCCAAGACCGTTTGGGTACCTAAGAACAAGGCCTAAACTTGTTTTGTAGGTTTATGCATCCGGGGGCTCAAGTTGGATCATTGATAGCGGATGCACAAACCACATGACAGGGGAGAAAAGGAAGTTCTCCTCCTACGAGAAAAACGATGATCCCCAAAGAGCTATTACATTCGGGGATGGAAATCAAGGTTTGGTCAAAGGACTTGGTAAAATTGCTATATCACATGACCATTCCATTTCCAATGTTTTTCTTGTAGATTCTTTAGATTATAACTTGCTTTCAGTTTCTCAATTATGCAAAATGGGCTACAACTGTCTTTTTACGGATATAGGTGTTACTGTCTTTAGAAGAAGTGACGATTCAATAGCATTTAAGGGAGTACTCGAGGGTCATCTATACTTAGTTGATTTCAATAGAGCTAAACTCAATACTTGCTTAATTGCTAAGACTAATATGGGTTGGCTCTGGTGCAACACCCCAGTTTTTACCCCAAGGTTAGAAACCCTAAAACTCCTAACCCCCCCTTCTAATTATCTCTTAAGGCCCCCACCTCATAAGACTTCTCATTCATCATATGCATACATCATGGTTCTTAGTAGCACCTCACATAGAATATTTTGACACCCAAGAAACATAGATAAATATTTGTTCAAATGAAAAAAGGAGGTTAAAGAAAAATAGAAAAAGAAATAGAAATAGAAATAGAAAAAGAAAAAAAAGGAAATCTATCCCCCCGACTGGGCCGGATCCAGCCCACCTCTCCTCCCCGCACGCTCGCGCTCCTCCCCTCCCTCACGGCCCACGCGGCCCATTTCCCGCGCGCCTGCGCTACTCCCTCCCCCACGACACCCCGGCCCCACCCGTCAGCCCGCGCTCCCCTCCCTCGCGACCGCCCCCTCTCTGGCAGGCCGACCCCGCCTGTCAGCCCCTTCTCCCCCCTCGCCCGTGACCAGGCTACCGGCGCGTTCACCGCCGGCCACCGTCCGCCCCATCTCCTCGCCATTAACGCGCTCACCAGCTCGGTTGGCACCATGCGCCCCCGCTCACTGTGCCCGAGCCGTCCCTTCACCCCCGCCTGCCCGAGCCGTCCCGTCGCCATTTTGCGCCATCACCACCGTCATGACAAGCTCGCCGGTGCTCGCCACCCCTCCTCCCTTCCCTCTTCCCGAACACCTATAAAAGGACCGCCCCGAGCCCCTTGTTCCACAACACTAGGCCTCAGCCACTCCACCTCCCTCCCTCGGGCCCAATCGAGCTCAGCGCCGTCGTCCCTCCCCTCTCCGGTGAGCTCTGCCCTCCTCTCTCTAGTGGCTTATGATCAAATTGCTTTAGCTCTTGAGCTCTGCCCCTCTGTCGCAAGCCTAGCACACACCTTCTCGTGGCCTATTGCGCCTAGTAGCCTCGCCGGTGACTTCACCGCTGCGAGCGCCCGCCACCCGCCGTGGACCAGCCACCCCAGGCATCCACCGGCCAAATTGACTCCACCTCCGTAACCCCCTACCCCCGCTCGTGCTTTGCCACCATCCCGTCCACTCAGAACGGACCACCGGCGAGGAACCGCCGTCGGGTTCACCGGCGACCGACTCTCCCCCGCCGCGGATCGCGCTCCTCCTCCCCCTAACGCCGTCTCCCCTTTCCCTCTCTGGCGTGTGGGCCCACGCCCACGGCGTTCGCCGCACCGTCCCCGTTCCTCTTGGGCCGTCTGGGCCTATTTGGCCGCGATGTCGCGCGCCCGCGCCCGACCGGGCCAAAATCCCCCCCGACCTAGTTAGCTTGGAATTCCTTTTTCTTTTTCCTTTTCCCATTTCTTTTCCCATTTTCATATATATATATATTTATATGCTGATATTTTATGCACCAAAAATAGTTTAAATAAATTATAGGGCACAAAAAATAATAATGTATAATAATTGGCAAACCCCACCAAGTCACCATGATTGATGTATTGTTCCTTATCTGTGTTTGTTAGTGGAAGAGGGATCCGATCCTCCGGAATTTGTAGCTCTGGAAGAAGGGCAGGAACCCGACCCCTCTGAGATAAATATTTTGTGCCAGGAAAGCTTCGACGAAGGCAAGTCCATCCTTCCCTTGATGCATAATTTACCTATTCTCTCTACCACTACCTAAGCCAGGATTAAGGGATGGAATAATTGGATTGTGAGCAGAGAGATAGCCCGCATTAACAAACATCTTTTGAGCACAAAATATGGGAAGGGAAAAGGGGGCAGTGGTTTTGACCAAACGATGTTTTCAAAAAGTATGCGATGAAGGGTATTCACCCTCATCACCTGGTGAGTGGGATGATCAGGGACTCCCTGGTTTAGGGGAGGGCCTAAGGTGATGGCTCAGCTGGTTTAGGTGTGAGCAGGAGGATTGTCCCCTCATATAAGGACCGGTTTGTCATCCTTCACTACCTGTACTCATGAAAAGTACAACCACTCGAGGCTGTATGGGCAGTCACTCAATCTGAACTCGTACGGTCCAACCCCTGGGTTATGAAGGCTGGGGAGCACCGGGAGGATAAGGAGGGGGAATGTTTTGTCCGGTTTGGACATGGCGGTGGCCTAACTCCTTCCGGTATAACCGTTAAGGTTAGGACGTGCGAGGAAGGAAAGAGATTCAAATTCGGATCTCATTAGCCATGGGATCGCAGAGCCGGACTAGTCGGTAAAGTGTACACCTCTGCGCAGAGTTCAAACCTATTCGAATAGTCCGTGTCCACTGGAATGGACGAGTCTGGCGTGGTATGACAATTAGTGTTTTACAACCTCCATGAACAGGGAAATGTGTGAGTGTGTCTTTGGAAGAGAAAATGATGCCACGGGAGCGAGAAGCTCAGTGGTGGTTAAGCAATGTGTTATTTCTATTTCTTCGGGGAAAACCCCTAAAAAGTATTGTCTTTCTCTGAGAAAAAGAAGAGTGACTTCAACTCCACCATATAAAGCATGTATGATATAGGTCTCTTTCTCTTTACGGGAGCGGGGTGGGCTTGCGGAATACCTAGTGTATTCATCCAGATTTATTTATGTTTTTCAGCAGCTGAAGACTTCTTTTCTGCTATGCTTGATTGAGGGGGCTGTGTCTGCACCCAGTTCTGCATGTGTCTTGGGCTAGTTTATCTTCTACTGCGCTTTGTATTTCTGGCTCTCTCTCGAGCTTGTACTCTGGTATTGTAATAACATTTATTCGAACTCTGTACTATTTGAAGTAAGGAATGTGGTTACTAGCCTCCTGGGACTAGTAATTGTATCACATTTGAGTCCTAAAGGATCGGGGCGCTTCAGGTGGTATCAGAGCCATAGGACTGGCCGTAGATCGCAGCCCTGACCTTAAAAGTTGCATTAACAAGAAAACACCTCTTACCCCTAAGAAAAACCTTCTCTCCTTTCCCTGATATTAACAGGCCCTTCTTTTCTTTTACCAGATGGAAGGTTCTTGGGTCATTAGGACATCCTACTGCTCAGCGGAGGAAGGATTCCCTCATCTCTTACGGAGTTGTGCGCTACGCATGGGGATCCGCAAGAAGCGGAATATGTCTGGAAAGAATACCGCGAAAATGATGTTGATAAATGCTCTATGGCAGTCTACCTGGGAGAAAGCCGAAGTTACCCAAACCACCCTCCCTTCCAAGTCACCTTCATCGGGCACCGCTTCCCAGACACTTGCCAAAATGTTGCCCGAAAAGCCCTTC
Source organism: Zea mays (assembly GCF_902167145.1). Taxonomy (NCBI): domain Eukaryota; kingdom Viridiplantae; phylum Streptophyta; class Magnoliopsida; order Poales; family Poaceae; genus Zea; species Zea mays. Next base: position 10,735,726 of record NC_050103.1, read on the forward strand.
GACAGCTATGCCAAAACTGCAACAGAGAGGTCTTTGAAACCCCCCTTCGTTACTTCCCACCTAGCAACAAAAATACCCCCACCTGGAGAAAAAGACTTCAGGCCCTGTCAGGGAGAGATCCTACTGAGGATGACCCCACCATCGTCTACATGGCCGGATATCTCCACACTCTCGATAACCACTATGATAACCTTTCCTCCCACTGCACCCACCTAAACTCCCGGGTGGAAAGCTTAGAGCAGCAGGTCAAGGAACTTAAAAAGGAGAAGGCGTCCCTCCAAGAGTGTCTCGATATAGCAGAAGGCGAGGAGGCCAACACTCGTGAAGCCTACCGAACCCTAAAGATGGATTACGATAAGAAGCTAAAGAAGCTCGCCCCCACGAAGAAAATCCAAAAGAAGACCAAGAGCCAAGGATGCCAGACTGAGCGGAAGAAGAAAGCCCCTCCAGCACCACCTCCCTCCAGGATAGAGAATTAGTCCGACGTCAAGGATATGTCCCTAGCTAGCCTTGGTGACCTTCTCAAGGAATTTGGGACACTTTAGAAAAGGAGTTTGGAACTAACTCAGAAAGCGCTCGCGTGTAGTGCGACTTGTAGTAGATGTATGCTTGTAATGAACTGGTGTAATGAATAAAATAACTTGGTTGAAAAAATTTGGCATATGCATAATAGTACCTCTCTCCCCCTGGCAGATGGCTTCGGATAAGACCACGCCTACCGCCTCCGGGATTGGAGCAGGGTTTCCCCTAAGAGCTGAAGAAGAAGCTGGTGGAGAAGGGAGTGAGACCCACCTCCCCGCACCTCCGAAGCTACCCTTAGATTTAGCCAAAGTTCTAGCCAACCAAACCCGACTCATTGAGGTCCTCACTAGAAGTCTTGAGAATCAACGCCCGGATGGTGGAAGACCACAAGACAGGATGGGAGATTTTCTGAGGCTCAAGCCTCCCACATTCGCTGGATCTAGCAATCCCCTCGATGCTAATGACTGGCTGCGCACGATTAAAAGGAAGTTAGAAGCCATCGGATGCCCGGAGAATCAGCATGTTCAATTGGCTGCTCATCAACTTTCCGGGATGACCCTAGCCTGGTGGGATACCTTCAATGTTGCCATCAGAGATGCTACCTGGACAGAGTTTGAAACCGCTTTCCAAGAGCACCATGTGCCCCAAGGGATCGTTCAGCTCAAGGAAGATGAATTCCGGGAACTAACTCAAGATGGAAGATCTGTCAGTGAGTACATGCACAAATTCACAGAATTGGCCCGCTACGCGCCGGATGACGTCAGCACAGAAGTCAAGAAGATGGCCCGCTTTTTGAAGGGGCTCAGACCAGAACTCAAGACCATCCTAGCCAGCCAAGATTTCCTCAGCTTCTCGCACCTCTCAAACAAAGCCATACAAGTGAAAAGGGTAAGGGAAGAAGAAAAAGGTCACCTAAAGAGGAAATTCCAAGTCCTCCGAGCTCAGCAGCAAGACCGGCACCAGAGAACTCGATCCTTTGGGTTTCCACCCAAGGGACCAAGCTTCATTAGACCAGCTGGACCCACTCCGTCATGTTTCAGTCAGCAGAGTCAGAGCTCCTTTCATGCCCCCTCGATTGCAAGCAACCAACCGCCAGCAAATGCCTGTTGGCACTGCGGAGACCCCAGTCACTTCAAGAACAACTGCCCCCAGTTGAAGGCATCAGGACCTACTTACTCCAACTCGGTCAATGGCCCCAAGAATACCTCAGCACCCACCCCCAAGGCGCCCTCCTCCATCAGCCAGCAGAACAAGACCCAGTATCAAGGAAGGGCACGAGTAAACCACGTCGATGCTCAAGAGGCTCAACAAGCTCCGGGAGTAGTGATCGGTGAGTTCCTTGTTGAATTTACTCCCGCCACTGTACTTTTTGATTCAGGAGCATCCCATTCTTTTATAGCCACTAGTTTTGTGGAAAAGCATGGCATCCCCTCTACCCCTCTAGAGATTCCCTTGGTCACCCGAACCCCAGGGTCAGACCTTCTATGCCAGCTCAAATGCTCCCAAGTCAGAATTCTTTTAAGTGGGGTAGTGTTCTTGGTAGACTTAACCGTCTTGCCATCCCAAGGGATTGATGTGATCTTAGGAACGGATTGGTTAACCAAGCACAAAGGCATCATAAGTTGCGCAAACAAGGCAGTCCTTCTCACAGACCACCAAGGGAAGTCAGTCCCTTGTCAGGCTCAGCCACCCACCAATGATCCAATGATGTTTAATCTAGCAACAAAAAGCATATCAGTGGTAGAAGAATTCATGGATGTATTCCCAGAAGAGTTGCCAGGAATGCCGCCAGAAAGAGAAGTGGAGTTCTACATAGATCTGATTCCTGGCACGGCGCCCATCGCAAAGAGACCATACCGCATGGCTCCTACCGAGTTAGCAGAATTAAAGCTCCAAATTGCAGATCTTCAACAAAAAGGGTACATTCGTCCCAGCTCATCCCCTTGGGGAGCACCAGTCCTTTTCGTCACTAAGAAGGATGGAAGTATGAGGATGTGTATTGATTACCGATCTTTAAATGAAGTTACAATAAAAAACAAGTATCCACTCCCTCGAATCGACGACCTCTTCGACCAGCTTCAAGGGGCCAAATACTTCTTCCAGATAGACCTGAGGTCTGGTTATCACCAGCTGAGAATCAAGAAAGCAGACATTCAGAAGATTGCATTTGTCACCCGGTATGGACAGTATGAGTTCACAGTAATGCCTTTCGGACTGACGAACGCACCCGCCTTTTTCATGAACCTCATGAATAAGGTATTTATGGAAGAGCTAGATAAGTTTGTCATAGTCTTCATTGACGACATCCTTATCTACTCCAAGAACCGTGAAGACCATAAGCGTCACCTCCGGATCGTCCTCGGAAGACTCAGGGCACACCAACTCTATGCTAAGCTCAGGAAATGTGAATTCTGGTTAGAAAAGATAGCCTTCCTTGGGCATATCTTGACTGCAGAAGGAATAGAAGTAGACCCATCCAAGGTAGAAGCAGTATCAAAATGGAAGCAGCCATCCAACGTCAGTGAAGTTTGAAGCTTTCTAGGAATGGCAGGATATTACCGCCGCTTTATCAAGGGATTCTCCAGCATAGCAAGACCTATGACCGAGCTCCTCAAGAAAGACAATAAGTTTGTGTGGACCTCGAAGTGTGAGGAAAGTTTCCAGATCATAAAGGAGAAGCTCACGACCGCGCCCGTTTTGACACTACTGGATATACACCAGGATTTCGTCGTCTTCTGTGATTCCTCAAGGCAAGGCTTAGGGTGTGTTCTGATGCAAAACAAGAAAGTCATTGCTTATGCATCGCGCCTACACAAGCCGCATGAGCAGAATTATCCCACCCACGATTTGGAATTGGCAGCCATAGTGCATGCCCTGAAAATATGGAGGCACTACCTAATTGGGAACAAATGTCACATCTTCACCGATCACAAGAGTTTAAAGTATATCTTCACTCAGCTAGATCTCAACCTCCGTCAGAGAAGATGGCTGGAACTGATCAAAGATTATGACCTTGAAATTCATTATCACCGCGGAAAGGCCAACGTGGTAGTAGACGCCCTCAGCCAAAAACCTTTCGGGATAAAGGGAACCAACTTTTTAGAAGATTGGAAGAAGGAATCAGCTCAGCTGAATGCATGTTTGGGAAACAACGACAGTCTAGAAGTCAAACCAATGCTAGAAGACCTTATATGCAAAGCTCAACGCCTGGACTCGGAGACAGCAAGACTTATGGAAAAAGCTCGCAAAGAACAACTTCCGGACCTCGGGACAGATGAACAAGGAGTGCTTTGGTTCAAGAATCGTCTGTGTGTACCAAAAGGGAAGGCACGAGAAGTCCTGCTCGATGAAGCTCACAACTCAGCCTACTCCATCCACCCAGGAACCACCAAGATGTACCTAGACCTCAAAACCAGATACTGGTGGAGGGGGATGAAGAAAGAGATAGCACAATATGTGGCCCGGTGTGACACTTGCCAACGAACGAAAGCCGAGCACCAGAAGCCTGCAGGCCTATTGCAACCCCTCCCAGTGCCCGAATGGAAGTGGGAGGAAATAGGCATGGATTTTGTAACCGGACTACCCCGGACGCAAAAAGGGAACGACTCTATCTGGGTAATAATAGAACGTCTTACCAAGGTAGCCCACTTCATCCCAGTGGAAACTACCTTTAGAGGAGCCACCCTTGCCCGGATTTATCTTAAAAAGATAGTCAGACTCCATGGCATCCCAAGGAAGATAGTGTCAGACAGGGGAACCTAGTTCACCTCCAAATTTTGGATGAGCCTTCAGAAAGCTATGGGCACCAAGCTAGACTTCAGCACCGCCTATCACCCCCAGACAGATGGTCAGACAGAAAGGGTCAACAAGGTCCTCGAAGATTTATTAAGAGCATGTGTGTTAACGTTCGATAAAAACTGGGAGTCCAGTTTGCCTTATGCAGAGTTCTCGTATAACAACAGCCATCAGGCCAGTATCAAGATGTCACCGTTCGAAGCATTGTATGGACGAAAATGCCAGACCCCTCTCATGTGGTCCAACGTAGGGGAAAGGACACTAGAAGGGCCTGCCTTTGTTAAAGAGGCTGAAGAGAAAGTTACCTTGATCCGCAAAAGATTACTTGAAGCTCAGAGTCGGCAGAAAAGTTATGCAGACAACAGGCGGAGAGAACTTAGATTTGAGGAAAGAGACTTCGTCTACCTCAAGGTCTCCCCGATGCGTGGTGTCAGAAGGTTCCAAGTGAAAGGAAAGCTAGCACCGCGTTTCGTCGACCCCTATCCCATCATTGGCAGAGTGGGACCCGCAGCGTACCATCTTGAATTACCAGAGTCCATGTCCGATATTCACAATGTGTTTCATGTGTCCCAGCTCCGCGAATGTCTGCAAGTACCAGAAAGTCACATCGAAGAAGAGGCAATCCAGACTCAGAAAGATCTTCAGTACCGAGAGAAGCCAATAAAGATTCTTGACTCAGCAGTCTGGAAGACCCACAACTCAGAAGTGAGACTCTGTAAAGTTCTAACCAGTAAAAAGCCCAATGTTTCTGTCGAATAGAAAATTCTCCGGCCGGGTGGCGGAACGCACTCGCCCTAAATCCTAAGATGAGGAGGGGCCTAAGCGTTTTGCCTGCTAGATGGAATCGGGAAGAACACAAGAACACACAAGGGTTTAGCGTGGTTCGGGACGCTGGAGCGTAATACCCTACTCCACTATGTGCTGTATTGAGCTTGAGAGCTTGTATAAACTTGTGAGTCTGAGTGTCTGAGTGAGCTTGCCTTGTAGCGTCGTGTGCCCTCCCTTTTATAGCTCAAGGGGGGCACGTACAAGGATGTTGAGCCCCAACATGTGGGCCCAGGGGCAAAATGGAAGGAAGTTACTAATGCCTGCAACGCCCGGGCGATCTCTGAGCGCCATAATGTCCGTAGTGCATATAGTATTGATATGTCGCTGCTATTTCCCTGGTACGCGCGAGTCATGATGAGCGCAGCGCATGCAGCAGCATGGGCGTACTGCCTGCCAATGGAATGGACAGGCACGCCGCCTGCATGATGGCCTAGTCGCCGCCCGTCAGCGGAGTGGACAGGGCTCATTAAATGCTGAGGCGGCACATCGCCTACCAGTGGAGTGGACAGAGCTCATTAAATGCCGAGGCGGCACATCACCTACCAGTGGAATGGACAGGCGACGCGCCTTATCCGCAATAAATGCAGAGGCCGCGCGGCCTAGAGGCCCTACGTTAGGCTCCGCCCGCTGGCTTACGTCACGGACAGCATGCCACGTGGCAGCATCGGGGCTCCGCCTGAGCGGGGAGCAGAAGCGTACGTGGTATGGTCCGGACACGTGTCAGCTCCGGACCCCCCGCCTGGCCTTGATTAAGGCCTGGGTATTCTTTGTCTCGGAATCCCCAGACCCTGCTGTGAGTGGCTCGGACCCCACACAGAGGGGTCTAGGACCCGTCCAAGGGGTCTGGTTTGTACCCGTGGAGGTCCTGGACCTTGCCCGGAGGTCCGGTCCGTATATGCAGGGGTCCGGCACTTTCCCATGGGGGTCCGAACCCATTATTGATACCTTGGAGGATATTGTCTTCTCTGGCCACGTGGCGGCCCTGGAGCCGTCCACGTGGTGGGGTCGGGTGCTGTTCACCACGCGACTAGAGATAGCCGCGCGGGCACCGCGTCTTCATAATATAGTAAGGGGTACCCCTGTTTCATGGTACCGACAGTTTCATATTTTAGAGTCTTTGGTAGCAAATGTTTTATTCTTGTTAAAAGAGGTAGAAAATCTAAATTTGCTCCTAAGGCTGTAGAAGGCTTTTTACTTGGTTATGACTCAAACACAAGGGCATATAGAGTCTTTAACAAGTCCACTGGGCTAGTTGAAGTTTCTTGTGACATTGTGTTTGATGAGACTAATGGCTCTCAAGTAGAGCAAGTTGATCTAGATGAATTAGATGATGAAGAGGCTCCATGTGTCGCGCTAAGGAACATGTCCATTGGAGATGTGTGTCCTAAGGAATCCGAAGAGCCCACACAAGCACAAGATCAACCATCATCTTTAAATCAAGCATCTCCACCAACCCAAGATGAGGATCAAGCTCAAGGTGATGAAAATGAAGATCAAGAGGATGAGCCACCTCAAGAGGGGGACAATGATCAAGGGGGAGATGCCAATGATCATGACAAGGAAGATGATCAAGAAGAACAGGGTCAAAGACAGCCTCACCCAAGAGTCCACCAAGCGATACAACGAGATCACCCCGTGAACTCCATCCTTAGCGATATTCATAAGGGGGTAACCACTCGATCTCGTGTCTCTCATTTTTGTGAACATTACTCGTTTGTGTCTTCTATTGAGCCATACAGGGTGGAAGACGCATTAAGAGATTCGGATTGGGTGTTGGCAATGCAAGAGGAGCTCAACAACTTCACGAGGAATGAGGTATGGCATTTAGTTCCACGTCCTAATCAAAATGTTGTAGGAACCAAGTGTATATTCCGCAACAAGCAAGATGAGCATGATGTGGTGACAAGGAACAAAGCCCGACTTGTGGCCAAGGGATATTTACAAGTCGAAGGTTTGGATTTCGGTGAAACCTATGCACTCGTAGCTAGGCTTGAGTCAATTCGTATATTACTTGCATATGCTACTTACCATGGCTTTAAGCTCTATCAAATAGACGTGAAAAGTGCCTTCCACAATGGACCAATCAAGGAAGAGGTCCATGTTGAGCAACCTTCCGGCTTTGAAGATAGTGAGTACCCTAACCATATGTATAAACTCTCTAAGGTGCTTTATGGGCTCAAGCAAGCCCCAAGAGCATGGTATGAATGACTAAGAGATTTCCTTATCACTAATGACTTCAAAGTTGGCAAAGCCGATCCTACTCTCTTTACTAAAACTATTGCAAATGATTTGTTTGTATGCCAAATTTACGTTGATGGCATCATATTTGGGTCTACTAACAAATCTACTTGTGAAGAGTTTAGTAGGATTATGATTCAAAAATTCGAGATGTCTATGATGGGGGAGTTGAAGTATTTCTTAGGATTTCATGTGAAGCAACTCCAAGAGGGCACCTTCATCAGCCAAACCAAGTACATTCAAGATATACTTACCAAGTTTGGAATGAAGGATGACAAGCCCATCAAGACACCCATGGGAACCAATGGGCATCTCGACCTCGACACGGGAGGTAAATCCATAGATCAAAAGGTATACCAGTCGATGATAGGATCTTTACTCTATTTATGTGCATCTCGACCGGATACTATGCTTTCTGTATGCATGTGTGCAAGGTTCCAAGCCGATCCTAAGGAAGTTTACCTTAGGGCCGTAAAAAGAATCTTGAGATATTTAGTTCATACACCTAAGTTTGGTCTTTGGTACCCCAAGCGATCCACCTTTGATTTAATAAGTTATTCAGATGCTGATTGGGTAGGGTGTAAAATTGATAGAAAGAGCACATCAGGGACTTGTCAGTTCTTGGGAAGATCCCTGGTGTCTTGGGCTTCAAAGAAACAAAATTCAGTAGCTCTTTCTACCGCCGAAGCCGAGTACATTGCTGCAGGCCATTGTTGCGCGCAATTGCTTTGGATGAGGCATTAGGGACTATGACTACAAATTTAGCAAAGTCCCGCTCCTATGTGATAATGAGAGTGCAATCTGCATGGCGGATAATCCCGTTGAACACAGCCGCACTAAGCACATAGCCATTCGGTATCACTTTTTGAGGGATCACCAACAAAGGGAGGATATCGAGATTGCTTATGTTAGCACCAAAGAACAATTAGACGATATCTTTACCAAACCACTAGATGAGAAAACCTTTACCAAACTTAGGAATGAGCTAAACATTCTTGATTCTCAGAACTTTGATTGACACTTTGCACACATAGCTTATTTACGTACCTTTGATCATATCTCTTTTATGTCTACGACTAATGTGTTTTCAAGTGTATTCCTATGCTAAGTCGTAGATTGAAAGGGAAATGGAGTCTTCGGCGAAGACAAGGCTTCCACTCCACTCTATCGGTATTATTTACCCGTCGTCGTCACTCCGCACCGCTCTCCACTTTAGTATAATTTTCACTCTTATTACTCATACCATTGAGGAGAAAGTAAAAAGGGCTCTCAAATGTCTCCGTTTTTTGTGATTACTGCCAAAGGGGGAGAGAGTATTAGCCCAAAGCAAAAGGACCGCACCGCCACCACCAATTTCAAAGTTTTAAAATGAAGTTTTCAATTGGTATCTTATGATGAAATATTTAAAGGAGGATTTTTCAATTGGTTAGCATTTTTCAAATTGGTATAAAATCTTCTTTCAATTGATAAAACCCTCTTGAACACTAAGAGGAGGATTTCATTCAGGGGGAGTTTTGCTTAAGTCAAAGGAAAAACATTTGAAACAGGGGGAGAAAATTTCAAATCTTGAAAAATCTTCTTGTAATTTTATTCATATATCTTTGACTATTTGCAAAAGTACTTTGAATAGATTTAACAAAAGAATTTGCAAAAACAAAACAAGTGGTGCAATCGTGGTCCAGAATGTTTAAAGGAAGAAAGCAATCCATGCATATCTAAGGAAAGTAAAAATTGGTTTAATTCCAAGCAACCTTTGCACTTACTTTATACAAACTAGTTCAATTCTGCACTTATATATTTGCTTTGGTTTGTGTTGGCATCAACCACCAAAAAGGGGGAGATTGAAAGGGAAATAGGGTCAAACCTTTTCCTAAATGATTTTGGTGGTTGAATTGCCCAACACAAATAATTGGACTAACTAGTTTGCTCTAGATTATATGTTCTACAGGTGCCAAAGGTTCAGCTCAAACCAATAAAAAGATTAAAGTTAGGGTTTAAAAGAAAGGAGCAAAAGAAACCGAAGAGAACCCTGGTCTGGCGCACTGGACAGTGTCCGGTGCCCTAGGGTCCGTACAAGCCAAACTCTTCACCTTCGGGTTTCTGAGGCCGTGCTCCGCTATAATTCACCGGACTGTCTGGTGTGCCAGCGGAGCAACGGTTCCAGCGCAACGGTCGACTCCAACGGACACCTGCAAAAGCGCTAAGTGACCGTTTGTGAGGGGGAAAAGGTTGAAAGAGACCCGGTCTTTGTGACCACCTCAACAGGGAGTATGTTTGCAAGAACCGAACCTTGGAAAAATAAATCATCGTGTCATCAGCTCTATTTCTTCGGACTCGGTTTTATTTCTAACGCTAACCCCGGCTTGTAGTTGTGCTTAAAGTTTATAAATTTCATATTTGCCTATTCACCCTCCTATAGGCGACTTTCATGAGGTCAGATTTAAGTTAGACTTACATGTCAGTGAACCGTCTTTAGTTATGTCAAGTGAAATACTCCCTCGATCCCATAAAAAAAGCTTATATTTTTTTTTGAAAAAAAATCTTTGAAATGAAACTTTATCCATTATTTTTTTTAAATATGACATCAACAAATATAAATTGTGCATTATATTAAAATATTTTTAATACAAATTCAAGTATATAACGTGCATACATTAGAAATATATGTTTTTTGCCAAATTGTTAAAACTTTGACTTTTCTGAAAACATGTACGTCTTATTTTATGGTATAGTGGGAGTAGTAAGAGACTAAGAGTATACTCTGCAGCATGGGCGAAGGAGCCATTATAGCTAGGTACAGCCTAAGTCATACCTACATATGAAAACAAAATTTAATAGACCGGCCTTAGAAACACAAGGTTAGCACAATTTAAGATGATAGGGAGAAGAAACAAAAGAAAATCACAAAATCATAGATTTGAATAGTTATTTTAGTCGGACATCTAGTAGCACAAACACATGTATTTATGGGAGTGGAGTTGGCCAGGAGGACAATCCACCAATAGTGGAGAAAGCTATTGGATCTCACTATCTCAGTTATAGGATGATGAAGAGGTTCAATGTGAAGAAGATATCAATGGTAAAGGTATAACCAATGAGTTCCATATAGGTTATGTTTCTTAGCAATTTATTCTCATTTAGACAGTGTTTTACTTCTATATATATGTCGGGGACCATAATTAGGGGTACCCTCAAGACTCATAAATCTCAGCTGGTAACCCCCATCAGCACAAAGCTGCAAAGGCCTGATGGGTGCGACTAAGTCAGGGATCGGTCCACTCGAGGGACGCGATCACGCCTCGCCCGAGCCCAGCCTCGGACAAGGGCAGCCGACCCCAGAGGGTTTACGTCTCGCCCGAGGACCCCCTACGGCAACGGACACACCTTCGGCTCGCCCGAGGCCCAGTCTTCACCAAGAAGCAACCTTGGCCAAATCGCCACGCCAACCGACCAAATCGCAGGGGCATTTAATGCAAAGGTGGCCTGACACATTTATCCTGACGCGCGCCCTCCAGTTGGCAGAGCCAAAGTGACCGTAGTCACTTCGCCGCTCCACTGACCGGCCTGACAAGAGGACAGCGCCGCCTGCGCCGCTCTGACTGCTGTGCCACTCGACAGAGTGAGGCTGACAGCAGCCAAGTTCGGCCCTAGGCGCCATGGGAAACTCCGCTTCGCCCGACCCCAGGGCTCGGACTCGGGCTCAGCCCAGAAGACGACGAACTCCGCTTCGCCCGACCCCAGGGCTCGGACTCGGGCTCAGCCCCGGAAGACGACGAACTCCGCTTCGCCCGACCCCAGGGCTCGGACTCGGGCTTAGCCCCGGAAGACGACGAACTCCGCTTCACCCGACCCTAGGGCTCGGACTCGGGCTCAGCCCCGGAAGACGACGAACTCCGCTTCGCCCGACCCCAGGGCTCGGACTCGGGCTCAACCCCGGAATACGACGAACTCGGCTTCGCCCGACCCCAGGGCTCGGACTCGGGCTCAGCTCCGGAAGACGACGAACTCCGCTTCGCCCGACCCCAGGGCTCGGACTCGGGCTCAGCCCCGGAAGACGACGAACTCCGCTTCGCCCGACCCCAGGGCTCGGACTCGGGCTCAGCCCCGGAAGACGACGAACTCCGCTTCGCCCGACCCCAGGGCTCGGACTCGGGCTCAGCCCCGAAGGACGACGAACTCCGCTTCGCCCGACCCCAGGGCTCGGACTCAGCCCTGGCATCAGTCGACGGTCTCCGCCTCGTCCGACCCAGGGGCTCGGACTCGACCTCGACCTTGGAAGACAGACTCGACCTCGACCTCGGAGGAGCCTCCACCTCGCCCAACCCAGGGCACAGACCGACCACATCAACAAGAGGCGCCATCATTACCCTGCCCCAAGCTGACTCAGGCTACGGGGAACAAGACCGGCGTCCCATCTGGCTCGCTCCACTGTACGAGTAATGATGGCGCCCCACACGCTCTATGACGACGACGGCTCTCAGCCCCCTTATGGAAGCAAGAGGACGTCAGCAAGGAATCGACAGCCCCGACAGCTGTCCTTCCGCCAGGCTCCGGCGCTCCTCCGACGACCACGACATCACACGAACTGGGTGCCAAAACCTCTCCGGCTGCCACGATGGCATGTACTTAGGGCGCTAGCTCTCCTCCGCTAGACACGTTAGCACACTGCTACACCCCCATTGTACACCTGGATCCTTTCCTTACGCCTATAAAAGGAAGATCCAGGGCCCTCTTACGAGGGTTGGCCACGCGGGGAAGGACGGGACGACGCTCGCGTGAGGCCGCTCGCTCCCTCCCGCGTGGACGCTTGTAACCCCCTACTGCAAGCGCACCCGACCTGGGCGCGGGACAAACACGAAGGCCGCGGGATTTCACCTCTCACGCCCGTCTCCCTCCAGCTTCTTCCCCCCTCGCGCTCCGTCTCGCGCCGACCCATCTGGGCTGGGGCACGCGGCGACAATTTACTCATCGGTCCAGGGACCCCCGGGTTCGAAACGCCGACAGTTGGCGCGCCAGGTAGGGGCCTGCTGCGTGTTGACGAATAGCTTCCCGTCAAGCTCCAGATGGGCAGTCTTCATCAACCTTTCTAGCCCAGGACGGTACTCCATTTCGAGAGTCTTGAGTTCATGTCCCTCGACGGCAGCTACGACATGATACTCCTTCCCCCGCCGCGCGACAGCGACAATGGCGGCCGACAGCCCACCCGCCGGCGGCGGAATCGACGACGTCTTCCACGCGTGGTGGAAGAACAACATTCGAGCTTGCCCCGTCCCCTCCCCCGCCGACGGAGGAGGAGGCGGGGCAACCAAGGCCAAGCAGGAGGCGGCACCTCGTCGGCTGTCGAGCGAGTCGACGGCGCCGGCGCCCCAACGTGGGGCACGTCGGGCATCGACCTCGCGTCTAAGACGAAGACGAGCATCGTCTCCCCGCAACACACCAATCCCAAGCAAACGGACGACGCCAGCACGCTCGCGAAGGACTTGTTGGGCGTCACCCTCATACCTGAGACGACGGAGCAGTCAGCCCCTGACGTGACTTCGTCACCACCCGTCGACCAAGAGGTACCAACCGATTCCCATCTCACGCCTTTTGGATTCAGCCTCAACCCGCCAAGCGACTTCGCTTTGGTGGACGCTCTCATAGAGGCGAGTCCAAACCCTCTGGGGTATCGTATGCGGTCGCCCTGGGACCGGCTGACGGCCGTCTCGACCTACGGGCCCTCGGGGTCCGAGGAAGATGACAAGCCCAACTTCTGTTGGGATTTCTCCGGACTTGGTAACCCCAGTGCCATGCAGGACTTTATGACCGCATGCGACTACTGCCTTTCCGACTGTTCCGACGGTAGCCGCAGCCTCGGCGACGACGACTGCGGCCCAAGTCGTGAATGTTTCCACGTCGATCTAGGGGGTCCTGACGAAGGCAACCATCTTGGTATGCCGGAGAACGGTGATCTCCCTAGGCATGTGCCTCGCGTTGACATCCTGAAAGGGAAATGTGCTTTTGGGCCATTTCTAAGTATTTTGGTGATTAAGTGTCCAACACAAGTGCCTAAGTGTAAAATGGTGGACAAAGTACAAATCAAGGATAAAGGTATGTTTCTCAGACTTAGTACATTGTTTTAGAGACTAATGTATTGTGTCTAAGTGCTGGAAACAGGAAAAATCGAATTGGAAATAAGATGGCTTTGTTCAGCCAAAGTCTGTTCAGTTTGGGAGCACCGGACTGTCCGGTGGCGCACCGGACAGTGTCCGGTGCGCCAGGCTGGCTCGAGCGAACTGGCCGCTCTCGGGAATTCACCGGCGACGTACGACTATAATTCACCGGACTGTCCGGTGTGCACCGGACTGTCCGGTGAGCCAACGGTCGGCCAGGCCAACGGTCGGCCGCGCGATCTACGCGGGACACGTGGCCGAGCCAACAGCTAGAAGGGGGCACCGAACTGTCCGGTGTGCACCGGACATGTCCGGTGCGCCAACGGCTCTCTGGCTGCCAATGGTCGGCTGCGCAAGTTAAGGAAAGAAATCGGGCACCGGACAGTGTCTGGTGTGCACCGGACTGTCCGGTGCGCCACGCGACAGAAGGCAAGGATTGCCTTCTCAGATTGTACTCAACGGCTCCTAGCTGCCTTGGGGCTATAAAAGGGACCCCTAGGCGCATGGAGGAGCATATCAAGCATACTCAAAGTTTTCCTAAGCACTAAGACATCGACTCCGCGCCTTTGATTCTTTGCGATAGCAATTAGAGCTCTAGTTGAGTTGTGAACTCATTGAGTTGTGTTGTGAGCTCTTGTTGCGACTTGTGTGCGTGACGTTGCTGTGATTTCTTGTCTTGAGTGTGTTGCTTATCCCTCCCTTACTCCGTGCTTCTTTGTGAACTTCAAGTGTAAGGGCGAGAGGCTCCAAAGTGTGGAGATTCCTCGCAAACGGGATATAGTAAAGAAAGCAAAACATTGTGGTATTCAAGTTGGTCTTTGGCCGCTTGAGAGGGGTTGATTGCAACCCTCGTCCGTTGGGACGCCACAACGTGGAGTAGGCAAGCGTTGGTCTTGACCGAACCACGGGATAAACCACTGTGTCATCTCTGTGATTGTTCTCTTGTGGTTATTGTGTTTTGCTAAGACTTCTCTCTAGCCACTTGGTGATTATTGTGCTAACACTTAACCAAGTTTTGTGGCTTAAGTTTTAAGTTTTACAGGATCACCTATTCACCCCCCCTCTAGGTGCTCTCAATTGGTATCAAAGTCGTTCTCTTCAAGAAGGGACTAATCGACCGAAGAGATGGATCCTAAGGGAAAGGGGATGGTGGTCAACAACAACGAGAAGGAGTCTATCTTCAACAAGCCGAAGGATGACAAGCCTACCGACTCAGGCTCGGGCCACAAGCGCAAAGACGGGAAGAAGAAGAAGACAAGGCGCATCAAGGAGATCGTCTACTACGATAGCGACGAATCTTCCTCTTCCCAAAAGGACGACTACGAGAAAAAGAAAACGGTCAATTCGAACTTTTCTTTTGATTATTCTCGTATTCCTCAGAGTACAAATGCTCATTTATTATCTATTCCACTTGGTAAACCTCCTCATTTTGATGGAGAGGACTACGGATTTTTGAGAGCACCTAGAGGGGGGGGTGAATAGGTGATCCTGTAAAACTTCAAAACTTAAGCCACAAAAACTTGTTAAGTGTTAGCACAAATATGGCCAAGTGGCTAGAGAGGAGTCAAAACACAATAACCACAATAAATCAATCACAGAGATGACACGGTGGTTATCCCGTGGTTCGGCCAAGTACAAAACTTGCCTACTCCATGTTGTGGCGTCCCAACGGACGAGAGTTGCACTCAACTCCTCTCAAGTGATCCAATGATCAACTTGAATACCACGGTGTTCTTGCTTTTCTTTTCTCAATCCCGTTTGCGAGGAATCTCCACAACTTGGAGCCTCTCGCCCTTACAAAAGATGTTCACAGAGAATCACAGAGCAAGGGAGGGATTAGCAACTCACACACGACACAAAGATCACAGCGAATACGCACACACAAGACCCAGACTTGAGCTCAAAAGACTAGCACACTAGAACGGAGCTCAAATCACTAGAATGTCGAACAAGTGCGCGAGATTGATGTGTGAGTGATCAAGAGTGCTCAAGGAATGCTTGGTGTACTCCTCCATGCGCCAAGGGGTCCCTTTTATAGCCCCAAGGCAGCTAGGAGCCGTTGGGAACAAATCTGGAAGGCCATCTTTGCCTTCTGTCTCGTGGCGCACCGGACAGTCCGGTGCACACCGGACACTGTCCGGTGCCCGATTTGTTTCCATAAACAGCGCATCCGACCGTTGTTGTCTGAGTCAGATCTGCGCACCGTTGGCGCACCGGACATGTCCGGTGCACACCGGACAGTCCGGTGTATCTTCTCGACCGTTGGCTCGGCCACGTGTCGCGCGCCGATCGCGCGGCCGACCGTTGGCCCGGCCGACCGTTGGCTCACCGGACAGTCCGGTGCACACCGGACAGTCCGGTGAATTTTAGCCGAAGTCGCCGGAGAAAAACCCGAGAGCGGCTGGTTTGCTCTGTGGTGGTCTGGCGCACCGGACACTGTCCGGTGCACACCGGACAGTCCGGTGCCCCAGTCCGAAGCAGCCTTTGGCTGTACACAGCCACTCTCCACTTCTTTTCTTTTCTTCTTTCTCCTGTTTCTAACACTTAGACAAGATGTTAGTACACAAAACTAATGTACTAAGGCTTAGAAACATACCTTTACTTGTGATTTGCACTTTGTTCATCAATGGGCATATTTTCACATTTAAGCACTTGTGTTTGCACTCAATCACCAAAATACTTAGAAATGGCCCAAGGGCACATTTCCCTTTCAATCTCCCCCTTTTTGGTGATTTATGCCAACACAACATAAAGCAACTAGAACAAGTGCAAAATCACTTCAAATAAAAACTGACTTTGAGTTTTATTCAATTTTGGCATATATGGATCATCTTTTGCCACCACTTGGTTTGTTTTTGCAAATCAAATTCAAATCTCTATCTCTAAGTCAAACACACATGTTGAAGTATAAAGAGAGTCACTCCAAAAGAGATTGATCAAAGATTTCAAAAACTCCCCCTATTTCCCATAATCAACACTTTTCCCCACAAGAAGCCAACTTTTGAAAATAGAGACAATAAGAGACAATAAAAGCTTTTGACAAAACAAAAAATCTATTCTACTATTTTCAAAATCTCTCAAGTGGTAGCTGATCCATTTATCACTTTGGCCTTTATTTTCTCCCCCTTTGGCATCAAGCACCAAAACGGGATCAATCTTGGCCTTTTAACCCCATTGCCTCACCAAGGTCTTCAATTAAGAGCAAATGGCAATAAGATGTCATGAGATGAACTTGGGATTAGTTACCCTCTCATCGGAGTGCAGTGGAAGTCTTGCATGGTCCAAGTCCACCTTTTCCCTTTCAATCCTCCTCCGAGACTAAATCATCATACTCAAGCACATGGTTAGTCTCAAAGGGTCAAGTTGTAACACATCTCCCCCTAAATATGTGCATCACTTTGCAACGGACTTGTGAGGTCCAGGGAGTGTTTGTACAACTTGAGCACCATAATAAGCAACAAAATGCAAAAAGGAACATGATCAAAAAGCATAAGTACATGTATGCTACAATTCAATCCAGGTTCCGCGAATCTATGACATTTAGCTCACTACGCAACCTGCAAAAGGTCTTCTCATCTAGAGGCTTAGTGAAGATATCGGCTAGCTGGTTCTCGGTGCTAACATGAAACACTTCGATATCTCCCTTTTGCTGGTGGTCTCTCAAAAAGTGATGCCGGATGTCTATGTGCTTTGTGCGGCTGTGCTCAACAGGATTTTCCGCCATGCGGATAGCACTCTCATTGTCACATAGGAGTGGGACTTTGCTCAGATTGTAGCCAAAGTCCCTGAGGGTTTGCCGCATCCAAAGTAGTTGCGCGCAACACTGTCCTGCGGCAACATACTCGGCCTCAGCGGTGGATAGGGCAACGGAGGTTTGTTTCTTTGAGTTCCATGACACCAGGGACCTTCCTAAGAATTGGCACGTCCCCGATGTACTCTTCCTATCGACCTTACATCCGGCATAGTCGGAGTCTGAGTATCCAACTAAGTCAAAGGTAGACCCCTTTGGATACCAGAGCCCGAAGCAAGGCGTAGCAACCAAATATCTAAGAATTCGCTTCACCGCTACTAAGTGGCACTCCTTAGGATTGGATTGAAATCTAGCACACATGCATACGCTAAGCATAATATCCGGTCTACTAGCACATAAATAAAGCAAAGAACCTATCATTGACCGGTATGCTTTTTGATCAACGGACTTACCTCCTTTGTTGAGGTCGGTGTGTCCGTCGGTCCCCATCGTAGTCTTTGCGGGCTTGGCGTCCTTCATCCCAAACCGCTTTAGCAGATCTTGCGTGTACTTCATTTGGGAGATGAAGGTGCCGTCCTTAAGTTGCTTCAGTTGGAACCCAAGGAAGTAGTTCAACTCGCCCATCATCGACATCTCGAATTTCTGCGTCATCACCCTGCTAAACTCTTCACAAGACTTTTGGTTAGTAGAACCAAATATTATGTCATCGACATAAATTTGGCACACAAACAAATCACCATCACATGTCTTTGTAAAAAGAGTTGGATCGGCTTTCCCAACCTTGAAAGCATTAGCAATTAAAAAGTCTCTAAGGCATTCATACCATGCTCTTGGGGCTTGCTTAAGTCCATAGAGCGCCTTAGAGAGCTTACATACATGGTCGGGGTACCGTTCATCCTCGAAGCCAGGGGGTTGCTCCACGTACACCTCCTCCTTGATTGGCCCGTTGAGGAAAGCGCTCTTCACATCCATTTGGTACAACCTGAAAGAATGGTGAGCGGCATATGCTAGCAAGATACGAATGGACTCTAGCCTAGCCACAGGAGCGAAAGTCTCCTCAAAGTCCAAACCTGCGACTTGGGCATAACCTTTTGCCACAAGTCGAGCCTTGTTCCTCGTCACCACCCCGTGCTCGTCCTGTTTGTTGCGGAACACCCACTTGGTTCCCACAACATTTTGCTTCGGACGAGGCACTAGTGTCCAAACTTCATTGCGCTTGAAGTTGTTGAGCTCCTCTTGCATGGCCAATACCCAGTCCGGATCTAGCAAGGCCTCCTCTACCCTGAAAGGCTCAATAGAAGAGACAAAGGAGTAATGTTCACAAAAATTAACTAATCGAGATCGAGTAGTTACTCCCTTGCTAAGGTCACCCAGAATTTGATCGACGGGATGATCCCTTTGAATCATTGCTCGAACTTGGGTTGGAGGTTCCGGTTGCGCTTCTTCCTCCATCACATGATCATCTTGTGCTCCCCCTTGATCATTTGCCTCCTGTTGATGAACCTGTTCATCGTCTTGAGTTGGGGGTTGCACCATTGTTGAGGAAGATGATTGATCTCGTTCACCTTGTTCCTGTGGCCGCACTTCTCCAATCGCCATGGTTTGTATAGCAGCCGTCGGAACATCTTCTTCATCTACATCATCACAATCAACAACTTGCTCTCTTGGAGAGCCATTAGTCTCATCAAATACAACGTCGCTAGAGACTTCAACCAAACCCGATGATTTGTTGAGGACTCTATACGCCTTTGTATTTGAGTCATAACCTAATAAAAACCCTTCTACAGCTTTGGGAGCAAACTTAGAATTTCTACCCTTCTTCACTAGAATGTAGCATTTACTCCCAAATACACGAAAGTACGATACATTTGGTTTGTTACCGGTTAGTAGCTCATACGACGTCTTCTTGAGGAGGCGATGAAGGTAGACCCTGTTGATGGTGTGGCAAGCAGTGTTAACGGCTTCCGTCCAAAAGCACTCGGGGGTCTTGAACTCTCCTAGCATCGTCCTTGCCATATCGATGAGCGTCCTGTTCTTCCTCTCTACCACACCATTTTGCTGTGGTGTGTAGGGAGCGGAGAACTCATGCTTGATCCCTTCCTCTTCAAGGAACTCCTCCACCTGAAGGTTCTTGAACTCGGATCCGTTGTCGCTCCTTATCTTCTTCACTTTGAGCTCAAACTCATTTTGAGCTCTCCTGAGGAAGCGCTTGAGGGTCCCTTGGGTTTCAGACTTATCCTGCAAAAAGAACACCCAAGTGAAGCGGGAAAAATCATCAACAATAACTAAACCGTACTTACTCCCTCCTATGCTCAGATAGGCGACGGGTCCAAAAAGGTCCATATGCAGCAGCTCCAGGGGTCTTGAAGTGGTCATCACGTTCTTGCTGTGATGTGCTCCTCCCACTTGTTTACCTGCTTGACAAGCTGCACAAGGTCTATCTTTTTCGAAATGCACGTTAGTCAAACCTATCACGTGTTCTCCCTTTAGAAGCTTGTGAAGGTTCTTCATCCCCACATGTGCTAAGCGGCGATGCCACAGCCAGCCCATGCTAGTCTTAGCTATTAAGCATGCATCTAGACCGGCCTCTTCTTTTGCAAAATCAACTAAATAAAGTTTGCCGTCTAATACACCCTTAAAAGCTAGTGAACCATCACTTCTTCTAAAGACAGACACATCTACATTTGTAAATAGACAGTTATATCCCATATTGCATAATTGACTCACAGATAGCAGATTATATCCAAGAGACTCAACTAAAAACACATTAGATATGGAGTGCTCATTAGAAATTGCAATTTTACCTAAACCTTTTACCTTGCCTTGATTCCCATCACCGAATATAATTGAATCTTGGGAATCTTTATTCTTGACGTAGGAGGTGAACATCTTCTTCTCCCCCGTCATATGGTTTGTGCATCCGCTGTCGATAATCCAGCTTGAACCCCCGGATGCATAAACCTGCAAGGCAAATTTAGGCTTGGGACTTAGGTACCCAACTCTTGTTGGGTCCTACAAGGTTAGTCACAATTTCCTTAGGGACCCAAATGCAAGTTTTATCACCTTTGCATTTTGCCCCTAACTTCCTAGCAATTACTTTTCTATCCTTTCTACAAATTGCAAATGAAGCATTCAAAGCACAATAAATTGTAGAGGGTTCATTCACTACTTTTTTATGAACATTTGCAACATTTCTTTTAGGAACAACATTTCTCCTAGTAATATTTCTATCATACACATAAGAAGAACTGGGAGCAAACATGGCATGAGAATCATAAACATATGAATCAAAAGCATCATAACTTCTATTTCTAGTTTGTCTTTTATCATGATACAAAAAGGCATGGTTCCTTTTAGCACTAGTAGCCATAGGGGCCTTCCCTTTCTCCTTGGCGGAAATGGGAGCCTTATGGCTTGTTAAGTTCTTGGCTTCCCTCTTGAAGCCAAGTCCATCCTTAATTGAGGGGTGTCTACCAACCGTGTAGGCATCCCTAGCAAATTTTAGTTTTTCAAAATCACTTTTGCTAGTCTTAAGTTGGGCATTAAGACTAGCCACTTCATTATTTAACTTTGCAATAGAAGCTATGTGTTCACTACAGGCATCAATATCAAAGTCTTTACATCTATTGCAAATAACAACATTTTCTACACAAGTTGTTGATTTACTAGCTATTTCTATCTTAGCATTCAACTCATCGTTAATGCTCTTTAATTTTGAAATTGTCTCATGGCATGAAGATAATTCACAAGTAAGCATTTCATTTCTTTTAACTTCTAGAGCATGAGATTTTTGAGCTTCTAAAAATTTATCATGCTCTTCATACAATAAATCCTCTTGTTTCTCTAAGAGTTTATCCTTCTCATTCAATGCATCAATTAATTCATTAATTTTGCCAATCGTAATTCTATCTAGACCTTTAAATAAACTAGAATAGTCTATTTCATCATCGTCACTAGAATCATCACTACTAGAAGAAGCATAAGTAGAGTTTCGAGTACTTACTTTCTTTTCCTTAGCCATGAGACACGTGTGACGCTCGTTGGGGAAGAGGGCCGATTTGTTGAAGGCGGTGGCGGCGAGTCCCTCATTGTCGGAGTCGGAGGAGGAGCAATCCGAATCCCACTCCTTGCCTATATGCGCCTCGCCCTTGGCTTTCTTGTAGTGCTTCTTCTTCTCCCTTCTGTTCCCCTTTTCCTGGTCACTTTCATTATCAGGACAGTTAGCAATAAAATGACCAAGCTTACCGCATTTGAAGCATGATCGCTTCCCCTTGGTCTTAGTCTTGCTCGGCTGTCCATTGCGACCCTTTAGCACCGTCTTGAATCTCTTGATAATGAGGGCCATTTCTTCATCATTAAGACCGGCCGCCTCAATTTGCGCCACCTTGCTGGGTAGCGTCTCCTTGCTCCTTGTGGCTTTGAGAGCAAAAGGTTGCGGCTCGTTGATCGGTCCATTCAAGGCGTCGTCCACATACCTTGCCTCCTTGATCATCATTCGTCCGCTGACGAATTTTCCTAGGACTTCTTCGGGCGACATTTTGGTGTACCTGGGATTCTCACGAATATTATTCACCAAATGAGGATCAAGAACGGTAAAGGACCTGAGCATTAGTCGGACGACGTCGTGGTCCGTCCATCGCGTGCTTCCGTAGCTCCTTATTTTGTTGATAAGGGTCTTGAGCCGGTTGTATGTCTGAGTTGGCTCCTCGCCCCTTATCATCGCGAACCGTCCAAGCTCGCCTTCCACCAACTCCGTTTTGGTGAGCAAGGTAACGTCATTTCCTTCATGAGAGATCTTGAGGGTGTCCCAGATCTGCTTGGCGTTATCCAAGCCGCTCACTTTGTTATATTCATCCCTGCATAATGAAGCTAGAAGAACAGTGGTAGCTTGTGCATTCTTATGGATTTGCTCATTAATGAATGAAGGGCTATCCGAGCTATCAAATTTCATTCCATTTTCCACAATCTCCCAAATGCTTGGATGGAGAGAAAATAGGTGAGTACGCATTTTGTGACTCCAAAATCCGTAGTCCTCTCCATCAAAGTGAGGAGGCTTGCCAAGTGGAATGGGGAGCAAATGAGCATTTGAGCTATATGGAATGCGCGAATAATCAAAAGAAAAGTTTGAGTTAACCGTCTTTTGTTTGTCGTGGTAGTCGTCCTTTTGGGAAGAAGAGGACTCATCGCTGTCGTAGTAGACGATCTCCTTGATGCGTCTTGTCTTCTTCTTCTTCCCATCTTTTCACTTGTGGCCCGAGCCCGAGTCATTGGACTTGTCATCCCTTGGCTCGTTGACGAAGGACTCCTTCTCCTTGTCGTTGATCACAATTCCCTTCCCCTTAGGATCCATCTCTTCGGGCGGTTAGTCCCTTTCTTGAAGAGAACGGCTCTGATACCAATTGAGAGCACCTAGAGGGGGGGGTGAATAGGTGATCCTGTAAAACTTCAAAACTTAAGCCACAAAAACTTGTTAAGTGTTAGCACAAATATGGCCAAGTGGCTAGAGAGGAGTCAAAACACAATAACCACAATAAATCAATCACAGAGATGACACGGTGGTTATCCCGTGGTTCGGCCAAGTACAAAACTTGCCTACTCCACGTTGTGGCGTCCCAACGGACGAGAGTTGCACTCAACTCCTCTCAAGTGATCCAATGATCAACTTGAATACCACGGTGTTCTTGCTTTTCTTTTCTCAATCCCGTTTGCGAGGAATCTCTACAACTTGGAGCCTCTCGCCCTTACAAAAGATGTTCACAGAGAATCACAGAGCAAGGGAGGGATTAGCAACTCACACACGACACAAAGATCACAGCGAATACACACACACAAGACCCAGACTTGAGCTCAAAAGACTAGCACACTAGAACGGAGCTCAAATCACTAGAATGTCGAACAAGTGCGCGAGATTGATGTGTGAGTGATCAAGAGTGCTCAAGGAATGCTTGGTGTACTCCTCCATGCGCCAAGGGGTCCCTTTTATAGCCCCAAGGCAGCTAGGAGCCGTTGGGAACAAATCTGGAAGGCCATCTTTGCCTTCTGTCTCGTGGCGCACCGGACAGTCCGGTGCACACCGGACACTGTCCGGTGCCCGATTTGTTTCCATAAACAGCGCATCCGACCGTTGCTGTCTGAGTCAGATCTGCGCACCGTTGGCGCACCGGACATGTCCGGTGCACACCGGACAGTCCGGTGTATCTTCTCGACCGTTGGCTCGGCCACGTGTCGCGCGCCGATCGCGCGGCCGACCGTTGGCCCGGCCGACCGTTGGCTCACCGGACAGTCCGGTGCACACCGGACAGTCCGGTGAATTTTAGTCGAAGTCGCCGGAGAAAAACCCGAGAGCGGCTGGTTTGCTCTGTGGTGGTCTGGCGCACCGGACACTGTCCGGTGCACACCGGACAGTCCGGTGCCCCAGTCCGAAGCAGCCTTTGGCTGTACACAGCCACTCTCCACTTCTTTTCTTTTCTTCTTTCTCCTGTTTCTAACACTTAGACAAGATGTTAGTACACAAAACTAATGTACTAAGGCTTAGAAACATACCTTTACTTGTGATTTGCACTTTGTTCATCAATGGGCATATTTTCACATTTAAGCACTTGTGTTTGCACTCAATCACCAAAATACTTAGAAATGGCCCAAGGGCACATTTCCCTTTCAATTTTGGAGTCACAAAATGCGTAGTCACTTGTTCTCTCTCCATCCTAGTATATGGGAGATTGTAGAGAGTGGAATGCACTTTGATAGTACGGATAGTCCCATGTTCATTAATGAGCAAATTCATAAGAATGCACAAGCTACTACTGTTCTTCTAGCTTCATTGTGCAGGGATGAATATCACAAAGTGAGCGGCTTGGATAACGCCAAGCAAATTTGGGACACCCTCAAAATCTCTCATGAGGGGAACGACGTCACAATGCTCACCAAGATGGAGTTGGTGGAGGGCGAACTCGGGAGATTCGCGATGATAAGGGGAGAAGAGCCAACCCAAACGTACAACCGGCTCAAGACCCTTGTCAACAAGATAAGAAGCTATGGAAGCACGCGATGGACGGACCACGACATCGTCCGCCTAATGTTAAGGTCTTTTACTGTCCTTGATCCTCATCTTGTGAACAATATTCGTGAGAATCCTAGGTACACCAAGATGACGCCCGAGGAAATACTTGGAAAATTCGTGAGCGGGCGAATGATGATCAAGGAAGCAAGATACGTGGACGACGCATTGAATGGTCCAATCAATGAGCCTCAACCTCTTGCTCTCAAGGCAACAAGAAGCAAGGAGACGCTACCTAGCAAGGTGGCACAAATTGAGGCGGCCGGACTTAATGATGAAGAGATGGCTCTCATCATCAAGAGATTCAAGACGGCGCTAAAAGGTCGCAAGGGGCAGCCAAGCAAGACCAAGACAAAGGGGAAGCGCTCATGCTTCAAATGTGGTAAGCTTGGTCATTTTATTGCTAACTGTCCCGACAATGATAGTGAACAGGATCTAGGGAACAAGAGGGAGAAAAAGAAGAACTACAGGAAGGCAAAGGGCGAGGCGCATCTAGGCAAGGAGTGGGATTCGGGTTGCTCCTCTTCCGACTCCGACAATGAAGGACTCGCCGCCACCGCCTTCAACAAGTCATCCCTATTCCCTAACGAGCGTCACACATGCCTTATGGCAAGGGAGAAGAAGGTATGTACTCGAAACTCTACTTATGCTTCTTCAAGTGAGGACGAATCTAGTGATGAGGATGAAATAGATTATTCATGTTTATTTAAGGGTCTAGATAGAACCAAGGTAGATAAAATTAATGAATTAATTGATGCCTTGAATGATAAGAATAGGCTTTTAGAAAAACAAGAGGATTTGTTATATGAAGAACATGACAAATTTGTAGAAGCACAAAAATCTCATGCTCTAGAAGTTAAAAGAAATGAAATGCTTTCTTGTGAATTATCTTCCTGCCATGAGACAATTTCTAACTTAAGGAGCATTAATGATGATTTGAATGCTAAGTTAGAAATAGCTAGTAAATCAACATCTTGTGTAGAAATTGTTGCATCTTGTAATAGGTGTAAAGATTTTGACATTGATGCTTGTTGTGAACACCTAGTTTCAATTTCCAAACTTAATGATGAATTGGCTAGTCTTAATGCTCAACTTAAGACTAGCAAGAGCGAATTTAATAAGCTAAAATTTGCGAGGGATGCCTACACGATTGGTAGACACCCCTCAATTAAGGATGGACTTGGCTTCAAGAGGGAAGCCAAGAACTTAACAAGCCATAAGGTTCCCATTCCCACCAAGGAGAAAGGGAAGGCTCCTATAGCAAGTAGTACTAAAAAGAACCATGCTTTTATGTATCATAGGAGACATGCTAGAAATGACTATAGAAGTTATGATTCACATGCTTATGATTCACATGCTATGTTTGCTTCTAGTTCTTCGTATATGCATAATAGAGATGTGTCTTGGAGATATGTTCATCATGTGCCTAGAAAGAATGTTGTTCATGATTCTAGGAAAGTTATGGATGATCCTTCTACAATATATCATGCTTTAAATACTTCCTTTGCTATTTGTAGAAAGGATAGGAAGATAGTTGCTAGGAAATTAGGGGCAAAATGCAAGGGTGATAAAACTTGCATTTGGGTTCCTAAGACAATTGTGACTAACCTTGCAGGACCCAACAAGAGTTGGGTACCTAAGTCCCAAGCCTAAATTTGCCTTGCAGGTTTATGCATCCGGGGGTTCAAGCTGGATTATCGACAGCGGATGCATAAACCATATGACGGGGGAGAAGAAGATGTTCACCTCCTACGTCAAGAACAAGGATTCCCAAGATTCAATAATATTCGGTGATGGGAACCAAGGAAAGGTAAAAGGGTTAGGTAAAATTGCAATCTCAAATGAACACTCTATTTCTAATGTGTTCTTAGTTGAGTCTCTTGGATATAATTTGCTATCTGTTAGTCAATTATGTAATATGGGATATAATTGTCTATTTACAAATGTAGATGTGTCTGTCTTTAGAAGAAGTGATGGTTCATTAGCTTTTAAAGGTGTATTAGACGGCAAGCTTTACTTAGTTGATTTTGCAAAAGAAGAGGCCGGTCTAGATGCATGCTTAATTGCTAAGACTAGCATGGGCTGGCTGTGGCATCGCCGCTTAGCACATGTGGGGATGAAGAACCTTCACAAGCTTCTAAAGGGAGAACACGTGATAGGATTAACTAATGTGCAATTCGAAAAAGATAGACCTTGTGTAGCTTGTCAGGCAGGTAAACAAGTGGGAGGAGCACATCAC
Organism: Zea mays; assembly: GCF_902167145.1. Taxonomy (NCBI): domain Eukaryota; kingdom Viridiplantae; phylum Streptophyta; class Magnoliopsida; order Poales; family Poaceae; genus Zea; species Zea mays. Next base: position 10,762,308 of record NC_050103.1, read on the forward strand.
AGCAAGAATGTGATGACCACATCAAGACCCCTGGAGCTGCTACATATGGACCTCGTCGGACCCATCGCCTATCTAAGCATAGGGGGGAGTAAGTATGGTTTAGTTATTGTGGATGACTTTTCCCGCTTCACTTGGGTATTGTTCTTGCAGGATAAGTCTAAAACCCAAGGAACCCTCAAGCGCTTCCTAAGGAGAGCTCAAAACGAGTTTGAGCTCAAAGTGAAGAAGATAAGGAGCGACAATGGGTCCGAGTTCAAGAACCTTCAAGTGGAGGAGTACCTTGAGGAGGAAGGAATCAAACACGAGTTCTCCGCTCCCTACACACCACAACAAAATGGTGTGGTAGAGAGGAAGAACAGGACGCTCATCGATATGGCGAGGACGATGCTTGGAGAATTCAAGACCCCCGAGTGCTTTTGGTCGGAAGCCGTGAACACGGCTTGCCACGCCATCAACCGGGTCTACCTTCATCGCCTCCTCAAGAAGACGTCATATGAGCTACTAACCGGTAACAAAACCAATGTATCTTACTTTCGTGTATTTGGGAGCAAATGCTACATTCTAGTGAAGAAGGGTAGAAATTCTAAGTTTGCTCCCAAAGCTGTAGAAGGGTTTTTGTTAGGTTACGATTCAAATACAAAGGCGTATAGGGTCTTCAACAAATCATCGGGTTTGGTTGAAGTCTCTAGCGACGTTGTATTTGATGAGACTAATGGCTCTCCAAGAGAGCAAGTTGTTGATCTTGATGATGTAGATGAAGAAGATGTTCCGACGGCCGCTATACGAACCATGGCGATTGGTGATGTACGACCACAGGAACAAAAGGAGCAAGATCAACCTTCTTCCTCAACTATGATGCATCCCCCAACTCAAGACGATGAACAGGTTCATCAACAGGATGCGTGTGATCAAGGGGGAGCACAAGATGATCATGTGATGGAGGAAGAAGCGCAACCGGCACCTCCAACCCAAGTTCGAGCGATGATTCAAAGGGATCATCCCGTTGACCAAATTCTGGGTGATATTAGCAAGGGAGTAACTACTCGATCTCGATTAGTTAATTTTTGTGAGCATTACTCCTTTGTCTCTTCTATTGAGTCTTTCAGGGTAGAAGAGGCCTTGCTAGATCCGGACTGGGTGTTGGCCATGCAAGAGGAGCTCAACAACTTCAAGAGGAATGAAGTTTGGACGCTGGTGCCTCGTCCTAAGCAAAATGTTGTGGGAACCAAGTGGGTGTTCCGCAACAAACAAGACGAGCACGGAGTGGTGACAAGGAACAAGGCTCGACTTGTGGCAAAAGGTTATGCCCAAGTCGCAAGTTTGGACTTTGAGGAGACTTTTGCTCCTGTGGCTAGGCTAGAGTCCATTCGTATCTTGCTAGCATATGCCGCTCACCATTCTTTCAGGTTGTTCCAAATGGATGTGAAGAGTGCTTTCCTCAACGGGCCAATCAAGGAGGAGGTGTACGTAGAACAACCCCCTGGCTTCGAGGATGAACGGTACCCCAACCACGTGTGTAAGCTCTCTAAGGCGCTCTATGGACTTAAGCAAGCCCCAAGAGCATGGTATGAATGCCTTAGAGATTTCTTAATTGCTAATGCTTTCAAGGTTGAGAAAGCCGATCCAACTCTTTTCACTAAGACTTGTGACGGTGATCTTTTTGTGTGCCAAATTTATGTCGATGACATAATATTTGGTTCTACTAATAAAAAGTCTTGTGAAGAGTTTAGCAGGGTGATGACGCAGAAATTCGAGATGTTGATGATGGGCGAGTTGAACTACTTCCTTGGGTTCCAAGTGAAGCAACTCAAGGACGGCACCTTCATCTCCCAAACGAAGTACACGCAAGACTTGCTAAAGCGGTTTGGGATGAAGGACGCCAAGCCCGCAAAGACTCCGATGGGGACCGACGGACACACCGACCTCAACAAAGGAGGTAAGTCCGTTGATCAAAAGGCATACCGGTCAATGATAGGGTCGTTACTTTACTTATGTGCTAGTAGACCGGATATTATGCTTAGCGTATGCATGTGTGCTAATTTCAATCCGATCCTAAGGAGGGTCACTTAGTGGCAGTGAAGCGAATCCTTAGATATTTAGTTGCTACGCCTTACTTCGGGCTCTGGTATCCAAAGGGGTCTACCTTTGACTTAATTGGATATTCAGATTCCGACTATGCTGGATGTAAGGTTGATAGGAAGAGTACATCGGGGATGTGCCAATTCTTAGGAAGGTCCCTGGTGTCATGGAACTCTAAGAAACAAACTTCTGTTGCCCTATCCACCGCTGAGGCCGAGTATGTTGCCGCATGACAGTGTTGCGCGCAACTACTCTGGATGAGGCAAACCCTCAGGGATTTTGGCTACAATCTGAGCAAAGTCCCACTCCTATGTGATAATGAGAGTGCTATCCGCATGGCGGAAAATCCTGTTGAACACAGCCGCACAAAGCACATTGACATCCGGCATCACTTTTTGAGAGACCACCAGCAAAAGGGAGATATCGAAGTGTTTCATGTTAACACCGAGAACCAGCTAGCCGATATCTTTACCAAGCCTCTAGATGAGAAGACCTTCTGCAGGTTGCGTAGTGAGCTAAATGTCTTAGATTCGCGGAACTTGGATTGAATTATAGCATTGTCGGGGACCATAATTAGGGGTACCCTCAAGACTCCTAATTCTCAGCTGGTAACCCCCATCAGCTTAAAGCTGCTAAGGCCTGATGGGTGCGATTAAGTCAGGGATCAGTCCATTCGAGCGACTCGATCACGCCTCGCCCGAGCCTGGCCTCGGGCAAGGGCAGCCGACCCCGGAGGATTTCCGTCTCGCCCGAGGCCCCCCTCCAACGGCGAACATATTTCCGGCTCGCCCGAGGCCCTGCCTTCGCTAAGAAGCAACCCTGACTAAATCGCCGCACCGACCGACCAAGTCGCAGGAGCATTTAATGCAAAGGTAGCCTGACACCTTTATCCTGACGCGCGCCCCCCGGCAGAGCCGAAGTGACCGCCGTCACTTCGCCGCTCCACTGACTGGCCCGACAGAAGGACAGCGCCGCCTGCGCCACTCCGACTGCAGTGTCGCTTGACAGAGTGAGACTGACAGGCAGTCAGGCCCTGCCAAAGGCACCATAGGAAGCTCCGCTCCACCCGACCCAGGGCTCGGACTCGGGCTAAGTCCCGGAAGACGGGGAACTCCGCTCCGCCCAACCCAGGGCTCGGACTCGGGCTCAGTCCCGGAAGACGGCGAACTCCGCTCCGCCCGACCCAGGGCTCGGACTCGGCTCAGCCCTAGAAGACGACGAACTCCGCTTCGCCCGACCCCAGGGCTCGGACTCCACCCTGGCCTCTGCCGACGACCTCCGCCTCGCCCGACCCAGGGGCTCGGACTCGGCCTCGGCCATGGAAGACAGACTCGACCTCGGCTTCGGAGGAGCCTCCACATCGCCCAACCTAGGGCGCAGGCCAGCCACGTCAACAGGAGGCACCATCATCACCCTACCCCGAGCTGACTCGGGCCGCAGGGAACAAGACCGGTGTCCCATCTGGCTAGCTCCGCCAGATAGGAAATGATGGCGCCCCGCATACTCTATGACGACGGCGGCTATCAGTCCCCTTACGGAAGCAAGAGGACGTCAGCAAGGACCCAACCGCTCCGACAGCTGTCCCTCCGCCAGGCTCCGTCGCTCCTCTGACGGCAAAGACATCACACCAGCTGGGTGCCAAAATCTCTCCGGCTGCCACATCGGCATGTACTTAGGGCGCTAGCTCTCTCCCGCTAGACACGTAGCACTCCGCTACACCCCCCATTGTACACCTGGATCCTCTCCTTACGCCTATAAAAGGAAGGACCAGGGCCCTCTTAGAGAGGGTTGGCCGCGCGGGGACGAGGACGAGACAGGCGCTCTCTTGGGGCCGCTCACTTCCCTCTCCCGCGTGGACGCTTGTAACCCCCTACTGTAAGCGCACCCGACCTGGGCGCGGGACGAACACGAAGGCCGCGGGATTCCCACCTCTCTCACGCCGGTCTCCGGCCTCCTTGCTTCTCCCCCCTTCGCGCTCGCCCTCGCGCTCGACCCATCTGGGCTGGGGCACGCGGCGACACTCACTCGTCGGCCCAAGGGACCCCCCGGTCTCGGAACGCCGACAGTTGGCGCGCCAGGTAGGGGCCTGCTGCGTGTTGACGAACAGCTTCCCGTCAAGCTCCAGATGGGCAGTCTCCAGCAACCTCTCCAACCCGGGACGGTGCTCCGTTTCGGGAGTCTTGAGTTCATGCCCCTCGACGGCAGCTACGATATGATACTCCTTCCACCGCTGCGCGACAACGACAATGGCGGCCGACAGCCCGCCCACCGGCGACGGAATCGACGACGTCTTCCTTGCGTGGTGGAAGAACAACCTCCGAGCTCGTCCCGCCTTCTTCCCCGCCGACGGAGGGGAAGGCAGGGCAACCAAGGCCAAGCAGGAGGCAGCGCCTCGTTGGCTGTCGAGCGAGTCGACAGCGTCGGCACCCCAACGAGGGGCGCACCGGGTATCAACTTCGCGCCTGAGACGAAGACGAGCGCCGTCTCCCCGCGACACGCCAATCCCGAGCGAGCGGACGACGCCAGCGCGCTTGCGGAGAGCTTGTTGGACGTCACCCTCGTACCTGAGATGACGGTGCAGTCAGTCCCCGACGTGACTTCATCGCCGCTCGTCGACCAAAAGGTACCGACCGATTCCCATCCTACGTCATTTGGATTCAGCCTCAACCCGCCTAGCGACCTCGCTTTGGCGGACGCTCTCGTAGAGGCGAGTCCAAACCCTCTGGGGTTTCGCATGCGGTCGCCTTGGGACCGGTTGACGGACGTCTCGACCTACGGGCCCTCTGGGTCCGAGGAAGACGATGACCCCAGCATCTGTTGGGATTTCTCTGGACTTGGCAACACCAGTGCCATGCGGGACTTCATGACCACATGTGACTACTGCCTCTCCGACTGTTCCGACGGTAGCCGCAGCCTCGACGACGAGGACTGCGGTCCAAGCCGCGAATGTTTCCACGTCGATCTAGGGGGTCCCTCCGAAGGCAATCATCTCGGCATGCCGGAGGACGGTGATCTCCCTAGGCCGGTGCCTCGCGCTGACATCCCACTGGAGCTAGCTGTGGTCCTCGTTCCGGCAGGGGGTCACAACCCACAGCTCGAGCAAGTCCGCGGGGCGCAGGCCAGGTTCGACGAGGGAGCAGGAGCGCTTGAGCCAATCCGCCGGGACGTCGGGCAGGCATGGGCGGGCCAACCCCCGGCCGGAGAAATACGTCATCGACCCCAGGGCTTCTAGCACCGCGTCGCCGATGACGTCAGGGTCAGGCCACCACCCGCATCTAGTGGGGTCGACCAGAACCTGGCTGCAGCAGTGATGCTTCTCCGCGCGATGCCGGAGCCATCAACCACCGAGGGTCGGCGAATCCAGGGGGAGCTCAAGAACCTCCTGGAAGGCGCTGCGGTCCGACGGGCCGAGAGCTCTGCCTCCCGAAGGCAGGGATACCCCTCGGAACCTCATGCCGTGACTTCCCGATTCATGCGGGAAGCCTCGGTCTACACCGGGCGCACGCGCAACACCGCGCCTGCGGCCCCGGGCCGCCTCGGCAACGAGCACCATCATCGCAACCGTCGGGCCCACCTCGACGAGAGGGTGCGCCGAGGCTATCACCCCAGGCGTGGGGGACGCTACGACAGCGAGGAGGATCGGAGTCCCTCGCCCGAACCGCCCGGTCCGCAGGCCTTCAGCCGGGCCATCCGACGGGCACCGTTCCCGACCCGGTTCCGATCCCCGACTACTATCACAAAGTACTCGGGGGAGACGAGACCGGAACTATGGCTCGTGGACTACCGTCTGGCCTGCCAACTGGGTGGAACGGACGACGACAACCTCATCATCCGCAACCTCCCCCTGTTCCTCTCCGACACCGCTCGCGCCTGGTTGGAACACCTGCCTCCGGGGCAGATCTCCAACTGGGACAACCTAGTCCAAGTCTTCGTCGGCAATTTCCAGGGCACGTACGTGCGCCCCGGGAACTCCTGGGACCTCCGAAGCTGCCGGCAGCAGCCGGGAGAGTCTCTCCGGGACTACATCCGGCGATTCTCGAAGCAGCGCACCGAGCTGCCCAACATCACCGACTCAGATGTCATCGGCGCGTTCCTTGCCGGCACCACCTGCCGCGACCTGGTGAGCAAGTTGGGTCGCAAGACCCCCACCAGGGCGAGCGAGCTGATGGACATCGCCACCAAGTTCGCCTCTGGCCAGGAGGCGGTCAAGGCTATCTTCCGAAAGGACAAGCAGCCCCAGGGCCGCCCATCGGAAGATGCTCCCGAGGCGTCTACTCAGCGCGGCGCCAAGAAGAAAGGCAAGAAGAAGTCGCAAGCGAAACGCGACGCCGCCGACGCGGACCTTGTCGCCGCCGCCGAGTACAAGAACCCTCGGAAGCCCCCCGGAGGTGCCAACCTCTTTGACAAGATGCTCAAAGAGCCGTGCCCCTATCATCAGGGGCCCGTCAAGCACACCCTTGAGGAGTGCGTCATGCTTCGGCGCCACTTCCACAGGGTCGCGCCACCCACGGAGGGTGGCAGGGCCCGCGACGACGACAAGAAGGAAGATCACCAAGTAGGAGAGTTCCCCGAGGTCCGCGACTGCTTCATGATCTACGGTGGGCATGCGGCGAATGCCTCAGCTCGGCACCGCAAACAAGAGCGCCGGGAGGTCTGCTCGGTAAAGGTGGCGGCGCCAGTCTACCTAGACTGGTCCGACAAGCCCATCACCTTCGACCAAGCCGACCATCCCGACCACGTGCCGAGCCCGGGGAAATACCCGCTCGTCGTCGACCCCGCCATCGGCGACGTCAGGCTCACCAAAGTCCTTATGGACGGAGGCAGCAGCCTCAACATCATCTACGCCGAGACCCTCGGGCTCCTGCGCGTCGATCTGTCCTCCGTCCGAGCAGGCGCTGCGCCCTTCCACGGGATCATTCCCGGGAAGCGCGTCCAGCCCCTCGGACGACTCGACCTTCCCGTCTGCTTCGGGACACCCTCCAACTTCCGAAGGGAGACCCTGACGTTCGAGGTGGTCGGGTTCCGAGGAACCTACCAAGCGGTACTGGGAAGGCCATGCTACGCGAAGTTCATGGTCGTCCCAACTACACCTACCTGAAGCTCAAGATGCCGGGCCCCAACGGGGTCATCACCGTCGGCCCCACGTACAAGCACGCGTTCGAATGCGACGTGGAGTGCGTGGAGTACGCCGAGGCCCTCGCCGAGTCCGAGGCCCTCATCGCCGACCTGGAAAGCCTCTCCAAAGAGGTGCCAGACGTGAAGCGTCATGCCGGCAACTTCGAGCCAGTGGAGACGGTCAAGGTCGTCCCCCTCGACCCCGGCGGCGACGCCTCCAAGCAGATCCGGATCGGTTCCGGGCTCGACCCCAAATAGGAAGCAGTGCTCGTCGACTTTCTCCGCGCAAACGCCGACGTCTTCGCGTAGAGTCCCTCGGACATGCCCGGCATACCGAGGGATGTCGCCGAGCACTCGCTGGATATTCGGGCCGGAGCCCGACCCGTCAAGCAGCCTCTGCGCCGATTCGACGAGGAGAAGCGCAGAGTGATAGGCGAGGAGATCCACAAGCTAATGGCAGCAGGGTTCATCAAAGAGGTATTCCATCCCGAATGGCTTGCCAACCCTGTGCTTGTGAAAAAGAAAGGGGGGAAATGCCCGAGGGAGGCACAAGCTCACGCCCCCTGGGAGGGGCCATTCGTCATCGCCAAAGTTCTGAAGCCCAGAACGTACAAGCTGGCCAACAGTCAAGGCGAGGTCTACGGCAACGCTTGGAACATCCAACAGCTACGTCGCTTCTACCCTTAAGATGTTTTCAAGTTGTTCATATACCTCGCACCCACGCAAAGTTTAGTCATCAAGGAAGGGTTGGCCTCGCCTCGGCAAAGCCCGACCCTCCCTCGGGGGCTAAAAGGGGGGGAACCCCCTCTGCGTTGAAATTTTCCTCGAAAAAAGATCTCTTCTGCCAGAATATCTTTCATGCTTTTTGACTACTTCGAAAAGTGGATCCTGAAAACGACGGAGTACATGCAAGCAGCCAAGGCTGACCGAGCCGAGGGACTCCTACGCCGCCGGGATACGGATACCTCACTCATCACCTTCTGCGATAAGTAACTCACGTTCGGATAAGTGGTTCCGCGGACCGAACAAGTCTTCACGTTCGGAAGCTCTTCTGCCGAAGCGATCCTTCGAGCCTTCTTGACTGAGTTGGTGACAGAGCCTCATGGACGGGTGAAAGTGCGCGTAAGCGGCAAGGCCGACCGAGCCGAGGGACTCCCACGCTTCCGGGATACGGATACCTCGCTCATCACCTTCCGCGAGAAGCAACTCTCGCTCGCACAAACAACCCTGTTACCGACAAAAAAGTCCAGATACTCGAAACAAGAGGAAAAGAGACGCAACTTTACAACACAGCGAGGATGTGTGTTCTGGCCTCGGCGGCCGCAGAAGGCACACGCTACAAGACAATCTGATCCTGCAGGCTCGGGTCTTGATGCTGGAAGGGGGCAACAGCACCCTCGGCATCGACGACACCTTCGGCGAGGTTCGACCTAGCCTCGGACGGTGACGCGGTCCGAAGATCTCCACTCCGAAGGACAACGTCATCACCACGCCCGGGCCATCGCCGCCAGGGTCTTCTCCGGGAATCCGGCCCGAGCAGGCGGCTCGGCCGGTCACCCCTGGGGCCTCGGCCAACCATCTTCCAAGGGCGCCAGCCCGACCCGAGGCCTCGGCTGGTCAACTCCGGCGTCGGTCCCGCTAACGGACGACCCGGCTAGGCTCCGACCAACCAGGTTTCATTTTTGAGCCAACTCTGCCCCTGTTCATGCTGATATCGCTACCCCTGGCCTCGGTTCATCGAAGAGCGGCCAAGGGGTCCCTTTAACTAAGCTTGAGGAGCCTCGGACAACAAGGCCGACCGAGCCGAGGGACTCCTACGCCTCCGGGATACGGATACCTCACTCGTCACCTTGACACGGGGCGACTCACACTTGGTGAAGCAGTTCAGACAACCAACAGGCGAGTCTTAGTGCTCGAAAATGAGGAAAAAACACGGCTCCGTGCCAAAATTACATACATGTTCAGGCCTCGACAGCCACAATGAGCAGAAACACTGGCATTCAAAGTGCCATTACAAACGGAACTCTGGTTCCGTCCCTGCGGGTATGAGCAACCTCGAGCCTGCGGGGCGACGAACGTCGGGAGACCCGCCAGCGACCTCTGCAGCAGCAGCCATGGTCCCGGGTGGACGCGGCCGCCGGAGGGCTTTCATCCGCGTTCCCGCTCAAGGGACGCGAACCAGCTATTAAAGCCAAAGAGCGGGCCGCTCCCAAGCGCACCGGCAGGTCCTCGCTACCGTCCTCGCCGCGAATGCGAGGGAGAGGGCGGAATGTTGCATCCTAGCTGGGCAGCAACAGTTCGCCTTCCCCGGCATGGCTGGAGGACGTCTCCGCCGCAGGGTTGGAGGGAGATTGCCACCACCAAAAGCTGGAAGAAGAGGTGGCCCGCCGACCCGTGCAGGAGGTAGAGCCCCGGCTCGCCTCGTTCCCCGCCCCAGTGAGGATGACGAACACCCTCGACGCTGAGGGCGGGATCAAGATCGCAGCCCGGCTTGCCTCTCCCCATCCAGGAGCTGGAGGTCACCGTCTTGGGTGACCACCAGCGGAGGGGTGCAACCGGGCTGTGAGATGAAAATCCTTGAAGTCGAACGATGGCTGAAAGGTACCAACTCCCACGGAGTTGCGTTCCTCCAACGATGAGGCGAAAAGACGGCGGGTATCCCCCCATCCGGGGGCTTGGAAGGTGGAAAGACACGATGCATAAGGGAACGTGAAGACATGGTCGCCTTCCGAAGGGGGTCACCCTCCTTTTAAAGGCAACTCTCCCTACTTGCGCCCCCAGCCGTCACGGGCTGAGTCTTCTCCAACACGCTCCAAGGCCCTCCCCTGCGGCGCGGGGGCTGGGTCCCGCATGTCATGCAAGCCGGCTCAGAGCAGAAGAAGCCAAACCGCCGCGCGCGGTACACACGACCGCCCAGCGGTTACAAGTGACCCTCCACTTTTGCCCAGACCAACGGGCGAAAGGGGCGGGCAGCCATGCAGGCGGCATGCAACCGGGCCAAGTGGGCGCGCTTCTTCGACTCCCAACACGCCTAGCCTGGAGGCCCAGGCCCACACGTCATGCAACCGGCGCGCCGACTGCTTCGTGCATGCAACTGCACTGCCACTTGCGCCATCACTGCGCCTCCTCGATTGCGGAACCAATACCGCGACTCGAGGCGACCCAGCGCACGACCCAGCAGCGCCAGCCTGGCGCGGCGGTCAATGCAGCCAAAAATGGGCCGGCAGTAATGACGGTGGCAGGCGGGCGGGAGCAGCGGTCACGTCGTCAGCCAAGCTCACGTCCCATCCGAGGGCAGCAAGGGAACCCCCTCTCACGGCGTGAAGACAACGCGCCCGTGATCCGTTCCTCGAACGGCTCACGCACGCGCAACGGCCGCCCCGCCAACCACTCGCCCCGTCGCATTAACTCCGCGGCGGGACAGGCGGCGCCTCTGGCAGGAAAAGCAGGCGACGCTTCGCCTTCGCCATAATGACCGCGTCAGTAAAGGTACGCTGCGTCGTTCGATTTCGTATCCTTTTCCTTTTTTCCTCTTTCTCTCTCTCTTGCAACAGGGACCGGGAAAGGGGGATACCCCGAAAAGGATCCTTCCCCAGGAAGGAACCAGGCTCCGAGCCTCCCTACTGATCAGAGGTTCGAAGGCTGGCCCCTCGAAGGGTTCGACAGCCGCCTCAGATCGCGTGGGCCCTACACCCACTACTAGTCAGAGGTTCGAAGGCCGGCCCCCCAAAGGGTTCCACGGCCGCCTCAGGCTACTCGGGCTCCGCCCCCATTACTGATCAGGGGTTCGAAGGCTGGCCCCCGAAGGGTTCACAGCCGCCTCAGACGCCGAGCGAGGGATGACCATGGGTACGTTCGATACATAACCAAGGCTCGGGCTGCGCTCCCGAGGTACCCTAGGACATTTCCGAGACAAGCGGGAGCGATCTTGTAACGGAATCCCATCAGAGGGAGGCATCGAGCCCTCGGACCCCGTCGCCAGGGACCGGGTCCGGCAGATCACCCGCAGGTACTTTTGGGCGTGCCTCTGGGCCCCTAGCCGACCCCTAACGAACGGGGCACGGACGTCCACTCGGATTACCCGCTTGCAGCTCACCGGAGACACCATGTTCGACGCCCATCGAGGGCAACATGGCGCTTTCCCCCCTCCTCCTTGCGGAAAGGCGACGCAGGGGCGTATGTAAAAAAGCCGAGTCTGTCCCTGATCGCCCTCTCGCCCTGTGCGGAGGCTCGGGGCTGCTCTCGCAAACCCGGCTCCGGCCGAACCGTTGACAGCGTCAACATACCAGCTCGAGAACTTGGGACCCGACCGTACACCCGGGCTACGGCCAGCTCGCATGAGGGAACAACCAGACCAGCCGAAGCATTACGCGAGGCATTAAGACCTCGAAGGAGTGAAACCACTCCTCCTAGGCCTCGGGGGCTACACCCGGCGGGTGCGCTCGCGCGCACCCACTGGAACAAAATGCAACCGAGAAAGGTTGGTCCCCTTGCAAAAAAGTGCGACGAAAGCCTCCAAGCGAGTGCTAACACTCCCTTCGAGGCTCGGGGGCTACTGTCGGGGACCATAATTAGGGGTACCCTCAAGACTCCTAATTCTCAGCTGGTAACCCCCATCAGCATAAAGCTGCTAAGGCCTGATGGGTGCGATTAAGTCAGGGATCAGTCCATTTGAGCGACTCGATCACGCCTCGCCCGAGCCTGGCCTCGGGCAAGGGCAGCCGACCCCAGAGGATTTCCGTCTCGCCCGAGGCCCCCCTCCAACGGGAAACATATTTTCGGCTCGCCCGAGGCCCTGCCATCGCTAAGAAGCAACCCTGACTAAATCGCCGCACCGACCGACCAAGTCGCAGGAGCATTTAATGCAAAGGTAGCCTGACACCTTTATCCTGACGCGCGCGCCCCGGCAGAGTCGAAGTGACCGCCGTCACTTCGCCGCTCCACTGACCGGCCTGACAGAAGGACAGCGCCGCCTGCGCCACTCCGACTGCAGTGTCGCTTGACAGAGTGAGACTGACAGGCAGTCAGGCCCTGCCAAAGGCACCATAGGAAGCTCCACTCCGCCCGACCCAGGGCTCGGACTCGGGCTAAGTCCCGGAAGACGACGAACTCCGCTCCGCCCGACCCAGGGCTCGGACTCGGGCTAAGTCCCGGAAGACGGTGAACTCCGCTCCGCCCAACCCAGGGCTCGGACTCGGGCTCAGTCCCGGAAGACGGCGAACTCTGCTCCGCCTGACCCAGGGCTCGGACTCGGCTCAGCCCCAGAAGACGATGAACTCCGCTTCGCCCGACCCCAGGGCTCGGACTCCACCCTGGCCTCTGCCGACGACCTCCGCCTCGCCTTACCTAGGGGCTCGGACTCGGCCTCGGCCATGGAAGACAGACTCGACCTCGGCTTCGGAGGAGCCTCCACATCGCCCAACCTAGGGCGCAGGCCAGCCACGTCAACAGGAGGCGCCATCATCACCCTACCCCGAGCTGACTCGGGCCGCAGGGAACAAGACCGGTGTCCCATCTGGCTAGCTCCGCCAGATAGGCAATGATGGCGCCCCGCATACTCTATGACGGCGGCGGCTCTCATCCCCCTTACGGAAGCAAGAGGACGTCAGCAAGGACCCAACCGCTCCGACAGCTGTCCCTCCGCCAGGCTCCGTCGCTCCTCCGACGGCCACGACATCACACCAGCTGGGTGCCAAAATCTCTCCGGCTGCCACATCGACATGTACTTAGGGCGCTAGCTCTCTCCCGCTAGACACGTAGCACTCCGCTACACCCCCCATTGTACACCTGGATCCTCTCCTTACGCCTATAAAAGGAAGGACCAGGGCCCTCTTAGAGAGGGTTGGTCGCGCGGGGACGAGGACGAGACAGGCGCTCTCTTGGGGCCGCTCGCTTCCCTCTCCCGCGTGGACGCTTGTAACCCCCTACTGCAAGCGCACCCGACCTGGGCGCGGGACGAACACGAAGGCCACGGGATTCCCACCTCTCTCATGCCGGTCTCCGACCGCCTTGCTTCTCCCCCCTTTGCGCTCGCCCTCGCGCTCGACCCATCTGGGCTGGGGCACGCGGCGACACTCACTCGTCGGCCCAAGGGACCCCCCGGTCTCGGAACGCTGACAAGCATACATGTGTTTATGTCTTTAATCATGTTCCTTATGCATTTTGTTGCTTAGTAATGGTGCTCAAGTTGTACAAACACTCCCTGGACCTCACAAGTCCGTTGCAAAGTGATGCACATGTTTAGGGGGAGATGTGTTACAACTTGACCCTTTGAGACTAACCATGTGCTTGAGTTTGCTTGATTTAGTCTCAAAGAAGGATTGAAAGGAAAAAGGTGGACTTGGACCATGAAAGACTTCCACTGCACTCCGATGAGAGGGTAACTTATTCCAAGTTCATCTCATGTACTCTTATTGCCTTTGCATTCTTATTGAAGATTTTGGTGAGGCAATGGGGTTCTAGGGCCAAGATTAATCCCATTTTGGTGCTTGATGCCAAAGGGGGAGAAAATAAAGGCCAAAGCGATAAATGGATCAGCTACCACTTGAGAGATTTTGAAAATAATAGAATAGAGCTTTTGGTTTGTCAAAACTCTTTTATTGTCTCTCTTGTCAAAAGTTGGCTTATTGTGGGGAGAAATGTTGATTATGGGAAAAGGGGGAGTTTTTGAAATCTTGAATCAATTTCTCTTGGAATGACTCTCTTTATGCCCTAACATGTGTGTTTGACTTAGAGACAGAAATTTGAGCTTGATTTGCAAAAACAAACCAAGTGGTGGCAAAGAGTGATCCATACATATCAAATTTGAATCAAAACAATTTAAGTTCTTATTTGAATTGATTTTGTAGTTGTTCTACTTGCTTTATATTGTGTTGGCATAAATCACCAAAAAGGGGGAGATTGAAAGGGAAATGTGCTTTTGGGCCATTTCTAAGTATTTTGGTGATTAAGTGTCCAACACAAGTGCCTAAGTGTAAAATGGTGGACAAAGTACAAATCAAGGATAAAGGTATGTTTCTCAGACTTAGTACATTGTTTTAGAGACTAATGTATTGTGTCTAAGTGCTGGAAACAGGAAAAATCGAATTGGAAATAAGATGGCTTTGTTCAGCCAAAGTCTGTTCAGTCTGGGAGCACCGGACTGTCCGGTGGTGCACCGAACAGTGTCCGGTGCGCCAGGCTGGCTCGAGCGAACTGGCCGCTCTCGGGAATTCACCGGCGACGTACGGCTATAATTCACCGGACTGTCCGGTGTGCACCGGACTGTCCGGTGAGCCAATGGTCGGCCAGGCCAACGGTCGGCCGCGCGATCTATGCGGGACACGTGGCCGAGCCAACGGCTAGAAGGGGGCACCGGACTGTCCGGTGTGCACCGGACATGTCCGGTGCGCCAACGGCTCTCTGGCTGCCAACGGTCGGCTGCGCCAGTTAAGGAAAGAAATCGGGCACCGGACTGTCCGGTGCGCCACGCGACAGAAGGCAAGGATTGCCTTCTCAGATTGTACTCAACGGCTCCTAGCTGCCTTGGGGCTATAAAAGGGACCCCTAGGCGCATGGAGGAGCATATCAAGCATACTCAAAGCATTCCTAAGCACTAAGACATCGACTCCGCGCCTTTGATTCTTTGCGATAGCAATTAGAGCTCTAGTTGAGTTGTGAACTCATTGAGTTGTGTTGTGAGCTCTTGTTGCGACTTGTGTGCGTGGCGTTGCTGTGATTTCTTGTCTTGAGTGTGTTGCTTATCCCTCCCTTACTTCGTGCTTCTTTGTGAACTTCAAGTGTAAGGGCGAGAGGCTCCAAAGTGTGGAGATTCCTCGCAAACGGGATATAGTAAAGAAAGCAAAACACTGTGGTATTCAAGTTGGTCTTTGGACCGCTTGAGAGGGGTTGATTGCAACCCTCGTCCGTTGGGACGCCACAACGTGGAGTAGGCAAGCGTTGGTCTTGACCGAACCACGGGATAAACCACTGTGTCATCTCTGTGATTGTTCTCTTGTGGTTATTATGTTTTGCTAAGACTTCTCTCTAGCCACTTGGTGATTATTGTGCTAACACTTAACCAAGTTTTGTGGCTTAAGTTTTAAGTTTTACATGATCACCTAGTCACCCCCCTCTAGGTGCTCTCACATCCTTCGGGAGCTAGGTGTGGTCCCCGTCCCGGCGGGGGGTCATGACCCACAGCTCGAGCAAATCCGCGAGATGCAGGCCAGGCTCGACGAGGGAGCAGGAACACTTGAGCCGATCCGCCAGGACATCGGGCAGGAATGGGCGGGCCAACCTCCGGCCGGAGAAGTGCGTCATCTACCCCAGGGTATCCAGCACCGCATCGCCGACGATGCCAGGGTAAGGCCGCCACCGACTTCCAGTGGAGTCGGCCAGAACCTGGCTGCAACGGCAATGCTTCTCCGCGCGATGCCGGAGCCATCAACCACCGAGGGGCGGCGAATTCAGGGAGAGCTCAAGAATCTCCTGGAGGACGCCGCGGTCCGACGGGCCGAAAGCTCCGCCTCCCGAAGGCAGGGGTACCCCTCGGAACATCGCGCCGTGACTTCCCGATTCATGCGGGAAGCCTCGGTCCACACCGGGCGCACGCGCAACACAGCGCCTGCGGCCCCGGGTCGCCTCGGCAACGAGCACCATCACCGCAACCGTCGGGCCCACCTCGACGAGAGGGTGCGCCGAGGCTACCACCCCAGGCGTGGGGGATGCTACGACAGCGGGGAGGATCGGAGTCCCTCGCCCGAGCCACCCGGTCTGCAGGCTTTCAGCCGTGCCATACGACGGGCACCGTTCCCGACTCGGTTCCGAACCCCGACTACTATCACTAAGTACTCGGGGGAGACGAGACCGGAACTGTGGCTCGCGGACTACCGGCTGGCCTGCCAACTGGGTGGAACGGACGATGACAACCTCATCATCCGCAACCTCCCCCTGTTCCTCTCCGATACCGCTCGGGCCTGGTTGGAGCACCTGCCTCTGGGGCAGATCTCCAACTGGGACGACCTGATCCAAGCCTTCGCCGGCAATTTTCAGGGCACGTATGTGCGCCCTGGAAACTCTTGGGATCTCCGAAGCTGCCGCCAGCAGCCGGGAGAGTCTCTCCGGGACTACATCCGACGATTCTCGAAGCAGCGCACCGAGCTGCCCAACATCACCGATTCGGATGTCATCGGCGCATTCCTCGCCGGCACCACCTGCCGCGACCTGGTGAGCAAGCTAGGTCGCAAGACCCCCACCAGGGCGAGCGAGCTGATGGACATCGCCACCAAGTTCGCCTCTGGCCAGGAGGCGGTTGAGGCTATCTTTTGGAAGGACAAGCAGTCCCAGGGCCGCCCACCGGAAGATGTCCCCGAGGTGTCAACTCAGCGCGGCGCCAAGAAGAAAGGCAAGAAGAAGTCACAAGCGAAACGCGACGCCGCCGACGCGGACCTTGTCGCCGCCGCCGAGTTCAAGAACCCTCGGAAACCTCCCGGAGGTGCCAACCTTTTCGACAAGATGCTCAAGGAGTTGTGCCCTTATCATCAGGGGCCCGTCAAGCACACCCTTGAGGAGTGCGCCATGCTTCGGCGCCGCTTTCACAAGGCCGGGCCACCCGCGGAGGGTGGCAGGGCTCGCGACGACGATAAGAAGGAAGATCACCAGGCAGGAGAGTTCCCCGAGGTCCGCGACTGCTTCATGATCTACGGTGGGCAAGTGGCGAACGCCTCGGCTCGGCACCGCAAGCAAGAGCGTCGGGAGGTCTGTTCGGTAAAGGTGGCGGCGCCAGTCTACCTAGACTGGTCCAACAAGCCCATCACCTTCGACCAAGCCGACCACCCCGATCGCGTGCCGAGCCCGGGAAAATACCCGCTCGTCGTCGACCCCGTCATCGGCGACGTCAGGCTCACCAAGGTCCTCATGGACGGAGGCATCAGCCTCAACATCATCTACGCCGAGACCCTCGGACTCCTGCGGGTCGATCTGTCCTCGGTCCGGGCAGGCGCTGCGCCTTTCCACGGGATAATCCCCGGGATACGCGTCCAGCCCCTCGGACAACTCGATCTACCCGTCTGCTTTGGGACGCCCTCCAACTTCCGAAGGGAGACCCTCACGTTCGAGGTGGTCGGGTTCTGAGGAACCTACCACGCAGTACTGGGGAGGCCATGCTACGCAAAGTTCATGGCCATCCCCAACTACACCTACCTCAAGCTCAAGATGTCGGGCCCCAACGGGGTCATCACCGTCGGCCCCATGTACCGACACGCGTACGAATGCGATGTGGAGTGCGTGGAGTACACCGAGGCCCTCGCCGAATCCGAGGCCCTCATCGCCGACCTGGAGAGCCTCTCTAAGGAGGCGCCAGACGTGAAGCGCCACGCCGGCAACTTCGAGCCAGCGGAGACGGTTAAATCCGTCCCTCTCGACCCCAGCAACGACGCCTCCAAGCAGATCCGGATCGGCTCCGAGCTCGATCCCAAATAGGAAGCAGTGCTCGTCGACTTTCTCCGCGCAAACGCCGACGTTTTTGCGTGGAGTCCCTCGGACATGCCCGGCATACCGAGGGATGTCGCCGAGCACTCGCTGGATATCCGAGCTGGAGCTCGACCCGTGAAGCAGCCTCTGCGCCGATTCGACGAAGAAAAGCGCAGAACCATAGGCGAAGAGATCCACAAGCTAATGGCGGTAGGGTTCATCAAAGAGGTATTCCATCCCGAATGGCTCGCCAACCCTGTGCTTGTGAGAAAGAAAGGAGGGAAATGGCGGATGTTTGTAGACTACACTGGTCTAAACAAAGCATGTCCGAAAGTTCCCTACCCTCTGCCTCGCATCGATCAGATCGTGGATTCCACTGCCGGGTGCGAAACCCTGTCTTTCCTCGATGCCTACTCGGGTATCACCAGATCAGGATGAAAGAGTCCGACCAGCTCGCGACCTCTTTCATCACACCCTTCAGCATGTACTGCTATGTTACCATGCCGTTCGGTTTGAGGAATGCGGGTGCAACGTACCAACGGTGCATGAACCATGTGTTCGGCGAACACATTGGCCGAACGGTCGAGGCCTACGTCGATGACATCGTAGTCAAGACAAGGAAAGCCTCCGACCTCCTTTCCGACCTTGAAGTGACATTCCGATGTCTCAAGGCGAAAGGCGTGAAGCTCGATCCCGAAAAGTGTGTCTTCGGGGTTCCCCGAGGCATGCTCTTGGGGTTCATCGTCTCCGAGCGGGGCATCGAGGCCAACCCGGAGAAGAACGCGGCCATCACCAGCATGGGGCCCATCAAGGACTTGAAAGGCGTACAGAGAGTCACGGGATGTCTTGCGGTCCTGAGCCGTTTCATCTCGTGCCTCGGCGAAAGAGGCCTGCCTCTGTACCGCCTCTTAAGGAAGACCGAGTGCTTCACTTGGACCCCTGAGGCCGAGGAAGCCCTCGGGAACCTGAAGGTGCTCCTCACGAACGCACCCATCTTGGTGCCCCCACTGCCGAAGAAGCCCTCTTAATCTACGTCGCCGCGACCACTCAGGTGGTTAGCGCCGCGATCGTAGTTGAGAGACGAGAGAGGGGCATGCATTGCCCGTCCAAAGGCCAGTCTACTTCATCAGCGAGGTACTGTCCGAGACCAAGATCCGCTACCCACAAATTCAGAAGCTGTTGTACACGGTGATCCTAACGCGGTGGAAGTTGCGACACTACTTCGAGACTCATCCGGTAACTGTGGTGTCATTCTTCCCCCTGGGAGAGATCATCCAGTGCCGAGAGGCCTCGGGTAGAATTGCAAAGTGGGTGGTGGAAATCATGGGCGAATCGATCTCGTTCGCCCCTCGGAAGGCCATCAAGTCCCAGGTCTTGGCGGACTTCGTGGCTGAATGGGTCGACACCCAGCTCCCAACAGCTCCGATCCAACCGGAACTCTGGACCATGTTTTTCGACGGGTCGCTGATGAAGACAGGAGCAGGCGCAGGCCTGCTCTTCATCTCACCCCTCGGGAAGCACCTACGCTACGTGCTACGCCTCCACTTCCCGGCGTCCAACAATGTGGCTGAGTACGAGGCTCTGGTCAACGGGTTGCGCATCGCCATCGAGCTGGGGGTCTGACGCCTCGACGCTCGCGGTGACTCGTAGCTCGTCATCGACCAAGTCATGAAGAACTCCCACTGCCGCGACCCGAAGATGGAAGCATACTGCGATGAGGTTCGGTGCCTGGAAGACAAGTTCTACGGGCTCAAGCTCAACCACATCGCCCGACGCTACAACGAGACTGCAGACGAGCTGGCTAAAATAGCCTCGGGCGAACAACGGTTCCCCCGGACGTCTTCTCCCGAGACCTGCACCAACCCTCCGTCAAGACCGACGACACGCCCGAGCCCGAGAAGGCCTCGGCCCAGCCCGAGGTACCCTCAGCCCCCGAGGGTGAGGCACTGCGCGTCGAGGAGGAGCGGAGCGGGGTCACGCCTAATCGAAACTGGCAGACCCCATACCTGCAATATCTCCACCGAGGAGAGCTACCCCTCGACCAGGCCGAAGCTCGGCGGTTGGCGCGGCGCGCCAAGTCGTTCGTCTTGCTGGGAGACGGGAAGGAGCTCTACCACCGCAGCCCCTCGGGCATCCTCCAGCGATGCATTTCCATCGCCGAAGGTCAGGAGCTCCTACAAGAGATACACTCGGGGGCTTGCGGCCATCACGCAGCACCTCGAACCCTTGTTGGAAGCGCCTTCCGACAAGGTTTCTACTGGCCGACGGCGGTGGCCGACGTCACTAGAATTGTCCGCACCTGCGAAGGGTGTCAGTTCTACGCAAGGCAGACCCACCTGACCGCTCAGGCCCTGCAGACCATACCCATCACCTGGTCGTTTGCTGTGTGGGGTCTAGACCTAGTCGGCCCCTTGCAGAAGGCACCCGGGGGCTACACGCACCTGTTGGTCGCCATCGACGAATTCTCCAAGTGGATCGAGGTCCGACCCCTAAACAACATTAGGTCCGAACAGGCGGTGGCGTTCTTCACCAACATCATCCATCGCTTTGGGGTCCCGAACTCCATCATCACCGACAACGGAACCCAGTTCACCGGCAGGAAGTTCCTGGACTTCTGCGAGGATCACCACATCCGGGTGGACTGGGCCGCCGTGGCCCTCCCCATGACGAATGGGCAGGTAGAACGTGCCAACAACATGATTCTACAAGGACTCAAGCCTCGGATCTACAACGACCTCAACAAATTCGGCAAGCGGTGGATGAAGGAACTCCCCTCGGTGGTCTGGAGTCTGAGGACAACGCCGAGCCGAGCCACGGGCTTCACACCGTTCTTTCTAGTCTATGGGGCCGAGGCCATTTTGCCCACAGACTTAGAATACGGTTCCCCGAGGACGAGGACCTACGCCGACCAAAGCAATCAAGCTAATCGAGAAGACTCACTGGACCAGTTGGAAGAGGCTCAGGACATGGCCTTACTACACTCGGCGCGGTACCAGCAGTCCCTGCGACGCTACCACGCCCGAGGGGTTCGGTCCCGAGACCTCCAGGTGGGCGACCTGGTGCTTCGGCTGCGACAAGACGCCCGAGGGCGGCACAAGCTCACGCCTCCCTGGGAAGGGCCGTTCGTCATCGCCAAAGTTCTGAAGCCCGGAACGTACAAGCTGGCCAACAGTCAGGGCGAGGTCTACAGCAACGCTTGGAACATCCAACAGCTACGTCGCTTCTACCCTTAAGATGCTTTCAAGTTGTTCGTATACCTCATCCCCACGCAAAGTTTAGTCATCAAGGAAGGGTCAGCCTTGCCTCGGCAAAGCCCGACCCTCCCTCGGGGGCTAAAAGGGGGGAACCCCCTCTGCGTCGAAATTTTCAATCATAAAGGCTTCTGCGTTCCCCGGCTATATCAGTAGCAGGACCCCAAGAAGCGAACGCGGGCGCATGTAAGTGGCAAGGCTGACTGAGCCGAGGGACTCCTACGCCTCTGGGATACGGATACCTCACTCGTCACCTACCACGAAAAATGACTCCTACTTGGGCAAACCACCCTGCTACTGACGAACGGGGCCGGACACACAAAATGGAAGGAAAAGGAGCACGACTTTATACTACGATAATAAAGTGTTCGGGCCTCAGCGGCCGCAAAAGACACACGTGCATTCAAGGAGAACTGCTCCGGCAGAGTTAGGCGTTGCCCGGAGAAGGAGCCGCGCCCTCGGCTTCGTCTCCGCCTTCGGCAAAGTCCGCCCCGGCCTCGGGCGATGGCACAGGCGGGAGGATCTCTGCCTCGAAGGTGGTTGCCAGCACCGCGCTCGGGCCCGCGGCGGCCGCGTCGAGCCTCTGGACTTCAGCCAGGGCGGCTTCATCTTAGTCAGGGAGGCAATACACGAAGGCCGCGGGATTTCACCTCTCACGCCCGTCTCCCTCCGGCTTCTTCCCCCCTTCGCGCTCCGTCTCGCGCCGACCCATCTAGGCTGGGGCACGCGGCGATAATTTACTCGTCGGTCCAGGGACCCCCCGGGTTTGAAACGCCGACAATATATGTTGTGCATTTTTATTCTATAATTTAATTAGTTGCATACTAAATATTAGGCTATCCGTAGCGTTCCCTCTAAAATTTCCCCCTATATCAAATTTTTTGCGTCACATCATCAACATTTCACCCCTACGTTTTCATCTCCCGCAGCGGCCCCCTATATTTTCCTCTATACCCCACTACAACCATAAAATATCATTTTTTTTATATTTACTTTTCAACCAATATCAATTTTTCATCTACTAACAATTACTCGTGGACCCACTGCTACTGAAATAAACAGTCTCAAGGGTGTGAATAGTGAAACGCTAAATCTAGAGGGAGAGAGAAGGGGACCGGCCGGTAGGGGCCCTGTAGGGGGCAACGCTGCAGGCGTGGAGCGCCCCCTTCAGGCGCCATGCAAGGGGAGAGTGCTGGCTGGCGGCAACCACTGAAGCCAGCCTTATATAATGTAGAGTCATACCTAAATTTTTATCCATCTTCTGCCACTGCTCTGCAGAGCTTGTATATGATCGTATAAAATATTGTTTTATATTATTTGTAGAGTAAAATTTAAGATAGAAATATGAGGTGAGATGAAAAGGCAGCTCCGGGGATAGGCTAAGGGTCTGTTTGTTTCAGCTTATAGATTATATAATCTGGATTAAAATCTAAATTATATAATCTAGATTATAATCTAGATATATTATAATCTATATGTAGTTGTTTGGTAGTTTAGATTATACAAATGTAGATTATTCACAAAGACAACAATACCCTTATTGTTTATTTGAGGTGAGAAAAGAAGGATGACATATATTGTAATTTCTATTTACATTACCATGGATAGTGGGTCTTTTACCAAAATGATCTCAAATAAGCTAGTCTTGAGGAGATTATGAGATTATCATAATCTAGAGTTTAGATTATATAATCTGAACCAATAATATATGTGTTTGTTTAACTATTCGATTATTTACGCTGGATTATATAATCTGGAGAGATTATAATCTGAAACAAACAGGGTCTAAGGAGAGGGATTATCATGGCCCAGCATTTACTAGTAGGAGTTGAGTGGGGATCTGATCAGCCCCCTCAAGTAACCAGCATGTGCAACACACTGCGCTGTGCGGTAGCGGCGCGACGGATGTGAACAGTGAATATAACACGCCACCGGCAAGTTTGTAGCACTGCTCAACAGTAGAGTAGAGTACTCTACCAGACTACAAGCAGCCGAACGGATCCGAACCCAACTAGAACAGGTAGGACGACGACGGTGGGCGCAAGTACTGCGTGCACAACAGCTCCGATCCTCCCTACACGGCGTCGACAGCGCCATAGCCGTGTCTCGGGGATGGGATCGTGCAACGCTCCTGTGCACGTTGACCGTGTGATCCCTGCCCGGCCCTTGCTTGCGCTTCCATGCACGCACAATTGCACACTCTCGCCGTACTCCCAGGCTCCCAGCACTGCGCCGGCCATGGGGGCGCGGACGGCCACGGGGCGGGGGTAACCACAGTACAGACAGCGTCACAGAGCACTGGCGTCGGGGCGAGTCACGTCGCTACCGATCCCCACCCGGCGTGGGCTGGCTGTCTGACTGGGCCTGGACGTGCCCGAGGCCCGAGGCGGGCCAGCAGACACGACACCCAATAAGATCGCACTCACCCTAGGCCGAGGCCGGGGCCCGCGCGCATTGACCGGTCAAGATCCGGGGGGTGGCCCCGCGGCCAGATCCAGCGGGCCTCGTGCCCGTCCGTCGTCGTGCGTGCATTCATATCGCGCTGTCTGCTCTGCTTCCCCGTCCCCATCGGCCTCGGGAGAGAGCGACGTCTCAGGCCCTCCCTCCCCAGTCCCCACCCCACCACTCCGCCGCCTCGAGATACGCGCCGGCGCCTGCAGCCTGCCGCGGCGGTGGCAGGCAGCCACACCCCCCTCCGTACTCCCCGGCTGCCATGCCATGCCATGCCAGCCACACGTTGCCCGCTTTTCCTTCCGGTCTCGGCAAGCGCTGCATCTCGCTTCCACCGATGCGTTTATCTTCTCCATAAAACCAGCGGCCACCATGGGTTGCATTGCACTGCAGTGCAGCAGACTTGCAGGCTTGCGCACACCTGCACTGCCGTGCTGCAACTGCAAGCCCAGCAACCATGCGGAGACACAGCTCCGCGGGTTTTCGCATCGAATATTTTTGTTCGCAGGGTACTGCGGTACGTATTTTTTTCTTTCGAAAAATTAAATTTTTTTAAGCAACAGTAAAAGAGTAAAAGACTCTGTATACTCTTTCTAATCTGCATAAATAAAAAAAATAAAAAAGTTTCCTTCAACAGCTTATCAAAATGGGTATCCAAATATAATTATATTTTTATCCGGATTTCCCGCTAGCCAAATATTAAAAAAAATGTAAATGACTATGTAGAATATAAACAAGATATATAAAACATGTCGGAGATCGAAAAGATACCGAATGTGTTTTTTTATGCAAATGTCTCTCCAAATGATAATTGAGAGAGCGAAATTTTTTTAAAAAAAACTCTTGGACGGCTCTAAAACGTAAAATATGACCTCTGTTGAGTTAGGGGGTGTTTGGGAGTGAAGTTTTTCACAGTTTTGAAAGAATACTGCAGTATTCTCAAATGCTGCAGTATTATATACAGAATGGTGTTTAGCAAGTTGGCTAAAATCTCTGTTTTTTTAAAACTGAAGTATTGCAAATACTATAGTTGTTTTAAGGCATTCTAAACTTAGCTCTGGACCTCAGTTTTCAAAACTACGGTATTGTAAACTGCGGTATTGTCATGACTAAAGTATACTGTGGTATTTTAAAAACTTTGTTCCCAAACAGGGCCTTTAAGTCTAACTCTGTTTACGTCAGATCTACAAGAGGTGTGGATAAATTTACCGTGGTTTCACTGGATGTGGGGTGAAAAGATACCGAACGTGTGTTTTTATGCAAATGTCTCTCTAAATAATAATTGAGAGAGAGAGTGAAATTGAAAAAAAAAACTCTTGGTCTGCCCTAAAACGTAAAATATGACATCTGAGTTGAGTCCAACCCTGTTTACATCAGGCATAGTACTATAGTAGTTATCGGATCTACAAGAGGTGTGGATAGATTCACCGTGGTTTCACTGGATGTGGGGTAGAGACAGTGGTGCAGTAGCAGAGGAGAGGGGGTTTACAGGACTCCATCCCTTCCTACCCTAAAGAACCTCGGACCGAAGAAACACGAATAAAAACAGGATGCTTAGCAGCATGGGACGTCTCCGTTGATGCTGCGATAAAACACCAAATATAGTACACTAGACATGTAGGTGTGCACCAGGCATTGCACTACATAAGTCACCATACAAAGTACTTGGAGATGTTTGCAATGTGGTTGGGGCGATCTATAAGGAACCAGACATATTCGATGAAGCACAAGATATCCCACCCAATAGGGTACTTAAAGCATCTCCGTTAGTTTAAAAAAAAACTCCCTAAACTCAGACTTCCGCATTTGTATTGTGTTAGCTTAGTTATGTGTTTTACTTTTCTAACTTAGTTACAAGCTAGTGTATAGGTTTAAAAACTAGGATATGTAACTCCTTTTGTGATACAGATAGTCGTACTTAGTCAAAACGACACTTGCACATAATATAGCTGGGTCCTTTGCATAGATTTTTGTCGGAGAGCAAATCTCCGGCCGGGTGGCGGAGTGCACCCGCCCTAAATCCTAAGATGAGGAGGAGCTTAGGTGTTTCTCTTGTTAGTTAGAAAAACAGGAAGAACACAAGAACACACAAGGTTTTAGAGTGGTTTGGGCCGCCGGAGCGTAACACCCTACACCACTGTGTGATGTATTGTTGGTGAACTCGTATGAGTTTGTGAGTCTATCAGCTTGTGTGAGCCTGTGTTGTAACGTCGCATGTCTCCCCTTTTATAGCTGAAGGGGGCATGCACAAAGGTACTGGGTCCCGACATGTGGACCTATGGACATAATGAATATAGCACTTGGAGCCACAAATGTTTGCTGCTGGGGCAATCTTCTTGTGTCACGATGCCCGAGATCTGTGTATCCTCGGCGTGCAAGGGAAGCTTCTTGTAGAAGGGATGATGAGTACAGTGCGCCGCTCGGCACGGGCGCATTGTTCACCAACAGACTGGTCAGGCGCGCCGTCTGCTGGATGACTCTGACGCCGTCTGCCAGCGGATTGGACAGGGCACATTAAATGCTGAGAGAGCACGTCGCCCGTCAACGTGGTGGCAGGCGGCGCGTCCTCTCCACAGTAAATGCAGAGGCTGCACGACTGTGTGGGCCTTACGTCAGGCTCGGCCCGTTGGTTTATGTCACGGGCCATAAGCCACGCGGCAGCAGCGGGTCTCCGCCTGGGCGGGAAGCGTAGGGCAAGGCTTGGACACGTGCCGGCACCGGACCCCTTCTCATGTCGGGGTCCTCCTCGTCCCGGGACCTTGCCAAGGCACGGACCTTACTCGGAGGGACCTGGCATGTCCTCTTGGAAGCTCCAGACCCGTACGTACAGGGGTCCGGTGTACCTCTGCGGAGGTCCGGACCCATCGATACACCCTTGGAAGTATTATCTTTCCTTGCCACATGGTGCCCCTAGACCTGCCCATGTGGTGGGGTCGGGTGCCGCTCTCTGCGTGGCCTGTAGGTGTCGTACGGGTGCAGCGCCTTCATGCCGTAGAAGAGGGTACCCCTAATTCAGGGTACCGACAGTGGCCCCTGGGCCCGCCTCAGAGGAGGATGCGAGTCTGCAGGTGGGGCCAGAGTCTGATTGGCGGTTGGCCTGCTGCTCCTGCGCACCTATTGATGTAATTACTGTCGGCCCGCCTATGGTCATGCCGACTGCTACGCCTATTCCCACGGCTGACTGGCCCGTGACCTTCGTACTTAATGTCACTGTTGGGCCATGCGTGGGGTGCCTCGAGTCGCTGCACTGGTTCTGAAAAACTTATCTTTTCAGACTTCCGCGACGGCCCCGAGAAGACGTGGCATTGGCGCGAGCGGAGGTGCGATTTTTCCGCACCAGGTAATCGGCGCGCCGGTTGCATAACATGTGGGTCTGGGCCCCCGTGCTGGACCGTCGGTTGCAGCGAAGCTGAGGGGGCGCACAATCGCGGGGCGGTTGTACGCTTCTTGCGTGGCGGTTCGCCTTTTTGACCGCTGGTTATGGCGAAGATGAAGGGGCGCTTAACCGTGGGGCAGTTGCATGCCCCTTGTGTGGCGGTTCGCCTTCTTGACCGCTGGTTGCCCCGAAAATGAAGGGGCGCATTACCGCGGGGTAGTCGCACGCTCCTTCTTCGGGTCAGTCTGTATGACATGTGGGGCCTGGCCCCGTGTCATAAGGTGGGAACCTTGGTGCACGTCGGGGGAGACTTCGCCCGTGACGCTTCGGGGCGCGAGTGGGGAGATCTGCCTTTCAAAAGGGGTCGATCCCCCGGGCAGTAGACATGCCTCGCTCTTCTTGCGACCATCACGCCCTTCCGCCTTCCGAGCCTCCAGATGGTGTGCGTCGGTGTTCTCTAGAGGGATCCGTGTCAAGGTCGTCCCTTCCGGCGACCTCACCGCCGGAGAGCTTGCGCTCGTGGTGGTGCCGCCGATCTTACCTTCTTCTTGCTGCTGTTGGAGGAACGCAATCCCGTGGGGGTTGGTGCTCTTCCGCCATCATTCGACTTCAAGGATTTTCATCACGCAGCCCGGTCGCAACCTCCGGCCGGTGGTCATCCACAAGGATGACTACCAGCCTTGTGGTGGAGAGAAGCGAGCCGGGCTGTGGCCTCCCCCCTATCCTCAGCTTCAAGGATGTTCATCATCCGCGCTGGGGAGGAGGGCGAGCCGAGTTGGGGCCCTGCCCTCCGCATGGGCTGGCGACCCGCTTCTTCCTCCAGCATTCGAGGGAGAAGGGCGTTCGCCAGCCTTGCGAAGGAGGCGAACTCAGGGTACGTGGGGCCGGCCGTCTGAGGCGCCGTCAGCTGCCACGTGTCTGGCTCCTCGGCCTGGGCGGCTTTGGTGCCGCCTCCGGCGCTGCCTCCTGCCGCTTGGACGGGGCGTGGCTGTCCGTCCACCGCATGGGTGACGGTCGCGCCGTGCGTGGGTCGGGCACATCCACGGCTTCTCCCGCGTCGTCGGTCGCACTGGGGGTCATACAAGATGTCGTATGCCGCGGGGGCGGCGTCCGCGTTCTTGGATGGTCTTGTCCTCACTCCTGCAGTGAGGACGGGAGCGAAGACCTCTTCGCGCGCGCTGGGGCGGCCGCCATTCGCCGGTACGGCACTGGTGCGCAGGTGGCCGCTGTCGTCGACGCTGGTGAGGCTGCCCACTGCAGAGGTGGTTGCCTCCGCTGGCGAGACCGTCAGTGTCACCTGCTGCCGGACCTCCGGCTCTTTGGCTTTAATGGCCTCGTTGTCGCCCCCCCCCCCCCCCGTAGGAAGACGGGGGTGAGGACCTTTTCGCAGCGGCGCACGTGCTGAGGTGATCGCCGCTGCTTGGCGAGTCGTCGGTGCAGGGGTGGCCGCCGCCGCCGGTGCTGATGTGGTCGCCGCCGCTGGTGGCGAGCCGCTCGGAGCCAGCTATCCCGCGGCCCTTATTGGTGTGGGGGTAGTTCATACCTGCAGAGTAGAAACGGAACTAGGGCTCCACTTGAAAACAGATGTAATACTTTCTCTTTTTGTAAGATACTTAAGAGTACTATTTAAGCAGTATTAGCACTTATCTATTTTCAACTTGCTTCTACTATGTGCGACATTGTTGACTCCACCTTGGTACCTGGTCCCCCGCCTGGGATGCAGGCTTGATTTGTTGAGGTTGGATACCAGCGTATCTGAAAAGGTTATCAATAATTCTCGGGAGGTAGCCTCGCCGAGGTTTAGTCTGTACACAGCTTCAGCTAAGGAGCGTTAGTAGTACACCCATAGGGTCCCCTGTCTGACATTAGCCATCCTTTGATACATGCTCGGGACTCGCAGGTTTTAGTCCAGGTGGCCAAGTTGCGTGTCCGGCCCCCTTGGGTCGCGGCTCTAGGTACTAGGACACTTGTCGCAGGGCGGTGGAGCGTGTAGGACCACGGTACGGGACCAGGCTGAGCGGCTACACGGGCTCCGGACCACCTCAGGAGACTAATGTCTGTTCTCTAGTTCCGGTCCCGAGGTTGTCGGACCCGCAGGACTTATAGCTCCAAATACTAGGTACCCGTCACGGAGTGGTGGAGTGTGCAGGCTTTCGGGTACGGAACCAGGCTAAGCGACCACATAGGCTCCGGACCACCCCATGGAACGGGGTCCCATTCTCTAGAGCCGGCCCCCAGGCTGTCGGACCTCCCAACTTTCGTATCGGGGGCCCTAAACTGCAAGCATGGCTGCTCAATTCGGATGTCGTCATGTCAGAACAGATTGAAGTCGTATGGGTAGGTTAGATAAAAAGTATTATCTGAAAAACTGCAAGGTAAGACCATGGAGCAGTGAGATGGATCTATCATAGAGGCACAACTGAGGGGGTAGTTTTTCTTTATAATTCGTCATGCATGTGTGCAAACCAATAGGCCGGGTTTATGGCGACAGACCCCACCGGGTTGTCGTGCACGTATGTGTTACCTAGTTACAAAAGGGAAACAGATTCAACCCCTCAGACTTGCTCTATGGATAGAACTTACAGAGATGTTTTGGCACTGGGGTAAGGTATTCCTTCAGTCGTAGCTAGATGGTTGCCCCTGGTCGGTGTATTCCCGTTACCTTGGAGGGTCCTTCCCAGCTGGGGGAGAGTTGCGGAGCCCTTCTTAGTTTGGTACTCGCCGTAGGGCTAGGTCCCGACCGTGGGTCCCCATCTGCATTTGACACGAGAGCCCCCGTCTTTGGCTGTGGGCATTCCGCGTGTACCTGTCGGCAACCTGGACCCGTGGGGAATCCAAAAGGGTTTCCGGAGGAAGGCATGCTTCAGCTCCGTAGACCAGGGAACACGGGGTTCCTCTAGGGTCCGTCTAGTTGTCTTCACCAGAGTAAGAGCCTCCAGCGAAGACATCTTTCAAGTTCCCCTCGGGCGACTGATACCCGAGGTCCCGCTCAGCCGCGGCCACCTCGCCATTGTCCACCTTTTCTTTGCTAGGTCGACGGCGAGGTGGGGAGCCGTCTTTGGAAGACTGCTCGCGCCACTCACAGACGTGTTTTGCGAGGTCAATGATCTCGCGACACTCCGCAGCACTGTGGCGACCGTTGGGGTGCACAGGGCATGAGCTGATGTTACCCTTATGCGGCCGTGGGCGCTTGTAGCGATCGCCCTGGCCTCCGGCCGTGGCTGCAACCACCAGAGCGGTGGACCGTGGCCTCTGGTAGTCGTGGTCCTTCTTTTTATTCTTTCCGTCCCGGGGGACGGCACCTGAGACACCCGACTGGGCAGCTCTGGCTTGTGGGGCCGAGTGCCATGCACGGACTTCGGCGGCTCTGGCGCATTTATCGGCCAAAGCAAAGAGTGCTGGGACAGTTTCCACATCATGTGTGGCCAACTTCTCCAGCATTTTTTCATCACATACTCCCTGTCGGAAGGCCGTGATGATGGAAGCATCAGAAATACGAGGTATGGTGTTGGGGACTTGTTCTCAAAGGCTATGAATTAAGAACAAGGCAACATAGAATGTTAAATGTTAAAGCCCTTTGTCCGCTGAAGCATTATTTCCCCAAGGATTTAATGAGCTTCGGACGAAGGTTATGAATAATATATCACGAAGGTCACACCTTCATGATCAAATATAAAACAACGTGAAATGAAATACAAGATATAAAATGTTATAAAATATCAAGAATAAATAACATTATTCACTCATTTTATAATGTGAACTAAAATATTAAAACATAATATTTAAGTACGTTTATACCTTCGCCTTGGCAGGAAACAATAATTCCAAAGTAATGCGTCAACAATTACAAGATTGCGTGAACAGTAAAGGAATATTGTTCACTATTTATAGGCACAAGACACAGCCTGTAAGAAATTACAATCATACCCCTTACAAAAGATTACAATTATGACTCAGACCCTTATGGACTAAAAAGTCATTCCATCTTTAAGTCGGTTCGATCCTTCGTCTTCGGATGTGTTGCAATATCGAAGCTTCATGAGCGGTAGCTTCGGTACCATGTATAAACAGATTTACCGAAGGTGTTTCTTCCCGCAGGACCTTCGGCGACGAAGCATGGTCCCAACAGTAGCCCCTTCGCGGCGCTAGATCGTTTTTCGTAACGAGCTTGATCCGTGAAAAAGTCTCTTAGGCTTCGGGAAGCCGAAGGTCCAAAAAACACCTTCCCTGAGCTCGTTGTCGGGAAACGATACAATTTTCGAGCGCGGAGCGGTCCCACCATGCAGGTTCTCCTTCTCGGGTTTTGTGGCCCACCGTTCAGTGGGTGCGAGCGACTATTTGTCCGGTGTAAAAAACTTGACGATTCACCTTCTTACCTGCAGCACTATATAAACAGACGGGTAGGTGTGAAGTTACCACAACATTCATTGCTATTGCACTGTTTTGTTGCCAAAAATTTAACCATAGCCGAAGCTTGACTTTTGTACTCAAACGAAGCACCACTTTGGATTCTGCTTCGTCAGAAGAAGGGCTTCGGAAAAAAGGTTATTAATTTCCAAAAAACTTCAAGAAATTCATAATCAAATGGCCAGAGTGCGCTCCACTGCCAGGGTTGAGCGTGATGGAGATGAGACCGAAGCCACTGAAATTGTTCCGATTTCCGAAGCAATGAGGCGTTCTGGGTTGGTTTCATCAGAGGACACACCTGCTGCCGAAGCAACTCAAGCTGATGTTGAAGAAGTTGGTTCCGAAGATTATTATAGCTGCGGGATGCCAAGTAAACCTAGTCATCTGGACTTTGGAAAGTCCACCATCTCTGAAGCTGATCTTCCTAAAATGATGAAGCTGGGCTATTTTAGTGAAGCCAAGAAGGAATTAATTCGTTTTGGTGGAGAAGAAACTATCCCAAAGCCAGGAAAGGATGAGGTAGTAGTCTTCAAAAGTTTTCTTAAAGCTGGTTTAAGATTCCCCCTAAACAAGATGATT
Organism: Zea mays; assembly: GCF_902167145.1. Classification (NCBI taxonomy): domain Eukaryota; kingdom Viridiplantae; phylum Streptophyta; class Magnoliopsida; order Poales; family Poaceae; genus Zea; species Zea mays. Next base: position 10,794,018 of record NC_050103.1, read on the forward strand.
GCTGTTGTACTGAAGAAGTTTGGGATTTACCTTCATCAGCTGACCCCTAATGCTATCGTTAGGTTAAGTGTTTATATTTGGGCCCTTCGTAGCCAGGGAGTGAAACCGTTCGGTGAGGGTTTCTGCCGAGTTCATGAATTACACTACCAGACTAAAGCCAGAGGAGATGGTCTGCACGAGAATTTTGGCTGCTACAACTTTGCTTACCGCAAGACTACGAAGTTTCCAGTGATAAGCTACCGAAGCAAATGGCCAGCCGGATGGAAGTCTGAATGGTTTTATGTTAAAGTTGATGAAGATGAAGATAAATTGGTGCAGAGTCTGCTAGAACTGACCTTCGGAGAGACGAGGCCCCGATGCAACATGATAATGGGGAGCCCGAGTCAGATTGCTTTGGCTGAATTTCGAGTGATTTCAGATCATATTGGCACTAGAGACTTAGTGCAGGAATTTTTGGCTTTTAGAGTGTTCCCAACGCTGAGGGAGTGGGAGATGCCGAAGCTAGAGGGAGAAAAGAAGAAGGGAGAACTTGTTCGATTGCCTTATCACTACAAGTTTAAAAAACATTTTAAAGCACCCTGCCAAGAGTGGTTGGACACAATTGAGGTTATGTGCAACGAGATCCTCGACAACTACTCTAAGAAAGAAGATCAGTTAATGACTGCGGCCTTCGGCACTCGTCCGAAACGAAGATTGAATCGGGTGTTGGATGCCTTGAATTTTGATTACCCTGACTATGAGCAACTGGGCGGAGATGCCGAAGGCCAGAAAAGAAAAAGGATTGCCAGCGTCCTTGACAAAGAGGGTACCAAATTGGCTAAAAAGGATAAAGAAATTTCTTAGAAAAGAAAACCGAGCCCTGAGCCGAAGATAGCTGCTCCAAAGAAAAGAAAAGCTGCATCCCCGAAACCAAAGACGTCGGGCCAAGAGGAAGAAGCTCCTGCTACACCTTCTGTTGCCGAAGTGGAAGAGATTCTAAAGGTAATGACTGAAGCTTTGCCTATCAAGCTAAGTCCGCTGGCGCCAGAACAGACGAAGTTTTTTCAGAAGGAAAAGGAACATTCGGCAACAGAAAGTCCTGCTAAGCCGAAAAAACGGAGAATTATCCAAGTGGCCGATGTCATTCATCAAACACCGCCACCGACATCGGCGTCGAAAATACCATTTATTGAAAGTGCTGGCACTGCCGAAACCGTAGCCACCGGAGCAGCCACCGAAGTCGAAGCCACCGGAGCCGAAACCGAGACCGCCGAAGATCCTAATCTAGAAACCACACTTGGTGATATTGATAACATACTTCTAAAAATGTCTGAGGAATAAGCTGCTGCGGCCGTGGTGGACACGACAATTGAGAAAGGAAAAGAGCAAATTGAAGATACTTTGGAAGAGAAAAACTTCAATTTTCAAGATATACTGGGACAAGAGTTATCAGAAACTGAAAAAGAAGAGCTAAAGAAATATGTTGTATCCTGTGGGTACAAACCAGGGGCTCTGCTGTTTGGCGGAGTCAATGAAGGGAAACTAAGATGCCTTCGGAATCGAACCGAGGCCAAGGTTGTTAGGACTTTTTCAAAGAACGTTGGCCTGCCGAAGATTGAAGCGGACCTCTGCAGGTATCAGTGACATCATATCGCCGGTAGCTTGTTCTACGCTAATTTCAAGGTAAAAACTCTCAACTTTTTATTGTTTTTTGAATTAAGATGTTTTCTGACGAAGGTTGTTTTGGCAGAGTATATTACTAAGTAAAGTGCTGAGGATGCAACAAGATCTTGAAGACGAGAAAAACGAAGCTACCATCAAAGATCTAGAAAACAAAGTAGAAAGTTACGAAGCTGCTTTGAAGAAAAAGGACTTCGTCATTCAAGACCTTGAAAATAAAGTTAAAGATCACGAAGCTGTCTTGGAGAAGAAAGACTTCGTCATTCACTCTATGGAAGGTTCACTGGCTGAAGCTCAAGTCGAAATTGACAAATTAAACAGCGAATTACTCATAAAATCAGAAAAAACTGAGCAAGAAAAGAAGAATCTCGAAACAAGTCTCAAGACCGAAATTGAGAAGAATTCAAATTTGCAGAAATCATTGAAGGAGCTTCAGGAAAAATGCTTAGATTTCGGCAACTGATGTGTGCAGCGGCTGAAGGATGTGTTTTACTTAATTGGAGTCAGCTCTGATAAGCTTACACCTTAAGCTGAAAACCTGCCAAGCACCTTTGAATACATTGAGGGCGAAGTTGATGCACTTGACGAAGTTATCGCTGGGCATGCCGATTTCTGCGCCCTGTTAGCTTCTCGAGGCACGGCTACTGCTTTCCTGAAGGCTGGCTGCACGCACGGGAAAATTGTTAATAGGCCAAACTTCAGTTTGTCGCCAGCAGATTTGATTGACATCCCCAGCCTAGCTCGAAGCATAGGAAACAGGTTTATGACCCAGATTTGGATAAACAGCGGGCGAAAAATGGCTGGTGACGAAGCTCGGAGCCACCTTAAGCCAGTAAGAAACTTATACTTGTTACTTTTACCTTCTCCTTGAACTCTGCGCTTTTCTCATTCTGTTTTAATATGTACATGATGATGAAGCTAAAGAATGACGAGCTGAAGCCTTAACAGATGTTCCAAAAGACTTTGCTGCGTAAGATTCTAGAGAAAATTTTGTAATATGATTGTAAAAAAAAACTTATGTAAATTTGTGCGTACCTTGTAATATATCTTTTCTCCTTTGTCCGTGTACGATCTGCTTTGCTGTGGACGAAATTTTTCTTTTTGAGCCGAAGGCGAAAAACACCTTCCCTTCTTTTCGAACACAACGAAGCATGAAAATTTCTTCTTTCTATTTTTCTCCGAAACTTTATCCTCATAACCGAAGCATCTGCCCTTTTTTGTATGATATGTTGATGATGATCCTATGTATGTCTAAATGAATGTTTATGAATGCAAATGTCATGATGTAATGTATCGTGCAAATGAATGTCCGAATATATATATATATATTCGAAGCTATAATCATAGCCTTCACTCCCTTAGGAATGACTCAAATTGTTTTGCCGCTTATTTTTCGGCCTCACCGTTTACTTTTCGGTGTATCAGCGCTGACTTTTCGCTGTAAGCCTCCCATAGGAGCTTCTTCGCCTTTTACTTCGGCGGAATCAGCGTTTATTTTTCGCTGTAAGCTCTGCATTCCCTTAGGAACGACTTTTGAGCTTCTCCTTGTTTTCTTTTCTTTTTCCTTTGCACTCGATGGTGCGTTCCCAGCTTTTACATTTACATCTTTGGGAGATATTGCTCTTATAAAGTTGAAATAAGAAAAAGAAAAATTACATGTTGTGGCCCCATTAAAAACCTTTCTCCCCCTTTGGAAAGGAAAATGGTGCCACAAGAAAGAATAGAAAAAATTACATCAAACTAAACATAATATCGCCGAAGCTCATCTGCATTCCATGATCTAGGAATGTCGTTGCCGTCCATATCCTTCAATCTGTAGGAACCGGGTCTTGACGAAGATACTATCAGAAAAGGTCCTTCCCACTTCAGCTGTAGCTTGCCTACTGTCTCTGGGTTGGCTACTCTTCGAAGCACCAAATGTCCTGGCTCAATATTCTTTAGCTGAACCTTTCTATCACGCCATTTTATTGTTTCAGCTTGGTATTTATTGATGTTTTCCACAGCTTGAAGTCTGATCCCTTCTATAGCATCTTTTTCCACAGAGTAATCAGCTTCAGTTTCGTCTTCTGCCGAAGCTACTATTCTTATTGATCCCGCTTTTGCTTCTTCCAGAGTTATTGCTTCGTCACCAAACAGCAATTTGAATGATGTAAAACTTGTTGATCTTGATATTGTTGTGTTGTGGCTCCACACTACTTTGATTAATTCATCTGGCCACTTTCCCCTGGGCTGATTGAAGATTAACTTCATTATTCCTGTCATTATGATGCCATTAGCCCTTTCAACAAGTCCATTTGACTCCGGATGCCGAACTGATGAAAAATGGATCTTCGTGCCAATTTGTTCACAAAATTCTCTGAAAGCTTCGGAGTCAAACTGCGTTCCATTGTCCACAGTGATGGCCTTCGGCACTCCGAAGCGACAGACAATATTTTGCCAGAAAAACTTTTGAATAGTAACCGGAGTTATTGTGGTTAAAGGCTTTGCCTCAATCCATTTAGAAAAATATTCCACTGCCACTACAACATATCTTAAGTTCCCTTGTGCTGGTGGTAGCAGACCTAACAAATCAAGACCCCACCTTTGCAATGGCCAAGTGGGTTGTATTAGCTGGGTTAGAGACGAAGGTTGTTTTTTATCTCTTGTACATCTCTGACAGCCTTCGCACTTTTGGACTAATTCCGCTGCATCCGAAGCTGCCTTTGGCCAATAAAATCCTTGACGAAAAACTTTTCCTAGCAAAGGCCTAGATCCAATGTGAGATCCACACAGGCCTGTGTGTATTTCCTTCATCAATTCTATACCTTCGGCTTTGGATAAACATTTGAGTAGTGGAGAACAGACCCCATGCTTGTACAGCTCCTCTTCTATTATAACATATGGTCGAGCTCTTGCCTCTATTCTCTTGTTATAAGCTTCGTCATCTAAAAGAAAGTTACCCTGAAGGAAAGAGATGATCTCAGTTCTCCAGTCTTCACTATAAACAGGAGATATATTGAGGACTGCTCTTTCAAGAAGTTCAACCGAAGGTGCTTTTATTGTTTCGAAAAATACTTCCGAAGGTAAGGGCAGCCCCTGTGCTGCTGACTTGGCTAGCAAATCAGCATGTTCATTTTTTCCTCGAGGAATATTTTTGACAGAAAACCCTTCAAAGGAAGCTTCAATCCTTCGGACTGTGTCTAAATATTTCTCAAGCTTCAGGTCTCTTGCTTTACAACTCTTGTCAATATGACCAGAAATAGCCTGGGAATCAGTTTTAAGAACCGCCCTTCTAATTCCCATTGCCTTTAACTTCCAAAGACCCAAAAGCAAAGCTTCGTACTCAGCAATGTTATTTGTGCAACTGAAATCAAGTCTTGCTGCGTAGCAAGTTTTAACTTTGGAGGGTGCGACCAACACAGTGGCTGCTCCTGCCCCGAAGGTTCCCCAAGAACCGTCGCAGAATACTGTCCAAACTTCGGCATCTTTACTCGCTTCTTCTTCCTGAGCCCCTGGCGTCCAGCCAGCAATGAAGTCTGCTAACGCTTGGGACTGAATCGAAGATCTATGCACATAATCAATGCAGAACTCATTGAGTTCCGCAGCCCATTTTCCAACCCTTCCAGTAGCTTCTCTATTTCTCATAATATCTTTCAATGGTTGTGAAGAAGGGACAATTATATTGTATGCTTGAAAATAGTGCCAAAGCTTCCTGGAAGCCATCAAAACAGCATACAACACCTTCTCCAATTCTGTATAATTTTTCTTTGATAAACTAAGAACTTCGGATACAAAGTATATTGGGGCTTGCTTTTTGACTTGCCCTTCAAGCTTCTCTTGGACAAGTGCCGCACTTACCGCTGAGTGCGAAGCTGCCACATATAACAACAGAGGAGCCCCTGGCGTTGGTGGAGTTAACGTCATTAGGTCTATCAAATATTGCTTCAGCTCTTCGAAGGCTCTCTGCTGAACTGGTCCCCATTGAAAAACTTCGGCTGACTTCAGCACTTCGAAGAATGGTAAATTTCTCTCTACTGATCTAGATATGAATCTGTTGAGAGATGCCAGTCTTCCTGTCAATCGTTGAGCCCCCTTCTTTGTGCTTGGTGGTTCCATTCGAAGGATAGCTTCGATTTTATTTGGATTAGCCTCAATCCCTTTTGTTGAAACTAGACAGCCAAGGAATTTCCCCTTCTTTACTTTGAAAACACACTTTTCTGGATTCAGTTTTAGACGAGCCTGTCTAAAATTAGCGAAAGTCTCCTGCAGATCAGCAATGTGATTTTCTTGCTTCGTGCTTTTTACAATGATATCATCAACATAAGTTAGCACATTTTCTGCCTATCTGAGAATGAAGAACCTTTGCTGTCATTCTGCTGAAGCTTCCTCCAGCATTCTTGAGCCCCTCAGGCATCCGAAGGTAACAATATGTTCCGCTAGGGGTTATGAAGCTGGTTTTTGGCTCATCCTCCTTCTTCATCCAAATTTGATGATAGCCTGAATAACAATCCAACAGACTCATAAGTTCTGATGAAGCTGTTGCATCAACTAGGGAATATATCCTTGGCAATGGAAACTCATCCTTCAGACAAGCCTTGTTGAGATCAGTAAAATCAATACACATCCTCCATTTGCCATTGGCCTTTTTACCATAACAGCGTTAGCCAGCCATTCTGGATACTTCACTTCTCTAATGACTCCAGCACTGAGGAGTCTTTTTACTTCATTTCGAGCACCTTCGGCCTTGTCATCAGACATCTTCCGAAGCCTCTGCTTTCTGGGTCTGAAGGATGGATCAACATTGAGCGAGTGTTCAATAACATCCCTGTTGACGCCACAGAGATCGTTAGCCGACCATGCAAAGACATCTTTGTTGTTGAAGAGAAACCTTATCAGGGTTTTCTCTTGTTCCTCAGACAATTGAGATCCCAGCAGCACCTTCTGCTCTGCGATATCTTCGCATAAAAGCATGGGTTTCGGCTGATCGGCCGAAGCAGCCTTCTCCCTTCTGTACTTGTACTGCTCACAAGCTTCGGCTTCATCTATATTGTGGATTGCCTTTGAATCAGTTCAATTCCCCTCAACCTTTCTGGCAGCTTCCTGACTCCCATGAATAGCAATAGGTCCCTGATCCGAAGGTATCTTCATGCAAAGATATGCTGGATGAAGAATTGCTTCGAAAGCATTGAGTGTTTCGCGACCAATGATAGCATTGTAAGGATACTCCATGTCGACAATGTCAAACACAACTTGCTCAGTCCTTGTATTGTTGACGAATCCGAAGGTCACTGGCATGGTAATCTTACCAAGCGCTACAATCTGTCTTCCTCCGAAGCCACAAAGAGGGTGCGTAGCATCATGAATCTTGTCTTCGGGCTCTTGCATTTGTCTGAAGGCCTTAGCAAATATAATATCCGCTGCACTGCCTGTATCAACCAAAACATTGTGGACCAGAAATCCTTTGATCACACAAGAGATAACCATAGCATCATTATGTGGGTAATCCTTGAGCTGAAGATCCTCTTGAGTAGGGTTGGGCATTCGGTTTTTTTTGAAATTTCGGTTCGGTTTTTCGGTTTTAAAAAACTTCGGTCCTCTAGACATTAGAAACCAATCGGTTTTCTAGAAAATGAAAACCGAGAACTTCGGTTTCGGTTTTTTACTTCGGTTTTTCGGTAAAAACCGAATACCAAACTTATACTCGAAACAACACATACAACAAGTTTATATGATAGATTACACATAATTTTAAAAAGTAAAAATTATATAGGTACAAATATTTAGAGATACATCATACATCACATATAAATAAGTGAATAACAATTTAATTGCTTCACACATTTAGTTCACATAATCGAAAAATCAAATTTTACAATTGATAAAGTTTGGTATTCGATTTTTTGGCATTTCGGTTCGGTATACGGTGAAAACCGATTACGATACCGAAAACCGAACTTCTCAGATACAAAAACCGAAACCGAACCGAACTACCAAAAAAACCGAAATTTCGGTTCGGTTCGGTACGATTCGGTTCGGTTTTCGGTTTATGGTAAAAAAGTGCCCACCCCTACTCTTGAGAGAAGGTAATTGGGATGTGAGACCATCTTGACTTGATGAAGGGTCCTTGTACCCCTACATGTTGTACTCGTCTCTGTGCCTCCTACTTCTGTTTCTTGTTAGCCGGCTTTGAGCATGAACCGCATGTTATCGGGAGGATCAGCTTTGGAGCCGAAGCAGCTCTAGCTTGGTTCTTGAACGAAGCCATCAGCTCAAAAAGTGGAAGTGAGTTCACCGGAGGTGGGCGCCAATGTTGGGGACTTGTTCTCAAAGGCTATGAATTAAGAACAAGGCAACATAGAATGTTAAATGTTAAAGCCCTTCGTCCACTGAAGCATTATTTTCCCAAGGATTTAATGAGCTTCGGACGAAGGTTATGAATAATATATCACGAAGGTCGCACCTTCGTGATCAAAGATAAAACAATGTGAAATGAAATACAAGATATAAAACGTTATAAAATATCAAGAATAAATAACATTATTCACTCATTTTATAATGTGAACTAAAATATTAAAACATAATATTTAAGTACGTTTATACCTTCGCCTTGGCAGGAAACAATAATTCGAGAGTAATGCGTCAACAATTACAAGATTGCGTGAACAGTAAAGGAATACTGTTAACTATTTATAGGCACAGGACGCAGCCTGTAAGAAATTACAATCATACCCCTTACAAAAGATTACAATTATGACTCAGACCCTTATGGACTAAAAAGTCATTCCATCTTTAAGTCGGTTCGATCCTTCGTCTTCGGATGTGTTGTAATATCGAAGCTTCATGAGTGGTAGCTTCGGTACCACGTATAAACAGATTTGCCGAAGGTGTTTCTTCCCGCAGGACCTTCGGCGGCGAAGCATGGTCCCAACATATGGTACCTCGCACCTTGGTGAAGCGGGAGATAAAATTCTGGAGAGTCTCCCCGGGTTCCTGCCTCACGGCATGGAGGTGGGCCTCCACACCGTGCTGCTGGTAAGCGCTGGCGAAGTTCGCAACGAACCACGTGCAGAGCTCCTCCCAGGAGTAGACTGATCCTGGGGTGAGATTCATGAGCCAGGTTCGGGTTGGTCCAGACAAGGCTACATGAAAATATGTTGCCATCACAGCGGTGTTTCCACCCGCTACCGTGATGGCGGTGACGTACACCTACAGGAATTCCGACGAGTTCGATGTTCTGTCGTATTTTTCTGGCAGGTGCGACCGGAACTTGGGTGGCCAAGACGCCGCTCGAAGATGATCTGCAAGGGCGGCGCAGCCCACACCGGCCAAGGGTACACCCGTTTGGGATCGGGTGCTCGTTGGTGTCTGTGGTGCAACCGCAACGAAGTCTTGATCGAGGCTGCGACCATCTATGTTCTGGCAGCGCTCGCGCGTCCTTTCCAAAGAGACTCGGGCATCCTCTCCCGCACGCCTGCGGTTGAGTTCTGCCCGAAGGTCGTTGGTCTGTGCGCCCCTTACTGAAGGCAAACACATAGACGCTGATGCCTCGTGTTCGCGCCGGGATGACCGTGTCCTCGACCTGGTCGAGGTAGAATGTGCCATGCCGAGCAGTTGGTCGACGTCGTCCCGCCACTGCTTCATGGCCCCCGGTGAGGCCGTGGAGCATGGAGGGTGTCGCAACAACTCCCTAGCTGCTGATAATGCCCCCGGAGAAGCCCTTGATGGAGTTCGGGACGTTTGCGCAGCCGTGTGCTGCCGTGCGGCATGCACTGCAGCAGTGCCCGGCACTAGACGGTTGGGAACCTGCGGTGTGGAGGAAGCAGCTTCTCCCTCCACCGTGAAATCTATCGAAGTCTCGGTGCGGTGCTCAATGATTTGCACCATCATACTTGGGCAAGGAAACAAGCAAAAATCTAATGCCTAGCCCCTACCTGGCGCGCCAAATGTCGGAGAGCAAATCTCCGGCCAGGTGGCGGAGTGCACCCGCCCTAAATCCTAAGATGAGGAGGGGCTTAGGCGTTTCGCTTGTTAGTTGGGGAAAAAGGAAGAACACAAGAACACACAAGGATTTAGAGTGGTTCGGGCCGCCGGAGCGTAACACCCTACTCCACTGTGTGATGTATTGCTGGTGAACTCGTATGAGTTTGTGAGTCTATCAGCTTGTGTGAGCCTGCGTTGTAACGTCGCATGTCTCCCCTTTTATAGCTGAAGGGGGCATGCACAAAGGTACTGGGCCCCGACATGTGGGCCCAGGGACATAATGAATATAGCACTTGGAGCCACAAATGTTTGCTGCTGGGTCAATCTTCTTGTGTCCTGACGCCTGAGATCTGCGTATCCTCGGCATGCAAGGGAAGCTTCTTGTAGAAGGGATGGTGAGTACAGTGTGCCGCTCGGCACGGGTGCACTGTTCACCAACAGACTGGTCAGGCGCGCCGTCTGTTGGATGACTCTGACGCCGTCTGCTAGCGGATTGGACAGAGTGCATTAAATGCTGAGAGGGCACATCGCCCGTCAACGTGGTGGCAGACAACGCGTCCTCTCCGCAATAAACGCAGAGGCTGCACGACTGTGTGGGTCTTACGTCAGGCTCGGCTCGTTGGTTTATATCACGGGTCGTAAGCCACGCGGCAGCAGTGGGTCTCCGCCTGGGCGGGAAGCGTAGGGCAAGGCTTGGACACGTGCCGGCACCGGACCCCTTCTCATGCCGGGGTCCTCCTCGTCCCGGGACCTTGCCCAGGCCCGGACCATATTCGGAGGGACCTGACATGCCCTCTTGGAAGCTCCGAACCCGTACGTACAGGGGTCCAGTGTACCTCTGCGGAGGTCCGGACCCATCGATGCACCGTGGGAAGTATTATCTTTCTTTGCCACGTGGTGCCCCTAGACCTGCCCATGTTGTGGGGTCGGATGCCGCTCTCTGCATGGCCTGGAGGTGCCGTACGGGTGCAGCGCCTTCATGCCGTAGAAGAGGGTACCCCTGATTCAGGGTACCGACAATTTTGATAATAGATCAAAATCTATGACACTGTATAAAAAAATCCTAACCAGTAAAAGGCGCCGAAACAAAAATAGATTGACGTGAATTAGTTGGAATATAAGTAAATTTAGCAAGTTGATTTCAGGAGCAGTTGGAGAGGAAATTTTATAAAAGCTCTCTAAATTTTTTTGTTTTTAGAATTCTTTTGAAAATTACTGGAGTTGCTCTAAGTTAACAGCCTTCTCTGTCCTTCAACTTAACATTTAAGCTTTTTGTTGCGTGTTATTATATTTGCTCTTATTATGTCGGTAATCTATTCACCCATACGACAAACGTATGCCCTCGGATTTTCACTAGTCACTACTTCGCCTCTGCTGTTTTTATAAATTCATGAGACGACAAAGAAAAAATGCGAACGTGAACGAATACCACGAAAAAGTAAATATATGCTCTGGGGCGATCGATTGATCAGGAAAAAATTTGGAACAAATGTTTGCGTTCTTCTTTTTCTCTAAAAGGACGTGAAGATGCAGCGTTGATTGATGCTGTTGGCTCCGCACAATTTTATAAACTTTACAGGCGTTCAGATTCCGTGCGTGCGTGCGTGCGTGTACGTACTACTTTTTTTTCATCTTTGGAAAAGCTTGAGTTGTTGGCATCAGTGGATCCACACAATCCTCTTGACGAGACAGATCGGCCTACGGACTTTTTATCCTTGTCGTTTCTTTGCTGTCGTTTAATTTCAACCGGCCAAATTCATTAACCTATATAAATTTATATAGCAGAAGATTTAGTCCTCTTAAATCCGCTCAATCCACCTATAATCGAATAAGCTCTAACGGTAACAGACATTGCTACCAACTACCGTTGGTTCAAAAGAAGTATTTTCTATATTAAAAAAAAAGTGAATGATCGTCTTGCTCAGATGGTTTGGCAGCATTCCTTAGTTTTTAAGTCTGATTTTCTGTACCGTAAATTTCATGCCGGAGTTAAAAAAACCTCTTCGTTTGTCAAACTTCAAATCACAGTTTAAGGGTCTGATTTTGGTTATAGTCAATGGCTATGATACCTTTGTGTATGGATAAAGTAAAGGTTTATAAATTTTCTCAACCTCTATAAAGGTTCATTTTTAATGTAATATTCAGGATTGTCTTATTTAAAGAAGGAAAGTAGAAGGAATGGCACTGCGTACTCTTCCTGCTAATCAGTGGTAGATTCAGAATTTTACTATATAGTATACCACCTAAAATTTATACATGCATTCGGTTAAACTAGTTATAGTTCAGTGGCCGTTTTAAATTTTAAACATAATTTGATATACATGCACTAAACTACACGGTAATTCTTGAAGTTGAAGACTAATTAAAAAATGAAAATATTAAATCTTGAATTTATAAAATTTAATTTAAAATAGTTACAAATTCTGATATAAAACAGATGAAAATGCATACTGATATAGACAAAAAAAGGTATTAATGTGACTTTTTACTTGAGACCTTTTAAGACTGGCTCCAACCGGACAACTAAGGGCTTGTCCGGTTACACCAATCCAGAAGGTTTTGACTAGGAATCCTCTTATGGATTGGTGTAACCGAACATGACCTAAAGGGGCAGCCAAAGGTAAAATAGATGGCTTATAGGCAGTGGCGGAGTTAGACCACCTTAGCCCAAAACACATTAAACTATATATATTATGTAAAAAATATTAGGCATAAAAATATTGCTCTTAAGCAATAGCTTTATTTTATTTACTTGACGTGACCACCACGACAACACAAACACATCACAACAACATGTGAAATTGGGCTCCTACGCCTGCAGCCACACCAGATGACTATCTAGTTCTAGAACAAGCATGCACGATAGTGCTCCAAGCAGATCTAGCATGACTACGACATGCACGTGTTCTAGACTCAGTACGACATGTTGCATGGTTGCACCTGCATCAAGTCGTTTAGGTAGGAGAAGGTCGTGCTAACCGTGCAGTTACCATAAATCCAATCAACAACATCTGATCGTTCAACTCTCATACAATTATATGGTACGTGCAGAGTACATACGACCATACTGTATTTGCTATTTTTTTACTTTTAAGATTTCAGATGACTTTTATACCTTTTATTTCTAATATGTTAGATGATCATACGACCTTTTTATTTGACCATATTATATTTGATAATTTTTTTATTATACACCTATTTATCAATTGTTGCACTTATATTGTGGAAAATTAAGGCCTTGTTCGGTTAGCTCTCAATCCATGTGGATTGAGTGAGATTGGTTGGGTTTAAATCCAAAGCAAGTCAAAGTTCTTCTAAATTTTTTCCAATCTCATTCAATCCTTGTATAATGGGAATAACCGAAGAAGGTCTAAATTAGACCATCCATCACTAAAATCCTAGCTATGCCACTACGTATATGTGCTGCAAGGAGCAATCATTTTGGAAGAAAAATGAGAGACGAAGGCTTAAATGGGTGGAAGCAAGGAGGCAGCCATTTTCTTACGTGTCTCAGTGACATGGCAATCCTACCATCCACCAACCCAATACTATAAGTTAAAATGGCTTCTATGGATTAATGGATACACTAACAATTTGGATAGCTAGCTAAACCCCAAAAGACCAATGGATGGCCAAAATGGCTTCTTCCTATTGGAGTTAGCCTGATAGTCGGGGGTGGATAACGAGTCGGCTCGGCTCGTCCGAGTTCGAGCTGGCTCGTTAAGCTAACGAGCCAGCTCGACTCGGCTCGTTTACGAGCTCGAGCTGACTCGTTTAGCTCGTGAGCCAGAGCAGAAAAAAATAAAATGTACATAATAATTATTTTTTAGTTAATTTAAAACTAATTTAACAATAGAAAATAGCAATTATACTCATAGTTTCACAAACCACGTCAATATAACACCAAATTAGCACAATTTATCACTCATTAATTCACAATTCACATACATGTTCATCAGTTTAACCCATAATTATATTTGCATAGACCAAATTAACACATAAACATAGTTCATTAACCATTAGTTTAATTCATATGCCATAGACACCACACACACACACACACACATATATATATATATATATATATATATATATATATATATATATATATATATATATAACATGTTCATCAATTATTCTGTAAATGATATGCATATAGCTTCGTTTTGTTGGAATATGATAGCTCGTTTAGCTCGCGAGCTGGCTCGTTAACGAACCGAGCTAGGATGTCAGCTCAGCTCATGAAAAAATTTAAACGAGCCGATCCGAGTCGAGCCGAGTTGACCATGAACCGAGCGAGTCAGCGAGCCACGAGCATTTCGTCCAGCCCACTCACAACCAATTTCTTGATTATATTATCTTTGTTCACATAAAAACACAATATCAAACAATTAGATAAATTATACGTGTATAGATTGAGTCCTCGGCCCTCGCGTCTGTTTACAGGAACAATCACATGACATGTTCTTTTTAGCAATCTCGATCGATTTTAATGCTGGGTAAATATGTGGTAAATACGTGATCTCACCGCACAAAAGATTAGAAATACCTTGTGAATTCTAGCAATTCAAGTAGATACGATTTTTATTATATAAAGAGAAGGAGAGAGATGGAATGCCCGGTGAACCAATTGATCACCTCCAAGTCTTGTTGTTTGGTCGGTAAGACACCATGCGTGTGTGCGTAGGGTCTTCCCTGGTCTCTCAACTCTCGAGACCTCATGACTAGGGATGGCAACGGGTACATACCCGTCGGGTAGTACCATTCCATACCCGTACCCATCAAAAAAAATTCTACCCGTCGGGTTACCCATATATACTCGCGGGTATAAAATCTTACCCATACCCGTACCCGCGCGGGTATTTTTACCCGTCGGGTAACCCATACCCGCTAGGAAAGAATTAAATTCCAATATACCAATCACTCAAAATATTAAATAAACATATAAAAACAACTTCAATTTTACATATAACAAATCATATGATTACATAACTTGGTATCTAGACAAATGATAACTAGAGAAGGGTTTTATTCTAGCTAAGTTGGACTCTATTAGATGTTTATAGTGCTATTGATGCGGGTATATTTTACCCACGGGTAGACGGGTATGGGTAGTACCAACCCATACCCGTACCCGTCTACCCAACGGGTAGAGGTTTTTACCCATTAACATACCCGCGGGTAGAGAAATCATCCCGTACCCGCCTTCATATCGGGTAAAACCCGTCGGGTATTCGGGTTTCGGGTACCCATTGCCATCTCTACTCATGACCTACCATGAAGTCGGTGCACGTTTCGCCCTTCAGCAGTTAGGCTTCCAGCAGCGGCATCTCGCGAGTCGTGTCCATCAAACAATCGTAGCGATCAAACATTGGAGTGTGGATTCCTGTGATCTCATCATCCGTCTTTGTTAGATGCTGCTAAGTGCTAATTAGCTATTGAGCTCAAAACAGTAAAAAAAAATCATGTTTGCCGTTGACATTCCGCCAGCTTACTAGGCCATTTAGTTATTAAGGCAATGTACGTAAAAGAAGAATCTATCTAAGGTGCAGCATCGGGTGCAGCGAATGATAGAAAATCAGATATTAGAAGGCTATATACAATGTGTGATGCATATATGATTGTAAACACAATATTTTGATTTATATAAATGTATGATAGATTTTAATTTCATGTTTCTCTCTCTCCTTCTCTCTCTATATATATAACCTAAGGTGAAGCATCACCCGACACGATTGTCCGACCGCGTGCAGCTACGGGGTGTGTTGCCTAGCTGGTGCGGCCGTATCGCCTCAACCTGGGTCGGTGTCACCATTTCGATACGGATCCAACAAAGCGAGGGGCATGGTTTCTTTTTTCCAGCCGAGGGTTTAGCCGCTTTCCATTTTTCGAAATCCATTCCTATTTTCGCACCATTGTCCAACGCCGCCCCGAATTGCCCCTAGGGTTTTCACATTTTTCGACTGCACCTATCCGGGAATTAAAGGAGATTAGTTGTTGCTATGGACTTGTCATCGCGGGTCGCTACAGGTAGGGTTTCCCACTTTCTCTCCATTGTCATCGTTTTGATTTTTAACGCAGTTTCTCCAGATTTTTTGTTTTTGTATACGGGGTTTGGGGTGCAAGTTATTACTGGATTATGCATATTGTATATTTCTAGTTGAAAACTTTTATCTGCAGGTTTTTTATTTGTTTTCAGAAAACAATTTGTTGTGGTGAGGTAACGATACTATAATTTTTGTTTATTCGCAATATAATTTTGTCAGCAAACGGTTTTTGTAGGCATATTATCATGTACATAGTATATTTTTTTAAAGTAATGTAATATACGTGTATTCTCAGTTATTACCAATCAGAAATACATGTAAAAAAACAGTAATAACCTCGAACAAACATCAAACATATACTATAGTTTTTTTTTTACTTTTTTTAAATTACTTTCATGTGTAGTCAGTAATAACATCGAACGATAGTAATATGTGTATATAATAGTAATATGTGCATATAGATTTTTTTGTTATCTGAATTTGTTTTAAGAATATAGTCAGTAACAACATCGAATAATCAGTAATAAAATCGAACAATCAGCAACTAGATAATATATTTTTCTTTAAATATTTTTGAATTCAGTTACATTTGGAGACAGTAATAACTCCGAACATTCAGTAACAAACGTTGAACAACGGTAATATGATTTATTTTGTTCGACTGGATTTGTTGAGTGTAGTCAGTAACAACGTCGAACAATCAGCAAATGGATAAGTCCAGGGTACAACACATTAAATGTGTGATGGTTGATAGTACAAATCTAGCTAAGTGTCCAGACACATGAATTAGAATAGAGGACACTCAAGACCACTATGTAGTGTGTGCATCGATCTTGTAGCCACACGTGGCCAGACAGAGTATACCCACTCCTGTTGTGTCTAGGTGGCACCCGTGTGGCTATCTGTAGTCACATGGCGATAGGCAGTCTAGTCTGACTAAGGGTCTGGACCCCCACAACAGAGTCATGAACCCCGCAAGGGCCCACCAGATCCCCGACGTAGAGTAAAAGCACTCTCTTGACTACACCCCTGGGTCCGAACCCCTATGGGACAGTTTTGGACCTCTATGTATTCCACCCGAACCTCCAACCAGGGGTGTTCTGGTGGTGCAGCATGTCCAGACCATTACAAATGAGACTCAGGCCTCTATAAGTGCCTTTCGGACCCCGGTCTGGAGAGGTTTGGGGGTGCCACGTCTGCATGCATTCCCGGCCCCTGCTCTCCGCTCATGCAAAGATCTAGTGACAACACGTGGCCTGTGGAGCATGGCGAAAGCACCAGGCATCGCCCGACGCGTGCGTCTGGTGTGGGGGCCGCCCACATTAAATGTGGGTAGGATGCATGCCTATCCACAACAATGACCGACATGTGCAGTCTGCAAGGCCTGGGTCGTGCTAGTAACCCGCACGTTATCGAGGTGAAGACCATTGACTATCCGTGTCGTGCATGAGCGACTCTCATCATGACTTCTATTATTTCCTCTACAAAGAAAGGCGATGGATACAATGGAGGGGACAAGATGACACCATCCATCTACTCCCCTACACAAGTCGACGAGCCAGTCTACATCGTAGCCAACACCAGAGCCTTCGCCCACACAACAATAGGACAAGACGGAGGCGAGTCTAGCTAGAGGACCGGCACAATGACGAAGAGAAGATATTTGTCTACCACAGGAGAAGACCTTGGTCCACCAGCTCTATCCGTTGCTCCACACTCCATATTAGTGTATTCCTGGGCCCACTTGTCGGGATCGAGCTCCCTTGTAGGTGCTCCCCTTAGGCTATAAAACGGAGGGCACATGCATTGCAAGGGGAGACAAACTTGACCCCCATGGACTCTCCCAAGCTCGAGGATAAGCTCACTTGAACTCCCTCGGAGACATCTCCATATAGTCCTAAGCTTCCTCAAGCTCTCAATAATACAACTCACAATGGAGTAGGGTATTATGGTCTGACAGCCCAAACCACTCTAAATCCTTGTGTGTTCTTGTGTTCACCTACCTCATCAAGCAAACCCTAGGTTGCCCCATGTTCTTAGGATTAGGCGGGTGCATTACGCCACCCAACTGCAGTTTACTCTCCAACATTTGGCGTGCTATGTAGGGGGGAAGGTCAACATTATGGTTTCCTCTACCTCCCTATGGATTTCATGAAGGAGGGCAACGAGGGCTACCCATTCGTCAACATGACATCGCTGGAGGTGGCTTGCCAGTTACATGGGTGCCATGGGGGCCTACCACGCGCGCCGGTAGGCTTTCAGGGGAGCGCCAAGACCTGTGCGATCCTCTGCGTCGGACACTAGCCAGGCTCCATGGCGTTTAGGGTTGTCGTCGTCGGCCACCGACCAAGCTTCACCATCTACTCTCATGGACACAACACACACTGCTCCCTAACCATGGAGTCTAACGCTCAACGTCGCTCGAGCGGTTAGGTCAACCTTGTACGTTCTACATGTAATGTAGCATGAGAAAGAACTCCTCCTTTGTAATAGGATAACATTTATCTGTGGTCCAGCCCGATGAGGTCTGTCCTCATAAACCTGGTCCAGCTTGGTGAGGCCTGCTCTCATAAACCCGGTCTCTAGTGTTCAATCCTTATGTATCGATTCATTTTCCTATTTATACATATCATTCCCTCTACCCCATTCACGTGCTCACTTCTATTGTTATCATGAAATCCGAGTTATGTAACTAGTTTGTCGCTTAGTTTGGGACCCCTTGATGCTGAACAGGGATCAAACTGCTAGGGACTGGGTCGAGGGGATAGGTCCACGTTCTTAGGGGTGGTCTGTAGCTAGGTAGCCACATAGCCTAGTTCCTTATTGTAAGCTTACACCTTCCACAACTATAGAACAACCGACCTAATACCTTGAACTAGGTCTCTAGAGGTCCGGATCTCATCCAAATTTAAGTGATGGTTTCTAAAATTCTGATCGACAAGGTTCAGTAAAAAAGTTTTTATCTGACTTTTGTTAATATAACATAGAGATAGCCTAACGACAATAAAAAGTTTTTTTTATCGTTGATATGACGTAGACTCATGACAACTCGTGTCTATCGATAATAAATATTGTGTTTAGTTTCACTTTACTAAAGTAAAGTTGAGCCCTGTAATATCGAATGTTTCAATAATAAAAATAGGTAATAAATATAATTTAATTATAAAATTAATTACAAAGACTAAAAGACGAGAAAAACTTATTAAATCTAATTAAACTTATATTTAATATTTATATCTGATATTTAAATATTTAATGTGACACAAACTAAATTTTATGTGGGAATCAAACATCCCCATAAATTCGATTTCAATACATATTTTGAAGCAGAATTAATGAGTCTTGATAGTCTGATTCCTATATGCGGTAATATTTTGCTGCAACGCGTATACACATTTATTTATTACCTAAACAACACAGTAAAGGAAAGCTAACGGTGAAATAATTAAATATAGTAGGAGTAGAAATGGAATTGATCACCTTCCGAACAGGCGGCCCTCTCCACCCCACCCTCCCCCCGGCTTCTATAAAAGTAGCCCTTCGTCTCCGTCCCTTCAACCCATGAACAGCAAAGCAAGGGCCGAATAGTATATTAGTATAGGCCAGTTCCCTCACTCCCCAGATTCCCCTTTTCATAGCACCTCTATACCTCTTCTTCTCGTCGTCACTCTATCCCGCATCTGCTGTTCTTTATTTCTATACATACATATATACTATCATCGGTTATTTGCTTCTCTATTCTGTCCGAGTACTTTACGGTGTTCCGCACATAGATCTCGTGGCCGGCTGTTTTGCGCTTTCGCTTGCGTTTCTTGGCCCTGCTGGTGTTGACCGGTCCGAACGGGGGCAGATCGATGCTTTGGGTTTGAAGCGGAGCTCCTATCATTCCAATGAAGGGTCGTTCCGAAGGGCTGGTTCCGCTGCTCGTTCATGGTTCCCACTATCCTATCTCATCATGTGTATATATGTAATCCATGGGGGAGGGTTTCTCTCGTCTTTGAGATAGGCTTGTGGTTTGCATGACCGAGGAGCTGCACCGCCCCCTTGCTGGCCGCTCTTTGGATTGAAGGGAGCTCTGCATCCTGATCCACCCCTCCATTTTTTTTTGCTTGTTGCGTCCTTCCTGGGACCTGAGATCCGAGGCTCGTGGTGGCTCACTGTAGCCTCGCTACACTGTTTTCTTCTCCTCTCCTGTGCTATTTGCTGTTTCTCCTAAGATTCTTTAGGCCGTGCTTATCCGTGCTGGAGTTTAACGAAGCAGCACGTTGCTGCTGCTGGTGCTGCCCTCATGCCCTGGTGGTCGACTGGTATCGGTACCCGTACTTGCGTCGCTTTATTATACCCTATCTTCGCCGGTGAGGTTTCCGGCCGTTCGGTACAGGTAGTCTATGTCAAACACTCGTTTTATTTCTTGTCATACTATATTCTTCTGCTTCCTGTTCGTACCGGCGGCGTGTGCCTTTGCGGTGGCGCTCCTGGATCTGGGTGCAGCGAGCGCCCGTCAGCTTCTCCCTCCCCATGCCACCTCGTCAACGCCCCCCGGCACCTGGCAGATTCGCCGTCATGCTGGCTCAGCGCTCGACCCCTCGCGCTCGGCGGCGTCGCCTGCAGGCCAGGTCCGGTTTCATCGCATGTCGCCGCCCGCTGGTGCTTCCGTGTCATGGGAGGGAGCTTCGTTTATCTTTCTGACCGACATGTAATGTGCAGTGCTAGGACTGCTGCTGCAACGCTTCGCGATGCAAGGACGTCGTTCCAGCAGGACGATTCTGTTTGGACTCCGGAACTGCGGTTTGGAGTTCTGAAGGCGAATAGGCGATAATAATGCGGTGTAAATTGTGATGAAAGCTGAGATTCTTTGTATGAAATACGGAATGTATCGCTTGGACACTGTATCGCGAATTGGTGGATGAGCATGTTGTATTCCGTTGCCCTTTTGGTTCGAAACAATGCCCACGTACATCGCATGCGTATGGTCAGATGTTAGGATCGGCATCTGGTTGTCAGAATCTGATCGTTAATAGCTTCGTTTTTAGTTCATTTTTTGTCAAAAATCTCTCAAATGTTCGATGTTGTCGCGCCGGTAGTCATCCTTTTATCTTCCTGTGTACCAGGACACGTCCTTAGTGCTGATTGAGTGACTAGAAACCCTCTTGCTATTTAAAATAAAGTGGTTCTATTCAAATAGGATGACATTATTTCTTATCAGTACAAAATATGAGGACTGAGGTGATAATAGATTAGCTAATTCCATTCTACAAAACAAAATAAAAATAAAAATAAGGACTGATCTGGTAATGGACCAGCTTATTTCTCAAACCAAAACACTCAGTCTCTTCATTAGTTTCAAACCAAACACTCTTAGTCTTTCCATTAGTCTCTCGGTAGGCAACACAATACTGTATAGCAGAAGAAACTATGTATACTCTTAATATATAAAATTTTAACTTCTAAATTCTCATTTTTATACCTCATAATAACATAGAATAATGATATATTATTCTAGTTTATAAAATATATCTGTAGTTTTCTTTGGATTTTCCCATGGTTTTTTATAGTGTGAGTATATGATAATGGAACGAAAAATGATTGTACAGTTGTTTGTTTTTTATCATACAGGATATGTTTTTTATCTCTTCAAAATCATGTATAGGGAGTTAGAGATTGAGAAAACTTAGCCTGACAGTGGACAACTATAAAGGATACACTACCAAGATACAGTAACGCGTGCAGTAAAAAACTGCAGCAGCCAAGCACTTTATTAGTCACCTTAAACTTAGGGGAGGCATGAAAAACTTTATTCATAGTACTCCAAATCTCTCTCTTCTCCGCGGATAAAAACGCGCGCCCTGGTAGTTGGTGTGGTGGCGGTAGAAAAAATGATAAAATGTATGCTAGTTCATATAGAGTAAACGTGATTGCAAATAATTGTAATATAGGTAGAGACATAATATTTCTTTAGGCTTAGATTGAGGAAGATTGGTGAGACTAAGTGAAGGCCGCCTAGGGAGGGTGCATAGACGGAAACTGAAATTTACAAACTTTAAGCATACTTCAAGCCGGGGTTAGCGTTAAAATAAAAGTTAAGTCCGGGAGAGAGGGGAAAACAAATCAACCAAAAAAATAAAGCGAATGACAAGGTGATTTTTTACCGAGGTTTGGGTCCAAAGAACCTAGTCCATCTCTCAAACGGTCAACTAGACCGAGTGACCTTTCTACTTAATCAAACGAGTCACTTAGACCCCGCAAGAACCACTACAAACTTGGTGTCTCTTCCTCTGATTACAAGTGTCTTGAGAATAAGAATGAGGAAGAAGAAAGCGACCCAATAACAAGAGCTGAAAGAACACTAGCAAAAACTCTCTCTAGTCACTAGGAGTTTGGAGTGAATTTTTGACTTGGAGAGGCTTTAATTCTTTTGAATTGTGTCTTGTATTGATTGCACTAGCTCTTGTATTGAATAAGATGTCTGAAAAACTTGGATGTCTTGAGTGGTGGTGGTTGGAGGTATTTATAGCCCTCAGCCACCACATATCCGTTGGGAGGCTCTCTGTCGATAGGCGCACCGGACAGTCCGGTGCGCCACCGGACACTGTCCAATGCCCCCCAGCCACGTCACCCAACTGTTAGGGTTCTGAAGATTCTGACCGTTGGAGCGCTGACTTCATGTCGCACCGGACAGGTGCTATTCATTGTCCGGTGCGCCTCTGACGCCTCCTCCGACCTCTGCGTGCACTGTTCATGCACTGTTCACACTTTTGCAGACACCCGTTGCGATGGATAGCCGTTGCTCCGCTGGTACATCGGACAGTCCGGTGGCACACCGGATGGTCCGGTGAATTATAGCGGAGCGGCGACTAAGAAACCCGAAGGTAAAGAGTTCAGACTATACGGCCCCTGGTGCACCGAACACTGTCCGGTGGCACACCGGACAGTCCGGTGCGCCAGACCAGGGTTCTCTTAGATTTCTCTTGCTCCTTTCTTTTGAACCCTAACTTGATCTTTTATTGGTTTGTGTTGAACCTTTAGCACCTGTAGAATATTTAATCTAGAGCAAACTAGTTAGTCCAATTATTTGTGTTGGGCATTCAACCACCAAAATTATATTTAGGAAAAGGTTAATCCCTATTTTCTTTCAATCTCCCCCTTTTTGGTGATTGATGCCAACACAAACCAAAGCAAATATATAAGTGCATAATTGAATTAGTTTGCATAAGGTAAGTGCAAAGGTTGCTTGGAATTAAACCAATTTATAGTTCTACTAGATATGTATGGTTGGTTTCTTTTATTTAACATTTTGGACCATGCTTGCACCACTTGTTTTGTTTTTGCAAATTCTTTTGGAAAATCTTTTCAAAGTCTTTTTGCAAATAGTCAAAGGTATATGAATAAGATTTCGAGAAGCATTTTCAAGATTTGAAATTTTCTCCCCGTGTTTCAAATGCTTTTACTTTGACTAAACAAAACTCCCCCTTAATAAAATTCTCCTCTTAGCTTTCAAGAGGGTTTTACTAAATTTTTTCTAAATACCAATTGAAGTACTAAAGAAAGATCAAATACATTTAGATACCAATTTGAAAAATTCTTGAAAATTTTGACATTGGTGGTGCTACGGTCCTTTTGATTTGGGCTTAATATTTCTCCCCCTTTGGCATTAATCGCCAAAAACGGAGTCTTTGGAGAGCCCTTTTTTACTTTCTCCCCAATGGTACAAATAAATATGAGTGAAGATTATACCAAAGTGGGAGTGATGCAGAGTGAGGGCGAAGGGTAAATGATACTGATAGAGTGGAGTGGAAGCTTTGTCTTCGCCGAAGACTCCATTTTCATTTCAATCTACGACTTAGCATAGAAATCACTTGAAAAACACATTAGTCATAGACATAAAAGAGATATTATCAAAGGTATATAAATGAGCTATGTGTGCAATGTTTCAATCAAAATTCCGAGAATCAAGTATATTTAGCTCATTCCTAAGTTTGGTAAAGGTTTTCTCATCTAAAGGTTTGGTAAATGTATCGACTAATTGTTCTTTGGTGCTAATATAAGCTATCTCGATATCCTCACTTTGTTGGTGATCCCTTAGAAAGTGATACCGAATGTCTATGTGCTTAGTGCGGCTGTGTTCAACGGGATTATCCGCCATGCGGATTGCACTCTCATTGTCACATAGGAGAGGGACTTTTCTCAATTTGTAGCCATAGTCCCTGAGGTTTTGCCTCATCCAAAGTAATTGCGTACAACAATGACCTACGGCAATATACTCGGCTTCGGCGGTGGAAAGAGGTACTGAGTTTTGTTTCTTTGAAGCCCAAGACACCAGGGATCTCCCAAAAAACTGACAAGTCCCTGATGTGCTCTTTCTATCAATTTTACACCCTGCCCAATCGGCATCAGATTATCCTATTAAATCAAAAGTGGAACCCTTGGGGTACCAAAGACCAAACTTAGTTGTATAAACTAAATATCTAATGATTCTTTTCACGGCCCTAAGGTGAACTTCCTTATGATCGACTTGGAACCTTATACACATGCATACGGAAAGCATAATATCCGGTCGAGATGCACATAAATAGAATAAAGATCCTATCATCGACCGATATACCTTTTGATCTACGGACTTACCTCCCGTGTCGAGGTCGAGATGCCCATTTGTTCCCATGGGTTTCTTGATGGGCTTGGCATCCTTCATTCCAAACTTGTTGAGTATGTCTTGAATGTACTTTGTTTGGCTAATGAAAGTGCCCTCTTGAAGTTGCTTCACTTGAAATCCTAGGAAATTCTTTAACTCCCCCATCATAGACATCTCAAATTTCTTTATCATTATCCTACTAAACTCTTCACAAGTAGATTTGTTAGTAGACCCAAATATGATATCATCAACATAAATTTGGCATACAAACAAATATTTTGCAATGGTTTTAGTAAAGAGAGTAGGATCGGCTTTTCCGACTTTGAAGCCATTAGTGATAAGAAAATCTCTTAGACATTCATACCATGCTCTTGGGGCTTGCTTGAGCCCATAAAGCGCCTTTGAGAGTTTATAGACATGATTAGGGTACTCACTATCTTTAAAGCCGGGAGGTTGCTCAACATAGACTTCTTCCTTGATTGATCCATTGAGGAAGACACTTTTCACGTCCATTTGATAAAGCTTGAAGCCATGGTAAGTAGCATAGGCAAGTAATATACGAATTGACTCAAGCCTAGCTACGGGTGCATAGGTTTCACCGAAATCCAAACCTTCGACTTGTGAATATCCTTTGGCCACAAGTCGAGCTTTGTTCCTTGTCACCACACCATGCTCATCTTGCTTGTTGCGGAATACCCACTTGGTACCTACATCATTTTGATTAAGACATGGAACTAAATGTCATACCTCATTCCTCGTGAAGCTGTTGAGCTCCTCTTGCATTGCCAACACCCAATCCGAATCTCTTAATGCATCCTCCACCCTATATGGCTCAATAGAGGACAGAAATGAGTAATGTTCACAAAAATGAGCAACACGAGATCTAGTGGTTACCCCCTTATGAATGTCACCGAGAATGGAGTTCACGGGGTGATCTCGTTGTATTGCTTGGTGGACTCTTGGGTGAGGTGGTATTTGACCCTGTACTTCTTGATCATCTTCCTTGTCTTGATCATTGTCATCTCCCCCTTGATCATTGTCCTCCTCTTGAGGTGGCTCGTCCTCTTGATCTTCATCTTCGTTGTCTTGAGCCTGATCTTCATCTTGGGTTGGTGGAGATGCTTGCATGGAAGATGACAGTGGATCTTGTGCATGAGTGGGCTCTTCGGATTCCTTAGGACACACATCTCCAATGGACATGTTCCTTAGCGCGACGAATGGAGCCTCTTCATCATCTAGTTCATCAAGATCAACTTGCTCTACTTGAGAGCCATTAGTCTCATCAAACACAATGTCACAAGAAACCTCAACTAATCCAGTGGATTTGTTGAAGACTCTATATGCCCTTGCGTTTGATTCATAACCAAGTAAAAAGCCTTGTACAACCTTAGGAGCAAATTTATATTTTCTACCTATTTTAACAAGAATAAAGCATTTGCTACCGAAGACTCTAAAATATGAAACATTGGGCTTTTTACCAGTGAGGAGTTCATAAGATGTCTTCTTGAGGATTCAGTGAAGGTAGAGCCAGTTGATGGAGTAGCAGGTGGTGTTAATCGCCTCAGCCCAAAACCGGTCTGGAGCCTTGTACTCATCAAGCATGGTCATTGCCATGTCCAGTAGAGTTCTATTCTTCCTTTCTACTATACCATTTTGTTGGGGTGTGTAGGGAGAAGAGAACTCATGCTTGATGCCCTCCTCCTCAAGAAAGCCTTCAATTTGAGAGTTCTTGAACTCCGTCCCGTTATCGCTTCTTATTTTCTTGATTCTTAATCCGAACTCATTTTGAGCTCGTCTCAAGAATCCCTTTAAGGTCTCTTGGATTTTTGATTTTTCATGCAAAAAGAATACCCAGTGAAGCGAGAATAATCATCAACAATTACAAGACAATACTTACTCCCCCGATGCTTATGTAAGCGATTGGGCCGAATAAATACATGTGAAGTAGCTCAAGCGGCCTGTCTGTTGTCATGATGTTCTTGTGTGGATGATGGGTACCAACTTGCTTCCCTACTTGACATGCGCTACAAACCCTGTCTTTCTCAAAATGAACATTGGTTAGTCCCAAAATGTGCTCTCCCTTTAGAAGCTTGTGAAGATTCTTCATCCCAACATGGGCTAGTCGGCGATGTCAGAGCCAACCCATATTAGTCTGAGCAATTAAGCAAGTATCGAGTTCAGCTCTATTAAAATCAACTAAGTATAGGTGACCCTCTAATACCTATATCCGTAAAAAGACAGTTGTAGCCCATTTTGCATAATTGAGATACAGAAAGAAAATTGTAATCTAAAGAATCTACAAGAAAAACATTGGAAATGGAATGGTCAGGTGATATAGCAATTTTACCAAGTCCTTTGACCAAACCTTGATTTCCATTCCCGAATGTGATGGCTCTTTGGGGATCTCCGTTTTTCTCGTAGGAGGAGAACATTCTTTTCTCCCCTGTCATGTGGTTTGTGCATCCGCTATCAATAATCCAACTTGACCCACGGATGCATAAACCTGCAAAACAATTTAGGCCTTGTTCTTAGGTACCCAAACAATCTTGGGTCCTTTGATGTTAGAAACAAGCACCTTAGGTTCATTTGATAGTAAGCATATTTGGCAACTACTTTGCCTGATTTGTTAGTAAGCACATATGAAGCATCAAAAGTCTTAAATGAAACATTAGGTTCATTTGATGCAGTAGGAGTTTTCTTTTAGGCAATTTAACATGGGTTGATTGCCTAGAGCTAGATGCCTCATTCTTATACATAAACACATGATGTGAAACAAAATGAGATTTTCTAGTATGAATTCTCCTAATCTTATGCTCAGGATAACCAGCAGGATATAAAATGTAACCCTCGTTATCCTGAGCCATGGGAGCCTTACCCTTAACAAAATTGGACAATCTTTTAGGGGCATTAAGTTTGACATTGCTTCCCTGTTGGAAACCAAAGCCATTCTTGATGCCAGGGCGTCTCCCACTATAGAGCATGCTTCTAGCAAATTTAAATTTTTTATTTTTAATTTCATGCTCATTGATTTTACTAGTTAGTTGTGCTATATGATCATTTTGATGTTTAATTAAAGCTAGGTGATCATGAATAGCATCAACATTAATGTCTCTACATGTAGTACAAATAGTAACATTATCAACACTAGATGTAGAGGGTTTGCAAGCATTTAATTCATCAATCTTAGCATGTAATATGGCATTCTCATTTCTAAAATTGAAAATAGAAATATTGCAAACATTTAAATCTTTAGCCTTAGAAATTTTTTCATTCTCAGTTTTAAGGCTATCAATTGATTCATTCAATTTATCAATCTTAGCAATTAAACTTGTATTATCATTTTTAAGATTGACAAATGAATTATGACAAACATTTGATTTTTCAACCTGTCGGAGAGGAAATCTCCGGCCGGGTGGCAGAGTGCACCCGCCCTAAATCCTAAGATGAGGAGGGGCTTAGGCGTTTTGCTTGATCGTTGGAGTGAAGGGGAAGAACTAAAGAACACACAAGGGTTTAGAGTGGTTCGGGCCACTGGAGCGTAATACCCTACTCCACTGTGAGTTGTATTGCTTGAGAGCTTGTATAAGCTATCGAGTCTAAGATTGCGTGTGTGTGTAACGTCGCATACCTTCCCTTTTATAGCCGAAGGGGGACATGTACAAAGAGACCCTGAACCCCGACATGCGGGCCCAGAGACATAAGGGTGGAATACCTGGAGCAACTAGTGTTGGTCACCTTGCGCTATCTCCCTGTGCCCTAACATCCACTACCTGAGTAGAACTGGCGTGCTACCAAAGGTTCCTCGGTATCGACCAAGTTATGATGACCACTGCGCGCGTGCAGCGGTTTGGGCATACTGCCCGCTGCTTTGATTGGACAGGTATGCCGCCCGGTCTGGTCGACGCCTGCCATTAGAGTGGACGGGGAGCATTAAATGCCGAGTCGGCACTTCGCCTGTGAGCAGGGCGGTCAGGCGGCGCACGATCTCCCGCAATAAATGCAGAGATCGCACGGCCCCGAAACCTTACGTCAGGCCCTGCTCTCCGGCTTTCGTCACGGGCCGCGAGCCACGTGGCAGCATCGGGTTTCCGCCCAGGCGGGGAGAGTAGGCGCGCCTGGCAAGATCTCGACAAGTGTCTGTGCCGGACCCCTGTACGCCCCTGACTTAAGCCAGGGTATTCCCCGTCCCGAGATTTCGTTGTGGACGGTCCGGACCTCACCTAGAGGGGTCCGGGTTCTGTAACACCCATGGTGTTTATATTCTGCTCGACAACGGGTATGGATCTAAGCACGTAATATCAGTGGATAAAATAGATGCTACATTCTAATCATTTTCGCCTATCGCGATTTTAATATCGCATTTGTTTCGTTTGTCGCGAGCGCGACATCATTTTTATTTCTATCTATCCGGGCTCTTCCGAAATTTTCGTGATGTTCGGAACATAGCTGTTCCGAAAATCGGTGCGTCCGATGATTAATTAAAATTCGTCGCTCGCGCGAATGCGAATTCGGAAACTCGACCCACTCGGATGATTTTATTCCGAACAGATGAAAAAGAACTCGACGATTAAAATGTTCGAGGCAAAATAATTTGTATCGCACGTTGTCCGAGAAAAATTGTTTGTGAGGTTATAATCCAATTAATTCTTCAGCACGCGGTTTCGACGACAAAATCGCGTGTACATTAGCGGCTCTGGTTTCGGCTAATCACGCAGAGCAGATTAAAATACCGAAGCCGAACTCGTTGCAATTTGGTCCGTTTACATCGTGGCCGGAATAGTCACGAAAATTACCCAACGAGATTCGGACAGAACCGTCTAAGCTGTTATTCCTTTGATTTCCGTTTCGTGATTCTAAAAATAGAGTGTGTAGCCGTTTGCCGTCTTACGTGTCGACACTTTAATCGTCACTACAAATCACAATTCAAAAATACCTGTGATTCCTTATAAAACGAAAAAAAATAAAAAATCTTCAGCCTGGCCTTATCCCGTCGCTGTGCTCGTACCAGCCGTTCTGATATTTCTTCCAACCACCGCTCCCTGCTTCCTATCTACGCAGCGCTCTGGTCGGCTGGTCCTCATCCCTCCAGTACGCGAGACTTCTTCCTTGATCCTTCCCTCCGCCGCGCACTGTGGAAGTCTCTGGCCGCCCATCCTGCGTACGCCACCGCTCTACTCGATCTTCAGCTCCAGCAGCGCGATATTTTTTCGCTCGGCGTCGTCCTCATCTCCTTCCCCGACGCTGCGCTCTCTCTCTTGGTTTCCTGCTCGCCGCTCTCTCTCTCCCTATTTATCTCACACGCGCTCAACTTCCTTGCTTCAACTTTCTGGCCGTGCGAGCGCAGTCGGCCGCGACAGCCAACGCGTGGGCGTGCGGAGGCGCGCGCCATGGGGCTGGACGTGCACGTCCCTGGCAGGTTTCAGCTCCAGCGCGTCGTCCTCCATGGCCGCCGTGTGCTCGCCAGCGAGCTCCTCCCTTCTCCCTGCAGCTTGCCGAGCTCGCCGGCGTTTCTCCCGCTCCCTGGTGGCCGAGCCTGGCCCCTGCGCCCTGCTGCAGCCCGTCGTCACCTTGCTGCTCGCCGTCCGCGCGCCACTTCGCCCATGGCAGCCACGCCTGCTCCCTTCGCCGCGCGTCGTGTCGCGCCGTTCGCCGTCGAGTCTCGCTACCCATCGCGAAGTCCCATGCTGTCAGCCTCCGCATATGTCCTAAGCCGTCAGTTTGCCTCCATCTCGTGGTAGTGTTGCGCTGCCGTCGAGTCCCGATATCGATCTGGTTGTCGTCGAAGTGAAGCTTAGTTTAATGATTGCCAAGGGTTCGATCAAAGATTTTATTCGGAGACTGTCGACGTTCTCGCAAGCTTGAAGTCGGACTTACTTTGGATGATAAGTCTCTGATGTTCGAGAGAGGCGAGGCCTGTAAGCGCTCTCTTGGGACTCAACCAAATATCTAAACTGGAAAACTGTCATCGCCCTCGCGGATATCGAATCAAATCAGTATTGGTAAGCCAATTTATTATTTCAGTTAATCAAATTAGATTAGCTAGATTTATTAGTCGTAATAATTCTCGTGTTTAGCAGACGCGTCGTGTCTGTATTAGATGTTTGCTAAAGTACCTCAACACCTCCGATAACGTAATCGTGTGAAATAACCGCGTAATATGGTACCCCTTAGATCTAAAATGCAAGATAAATGAAATATTTAATTTAGTGGACTTATGCATAATAGCTGATGAATTATTCAGAATAGTTCTATCGTTGAATAAATTAATGTGCTAATGCGATGCTCATTAGGTGCTCGGTAAATTGCGTGAGTCACGGAACTCTCGTGACTTCGCGATCTTTGCAATTATCAAGCCAAGTTGAGTATGGCGAGTTATTTCGCTATTCGAGTCAATTAGCTGAATTAGTGTACCGAGTAGAATTTTAGTAGGCATGTGTGTTGATAAAATATTTTGATCACTTATAAAGATGTAGTATAATTTATAAAGCAAGGGATAAGTTTAGAACTTAATTAATTAATTGATAAGTTGTGATTAGGCTAATTGTATTTCATGTGTATAGTTTGTGGTTCGTGATGTTTGCGTTAGGTTTGAGAAACGTAATTATTGCGCTTAATCATACGTCGATAACTAGTATTTTTGTCTAAAATTGTACAACGCCTCGCCGCTAGGTGTTTAAATTCGCCATCGCGTAGCACTATTTAGGTATGTAATATTATTGTCGATATGCATTCATGTGCATAATGCATTTCATTCAGGCACATTAAATAATCGCGTGATGCGGAAGACAAGCCAAGTCGACCCCAAGCGTGGGCTAATCCGTATGGTGATGCTGATGGACGAACCTGCCTGATCAAGTGCTAGGACAAGGATGATCGCCAAGTGGACGTCGTCTAACAAACACTAACCTAGTGTTTCTTCCAGGCAAGCCCCGGTGCATGCAATCCCTTCCTTGTGTTTTTAAATAATTTTTGCACACTTTAAGTCTAGTGAAATGTGCATTAGGTTTATAGGAGTTGCTTGGAAACCCTTTGATGCTTTGCCTTCCTTGAAATCCATACCTTTATAGATACTTCTGGTGAAGTATCAAAATATGATTTACAAAAATGCTTAGCCCTGCTCAGATCTTGTGGATAGAGGTTGTCTTTTGCGTTAAGGCCTTGCTCAGGGGTTATCCTGAGGAAAGATGGCTTCTACCTGCAAGAATATTTTCATTGAGAGCGTGGTGGGATCTTACTGCATAGTTCCCTGTTGATAGTCGCCTAGGGGGGGGGGTGAATAGGGCGAAACTGAAATTTACAAATATAAACACAACTACAAGCCGAGTTAGCGTTAGAAATAAAGAAACGAGTCCGCGAGAGAGGGTGCAAAACAAATCGCAAGCAAATGAAGAGTGTGACACGCAGATTTGTTTTACCGAGGTTCGGTTCTCGCAAACCTACTCCCCGTTGAGGAGGCCACAAAGGCCAGGTCTCTTTCAACCCTTCCCTCTCTCAAACGGTCCCTCGGACCGAGTGAGCTTCTCTTCTCAAATCACTTGGGAATCAAACTTCCCGCAAGGACCACCACACAATTGGTGTCTCTTGCCTCAATTACAAGTGAGTGTTTGATCACAAGAAAGAATGCCAAAGAAAAGAAGCGATCCAAGCGCAAGAGCTCAAATGAACACTACAAATCACTCTCCCTAGTCACTAAAGCTTTGTGTGGAGTTGGGAGAGGATTTGATCTCTTTTGGTGTGCTTTGCAATGAATGCTAGCTCTTGTATAGTGGTTGGAAGCTGGAAAACTTGGATACAATGAATGGTGGGGTGGTTGGGGTATTTATAGCCCCAACCACCAAACATGACCGTTGGTGGAGGCTGTCTATCGTATGGTGCACCGGACAGTCCGATGTACACCGGACATGTCCGGTGCGCCAGCCACGTCACCAATGCCGTTGGATTCTGACCGTTGGAGCTTCTGTCGTCTGGGCCTGCCTGGATGTCTGGTGCACACCGGACATGTACTGTTCAATGTCCGGTGCGCCAGTATGGGCGTGCCTGACTTCTGCGCGCTTCTGGCGCGCATTGAATGCGCCTGCAGGTGACCGTTGGCGCGAAGTAGCCGTTGCTCCGGAGTTGCACCGGACAGTCCGGTGTACACCGGACATGTCCGGTGAATTATAGCGGAGCAGCCGCTGTGTTTTCCCGAGGCTGGCGAGTTCCGGAGGCCGCTCTTCCTTGGAGCACCGGACACTGTCCGGTGTACACCGGACAGTCTGGTGAATTATAGCGGAGTGCCTCTGGAAATTCCCGAAGGTGGCAAGTTTGAGTTGGAGTCCTCTGGTGCACCGGACACTGTCCGGAGGTGCACCGGACACTGTCCGGTGTACACCGGACAGTCCGGTGCCCTAGACCAGAGGTGCCTTCGGTTGTCCCTTTGCTCCTTTGTTGAATCCAATATTTGATCTTTTTATTGGCTAAGTGTGAACCTTTTACACCTGTATAACTTATACACTAGAGCAAACTAGTTAGTCCAATTATTTGTGTTGGGCAATTCAACCACCAAAATTATTTAGGAACTAGGTGTAAGCCTAATTCCCTTTCAATCTCCCCCTTTTTGGTGATTGATGCCAACACAAACCAAAGCAAATATAGAAGTGCATAATTGAACTAGTTTGCATAATGTAAGTGCAAAGGTTGCTTGGAATTGAGCCAATATAAATACTTACAAGATATGCATGGACCGTTTCTTCGTTTTTAACATTTTGGACCATGCTTGCACCACATGTTTTGTTTTCGCAAACTATTTTGTAAATCCTTTTCAAAGTTCTTTTGCAAATAGTCAAAGGTAAATGAATAAGATTTTGCAAAGCATTTTCAAGATTTGAAATTTTCTCCCC
Organism: Zea mays; assembly: GCF_902167145.1. Lineage (NCBI taxonomy): Eukaryota > Viridiplantae > Streptophyta > Magnoliopsida > Poales > Poaceae > Zea > Zea mays. Next base: position 10,827,191 of record NC_050103.1, read on the forward strand.
CTGTTTCAAATGCTTTTCCTTTGACTAAACAAAACTCCCCCTAAATGAGATCCACCTCTTAGTGTTCAAGAGGGTTTTGATATATCCTTTTTGAAATACTACTTTCTCCCCCTTTTGAACATAATAAGATACCAATTGAAAATACTCTTTGAAAAACTAAGTTTTTGAAATTGGTGGTGGTGCGGTCCTTTTGCTTTGGGCTCATACTTTTCTCCCCCTTTGGCATGAATCGCCAAAAACGGAATCATTAGAGCCCTTGAAGTGCTTTCTTCCCCTTTGGTCATAAATAAATGAGTTAAGATTATACCAAAGACGAAGTCCTTTTGCTCTCTCACCCAAAGATGGAGAGTGGCTCGGAGCGACGACGAAGGATGAGTTACAGAGTGGAAGCCTTTGTCTTCGTCGAAGACTCCTATTCCCTTTCAATACACCTATGACTTGGTTTGAAATAGACTTGAAAAACACATTAGTCATAACATATGAAAGAGACATGATCAAAGGTATTCAAATAAGCTATGTGAGCAAGTTAGCAAAAGAAATTGCGCGAATCAAGAATATTGAGCTCATGCCTAAGTTTGTTAAAAGTTTGTTCATCAAGAGGCTTGGTAAAGATATTGGCTAATTGATCTTTAGTGTTAATGTAAGAAATCTCGATATCTCCCTTTTGTTGGTGATCCCTAAGAAAATGATACCGAATGGCTATGTGTTTAGTGCGGCTATGCTCGACGGGATTATCCGCCATCTTGATTGCACTCTCATTATCACATAGCAAAGGGGCTTTGGTTAATTTGTAACCGTAGTCCCGCAGGGTTTGCCTCATCCAAAGCAATTGCGCGCAACAATGGCCTGCGGCAATGTACTCGGCTTCGGCGGTGGAAAGAGCGACCGAATTTTGCTTCTTTGAAGTCCAAGACACCAAGGATCTTCCCAAGAACTGGCAAGTCCCCGATGTGCTCTTTCTATTGATTTTACACCCCGCCCAATCGGCATCCGAATAACCAATCAAATCAAATGTGGATCCCCTAGGATACCAAAGCCCAAACTTAGGAGTATAAGCCAAATATCTCAAGATTCGTTTTACGGCCGTAAGGTGAGCTTCCTTAGGGTCGGCTTGGAATCTTGCACACATGCATACGGAGAGCATAATATCCAGTCGTGATGCACATAAATAGAGTAAAGAACCTATCATCGACCGGTATACCTTTTGATCCATGGACTTACCTCCCGTGTCGAGGTCGAGATGCCCATTAGTTCCCATGGGTGTCTTGATGGGCTTGGCATCCTTCATCCCAAACTTGTTTAGAATGTCTTGAGTATTCTTCGTTTGGCTAATGAAGGTGTCCTCTTGGAGTTGCTTCACTTGAAATCCTAGAAAATACTTCAACTCCCCCATCGTAGACATCTCGAATTTTTGTGTCATGATCCTACTAAATTCTTCACAAGTAGACTCGTTAGTAGACCCAAATATAATATCATCAACATAAATTTGGCATACGAACAAGTCATTTTCAAGAGTTTTAGTGAATAAAGTAGGATCGGCCTTTCCAACTTTGAAGCCATTAGCGATAAGAAAATCTCTAAGGCATTCATACCATGCTCTTGGGGCTTGCTTGAGCCCATAAAGCGCCTTAGAGAGTTTATAGACATGGTTAGGGTACTCACTATCTTCAAAGCCGGGAGGTTGCTCAACATAGACCTCTTCCTTGATTGGTCCATTGAGGAAGGCACTTTTCACGTCCATTTGATAGAGCTTAAAGCCATGGTAAGTAGCATAGGCCAATAATATGCGAATTGACTCAAGCCTAGCTACGGGTGCATAGGTTTCACCGAAATCCAAACCTTCGACTTGGGAGTATCCCTTGGCCACAAGTCGAGCTTTGTTCCTTGTCACCACACCATGCTCATCTTGCTTGTTGCGGAAGACCCATTTGGTTCCTACAACATTTTGATTAGGACGTGGAACTAAATGCCATACCTCATTCCTAGTGAAGTTGTTGAGCTCCTCTTGCATAGCCACCACCCAATCCGAATCCTGTAGTGCTTCCTCTACCCTGTGTGGCTCAATAGAGGAAACAAAAGAGTAATGCTCACAAAAATGTGCAACACGAGATCTAGTAGTTACCCCCTTATGAATGTCGCCGAGGATGGTGTCGACGGGGTGATCTCGTTGGATTGCTTGGTGGACTCTTGGGTGTGGCGGCCTTGGTTCTTCATCCTCCTTGTCTTCCTCATTTGCATCTCCCCCTTGATCATTGCCATCATCTTGAGGTGGCTCATTTGCTTGATCTTCTACTTCATCAACTTGAGCTTCATCCTCATTTTGAGTCGGTGGAGATGCTTGCATGGAGGAGGATGGTTGATCTTGTGTATTTGGAGGCTCTTTGGATTCCTTAGGACACACATCCCCAATGGACATGTTCCTTAGCGCGATGCACGGAGCCTCTTCATTACCTATCTCATCAAGATCAACTTGCTCTACTTGAGAGCCGTTAGTTTCATCAAACACAACGTCACAAGAAACTTCAACTTGTCCAATGGACTTGTTAAAGACTCTATATGCCCTTGTGTTTGAATCATATCCTAGTAAAAAGCCTTCTACAGTCTTAGGAGCAAATTTAGATTTTCTACCTCTTTTAACAAGAATAAAACATTTGCTACCAAAGACTCTAAAATATGAAATATTGGGCTTTTTACCGGTTAGGAGTTCATAGGATGTCTTCTTGAGGATTCGATGTAGATATAACCGGTTGATGGCGTAGCAAGCGGTGTTGACCGCCTCGGCCCAAAACCGATCCGAAGTCTTGTACTCATCAAGCATGGTCCTTGCCATATCCAATAGAGTTCGATTCTTCCTCTCCACTACACCATTTTGTTGTGGCGTGTAGGGAGAAGAGAACTCATGCTCGATGCCCTCCTCCTCAAGGAAGCCTTCGATTTGAGAGTTCTTGAACTCCGTCCCGTTGTCGCTTCTAATCTTCTTGATCCTTAAGCCGAACTCATTTTGAGCTCGTCTCAAGAATCCCTTTAAGGTCTCTTGGGTTTGAGATTTTTCCTGTAAAAAGAATACCCAAGTGAAGCGAGAATAATCATCCACTATTACAAGACAATACTTACTCCCACCGATGCTTATGTAAGCAATCGGGCCGAATAGATCCATGTGGAGTAGCTCGAGCGGCCTGTCGGTCGTCATGATGTTCTTGTGTGGATGATGGGCACCAACTTGCTTTCCTGCTTGACATGCACTACAAACCCTGTCTTTCTCAAAATGAACATTTGTTAGTCCTAAAATGTGTTCTCCCTTTAGAAGCTTGTGAAGATTCTTCATCCCAACATGTGCTAGTCGGCGATGCCAGAGTCAACCCATGTTAGTCTTAGCAATTAAGCAAGTGTCGAGTTCAGCTCTATCAAAATCTACCAAGTATAGCTGACCCTCTAACACTCCCTAAATGCTATTGAATCATCACTTCTTCTAAAGACAGTGACACCTATATCAGTGAAAAGACAGTTGTAGCCCATTTTGCATAATTGAGATACAGAAAGCAAATTGTAATCTAATGAATCTACAAGAAAAACGTTGGAAATAGAATGGTCAGGAGATATAGCTATTTTACCAAGACCTTTGACCAAACCTTGATTTCCATCCCCGAATGTGATAGCTTGTTGGGGATCTTGGTTTTTCTCATAGGAGGAGAACATTTTCTTCTCCCCTGTCATGTGGTTTGTGCACCCGCTGTCGATGATCCAACTTGAGCCCCCGGATGCATAAACCTACAAAACAAGTTTAGTTCTTGACTTTAGGTACCCAAATGGTTTTGGGTCCTTTGGCATTAGACACAAGAACTTTGGATACCCAAACACAAGTCTTTGACCCCTTGTGCTTGCCCCCAACATATTTGGCAACTACCTTGCCGGATTTGTTAGTCAAAACATAAGATGCATCAAAAGTTTTAAATGAAAGACTATGTTCATTTGATGCACTAGGAGTTTTCTTCTTAGGCAACTTAGCATGGGTTGGTTGCCTAGAACTAGATGTCTCACCGTTATACATAAAAGCATGATTTGGGCCAGAGTGAGACTTCCTAGAGTGAATTCTCCTAATCTTGCCCTCAGGATAACCGGCAGGGTACAAAATGTAACCCTCGTTATCCTGAGGCATGGGAGCCTTGCCCTTAACAAAATTAGATAATCTTTTAGGAGGGGCACTAAGTTTGACATTGTCTCCCCTTTGGAAGCCAATGCCATCCTTGATGCCAGGGCGTCTCCCACTATAGAGCATACTTCTAGCAAATTTAAAATTTTCATTTTCTAAGTTATGCTCGGCAATTTTAGCATCTAGTTTTGCTATATGATCATTTTGTTGTTTAATTAAAGTCATGTGATCATGAATAGCATCAACATCAACATCTCTACATCTAGTACAAATAGATACATGCTCAACTATAGATGTAGGAGGTTTGCAAGATTTTAATTCTACAACCTTAGCATGCAATATGTCGTTTTCACTTTAAGGTTAGAAATAGTAACATTGCAAACATCAAAATCTTTAGCCTTAGCAAGCAATTTTTTATTTTCATTTCTAAGGATAGCAAGTGAAATGTTCAAATCTTTAATCCTAGCAAGTAAATCATCATTATTATCTCTAGGATTGGAACTTGAAACATTACAAATATGGGAATCAACCTTAGCTAACAAATTAGCATTCTCATTTCTAAGGTTGTCTATAGTATCATGGCAAGTGCTTAGCTCACTAGACAATTTTTCACATTTTTCTACTTCTAGAGCATAAGCATTTTTAACCTTAACATGCTTCTTATTTTCTTTAATAAGGAAGTCCTCTTGGGTGTCCAAGAGATCATCCTTTTCATGAATGTCACTAATCAATTCATTAAGTTTCTCTTTTTGTTGCATGTTGAGGTTGGCAAAAAGAGATCGCAAGTTATCTTCCTCATCACTAACATTTTCATCACTAGAGGATTCATATCTAGTGGAGGATTTAGATTTAACCTTCTTCTTTTTGCCGTCCTTTGCCATGAGGCACTTGTGGCCGACGTTGGGGAAGAGGAGTCCCTTGGTGACGGCGATGTTGGCGGCGTCTTCGTCGTCGGAGGAGTCGCTAGAGCTTTCGTCGGAGTCCCACTCCCGACAAACATGGGCATCGCCGCCCTTCTTCTTGTAGTACCTCTTCTTCTCCTTTCTTCTCCCCTTCTTGTCGTCGCCCCTGTCACTATCACTTGATAATGGACATTTAGCTATAAAGTGACCGGGCTTACCACATTTGTAGCAAACCTTCTTGGAGCGGGACTTGTAGTCTTTCCCCCTCCTTTGTTTGAGGATTTGGCGGAAGCTCTTGATGACGAGCGCCATTTCCTCATTGTCGAGCTTGGAGGCGTCGATTGGTTGTCTACTTGGTGTAGACTCCTCCTTCTTTTCCTCCGTCGCCTTGAATGCGACGGGTTGAGCTTCGGATGTGGAGGGATCATCAAGCTCGTTGATCTTCCTCGAGCCTTCGATCATGCACTCAAAACTTACAAAATTCCCGATTACTTCCTCGGGAGTCATTAGTGTATATCTAGGGTTGCCACGAATTAATTGAACTTGAGTAGGGTTAAGAAAAATAAGTGATCTTAAAATAACCTTAACCATTTCGTGGTCATCCCATTTCTTGCTCCCGAGGTTGCGCACTTGATTCACCAAGGTCTTGAGCCGGTTGTACATGTTTTGTGGCTCCCCCCCTTTGCGAAGCCGGAACCGACCGAGCTCCCCCTCGATCGTCTCCCGCTTGGTGATCTTTGTGAGCTCATCTCCTTCGTGTGCGGTTTTGAGCACATCCCAAACCTCCTTGGTGCTCTTCAACCCTTGTACTTTGTTATACTCCTCTCTACTTAGAGAAGCGAGGAGTATTGTTGTTGCTTGAGAGTTGAAGTGCTAGATTTGGGCCACCTCATCCTCATCATAGTCTTCATCCCCTACGGATGGTACCTGTGCACCAAACTCAACAACATCCCATATACTTTTGTGGAGTGAAATTAGATGAAATCGCATTAAATCACTCCACCTAGCATAATCTTCACCATCAAATGTTGGTGGTTTGCCTAATGGGACGGAAAGTAAAGGTGTATGTTTAGAAATGCGAGGGTAGCGTAGGGGGATCTTACTATACTTCTTGCGCTCTTGGCGCTTAGAAGTGACGGACGCCGCGTCGGAGCCGGAGGTGGATGCCGATGAAGAATCGGTCTCGTAGTAGACCACCTTCCTCATCCTCTTTTTCTTGTCCCCACTCCGTTGCGGCTTGTGGGAGGAAGACTTCTCCTTCTTCTCTTTATGTGAAGAAGATTTCTTCTCCTTCCCTTTGGAGGAGTCCTTCTTCTTCTCCTTCCCTTTGGAGGAGTCCTTCTTCTTCTCCTTCCCTTTGGAGGAGTCTTTCTTCTCCTTCCTCTTGGTGCGGGACTCTTCCGATGAAGTGCTCCCATGGCTTGTAGTGGGCTTTTCGCCGGTCTCCATCTCCTTCTTGGCGTGATCTCCCGACATCACTTCGAGCGGTTAGGCTCTAATGAAGCACCAGGCTCTGATACCAATTGATAGTCGCCTAGAGGGGGGGGGGGTGAATAGGGCGAAACTGAAATTTACAAATATAAACACAACTACAAGCCGAGTTAGCGTTAGAAATAAAGAAACGAGTCCGCGAGAGAGGGTGCAAAACAAATCGCAAGCAAATGAAGAGTGTGACACGCGGATTTGTTTTACCGAGGTTCGGTTCTCGCAAACCTACTCCCCGTTGAGGAGGCCACAAAGACCGGGTCTCTTTCAACCCTTCCCTCTCTCAAACGGTCCCTCAGACCGAGTGAGCTTCTCTTCTCAAATCACTTGGGAATCAAACTTTCCGCAAGGACCACCACACAATTGGTGTCTCTTGCCTCAATTACAAGTGAGTGTTTGATCACAAGAAAGAATGCCAAAGAAAAGAAGCGATCCAAGCGCAAGAGCTCAAATGAACACTACAAATCACTCTCCCTAGTCACTAAAGCTTTGTGTGGAGTTGGGAGATGATTTGATCTCTTTTGGTGTGCTTTGTAATGAATGCTAGCTCTTGTATAGTGGTTGGAAGCTGGAAAACTTGGATACAATGAATGGTGGGGTGGTTGGGGTATTTATAGCCCCAACCACAAAACATGACCGTTGGTGGAGGCTGTCTGTCGTATGGTGCACCGGACAGTCCGGTGTACACCGGACATGTCCGGTGCGCCAGCCACGTCACCAATGCCGTTGGATTCTGACCGTTGGAGCTTCTGTCTTCTGGGCCTGCCTGGATGTCCGGTGCACACCGGACATGTACTGTTCAATGTCCGGTGCGCCAGTATGGGCGTGCCTGACTTCTGCGCGCTTCTGGCGCGCATTGAATGCGCCTGCAGGTGACCGTTGGCGCGAAGTAGCCGTTGCTCCGGAGTTGCACCGGACAGTCCGGTGTACACCAGACATGTCCGGTGAATTATAGCGGAGCAGCCGCTGCGTTTTCCCGAGGCTGGCGAGTTCCGGAGGCCGCTCTTCCTTGGAGCACCGGACACTGTCCGGTGAATTATAGCGGAGTGCCTCTGGAAATTCCCGAAGGTGGCAAGTTTGAGTTGGAGTCCTCTGGTGCACCGGACACTGTCCGGTGTACACCGGACAGTCCGGTGCCCTAGACCAGAGGTGCCTTCGGTTGTCCCTTTGCTCCTTTGTTGAATCCAATATTTGATCTTTTTATTGGCTAAGTGTGAACCTTTTACACCTGTATAACTTATACACTAGAGCAAACTAGTTAGTCCAATTATTTGTGTTGGGCAATTCAACCACCAAAATTATTTAGGAACTAGGTGTAAGTCTATTAATACTTAATCTGGCGTTAAAATATTGAAAGTAAGGACTCACTTTAGTAAGCTATTTCTGCAAAAGTATCTAAGTTGATTCTTGCTAAAGCCTCTCCTTGATTCCCAAATCCAGCATACCCTTGAGAGTCTTTTCTTTAGTCGGGTAAGTCTTGCTGAGTAATTCCATACTCAGGGTTTTATTCCCTGTTGTTTTTCAGGTTTTAACTTTGTGCTGTTGTTGATGGTGTTAAGTGCCGGTGGGCTCGGCCTTCTTATAAGTCTAAGTAACTCTTCTATACTTCTTATTGAGGATGGTCACTTGAGCTAGCATATATTTCAAAACTATAAATAATTTATAACAATTCAAAGTTTCTTTCTTTGAATCACTGTAGTAATCACTCCGATCATGTACGAAGTAAAATTTTTGTAACTTGTAAAATTTGGTAATAAGATTTCCGCTGCAAAATATTGGTGTGTGTGATTTGTGTTACTTAATCCCGCGGTTCTGGTTGTAAGTGGTTTATCCGATGTCCTTAGGGCAATCGGACGGATCCTGTTAAGTTATCTGGTGCACATGCATAGCAGTCTGAGGTCTTTGAGACAAGGACAGGTGCATGTGGGCCCAATAACTTGGGAGGTTCTGCCACAGCTGGTATCGGAGCAGGATTAAGTATATACGGTCACATACGTATTTTCAAAACAAAAGTTTTGGTTTTAGAAAACCTATTTTCAACTAAACATATTGTTTGGCTTTGAAAACAGTTTTCAAAAACTATAATGCTAGCGACATCCTCTGTTAAGCCCTAAATTAAGGACTATTAGGTGGCTTATTTGAAAACCACTAACCCACAGTCGGGGGTATTGCATACATGTGTATTGTTATTTTTGAGGCCATTCAGTTCTGAATGGATCAACGCTCAAGGTAAGGTGAGATGTGAGAGCATGATCGAACAATCGTCGGTCTAGGGAAGAGCTTAATTGTTGCGCTTGATTATATACATGTTCCACATATGTATATATTGTCGGGGACCATAATTAGGGGTACCCTCAAGACTCCTAATTCTCAGCTGGTAACCCCCATCAGCATAAAGCTGCTAAGGCCTGATGGGTGCGATCAAGTCAGGGATCAGTCCATTCGAGCGACTCGATCACGCCTCGCCCGAGCCTAGCCTCGGACAAGGGCAGCCGACCCTGGAGGATTTCCGTCTCGCCCGAGGCCCCCCTCCAACGGCGAACATATCTCCGGCTCACCCGAGGCCCTGCCTTCGCTAAGAAGCAACCCTGACTAAATCGCCGCACCGACCGACCAGATCGCAGGAGCATTTAATGCAAAGGTGGCCTGACACCTTTATCCTGACGCGCGCCCCCCGGCAGAGCCGAAGTGACCGCCGTCACTTTGCCGCTCCACTGACCGACCTGACAGAAGGACAGCGCCGCCTGCGCCACTCCGACTGCGGTGCCACTTGACAGAGTGAGGCTGACAGGCAGTCAGGCCCTGCCAAAGGCACCATAGGAAGCTCCGCTTCGCCCGACCCAGGGCTCGGACTCGGGCTAAGTCCCGGAAGACGGCGAACTCCGCTCCGCCCGACCCAGGGCTCGGACTCGGGCTAAGTCCCGGAAGACGGCGAACTCCGCTCCGCCCGACCCAGGGCTCGGACTCGGGCTAAGTCCCGGAAGACGGCTGTCGGCGTTTCGAGACCGGGGGGGGTCCCTAAGCCGACGAGTGAGTGTGCCGCGTGCCCCAGCCCAGATGGGTCGAGCGCGTGGGCGAGAGCGAAGGGGGGAAAGCGAGGAGGCCGGAGACGGGCGTGAGAGAGGTGGAAATCCCGCGGCCTTCGTGTTCGTCCCGCGCCCAGGTCGGGTGCGCTTGCAGTAGGGGGTTACAAGCATCCACGCGGGTGAGGGAAGCGAGCGGCCCCAAGAGAGCGCCTGTCCCGTCCTCGTCCCCGCGCGGCCAACCTTCTCTAAGAAGGCCCTGGTCCTTCCTTTTATAGGCGTAAGGAGAGGATCCAGGTGTACAATGGGGGTGTAGCAGAGTGCTACGTGTCTAGCGGGGGGAGAGCTAGCGCCCTAAGTACATGCCAATGTGGCAGCTGGAGAGATCTTGGCACCCTGCTGGTGTGATGTCGTGGCTGTCGGAGGAGCAACGGAGCCTGGCGGAGGGACAACTGTCGGAGCGGTTGAGTCCTTGCTGACGTCCCCCTGCTTCCGTAAGGGAGCTGAGAGCCGCCGTCGTCACAGGGCTAGCGGGGCGCCATCATTGCCTATCTGGCGGAGCTAGCCGGATGGGACACCGGTCTTGTTCTCTGCGGCCCGAGTCGGCTCGGGGTAGGGTGATGATGGCACTTCCTGTTGACGTGGCGGGCCTGTGCCCTAGGTCGGGCGACGTGGAGGCTCCTCCGAAGCCGAGGTCGAGTCTGTCTTCCATGGCCGAGGCCGAGCCCGAGCCCCTGGGTCGGGCGAGGCGGAGGTTGTTCGGCAGAGGCCAGGGCGGAGTCCGAGCCCTGGGGTCGGGCGAAGCGGAGTTCGTCGTCTTCTGGGGCTGAGCCCGAGTCCGAGCCCTGGGTCGGGCGGAGCGGAGTTCGCCGTCTTCCGGGGCCTAGCCCGAGTCCGAGCCCTGGGTCAGGCGGAGCGGAGTTCGCCGTCTTCCGGGGCTTAGCCCGAGTCCGAGCCCTGGGTCGTGCAGAGCGGAGTTCGCCGTCTTCCGGGGCTTAGCCCGAGTCCGAGCCCTGGGTCGGGCGGAGCGGAGTTCGCCGTCTTCCGGGGCTTAGCCCGAGTCCGAGCCCTGGGTCGGGCGGAGCGGAGTTCGCCGTCTTCCGGGGCTTAGCCCGAGTCCGAGCCCTGGGTCGGGCGGAGCGGAGTTCGCCGTCTTCCGGGGCTTAGCCCGAGTCCGAGCCCTGGGTCGGGCGGAGCGGAGTTCACCGTCTTCCGGGGCTTAGCCCGAGTCCGAGCCCTGGGTCGGGCGGAGCGGAGTTCGCCGTCTTCCGGGGCATAGCCCGAGTCCGAGCCCTGGGTCGGGCGGAGCGGAGTTCGCCGTATTCCGGGGCTTAGCCAGGGGTAGCGATATCAGCACGAACAGAGGCGGAGTTGGCTCGAAAATGAAAACCTGGTTGGCCGGAGCCTAGCCGGGTTGTCCGTTAGCGGGACCGACGCCGGAGTTGACCAGCCGAGGCCTCGGACCGGGCTGGTGCCCTTGGAAGATGGTTGGCCGAGGCCCCTGGGGTAACCGGCCGAGCCGCCTGCTCGGGCCGAATTCCCGGAGAAGTCCCTGGACCGCGTCGCCGTCCGAGGCTGGGTCGGACCTCGCTGAAGGTGTCGTCGATGCCGAGGGTGCTACAGCCCCCTTCCAGCGTGAAGACCCGAGCCTGCAGGATCAGATTGTCTTGTAGCGTGTGCCTTCTGCGGCCGCTGAGGCCAGAAAACACACCCTCGCTGCGTTGTAAAGCTGCGTCTCCTTTCCTCTTATTTCGAGCATCTGGACTTTTTGTCGGTAACAGGGATGTTTGTGCGAGCGAGAGTTGCTTCTCGCGGAAGGTGATGAGTGAGGTATCCGTATCCCGGAGGCGTGGGAGTCCCTCGGCTCGGTCGGCCTTGCCGCTTACACGTACTTTCACCCGTCCATGAGGCCCTGTCACCGACTCAGTCGAGAAGGCTCGGAGGACCGCTTCGGCAGAAGAGCTTCCGAACGTAAAGACTTGTTCGGTCCGCGGAATCACTTTATCCAAACGCGAGTTACTTATCGCAGAAGGTGATGAGTGAGGTATCCGTATCCCGGAGGCGTAGGAGTCCCTCGGCTCGGTCAGCCTTGGCTGCTTACGTGTACTCCGTCGTTTTCAGGATCCGCTTTTCGAAGTAGTCAAAAAGCACGAAAGATATTCTGTTAAAAGAGATCTTTTTTCGAGGAAATTTCGACGCAGAGGGGGTCCCCCCCCTTTTAGCCCCCGAGGGAGGGTCGGGCTTTGCCGAGGCGAGGCCGACCCTTCCTTGATGACTAAACTTTGCGTGGGTGCGAGGTATATGAACAACTTGAAAACATCTTAAGGGTAGAAGCGACGTAGCTGTTGGATGTTCCAAGCGTTGCCGTAGATCTCGCCTTGATTGTTGGCCAGCTTGTACGTTCCGGGCTTCAGAACTTTGGCGATGACGAATGGCCCCTCCCAGGGTGGCGTGAGCTTGTGCCTCCCTCGGGCGTCTTGCCGCAGCCGAAGCACCAGGTCGCCCACCTGGAGGTCTCGGGGCCGGACCCCTCGGGCGTGGTAGCGTCGCAGGGACTGCTGGTACCGCGCCGAGTGTAGTAAGGCCTTGTCCCGAGCCTCTTCCAGCTGGTCCAGCGATTCTTCTCGGCTAGCTTGGTTGTTTTGATCGTTGTAGGCCCTCGTCCTCGGGGAGCCGTATTCCAGGTCAGTGGGCAAGATGGCCTCAGCCCCGTAGACCAGGAAGAACGGCGTGAAACCCGTGGCTCGGCTCGGCGTTGTCCTCAGGCTCCAGACCACCGAGGGGAGTTCCTTCATCCATCGCTTGCCGAACTTGTTGAGGTCGTTGTAAATCCGGGGCTTGAGCCCTTGTAGAATCATGTCGTTGGCACGCTCTACTTGCCCATTCGACATGGGATGAGCCACGGCGGCCCAGTCCACCCGGATGTGGTGATCCTCGCAAAAATCCAAGAATTTTCTGCCGGTGAACTGGGTACCGTTGTCGGTGATGATGGAGTTTGGGACCTCGAAGCGATGGATGATGTTGGTGAAGAACGCCACCGCCTGCTCGGACCTGATGCTGTTCAGGGGTCGGACCTCGATCCACTTGGAGAATTTGTCGATGGCGACCAGCAGGTGCGTGTAGCCCCCGGGCGCCTTCTGCAAGGGACCGACGAGGTCCAGACCCCATACAGCAAAGGGCCAGGTGATGGGTATCGTCTGCAGAGCCTGAGCGGGCAGGTGGGTCTGCTTCGCATAGAATTGGCACCCTTCGCAGGTGCGGACAATTCTAGTGGCGTCAGCCACCGCCGTTGGCCAGTAGAAGCCTTGCCGGAAAGCATTCCCGACAAGGGCTCGAAGCGCTGCATGATGGCCGCAAGCCCCCGAGTGTATTTCTTGCAGGAGTTCCTGACCTTCGGCGATGGAGATACATCGCTGGAGGATGCCCGAGGGGCTGCGGTGGTAGAGCTCCTCCTCATCGCCCAGCAAGACGAACGACTTGGCGCGTCGCGCTACCCGCCGAGCCTCGGCTTGGTCGAGGGGTAGCTCTCCTTGGCGGAGATATTGCAGGTACGGGGTCTGCCAATTTCGATCAGGCGTGGCCCCGCTTTGCTCCTCCTCGACGTGCAGTGCCTCGCCCTCGGGGGGCGAGGGTACCTCGGGCTGAACCGAGGATGCCTCTGGCTGAGCTGAGGGTACCTCGGGCTGGACCAAGGGTGCCTCGGGCTCGGGCGTGTCGTTGATCTTGACGGAGGGTTGATGCAGATCCTGGGAGAAGACGTCCGGGGGAACCGTCGTTCGCCCCGAGGCTATTTTTGCCAGCTCGTCCGCAGTCTCGTTGTAGCGTCGAGCGATGTGGTTAAGCTCGAGCCCGTAGAACTTGTCTTCCAGGCGCCGAACCTCATCGCAGTAGGCCTCCATCTTCGGGTCGCGGCAGTGGGAGTTCTTCATGACTTGGTCGATGACGAGCTGCGAGTCACCGCGGGCGTCGAGGCGTCTGACCCCTAGCTCGATGGCGATCCGCAACCCGTTGACCAGAGCCTCGTACTCAGCCACGTTGTTGGACGCCGGGAAATGGAGGCATAGCACGTAGCGTAGGTGTTTCCCGAGGGGCGAGATGAAGAGCAGGCCCGCGCCGGCTCCCGTCTTCATCAGCGACCCGTCGAAAAACATGGTCCAGAGCTCCGGTTGGATCGGAGCCGTCGGCAGCTGGGTGTCGACCCATTCGGCTACGAAGTCCGCCAATACTTGGGACTTGATGGCCTTCCGAGGGGCGAACGAGATTGTCTCGCCCATGATTTCCACCGCCCACTTTGCGATCCTACTCGAGGCCTCTCGGCACTGGATGATCTCCCCCAGGGGGAAGGATGACACCACAGTTACCGGATGAGACTCGAAGTAATGCCGCAACTTTCGCCTCGTCAGGACCACTGCATACAGCAACTTCTGAACTTGTGGGTAGCGGATCTTGGTCTCGGACAGTACCTCGCTGACGAAGTAAACTGGCCTCTGAACGGGCAACGCATGCCCCTCTTCTTGCCTCTCGACCACAATCGCGGCGCTAACCACCTGAGTGGTCGCGGCGACGTAGACCAAGAGGGCTTCTCCATCAGCTGGGGGCACCAAGATAGGCGCCTTTGTAAGGAGTGCCTTCAGGTTCCCGAGAGCTTCCTCGGCCTCAGGGGTCCAAGTGAAACACACGGCCTTCCTTAAGAGGTGGTACAGAGGCAGACCTCTTTCGCCGAGGCGTGAGATGAAGCGGCTCAGGGCCGCGAGACATCCCATGACCCTCTGTACGCCTTTTAAGTCCTTGATGGGCCCCATGCTGGTGATAGCTGCGATCTTCTCCGGGTTGGCTTCGATGCCTCGCTCGGAGACGATGAACCCCAAGAGCATGCCCCGGGGCACCCCGAAGACACACTTCTCGGGATTGAGCTTGACGCCTTTCGCTTTGAGACATCGAAATGTCACTTCAAGGTCGGAGAGGAGGTCAGAAGCCTTCCTTGTCTTGACTACGATGTCATCGATGTAGGCCTTGACCGTGCGACCGATGTGTTCGCCGAACACATGGTTCATGCACCGCTGGTACGTCGCGCCCGCATTCCTCAAACCGAACGACATGGTGACATAGCAGTACATGCCGAAGGGCGAGATGAAAGAAGTCGCGAGCTGGTCGGACTCTTTCATCCGGATTTGGTGATACCCTGAGTAGGCATCGAGGAAGGACAGGGTTTCGCACCCAGCAGTGGAATCCACGATTTGATCGATGCGAGGTAGAGGGTAGGGAACCTTCGGACATGCTTTGTTGAGACCAGTGTAGTCTACACACATCCGCCATTTCCCCCCTTTCTTCCTCACAAGCACAGGGTTGGCAAGCCATTCGGGATGGAATACCTCTTTGATGAACCCTGCTGCCATTAGCTTGTGGATCTCCTCGCCTATCACTCTGCGCTTCTCCTCGTCGAATCGGCGCAGAGGCTGCCTGACGGGTCGGGCTCCGGCCCGAATATCCAGCGAGTGCTCGGCGACATCCCTCGGTATGCCGGGCATGTCCGAGGGACTCCACGCAAAGACGTCGGCGTTTGCGCGGAGAAAGTCGACGAGCACTGCTTCCTATTTGGGGTCGAGCCCGGAACCGATCCGGATCTGCTTGGTGGTGTCGCCACTGGGGTCGAGAGGGACGGCCTTAACCGTCTCCGCTGGCTCGAAGTTGCTGGCATGACGCTTCACGTCTGGCACCTCTTTGGAGAGGTTCTCTAGGTCGGCGATGAGGGCCTCGGACTCGGCGAGGGCCTCGGCGTACTCCACGCACTCCACGTCGCATTCGAACGCGTGTTTGTACGTGGGGCCGACGGTGATGACCCCGTTGGGGCCCGGCATCTTGAGCTTCAGGTAGGTGTAGTTGGGGACGACCATGAACTTCGCGTAGCATGGCCTCCCCAGTACCGCGTGGTAGGTTCCTCGGAACCCGACCACCTCGAACGTCAAAGTCTCCCTTCGGAAGTTGGAGGGCGTTCCGAAGCAGACGGGAAGGTCGAGTCGTCCGAGGGGCTGGACGCGCTTCCCAGGAATGATCCCGTGGAAGGGCGCAGCGCCTGCTCGGACGGAGGACAAATCGACGCGCAGGAGCCTGAGGGTCTCGGCGTAGATGATGTTGAGGCAGCTGCCCCCGTCCATCAGGACCTTGGTGAGCCTGACGTCGCCGATGATGGGGTCGACGACGAGCGGGTATTTCCCCGGGCTCGGCACGTGGTCGGGGTGGTCAGCTTGGTCGAAGGTGATGGGCTTGTCAGACCAGTCTAGGTAGACTGGCGCCGCCACCTTCACCGAGCAGACCTCCCGGCGCTCTTGCTTGCGATGCCGAGCCGAGGCATTCGCCGCATGCCCACCGTAGATCATGAAGCAGTCGCGGACCTCGGGGAACTCTCCTGCTTGGTGATCTTCCTTCTTGTCGTCGTCGCGGGCCCTGCCACCCTCTGCGGGCGGCCCGACCCTGTGGAAGTGGCGCCGAAGCATGACACACTCCTCGAGGGTGTGCTTGACGGGCCCCTGATAATAAGGGCACGACTCCTTGAGCATCTTGTCGAAGAGGTTAGCACCTCTGGGGGGCTTCCGAGGGTTCTTGTACTCGGCGGTGGCGACAAGGTCCGCGTCGGCGGCGTCGCGTTTCGATTGCGACTTCTTCTTGCCTTTCTTCTTGGCGCCACGCGGAGTAGACGCCTCGGGGGCCTCTTCCGATGGGCGGCCCTGGGGCTGCTTGTCCTTTCGGAAGATGGCCTCGACTGCCTCCTGGCCAGAGGCGAACTTGGTGGCGATGTCCATCAGCTCGCTCGCCCTGGTGGGGGTCTTGCGGCCCAACTTACTCTCCAGGTCGCGGCAGGTGGTGCCGGCAAGGAACGCGCCGATGACATCCGAGTCGGTGATGTTGGGCAGCTCGGTGCGCTGCTTCGAGAATCGCCGGATGTAGTCCCGGAGTGACTCTCCCGGCTGTTGCCGGCAGCTTCGGAGGTCCCAGGAATTCCCGGGGCGCACGTACGTGCCCTGGAAATTGTCGGCGAAGGCTTGGACCAAGTCATCCCAGTTGGAGATCTGCCCCGGAGGCAGGTGCTCCAACCAGGCGCGAGCAGTGTCGGAGAGGAACAGGGGGAGGTTGCGGATGATGAGGTTGTCGTCGTCCGTACCACCCAGTTGGTAGGCCAGGCGGTAGTCTGCGAGCCACAGTTCCGGTCTCGTTTCCCCCGAGTACTTTGTGATAGTAGTCGGGGGTCGGAACCGGGTCGGGAACGGCGCCCGTCGGATGGCCCGACTGTAGGCCTGCGGACCGGGTGGTTCGGGCGAGGGACTCCGATCCTCCCCGCTGTCATAGCGTCCCCCACGCCTGGGGTGGTAGCCTCGGCGCACCCTTTCGTCGAGGTGGGCCCGACGGTCGCAACGATGGTGCTCGTTGCCGAGGTGGCCCGGGGCCGCAGGCGCGGTGTTGCGCGTGCGCCCGGTGTAGACCGAGGCTTCCCGCATGAATCGGGAAGTCGCGGCATGAGGTTCTGAGGGGTATCCCTGCCTCCGGGAGGCAGAGCTCTCGGCCCGTCGGACCGCAGCGCCTTCCAGGAGATTCCTGAGCTCTCCCTGGATTCGCCGACCCTCGGTGGTTGATGGCTCCGGCATCGCGCGGAGGAGCATCGCTGCGGCCGCCAGGTTCTGACCGACTCCGCTGGATGCGGGTGGCGGCCTGACCCTGACGTCGTTGGCGACGCGGTGCTGGAAACCTTGGGGCAGGTGACGTATTTCTCTGGCCGGGGGTTGACCCACCCATACCTGCCCGATGTCCCGGCGGATCGTCTCAAGCGCTCCTGCTCCCTCGTCGAGCCTGGCCTGCGTCCCACGGACTTGCTCGAGCTATGGGTCGTGACCCCCCGCCGGAACGGGGACCACAGCTAGCTCCCGCGGGATGTCAGCGCGAGGCACCGGCCTAGGGAGATCACCGTCCTCCGGCATGCCGAGATGGTTGCCTTCGGAGGGATCCCCTAGCTCGACGTGGAAACATTCGCGGCTTGGGCCGCAGTCCTCGTCGTCAAGGCTGCGGCTACCGTCGGAACAGTCGGAGAGGCAATAGTCACATGCGGTCATAAAGTCCCGCATGGCACTGGGGTTGCCAAATCCAGAGAAATCCCAACATATGCTGGGATCGTCATCTTCCTCGGACCCAGAGGGCCCGTAGGTCGAGACGTCCGTCAATCGGTCCCAAGGCGACCGCATACGAAACCCCAGAGGGGTTGCACTCGCCTCAACGAGAGCGCCCGCCAAAGCAAGGTCGCTAGGCGGGTTGAGGCCGAGTCGAAATGACGTAAGATGGGAATCAGTCAGTACCTTTTGGTCGACGAGGAGCGGCATAGTCACGTCGGGGACTGACTGCACCGTCGTCTCAGGTACGAGGGCGACGTCCCGCAAGCCCTCTGCGAGCGCGCTGGCGTCGTCCACTTACTCGGGATTGGTGTGTCGCGGGGGGACGGTGCTCGCCTTCGTCTCAAACGCGAGGTCGACGCCCGACGCGCCCCCCGTTGGGGCGCTGGGGACGTCGATTCGCACGTCAGCCGACGAAGCGCGGCCTCCCGCTTGGCCTTGGTTGCCCCGCCTCCTCCTCCGTTGGCGGGGGAGAGGACGGGGCGAGCTCGAATGTTGTTCTTCCACCACGCGGGGAAGATGTCGTCGATTCCGCCGCCGGCGGGCGGGTTGTCGGCCGCCATTGTCGTTGTCGCGCGGCGGTGGAAGGAGTATCATGTCGTAGCTGCCGTCGAAGGACATGAACTCAAGACTCCCGAAACGGAGCACCGTCCCGGGCCGGAGAGGTTGCTGGAGACTGCCCATCTGGAGCTTGACGGGAAGCTGTTCGTCAACACGCAGCAGTCCCCTACCTGGCGCGCCAACTGTCGGCGTTTCGAGACCGGGGGGTCCCTAAGACGACGAGTGAGTGTGCCTAGTGCCCTAGCCCAGATGGGTCGAGCGCGTGGGCGAGCGCGAAGGGGGGAAAGCGAGGTGGCTGGAGACGGGCGTGAGAGAGGTGGAAATCCCGCGGCCTTCGTGTTCGTCCCGCGCCCAGGTCGGGTGCGCTTGCAGTAGGGGGTTACAAGCGTCCACGCGGGTGAGGGAAGCGAGCGGCCCCAAGAGAGCGCCTGTCCCGTCCTCGTCCCCGCGCGGCCAACCTTCTCTAAGAAGGCCCTGGTCCTTCCTTTTATAGGCGTAAGGAGAGGATCCAGGTGTACAATGGGGGTGTAGCAGAGTGCTACGTGTCTAGCGGGGGGAGAGCTAGCGCCCTAAGTACATGCCAATGTGGCAGCCGGAGAGATCTTGGCACCTTGCTGGTGTGATGTCGTGGCTGTCGGAGGAGCAACGGAGCCTGGCGGAGGGACAGCTGTCGGAGCGGTTGAGTCCTTGCTGACGTCCCCCTGCTTCCGTAAGGGAGCTGAGAGCCGCCGTCGTCACAGGGCTAGCGGGGCGCCATCATTGCCTATCTGGCGGAGCTAGCCGGATGGGACACCGGTCTTGTTCTCTGCGGCCCGAGTCGGCTCGGGGTAGGGTGATGATGGCGCTTCCTGTTGACGTGGCGGGCCTGTGCCCTAGGTCGGGCGACGTGGAGGCTCCTCCGAAGCCGAGGTCGAGTCTGTCTTCCATGGCCGAGGCCGAGCCCGAGCCCCTGGGTCGGGCGAGGCGGAGGTTGTTCGGCAGAGGCCAGGGCGGAGTCCGAGCCCTGGGGTCGGGCGAAGCGGAGTTCGTCGTCTTCTGGGGCTGAGCCCGAGTCCGAGCCCTGGGTCGGGCGGAGCGAAGTTCGCCGTCTTCCGGGGCCTAGCCCGAGTCCGAGCCCTGGGTCGGGCGGAGCGGAGTTCTCCGTCTTCCGGGGCTTAGCCCGAGTCCGAGCCCTGGGTCGGGCGGAGCGGAGTTCGCCGTCTTCCAGGGCTTAGCCCGAGTCCGAGCCCTGGGTCGGGCGGAGCGGAGTTCGCCGTCTTCCGGGGCTTAGCCCGAGTCCGAGCCCTAGGTCGGGCGAAGCGGAGTTCGCCGTCTTCCGGGGCTTAGCCCGAGTCCGAGCCCTGGGTCGGGCGGAGCGGAGTTCGCCGTCTTCTGGGGCTTAGCCCGAGTCCGAGCCCTGGGTCGGGCGGAGCGGAGTTTCCTATGGCGCCCTTGGCAGGGCCTGACTGCCTGTCAGTCTCACTCTGTCAAGTGGCACTGCAGTCGGAGTGGCGCAGGCGGCGCTGTCCTTCTGTCAGACCGGTCAGTGGAGCGGCGAAGTGACGGCGGTCACTTCGGCTCTGCCGGGGGGCGCGCGTCAGGATAAAGGTGTCAGGCCACCTTTGCGTTAAATGCTCCTGCGACTCGGTCGGTCGGCGCGGCGATTTAGTCAGGGTTGCTTCTTAGCGAAGGCGAGGCCTCGAGCGAGCCGGAGATGTGTCCGCCGTTAAAGGGGGGCCTCGGGCGAGACGGAAATCCCTCGGGGTCGGCTGCCCTTGCCCGAGGCTAGGCTCGGGCGAGGCGTGATCGAGTCGCTCGTATGGACTGATCCCTGACTTAATCGCACCCATCAGGCCTCTGCAGCTTTATGCTGATGGGGGTTACCAGCTGAGAATTAGGTGTCTTGAGGGTACCCCTTATTATGGTCCCCGACAACGGCGAACTCCGCTCCGCCCGACCCAGGGCTCGGACTCGGGCTAAGTCCCGGAAGACGGCGAACTCCGCTCCGCCCAACCCAGGGCTCGGACTCGGGCTAAGTCCCGGAAGACGGCGAACTCCGCTCCGCCCGACCTAGGGCTTGGACTCGGGCTAGGTCCCGGAAGACGACGAACTCCGCTTCGCCCGACCCCAGGTCTCGGACTCCGCCCTGGCCTCAGCCGACGACCTCCGCCTCGCCCGACCCAGGGGCTCGGACTCGGCCTCGGCCACGGAAGACAGACTCGACCTCGGCTTCGGAGGAGCCTCCACATCGCCCAACCTAGGGCGCAGGCCGGCCACGTCAACAGGAGGCGCCATCATCACCCTACCCCGAGCTGACTCGGGCCGCAGGAAACAAGACCGGCGTCCCATCTGGCTAGCTCCGCCAGATAGGCAATGATGGCGCCCCGCGTACTCTGTGACGACGGCGGCTCTCAGCCCCCTTACGGAAGCAAGAGGACGTCAGCAAGGACCCAACCGCTCCGACAGCTGTCCCTCCGCCAGGCTCCATCGCTCCTCCGACGGCCACGACATCACACCAGCTGGGTGCCAAAATCTCTCCGGCTGCCACAACGACATGTACTTAGGGCGCTAGCTCTCCTCCGCTAGACACGTAGCACTCTGCTACACCCCCCATTGTACACCTGGATCCTCTCCTTACGCCTATAAAAGGAAGGACCAGGGCCCTCTTAGAGAGGGTTGGCCGCGCGGGGACGAGGACGAGACAGGCGCTCGCTTGGAGCCGCTCGCTCCCTCTCCCGCGTGGACGCTTGTAACCCCCTACTGCAAGTGCACCCGACCTGGGCGCGGGACGAACTGGAAGGCCGCGGGATTCCCACCTCTCTCACGCCGGTCTCCGGCCGCCTCGCTCTCCCCCCTTCGCGCTCGCCCTCGCGCTCGACCCATCTAGGCTGGGGCACGCGGCGACATTCACTCGTCGGCCCAGGGACCCCCCGGTCTCGAAACGCCGACAGTTGGCGCGCCAGGTAGGGGCCTGCTGCGTGTTGACGAACAACTTCCCGTCAAGCTCCAGATGGGCAGTCTCCAGCAACCTCTCCAACCCGGGACGGTACTCCGTTTCGGGAGTCTTGAGTTCATGTCCTCCGACGGCAGCTACGACATGATACTCCTTCCACCGCCGCGCGACAGCGACAATGGCGGCCGACAGCCCGCCCGCCGGCGGCGGAATCGACGACGTCTTCCCCGCGTGGTGGAAGAACAACCTTCGAGTTCATCCCGCCCTCTTCCCCGCCGACGGAGGGGAAGGCAGGGCAGCCAAGGCCAAGCAGGAGGCAGCGCCTCGTCGGCTGTTGAGCAAGTCGACGGCGCCGACACCCCAACGGGGGGCGCACCGGGTATCGACTTCGCGCTTGAGACGAAGACGAGCGCCGTCTCCCCGCGACGCGCCAATCCCGAGCAAGCGGACGACGCCAGCGCGCTTGCGAAAAGCTTGCTGGACGTCGCCCTCGTACCTGAGACGACGGTGCAGTCAGTCCCCGACGTGACTTTATCGCCGCTCGTCAACCAAGAGGTACCGACCGATTCCCATCCCACGTCATTTGGATTCAGCCTAAACCCGCCTAGCGACCTTGCTTTGGCGGGCGCTCTTGTAGAGGCGAGTCCAAACCCTCTGGGGTTTCGCATGCGGTCGCCTTGGGACCGGCTGACGGGCGTCTCGACCTACGGGCCTTCTGGGTCCGAGGAAGACGACGACCCCAGCATCTGTTGGGATTTCTCTGGACTTGGCAACCCCAGTGCCATGCGGGACTTCATGACCGCATGTGACTACTGCCTCTCCGACTGTTCCGACGGTAGCCGCAGCCTCGGCGACGAGGACTGCGGCCCAAGCCGCGAATGTTTCCACGTCGATCTAGGGGGTCCCTCCGAAGGCAATCATCTCGGCATGCCGGAGGACGGCGATCTCCCTAGGCCGGTGCCCCGCGTTGACATCCCACGGGAGCTAGCTGTGGTCCCCGTTCAGGCGGGGGGCCATGACCCACAACTCGAGCAAATCCGCGGGGTGCAGGCCAGGCTCGACGAGGGAGCAGGAGCGCTTGAGCCGATCCGCCGGGACATCGGGCAGGCATGGGCGGGCCAACCCCCGGCCGGAGAAATACGTCATCTGCCCCAGGGTTTCCAGCACCGCGTTGCCGACGACGTCAGGGTCAGGCCGCCACCCGCATCTAGTGGGGTCGGCCAGAACCTGGCTGCAGCAGCGATGCTTCTCCGCGCGATGCCGGAACCATCAACCACCGAGGGTCGGCGAATCTCGGGGGAGCTAAAGAATCTCCTGGAAGGCGCTGCGGTCCGACGGGCCGAGAGCTCTGCCTCCCGAAGGCAGGGGTACCCCTCGGAACCTCATGCCGCGACTTCCCGATTCATGTGGGAAGCCTCGGTCTACACCGGGCGCACGCGCAACACCGCGCCTGCGGCCTCGGGCCACCTCGGCAACGAGCACCATCATCGTGACCGTCGGGCCCACCTCGACGAGAGGGTGCGCCGAGGTTACCACCCCAGGCGTGGGGAACGCTACGACAGCGGGGAGGATCGGAGTCCCTCGCCCGAACCGCCCAGTCCGCAGGCCTTCAGCCGGGCCATCCGACGGGCACCGTTCCCGACCCGGTTTCGACCCCCGACTACTATCACAAAGTACTCGGGGGAGACGAGACCAGAACTGTGGCTCGCGGACTACCGTCTGGCCTGCCAACTGGGTGGAACGGACGACGACAACCTCATCATCCGCAACCTCCCCCTGTTCCTCTCCGACACCGCTCGCGCCTGGTTGGAGCACCTGCCTCCGGGGCAGATCTCCAACTGGGACGACCTAGTCCAAGCCTTCGCCGGCAATTTCCAGGGCACGTACGTGCGCCCCGAGAATTCATGGGACCTCCGAAGCTGCCGACAGCAGCCGGGAGAGTCTCTCCGGGACTACATCCGGCGATTCTCGAAGCAGCGCACCGAGCTGCCCAACATCACCGACTCAGATGTCATCGGCGCGTTCCTTTCCGGCACCACCTGCCGCGACCTGGTGAGCAAGTTGGGTCGCAAGACCCCCACCAGGGCGAGCAAGCTGATGGACATCGCCACCAAGTTCGCCTCCGGCCAGGAGGCGGTCGAGGCTATCTTCCGAAAGGACAAGCAGCCCCAGGGCCACCCATCGGAAGATGCTCTCGAGGCGTCAACTCAGCGCGGCGCCAAGAAGAAAGGCAAGAAGAAGTCGCAAGCGAAACGCGACGCCGCCGACGCGGACCTTGTCGCCGCCGCCGAGTACAAGAACCCTCGGAAACCCCCCGGAGGTGCCAACCTCTTCGACAAGATGCTCAAGGAGCCGTGCCCCTATCATCAGGGGCCCGTCAAGCACACCCTTGAGGAGTGCGTCATGCTTCGGCGCCACTTCCACAGGGCCGGGCCACCCGCGGAGGGTGGCAGGGCCCGCGACGATGACAAGAAGGAAGATCACCAAGCAAGGGAGTTCCCTGAGGTCCGCGACTGCTTCATGATCTACGGTGGGCAAGCGGCGAATGCCTCGGCTCGGCACCGCAAGCAAGAGCGCCGGGAGGTCTGCTCGGTGAAGGTGGCGGCGCCAGTCTACCTAGACTGGTCCGACAAGCCCATCACCTTTGACCAAGCCGACCACCCCGACCACGTGCCGAGCCCGGGGAAATACCCGCTCGTCGTCGACCCCGTCATCGGCGACGTCAGGCTCACCAAGGTCCTTATGGACGGAGGCAGCAGCCTCAACATCATCTACGCCGAGACCCTCAGGCTCCTGCGTGTTGATCTGTCCTCCGTCCGAGCAGGCGCTGCGCCCTTCCATGGGATCATTCCCGGGAAGCGCGTCCAGCCCCTCGAACGACTCGACCTTCCCGTCTGCTTCGGAACACCCTCCAACTTCCAAAGGGAGACCCTGACGTTCGAGGTGGTTGGGTTCTGAGGAACCTACCACGCGGTACTGGGAAGGCCATGCTACGCGAAGTTCATGGCCGTCCCCAACTACACCTACCTGAAGCTCATGATGCCGGGCCCCAACGGGGTCATCACCGTCGGCCCCACGTACAAACACGCGTTCGAATGCGACGTGGAGTGCGTGGAGTACGCCGAGGCCCTCGCCGAATCCGAGGCCCTCATCGCCGACCTGGAAAGCCTCTCTAAGGAGGTGCCAGACGTGAAACGTGATGCCGGCAGCTTCGAGCCAGTGGAGACGGTTAAGGCCGTCCCCCTCGACCCCAGCGGCGACGCCTCCAAGCAGATCCGGATCGGCTCCGGGCTCGACCCCAAATAGGAAGCAGTGCTCGTCGACTTTCTCCGCGCAAACGCCAACGTCTTCGCGTGGAGTCCCTCGGACATGCCCGGCATACCGAGGGATGTCGCCGAGCACTCGCTGGATATTCGGGCCGGAGCCCGACCCGTCAAGCAGCCTCTGCGCCGATTCGATGAGGAGAAGCGCAGAGCAATAGGCGAGGAGATCCACAAGCTAATGGCAGCAGGGTTCATCAAAGAGGTATTCCATCCCGAATGGCTTGCCAACCCCGTGCTTGTGAGAAAGAAAGGGGGGAAATGGCGGATGTGTGTAGACTACACTGGTCTCAACAAAGCATGTCCGAAGGTTCCCTACCCTCTGCCTCGCATCGATCAAATCGTGGATTCCACTGCTGGGTGCAAAACCCTGTCTTTCCTCGATGCCTACTCAGGGTATCATCAAATCAGGATGTAAGAGTCCGACCAGCTCGTGACTTCTTTCATCACGCCCTTCGGCATGTACTGCTATGTCACCATGCCGTTCGGCTTGAGGAATGCGGGCGCGACGTACCAGCGGTGCATGAACCATGTGTTCGGCGAACACATTGGCCGCACGGTCGAGGCCTACGTCGATGACATCGTAGTCAAGACGAGGAAAGCTTCCGACCTCCTTTCCGACCTTGAAGTGACATTCCGATGTCTCAAGGCGAAAGGCGTCAAGCTCAATCCCGAGAAGTGTGTCTTCGGGGTGCCCCGAGGCATGCTCTTGGGGTTCATCGTCTCCAAGCGGGGCATCGAAGCCAACCCGGAGAAGATCGCAGCCATCACCAGCATGGGGCCCATCAAGGACTTGAAAGGCGTACAGAGGGTCATGGGATGTCTCGCGGCTCTGAGCCGCTTCATCTCACGCCTCGGCGAAAGAGGTCTGCCTCTGTACCGCCTCTTAAGGAAGGCCGAGTGCTTCACTTGGACCCCTGAGGCCGAGGAAGCTCTCGGGAACCTGAAGGCACTCCTCACAAAGGCGCCTATCTTGGTGCCTCCAGCTGCCGGAGAAGCCCTCTTTGTCTACGTCGCCGCGACCACTCAGGTGGTTAGCGCCGCGATTGTGGTCGAGAGGCAAGAAGAGGGGCATGCATTGCCCGTACAGAGGCCAGTTTACTTCGTCAGCGAGGTACTGTCCGAAACCAAGATCCGCTACCCACAAGTTCAGAAGCTGCTGTATGCAGTGATCCTGACGCGGCGGAAGTTGCGACACTACTTCGAGTCTCATCCGGTAACTGTGGTGTCATCCTTCCCCCTGGGGGAGATCATCCAGTGCCGAGAGGCCTCGGGTAGGATTGCAAAGTGGGCGGTGGAAATCATGGGCGAGACAATCTCGTTCGCCCCTCGGAAGGCCATCAAGTCCCAGGTCTTGGCGGACTTCGTAGCCGAATGGGTCGACACCCAGCTACCGACGGCTCCGATCCAACCGGAGCTCTGGACCATGTTTTTCGACGGGTCGTTGATGAAGACGGGAGCCGGCGCAGGCCTACTCTTCATCTCGCCCCTCGGGAAACACCTACGCTATGTGCTACACCTCCATTTTCCGGCGTCCAACAATGTGGCTGAGTATAAGGCTCTGGTCAACGGGTTGCGGATCGCCATCGAGCTAGGGGTCCGGCGCCTCGATGCCCGCGGTGACTCGCAGCTCGTCATCGACCAAGTCATGAAGAACTCCCACTGCCGCGACCCAAAGATGGAGGCCTACTGCGATGAGGTTCGGCGCCTGGAAGACAAGTTCTACGGGCTCGAGCTTAACCACATCGCTCGGCGCTACAACGAGACTGCGGGCGAGCTGGCTAAAATAGCCTCGGGGCGAACAACGGTTCTCCCGGACGTTTTCTCCCGGGATCTGCATCAACCCTCCGTCATGGTCGACGACACGCCCGAGCCTGAGGCGCCCTCGGCCCAGTCCGAGGTACCCTCGGACCAGCCTGAGGTACCCTCGGCACAGCCCGAGGCACCCTTAGCTCGGCCCGAGGCGCCCTCGGTTCGGCCCGAGGTACCCTCGGCCCCCGATGGTGAGGCACCGCGCGTCGAGGAGGAGCGAAGCGGGGCCACGCCTGATCGAGACTGGCAGACCCCGTACCTGCGATATCTCTACCAAGGAGAGCTACCCCTCGACCGAGCTGAGGCTCGGCAGGTGGCGCGGCGCGCCAAGTCGTTCGTCTTGCTGGGCGAAGAAAAGGAGCTCTACCACCGCAGCCCCTCAGGCATCCTCCAGCGATGCATCTCCGTCACCGAAGGTCAGGAACTCATGCGGGAGATACACTCGGGGGCTTGCGGCCATCACGCAGCGCCTCGAGCCCTTGTCGGGAATGCCTTCCGACAGGGCTTCTACTGGCCGACGGCGGTGGCCGACGCCACTAGAATTGTTCGCACCTGCGAAGGGTGTCAATTCTATGCGAAGCAGACCCACCTGCCCGCTCAGGCTCTGCAGACGATACCCATCACCTGGCCCTTTGCTGTGTGGGGTCTGGACCTCGTCGGCCCCTTGCAGAAGGCTCTCGGGGGCTACACGCACCTGTTGGTCGCCATCGACAAATTCTCCAAGTGGATCGAGGTCCGACCTCTGAACAGCATCAGGTCCGAGCAGGCGGTGGCGTTCTTCACCAACATCATCCATCGCTTCGGGGTCCCAAACTCCATCATCACCGACAACGGCACCCAGTTCACCGGCAGAAAGTTCTTGGACTTCTGCGAGGATCACCAAATTCGGGTGGACTGGGCCGCCGTGGCTCATCCCATGTCAAATGGGCAAGTAGAGCGTGCCAACGGCATGATTCTACAAGGGCTCAAGCCTCGGATCTACAACGACCTCAACAAGTTCGGCAAGCGATGGATGAAGGAACTCCCCTCGGTGGTCTGGAGCCTGAGGACAACGCCGAGCCGAGCCACGGGTTTCACGTTGTTCTTCCTAGTCTACGGGGCCGAGGCCGTCTTGCCCACAGACCTGGAATACGGCTCCCCGAGGACGAGGGCCTACAGCGATCAAAGCAACCATGCTAGCCGAGAAGACTCGCTGGACCAGCTGGAAGAGGCTCGGGACAAGGCCTTACTACACTCGACGCGGTACCAACAGTCCCTGCGACGCTACCACGCCCGAGGGGTCCGGTCCCGAGACCTCCAGGTGGGCGACCTGGTGCTTCGGCTGCGACAAGACGCCCGAGGGAGGCACAAGCTCACGCCCCCCTGGGAGGGACCGTTCGTCATCGCCAAGGTTCTGAAGCCAGGAACGTACAAGCTGGCCAACAGTCAAGGCGAGATCTACGGCAACGCTTGGAACATCCAACAGCTACGTCGCTTCTACCCTTAAGATGTTTTCAAGTTGTTCATATACCTCGCACCCATGCAAAGTTTAGTCATCAAGGAAGGGTCGGCCTCGCCTCGGCAAAGCCCGACCCTCCCTCGGGGGCTAAAAGGGGGGAACCCCCTCTGCGTTGAAATTTTCCTCGAAAAAAGATCTCTTCTACCAGAATGTCTTTCGTGCTTTTTGGCTACTTCGAAAAGTGGATCCTGAAAACGACGGAGTACACGTAAGAAGCCAAGGCTGACCGAGCCGAGGGACTCCTACGCCTCCGGGATACGGATACCTCACTCATCACCTTCTGCGATAAGTAACTCACGTTCGGATAAGTGATTCCGCGGACCGAACAAGTCTTCACGTTCGGAAGTTCTTCTGCCGAAGCGATCCTTCGAGCCTTCTCGACTGAGTCGGTGACAGAGCCTCATGGACGGGTAAAAGTGCGCGTAAGCGGCAAGGCCGACCGAGCCGAGGGACTCCTACTCCTCCGGGATACGGATACCTCACTCATCACCTTCCGCGAGAAGCAACTCTTGCTCGCACAAACATCCCTGTTACCGACAAAAAAGTCCAGATACTCGAAACAAGAGGAAAATAGACGCAGCTTTACAACACAGCGAGGGTGTGTTCTGGCCTCGGCGGCCGCAGGAGACACACACTACAAGACAATCTGATCCTGCAGGCTCGGGTCTTGACGCTGGAAGGGGGCAGCAGCACCCTCGGCATCGACGACACCATCGGCGAGGTCCGACCTAGCCTCGGACGGCGACGCGGTCCGAGGATCTCCACTCTGAAGGACGACGTCATCGCCACACCCGGGCGATCGCCGCCAGGGTCTTCTCCGGGAGTCCGGCCCGAGCAGGCGGCTCGGCCGGTCACCCCGGGGCCTCGGCCAGCCGTCCTCAGAGGGCGCCAGCCCGACCCGAGGCTTCGGCTGGTCAACTCCGGCGTCGGTCCCGCTAACGGACGACCCGGCTAGGCTCCGGCCAACCAGGTTTCATTTTCGAGCCAACTCTGCCCCTGTTCATGCTGATGTCGCTACCCCTGGCCTCGGCTCATCCAAGAGCAGCCGAGGGGTCCCTTTAACTAAGCTAGAGGAGCCTCGGACAACAAGGCCGACCGAGCCGAGGGACTCCTACGCCTCCGGGATACGGATACCTCACTCGTCACCTTGACACGGGGCGACTCACGCTTGGTGAAGCGGTTCAGACAACCAACAGGCGAGTCTTAGTGCTCGAAAATGAGGAAAAAACACGGCTCCGTGCCAAAATTACATACATGTTCAGGCCTCGACAACCACAATGAACAAAAACACTGGCATTCAAAGTGCCATTACAAACGGAACTCTGGTTCCGTCCCCGCGGGTATGAGCAACCTCGAGCCTGCGGGGCGACGAACATCGAGAGACCCGCCAGCGACCTCTGCAGCAGCAGCCATGGTCCCGGGTGGACGCGGCCGCCGGAGGGCTCTCGTTCGCGTTCCCGCTCAAGGGACGCGAACCAGCTATTAAAGCCAAAGAGCGGGCCGCTCCCAAACGCACCGGCAGGTCCTCGCTGCCGTCCTCGCCGCGAATGCAAGGAAGAGGGCGGAATGTTGCATCCTAGCTGGGCAGCAACAGTTCGCCTTCCCCGGCATGGCTGGAGGACATCTCCGCCGCAGAGCTGGAGGGCGATTGCCACCACCAGAAGCTGGAAGAAGAGGTGGCCCGCCGACCCGCGCAGGAGGTAGAGCCCCGGCTCGCCTCGCTCCCCGCCCCAGCGAGGATGACGAACACCCTCGACGCTGAGGGCGGGATCGAGATCACAACCCGGCTTGCATCTCCCCATCCAGGAGCTGGAGGTCACCGTCTTGGGTGACCACCAGCGGAGGGGTGCAACCGGGCTGTGTGATGAAAATCCTTGAAGCCGAACGATGGCTGAAAGGTACCAACTCCCACGGAGTTGCGTTCCTCCGACGATGAGGCGGAAAGACGGCGGGTATCCCCCATCCGGGGGCTTGGAAGGTGGAAAGACATGATGCATAAGGGAGAGCGAAGACATGGTCACCTTCCAAAGGGGTCACCCTCCTTTTAAAGGCGACTCTCCCTACTTGTGCCCCCGACCGTCGCGGGCTGAGTCTTCTCCAACACACTCCAAGGTCCTCCCCTGCGGCGCGGGGGCTGGGTCCCACACGTCATGCAAACCGGCTCAGAGCAGAAGAAGCCAAACCGCCGCGCACGGTGCGCACGACCGCCCAACGGTTACAAGTGACCCTCCACTTTTGCCCAGACCAGCGGGCGAAAGGGGCGGGCAGCCATGCAGGCGGCATGCAACCGCGCCAAGTGGACGCCCTTCTCCGACTCCCAACACGCCCAGCCTGGAGGCCCAGGCCCACGCGTCATGCAACCGGCGCGCCGAATGCTTCGTGCATGCAACTGCACCGCCACTTGCGCCACCACCGCGCCTCCTTGATTGCGGAACCAATACCGCGACTCGAGGCGACCCAGCGCACGACCCAGCAGCGCCAGCCTGGCGCGGCGGTCAGTGCGGCCAAAAATGGGCCGGCAGTAATGACGGTGGCAGGCGGGCGGGAGCAGCGGTCACGTCGTCAGCCAAGCTCACGTCCCATCCGGGGCAGCGAGAGAACCCCCTCTCACGGCGTGAAGACAACGCGCCCGTGATATGTTCCTCGAACGGCTCGCGCACGCGCAACGACCGCCCCGCCAACCACTCGCCCCGTCGCATTAACTCCGCGGCGGGACAGGCGGCGCCTCTGGCAGAAGAAGCGGGCGACGCTTCGCCTTCGCCATAATGACCGCGTCAGTAAAGGTACACCACGTCGTTCGATTTCATATCCTTTTCCTTTTTTCCTCTTTCTCTCTCTTGCAACAGGGACCGATAAAGGGGGATACCCCGAAAAGGATCCTTCCCCGTGAAGGAACCAGGCTCCGAGCCTCCCTACTGATCAGAGGTTCGAAGGCTGGCCCCCCGGAAGGGTTCGACAGCCGCCTCAGATCACGTGGGCCCTACACCCACTACTGGTCAGAGGTTCGAAGGCCGGCCCCTCGGAAGGGTTCAACAACCGCCTCAGGCTACTCGGGCTCCGTGCCCACTACTGATCAGGGGTTCGAAGGCTGGCCCCCGAAGGGTTCACATCCGCCTCAGACGCCGAGCGAGGGATGACCATGGGTACGTTCGATACATAACCAAGGCTCGGGCTGCGCTCCCGAGGTACCCTAGGACATTTCCGAGACCAGCGGGAGCGATCTTGTAACGGAATCCCATCAGAGGGAGGCATCGAGCCCTCGGACCCCGTCGCCAGGGGACCGGGTCCGGCAGATCACCCGCAGGTACTTTTGGGCGTGCCTCTGGGCCCCTAGCCGACCCCTAACGAACGGGGCACGGACGTCCACTCGGATTACCCGCTCGCAGCTCACCGGAGACACCATGTTCGGCGCCCATCGAGGGCAACATGGCGATTTCCCCCCCTCCTTGCGGAAAGGCGATGCAAGGGCGTATGTAAAAAAGCCGAGTCTGTCCCTGATCGCCTCTCGTCCTGTGCAGAGGCTCGGGGGCTGCTCTCGCAAACCCGGCTCCGGCCGAACCGTTGACAGCGTCAACATACCAGCCCGAGAACTTGGGACCCGACCGTACACCCGGGCTACGGCCAGTTCGCATGAGGGAACAACCAGACCAGCCGAAGCATTACGCAAGGCATTAAGACCTCGAAGGAGTGAAACCACTCCTCCGAGGCCTCGGGGGCTACACCCGGCGGGTGCGCTCGCGCGCACCCACCGGAACAAAATGCAACCGAGAAAGGCTGGTCCCCTTGCAAAAAAGTGCGACGAAAGCCTCCAAGCGAGTGCTAACACTCCCTTCAAGGCTCGGGGGCTACTGTCGGGGACCATAATTAGGGGTACCCTCAAGACTCCTAATTCTCAGCTGGTAACCCCCATCAGCATAAAGCTGCTAAGGCCTGATGGGTGCGATCAAGTCAGGGATCAGTCCATTCGAGCGACTCGATCACGCCTCGCCCGAGCCTAGCCTCGGACAAGGGCAGCCGACCCCGGAGGATTTCCGTCTCGCCCGAGGCCCCCCTCCAACGGCGAACATATCTCCGGCTCGCCCGAGGCCCTGCCTTCGCTAAGAAGCAACCCTGACTAAATCGCCGCACCGACCGACCAGATCGCAGGAGCATTTAATGCAAAGGTGGCCTGACACCTTTATCCTGACGCGCGCCCCCCGGCAGAGCCGAAGTGACCGCCGTCACTTCGCCGCTCCACTGACCGGCCTGACAGAAGGACAGCACCGTCTGTGCCACTCCGACTGCGGTGCCACTTGACAGAGTGAGGCTGACAGGCAGTCAGGCCCTGCCAAAGGCACCATAGGAAGCTCCGCTTCGCCCGACCCAGGGCTCGGACTCGGGCTAAGTCCCGGAAGACGGCGACCTCCGCTCCGCCCGACCCAGGGTTCGGACTCGGGCTAAGTCCCGGAAGACGGCGAACTCCGCTCCGCCCAACCCAGGGCTTGGACTCGGGCTAAGTCCCGGAAGACGGCGAACTCCGCTCCGCCCGACCCAGGGCTCGGACTCGGGCTAAGTCCCGGACGACGGCGAACTCCGCTCCGCCCGACCCAGGGCTCAGACTCGGGCTAAGTCCCGGAAGACGGCGAACTCCGCTCCGCCCGACCTTGGGCTCGAACTCGGGCTAGGTCCCGGAAGACGACGAACTCCGCTTCGCCCGACCCCAGGGTTCGGACTCCGCCCTGGCCTCAGCCGACGACCTCCGCCTCGCCCGACCTAGGGGCTCGGACTCGGCCTCGGCCACGGAAGACAAACTCGACCTCGGCTTCGGAGGAGCCTCCACATCGCCCAACCTAGGGCACAGGCCGGCCACGTCAACAGGAGGCGCCATCATCACCCTACCCCGAGCTGACTCGGGCCGCAGGAAACAAGACCGGTGTCCCATCTGGCTAGCTCTGCCAGATAGGCAATGATGGCGCCCCGCGTACTCTGTGACGACGGCGGCTCTCAGCCCCCTTACGGAAGCAAGAGGACGTCAGCAAGGACCCAACCGCTCCGACAGCTGTTCCTCCGCCAGGCTCCATCGCTCCTCCGACGGCCACGACATCACACCAGCTGGGTGCCAAAATCTCTCCGGCTGCCACAACGGCATGTACTTAGGGCGCTAGCTCTCCTCCGCTAGACACGTAGCACTCTGCTACACCCCCCATTGTACACCTGGATCCTCTCCTTACGCCTATAAAAGGAAGGACCAGGGCTCTCTTAGAGAGGGTTGGCCACGCGGGGACGAGGACGAGACAGGCGCTCGCTTGGAGCCGCTCGCTCCCTCTCCCGCGTGGACGCTTGTAACCCCCTACTGCAAGCGCACCCGACCTGGGCGCGGGACGAACACGAAGGCCGCGGGATTCCCACCTCTCTCACGCCGGTCTCCGGCCGCCTCGCTCTCCCCCCTTCGCGCTCGCCCTCGCGCTCGACCCATCTGGGCTGGGGCACGCGGCGACATTCACTCGTCGGCCCAGGGACCCCCCCGGTCTCGAAACGCCGACATATATGAAGGCTGCGATGTGGAGTATTTACTTTTCTGGAATTCAGTACCCCATGGATGTGTATGGGTATACAGACATGGGAATACTGAGAAATGTAATGTACTTGTAACGACGCACCTACGCTCAGGTAAGAAGGTGAGTTACCATAATGGGTTGCCCTATGGTTAAAGTGTGGCAACGGCGCCTATGCGTGGCTCGACGCTTAATGATGAGCTGGCCTCCATATAGCAATATATGGAGTATAAACTGTGATAAACTGTCATGCGTGAACTGCATCATTGGGAAATTGGGTTGTGATGGATTTTTCTGCAGGTACACTAACCTCGAAAACGTATGTGTAGTTGACGACTAGCAAAATACCGTGAGAGTCGTAAGTATGCCACCAATATAGAACGTTATTGCCACATTATGTTGGCAAAAACTCGTGAGGACGAATAGGACGAGCATGCATCCTGATTGTTGCATTATGTTTGTCACCTATACACCCAAAATGCTTCTCTCATCTTTATTCCAGTAAGCAATGATTGTAGATAATGTGGTGTAATGTTGAATTATGAACTTCGATAAAATAGCTATTCTTCATTCCTTAGGTATTATGTTTAGATGCTATATGTGTGCTCTTATGCTTAATGTGTCGGTAGAAGGTTAGTGACTTGTTTGCCTAAACCCAAATCTAGGCCATGTTCTTAGTTGGTGAACCATGACCAAAGTTGATTTTTCCGTTAGCACTCCATGACCAAACACATACAAATAAGTGATTAGATAATTTCTTGGATGGACATAAAATGTACTCAGGTTTAAAACAAGAATCCCAAATTACATCTCCCTCCTAGACCATGCCCTTGTTCGATTGGCATAAGCTGATGTCCCCATCCCAGTTTGCCTGTTTTTGAAGATCGCCATGTTGTTTTATCAAACTAACCTAGGAAAAGCATGTTCGGCCATTTTCTTGAATTTGATGCCTTTGGATTCCCCATCTCTATTGAAGGCCTACCAACTTAATCTTATGATTATTTTCCCTCCATATCTAATCAGATGTTGATCCTTGACCTTGTGATCTCTATGATGGGCATAGAAATATGCTTGGGGCTGAAGTAACAGTCTCCCATCATACTCCTTTTATCAAGTTTAGGTTATGGCCATGTCTTGTTCATTTCCTTGGGCCATAATCTATTTGGCTCTCTACTTGTAACCATTCTTACAGGTGGAGTATCTCCTTGTATATTGTCACCCTTGCCCAATTCATTTGTGTCGCGTGAGATTTCTTATTGGTTATGTCTAATAATGGTGTTGTGACTAAAACTGATGGTGCAGCGACAAAATCGAGGGCCTCCTGCGGATGCATACACATGGTTGCGCTACTTGGCACGCGCTGGTATCACAGTTAGTAGTCATAATCCATTATGAGACTATATCGATATGTTATCTTTGCACAAAATGTTCATACCACGTGAGATTCATTATTGGTGCCAGTTCGGTGATGGTGTCATGATTAATGACTTATGGTGCCGCTGCGAAACTGAGAGCCCCTTATGAATGTACACGCAAGATTATGCTGCTTGGCGCATGCTGGTATCGAGGTCTCTAGTCATGATCCATTGTGGAACTACACTGATATGTTATCTTCCGTAAACTACTTCCTTGAAATAATTTCTGTGTTGTTTGTCAAAGTGATCAAACAACATCTATCATCTTTATTGGATCAAAAGGGCATACCACTTTCGTGTGTGGTCTCTTTTCTTTGATCTTGATAGTGATTACTTATACAAGTTCCCTTTACATCCTTTGTGTAAAGGTGAAACCTTGGAGCTTTTTAGTGTTGGAAGATAGCTGATTAGCTCTAAAATGGAGATTGATTTTCCCTACAGCTGAAATGCAGGAGTTTGTCCAGTTGTTCTCTTACTTAATCCATGTATTCCCTAACCAAGTGGATGATTCATCTGGCATGAAGAAACAAATGAACAACCTGACCAAATGGATTTCTACCCAAGTACATAATCTCCTGTAACAATAATGAACTCTCAACCCGTGGCATACCGATGGTACTGAGAGAACTTGCTCAATGTTAAAAGTAGTTCAACAAATTGGTTTTACTAACTTACAACTGCCCAATAAACAAAGGTTGAGTTTAGAGATCGTTTTGTCGAGTTGTCTAAACTCACTTTTGTATAACCCCTCGTAAGGAAGAGTGTATAAGAATCGAGAGTAAGTCGGCCAGTAACCCCTAATCATCATTCTAGTCACGCCTCGATCGCCTCACGTGTGCTTTTCCAGCATGTGTGATCAAGTCGAGCCATGCTAAGTATTTGATGAAATGGGTTGGTCGCGAAGTCAACATCAATGGATCTCTCCATTGATATTTTCTCGAATCTCTATCATCTTTTATGGACTTGGATTCTCTGGCTAACACGAGTTAACTGTGATGTTGTTCGACATTCACACCCGTCTCGTGTGCTATGAACTTACTGTGACCACTTGTTGGTAAGCCTCCTTCTGTGTGTTTTACCCAAGATGGTGCATCTGATTCTGTTTGGGTAAAATCGCGTATTTACCGCTCGCTCAACAGACTCAGATAGTGCAGTGTCATCAGAAAAAGCAAACTGCACACATGGAACCTTATGTGTTCTTCTGGCAGACAATGTCTCTATTGTTGGACATCTCTAAATTAGCTTATGGCAATACATGTTATGTCCACTAGAGAAACAACATCCTGAGACACCCGCCTTTATTTGGAAATGCCTCACGATTATCGCTGATATGAACATGGGTTACATACTTCTCTATCCTTAGAAGTCTTTCGCTCCGAATCTCGGGACGAGATTCTTTTAAGGGGGGAGGGCTGTAACACCTATGGTGTTTATATTCTGCTCGACAACGGGTATGGATCTAAGCACGTAATATCAGTGGATAAAATGGATGCTACATTCTAATCATTTTCGCCTATCGCGATTTTAATATCGCATTTGTTTCGTTTGTCGCGAGCGCGACATCATTTTTATTTCTATCTGTCCGAGCTCTTCCGAAATTTTCGTGATGTTCGGAACATAGCTGTTTCGAAAATCGGTGCGTCCGATGATTAATTAAAATTCGTCGCTCGCGCGAATGCGAATTCGGAAACTCGACCCACTCGGATGATTTTATTCCGAACAGATGAAAAAGAACTCGACGATTAAAATGTTCGAGGCAAAATAATTTGTATCGCACGTTGTCCGAGAAAAATCGTGCGTGAGGTTATAATCCAATTAATTCTTCAGCACGCGGTTTCGACGACAAAATCGCGTGTACATTAGCGGCTCTGGTTTCGGCTAATCACGCGAGCAGATTAAAATACCGAAGCCGAACTCGTTGCAATTTGGTCCGTTTACATCGTGGCCGGAATAGTCACGAAAATTACACAACGAGATTCGGACAGAACCGTCTAAGCTGTTATTCCTTTGATTTCCGTTTCGTGATTCGAAAAATAGAGTGTGTAGCTGTTTGCCGTCTTACGCGTCAACACTTTAATCGTCGCTAAAAATCACAATTCAAAAATACCTGTGATTCCTTATAAAAAGAAAAAAATAAAAAATCTTCAGCCTGGCCTTATCCCGTCGCTGTGCTCGTACCCAGCCGTTCTGATATTTCTTCCAACCACCGCTCCCTGCTTCCTATCTACGCAGCGCTCTGGTCGGCTGGTCCTCATCCCTCCAGTACGCGAGACTTCTTCCTTGATCCTTCCCTCCGCCGCGCGCTGTGGAAGTCTCTGGCCGCCCATCCTGCGTACGCCACCGCTCTACTCGATCTTCAGCTCCAGCAGCGCGATATTTTTCCGCTCGGCGTCGTCCTCATCTCCTTCCCCGACGCTGCGCTCTCTCTCTTGGTTTCCTGCTCGCCTCTCTCTCTCTCTCCCTATTTATCTCACACGCGCTCAACTTCCTTGCTTCAACTTTCTGGCCGTGCGAGCGCAGTCGGCCGCGGCAGCCAACGCGTGGGCGTGCGGAGGCGCGCGCCATGGGGCTGGACGTGCACGTCCCTGGCAGGTTTCAGCTCCAGCGCGTCGTCCTCCATAGCCGCCGTGTGCTCGCCAGCGAGCTCCTCCCTTCTCCCTGCAGCTTGCCGAGCTCGCCGGCGTTTCTCCCGCTCCCTGGTGGCCGAGCCTGGCCCCTGCGCCCTGCTGCAGCCCGTCGTCACCTTGCTGCTCGCCGTCCGCGCGCCACTTCGCCCATGGCAGCCACGCCTGCTCCCTTCGCCGCGCGTCGTGTTTCCTGCTTGTTAGCGCGCCCTCTCGGCTCGCTCGGCTTTAAAATCCCTATCTTATCGTTAACCTCGCCGCGACTTAGTTCGTTGTCGCGCCGTTCGCCGTCGAGTCTCGCTACCCATCGCGAAGTCCCCTGCTGTCAGCCTCCGCACATGTCCTAAGCCGTCGTAGCCAGTTTGCCTCTATCTCGTGGTGGTGTTGCGCTGTCGTCGAGTCCCGATATCGATCTGGTTGTCGTCGAAGTGAAGCTTAGTTTAATGATCGCCAAGGGTTCGATCAAAGATTTTATTCGGAGACTGTCGACGTTCTCGCAAGCTTAAAGTCGGACTTACTTTGGATGATAAGTCTCTGATGTTCGAGAGAGGCGAGGCCTGTAACCGCTCTCTTGGGACTCAACCAAATATCTAAACTGGAAAACTGTCATCGCCCTCGCGGATATCGAATCAAATCAGTATTGGTAAGCCAATTTATTATTTCGGTTAATCAAATTAGATTAGCTAGATTTATTAGTCGTAATAATTCTCGTGTTTAGCAGACGCGTCGTGTCTGTGTTAGATGTTTGCTAAAGTACCTCAACACCTCCGATAACGTAATCGTGTGAAATAACCGCGTAATATGGTACCCCTTAGATCTAAAATGCAAGATAAATGAAATATTTAATTTAGTGGACTTATGCATAATAGCTGATGAATTATTCAGAATAGTTCTATCGTTGAATAAATTAATGTGCTAGTGCGATGCTCATTAGGTGCTCGGTAAATTGCGTGAGTCACGGAACTCTCGTGACTTCGCGATCTTTGCAATTATCAAGCCAGGTTGAGTATGGCGAGTTATTTCGCTATTCGAGTCAATTAGCTGAACTAGTGTACCGAGTAGAATTTTAGTAGGCATGTGTGTTGATAAAATATTTTGATCACTTATAAAGATGTAGTATAATTTATAAAGCAAGGGATAAGTTTAGAACTTAATTAATTAATTGATAAGTTGTGATTAGGCTAATTGTATTTCATGTGTATAGTTTGTGGTTCGTGATGTTTGCGTTAGGTTCGAGAAACGTAATTATTGCGCTTAATCATACGTCGATAACTAGTATTTTTGTCTAAAATTGTACAACGCCTCGCCGCTAGGTGTTTAAATTCGCCATCGCGTAGCACTATTTAGGTATGTAATATTCTTGTCGATATGCATTCATGTGCATAATGCATTTCATTCAGGCACATTAAATAATCGCGTGATGCGGAAGACAAGCCAAGTCGACCCGAAGCGCGGGCTATTCCGTATGGTGATGCTGATGGACGAACCTGCCTGATCAAGTGCTAGGACAAGGATGATCGTCAAGTGGACGTCGTCTAACAAACACTAACCTAGTGTTTCTTCCAGGCAAGCCCCGGTGCATGCAACCCCTTCCTTGTGTTTTTAAATAATTGTTGCACACTTTAAGTCTAGTGAAATGTGCATTAGGTTTATAGGAGTTGCTTGGAAACCCTTTGATGCATTGCCTTCCTTGAAATCCATACCTTTATAGATACTTCTAGTGAAGTATCAAAATATGATTTACAAAAATGCTTAGCCCTGCTCAGATCTTGTGGATAGAGGTTGTCTTTTGCGTTAAGGCCTTGCTCAGGGGTTATCCTGAGGAAAGATGGCTTCTACCTACAAGAATATTTTCATTGAGAGCGTGGTGGGATCTTACTGCAAAGTTCCTTGTGATGCTCTTTTCATCCTAAGGAACACAAACAATCCTAAGGGTGGAAATACTTAAATCGGGACTTGGGCTAGGAACAGGTGATGTTCTACCCAGGTTGATTAAGGATTGGTTGCGTATGTAGGCCTGCTGACCGAGGACCCTTTAACTGGTCACATGCCTCGTCATGGGTAAGCCTTGCCTCGGGTAGACTAAGGCCAGAATAAGATAACACGGAATGGGCGTGGAGCGGTGGCGAGAGTAGCGTGTACCCTCCGTGGTAAGAGGCTGGACGGTGGTGTATCTGTGCTCTCGGTTCGCGTGAACCTGATCTGGTCTTAAGAACCCCGGTGGCGGGTTGACATATGCAAGGGTTAAGTGCTACATATGTCGTGTGATTGGAGATCCTCAGCTGAGTATAATCGATTCGGATCGCCGTACCTTCGCGGTTATGAAGACTTGGTCACTGACCTACAACCTAAGTCAGGATGTGAACCTCATGAATAAAAATGATGTTGTATTGATGAGATGGTGAAAGTAGACCATATGCAAACAGAGTCTATTAATACTTAATCTGGCGTTAAAATATTGAAAGTAAGGACTCACTTTAGTAAGCTATTTCTGCAAAAGTATCTAAGTTGATTCTTGCTAAAGCCTCTCCTTGATTCTCAAATCCAGCATACCCTTGAGAGTCTTTTCTTTAGTCGGGTAAGTCTTGCTGAGTAATTCCATACTCAGGGTTTTATTCCCTGTTGTTTTTCAGGTTTTAACTTTGTGCTGTTGTTGATGGTGTTAAGTGCCGGTGGGCTCGGCCTTCTTATAAGTCTAAGTAACTCTTCTATACTTCTTATTGAGGATGGTCACTTGAGCTAGCATATATTTCAAAACTATAAATAATTTATAACAATTCAAAGTTTCTTTCTTTGAATCACTGTAGTAATCACTCCAATCATGTACGAAGTAAAATTTTTGTAACTTGTAAAATTTGGTAATAAGATTTCCGCTGCAAAATATTGGTGTGTGTGATTTGTGTTACTTAATCCCGCGGTTCTGGTTGTAAGTGGTTTATCCGATGTCCTTAGGGCAATCGGACGGATCCTGTTAAGTTATCTGGTGCACATGCATAGCAGTCTGAGGTCTTTGAGACAAGGACAGGTGCATGTGGGCCCAATAACTTGGGAGGTTCTGTCACAGGTTCCATCTTAGGGGAACACTAAGATCCCAATTAAGTGTGTTGGGGTCCGGCACTCTCTCACGGGGGTCCAGATCCTGGTGGCCTCGGAGATTGCCCCCGTGGAGGGGTGAGGCGCGATTTACCGCGCCTCCTTACTATAGTAAGGGGTACCCCTGTTCCAGGGTACCGACAGTGGCCCCCGGGCCCTCCTCAGGGGAGGCTACGACCCTGTAGGTGGGGCTAAAGCCTGGTTGACGTGC
Source organism: Zea mays (assembly GCF_902167145.1). Taxonomy (NCBI): domain Eukaryota; kingdom Viridiplantae; phylum Streptophyta; class Magnoliopsida; order Poales; family Poaceae; genus Zea; species Zea mays. The sequence continues at coordinate 10,867,907 of NC_050103.1, forward strand.
CATTTCCGGGCACTTGCTGACGCAACTATTGCTAATCTGTCTTCAGTCGTGCTGCCTGCCCCGTTTGTCCCCACAGCAGGCAGGTACGTGGCCCCCGCCTCCGCTGGTTTCATCGGGCTGCGCGTGGGGCGTCTTATTGCCGCCGCCTCAAAAATATCTTTCAGCGGCCCCTAGGCGACGTGCGGTCGTGCGTGACGGTTTGCTTCTAGGGAGGGACGGTCCGTCTTCCACGCACTCGGAGGCTGGTTGTCTGTTTCTCCAGGTACGTGACATGTGGACCTGGGCCCCCATGTCGGGGACCGAGTCACTGTGAGTACTAGGTGCGCGTTGGATGGAGTCGGGGCGCGCGCGGAGGACCCCTTTTTGAGATAAGGGGACTTATTCTGCGGCCAGCAGTTTTGCTTTCGCACTTTTCTTCAACTATTGCATTCTTCCTCCTCTGCGCCTCTGTCGCACTCACATTTCTTTGCCTTTCGCCGCCATAGCAGCCATGGCTTCACTGGTTCATCCCGAGCGTTACCAGACCGAGAGGAGGCTCAACACCGTGCGCCTCTTGCTTGGATGGAGCGTGCCGTCGCACGCCTGTAGGATCCGGGCCGGCGCTTCCCCCCTTGGCGATCTCGCTGCCGAGGAGTTCGTGCTCTTTGTCTCCTATATCTCGTGCGGGTTGGCGCTGCCGATTTCCCCCTTCTTCATGTTACTGTTGGAGGACCTCGGTCTCCAGCTCCAGCACCTCACACCCCACTCCATTCTTCAGACAGCCATCTTTGCTCACCTGTGCGAGATGTTCGTGGGGGTGGTGCTGTGCACCTCTCTCTTCCGCCATTTTTTCGTGCTGGTGAAGTCTGAGAAGGCCAAGGACCATCTCAGAGCGTATTATTTCCAGACAAGGGCGGATTCCGCCCGCTCCTATATCTCTTCCCTCAGCGGCGCGAGGTGGGAAAACTGGCGAGCCGAATGGGTGATCGCCAGTACCGAGGCTAGCGACTGCCTCGTGCTTCCAAGTGAGGGTCCGAGGATCGAGAAGAAGCAATGGAGAGCTAAGCCACCGTTGGCGCCGGAATTTGAACCTGTGTTGGGCAGGATTGAATCTCTGGCGTCCGGCGGTCTAACGTCGATGCACGTGGTCGGTGACTTCTTGCAGCGCCGGATCGCGCCGCTGCAGGCGAGGGCACGCTTGAGCCGCTGGTTTTCTGGCACGAACGACCCCAGCCGGGTCCAACGCAGCCCAGGCACCAACCTATCTTGGGAGGAGCTAGAACTCTTGGTGAAGGGGATCACTGGTGAGTCCTTCGTTGCTGAGTCCTTGATCCTTCCTGAAGGCATTCCCCCGCTTTGTGATGATCCAGGGTTGAGGACAGCGACCTTGGATTCGCTGCCGACCCTTGACGAGAGCGGCGTAGCGGTTCGCTAGACCGGCGGCCAGGACCCCCATCGCGGGATTCAGATCCCCGCCATATCGGGCGGAGGCTCTCGGCCCGCCGATGCCGACTCCAGATCTCGCCCAGCAACTCTCAGTCCCTCGGGCAAGGGCAAGGGAGCTACGAGCAGTTCTTCCGCCCCTGGTGGTTCCGGGAGATCGGAGGGGGAGAGGCGACACCGACTGCGTCGTGCCGACGGATCTTTCATTGGGGACCCGCCCCTTGATTCGGACCTCTCTCAGAAACGCCAGAAAACAGCTGGCGGGGTCGGGGAGGCTGGCTCCCCGGCCCAGGGCTCGCAGAGGTGCGTTAGCCCTCCTCCAATACCATCATCAGTCCCGCCGCCACCACCACCATCATCTGGCCTGCCACCGCCACAGGGGCAGCAGCATCGACAACGGGAACAGCAGCAAAGCCAGTGGACGTCTTGCTTCGAAGGTCATTGGAAGGTCCAGGGCCCCAAGTAAGTGTACCCCTTCTCATTACCCCATCGGTCTAGTTACCGTGTTGACGAGTATTAACCCGTCCTTTGCTTGTCAGGGCTTCTTCTCCTTTTGTCTCCAAGGCTGCCCCCACTGGTGAGTCTGGCTTCCAGCAGTAGGTGTCTGCCGGTCTTGATGCCGGCAACCTGCCTTCGACTGTTGCTGTTGAGGCGGCGCCATCGGGCCCCCAGGTTCCTACCGGTACTGTCGAGGCAGCGTTGTCGGGCCCCCGGGCTCCCACCAGGAGTTCAGTAGCAGCGCCGCCGGGCCCCCAGGTTCCGGCTGGGACTGCCGAGGCAGTGCCGTCGGTCCCCTAGGCGCCCGCCAGAAGTCCAGAAGCAGCGCCGTCAGGCCCCCAGGTTTCAGCTGGTACTGCCGAGGCAGTACCGCCAGCCCCCCAGGCACTAGCCGGGCGCCCAGCAGCTGTAGCACCGCCAACGGTTACGGCAGACCCAACGACGGCGGCAACGTTGAGTATGCCTTCGGCAACGGTGGAACCCACAGGGTGTGTGCCCGATTCCATCCCGCCGCCTGTTCTCGAGGAGCCAAAGGTCATTCTTGGGCGGCGGCTCCAGGCCGGTGCCGGTCCGGAAACAACGCCGCCTCCCCTCCCTTGGGTGTTGTCCCGCGCTCACCAGGCTCTCTGGGAGACTGAAGCGGTGATCCTTCGGGAGTGGGAGGCACTCGAGACTGAGCGCCATCGTCTTGGGGATTGGTGCACCCAGTTGGAGCAACGTACCAAGGCCATGTCCTGCCAATTTGCTTCAGAGCGGTCCGAGCTTGAGCGGGGGCGTGAGGACCTCAGGGAGGACCTAGAGAAGGTGATCGAGCGGGAGCGGGAGGCTGCTCGGGAGGAGAGGAGGCTGCTCAAGAAGAAAGAGCACTTGGACCAACGAGAGGTGGTCGTCACAGAATATCATGAGAAGTTGAAAGCCTACAATGCGATGCTTGAGGAACAGTGGGATAAGCAGACCGCTACTGAGGCGACACTGCAAAAGCTGCAGCAGGAGCTTGACAACAAGGCTGGCAAAATTTCTCTTGCCGAGGAAAACCTCAGGGCAAAGGGTGTCTTTCTGGAGGAGCGGGCATCAGATCTCATTCGATAGGAGAAGGAGCTCGCCTGGAGGGAGGAGAAGTGGGAAAGGCGAGATAAGCTGCTGGCCGAGCACGAGCGCGAGGCGGAGGAGAAGGAGAAGAAACTGGAGGAGCGGGTCTGCTGGTTCTAGGCGGCGCAGGCAGCGCATGTAGCCCAGATGGCGCAGCCGGCTCCGGCTTCCCAGGCGGCAGAGACGATGAAGAAGACGCTAGAGGATCTCCGGGCGGAGCAACGCATCGGGGTCCAGCATATCACCGCATGGGCTGACGAGGCGAGCTCGGCTCTGGTGCCGCTAGGGGTGAGCCCGATCCCAGTGTCGAAGCAGCCAGTGTCCATTTCCGACGCGCTCCCGGTGTTGGATTTCACTGCTGACCGCCTCCGACGCCTAGATCAGATCCTTGGCGCCCGCTTGGAGGCTGAGGGCAGCAGGCTCTGCCGGGCGGTGATAGAATACATCCTGACGTGCTTCCGGAGCCACGACCCGGCCATCTCCTTGGGGCCAGTGATCGCCGGTCCGGTGGCCGATACCGAAGACGCCGCTCGGGGGAGTGTGCAGGACGCTGTAGATGTGGTGGCCCAGCGTTTCCAGTGAGATCCTACTGATGAGTAGTCGGATCTGTGGAGAGAAAGCAAGGGTTCCGCTGGAAGCGGCTTATCACTTATTTGTATGCTACTTTCGATTCAATAAGATACATTTAAGTATGTCTTGCCAAGCAACATTATAACTTATCTGTATGCTACTTTCCTTTTGCTATGTGTGTTGTTGTCTACTTCTTCCCTGATACTTGGCCCCTCTGGGATGTAGTCTCGACTTGTCGAGGCTAGATGCTAGTAAACTTAAGGAGTCGGTGACCTGGACCTGCACACAGCCTTAGCTAGGGAGCTTCAGTAGCGCACCCATCGGGCCCATTAGCTGGTATCCTTCATCCTTTGACTTACGTAATATTGACCTGTAGGGCCTGGGCTGGGGGCCGATCCGCATGTCTGGACCCCCTGGGGGTCACGGCTTCCCTTTCGTTGGAGCCGGACCTCGGGTTTTCGGACCAACAGATTCATAGTACCGGATACTAGGACAACCGCCATGGGGTGGTGGGGCATGTTGGCTTAGGGTACTAGACCTAAGCTAAGAGGCCACACAGTTCCCCATGGGCGATTATCCGTTCTCTTGGACTGGCCGTGTCACACCCGATTCCGAAGGGCAGAGCCAGGTGCATAGCATATGTGTGCCAGGATCTATTTTCACACATATGTTGACGTCACAAGTGTAATATATCAAAAGAACAATGCATAAAAGCGTAAATAACGATTATATTAACATATTACACTTCGAACAGACATAATGTCTTAACCTTTATTCATCAAAGTACAGCGAGCAAGGACATCCATCCACATGAAGATGACCGGGGGTATCACTATACTAGCATCCATGGAGTTCAGCATCATATCTTCATCTGCAACTTCTGATCAAAATTAAGCAAGGGTGAGCTCACTTATGGTCGGGGCTCAGCAAGTGGGGGAAAAACTAATGCAAGTCTAACAAGGTGAGGCCAAGGTTGAGCAGTAAGCATTTTAGTTGGTCAACTTTTATTAACAACACCTGTCTTACTAATAAGTGTGAATCCCAAGTATTCCCATTAAACAAAGGTATAAGAGTATATATAAAAAACACTTAAGTGAAACCACTTAAGCAAACCATTGGCAGATCATCAGATCTTGATTTATTTTCATCTTCAAGTTCAATTATCATGTGAGGAGTCCAGGCTGCTCATAACCATGAGCACGGCTGATATATCAGTTTTACACTCTGCAGAGGTGGTACAACTTTACCCACAAGCCGTGTATCCCCTCTAGCCTAGGTCGGCCAAAACCCGTAAACACTTCCGAGGTGAGTGGCTAGGGATCCACTATGAGGCTTTCACAAAATACACTTAATACGAAGCAACCCGCTAAGGTTTCTAAAGACGATGGTGGAGGCCCCCTGGGTGAGGTACCTTAGCCAAGAATACGTCCCCATGTTAACGTGGGCTGCCAACACCTACCGCTCCCCCTCTTGCCCATATTTCAGGTAAGGTTGCCAGGCACTAAGCATATAAAGCTAATTACCAAAGCCAGAGCCATGATAGCACTCGTGGTTGCACTGTTTTCCCGGGTGGTCACTCCATGTTCCAATAGTATGCAATAATCTTGTTTAACCATCGGGTTAACAACAATAATGTAAACTTACCATTTTCGAACATTAATATCATAAGCGGGAGTGACTGCATAAAGTTAAGTTGTAGCAATAGCATAGCTACGAAGGTAAAGTATAATTCCCAGGTTTGATCAAGGAATAAGGTTGGAAAGGTTATCTAAATAGGTAACTCGTCAAGTTATGCATATATATATCCAAAAGAATAAACTTTATTAAATGTATTGTTTGGGATCAAATAGAGTATGCAGAGGGAGAAGTCCACTTGCCTTGCTTATTGAAAACTTGAGGTTCTTCCGTGGATCGGAATAGATCTTGATTCTTAACTACTGAATATCACACAAACAAACAAGAAGAACAAACACCACTCAATAACATACAACATTCACCATACGTAAAGCTAAAAGAAAGCTTAACGAAAAGAGCATTAGCTTTTCAAAAACGTCGCAAGTAACAGTTATAATAAGAGGGTATTATTTTCAAAAATATGTGATCTATACTTTAAGACATGAGCATAAAAATATCTTAATTAAAATATTCAAATATTAAGTTCACCAAATTAATCTTTTATGAAACACCATATGTGATACGTTTAAGATTAAGGGTTTATAAGACGATAAAACACGTTATAACGATATTAAGCCTTTTTAACCTTTTAGAACACATATAAGTTATATCTAAGGTTAATGGGCTACGAAACACGTTATTAATTTTTAAAAGCATTAGGAACACCTTATAAATCATTGTTAAACATTCACTTATGATAAACTAAGATATAAGTCTAAATAGGTTTTATGTGAAAAGATCATTATTATTAAACACCTATTTTATGAAAAACTAGGTTATAGGCCTTTAAATGGATTTTCATGTAAAAGATAATGAACGAATAACCATCTTTTATTTTTATTAGAAAACACATAACCTATATTATTATATTCGTAGTCAATATAGTAACATTTTAAGTTATAAAAGAAATTAAACTCTTATTATTTTATTTTACCCTTTAGGAAAAACTAAATGATTTATATAACATGGAATAAATGTGATAAAATAATTAATCAATCCCATATAACTAGTTATGAACAAGTTGGCAATATGTGTGACTAATAAATTATGATAAAGGATAATTAATCTACTAATTATCTTTAATTCTATTGTAGGAACAAATGATCTAGATAATTAAAATGAATACTATATTTATTGGTATTAACTATCATTTAAGTTATGACGGTGTGAGCACTTTTTTAAGCCATTATATCATTATTAGAAAAGTTATATGACATATTACTATTTAGTACGGCTATACTTAAACATTTATAATGAATCTTGTTAAATACGATAACTATTAAATAGGTCATTTTAAAGTTAGAAACAAATTATCTAATTCCTTAGTAAGAAACCTATATTTACCAATATAACTATCAATTTCTTTATTAGGAAAGCATGAGTGTCTAATTAAGTCATTTTAACATTATCATAAATTCTACTCTTCCGGTTTTCTCCTTTCTTTTCTAAATAGAATTTATACGTATAACTAAAAATTGTTTATTTAATTCCTCTAACATTAATATACTAAAAAATAATTATAAATTACTAAATGGGACTTTTAATAACCTATTCATGGTTATTATAACATAAATGAGCATTTTACTATCCTTAAGCAATTAGGTGCTATACTTACATTTATTATGAACAGTAAATCTATACATTTTTCATTCGCCCGGAAATACGTGGCTTAATTCTTATTTCAATTTCTTATATCACTAAAATTATGCTTATATCAATACTAACCAATTATCGCTCTACACACTAAAGCGAAATAAACATTTCTAGTATGAAAATCACTGAAGTAGTGAATAGTGACCGTGTTCATTTTTAGAACTATAAAATCACACGCATATTTAAAATATTATTGCGGGGTTAGATTTTGGTTACACGTGTATATCGAAATCTCTAAATCCTACACGCGAATCGCCAAACTACAACAGTAATTCACAAGATCTATAAATTAAAAACATAATTTAGGAAATAAATATTTTGGATTTGTCTACAACCTTGGGTTCTCGTTCTTGCGCAGGGATGAACGTCGACGAGGGAGAGTGTTCGACGGGCAGGGAACGACAGGGAACGACGTAATCGTCAGTGAGTGTTTGGGCACGTCTCCGGTGAGCAGCGAGGCACACCGACGAGCAGGGCGCTGCTCCGGCTTCCGTCCACAACAGCGTCAACAGTGAGCTCTGGCGGCGAGGGAAAGAATGAGGAGGAAGTGAAAGACGCGTGAGACAGAGAGGGAGTTCAGCTGTGGGAGGGAGAAGGGAGAAACTCGGCGTCCATTTTATAGGCGATGGGAGGGAGAGAGAGAGAGAGAGAGAGAGAGCTAGAAACGGTCGGTCGGTTCAAGGCGCCATTGATGGCATTCATCAACGGAGGTAACGACGGTATTGAAGTTCCATTTACGCAGGGAGAAACGGACGCGGTCGCGCGGCAGCTAGCTTCGGGCGCGGCAGGGGCGCTCGGACGCGGCACGGGCGCGTCGCTACGGCTTCTGGCGCGGTCGGTGCTTGAGCTCGGAGTGCTGGACGTCGGGTGTCGGGGCTGGGGACGGTTCTGCGCGGGGTCGGCAGGGCCTGGCGCAAGCGCGTTGGGGTCGCGGTGGCAAGCGGTGGGCGTCGGGCGGCTCAGTGGCGCAGATGCGCGAGGTGGCTGGAGCGGGACAGGGGCTCGACACGGTCCTGCGTGGGAGCTTCTGCGGTCGGGCGCCTGGGTGTTGGCGGCTCGGCCGGCAGAGAGAACAGGGGAGAGGGAAAGAGAAAGCAAGGGGAAGAGAGAGAAGGTGGCGGGTGGGAGAGAGAGAATAGGGGGAGGGAGTCCTGGCGGCGGCGGCTTGGAGGAAGAAGGCAGGGGGTGCGGCGGCTGGGAAGGGAGCTAGGTTAGGGTTAGGTGTTGGGCCTAATGGGCCTTAGGTTAGTGTTTTTTTTCTTTTTTTTTCTAATTTCGAAATACCTACTCAAATAACCATAACATTCATAACAATCAAACCAAAATTATTTATAAATAAAATATTAATTCTTAGACTAATATTTATTATATTATTTATGTGAATTTTAATTTAAGAAGAAATGATATTCAATATTCAAAATTACTTATGAGCAATCAAAAATCATTCCGAATGAAATAAATAACAAACACTTCAATGGAAAATTTATTATCATAAATACCATTATTAACTAAATGTATTATTTTTATTTAATGATTTTCATAGTGTCACAGGCCCCCAGGCTATATGGCCTGGCCATTCACTCCGGATGCACTATACCAGCTTTGGAGGGATTCCGCGTGGGTGGGTTAGATAAAAATGATGGTTGCAAGATTTGAAATGATAAGACCACCGTAAAGTAAAACTGGGGGTGGGGTGAAATTTCTCTTCATAGCTCCATGAGCGTAAACCAACATGCCGGTTTAGTAAGGACGGGCCTTACCGGGCTGGCTACATATGTACGCTACCTAGCTATAAAGGAAACTGCAGCCCCCAGTTTTCCTTTTATGGGAAGAACTTACGGAGGGGTTCTATGTTCCATGGGTTGGGCAGGGACTCTCCTTCGGTTGTGGCGAGGCGGACGCACCTGGGTTGGCATACTTCCGTCACCTTGAAGGGTCCTTCCCAGCTGGGGGAAAGTTTATGGAGCCCTTCTCGGTTCAGTACTCGCCTTAGCACCAGGTCCGTGACCCTGAGCTCCATATTATGCACGAACCGTTGGTGGTAGCGCCAGAGCGCTTGGTTGTACCGTGCATTTCGGATGACCGCTCACCACCTACGCTCGTCGACGAGGTCCATGTCTTCACACCGCAGCTGTCCATGCATAAATTCCTCAAAGGCATGGACCTGAGGGGAGCCCATGATGATTTTTGGGGGAAGACAGGCTTCGACCCGTATACCAGGAAGAACGGGGTCTCCCCGGTGGCTCGGCTGGGTGTCATCCGGTTTCCCCATAGGACGGAGGGGAGTTCACTGACCCAACTCGCCCCATGCTTCTTCAAGCGGTCGTAGGTACGTGTTTTGAGTCCCCTGAGGATCTCTGCATTTGCCCTCTCTGCCTGGCCATTGCTTCTGGGGTCGGCCACGGATGCAAAGCAGAGTTGGTGCCAATGCCCACGCAGTATTCCTGGAAGATCCGACTTGTAAACTGGGTTCTGTTGTCCGTAATGATACAGTTTGGGACCCCAAATCTACAGATGATGGACTTGAGGAAGGCGACAACGGCACCTTGGGTGATGTTGACCACGGGGGTGGCTCTGGCCACTTGGTGAACTTGTCGATGGCGACGAAGAGGTACCGGTACCCGCCAACAGCCCTAGGAAATGGTCCCAGGATATCCACCCCCCATATGGCGAATGACCAAGAGGGTGGAATCATTTGCAGTGCCTGAGCTGGTGTGTGTATTTGCTTTGCGTGGAATTGACACGCCTTGCAGGACTTTACCATCTCAGCTGCATCCTGGAGAGTGGTTGGCCAGTAGAATCCATGCCGGAAGGCCTTGCCAACCAGTGTGCGGGATGATGAATGACTTCCGCACTCTCCTCCATGGATCTCCGTGAGCAACTCATGGCCCTCCTCCTGGGTAATGCATCGCATGTGAATGTCGTTGGCACCATGGCGGTAGAGATCCCCTTCCACCACCGCGTAACGCTTAGCCAACCGCACTATGCATTCTGCGGACGCATGGTCTTCAGGAAGGATATTTTCCTTTAGGTAGTCCCAGATCTCGGAGATCCATGCATTGGGTCCACTCTGAGATATTGGCTGCGACGCTAAGGGTCTGTTAGGTCCCCCTGTAGTGCACACAGTCTTTGGTGGGTACTGGGACGCCACCAGGACCGCTAGCTTCGAGGTGCTAGTCTCGCCCCTTCGCCCGGTTCGGCAGGCTGGGCGGTGGGTCTCAACAGCCGTCTTTCGAAGACGCCCTCGGGCACGAGTGCCCAAGTTGATGCCCTCACTGAGAGGTCATCTGCCGCTGAGTTGTTGGCCCGAGGAACATGTTGCAGTTCCAGGGCCATGAAGTCTTTCTCCAGCTTTCTTACGTGAAGAAGGTAAGCTGCGAGCCTGGGCTCATTGCAGCTACACTCTCCGCGGACTTGCTTGATGATTAGCTAGGAATCTCCCTTTACTAGGAGCTGGCGGATCCCCAAAGATAGGGCCGCCGATAAGCCGAAGATCAGCGTCTCGTATTCTGCCATATTGTTGGTGGCCTTGAACTCAAGGTGCACCATATACTTCACTTGATCTCCGCTTGGATCGGTGAGGATTACTCCGGCCCCGCCAACGTGTTGGCGGGCGGATCCGTCGAAGTAGAGCGTCCAGTGGGGCTCGGTGAAGGACGGTCCCTTGGGCTCCATAGGTGTGGGGTCTGAATCAGGGCCCGGACTCTTGGGGATGCTTGCGAGGGGCGTTCACTCCACGATGAAGTCAGCCAAGACTTGACTCTTGATGGCGTGGCGTGGTCGGAAATTCAGCCGGAACTCAGCGAGTTCCGCAGCCCACTTGGCGATGTTGCCTGTGGCGTTGGAGTTGTGGAGGATGGTCCTTAATGGGAAGGAGGTCAACACCACAATCCAATGTGCTTGGAAATAATGGCGCAACTTCCTGGACTCCATAAGCACAACATAGAGGAGTTTGTGTGTCTCGGGGTACCTGGTTTTTGCCTCATGAAGGACCTCACTGACGTAGTAGACTGGCCTTTGAATGGTTCGGCCCCCGCAGCCGGTCCTGAGCCCTCAGGTTCCTAGCTTTCTGGTGCTGGTCTCTCGACGACCAGTACCATGCTCACTGCTTCTGCGGCCGCTGCGATGTACAAATACAATGGCTCCTCTGGTTCCGGAGCTACCAATATTGGTAGGGACACCAGGTGCTGCTTCAACTCTTGGAAGGCTTGCTCCGCCTCTTTGGTCCAAGAGAAAGGCCCGGCCTTCCATAGCAGCTTAAAGAAAGGCAGCGCTCTCTCGGCCAACCTTGAAATGAAGTGGCTAAGGGCGGCTAGTGACCCTGTGAGCTTCTGGATGTCCTTGACTCGGGTGGGGGGCCTCATCGCTTCGATCACCCTGATCTTCTCTGGGTTTGCTTCTATGCCTCGGTATGAAACCAGGAATCCAAGCAGCTTCCCGGCGGAAATGCCAAAAACACATTTGTCCGGGTTCAGCTTCGTGCGGGTTGCTCACAGCTTGTCGAAGACCAGGGTTAAGTCTTCCTCTAGGGTCGACCTCTTCTTAGTCTTGACTACGATGTCGTCGACGTAGACCTCTACTTTGTCCCTGATCAGGTCCCCGAAAGTCTTACTCATCGCCCACACAAATGTTGGCAGGGCGTTTTTCAGACCATACGACATTACAACATAGCAGTACAATCCATCCACTGTTACAAAAGCAGTATGCTTCCTATCTTCCATAGACATCTGGATTTAATGGAAACCAGAGTATGCCTCTAGGAACGATAACAGATCGCACCCCGAGGTAGAATCCACGATTTGGTCTATGCGTGGTAGTGGATACGGGTCTTTGGGACAGGCCTTATTCAGGCTGGTGTAGTCGATACACATCCGAAGTTTTCCATTTGCTTTGGAGACGATGACTGGGTTGGCCAGCCATATCGGGTGATGTACCTCTTTGATGAAGCCAGCGTCTAGTAGTTTCCGGACCTCCTCTCGGATGAAGTCCTGTCGCTCAACAGACTGTCTGCGAAGCTTCTGGCTTACTGGCCTGGTTTCGGGGTTAATCTTCAGGCAGTGCTCGATCACCTCCCTGGGAATCCTAGGCATCTGCGATGGCTCCCATGCGAACACGTCGACATTTGTCTGGAGGAAAGCGACGAGCGCGAGTTCCTATTTCTCATCCAGATCACCCACAATGCGAGTGGTCTGGGTGGAGTCTGCATCAAGTCGGATGGCTTTGACGGGGACACCATCCATCCCGGACGGTTGTACCTTTAGTGCCTTGAGGGGTGCCTTGGTACCGGAGGTTGAGGGGTTCCTCCCTCCGTCGTCTGGGCGAGCAGTTTCTGCCACCAGGGCGTGCAACCTTTCTATGGCTGCAAGTGCGGCGGCACGGTCACCTTGGATGGTGAGGACCCCAGCCGAGGATGGCATTTTGAGGACCAAATACCCGTAATGGGCGATGGCCATGAACCAGTATAGGGCCAGTCTGCCAATGATGGCGTTGAAGGGGAGGTTGACTTTTGCAACATCAAAGACGACGTTCTCCATGCGGAAGTTTTCCTCAGTTTTGAATGTAACCGGGAGTGCAATGCTCCCAAGGGGATACACCAGCTATGGGCCCACTCCAGAGAATGGGCGCGAGGGTCCCAGTCGGGACTCCGGGATTTGTAGCTGCTTGAACGCAGCATGGCTGATGACGTTGAGGCCTGCCCCGCCGTTAATCAACACATGGTGCAGTCGCATGTTGGCGATGACAGGGGCGGTGATGAGCGGCAGTATGCCGGCTCCTGCCATGTTATTGGGGCAGTCAGGTGCCCCGAAGGAGATGATGGTGCTCCTCCATCGTTGGTGGGGAGCAGCCTTCGGGACCCCTGGAGTTACCGATAGGACCTCACGGCGCAGGGACTTGACGTTCCTGCGGGAGGTAAGTTCCCAGCCTCTGCCGTACATGACGTACAATTTCTTGCGGCGGTCGCTGTCATCTCCGGAGTCGGAATCTCCGGCGAAGACGTCCTTGAGGTCCCACTCAGGTGACTGATACCCGAGTTCTCGATCTCCCGTAGCCACCTCATCGTTGTCGACCCTCTCCTTGCTAGACCGATGACGGGGCGGGGTGCCGCCCCTGGATGGCTACTCGCGCCGCTCACTGACGCGCTTCGCGAGCCTGATGATCTCGCGGCATTCCGGGGCACTGTGGTGAGCGTTGGGATGCACGGGGCACAAGCCGTTGTTGCTCCCATGTGGCCGGGGGCGCTTATTGCGTTTGCCCCGCCCCCTAGCCGTGGCTGCGATAGTCGGAGCGGCAACCTGCAGCCTCTCATAGCCGTGGTTCTTCTTCTTTTTGTCGTCCCGGGAGATGGCATCCGACCGGGCAGCTCCGGTCTGCGGAATCGAGTGCCATGCACGGCCCTCGGTAGCCCTGGCGCATTTGTCGGCCAGAGCGAAGAGTGTGGGGACAGTCTCCATGTCGTGTGTGGCCAACTTTTCTAACATCTTCTCATCACGTACTCCCTGGCGGAAGGTCGTGATGATGGATGCATCGGAAATACGAGGTATAGTACCTTGCACCTTGGTGAAGCGGGAGATGAACGTCTGGAGAGTCTCCCCGGTCTCCTGCCTCACTACATGGAGGTGGGCCTCCACGCCGTGCTGTTGGTAAGCACTAGCGAAGTTCGTAATGAACCGCGCACAGAGCTCTTCCCAGGAGTAGATTGATCCTGGGGCGAGGTTCATGAGCCATGTCCGGGCAGGCCCAGACAAGGCCACATGAAAATATGTTGCCATCACAGCGGTGTTTCCACCTGCTGCTGTGATGGCGGTGACGTACACCTGTAGTAAATTCGACAGGTTTGACGTACCATCGTATTCTTCCGGTAGTTGCGGCCGAAACTTGGGTGGCCATGACGCTACGAGAAGATGATCCGCGAGTGCGGCGCAGCCCACGCCGGCCAATGGCGCCCGCTTGAGACCTGGCGTCTATCAGGGTCTGCGGTGCTACCGCAGTAAAGTCTTGGTCGAGGTTGCGACCCTCAACGTTCCGTCGGCGCTCGCGCGCCCTCTCCAAAGAGATCTGGGCATCTTCTCCCGCACGTCTGCGGGTGAGCTCGGCTCGGAGGTCGTTGGTCTGTACGCCCCTTACTGAGGGCGAGTGCACAGACGCCGACGCCTCATGCTGGCGCCGGGATGACCGTGGCCTTGACCTGGTCGGGGCAGGATGTGCCATACCGAGCAACCGGTCGACGTCGTCCCGCCATTGCTTCATGGCCCCTGGTGAGGCCGTGGAGCTCGGAGGGTGCCGCAACAACTCCCTGGCTGCTGTCAATGCTCCCGGAGTCGCCCTTGATGGAGCCCGGGATGTCTGTGCAGTCGTCTGCTGCCGTGCGGCGTGCACAGCAGCAGTGCCTGGCACAGGGCGGTTGGGAACCTGCGACGTAGAGGAAGCAGCTTCTTCCTCTACCGCGAAATCTACCGCGGTCTCGGTACGGTGCTCAATAATTTGCACCATTATGTTTGAGCAAGGGATTAAGCAAAAATCTAATGCCTAGCCCCCTACCTGGCACGCCACATGTCGGAGAGGAAATCTCCGGCCGGGTGGCGGAGTGCACCCGCCCTAAATCCTAAGATGAGGAGGGGCTTAGGCGTTTTGCTTGATCATTGGAGTGAAGGGGAAGAACTCAAGAACACACAAGGGTTTAGAGTGGTTCGGGCCGCCGGAGCGTAATACCCTACTCCACTGTGAGTTGTATTGCTTGAGAGCTTGTATAAGCTAGCGAGTCTAAGATTGCGTGTGTGCGTAACGTCGCATGCCTCCCCTTTTATAGCCGAAGGGGGACATGTACAAAGAGACCCTGAACCCCGACATGCGGGCCCAGAGACATAAGGGTGGAATACCCGGAGCAACTAGTGTTGGTCACCTTGCGCTATCTCCCTGTGCCCTAACATCCACTACCTGAGTAGAACTGGCGTGCTGCCAAAGGTTCCTCGGTATCGACCAAGTTATGATGACCACTGCGCGCATGCAGCGGTGTGGGCGTACTGCCCGCTGCTTTGATTGGACAGGTATGCCGCCCGGTCTAGTCGACGCCTACCATCAGAGTGGACGAGGTGCATTAAATGCCGAGTCGGCACTACGCCTGTGAGCAGGGCGGTCAGGCGGCGCGCGATCTCCCGCAATAAATGCAGAGATCGCACGGCCTCGAAACCTTACGTCAGGCCCTGCTCTCCGGCTTTCGTCACGGGCCACGGGCCACGTGGCAGCATCGGGTTTCCGCTCAGGCGGGGAGAGTAGGCGCGCCTAGCAAGATCCCAACAAGTGTTTGTGCCAGACCCCTGTACGCCCCTGACTTAAGCCAGGGTATTCCCCGTCCCGAGATCTCGTTGTGGACGGTCCGGACCTCACCTAGAGGGGTCCGGGTTCTGTCTTAGGGGAACACTGAGATCCCAATTAGGTGTGTTGGGGTCCGACACTCTCTCACGGGGGTCCGGATCCTGGTGGCGTCGGAGATTGCCCCCGTGGAGGGGTGAGGCGCGGTTTACCGCGCCTCCTTACTATAGTAAGGGGTACCCCTGTTCCAGGGTACCGACACAACCTTAGCAGTCAAATTAACATTCTCAGTTCTAAGGTTGGAAATGGTGTCATGGCAAATGCTAAGCTCTCTAGTCAAGTTTTCACATTTTTCTATCTCCTGAGCATAAGCATTCTTTACCTTAACATGCTTTTTATTTTCCTTAATAAGGATTTCCTCTTAGCTATCCAAGAGTTCATCCTTCTCATGAATATCACCTATTAATTCATTTAATTTTTCTTTTTGTTGCATGTCAAGGTTGGCAAAAAGACTAAGCAAGTTATCTTCATCATCACTAGAACTACCCTCATCACTAGATGTAGTATACTTAGGGGGTGGTTCTAGCTTGTACCTTCTTTTTCTTGCCATCCTTTGCCATAAAGCATTTGTGGCCGACATTGGGGAAGAGAAGTCCCTTGTTGACGGCGATGTTGGCGGCGTCCTCGTCGTCGGAGGAGTCAGTGGAGCTTATGTCGGAGTCCCATTCTCGACACACATGGGCATCATCGCCCTTCTTGTAGTATTTCTTCTTCTCCTTCTTCCTCCCCTTCTTGTTGTTGTCCCTGTCACTATCACTAGACATAGGGCATTTAGCGATAAAATGACTGGGCTTACCACATCTGTAGCATACTTTCTTGGAGCGGGGTTTATAATCCTTCCCCCTTCTTTGTTTGAGGATTTGGCGGAAGCTCTTGATGATGAGCGTCATTTCCTCGTTGTCAAGCTTGGGGGCGTCGATGGGGAGCCTACTTGATGTAGACTCTTCTTTCTTCTCCTCTGTTGCTTTGAATGCGACGGGTTGTACCTCGGGTGTGGAGGTGGCGACTTGTTCGGCGATTTGTTTGGAGCCTTTGATCATCAACTCAAAGCTCACAAACTTTCCTATAACATCCTCGGGAGACATTAGGTTGTATCTAGGATCACCACGTATTAATTGAACTTGCGTAGGATTACGAAAAACGAGTGATCTTAGAATAACCTTGACCATTTCATGGTCATCCCATTTTGTGCTCCCAAGGTTGTGCACTTGGTTGACCAAGGTCTTGAGCCAGTTGTACATTGCTTGTGGCTCCTCTCCTTGGTTGAGGACGAATCGACCGAGCTCCCCCTCGATCGTCTCCCGTTTGGTGATCTTGGTCACCTTGTCCCCTTCATGTGCGGTCTTTAGTACATCCCAAATTTCTTGGCACTTTTTAGCCCTTGCACCTTATTATACTCCTCTCGACATAGAGAGGCGAGGAGTATAGTGGTGGCTTCGGAGTCAAAATGCCGGATTTGGGTGACCTCGTCTGAATCATATCCTTCATCCCCTACGGATGGTACCTGCGCTCCAAACTCAACAATGTCCCAAATGCTAGCGTGGAGTGAGGTTAGATGATGCCTCATTTTATCACTCCACATACAATAATCTTCACCAAAAAAACTGGTGGTTTGCCTAATGGGACGGAAAGTAAAGGAGTGCGTTTAGAAATGCGAGGATAGCGTAGGGGGATCTTACTAAACTTCTTGCGCTCATGACGCTTAGAAGTGACAAACGGTGCGTTGGAGTCGGAGGTGGATGGCGACGAAGAGTCGGTCTCGTAGTAGACCACTTTTTTCATCTTCTTCTTCTTGTCGCCACTCTGATGCGACTTGACGTGGGGAGGTGATTCCTCCCTTCCTTTGGCGCCGGACTCCCTTGATGGAGCCTTCCCGTGGCTTGTGGTCGTTTCCATCTCCCTCTTGGCGTGATCTCCCGACATCACTTCGAGTTGTTAAACTCTAATGAAGCATCGGGTTCTGATACCAATTGAAAGTCGCCTAGAGGGGGGTGGATAGGCGGAAACTGAAATTTATAAACTTTAAGCACACTTCAAGCCGGGGTTAGCGTTAGAATAAAAGTTAAGTCCGGGAGAGAGGGAAAAACAAATCAAACAAGAAAATAAAGTGGATGACAAGGTGATTTGTTTTACCGAGGTTTGGTTCCAAAGAACCTAGTCCCCGTTGAGGTGGTCACAAAGACCGGGTCTCTTTCAACCCTTTCCCTCTCTCAAACGGTCACCTAGACCGAGTGAGCTTTCTCCTTAATCAAACGAGTCACTTAGACTCCGCAAGGACCACTACAAACTTAGTGTCTCTTGCTTTGATTACAAGTGTCTTGAGAACAAGAATGAGGAAGAAGAAAGCGATCCAAGAACAAGAGCTCAAATAACACTAGCAAAAACTCTCTCTAGTCACTAGGAGTTTGGAGTGAATTTTGGACTTGGAGAGGCTTTGACTATTTTGAATTGTGTCTTGTATTGATTGCACTAGCTCTTATATTGAATGAGATGTCTGAAAAACTTGGATGTCTTGAGTGGTGGTGGTTGGGGAGTATTTATAGCCCTCAACCACCACATAGCCGTTGGGGAGGCTGCCTGTCGATGGGCGCACCGGACAGTCCGGTGCCCCAGCCACGTCACCCAACTATTAGGGTTTTGAAGATTCTAACCATTGGAGCGCTGACTTCATGTCGCACCGGACAGTCCGGTGCGGCACCGGACAGGTGCTGTTAACTGTCCGGTGCGCCTCTGATGCCTGCTCCGACCTCTGCGCGCATTGTTCACGCTGTGACACCCCAGTGTCACCTAGGGTTTCTCTCAAAGTGCCAAACCAAGAACCATCATTTTATGTGAACCAAATTGAGCATGAGCATCAAATTGATTTAAGAATGAAGAATCCACCAAGCCTATACTTAAAAGTATCATGATCAAAACAAATGAGTCCTTCAAAAAGGGTAATGATGTTGCAACCCTAGTAAAAACCCTAAGTAAGCCCTATGTGTAAAATTCAAGAAAATGGGGAAAAGGGTATGAAAAATTTAAAATCATGGCTTGAGCCAATTATAAACATTGAAGTATATTCATTAAGCAACAAGAAAGGTTGAGAAAGCTTGGCCAAAATAACTCAAATAAAACCCCAAATCAAGCTTCTCATGTGGGGACTCAATGGGGAATTATGAATTTCAGAATTCTGAATTTCAGACCTTGAGCCAAAGATCAAGCGTGTTCACCTTGATCCCTAACTCAAATCCTAATGGCCCCATTAACAAAAATGTGCCTAACTAACCCCTCTGTTGTGTGCCAGATGATGGCATTGGGACGCGAGCCCTAGACACGACAAAACCCTGGATTTGCCTCGGGTTTGAGCAGGGAGACATACCGGATTTCCGGGCTCCATATCTCTGCAACCAGTAGGAAAAATCCTATGACCCCCACACAAGATCGGTAGCTTGTAGGGAGGAGAAGAGGTTTTGTGCACTGACCAAGGCGAGAGCAGGCTCGGATGGGCGACCACACGCACTTGAACTTGGGCAGAACGCACGGGCACACGTGTTCGACCCTGGTCGGCTCGCCGGCGCTCGCCCAACCCGCGAGCGCGCTCGTCCCGGCGTTCGGTCAAGTCCGCTGCGCGCCCTTGCCCTCGGTCGTGCCCGCCCGCGCCTATAAAGCCTCCCCGGGCGCGCCTCACTTCACCCCGCGCTCACCATCACCGGCCAACCACCCCTCCTTAGCTCCAGCGAGCTCTTTTCCGCCCGCCATCGTCGCCAGAGCTTCGGCCACCGTGGCCAGCCCACTCCAGCCATCCCCAAGTCGAGCCAGTGCTTCGGCTAGCCCCGCCAGTGGCCCGTGAAGCTTTCCAAGCCCTCGGACCCGACAGGACTTCACCGGAAGCCCGAGATCGACTTCACCGGACTTCGGTCGCCCGCCTGCGCGCGTGGACCAAGCTCTCCGGTGAGCCATTCTTCAATTCCTCGCGCACACCCCTTCCTTGATCCCTGGTGAAGCTCTCTGACCCGTTCAATTGGACAATCACGCCGTGAGCAGGCCGGACTCCTCGCCGCCGACGAGCATCCCCGCCTGCGCACGTGGACCGGCCGACTCCGACCATCCCCGACGGCGACCCGCACATTGCTGTGATCCCCGAGACCTCCCCTACGTCCTCGACCACCTCACCGGAGCAATCTTGCCGCCGGTAAGCCCCTCCGGCCTTTCTTCCGCCGTGGTTACTGTTTAAGTTAGGAGAAGGACCTCGGGTTAGGATTAGAAGAACCCGGGGGTTTTCTGCAATGTTAGTGACTCATTTGAATAGTAGCCCAGGGACTGATCCGTGAGGAAAACTTAAAACACCCGCCAGGGACCCCAGTGCAAAGTAGTTTTCCATTTAATCAATTCTTTTAATCTTTTTAAATAACCAGAGAACTTAGAAAATCCATAACTTGGTGATTTCTTAATTAAAATTTGTCAAACTAATTTTGATAGATCCTAAATATTATGAACTATCATTTAAAAATAATAAACCCTATGCTTTCTGTTCTAATTTTTGGAGTTTAAAATTAAAAATAGAAACTGACCAAACCTTGTTTAATTAAGGAAAATTAGTTTTCCTTCTGTGCTGAACCTAAGAAAATTTGTAGGTATTCAAACCTCTTGTAGACACTGTTTAAAAATAGTAGGAACCCCAGTATTGAAGAATATAGTGTAGATATCCATTTTAAGATATTTTGCCCAAAACTTAGGAAAAATCAGAAAGACATTAGAAATTAATGAACAGTGAGTGAAATTATTTTTCCTAGTTTGTTTAAGTAACAAAGAACCTAGGAAAAATAAAGAGACCTTTAGTCCAGATCAGTTTTAAAATAAAATGTTTTATTTAGCATTATTTGATTTGGAAATCAATTATTAGAATTACAAAGCTAGACCCAAAATTGATAATAAAAATTCAGTGGACTTATAACCACCAGAACCCCACTGCAAAAATAATGAACACCCCAGCCCAACATTTTAAGTAGGGAAAATAAATATAATATGATAATGAGGCATTTTCCAAATAAATCATGAATAACGAATAATAATGCAATAATGGGCAACCAAAATTTTGCTAAGTCCATAATAAGATAAACCACCAGAGAAAAATGCAAACCCATTGAAATGATGCAAAATAATACCTATTGCTAATATCTTATAAGAAAGGCCATTTAATCCACTTAATGCATACCACCCCTTCCCTTAAATAAAAAGATGCCAAACTTCAGAATGATTGCTCTTGCGCAAAATAAAAGCTAAGAAAAATCAGAACTCTGTTGTTTGATATTTTTCAAATATAGTGGTAGTATAAAGCACCTCTTTGGCTAAAAACTTGAGAAAACCCTAGTAAAATAACTAATAGGTATTAATAGCTAACATTTTGTGCCAAGTCTTGTTATAGCACCTAAAAGCCAGCAAAAATAAGTTTTAGAGAATTACCTACTGTTAAATAATAGTTGTAGTTCAAAGCACCCCTTCTGCCCTAAAATTTGGTAATTTTGTCCAGAGAAAACTATTCACTTTCTGATCCCCAAATTTTGAGGCAAAGAATTATACACCAGTACCAAGCCACTGTAATTTTTTGCAGAATTTTTGGAATTTTATTAAAGCAACTTGTAGTTCAAACCCACTCCAAAACATTAAAGAGAATAAAAGAAAAAGAAAGAAGAAATAAACCTCACCCCAATAAGTCCAACTTGAGTACTTATCAATTCTCACTAAGGCTTAAAAAGAATTCAGTGGAACTCCAAAAATAAACCTACCACTTACCTTAGCTAAGTTTGACCCAATTTACCAAGTATACCACCCAAAGGTCTTACATAAGTGAAGTTAACCTAGTCTAACTCAAGAAGATCATACACCGTCAAAAGTTGTAATTTCCAAAAGCACATATCATATCATGCATATATCTTACGCATTGCATTCATTAGATTGTAATCTTGCCGACGGAGAGTACGTGCTCATCCCCGAGCAAGGATCTGTCCAAGAAGAGGACCAGGAGCAAGCTTCTGAGGCTACTGTTGAGGATCTCCCCGCTGCCCCAGCAATTGAAGGCAAGCCCCGGTTTATATGCATAACCGTATTATTATATGCTACTTTACTACACTTAATGCTTGTAGGATTGTAATGTGCAATTAAGTGTAGGAGTTGCTTGAAACCTCTAGTTGCATGAACTTAGGATTCCTTTTTGAGATGAATACTAGTATGCTAGGTCGAGTAGCTGCTTGCTAATCAGGATCTCGGTAGAAGTCGAGTGATTTTTCTAGCACTCGCGCGAGGTCAGGAATTGATTGTATTCATCTTGATAACGGGATCTATGTTGGTCTATGGACTTGGATCCAGGGAGGATGCCTTGACCATGAGACGGGAAAAGGAATTAAGGATTAATGTGTGGATACCTGAGTCAAGCCTTTGAACGTACTAAGCACATGCCGGGAAAAATGGTAACCGGTAAACCTAGTACCTGAGTGAAGCCGGGCGCGGACTTTATCCCTCATGCGACCTGAGACTGGGTCTCCCATGCTAGCTATGGTGGGTACAAGTGCGGTCACTGCACGGCGGCAACCGGGGTCAGTGGAGCATTGTATGCCAAGGCGTTGAGGCCTGGACGCGAACGGGGAATCGATGGGGACGATTGTCATGTGTGGGGTCGGAGTACCCTGACATGCCATGTGTTTAGGTTTACCTTGCAAGGTAAAAACTCGATTCGAATCGTCTGCTTCTCGCAGCTAATGAGACTGCTTGACCCCTTGTACTGCATCGAGTAAGAAGTGAAATGAGGTTACTTGAGATAATATGTTGATTGAGCTAAATGTTTGTTACTATGTATGCTTAGAAGGAGCAAACCTAGCTAAGATAATGAGGTTAGAAATTGAAAAGCTAAAAGTAAATTTTAGAAACAGCTAGCGCTTTTGGCAAACCAAACCCCTCAGCCAAACAACAACATAGTCTAGAGGTAGAGGAGTAGACTTCTCACACCGGGTAAGTCTAGCTGAGTATTAGTATACTCAGCCTTGCTTGTGGCATAATTTTTGCAGGTACCATTCAGGAAATGGTTGATGGTGTGACTTGGCCTACCACCCTGCCACCGGGTTGGACGGTCGAGTGGGATGTTGCTCCGACAGGAGAGGAGCACGAGGAGTAGTGGGCTAGGCCTTGCCCATTTCCTCAATACCGACGACATCGATTATCCGCTGCATTTTATCTTGGGAACTCTTAATTGCTACTCAAAAACTCCAATCTATGTAATAATTCAGCACTTAATTTGAGATTTCCTGTTTTATTGTATTTCTTCTGTGACTCACCTTCGAGTGAGATTGTGGAATTTGATCCTGGTTAAGTGGCTCTATCAGACTAGATCTGAGGGACTGACGAGTTATTCCGATTTAAGTGTGTTACGGCCCCTGAGGCGTGACTTAGGCACTTAAGCTGGAATAATTCGGGTGGTTCCGCCACAGCTGGTATTGGAGCAAATTCCACCACAGAGAAGGACAGTAAACCTTGAATACCAATTTTCAAAATCTAAAACTTGCCTACAAACTGCTACGGATCGTCAGGACTAGACCGCTAGACCTAGGACGAAAGGCCTTATGCATAGAGGGAGAAATAGGTGGCTAATTAATTAGGCCCCGTGGGCCAGTACTTATATTTCTAAGGATGCCCTAAAAAGCACCCTATTATTGGAGAGGCAACGTTACTTCCAGCATGCATGCATTATAAACACAAAGAGGAATTAAAAACTTGAGCTAACTCACCTTCTTTAGAACCATCCGGGCTCTCTTTTTCTTTTTTCCTTCCGCCATAATCTTTACCTTTAATTCCCTTCCGCAGATGAATTCACCCACCCCCGCCAGTGGAGGAGACACTCGTTTCAGTTCCGACTTCCTTTCTCGCGATGGCTTTCCTTCCATTTTGTGGGAAGTGCTTAACTCCGCCGGTTACCCTACGCCCCCTTTGTACATGGTGCAGTTGTATGAGGAGCATCGGGTACCTCGTTGTCGGGTCTGGCTGACCTTGGAGGCTCATCCCCTTCAGTCAGGTTGGCGTTCTCTTGATTCCGAGACAATTGGACTCAGGACGGACGACACCGTTGAAGCAGCAGCCATGAAGACTCTGACGACTTTCTGTGGCTACCATCCCCTGGAGATGGTGATGCACCCCTTGGGACTCTTCCCTGTTGAGAAGAAGGATGATCCCATGTGGTGTAACCGCGTGAGCCATGTGAAGGATGTGTGGGCAATGTATCTTGACTTGGTTGGGAGGGTCACCGTTCAGTGCATGAGTGCGCTGTACCGCCTTCAGGCCCTTCAGAGCGATGCTATGGCACTCCTTGCTAACACCACTCAAACCGCCAAGCTCACTCTCGACAGTCGAGAAGATTTTGTGGTCGATCTATCCACCGAGTTGGTAGAGAAGGATCTGTAGGTGGAGAGGCTGAGCCAGCGCATCACCACCTTGGAGCAGCAGGTGGAGATCCGAGACAACACTATTGATGTCTTGGAGAACCAGCTTCGCGATGTGCAGAGGGAACTTGAGGAAGCGAATGGCCACTTGGACATGCACCACCTGGAGATGGAGGCCAATGAAGCCGGAAGCGAGGGAGAAGAGGCTCCCAAGGAGCTAGGACCAGCCCCTGGTGCCCATGGGACTACCTCCGCGATGCCTCCTTCACCTGTATCCAGTGTCGCTTCCACCGCTCAGGGTTAAGCAGTCACTTCGACACTTTTAGGCGGATAGAAACCTACGCGAGCTTAGTTAATGTCAGATTTTGGGCTAGGCTTACGGGTACTTTCCCCTGATTGATGTAACCATGTGAACTTTGAAATCTGTGGGATGTTTGTCACCATGTTATCTTCATTTCGAACCTAATATTATGATTATGGCATTTTTCCTTCCATATGAGATGATATCTTGTCGTTCGAAACTATGAGTTGGGATAACAATGGCGACAATCTCTATTTTCAGATGGCAGCTAGGCAGCGTCGCGGGCATAACGAGCAGGTTCCCCCGCCACCTCCTCCAGCTCCCACAGTGCAGGAGCTGATGGCCCAGCAGAACGAAATTCTGCGACAGCTCTTGCAGCGCCAGCCCCACCCTCAGCAGCATGGTGGAGGCCAACATCAGCGACCTCCGGCAATGGCAACTTACCAGGAGTTTCTGAGCACGCAGCCACCCTTGTTCACCAAGGCAGAGGATCCGTTGGACGCCGACGTGTGGCTTCGCGTCGTTGAGTCCAAGTTTCCCCTCCTCACGGGAGACTGCCCTGATGAAGCCAAGACTCGCTTCGCCGCACAGCAGCTTCGCGGCCCTGCTCGGACTTGGTGGGCCCACTTCCGTGCTACGCTCCCCACTGATCGTGAAGTGTCTTGGGAGGAATTCAAGACTACCTTCAGAGGACACCACATCCCAGGTGGCATTCTTGATCGGAAGTTGAATGAATTTCTGGCCCTTAATCAAGGAACCTGCACGGTACTGCAGTATGCGCAAGCCTTCAATGACTTATGCCAGTATGCAGGGTACCATGCTGATTCTGATGAAAAGAAGAGAGACTGCTTCCGCAGGGGTCTTAATACCAAGATGCGGGAACGACTCAACACTGTCCGGGCTGATAGCTTCAATGAGTTGGTCAACATGGCCATCTCCCAGGAGGACTGCATTGTAGCTCACCGGGCAGAGAAGAAGAGGAAGGCACCAATGGCAGCACCATCCGCTCAGGCTCAGATGTTCCGGATTATTTCTCACAATCAGAGCAGGGGTTTTCAGCAGCAGGCAGGCAGATGGGTGATCAGGCCACCTCCGCAGCAGCAGTCGGCACCCAACCGCTTTCTAGCTCCCGCTCCAAGGAACAATCAGCCTCTGCAGCAGCAGCAGTAGTTCTGCCAGGGCAATGGGAACAAGTGTTTCACTTGTGGCAATGTGGGCCACTATGCCAAGAATTGTCCCAGGAACCAGCAGAGGCAGATGCCAGCACCAAATCAAGACAAGGGAAGAAAGCAGAAGGTGCAAGTCAGGCAAGGGAAGCTCAACTTCACTACTCTGGAGGAAGTACCTGAAGGAGCTCCTATCATGACCGGTATCTTTTCAGTTTATAATCAACATGCTTTAATTCTGTTTGATTCTGGTGCATCTCATAGTTTCATTAGCCAAAAGTTCAGTGCTAAATGTGAACTGCCATTCTCTCACTCTAAAGGGTCATTTATGATAGTCACACCTGGGGGTAAAATTTCAACTAATCAATTGAACCAAAGTGTGCCTATTCAACTGGGAAGCCACATTGTCAAAACCACTCTTCTTTTGTTGGGTTTGGAAAATGTGGACATTATTCTGGGAGCTAATTGGATGACCTTGCACCAAGTTGTGCTTGATGTAGCCAGCCGTACCGTGGAAGTTAATTCTCCGTTCTGCGGGAACTTCACCTTAATTCTACCCAGTCAAGGTTCTACTCAGTCATGTGCTTTCTCTATGACGGAGTTACCTCTGAAGAAGATCCTAGTGGTCTGCGAGTATGCAGATGTCTTTCCTGATGAATTGCCAGGAATGCCACCAGACCGGGATATTGAATTTGCCATCGAGTTGCAACCGGGAATAGCCCCAATTTCCAAGAGGCCCTACCGAATGCCACCCGCTGAGTTGGCAGAATTAAAGAAGCAATTGCAGGAGTTGCTGGATAAGGGATTTATTCGCCCAAGTACTTCGCCTTGGGGGTGTCCAGCACTGTTTGTAAAGAAGAAGGATGAAAGCTTGAGGCTGTGTATAGATTACCGCCCTCTTAATGCGGTAACTATCAAGAACAAGTATCCTTTGCCTCGTATTGATGTTCTTTTTGACCAGTTGGTCGGGGCAAAGGTGTTTTCCAAGATAGACCTTCGCTCTGGCTACCATCAGATCAAGATACGAGCAAGTGATATTCCAAAGACGGCATTCTCAACCAGATATGGGCTACATGATTTTTTGGTGATGTCATTCGGGCTGACAAATGCACCAGCATATTTCATGTATCTGATGAATTCTGTTTTCATGCCTGAATTGGACAAATTCGTAGTGGTGTTCATCGATGATATCTTGGTGTACTCTAAGAACGAAGAAGAACATGTCGGGCATTTGCATGTAGTGCTTCAACGTCTGCGAGAGCACCACCTTTATGCCAAGTTATCCAAGTGTGATTTTTGGCTAAAGGAAATCAAATTCTTGGGTCACACTATCTCTCAGGCAGGTATAACTGTTGATCCTGATAAAGTGCAAGAGGTGATGAACTGGAAGCCACCAACGACTGTCCGTCAGATTCGGAGTTTTCTGGGATTAGCTGGTTATTACCGAAGATTTGTTCCGGATTTCTCTCGAATTGCGAAGCCTATAACTGAGTTGCTGAAGAAAGAAGCCAAGTTTGTTTGGAGTCAGAAGTGTGAAGATGTCTTCCATGCATTAATGCAGCATCTGACCACAACACCAGTATTGGCGCAACCCGACAACAGCAAGCCTTTTGATGTGTATTGCGATGCCTCTGGCACTGGGCTAGGTTGTGTCTTGATGCAAGACAACCGAGTCATCGCTTATGCCTCAAGAGCACTCAGGCCTCATGAGCAAAACTATCCCACTAATGACCTCGAGTTGGCAGCAGTGGTTCATGCGTTAAAAATGTGGAGGCACTATTTAATGGGAACCCACTGCAACATCTTCACTGATCATAAGAGCCTTAAGTACATTTTTACTCAGGCTGATCTCAACATGAGGCAGAGAAGATGGCTAGAGCTGATCAAGGATTATGACCTAGAGGTACATTATCACCCAGGAAAAGCTAATGTGGTAGCAGATGCCTTGAGTCGGAAGTTGCAATGCAATTGTATTCTGATGGATTCTCGCATTAACACCTTGTGTGATGAGTTGAGCAAGATGCAAATTGAAGTGATTCCTTCTGGTTCTTTGTCTCACATTTCTATTGAGCTAGCTTTGCAAGACCAGATTATCATGGCCCAGCTCAGTGACAAGGGAGTGCAGATTATCAAGAAGAATCTCCATCAGAAGGTTGAGAAGTATAATTGTTTCCACCAAGATGAAAAGGGTGTGTTATGGTTCAAAAGCAGATTGGTGATCCCTGAAAACCAGGACCTCATGAGGAAAATCTTGGATGAGGCTCATCTCTCCAAATTCTCTATGCATCCGGGAAGCACCAAGATGTACCATGACCTGAAGCTTTTGTATTGGTGGACCAGAATGAAGAGGGAGATAGCCCAGTATGTATCAGAATGTGACACCTGTCAGAGGATAAAGGCAAGCCACTTGAAATCAGCTGGAGCTTTGCAACCCCTATCTATACCTTCGTGGAAGTGGGATGACATCAGCATGGATTTCATTGTGGGTCTGCCCAACACCTCTCGTCATCATGATTCGATTTGGGTTATTGTGGACCGACTGACGAAAGTGGCACATTTTCTCCCTGTGCACACCACTGATAAGGCTCAGAAGTATGCAGAATTGTATATTAACCTGATCGTGTGTTTGCACGGATTACCTCGGACCATTGTTTCTGACCGAGGAGCCCAATTTGTTGCCAGATTTTGGGAACAATTGCAAGAGTCTTTGCGAACCAAGCTAATCAGAAGTTCAGCTTACCACCCACAGACTGATGGCCAGACGGAAAGGGTAAACCAAATCCTGGAGGATATGCTGAGAGCTTGTGCAATCGATTGTGGCAAGAACTAAGATAAGCACCTCTCCTTGGCAGAGTTTGCTTATAACAACAGTTATCAATCCAGCCTAAGGATGGCACCTTTCGAAGCTCTCTATGGAAGAAGGTGTAGGGCACCACTCAATTGGTCTCAACCTAGAGAAAGAGGAGTTTTTGGACCTGACTTAGTGACTGAAGCCGAAAGGAAGGTCAAACTAATCAGGAAGAATCTAGAAGCTTCTCAGGCCAGGCAGAAGAGTTACCATGATAGAAGAAGGAAACCTCTTCAGTTCGAGGTGGGAAGTTTTGTATACCTCAAGGTGAAAGGGAATTAGGCTTACACCTAGTTCCTAAATAATTTTGGTGGTTGAATTGCCCAACACAAATAATTGGACTAACTAGTTTGCTCTAGTATATAAGTTATACAGGTGTAAAAGGTTCACACTTAGCCAATAAAAAGATCAAGTTATGGATTCAACAAAGGAGCAAAAAGGCAACTGAAGGCACCTCTGGTCGGGGGCACCGGACTGTCCGGTGTACACCGGACAGTGTCCGGTGCACCACCGGACAGTGTCCGGTGCACCAGAGGACTCCAACTCAAACTTGCCACCTTCGGGAATTTCCAGAGGCACTCCGCTATAATTCACCGGACTGTCCGGTGTACACCGGACAATGTCCGGTGCTCCAAGGAAGAGCGGCCTCCGGAACTCGCCAGCCTCGGGAAAACGCAGCGGCTGCTTCGCTATAATTCACCGGACTGTCCGGTGAACCAGCAGAGCAACGGCTACTTCGCGCCAACGGTCACCTGCAGGCGCATTCAATGCGCGCCAGAAGCGCGCAGAAGTCAGGCACGCCCATACTGGCGCACCGGACATTGAACAGTACATGTCCGGTGTGCACCGGACATCCAGGCGGGCCCAGAAGACAGAAGCTCCAACGGTCGGAATCCAACGGCATTGGTGACGTGGCTGGCGCACCGGACATGTCCGGTGTGCACCGGACTGTCCGGTGCACCATACGACAGACAGCCTCCACCAACGGTCAAGTTTGGTGGTTGGGGCTATAAATACCCCAACCACCCCACCATTCATAGCATCCAAGTTTTCCAGCTTCCAACCACTATACAAGAGCTAGTATTCATTACAAAGCACACCAAAAGAGATCAAATCCTCTCCCAACTCCACACAAAGCCTTAGTGACTAGAGAGAGTGATTTGTAGTGTTCAGTTGAGCTCTTGCGCTTGGATCGCTTCTTTTCTTTGCCATTCTTTCTTGTGATCAAACACTCCATTGTAATCAAGGCAAGAGGCACCAATTGTGTGGTGGCCCTTGCGGGAAGTTTGATTCCCAAGTGATTTGAGAAGAGAAGCTCACTCGGTCCGAGGGACCGTTTGAGAGAGGGAAAGGGTTAAAAAAGACCCGGCCTTTGTGGCCTCCTCAACGGGGAGTAGGTTTGCGAGAACCGAACCTCGGTAAAACAAATCCGTGTGTCTCACTTCTTATTTGCTTGAGATTTGTTTTCCACCCTCTCTCGCGGACTCGTTTTTATTTCTAACGCTAACCCGGCTTGTAGTTGTGTTTATATTTGTAAATTTCAGTTTCGCCCTATTCACCCCCCTCTAGGCGACTATCAATTGGTATCAGAGCCCGGTGCTTCATTAGAGCCTAACCGCTCGAAGTGATGTCGGGAGATCACGCCAAGAAGGAGATGGAGACCGGCGAAAAGCCCACTACAAGCCATGGGAGCACTTCATCCGAAGAGTCCCGCACCAAGAGAAAGGAGAAGAAGAACTCCTCCAAAGGGAAGGAGAAGAAGTCTTCTTCACACCAAAAGGAGAAGAAGGAGAAATCCTCTTCTCACAAGACACGTCGGAGTGGGGACAAGAAAAAGAGGATGAGGAAAGTGGTCTACTACGAGACCGATTCTTCATCGCCATCCACCTCCGGCTCCGACGCGGCATCCGTCACTTCTAAGCGCCAAGAGCGCAAGAAGTATAGTAAGATCCCCCTACGCTACCCTCGCATTTCCAAACATACACCTTTGCTTTCCGTCCCATTAGGCAAACCACCAACATTTGATGGTGAAGATTACGCTAGGTGGAGTGATTTAATGCGATTTCATCTAACCTCACTCCACAAAAGCATATGGGATGTTGTTGAGTTTGGTGCACAGGTACCATCCGTAGGGGATGAAGACTATGATGAGGACGAAGTGGCCCAAATCGAGCACTTCAACTCTCAAGCTACAACCATACTCCTCGCTTCTCTAAGCAAGGAGGAATACAACAAAGTGCAAGGGTTGAAGAGCGCCAAGGAGGTTTGGGATGTGCTCAAAACCGCACACGAAGGAGATGAGCTTACAAAGATCACCAAGCGGGAGACGATCGAGGGGGAGCTCGGTCGGTTCCGGCTTCGCAAAGGGGAGGAGCCACAAAATATGTACAACCGGCTCAAGACCTTGGTGAATCAAGTGCGCAATCTCGGGAGCAAGAAATGGGATGACCACGAAATGGTTAAGGTTATTTTAAGATCACTTATTTTTCTTAACCCTACTCAAGTTCAATTAATTCGTGGCAACCCTAGATATACACTAATGACTCCCGAGGAAGTAATCAGGAATTTTGTAAGTTTTGAGTGCATGATTGAAGGCTCGAGGAAGATCAACAAGCTTGATGATCCTTCCACGTCCGAAGCTCAACCCATCGCATTCAAGGTGACGGAAGAAAAGAAGGAGGAGCCTACTTCAAGTAGAACACCCATCGACGCCTCCAAGCTCGACAACGAGGAAATGGCGCTTGTCATCAAAAGCTTTCGCCAAATCCTCAAGCAACGGAAGGGGAAGGATTACAAATCCCGTTCCAAAAAGGTTTGCTACAAGTGTGGTAAGCCCGGTCACTTTATTGCTAAATGTCCATTATCAAGTGACAGTGACAGGGGTGACGACAAGAAGGGCAAAAGGAGAGAAAAGAGGAGGTACCACAAGAAGAGGGGCGGCGATGCCCACGTGTGTCGCGAGTGGGACTCCAACGAGAGCTCCACTGACTCCTCGGACGACGAGGATGCCGCCAACATCGCCGTCACCAAGGGACTCCTCTTCCCCAACGTCGGCCACAAGTGCCTCATGGCAAAGGACGGCAAAAAGAAGAAGGTTAAATCTAAATCCTCCACTAGATATGAGTCCTCTAGTGATGATAATGCTAGTGATGAGGAAGATAATTTGTGTACCCTTTTTGCCAACCTTAACATGGAACAAAAAGAAAAATTAAATGAATTAATTAGTGCTATCCATGAAAAGGATGACCTTTTGGATTCCCAAGAGGACTTTCTAATTAAGGAAAATAAGAAACATGTTAAGGTTAAAAATGCTTATGCTCTAGAAATTGAGAAATGTGAAAAATTATCTAGTGAGCTAAGCACTTGCCATGAGACAATAGACAACCTTAGAAATGAAAATGCTAATTTGTTAGCTAAGGTTGATTCTCATGTTTGTAATGTTTCAATTACCAATTCTAGAAATAATAATGATGATTTACTTGCTAGGATTGAAGAATTGAACATTTCTCTTGCTAGCCTTAGAATTGAAAATAAAAAATTGCTTGCTAAGGCTAAAGATTTTGATGTTTGCAATGCTACTATTTCCGACCTTAGAACTAAGAATGACATGTTACATGCTAAGGTCGTAGAATTAAAATCTTGCAAACCCTCTACATCTATCGTTGAGCATGTTTCTATTTGCACTAGATGTAGAGATGTTGATATCAATGCTATTCATGATCACATGTCTTTAATTAAACAACAAAATGATCATATAGCAAAATTAGATGCTAAAATTGCCGAGCATAACTTAGAAAATGAAAATTTTAAATTTGCTAGAAGTATGCTCTATAGTGGGAGACGCCCTGGCATCAAGGATGGCATTGGCTTCCAAAGGGGAGACAATGTCAAACTTAATGCCCCTCCTAAAAGATTGTCTAATTTTGTAAAGGGCAAGGCTTCCATGCCTCAGGATAACGAGGGTTACATTTTATACCCTGTCGGTTATCCTGAGGACAAAATTAGGAGAATTCATTCTAGGAAGTCTCACTCTGGCCCTAACCATGCTTTTATGTATAAGGGTGAGACATCTAGCTCTAGGCAACCAACCCGTGCTAAGTTGCCTAAGAAGAAAACTCCTAGTGCATCAAATGAACATAATCTTTCATTTAAAACTTTTGATGCATCTTATGAGTTGACTAACAAATCCGGCAAAGTAGTTGCCAAATATGTTGGGGGCAAGCACAAGGGGTCAAAGACTTGTGTTTGGGTACCCAAAGTTCTTGTGTCTAATGCCAAAGGACCCAAAACCATTTGGGTACCTAAAATCAAGAACTAAACTTGTTTTGTAGGTTTATGCATCCGGGGGCTCAAGTTGGATCATCGACAGCGGGTGCACAAACCACATGACAGGGGAGAAGAAAATGTTCTCCTCCTATGAGAAAAACCAAGATCCCCAACGAGCTATCACATTCGGGGATGGAAATCAAGGATTGGTCAAAGGCTTGGGTAAAATAGCTATATCACCTGACCATTCTATTTCCAATGTTTTCTTGTAGATTCATTAGATTACAATTTGCTTTCTGTATCTCAATTATGCAAAATGGGTTACAACTGTCTTTTCACTGATGTAGGTGTCACTGTCTTTAGAAGAAGTGATGATTCAATAGCATTTAAGGGAGTGTTAGAGGGTCAGCTATACTTGGTAGATTTTGATAGAGCTGAACTCGACACTTGCTTAATTGCTAAGACTAACATGGGCTGGCTCTGGCATCGCCGACTAGCACATGTTGGGATGAAGAATCTTCATAAGCTTCTAAAGGGAGAGCACATTTTAGGACTAACAAATGTTCATTTTGAGAAAGACAGGATTTGTAGCGCATGCCAAGCAGGAAAGCAAGTTGGTGCCCATCATCCACACAAGAACATCATGACGACCGACAGGCCGCTTGAGCTACTCCACATGGATCTATTCGGCCCGATTGCTTACATAAGCATCGGCGGGAGTAAGTATTGTCTTGTAATAGTGGATGATTATTCTCGCTTCACTTGGGTATTCTTTTTGCAGGAAAAATCTCAAACCCAAGAGACCTTAAAGGGATTCTTGAGACGGGCTCAAAATGAGTTCGGATTAAGGATCAAGAAAATAAGAAGCGACAACGGGACGGAGTTCAAGAACTCTCAAATCGAAGGCTTCCTTGAGGAGGAGGGCATCAAGCATGAGTTCTCTTCTCCCTACACGCCACAACAAAATGGTGTAGTGGAGAGGAAGAATCGAACTCTATTGGACATGGCAAGGACCATGCTTGATGAATACAAGACTTCGGATCGGTTTTGGGCCGAGGCGGTCAACACCGCCTGTTACGCCATCAACCGGTTATATCTACACCGAATCCTCAAGAAGACATCTTATGAACTCCTAACCGGTAAAAAGCCCAACATTTCATATTTTAGAGTCTTTGGTAGCAAATGTTTTATTCTTGTTAAAAGAGGTAGAAAATCTAAATTTGCTCCTAAGACTGTAGAAGGCTTTTTACTAGGATATGATTCAAACACAAGGGCATATAGAGTCTTTAACAAGTCCACTGGACAAGTTGAAGTTTCTTTTGACGTTGTGTTTGATGAGACTAACGGCTCTCAAGTAGAGCAAGTTGATCTTGATGAGATAGGTATTGAAGAGGCTCCGTGCATCGCGCTAAGGAACATGTCCATTGGGTATGTGTGTCCTAAGGAATCCGAAGAGCCTTCAAATGCACAAGATCAACCATCCTCCTCCACGCAAGCATCTCCACCAACTCAAAATGAGGATGAAGCTCAAGTTGATGAAGTAGAAGATCAAGCAAATGAGCCACCTCAAGATGATGGCAATGATCAAGGGGGAGATGCAAATGGTCAAGACAAGGAGGATGAAGAACCAAGGCCGCCACACCCAAGAGTCCACCAAGCAATCCAACGAGATCACCCCGTCGACACCATCCTCGGCGACATACATAAGGGGGTAACTACTAGATCTCGTGTTGCACATTTTTGTGAGCATTACTCTTTTGTTTCCTCTATTGAGCCACACAAGGTAGAGGAAGCACTCCAAGATTCGGATTGGGTGGTGGCGATGCAAGAGGAGCTCAACAACTTCACTAGGAATGAGGTATGGCATCTAGTTCCACGTCCTAATCAAAATGTTGTAGGAACCAAATGGGTCTTCCACAACAAGCAAGATGAGCATGGTGTGGTGACAAGGAACAAAGCTCGACTTGTGGCCAAGGGATACTCCCAAGTCGAAGGTTTGGATTTCGGTGAAACCTATGCACCCGTAGCTAGGCTTGAATCAATTCGTATATTATTAGCCTATGCTACTTACCATGGCTTTAAGCTTTATCAAATGGACGTGAAAAGTGCTTTCCTCAATGGACCAATCAAGGAAGAGGTCTATGTTGAGCAACCTCCCGGCTTTGAAGATAGTGAGTACCCTAACCATGTTTACAAACTCTCTAAGGTGCTTTATGGGCTCAAGCAAGCCCCAAGAGCATGGTATGAATGCCTTAGGGATTTTCTCATCACTAATGAATTCAAAGTCGGAAAGGCCGATCCTACTCTATTCACTAAAACTATTGAAAATGACTTGTTTGTATGCCAAATTTATGTTGATGATATTATATTTGGGTCTACTAACGAGTCTACATGTGAAGAATTTAGTAGGATCATGACACAAAAATTCGAGATGTCTATGATGGGGGAGTTGAAGTACTTCTTGGGATTTCAAGTGAAGCAACTCCAAGAGGGAACCTTCATTAGCCAAACGAAGTATACTCAAGACATTCTAAACAAGTTTGGGATGAAGGATGCCAAGCCCATCAAGACACCCATGGGAACTAATGGGCATCTCGACCTCGACACGGGAGGAAAGTCCGTGGATCAAAAGGTATACCGGTCGATGATAGGTTCTTTACTCTATTTATGTGCATCTCGACCGGATATTATGCTTTCCGTATGCATGTGTGCAAGATTCCAAGCCGACCCTAAGGAAGCTCACCTTACGGCCGTAAAACGAATCTTGAGATATTTGGCTTATACTCCTAAGTTTGGGCTTTGGTATCCTAGGGGATCCACTTTTGATTTGATTGGTTATTCGGATGCCGATTGGGCGGGGTGTAAAATCAATAGAAAGAGCACATTGGGGACTTGCCAGTTCTTGGGAAGATC
Organism: Zea mays; assembly: GCF_902167145.1. Classification (NCBI taxonomy): domain Eukaryota; kingdom Viridiplantae; phylum Streptophyta; class Magnoliopsida; order Poales; family Poaceae; genus Zea; species Zea mays. The sequence continues at coordinate 10,903,085 of NC_050103.1, forward strand.
CTTGGTGTCTTGGGCTTCAAAGAAGCAAAATTCGGTTGCTCTTTCCACCGCCGAAGCCGAGTACATTACCGCAGGCCATTGTTGCGCGCAATTGCTTTGGATGAGGCAAACCCTGCGGGACTACGGTTACAAATTGACCAAAGTCCCTTTGCTATGTGATAATGAGAGTGCAATCAAGATGGCGGATAATCCGGTCGAGCATAGCCGCACTAAACACATAGCCATTCGGTATCACTTTTTGAGGGATCACCAACAAAAGGGAGATATCGAGATTTCTTACATTAATACTAAAGATCAATTAGCCGATATCTTTACCAAGCCACTTGATGAACAAACTTTTAACAAACTTAGGCATGAGCTAAATATTCTTGATTCTAGGAACTTCTTTTGTTGATTTGCACACATAGCTCATTTTGTATACCTATGATCATATCTCTTTCATATGCTATGACTAATGTGTTTTCAAGTTCATTTCAAACCAAGTCACAGGCATATTGAAAGGGAATTGGAGTCTTCGGCGAAGACAAAGGCTTCCACTCCGTAACTCATCCTTCGCCGTCGCTCCGAGCCACTCTCCATCTTTGGGGGAGAGAGCAAAAGGACTTCGTCTTTGGTACAATCTTAACTCATTTATTTATGACCAAAGGGGAAGAAAAGCAATTTGAGGGCTCTAATGACTCTGTTTTTGGCGATTCATGCCAAAGGGGGAGAAAGTATGAGCCCAAAGCAAAAGGACCGCACCACCACCGATTTCAAAAACTTAGTTTTTCAAAAAGTATTTTCAATTGGTATCCTATTATGTTCAAAAGAGGGAGAAAGTAGTATTTCAAAAATGATATATCAAAACCCTCTTGAACACTAAGAGGTGGATCTCATTTAGGGGGAGTTTTGTTTAGTCAAAGGAAAAGCATTTGAAACAGGGGGAGAAAATTTCAAATCTTGAAAATGCTTTGCAAAATCTTATTCATTTACCTTTGACTATTTACAAAAGAACTTTGGAAAGGATTTACAAAATAATTTGCAAAAACAAAACATGTGGTGCAAGCGTGGTCCAAAATGTTAAAAACGAAGAAACGATCCATGCATATCTTGTAAGTATTTACATTGGCTCAATTCCAAGCAACCTTTGCACTTACATTATGCAAACTAGTTCAATTATGCACTTCTATATTTGCTTTGGTTTGTGTTGGCATCAATCACCAAAAAGGGGGAGATTGAAAGGGAATTAGGCTTACACCTAGTTCCTAAATAATTTTGGTGGTTGAATTGCCCAACACAAATAATTGGACTAACTAGTTTGCTCTAGTATATAAGTTATACAGGTGTAAAAGGTTCACACTTAGCCAATAAAAAGATCAAGTTATGGATTCAACAAAGGAGCAAAAAGGCAACCGAAGGCACCTCTGGTCGGGGGCACCGGACTGTCCGGTGTACACCGGACAGTGTCCGGTGCACCACCGGACAGTGTCCGGTGCACCAGAGGACTCCAACTCAAACTTGCCACCTTCGGGAATTTCCAGAGGCACTCCGCTATAATTCACCGGACTGTCCGGTGTACACCGGACAGTGTCCGGTGCTCCAAGGAAGAGCGGCCTCCGGAACTCGCCAGCCTCGGGAAAACGCAGCGGCTGCTCCGCTATAATTCACCGGACTGTCCGGTGAACCAGCAGAGCAACGACTACTTCGCGCCAACGGTCACCTGCAGGCGCATTCAATGCGCGCCAGAAGCGCGCAGAAGTCAGGCACGCCCATACTGGCGCACCGGACATTGAACAGTACATGTCCGGTGTGCACCGGACATCCAGGCGGGCCCAGAAGACAGAAGCTCCAACGGTCGGAATCCAACGGCATTGGTGACGTGGCTGGCGCACCGGACATGTCCGGTGTGCACCGGACTGTCCGGTGCACCATACGACAGACAACCTCCACCAACGGTCAAGTTTGGTGGTTGGGGCTATAAATACCCCAACCACCCCACCATTCATAGCATCCAAGTTTTCCAGCTTCCAACCACTATACAAGAGCTAGTATTCATTACAAAGCACACCAAAAGAGATCAAATCCTCTCCCAACTCCACACAAAGCCTTAGTGACTAGAGAGAGTGATTTGTAGTGTTCAGTTGAGCTCTTGCGCTTGGATCGCTTCTTTTCTTTGCCATTCTTTCTTGTGATCAAACACTCCATTGTAATCAAGGCAAGAGGCACCAATTGTGTGGTGGCCCTTGCGGGAAGTTTGATTCCCAAGTGATTTGAGAAGAGAAGCTCACTCGGTCCGAGGGACCGTTTGAGAGAGGGAAAGGGTTGAAAAAGACCCGGCCTTTGTGGCCTCCTCAACGGGGAGTAGGTTTGCGAGAACCGAACCTCGGTAAAACAAATCCGTGTGTCTCACTTCTTATTTGCTTGAGATTTGTTTTCCACCCTCTCTCGCGGACTCGTTTTTATTTCTAACGCTAACCCGGCTTGTAGTTGTGTTTATATTTGTAAATTTCAGTTTCGCCCTATTCACCCCCCTCTAGGCGACTATCACAAGGTATCACCCACCAAGGGAGTGCAGAGGTTTGGGATCAAAGGCAAGCTAGCCCCTCGTTACATTGGACCTTATGAGATCATAGAAGCATGTGGACCCGTGGCATATAAGCTGAAGTTACCTTCAAAGATGTCTGCCATTCACAGTGTATTCCATGTATCTCAGCTGAAGAAGTGTGTTCGATTGCCGGCCGAGATCATAGCAGGGCCAGAATTGGAGATAGAGCCAGATCTATCGTACCAAGAGTACCCTTCCAAGATTCTGGATTGTAGAGAAAGATCAACTCGGGCTAAATCGATCAAGATGTACAAGGTCCAGTGGAGTAATCACTCAGAGGAAGAAGCTACTTGGGAAACCGAGGAATTCTTGAGATCCAACTTCCCCGATTGCCTACCTAAGGAAGCTGGTACGTAATCACACCCAACCCCTCCTCCTGCCCTTCGAATCTAATTTTCAAAATATGGTCTTAATTCAAGAATGAAGTACTCATGAAACAAACTTAAAAAGGGCTTCCTTCTGAAGTTGCAAAGAGAATGACATTCGAAGAGCAGTTTTACCCTAATAATAACAATAATCACCCCCTTCCTTTAAGTCTCACCCTTCGCTTCACCCCGGGAGGACTCTGGCCCGAATCTCGGGACGAGATTCCTTTAAGGGGGGAAGGGTGTGACACCCCAGTGTCACCTAGGGTTTCTCTCAAAGTGCCAAACCAAGAACCATCATTTTATGTGAACCAAATTGAGCATGAGCATCAAATTGACTTAAGAATGAAGAATCCACCAAGCCTATACTTAAAAGTATCATGATCAAAACAAATGAGTCCTTCAAAAAGGGTAATGATGTTGCAACCCTAGTAAAAACCCTAAGTAAGCCCTATGTGTAAAATTCAAGAAAATGGGGAAAAGGGTATGAAAAATTTAAAATCATGGCTTGAGCCAATTATAAACATTGAAGTATATTCATTAAGCAACAAGAAAGGTTGAGAAAGCTTGGCCAAAATAACTCAAATAAAACCCCAAATCAAGCTTCTCATGTGGGGACTCAATGGGGAATTCTGCATTTCAGAATTCTGAATTTCAGACCTTGAGCCAAAGATCAAGCGTGTTCACCTTGATCCCTAACTCAAATCCTAATGGCCCCATTAACAAAAATGTGCCTAACTAACCCCTCTGTCGTGTGCTAGAAGATGGCATTGGGACGCGAGCCCTAGACATGACAAAACCCTGGATTTGCCTCGGGTTTGAGCAGGGAGACAGACCGGATTTCCGGGCTCCATATCTCTACAACCAGTAGGCAAAATCCTATGACCCCCACACAAGATCGGTAGCTTGTAGGGAGGAGAAGAGGTTTTGTGCACTGACCAAGGCGAGAGCAGGCTTGGATGGGCGACCACACGCGCCAGAACTTGGGCAGAACGCACGGGCACACGTGTTCGACCCTGGTCGGCTCGCCGGCGCTCGCCCAACCCGCGCACACGTTCGTCCCGGCGTTCGGTCAAGTCCGCCGCGCGCTCTTGCCCTCGGCCGTGCCCGCCCGCGCCTATAAAGCCTCCCCGGGCGCGCCTCACTTCACCCCGCGCTCACCATCACCGGCCAGCCACCCCTCCTTAGCTCCGGCGAGCTCTTTTCCGCCCGCCATCGCCGCTAGAGCTTCGGCCACCGTGGCCAGCCCACTCCAGCCATCCCCAAGTCGAGCCAGTGCTTCGGCTAGCCTCGCTAGTGGCCATGAAGCTTTCCAAGCCCTCGGACCCGGCAGGACTTCACCGGAAGCCCGAGATCGACTTCACCAAACTTCGGTCGCCCGCCTGCACGCGTGGACCAAGCTCTCCGGTGAGCCATTCTTCAATTCCTCGCGCACACCCCTTCCTTGATCCCTGGTGAAGCTCTCTGACCCATTCAATTGGACAATCGCGCCGTGAGCAGGCCGGACTCCTCGCCACCGACGAGCATCCCCGCCTGCGCACGTGGACTGGCCGACTCCGACCATCCCCGACGGCGACTCGCACATCGCTGTGATCCCCGAGACCTCCCCTACGTCCTCGACCACCTCACCGGAGCAATCTCGCCGCCGGTAAGCCCCTCCGCCCTTTCTTCCGCCGTGGTTACTGTTTAAGTTAGGAGAAGGACCTCGGGTTAGGATTAGAAAAACCCGGGGGGTTTTCTGCAATGTGAGTGACTCATTTGAATAGTAGCCCAGAGACTGATCCGTGAGGAAAACTTAAAACACCCGCCAGGGACCCAGTGCAAAATAGTTTTCCATTTAATCAATTCTGTTAATCTTTTTAAATAACCAGAGAACTTAGAAAATCCATAACTTGGTGATTTCTTAATCAAAATTTGTCAAACTAATTTTGCTAGATCCTAAATATTATGAACTATCATTTAAAATTAATAAACCCTATGCTTTCTGTTCTAATTTTTAGAGTTTAAAATTAAAAATAGAAACTGACCAAACCTTGTTTAATTAAGGAAAATTAGTTTTCCTTCTCTGCTGAACCTAAGAAAATTTGTAGGTATTCAAGACTCTTGTAGACACTGTTTAAAAATAGTAGGAACCCCAGTATTGAAGAATATAGTGTAGATATCCATTTAAAGCTATTTTGCCCAAAACTTAGGAAAAATCAGAAAGACATTAGAAATTAATGAACAGTGAGTGGAATTATTTTTCCTAGTTTGTTTAAGTAACAAAAACCTAGGAAAAATAAAGAGACCTTTAGTCCAGATCAGTTTTAAAATAAAATGTTTTATTTAGCATTATTTGAACTGGAAATCAATTATTAGAATTACAAAGCTAGACCCAAAATTGATAATAAAAATTCAGTGGACTTATAACCACTAGAACCCCACTGCAAAAATAATGAACACCTCAGCCCAACATTTTAAGTAGGGAAAATAAATATAATATGATAATGAGGCATTTTCCAAATAAATCATGAATAACCAATAATAATGCAATAATGGGCAACCAAAATTTTGCTAAGTCCATAATAAGATAAACCACCAGAGAAAAATGCAAACCCATTGAAATGATGCAAAATAATACCTATTGCTAATATCTTATAAGAAAGGCCATTTAATCCACTTAATGCATACCACCCATTCCCTTAAACAAAAAGATTCCAAACTTCAGAATGATTGCTCTTGCGCAAAATAAAAGCTAAGAAAAATCAGAACTCTGTTGTTTGATATTTTTCAAATATAGTGGTAGTAGAAAGCACATCTTTGGCTTGAAACTTGAGAAAACCCTAGTAAAATAACTAATAAGTATTAATAGCTAAAATTTTGTGCCAAGTCTTGTTATAGCACCTAAAAGCCAGCAAAAATAAGTTTTAGAGAAATACCTACTGTTAAATAATAGTTGTAGTTCAAAGCACCCCTTCTGCCCTAAAAATTGGTAATTTTGTCCAGAGAAAACTATTCACTTTCTGATCCCCAAATTTTGAGGCAAAGAATTATACACCAGTACCAAGCCACTGTAAGTTTTGCAGAATTTTTGGAATTTTATTAAAGCAACTTGTAGTTCAAACCCACTCCAAAACATTAAAGAGAATAAAAGAAAAAGAAAGAAGAAATAAACCTCACCCCAATAAGTCCAACTTGAGTACTTATCAATTCTCACTAAGGCTTAAAAAGAATTCAGTGGAACCCCAAAAATAAACCTACCACTTACCTTAGCTAAGTTTGACCCAATTTACCAAGTATACCACCCAAAGGTCTTACATAAGTGAAGTTAACCTAGTCTAACTCAAGAAGATCATACACCGTCAAAAGTTGTAATTTCCAAAAGCACATATCATATCATGCATATATCTTACGCATTGCATTCATTAGATTGTAATCTTGCCGACGGAGAGTACGTGCTCATCCCCGAGCAAGGATCTGTCCAAGAAGAGGACCAGGAGCAAGCTTCCGAGGCTACTGTTGAGGATCTCCCCGCAGCCCCAGCAATTGAAGGCAAGCCCCGGTTTATATGCATAACCGTATTATTATATGCTACTTTACTACACTTAATGCTTGTAGGATTGTAATGTGCACTTAAGTGTAGGAGTTGCTTGAAACCTCTAGTTGCATGAACTTAGGATTCCTTTTTGAGATGAATACTAGTATGCTAGGTCGAGTAGCTGCTTGCTAATCAGGATCTCGGTAGAAGTCGAGTGATTTTTCTAGCACTCACGCGAGGTCAGGAATTGATTGTATTCATCTTGATAACGGTATCTATGTTGGTCTATGGACTTGGATCCAGGGAGGATGCCTTGACCATGAGACGGGAAAAGGAATTAAGGATTAATGTGTGGATACCTGAGTCAAGCCTTTGAACGTACTAAGCACATGCCGGGAAAAATGGTAACCGGTAAACCTAGTACCTGAGTGAAGCCGGGCACGGACTTTATCCCTCATGCGACCTGAGACTGGGTCTCCCATGCTAGCTATGGTGGGTACAAGTGCGGTCACTGCACGGCGGCAACCGGGGTCAGTGGAGCATTGTATGCCAAGGTGGTGAGGCCTGGACGCGAACGGGGAATCGATGGGGACGGTTGTCATGTGTGGGGTCGGAGTACCCTGACATGCCGTGTGTTTAGGTTTACCTTGCAAGGTTAAAACTCGATTCGAATCGTCTGCTTCTCGCAGCTAATGAGACTGCTTGACCCCTTGTACTGCATCGAGTAAGAAGTGAAATGAGGTTACTTGAGATAATCTGTTGATTGAGCTAAATGTTTGTTACTATGTATGCTTAGAAGGAGCAAACCTAGCTAAGATAATGAGGTTAGAAATTGAAAAGCTAAAAGTAAATTTTAGAAACAGCTAGCGCTTTCGGCAAACCAAACCCCTCAGCCAAACAGCTGCATAGTCTAGAGGTAGAGGAGTAGACTCCTCACACCGGGTAAGTCTAGCTGAGTATTAGTATACTCAGCCTTGCTTGTGGCATAATTTTTGCAGGTACCATTCAGGAAATGGTTGATGGTGTGACTTGGCCTACCACCCTGCCACCGGGTTGGACGGTCGAGTGGGATGTTGCTCCGGTAGGAGAGGAGCACGAGGAGTAGTGGGCTAGGCCTTGCCCATTTCCTCGATACCGACGACATCGATTATCCACTGCATTTTATCTTGGGAACTCTTAATTGCTACTCAAAAACTCCAATCTATGTAATAATTCAGCACTTAATTTGAGGTTTCCTGTTTTATTGTATTTCTTCTGTGACTCACCTTCGAGTGAGATTGTGGAATTTGATCCTGGTTAAGTGGCTCTATCAGACTAGATCTGAGGGACTGACGGGTTATTCCGATTTAAGTGTGTTACGGCCCCTGAGGCGTGACTTAGGCACTTAAGCTGGAATAATTCGGGTGGTTCCGCCACACACGCACTGTTCACACTTTTGCAGACGACCGTTGCGCTGGATAGCCGTTGCTCCGCTGGTACACCGGACAGTCCGGTGGCACATCGGATGGTCTGGTGAATTATAGCGGAGCGGCGTCTGAAAAACCCGAAGGTAAAGAATTCAGACTATACGGCCCCTGGTGCGCCTGAGAAACCCGAAGGACTTATCTTGATTTGAAGTTCTGTCCGAGAGATAGATAAATCCCAATTAAAACTCAGAATGTAAGAAAGGCTCCCCCTATGTGTGTGCAGGATTATTTCAAGCTGAAGATATAACACACATAATAGATCGGAGTTTTGATGGAGACCTTCCTACAGTCATGGTTATCGAGGCGTACAAGAGATGATATGTAAAGTAAGCGCAGCAATTATAATCACTCCTCGATTAACCATACACAGAGTAATTTGAACTAAACATAGTTCAACCCACAGAATATTACAAATAATTGTCCACAGGCATAAGACATAGAGTTCAAAGTTTAAATAGTAGTAGCCAGTACCAAGTGCATAAGACATAAAATAATGCATGCGACATAAAATGGTAAACATGCACATGCACGGTCTCAATGTCCACATAGACCAACTCCCCCTGAATACCCTGAATATGACAACTTCTCTTCTCTTTCTTCACTTCTCTCCCCCTTTGGCATCAATTGCCACAAAGGAGAGGCTTCACTGATCACTTGGTGGAGGATCCATGTTATAGTAGTGAGTGCTGAAAGTGTCAAAAAGAGAGGAGAACTGTCCAAAGTCTTGCTGGAGTTGTTGCTGCCTCTAACTGATCTCATGCATGCTGTCATTGGTAGAGAGGTTGTCAAATTGACTAGACAGAGCTCCCATGTTATCCTGAAAACTCTGCTGCATATTGTTAAGTCTGGTCATGATAGGATCAGTGACATTAGTTTGAATGTGGTCACGAAATTCAGAATACTTAGAGTTGAGCGCATCCCAGTTACTGTCAAAACTGGATTGCATGGCATCCAGACATTGATCCATATGTGTCATCATTCCCTGAAAGCGAGTATCAATGTGGGTCTGAAGCCCTTGCTGCATATTTTGAAAATATGGGTTAAAGTAGCTTGGACCAGGCTGCCAATACTGCTGAGGCTGAGGAGGAGGTGGAGGAGGAGGCATCTGCTCTGCCTCAGCATCAGGAGCTGCTGCTGCATCATAACCAGGGTCTTCCTCATCATCTGGGAAGGGAGTGAGTGGCCTGGTGAGGAACCCAATTTCATTCTTAAAGGGTCTGAACGGTGTATGAACTATCTCGCAGGGCCCCTCAAATCTTGTCTTTGCTTTGATGAGAGCCATAATATAAGGCACATAGGCTAGGTTCTGGTTTTTGTCCATTTTCAAATCATGGAGCTGTCTCATCATGAAGAGCACAATATTCATTACCTCACCATTCATGACATGGTGGATAATGTTCCAAAATTTGTCTCGAATTTTGCTCTTATCCCCACTCTTAGGAAGAATAGTGACTCTTGCAATCTTGTTGATCACAGCAGGATGATGCCTCGGTCCTGCTGTATCTCCAAACCTCCTAGGTATGCCCAGCCTTGCTGGCTCATAGAATTGCACAAAGTCCTCAAAATTATCTTCAGTGTAGAGATTTAGCCCAGCTGAAATGATGCCATAATTCAGACTGTTGGCAACAGCAAAATCAACAAAAGTTACAGAATATCTCTTGAATCCAGTCATCCAAGTGATAGATTCCTCTTCTATATCAATCTCTGCTGTGGCCAGGAATTGCTTGGCTGCCATCTCACTGAAGTCAGTTCTCTGTCCCATAAACTGATACAGACCACATGTCTCAAACTTAGGAATAAGATCCTCCATAACTGATTGTCCCAGCATGAAGGACCAATCAATCACCTGATGTTTATGAAAATTGGTATCCATCAATGTGCCCCAAAAAACATCAAATTGGAGCTGAGTGTGGAAGAATTGAACATTGGTGTCAGATGGCAGAGTGTATTGATTCACAGTTCTCCTTGAGCAGTATTCAGCCATAAAAAACCTCCTCTTTGGAAATGTCCATCCTGTGATATCAATTGGGTAGTCAGGATGTATATGAGGAATGTCTTCTGCGTCCATAGATTCAGTGCCCCCAGCTGAAGATTGGGCCTCTGAATCAGTAGTTGGAGTGTAGTCAGCATCATCTGCATGAGGGCGCTTTGATTTGAAGCGACCTGCAAGCTTCTTGTGGAGACCACCCAAACCACTGCAATAAATGTGACAGACATCCAGAGATGAATAGTTGATACCAATCACCACAATCAAAGAGAAAAGAAGTGCATTGCTCTGTCAGGGTCCGGACTATCCGCGCTAGGGGGCCGAACTGTCCGCGCCACATGTCCGAACGGTCCGCGCCCACCAGGCGGACGGTCCGCGACCGGGCAGGGGCGACTCTCTAGAACCCTAGTCGCCTCAATCGTTGAAATGATGATTCCGCAGAGAATATCCATCCAAACACGTTCAAATTTTTGCATAACATTCATAGCGAGTAGCACTAACAGTCCCACCAATCAGATTTGTAAAACTATTGCTCAATTCTAGATCAGAGAGGAAATCCGAATAATCCCAAAATTGAAGAGATTTGATGAAATCCATAAGATTATGAAATACCGTGATGACGACATGTTGGTTGAACTTTTCCACAAGCTGTCGGACTGTCCGTGCGTAACTTCTCTTATCCGTCCGCGCACAATCGACAAAGGAGACCTTTTTGGCGAGTGGAGAGCGAGAGAGGAGTTGCAAAGAGCAGAAATAACAAGTCTGCTGTCTCTGCCCGACTTTACTGCATGTCGCGGACGGTCCGCGCAGGGGCGGTGGACGGTCCGTGGCCTGATGAATTCAGACTATCTGCATTGCTGACCGGATTGTCCAGTTTCTGATACTGAGGACGGTCCGCGGTCCATGGGCGGACGGTACGCGGTCTGATACTCAGTTTTCCAATGTTTGTCCACTTTCTGATTTTGAATTTCAAATCCGAATTGGTGCTCATATATGGACATTTCGACCAATCCAAGGGTTAGTATGCATGCATACACACATTTTGTAATTGAGTAATGCAAATTTTTCATATCAAACTATTAAGATCAATTTAAGATGAAAAGTGCATCAAAAATACCAAATAAATAGCGTAGAGAGCATATTTAGAACCGAAATGTAATACTACACATGTGCGATCATCTTCAAGCCACATTTGAGAGATCGATCACATTCATTTCACTTCTTAGAGTACAAAATCTCGTTTCATCAAATGGCTTTGTAAAAATGTCGGCTAATTGATCATCCGTACCAATGGAATAAATAGAGATATCTCCCTTTCCAACATGATCCCTTAAGAAGTGATGCCGTATATCAATATGCTTAGTTCTTGAGTGTTGGACCGGATTTGTAGCCAATTTTACCGCACTCTCATTATCACACATGAGAAGCACATTCTTGAAAATAATCCCATAATTCAATAGAGTTTGTTTCATCCATAATAGTTGAGCACAACAATTTCCGGCCGATATATATTCCGCCTCGGCGGTAGAGAGAGCAACCGAATTTTGTTTTTTAGAAGACCATGAAACAAGAGATCTACCAAGAAATTGACAACAACCGGAGGTGCTTTTTCTATCAACTTTGCACCCCGCATAGTCCGAATCCGAATATCCAATTAATTCAAATTGAGCACCTTTGGGATACCATAGACCAATATTGGGAGTATACTTCAAATATCTTAGAATTCTTTTTGCGGCCTATTCGGGGTATGCTTCGTAGCCGAAGATCCTAAAAAGAACACCTTCGAAAGGTCTTCTCAGAAGCAAGCACCGAAGCTATTATCTATAAAGCTTCGGCACAAAGACAAATCTCAAGATGAAGGGTTTTACCGACTTAAAGATGAATTGACTTAAAGACCCATGATGTTTTGTGTCATTATTGTAGTCGATTGTAAAGGACATAAATGTAATTTTTGCGCAGGTTGCATCCTGTGCCTATAAATAGGTGAACAGTATCCCGACACTGTTCACGCGATCCTGTAATCACTAACACATCACGCTTGAATTATTGCTTTCCGCCAAGGCGAAGGTATAAATGTGCTTAAATATTATGTTTTGATACTTGTATATTCATATAATAAAATATGTGAATAATGTTATTTATTTTTAGTATATCTTTCTATAATATTTCATTTTTATATTTTATTTCATATTGTTTTACAAGTTTAACCACGAAGGTGTGACCTTCGTGGTATTTTGCTCATGGCTTTCGTCCGAAGCTCATTAAATCCTTGGGGAGATAATGCTTCAGCGGACGAAGGGCATTAATATTTAACATTTTATGTTGCCTTGTTCTTAATTCATAGCATTTGAGAACAAATCCCCAACATTGGCGCCCACCTCCGGTGAACTCACTTCCACTTTCTGAGCTGATGGCTTCGTTCAAAGTTGGAGTTGCTTCGGCTCCGAAGCTTGTACTCCCGATAACAGGCGGTTCATGCTCAGAGCCGGCTAATAAGAAGCAGAAGAAGGAGGCACGGAGAAGGGTACAACATGTAGGGGTGCAAGGACCCTTCATCAAGTCAAGATGGTCTCACATCCCGATTACCTTCTCCCAAGAAGATCTTCAGCTCAAGGATTACCCTCACAATGATGCTATGGTTATCTCTTGTGTTATCAAAGGATTTTTGGTCCACAATGTTTTGGTTGACACAGGCAGTGCAGCGGATATTATATTTGCTAAGGCCTTCAGACAGATGCAAGAGCCCGAAGATAAGATCCATGACGCCACACATCCCCTATGTGGCTTCGGAGGAAGGCAGATTGTAGCACTTGGCAAGATCATGATGCCAGTAACCTTCGGATTTATCAACAACACAAGGACCGAACAAGTTGTGTTTGATATTGTTGACATGGAGTACCCTTACAACGCAATCATTGGTCGTGGTACTCTCAATGCTTTTGAAGCAATTCTTCATCCAGCATATCTTTGCATGAAGATACCTTCGGATCAAGGGCCTATTGCTATTCATGGAAGTCAGGAAGCTGCCAGAAAGGCCGAAGGAAACTGGACAGATTCAAAAGCAATCCATAACATAGATGGAGCTGAAGCTTGTGAGCAATACAAGTACAGAAGGGAGAAAGCTGCTTCGGCCGATCAGCCGAAGCCCATGCTCTTATGTGACGACATATCATAGCAGAAGGTGCTATTGGGATCTCAATTGTCTGAGGAACAGGAGAAAACCTTGATAAGGTTTCTGTTCAACAACAAAGATGTCTTTGCATGGTTGGCTAATGATCTCTACGGAGTCAACAGGGATGTTATTGAACACTCGCTCAATGTTGATCCATCCTTCAGACCTAGAAAGCAGAGGCTTCGGAAGATGTCTGATGACAAGGGCGAAGGTGCTCGGAATGAAGTAAAAAGACTCCTCAGCGCCGGAGTCATCAGAGAAGTGAAATACCCAGAATGGCTAGCCAACAATGTTATGGTAAAGAAAGCCAATGGTAAATGGAGAATGTGCATTGATTTTACTGATCTCAACAAGGCTTGTCCGAAGGATGAGTTTCCATTACCAAGGATAGATTCCCTAGTTGACGCAGCAGCTTCGTCAGAGCTTATGAGTCTGCTAGATTGTTATTCAGGCTATCATCAAATTTGGATGAAGAAAGAGGATGAGCCAAAAACCAGCTTCATAACCCCTAGTGGAACATATTGTTATCTTCAGATGCCTGAGGGGCTCAAGAATGCTGGAGGAAGCTTCAACAGAATGACAACGAAGGTTCTTCATTCTCAGATAGGCAGAAATGTGCTAACTTATGTTGAAGATATCATAGTAAAAAGCACGAAGCAAGAAAATCACATTGTTGATCTGCAGAAGACCTTCGCTAATTTCAAACAAGCCGGTCTGAAGCTGAATCCAGAAAAGTGTGTCTTCAGAGTGAAGAAGGGGAAATTCCTTGGTTGCCTAGTTTCAACAAAAGGGATTGAGGCTAATACAAATAAAATCGAAGCTATTCTTCGAATGGAACCACCAAGCACAAAAAAGGGGGCTCAACGACTAACGGGAAGACTTGCATCTCTGAATCGATTCATATCTAGATCAGCAGAGAGAAATTTACCATTTTTGAAGTGCTGAAGTCAGCCGAAGTTTTTCAATGGAGATCAGTTCAGCAGAAAGCCTTCGACGAGCTAAAGCAGTATTTGATAGATCTAACGACATTAACTCCACCAGCGCCAGGGGCTCCTCTGTTGTTATATGTGGCAGCTTCGCACTCAGCGGTAAGTGCGGCACTTGTCCAAGAGAAGCTTGAAGGGCAAATCAAAAAGCAAGCCCCAATATACCTTGTCTCTGAAGTCCTTAGTTTATCAAAGAAAAACTATACAGAATTGGAGAAGGTGTTGTATGCTATTTTGATGGCTTCCAGGAAGCTTCGACATTATTTTCAAGCATACCATATAATTGTTCCTTCTTCACAGCCTTTGAAGGATATTATGAGAAATAGAGAAGCTACTGGAAGGATTGGAAAGTGGGCTGCGGAACTCAATGAGTTCTGCATTGATTATGTGCATAGATCTTCGATTCAGTCCCAGGCGTTAGCAGACTTCATTGCTGATTGGACGCCAGGGGCTCAGGAAGAAGAAGCAAGTAAAGATGCCGAAGCTTGGACAATATTCTTCGATGGTTCTTGGGGAACCTTCGGTGTAGGTGCAGCTGTCGTCTTAATTGCACCTTCCAAAGTCAGAACATGCTACGCAGTGAAACTTGATTTTAGTTGTACAAATAATATTGCTGAATACGAAGCTTTGCTTTTGGGTCTTCGGAAGTTGAAAGCAATGGGGATAAGAAGGGTCGTCCTCAAAATTGATTCCCAAGTTATTTCTGGCCATGTTGACAAAAGTTGCAAAGCAAGAGATCCGAAGCTTGAAAAATATTTGGATACAGTTCGAAGACTTGAAGCCTCCTTCGAAGGGTTTTCTGTTAAGAATATTCCACGAGGAGAAAATGAACACGCGGATCTACTAGCCAAGTCAGCGGCACAGGGGCTGCCATTACCTTCGGAAGTTTTCTTTGAAACAATAAAAGCATCTTCAGTTGACCTTCTTGAAAGAGCAGTGCTCAATATATCTCCTGTTTATAGCGAAGATTGGAGAACTGAGATCATGTCTTTTCTCCAGGGCAATTTCCTTTCAGATGACGAAGCTTATCAAAAGAGAATAGCGGCAAGAGCCCGTCCATATGTAATAATAGAAGGGGAGTTATACAAGCATGGAGTCTGTTCTCCATTACTCAAATGTCTATCTAGAACTGAAGGTATAGAGCTGATGAAAGAAATACATGCAGGCCTGTGTGGATCTCACATCGGATCCAGGCCTCTGTTGGGTAAAGTTTTTCGTCAAGGATTCTATTGGCCGAAGGCAGCTTCAGATGCAGCAGAATTAGTCCAAAAATGCGAAGGTTGTCAAAAATGTGCAAGAGATAAAAAACAACCTTCGTCTCTAACTCAATTAATACAGCCCACTTGGCCATTGCAAAGATGGGGCCTTGATTTGCTAGGCCCACTTCCACCAGCACAAGGGAATTTAAGATATGTTGTAGTGGCAGTGGAATATTTTTCTAAATGGATTGAGGTGAAGCCTTTAGCCACAATAACTTCGGTTACTGTTCAAAAGTTTTTCTGGCAAAATATTGTGTGTCGCTTCGGAGTGCCGAAGGCCATTACCGTGGACAATGGAACGCAGTTTGATGCCGAAGCTTTCAGAGAGTTTTGTGAACAAATTGGCACAAAGATCCATTTTGCATCAGTTCGGCATCCGGAGTCAAATGGACTTGTCGAAAGAGCTAATGGCATTATAATGACAGGAATAATGAAGTTAATCTTCAATCAGCCCAGGGGGAAGTGGTCGGACGAATTAATCAAAGTGGTGTGGAGCCACAACACAACAATACCAAGGTCAACAGGTTTTACACCATTCAAATTGTTGTTTGGTGATGAAGCAATAACCCCAGAAGAAGCTAAAGCGGGATCAATAAGGACAGTGGCTTCGGTAGAGGACGAGGCTGATTTTTCTGTGGCAAAAGATGCTATAGAAGGGATCAGGCTCCAGGCTGTGGAGAATATCAATAAATATCAAGCCGAAACAATAAAATGGCGTGACAGAAAGGTTCGGTTAAAAAATATTAAGCCAGGACACTTGGTACTTCGGAGAGTTGCCAATCCAGACACAGTAGGCAAGCTACGGTTGAAATGGGAAGGGCCTTTCCTGGTAGTATCTTCATCAAGACCCGGTTCCTACAGGCTGAAGGATATGGATGGCAGTGACATTCCTAGATCTTGGAATGCGGATGAGCTTCGGCGGTATTATGTGTAACCTGATGTAATCTTTTTTATTCTTTCCTATGGCACCCTTTTCCTTTCCAAAGGGGGAGAAAGGTTTTTAATGGGGTCATAGCATGTAATTTCTCTTTTTCTTATATCAGCTCTACAAGAGCAGTATCCCCCGAAGATGTAAATGTAAAAACAGGGCATGCACCATCGAGTGCAACGAGAAAAAAGAAAAACAGGGAGAAGCTCGAAAGACGCCCTCAAGGGGATGCAGAGCACGACGAAGCTACAAAAAGCCGTTCCTAAGGGAGCGCAGTGTAAGTTTTCTGCTCAAAAGTCGTTCCTAAGGGAATGCAGAGCTTACAGCGAAAAGTCAACGCTGATTCCGCCGAAATAAAAGGCGAAGAAGCTCCTAAGGGAGGCTTACAGCGAAAAGTCAGCGCTGATACACCTAAAAATAAGCGGTAAAGCCAAAAATTAAACGGCAAAGATTTGTTATTATGGTTTCATATGTGTCTTCGAACATTCATTTGCACGATACATTACATCATACATTTGCATTCATAAACATTCACTTAGACATACATAGGATCATCATCATCATAACATACAAACTTGCTTCGGCTTCGAAAGAGAAGGCTTCGGAAAAAAGAGAAAAAGAGGCAATTTTATGCTTCGCTGTGTACGCAAAGAAGGGAAGGTGTTTTTCGCCTATGGCTCAAAAATATTAATTTCGTCCACACCAAAGCATTTCATACATGGACGGAAAAGTAAGATTATATTACAAAGTGAAATTCAATCACATCATACTTTATACAAGTTATCACAGGAGTTTTTTGAGCTATTTTTACAGACTATTCGAGCTTCGACAGCATCTCTGGAGCTTATTCCTTTTATTCTGCAGCTTCGGCTTGGCCAACCTGTATGTAAGTATTTTAAGCTAAATTCAAAATTCAAAGGAAAAGGTAATCATAAGGTATAATATTGTTACCAGCTTAAGGTGGCTCCGGGCTTCATCACCAGCTTTCTCTCGCCCACCCTTTGTCCATATCACCTTTATAAATTTATTCGCAATGCTTCGGGCGAGGTTAGGAATATCATCTAGAATCGCTGGTGATAGGCTGAAATTGGGTCTATTGATAATTTTTCTGTGCTCACAGCTAGATTTCAGGAACGTAGCAGCGGTGCCCCGAGAAGCTACCAGGGCACAAAAGTCGTCGTGTCCAGCAATAACATCATCGAGGTCATCAATTTCACCTTCGATGTGTTCGAAGGCTCCTGGTAGATCTTCAGCTGAAGGAATAAATTTTTCACTACTGGCCCTGACTGAATAAAACACCTTCTTCAGTCGTTGAACACATTGATTGCTGAATTTCAAACATTTGTTCTGAAGGTCTATCAATGATTTTTTCAAAACTAAACCATTCTGGATTTCAGCCTCAAGTTTTTCACTAAGCTTTAGCTTTTCTTGTTCGAAACCGAGAAGCTTCGTATTCAGTTCTGTTATTTTAGCTTCGGCTTCCGCTAGTAAACCTTCAGTTGTTTGGAGTTCGAACTCTTTTTTCTCAAAAGTAGCTGTTTGATCTTTTATTTTGTTTTCTAAGTTTTCAATTATAACCTCGTGCTTTTTGTCTTCTAAATCCTGTTGCATCCTCAAAGCTTTGCTCAATAGCATACTCTGTACATGAACAACCTTCGTTAGAAAACATTTTTTATGAAAATAAAAAGTTAGAGGGAGATTGTTTACCTTGAAATTGGAATAAAACAAACTACCGACGATGTGCTGTCGTCGGTAGCAGCTAATATCGGCTTCGAGCTTCGGGAAACCGATACTCTTTGATAGAGTACCGATAACCTTTCCTCCGGTCTGATCTCGGATGCAGCCTAGCTTCTCATCATCAACACCTCTGAAGAGAAGTGCCCCTGGCCGATAGCCGCAAGAAATGGCATACTCTTTTAATTCTTCTTTTTCGGCTTTTGTTAATTCTTGACCAACCAAGTTTTGAAAATTGAAAATTTCATCTTCCAGTGTTTCTTCGGCAATTTCTTTCTTTTTCTCGGCCTCTGGGGCCGAAGCCTCTTCGGTGGCTCCAGCAGCTTCTTCTGCGGCCATGTCTAGCAGAATTTTATCTATATCAAGATCCACACTTTCCAAATTGATATCTTCGGCTCTAGTAGCTTCGGCATCTGTGGCCTCCGAAGGTGCAGCTTCAGTAGCTGTTGTGCTTTCAATAGCCGGCACCTTCAGAACTGAAGCCCTTGGTGGTGTTGCTTCAATCAATTCTGTCACAGTAACAATCCTTTGCCTCTTTGGCCTAGGTGCCTTTGTTTTTGTGGGCTCCTTTTCCTTATGAAAAAGCTTCGTCAGATGAAGCCCTAATGGACTTAGTTTGACAGGCAAAGTTTCAGTCATTACCTTTAGGATTTCCTCTATTTCAGTAGCAGAAGATGTCGCAGAAGTCTTCTCTTCCTCATCAATTGATTTTTGTTTTGGGGTCGAGGCCTTTCTTTTCTTCGAAGCAACTGCTTTCGCCTCAGATTCTTGTTTCTTCTTCTTTGATTGATCTTCGTCGTCTTTATTCAAAGCACTAGCCACTCTTTTTCTTTTTTGCCCTTCGGCACCCTTGTCCAGTCGCTCATAGTCAGGATATTCAAAGCCTATAGCATCCATCACTCTGTTTAGCCTTCGTTTCGGACGGGTGCCGAAGGCCGCTGTCATCAATTGATCTTCTTTTTTATAATAATTTCCAAGAATTTCATTGCACATTACTTCGATTGTATCTAGCCATTCTTGGTAGGGTACTCTGAAATGTTTCTTGAACTTGTAGTGGTAAGACAACCGAATAAGTTCCCCTTTCTTCTTTTTCCCCTCCAGTTTCGGCATTTCCCACTCCTTCAAAATCGGAAATACTCTGAAGGCCAAAAATTCCTGCACCAAGTCTCTAGTGCCAATATGATCTGCAATTACTCGAAATTCAGCCAAGGCAATCTGGCTCGGGCTCCCCCATTCCATGTTGCACGGGGGTCTTGTTTCTCCGAAGGTCAGGTCTAACGGACTCTAGACCAATTTATCTTCATCTTCGTAAACTTTGACATAAAACCATTCAGATTTCCATCCTGCTGGCCATTTGCTTCGGTAACTAATCACTGGGAACTTTGTAGTTTTGCGGTAAGCAAAGTTGTAGCAGCCAAAATTTTCATGCAAACCATCCCCCCTAGCCTTGGTTTGGTAGTGCAGTTCGTGTACTCGGCAGAAACCTTCGGAGAATGGTTCCACCCCTTGGCTTCGGAGGGCCCAGATATAAACACTCAGCCTAACAATAGCATTAGGCGTCATCTGATGAAGGTAGATCCCATATTTCTTCAACACATTAGCAATCATCTTGTTCAGAGGGAATCTTAAACCAGCTTTAAAAAGACTTTTGAAAACCACCACTTCATTTTTTCTCGGCTTCGGGATAGTTTCTTCTCCACCAAAACGAATCAATTCCTTCTTTGCTTCACTAAGATAGCCCAACTTCACCATCTTAGGAAAATCAGCTTCGGAGATGGTGGACTTTCCGAAGTCCAGGTGGCTAGGCTTGCTCGGCACTGCACTGTTGTAATCATCTTCGGAATCAGTTTCTTCAACAGCAGCCTGTTCTGCTTCGGCAGCAGGGATGTCCTCCGGTGTTACCAACCCAGAGCGCTTCATTGCTTCCAAAATAGGAACAGTCTCAGTAGCTTCGGTCTCATCTCCCTCACGATCAACCCGAGCAGTAGAGAGAACTCTGACC
Source organism: Zea mays (assembly GCF_902167145.1). Classification (NCBI taxonomy): domain Eukaryota; kingdom Viridiplantae; phylum Streptophyta; class Magnoliopsida; order Poales; family Poaceae; genus Zea; species Zea mays. The sequence goes on from NC_050103.1 coordinate 10,923,085, forward strand.
ATTTGATTATGACTTACTTGAAATTTTTGGTGTTGACATTTCTGTTTTTTCCGAAGCTCTTACTCTTGTGCCGAAGCAGAATCACAAGCGAAGTTTCGTCTGAGCACGATGATTAAGCTTCGACTATGACTAAAAATTTGGCAGCAAAACAGTGCAATAGCAATGAATGCCGTGGTAAGTTCACACCTACCCGTCTGTTTATATAGTGCCGCAGGTGGGAAGGTGAATCGGCAAGATTTCCAGCACCGAACAAACAGTCACCCGCACTCACTGAACGGTGGGCCACAGGGTCCAAGAAGGTGAATCGTTGGCGCGCGCGTAATTGGTGCAAGATGGGGCGCGCGACGATTATTTTAATCGTTTCTCACCAACGAGCTCAGGGAAGGTGTTTTCTGGATCTTCGGCGTCCCGAAGTCTAGAAGACTTTTTCATGGATCAAGCTCATTACGAAAAACGATCTAGCACCGCAAAGGGGCTACTGTTGGGGGTATGCTTCATAGCCGAAGATCCTAAAAAGAACACCTTCGAAAGGTCTTCTCAGAAGCAAGCGCTGAAGCTATTATCTATAAAGCTTCGGCACAAAGACAAATCTCAAGATGAAGGGTTGAACCGACTTAAAGATGAATTGACTTAAAGACCCATGATGTTTTGTGTCATTATTGTAGTCGATTGTAAAGGACATAAATGTATTTTTTGCGCAGGTTGCATCCTGTGCCTATAAATAGGTGAACAATATCCCGGCACTGTTCACGCGATCCTGTAATCACTGACACGTCACGCTTGAATTATTGCTTTCCGCCAAGGCGAAGGTATAAATGTGCTTAAATATTATGTTTTGATACTTGTATATTCATATAATAAAATATGTGAATAATGTTATTTATTTTTAGTATATCTTTCTATAATGTTTCATTTTTATATTTTATTTCATATTGTTTTACAAGTTTAACCACGAAGGTGTGACCTTCGTGGTATTTTGCTCATGGCCTTCGTCCGAAGCTCATTAAATCCTTGGGGAGATAATGCTTCAGCGGACGAAGGGCATTAATATTTAATATTTTATGTTGCCTTGTTCTTAATTCATAGCATTTGAGAACAAGTCCCCAACACGGCCTTCAAGTGAATCTCTCTAGGTGAAGCTTGAAATCGAGCACACATACAAACACTAAACATAACATCGGGCCTAGATGCGGTAATATAAAGCAAACTACCAATTATTGAACGATAAAGTTTTTGATCAACCATAGTACCTCCTTCATCTAAGTCTAGATGACCATTTGTTGCCATTGGAGTCTTGATAGGCTTTGCATTTTCTAAGCCAAACTTCTTGAGCATGTCCTTCAAATATTTTGATTAACTTATAAAAATTCCATCTTTCAATTGTTTGTTTTGAAGACCAAGAAAGAAACTCAATTCTCCTATCATAGACATTTCAAATTCTTTTGACATCATTTTTCCAAATTCCTCACAAAATAATTCATTAGTAGATCCAAAAATAATATCATCAACATAGATTTGACAAACAAATAAATCTTTGCCAATTCTTTTAGTGAATAGAGTAGTGTCAACCTTCCCAATTTTAAAGTCTTTGGAAAGCAAGAAATCACTAAGCCTTTCATACCAAGCGCGTGGAGCTTGCTTAAGCCCATAGAGAGCTTTAAAAGCTTGAACACATGGTTAGGTCTTTTGGGGTCCTCAAAACCGGGAGGTTGTTCAACATACACTAGTTCACTAATCTTACCATTTAGAAAGGCACTCTTTACATCCATTTGGTAGAGCTTGATATTATGTGCACAAGCATAAGCAAGAAGAATCCGGATTGCTTCTAATCTTGCCACGGGAGCAAATGTCTCCCCAAAATCCATTCCCTCAATTTGAGTATATCCTTGTGCCACTAATCTTGCCTTGTTTCTTACTACTACACCATCTTCATTGTGCTTGTTGCGAAACACCCATTTTGTACCAATAACATTGTGGTTCTTTGGTCTCTCAACAAGCTCCCAAACTTCATTTTGAGTGAAGTTATTTAATTCTTCATGCACTGCATTCACCCAATCAACATCAAGTAGAGCTTAATCTACACGGTTAGGTTCCATACAAGATACAAAAGATAAATGTTCACAAAATGAAGCTATGCGAGAGCGAGTTTGAACACCCTTACTAATATCACCCACAATTTGATCAACCGGGTGATCCTTCACAATAGAATGATGAATTCTTGATACCGTTTGATAATTGCTAGTTGAAGCATTAGGAGGAACCGAATGTCTTGAAGTACCTTGGTCATGAGTATCCATAATTTCATCATTTTGTTGGCTTTGGTGATCTTCTTCATTTAGAGTTGAAGATGAAGGGATGACAACCACACTATTTTCATCATCATCTTCCTTTGGCTTTATTTCACCAATGGCCATTGTTTTCATTGCATTTATCAATTGAGTTCCACCAACATCATCAAGATTATCACTTTCATCTTGAGACCCATTTGTTTCATCAAACTCAACATCATATGCTTCTTCAATAATACCATGAGTTTTGTTGAAGACTCTATAAGCCTTACTATTTGATGAATATCCAAGAAGAAAACCCTCATCACATTTCTTCTCAAATTTAGAAAGTCGGCTTCCCTTTCTCAAAATATAACATTTGCACCCGAATACCCTAAATTATGAGATATTTGGCTTTCTACCAATGAGCAATTCATAGGGAGTTTTCTTCAAGAGCTTGTGACAATATAGTCTATTTGATGAATGACAAGCGGTGTTTATTGCCTCGGCCCAATAAGAATCCGATATATTATATTCCGCTAACATGGACCTAGCCATATCAATGAGAGTCCTATTCTTTCTTTCAATAATACCATTTTGTTCCGGGGTATATTTGGAAGAGAATTCATGTTTAATACCCTTGTCATCACAGTATTCATCAATTCTTGCATTTTTGAATTCCGACCCATTATCACTTCTAACTTTCTTGATACCAAAATCAAATTGATTTTGAGCCAATATAGCAAATGACTTGAATGTTTCAAACACATTAGATTTATCTCGAAGAAAATAAACACAAGTAAATCTTGAATAATCATCCACAATCACAAGACAATAAGAATTACCACCAATACTCACAAATGATGTGGGCCCAAATAAATCCATGTGAAGTAATTCCAAAGGTCGATGAGTGGACATTTGACTTTTATTTGGATGAGTATTTTCCACTTGCTTCCCGGCTTGACAAGAGCTACACAATTTGTTCTTCTCAAACTTCACATCTTTTAAGCCACGAACTAAGTCATGCTTGGTTAACCGATTGAGTTGCTTCATTCCAACATGACCAAGTCTTCTATGCCATAACCAACCTAGTGAATCCCTCGAGAATAAGCAAGTTGTGAGCTTTGCCTCATTAGATGAGAAATCAACAAGATAAAGATTTTCATGTCTAAAACCTTTAAACTTAAGATTGCTACCATCAACACTAGAAATAATAACATCTTCAACCGTGGAATTGCAACTAAATCCTAAATCACATAATTGAGCTACGGATAGTAAATTAAAATTCAAAGACTCAACCAAGAGCACATTTGATATGGAATGATCATTTGAAATAGCAATTTTACCCAATCCTTTAACCTTTCCTTTGCGATTATCTCCAAATGTGATACTATCATAATTTGAGCAATCTTCCTCACTCATTTGGGTGAACATTTTCATATCTCATGTCATGTGTTGAGTGCATCCACTATCTAACACCCAATGATTCCCTCTCGCCTTGTAGTTCATCTACAAAAGGAAATCAATCTCTTTTAGGTACCCAAACTTGCTTGGGTCCTTGGATGTTAGTGACCAAGGTCTTTGGCACCCAAATAGCTTTCTTTTTGTTTCCAACAATTGAAGTACCAACAAATCTAGCATGAACACCTTTTGCATTGTGAGAAAGAACATAACAATGCTCAAAACAAGTGGAGGATACATTTTTGAGCTTAGGACAATTTTTCTTTACATGTCCCTTCTTGTGACACTTGTGACACACTTTGTCACATTCTTTCACAAACAATGTCTTTTGCTTTATAAAATCATTCTTTCCTTTCTTGGGAACATATCCAAGACCCTCACGGTTAAGTGAGCACCGTTGACTTCCCAATATGAAATCCAATTTAGCCTTTCCACCATATGCCTTTTCTAGGTCATGAGTTAGAGTATTTACTCTATCTACTAACACTTCATTCTCAACAATGATTTTTGATTCATCAAGAGCAATATTATCATTCATGAGAGAATTTTTGCATTTATCACAAATAGAGTTAGTAGTTAGTGGTTCACTTGTAAGACTATCAAGTAAGTCACAAGTGACTCCAACATCCTTAGTGACCACCACAACTTCATCATTACTATCTTCTTTTTCAATTGCCTTTGAGGCTTTAGCTTTGAGAGCAATTGATTGATTTTTCACTTTCTTTGCCAAACTTAAAGCATCGGCTTGAGACTTCTTGAATATATCTTGAGTAAGAATTTCTCCCAATACTTCGGTTGGAGAAGTTGTAGATAGATCACTTCTTACTAACATTGTCACAATGGTCTCATATTTCTCCGGAAGTGATCTAAGGAACTTGTGAGTGAAATCCACATCTGGTACATTAAAACCAAGTCCCTTGAGTTCATTCACAATCTCATTTAACCGGTTGAACATATCGGATACACTCTCATCTTCTTTCATAATAAACTGCTCAAACTTCCCTTTGCACACATATAGTTTGGCACTCTTCACAATTGTAGTTCCTTCATGAATTTCCATTAGCTTAATCCAAATCTCATGAGCGGTTGTGAGATTTTTGATGCGATTGAACTCATTTATATCAAGAGCATCATAGAAGACATTCATGGCTTGATCATTTGTAAGGATATTCTCATTGTCACTAACGGATGGTTCATCTTCTTTCAACACAACAAATCCATCCCTGACAATTGGCCAAATTTTTCCACCCATTGCTCTAAGATGCATTGACATTCTTATTTTCCAATAGTCGTAGTTATTCCCATCAAAATGCGGTGGCTTCCCAATGTGCACATTGTTGTTACTAGCCATTTTGTTCCACTCCGGGATGATTAGATCCACAAACAATGGAGTCCTCGGCTCCGATACCACTTGTAGGATCTAGGACACCGGCTAGAGGGGGGGTGAATAGTCGGTTTTGACTAAAATAAAAAAACACTAGAGAAATTTAATCAATATAACAAGAGATATAAATTCTCTAGTGATAACAAGTAAACAATCTATGATAATCAACTAAGGTGATTGAATACTTGAAGAACAATATGCAAAACACTGATAACTTGCACGACAATAAGTAATGCGAGAAAGTAAAGACACTGAATTTTATCCTGTGGTATCGGTGATTTGCCGATCACCCCTAATCCACGTTGAGGTGGACTTCAAGCTCTCACTTGCTCCTCTATCAAGACACGGCTTGATCTTTGAGCCAAGTGGACAAGAAATCACTCAATACCTCGATTCCACTAATGTCACCTTTGTCGCTCCGGCGAGGTAGGCGCGAAACCCTCACAATCAACACCGCGGCTTCTCCACAATCTTCTGGAAGAGCTCGACGGAGACAATCACCCGAGCCGTCTAGGAGGCGGCAACCTCCAAGAGTAACAAGGCGATGACGCTTGCTCGGTGTACCACCTAGTGCCTCAAGAATCACCGATGGATGCAAATGCACTAGGAACACTCAATCTCTCACTAGAATGCAATCTCAAGCAAAGAGTGTGAGAGAGTGAGTTAGAGGATCACGAATGAGCTCAATGTGTGCAAGGAATGGCCAAGAGAGATCTCACACACAAGCTACCCTTCTATTTATAGTCCCTCACCAAATTCCAACCGTTATGAGCAAAAAGCACCTGTTCTGCGCACACGGGGACGGTCCGCGCCCTAGGACCGGACGGTCCGCCGTACGCATAACGACTATATTTCCCATTTAAAATCTGTCAGAGTTGTCAGAAAAGTTAGGTCTGGACAGTCCGCCCACCATGGCCGGACCGTCGGCGACCTCGCAACTTGAAGCACCCGGACCTCTAACCAAGAGCAGTTAACACGGGCGGACCGTCCGCCTATAAGGCCGGACGGTCCGAGACCTGAGACAGTACTATCCGGACTTATCCTCCGGATAGTCCGTAGTACAATTCCTAAAAACCACACAGTCCCTGCCCAAACCATATTTGGCACCTGCGGACTGTCCGCCCATCAAAGCCGGACGGTCCGCACTATAATTCAGGGACTGTCCCGAAAGCAGTCTTCTCTGGTCAGGACTACGGACGGTCCGGCCCTAAGGCCCGGACGGTCCATAGTGCAAAGGAACAAGATATGTCCGAAGTGGTCAGACTTCGGACCCCACTGGTGGATCGCGGACAGTCCGCCCTCAAGACCCGGATGGTCCGCGCATCCAAGACTTTGCACTTTTCAAACAAGCTTTTAAAAGAATTTTTAAGTCATGAAATTTGAAGCGCTGTTAGTCCTCATGCAAATGCAACCACTAGATGCTCTATGAGGCACTAAATTTTACACAGATCAAAGTCATTGACCCCTCTTAATAGTACGACTATCTAGCCTACTAATCCGGTCAAGTATCTTCTCTAAACTCCTTAAGACCGGCAAAAACGAAACCTATGTTATATCTTTGCCTTCACTTGATCCACAACCAATGCTTATGAATCTCCAAGATTTCCTGTTCTATGTGGTCCAACCCTGCATTCTTATTTCTTCAAAAATTGTTAGCCCACAAGCAGTTGTCATTAATTACCAAAACATCACCAAGGGGCCTAGATGATTCACACCGGGTCACAGGGAGAGGGATGCATTTCAATAATGTTGTCCATAGATTTGAGTGAGTAAAAGAGGGGATTATCCAGCTATCTGAATTGTTGGTTTTGATGTTGTGTTAAGTATGAGTGCAATTCATTGGTGGATTTAGTAGAGTTTATGGATGTAGGTTGATTTGGTGGGTGAGATTTGTAAAATTTTAACTGATGAACTATATTGTGGTATAGATAGAATATAATGTATAGGGAGTTAGAGATTTGAGAAAACTTAGCTGACAGTGGACAACTATAAAGGATACACTACCAAGATATAGTAACGCATGCAGTAAAAAACTGCAGCAGCCAAGCACAGTGCACAGGGAGGCATGGAAAACTTCGTTTATAGAGTCTACTCTAAATCTCTCTTCTCCGCGGATAAAAACGCGTGTGGTGGCAGTTATAGCCCAAGCCCGAAAAGGCCCAACACGTTTAATTTTGGGTCGGTCCGGCCTAATATTAAATTCGGGCCGTGTCGGATCGATCCATGGGCTGACCCCTCGTCCCACGCCTAGCCCGTATTCAGCTAAACGTGTCAGGCTTTAATCGAGCGGCCCGAAAATAGAAAAGGCCCGAAATACACATTTGGGCCAGAAAAACAAAATCGAGCCTAGATCCCCGTGACGGTCGGTGGGCCGGGTGGCCGTGGAGGTGGCGCCACGGCTGCTGGGGTGCCTGATAACCCTGCGCCTGGTGGAGGAAGAACTTCGCCCGAGTTGGGTAAGAAGCTTCTCGCGGCGGCGGTGGGTCAGAGCTGGGGAACTGCGGCAAGGGGTTGGAGCTGGGATGATGGTGGCAATCGGGGTCGTCTCGTCCCGAGTCCTCACGGCGGCAGCGGGTAGGACTAGCAGCTGGGGCGCTGGGCACGGGTGTAAGGTGGCGGCGGCGCACGCGCTGGAGCTCCTGGGAGGAAGGGGGGCAGGGCGCGTCGCGCTGGAGCTGGGACGGGAGCGACTCAGGGACAACCGGACAACGGAGAAGGGATTGGTGGCGTTTTAGGGTTTCTGGGCAAGACATAAAGCTAAATGGGCCTCGCCTTCGCCTTAGGCCTGTGGACAACGAATACAACTTGTGCGCTGAGCCTAGGGACTGTCGTGGCGGCGTGGCCCATGGCCGTGGGATTGGCAGAGTGCCGAGTGGTGACTGCAGGCTTCGGTTCGGGCCTTTTCGTGCCTGTTAACGGGCCATTTCTTGCTTGCTTAAACGGACCGGGCTCATGCCCGCCCATGGGCCTCGACCCAAGCAAGCCCGGCCTGAAATAATTTCGTGTCGTGCTGTGCTTGGGCCGTGCTTTTTTCCGTGCTTCGTGCTAGCCCATTAAGCCCACCCCAAATGTACAGCTATAGTGGCGGTAGAAAAAATAATAAGATATGTGGTGGTTTATATAGAGTACACATGATTGTGAAAGAATTATGATATAGAGTAGAGAATTTTGATGACTAGGATCTAATATTTCTTTAGGGCTCAGATTGAGTGAGATTGGTGAGATTAAATTGGGCCAAATCAGTCTCTCTTTCTTACTTTTAGTATACAAGATTGAAAAAAACTAAACTGGATACCGACATCTCTTTCAAAACCATGTAATGAGTGATTTTAGAAAACTAATAATACTGTGTTTTGTAGTTCAGTCGTATGATCATCTAAAATACTATTTTTTATTATTGACGACACTATTTATACATTAGAGTTTCTTCTAATAATACCGTGTTATGAGTATGGGTTGCTGAAGATAGTCTAATGAAGGTTACAACATCTCCAAAAGTCTTTTTAAGTTTCGCTATCTTATTTATCATTTCGTGAGTCATTTATATACAAATCATTTTCTATATCTTTTCAATCTTCAACGACCTTCCTATATAATGTTTGCACTTTAGTTATTCATGTTTTTTATATTTAGCTAGCGAGAAACTTGTAATAGAAGATGACTATATTTAATAGTAATTTAGATAAGCGGTTGGAGGGTATTTTTTTAAAAAACTCTATTTATATAGATTAGGAAGAAAATAGAGAGCCTCTTGAAGTTGCTCTTAGCTTGATGATGGTGGTGGCCAACTCAAGAGCTAGTGCTGGCCCATACCAAGCTCATTCTGGTGGCTGGGCTTGATTCCGAGCCCGCATCTTAGCTCATTCTGGTGGCTAGGCTCGCATTCGAACCTGCATCTCAGTGATAGAGAAGGTAGGAAAGGTTGAAAGAGGATCGTGGAAAATACGAGATTCCTTTGCGACTGTTCTACTAGAGATGGCAATGGATCCTGATCCTCATGAGTATTAGTTAATGTAAAATAAATAATTACCTTATCAAGATATCTCTTATTGTACTCTTGTGTTTATTTTATTGTAAACATAATGCGTATGACAATATTTTGTATTAATAATAAAGGGCATTCATTCTAGTTATAATCTAAGTAGGGATGAGGATCCTATTGGGGATTTATCCCCATCGGGAACATGGATGGAAAAGAAATGTCTCCCAAGCGTTTGTGTGGATCCAAGAGAGAGAAAAAATTTGTCATGGAGAAGAAGATGGAGAGCTATTTCCTGACGTGAATTCCTCGATGTTATCTCTAGTTGTCACAAGCTACTCATCAGCACTAGGGAAGGACAAAATAAAAATATGGCATGGCTGGAAAAAAGGAAAAGACAAGCGACAAGAATAAAATCCAACACCTATTGCTTCAAACACATCAATCTATCCACTGCACCACATCCTATTTTCTTATTATAAAAGTTTAGGTATAGCTAATGCCACACTTAGTCATAATTCCTCCTCCGCCACTCCTCATCAGGCGGTATTTGCAGAGACAGAGGTAAAGTTTATGTACACACATAAATGGATGTTTTGTTCAGTGTGGTGGGATATTGTTTCTAAACAGTTCTCAGAGCGTTGAAGGTTCCATTTAAATGTTATCCAACGTTCTATACGCAACAGTGTCAACTCTTGATATGATAAAAGATAATATATAATATTGTTTGATGACTTCTCATTATGTTTGTGCCCGTGTAATATGTCAAGTCCATGAATTTACTATTAAAATTTCTTATAAATATTATTTATTTATTTTTTAATAATTCAATATATAGAATAGATAGTTTTGTGGACGAGAGGGAAAGCAGACTTTTTATATACTTACTAGCATATAGCTCGTCCTAACGTTACGATTTCGAGAAGCGAAGGGGTCAACGATAATAGCGATGCAAGTGAGGGGAGGGGAAAGGGAGCGGTGGTGTCGTGAGAGGGAGAGGGAGGTTGAGGGCGACCGTGTCATAGGGAGAGGGATGCATTTAAATAATGTTGTCCATAGATTTGAGCGAGTAAAAGAGGGGATTATCCAGCTATCTGAATCATTAGTTTTGATGTTGTGTTAAGTCTGAGTGCAATTTATTGGTGGATTTAGTAGAGTTTATGGATGTAGGTTGATATGGTGGGTGAGATTTGTAAAATTTTAATTGCTGAACTATATAGTAGTATAGATAGAATATAATGGCTCCTATTAGTATACTGCTATATATCTTTCTTGCTGAGATTTGGAAATAGATGGAGACATTAATAATCTATTCATGTCATAAAAAGGAAATAGGCCTTACGTATAGAAAGTAAAATAAGGCTATGTTTCGTTTGAGTAACCGAAGATTAGTTCCTTTATTTTAGTCGTATTTCGTATCTAAATTGTTAAACTGCGTGATTAAAACAGGGACGAAACTGATTTAGTCTATAGTCCCTAAAGGTGTGACTAAACAGGACTAAACTATATTAATTTCAATTTTTGTCTCTCATTTATTTTAGTTGCACTAATTGCGGGAGAATGCTAAGAGTTATTTTGGTCTTCTTATGATTTATTTAATGTGCTCTGAATATTTTTAGTCCCTATAAACAAACAGGGTATGGTAGGGACTAAATTTTAGTCCCTAACTAAACTTTAGTCCCTAGATTAAAGAAACTAAGCAGGCCCTTAAGGCTATTCACAATGGTAGTTTCATAATGGTTTCATTGATATTTAATAGTGTGTCACATCATTATTTTAGATGATATGGCATAGTATTTAAGATAAATGAGTTTCATGTGATGAAATTTGTTTCATGAAGATGAAACCATGTCAACCTGTTTCCAAAGACATGAAAATCGTGTGAAACATCCATTGCGAGTGATTTGTTTCATCTTTACATATTTTATTGATTACTATTGGTTATTTAGTTGCAGCATTTAATTGATATATTAATCTATATAATAGTGAAGTGAAATTTTGCGTTGAAAGACATTATTTCATTCTTAGTTTCAGGACACTCTTGATGATATATCAGTGTTGAAAAGAGTCTTATGAAATAGACATTGTGATTACTGATTAGCCTAATAAGATGGAAACGACTGCAGGTAGAAGTAACGGTTGACGGGTCGAGGAAGGCATGAATTGCGCCAATGGCAGGCAGTAAACACCTTCCCCAATAAGCTTCCCTTGGCCCCTTTATAAAGCCACCCCTCCTCCTTCGCCCACCAACATCAGTCCACAGCAAGAAATGAATCCTTCCTCTAATCCTCTCCCATGGCGCTTCTCCGTCCGTCCCCTAGAGCCTAGCTTGGCCGCCCACATGCATGCATGCATGCATGAGTCAAGCACAAGCATCGTCTTCCCATGCTACTCGCGTGAATATGAATCGATGCTTATCTCGCATCAATCAATCGACGCTCTTCCGTCTCTTCTATCAATCAATCGTCTTCCGTCTCTTCTCTAGTGAAAGAACCGGCCCTTGAGTGGTATATGTATTGCTGCGGCCTGCGACGAGTTGAGCAGCTAAGCTATGTTGCTATCTTTTGTTTTTATCTTCGGAGATCTTTTATTAGCGCTATGACAACTGGACAAGTGGTTGTTTGTTTGTGCTGCAGATGCTGGTGTTCTAGGATGCAGTTTGATTCACTAGACCTGATCCCCTAGACTAGACGGTCTGGTCTTAAGGCGGTGCTCCCTTCACACCAATAAACGGTCGATCTGATGGGTGGTACAGCTGCTCGTTCATGGTTCCCACTGTCCCATCTCATCAGAGAGAGAGAAGATCGTGAGAGAGCGAGAGATGCTTGAGATGGGCTTGTGGTTTGCATGACCGAGGAGCTGCCTCGTCCCCTTCGTTGACCGCTGTTTGGAGTGAAGGGAGCTCTGCATCTTGCTCCCATGACTTTCTTCCCAGATTTATGTTTGCTATTTTTTTTACTTTGTTGTAACTTATATAAGTGAACGTTTTATTCAATTTCTCCATGTTTTAGTAGGGTATGACGGTATGTATGTATGTATATCCTGCAAATACAGCGGATCGTATAGGCTAGCAAGCCGCAGCGTCTGTTCATTGTTTCATTTTAGCGGTGTTAGCAATACGATTGCACAGCCTTCCAAAGAGATAAAGAACAACTGATTCGTTACAATATGAGGAGTTTGGGCGAGATAGGAAGCACAAGGTTGAGGAACTGGGCTATACGTAGTACATTAAAGTGAAGTTGGGAGTCTTGAGAAGAAGAAACTAAGGAAACATAGTAGCTAGGACTAGGTCACTAGGAGATGGGTTGCCAACTTGCCATTCTTTGAATAAAATTCTCGATGCCCCTCCTCGCCTTTTGTACCATCGGAGTTCCTAGTTTCTATTTGCAATTCTTTGTTCTTGGTGCTGCTGCTGCTCTCAACAAGTCCACCGAGAGGTGAAAGCTTGTGGTTGTGGCCGTGCGGAGGCTTGCAAAGTTCCGGCACCAGGTTGGGTGCCAATGTATTCGTAGGATGTTTTTAGATTAAAACGCGGATCCATCGCTATTCTAGCAGTCTGCAGTATATATGCAGTCTGAATGTCTAATTGTTTGTTCATATCGATTGCTGCTGCATCGCTTAAATTGATTTTACCATTCATCTCTGAGCAAATCATATACCAGCATGCTATAGTTTTGTTTCGAAATTTAGATTAAGCTTGCTACAGTAGCAGCGACTTAGGGCAGATAAACAGATCCGGAGCCCTCGAAATTTCGATTGTGTGCGTATGGAAATGCTGGAATGGATGGATCTTCGAAAATATCCTTCCAACAGCGTTATCGAACTACAAGAAAAAATGTTCATAAGAGATGTAGCGAATCTGTCATAGAATGAAAAAAGACACAACAACACGCACTATGCCCTGGCTCAGACAAAGGTAAACCTAACTCTTTAATAGTATACACTTTACATTTTATTAATGAAATTATATTGTAGAAACCCTCTTCAGTGCTTTACATTAAAAAAAACTAGCAGGAGCTTCAAGCCAGTTTATTTGGCTGCGAACCAACGGGCCCTTCAGTCCCTCCTGGTATGGCCAGCGTCAGCAATCATGTGCCAGGGAGAAATCTTGAGACCTTGGCACAACTTATTTTTCACAAATTTAAGCAGAATCTTTACTAAATTGATAGCTTCTACAATAATAACTTATTAGTTCAGGTGAAATCTATACTACTTATTAAGATTGTAAAGGTAGTCTGCCTCTGACATGTTCTGCCATCCCACGCCCACGCGCAATAAAAAAAAGTAACAGACCAAGGGATCGAACCCTTGACCGCTCACTTAGCTCACTCTTTCAAACCACTAGACCACCTTTGTTTCTTTGTTAGATGTGGCTCAGATTTTTTTTAACGTATGTTTTCAGTTCAGGGTTTCTTTCTTCTTCCTGCTCCAAAAAATAAAGAAAGGAAGTGTTTTTTCAGATCCATTGCTACGATCCCTTTGCATCAGGGTCCAGAGATACGTACACCAATCAGCTCATTTATTACTGGAGTTGACTCAGTCTTCGAATGGCAAAAAAGATTACCGTATACATACCAGCACACTAAAACAACTTTATACATTGGTTTTTTCAAAATATATAGTATGCATATCACGTCCATCGTGTACTTAACTGGATACTACTCCAAAAGAGAGTCCTCTCCATCTATTGTGGTCGGTGAAATTTGTGATCAGGTGATCGATCGAGTAATAACGCATATGCTTGAAATGACAGTTTTGAATAAAAATGTATGTACTGCTGAATTTTGAACTGAAGAAGCTGCGATACCACCTGATCTGAACCAAGCTTCTGCTGTAAACGGTGGAGAAGATGATATATCAGCTGTGTTTGAGGATGGACAAATCCATGTTGTCCAAGATCAAGAAGATAATGCAGCCTTGATCAGTGAAGACCGAACACATTTTGATCTCAACATGAGTGCATGTAACTCTCGTTTCGATCGCCACACACAAAGTCTGTATGTTCTTGGCGCAATTGTTTAGTGTTCATGAGTGCAGGTAACTCTCCTTTTTAATTTATATACTAGCTGAATGACCGTGCGTTACAACGGGAATATATAATACCAGTATACTACGATAATTTATATACAAAATGTGTGTTATACCGTTATGAGAAAATGTTTCATAATCAATTTGTGATTCTGGCCATACATAAATTTTGTTATTTATAATCTATCTGTTTCACCACTACATTGCAACCATCAGTATCATGCGGTCTTCGATATATGTCACGATTTGCATGGTCTCATCATTGGAGAGCACGTTCCGCACATACCGGAAGAAATTCCCTCGTACATCGTTAGTCATCAGACACGTACCACCATACGCTTTTGCTTAAAAAAAGGCAAGTGTGTGTTTGCAAAGAGAATTAAAGGCAAGCCGGCACAAAAGTTACTCCAACGGTGGCGAGGATGACGAACTGGTCATTGTTGTCGGTCCTCCTCTGCATCACCTCTAGCGCCAAGATGACGCCACAGTCCTTAATATAGTAGTCGTCGAACGCGCGCGACATACCGAGTACTGATGACTCTTGGCTGGGCTGTAAAACGAAGTGCACCCCGGGCTCATCAGCAAAGTAGTACCCCTGGTCGTTGCACCATCGGATGCGCTACTCCTCTACATACATGGTGTTCGAGGACACTCATACAACGTCAGCAACGGCCATCGTCTCAGCGTACAAGAATTCATGGCCTGTCAGTAGCGACTTACGTGACATGTTGGGCTTCAGGTGGACGATGAGCTGGACAACGTGATGGCGTCGTCGTCGAATGTTGTGCCCAGAACAACCCGAGAGTCGCCGACGTTGGCAATGACCATGAGGTCCCCCTGCTTGACGATGGACAGCGTGGAGCAGCCGCTCTGCACCGCGTCCAAGCGGCGGCTGCGCCGTAGCTTGTCGTACATAGTGGCACATGCGGCCACGTAGGACTGTTTCTAGAGGTCGAACTGACAGTCGCCAAGTTTTTTCTTGTCGTCGATGAGCGACCCCAATGCGAGTGCCTCCTGCTAATGGTGTTTGTTCGAGGTTTTCAAGTAAGAAACATGGATTCATGTTTGGCGTTGGTTTATAAAAATGACTCACAAGTCAGATCCAAGGAAAAATATTACGAAGAATAAATGTCACGCATGCAAAAAAGGAATTTAAGTTGAAAACATTATTCAAACAAAAGAAATTGCATGCAAGGCTTTTCTTTAAATACTACTCCCTCCATCCAAAAATATAATTCAAGAATCTCGGTGATACTTATCTACTACTACGCATTGTGCAAGGGTAGCAGGTGGGCTTGGGGAGAGATGTAGTAGATGTGTTTTCTGTTATAGATGTAGACATAAACACACATGTGGTGTAGTGGTAGCTATTGCTAGCATTTGCTTGAGAGGTCGTGGGTTCGAATCCCCTTGGAGCCATGTGTATTTTTTTAATTTTAGCTAGGCATCGACTGTACGGAGGAATGGGAATGGGCTTTGCGGTGAGGGGGAATGAGAATGATAGATATAGAATGGTAGCAGAACATGGGAATGGACTGTGCGCGGGGAGGAGTATGTTATGACTTACCAGTGGCGGTTCAGAACGTATGCATATTTGCTACATAGCCACACGCTGCCACCAACGAAGAGCTCAGTGATCAGGTCGTCTTCCATTCCTATCCCACTCCTTCCCGTGTGCGTCTGCTCCCTCTCCTCTGCTATTGAAGGAACTTTTTGACCTGGCTAACAAGATTGGTGAAGGTGGTTTTGGTTCAGTTTACAAGGTCAGTCAGCATTACTTCCCATGCATAAACTATAAAGAAGTTAATACTGCCATAGCACAACTTATACATGAAGATTGTCATTGCTGGTTTGGCAAGGTTTATTGTCTAATGGTACCATGGTTGTTGTCAAGCAGTTATCAACAAGGTCTAAACAAAGGAATCGAATTTCGTGAATGAGGTAGGGGTGATATCTCCACTACAACATCTAAACCTTGTCAAACTCTATGGTTGTTGTACAGAAGGAAACCAAATGTTGTAAGTTTATGAATATCTATAAAATAATTGCCTTGCACGAGCTCTTTTTGGTAATTATACTCTCATGTTACATGGGTTTACCCATTTTAGTATTATATGTAAATGTTAGAACTCACAGATTTTCATGGAATGTTATTGTTAGGTCCTGTTGATCAATACAGACTCATATTGGATTGGGCAACAAGACATAGGATTTGCCTTGGGATAGCAAAAGGTCTAGCATATCTACATGAGGAGTCCACAATAAGGATCGTACACTGATAACAAGGTGTCGGCGTTTCGAGACAGGGGGGGTCCCTAAGCCGACGAGTGAGTGTGCTGCGTGCCCCAGCCCAGATGGGTCGAGCGCGTGGGCGAGCGCGAAGGGGGGAGAGGCGAGGTGGCCGGAGTCGAGTGTGAGAGAGGTGGAAGTCCCGCGGCCTTCGTGTTCGTCCCGCGCCCAGGTCAGGTGCGCTTGCAGTAGGGGGGTTACAAGCGTCCACGCGGGTGAGGGAAGCGAGCGGCCCCAAGAGAGCGCCTGTCCCGTCCTCGGTCCCGCGCGGCCAACCTTTTCTAAGAAGGCCCTGGTCCTCCCTTTTATAGTCGTAAGGAGAGGATCCAGGTGTACAATGGGGGGTGTAGCAGAGTGCTACGTGTCTAGCGGAGGGAGAGCTAGCGCCCTAGGTACATGCCAATGTGGCAGCCGGAGAGATCTGGGCACCCTGCTGGCGTGATGTCGTGGCTGTCGGAGGTGCGGCGGAGCCTGGCGGAGGGACAGCTGTTGGAGCGGTCGAGTCCCTGCTGACGTCGTCCTGCTTCCGTAAGAGAGCTGGGGGCTGCCGTCGTCATAGAGCTTGTGGAGCGCCATCATTGCCCCTCCGGCGGAGCTGGCCGGATGGGACGCCGGTCTTGTTCTCCGTGACCCGAGTCGATTCGGGGTAGGATGATGATGGCGCTTCCTGTTGACGTGGCGGTCTGTGCCCTAGGCAGGGCGACATGGGGGTTCCTCCGAAGCCGAGGTTGAGTATGCCTTCCGTTGCCGTGGCCGAGCCCGAGCCAAGGGGTCGGGCGAGGCGGAAGTCGTTCGGCCGAGGCCAGGGCGGAGTCCGAGCCCTGGGGTCGGGCGAAGCGGAGTTTCGTCGTCTTCCGGGTGTTAGCCCGAGTCCGAGCCCTGGGGTCGGGCGGAGCGGAGTTCGCCGTCTTCCGGGTCTTAGCCCGAGTCCGAGCTCTGGGGTCGGGCAGAGCGGAGTTCGCCGTCTTCCGGGTCTTAGCCCGAGTCCGAGCCCTGGGGTCGGGCGGAGCGGAGTTCGCCGTCTTCCGGGTCTTAGCCCGAGTCCGAGCCCTGGGGTCGGGCGGAGCGGAGTTCGCCGTCTTCCGGGTCTTTGCCCGAGTCCGAGCCCTGGGGTCGGGCGGAGCGGAGTTCGCCGTCTTCCGGGTCTTAGCCCGAGTCCGAGCCCTGGGGTCGAGCGGAGCAGAGTTCGTCGTGGCGCCTTTGGCAAGGCCTGACTGCCTGTCAAACTCACTCTGTCGAGTGGCACTGCAGTCGGAGTGGCGCAGGCGGCGTTGTCCTTCTGTCAGACGGGCCAGTGGAGCGGTGGAGTGACGGCGGTCACTTCGGCTCTGCCGGGGGCGCGTGTCAGGATAAAGGTGTCAGGCCACCTTTGCGTTAAATGCCCCTGCAATTTGGTCAGTCGGTGTGGCGATTTAGTCAAGGTTGCTTCTGAGCGAAGCCAAGGCCTCGGGCGAGCCGGTGATGTGTCCGCCATAAAAAGGGGGCCTCGGGCGAGACGGAAGTCTCTCGAGGTCGGCTGCCCTTGGCCGAGGCTAGGCTCGGGTGAAGCGTGATCGAGTCACTCATGTGGACTGATCCCTGACTTAATCGTACCCATCAGGCCTTTGCAGCTTTATGCTGATGGGGGTTACCAGCTGAGAATTAGGCGTCTTGAGGGTACCCCTAATTATGGTCCCCGACAGTAGCCCTCGAGCCTCGAAGGGAGTGTTAGCACTCGCTTGGAGGCTTTTGTCGCACTTTTTTGCAAGGGGACCAGCCTTTCTCGGTTGCATTTCGTTCCGGTGGGTGCGCGCGAGCGCACCCGCCGGGTGTAGCCCCCGAGGCCTTGGAGGAGTGGTTACACTCCTTCGAGGTCTTAATACCTCGCGTAATGCTTCGGCTGGTCTGGTCGTTCCCTCATGCGAACTGGCCGTAGCCCGGGTGCACGGTCGGGGCCCAAGCTCTCGGGCTGGTATGTTGACGCTGTCAACGATTTGGCCGGAGCCGGTTTTTGCGAGAGCAGCCCCCGAGCCTCTGCACAGGGCGAGAGGACGATCAGGGACAGATTCGACTTTTTACATACGCCCCTACGTCGCCTTTCCGCAAGGAGGAGGGGGGGAGTGCGCCATGTTACCCTCGATGGGCACCGAACATGGTGTCTCCGGTGAGCTGCAAGCGGGTAATCCGAGTGGACGTCCGTGCCCCGTTCGTTGGGGGTCGGCTAGGGGCCCAGAGGCACGCCCAAAAGTACCTGCGGGTGATTTGCCGGACCCGGTCCCCTGGCGACGGGGTCCGAGGGCTCGATGCCTCCCTCTGATGGGATTCCGTTACAAGATCGTTCCCGCTGGTCTCGGAAATGTCCTAGGGTACCTCGGGAGCGCAGCCCGAGCCTCGGTTATGTATCGAACGTACCCCTGGTCATCCCTCGCTCGGTGTCTGAGGCGACTGTGAACCCTTCGGGGGCCAGCCTTCGAACCCCTGATCAGTAATGGGCGCGGAGCCCGAGTAGCCTGAGGCGGCCATGGAACCCTTCGGGGGGCTGGCCTTCGAACCCCTGACCAGTAGTGGGTGTCGGGCCCACGCGATCTGAGGCGACTGTTGAACCCTTCGGAGGGCCAGCCTTCGAACCCCTGATCAGTAGTGGGGGGCTCGGAGCCCGGCTCCTTCGCGGAGAAGGATCCCTTTCGGGGTATCCCCCTTTCCCGGTCCCTGTTGCAAGAGATAGAGAAAGAGGAAAACGGAAAAGGATACGAAATTGAATGACGTGGCGTACCTTTTCTGACGCGGTTATTACGGCGAAGGTGAAGCGTCGTGCGCTCCTCCTGCCAGAGGCGCCGCGTGTCCCGCCGCGGAGTTAATGCGACGGGGCGAGTGGTTGGCGGGGCGGCCGTTGCGCGCGTGCGATCCGTTCGAGGAACGGGTCACGGGTGCACCGTCTCCACGCCGTGAGAGGAGGCTCTCTTGCTGTCCCAGGATGGGACGTGAGCCTGGCTGACGACGTGGCCGCTGCGCCCGCCCGCCTGCCACCGCTATTACTGCCGGCCCACTTTCGGTCGCTTTGACCGACGCGCCAGGCTGGCGCTGTTGGGTCGCCTCGAGTCGCGGCATAGGCTCCGCAACCGAAGAGGCGCGATGGTGGCACAAGTGGCGGTGCGGTTGCTTGCATGCAGCAACTGGCGTGCCAGTTGCTCGACGCGTGGGCCTGGGTTCCCAAGCTGGCGTGTCAGAAGTCGGAGAAGCGCGTCCATCTGGCGCGGTTGCATGCCGCCTGCATGGCTGCCCGCCCCTTCTGCCCGTTGGTCTGGGCGAAAATGGGGGGTCGCTTGTAACCGCCGGACGGTCGTGCGCACCACGCGCGGCGGTTTGGCTTCTTCTGCCCTGAGCCGGCTTGCATGACATGCGGGACCCAGCCCCCGAGTCGCAGGGGAGGGCCTTGGAACGTGTTGGAGAAGACTCAGCCCGCGGCGCCTGGGGGCGCACGTAGGGAGAGTTGCCTTTAAAAGGAGGGAGACTCCTTTCGGAAGGCAACCATGTCTTCTTCCTCCCTTAAGCGTCGTGTCTTCCCATCTTCCAAGCCCCCGGATGGGGGGTATCCGCCGCCTTTCCGCCTCCTCGTTGGAGGAACGCAACTCCGTGGGAGTTGGTACCTCTCAGCCATCGTTCGGCTTCAAGGATTTTCATCACGCAGCCCGGTCGCACCCCTTCACCGGCGGTCACCCGAGATGGCGACCTCCGGCTTGATGGTGGGGGAAAGCGAGCCGGGCTGCGGCCTCCGCCCCTCCCTCAGCCTCAAGGATTTTCATCACCAAGGCTGGGGAGGGGAGAGTGCCGAGTTGGGGTCGGCCCCTGCGTGGGCGGTGGCCCGCTCCTTCACTCAGTGATGGGGGAAGAAGCGGGTATTGCCCGTGGCGCTCGGCAGCTGCAGCGTGCCCGGTCTTCGGCCGCGGGTGGCTTCGGGGCCGCTCGCGGTGCCGGCGTCCGCCACGGCAGCTGGAAGAGGTTCTTCCGCCGGCGCGGCGGCCGGGACCGGCCACGGGCTGACCTCCACCTTCTCGGCCTTCTGCCCGTCCTTGCCTCACAAGTTTTGGCATGGGCGGGGGCCTCCTGGCAGCGGCATCGGCCCTGAGGTCAGTGCTGCCGCTGTTTGGCCCCCCGGAGCAGAAGTCGTCGTTGTCGCCGCTGCCGGAGCAGGTGACGGCGCGCCGTTCGTCGGCCTTCCGTTGCTCCGCAGGCCTTCCCCCTTGGAGTGGGGTTGTTCGTACCTGCGGAGGGGGGAACCGGAGTTCCGTTGGTAATGGCATCTCGAATGCCAGTGTTTTTTGTTCATTGTGGCTGTCGGGGCCTGAACATGTATGTAATTTTGGCATGGAGCCGTGTTTTTTCCTCATTTTCGAGCACTAAGTCTCGCCTGTTGATTATCTGAACCGCTTTACCAAGCATGAGTCGCCCCGTGTCAAGGTGACGGGTGAGGTATCCGTATCCCGGAGGCGTAGGAATCCCTCGGCCCGTTCGGCCTTGTTGTCTGGGGCTCCTCTAGCTTAGTTAAAGAGACCACTCGGCCGCCCTTCGGTGGACCGAGGCCAGGGGTAGCGATATCAGTATGAACAGAGGCGGAGTTGGCTCGAGAATGGGAACCTGGATGGCCGGAGCCTAGCCATGTTGTCCGTCAGCGGAGCCAACGCCAAAGTCGATCAGTCGAGGCCTCGGGTCGGGCTGGCGCCCTTGGAAGCCGGTTGACCGAGGCCCCAGGGGTAACCGGTTGAGCCGCCTGCTCGGGCCGGATTCCCGGAGGAGTCCCTGGACCGCGTCGCCGCCCGAGGCTAGGTCGGACTTTGCTGAAGACGTCGTCGATGCCGAGGGTGCTACGGCTCCCTTCGGCGTGAAGACCCGAGCCTGCAGGATCAGATCATCTTGTAGCGTGTGCTTTCTGCGGCCGCCGAGGCCAGAAGAACACACCCTCGCTGCGCTTGCGAAGCTGCGTCTTTTTTCCTCCTGTTTCGAGCATCTGGACTTTGTCGGTAACAAGGATGTTTGTGTGAGCGAGAGTTGCTTTTCGCGGAAGGGACGAGTGAGGTATCCGTATCCCAGAGGCGTGGGAATCCCTCGGCTCGGTCGGGCTTGCCGCTTACGCGTACTTTCACCCGTCCATGAGGCCCTGTCCCCGACTTAGTCGAGAAAGCTTGAAGGACTGCTTCGGCAGGAGAGCTTCCGAACGTGAAGACTTGTTCGGTCCACGGAATCGCTTTATCCGAGCGCAAGTTACTTATCGCAGAAGGTGATGAGTGAGGTATCCGTATCCCGGAGGCGTAGGAGTCCCTCGGCTCGGTCAGCCTTGGCTGCTTACGTGTACCCCGTCGTTTCCAGGATCCGCTTTCCGAAGTAGTCAAGAAGCACGAAAGAAATCCTGCTAAAAAGAGATCCTTTTTCGAGGAAAAATTCGACGCAGATGGGGTCTCCCCCCTTTTAGCCCCTGAGGGAGGGTCGGGCTTTGCCGAGGCTAGGCCGACCCTTCCTTGACGACTAAACTTTGTGTAGGTGCGAGGTATATGAACAACTTGAAAACATCTTAAGGGTAGAAGCGACGTAGCTGTTTGATGTTCCAAGCGTTGCCGTAGATCTCGCCTTGATTGTTGGCCAGCTTGTATGTTCCGGGCTTCAGAACTTTGGCGATGACGTATGGCCCTTCCCAGGGGGGCGTGAGCTTGTGCCTCCCTCGGGCGTCTTGCCGCAGCCGAAGCACCAGGTCGCCCACCTGGAGTTCTCGGGACCGGACCCCTCGGGCGTGGTAGCGTCGCAGGGACTGTTGGTACCGCGCCGAGTGTAGTAAGGCCCTGTCCCGAGCTTCCTCCAGCTGGTCCAGCGATTCCTCTCGGCTAGCTTGGTTGCTTTGTTCGGTGTAGGCCCTCGCCCTCGGGGAGCCGTATTCCAGGTCAGTGGGCAAGATAGCTTCAGCCCCGTAGACCAGGAAAAACGGCGTGAAGCCCGTGGCACGACTCGGCGTCGTCCTTAGGCTCCAGACCACCGAGGGGAGTTCGTTCATCCATCACTTGCCGAACTTGTTGAGGTCGTTGTAGATCCGAGGCTTGAGCCCTTGTAGAATCATGCCGTTGGCACGCTCTACTTGCCCGTTCGACATGGGATGAGCCACGGCGGCCCAGTCCACCCGGATATGGTGATCCTCGCAAAAATCCAAGAATTTTTTGCCGGTGAACTGGGTGCCGTTGTCGGTGATGATGGAGTTCGGGACCCCGAAGCGATGGATGATGTTGGTGAAGAATGCCACCGCCTGCTCGGACCTGATGCTGTTCAGAGGTCGGACCTCGATCCACTTGGAGAATTTGTCGATGGCGACCAGCAGGTGCGTGTAGCCCCCGGGCGCCTTCTGCAAGGGACCGACGAGGTCCAGACCCCATACAGCGAAGGGCCAGGTAATGGGTATTGTCTGCAGAGCCTGAGCGGGCAGGTGTGTCCGCTTCGCATAGAATTGGCACCCCTCGCAGGTGCGGACAATTCTAGTGGCGTCAGCCACCGCCGTTGGCCAGTAGAAGCCTTGCCGGAAAGCATTTCCGACAAGGGCTCGGGGCGCTGCGTGGTGGCCGCAAGCCCCCGAGTGTATTTCTTGCAGCAGTTCCCGACCTTCGGCGATGGAGATGCATCGCTGGAGGATGCCCGAGGGGCTGCGATGGTAGAGCTCCTCTTCGTCGCCCAGCAAGACGAATGACTTGGCGCGTCGCGCTACCCGCCGAGCCTCGGCTTGGTCGAGGGGTAGCTCTCCTCGACGGAGATATTGCAGGTACGGGGCCTGCCAATCTTGATCTGGCGTGGCCCCGCTCTGCCCTTCCTCGACGTTCAGTGCCACGCCCTCGGGGGCCGAGTGTACCTCGGGCTGTGCCGAGGGTACCTCGGGCTCGGGCGCGTCGTCGAGCTTGACGGAGGGTTGATGCAGATCCCGGGAGAAGACGTCCGGGGGACTGTTGTTCGCCCCGAGGCTATCTTAGCCAGCTCGTCTGCGGTTTCGTTGTAGCGCCGAGCGATGTGGTTGAGCTCGAGCCCGAAGAACTTGTCTTCCAGGCACCGAACCTCGTCGCAGTAGGCCTCCATCTTCGGGTCGCGGCAGTGGGAGTTCTTCATGACTTGGTCGATGACGAGCTGCGAATCACCGCGGGCGTCGAGGCGTCTGACCCCTAGCTCGATGGCGATCCGCAATCCGTTGACCAGAGCTTCGTACTCGACCACATTGTTGGACGCCGGGAAATGGAGGCGCAGCACGTAGCGCAAGTGCTTTCCGAGGGGCGAGATGAAGAGCAGGCCTGCGCCGGCCCCCGTCTTCATCAGCGACTCGTCGAAAAACATGGTCCAGAGCTCCGGTTGGATCGGAGTTGTTGGCAGCTGGGTGTCGACCCATTCGGCCATGAAATCCGCCAACACCTGGGACTTGATGGCCTTCCGAGGGGCGAACGAGATCGTTTCGCCCATGATTTCCACCGCCCACTTTGCGATCCTGCCCGAGGCCTCTCGGCACTGGATGATCTCCCCCAGGGGGAAGGATGACACCACAGTTACCGGATGAGACTCGAAGTAGTGTCGCAGCTTCCGCCTTGTCAGGATCACAGCATACAGCAGCTTTTGAACTTGTGGGTAGCGGATCTTAGTCTCGGACAGCACTTCGCTGATGAAGTAGACCGGCCTCTGAACGGGCAATGCATGCCCTCCCTCTTGCCTTTCGACCACAATCGCGGCGCTAACCACCTGAGTGGTCGCGGCGACGTAGACCAAGAGGGCTTCTCCGTCCGCCGGGGGCACCAAGACAGGCGCCTTTGTAAGGAGCGCCTTCAGGTTGCCAAGGGCTTCCTCGGCCTCAGGGGTCCAAGCGAAACACTCGGCCTTCCTTAAGAGGCGGTACAGAGGCAGACCTCTTTCGCCGAGGCGTGAGATGAAGCGGCTCAGGGCCGCGAGGCATCCCATGACCCTCTGTACCCCTTTTAAGTCCTTGATGGGTCCCATGCTGGTGATGGCCACAATCTTCTCCGGGTTGGCTTCGATGCCTCGCTCGGAGACGATGAACCCTAGGAGCATGCCTCGGGGCACCCCGAAGACACACTTCTCAGGATTAAGCTTGACTCCTTTCGCCTTGAGACACCGGAATGTCACTTCAAGATCGGAGAGGAGGTCGGAAGCCTTCCTCGTCTTGACTACGATGTCATCGACGTAGGCCTCGACTGTGCGACCGATGTGTTCGCCGAACACATGGTTCATGCACCGCTGGTACGTTGCGCCCGCATTCCTCAAACCGAACGGCATGGTGACATAGCAGTACATGCCGAACGGCGTGATGAAAGAAGTCGCGAGCTGGTCGGATTCTTTCATCCGGATCTGGTGATACCCTGAGTAGGCATCGAGGAAGGACAGGGTTTCGCACCCAGCGGTGGAATCCACGATTTGGTCGATGCGAGGCAGAGGGTAGGGAACCTTCGGACATGCTTTGTTGAGACCAGTGTAGTCTACACACATCCGCCATTTCCCCCCTTTCTTCCTCACAAGCACAGGGTTGGCAAGCCATTCGGGATGGAATACCTCTTTGATGAACCCTGCTGCCATTAGCTTGTGGATCTCTTCGCCAATCACTCTGCGCTTCTCCTCGTCGAATCGGCGCAGAGGCTGCCTGACAGGTCGGGCTCCGGCCCGAATATCCAGCGAGTGCTCGGCGACATCCCTCGGTATGCCGGGCATGTCCGAGGGACTCCACGCAAAGACGTCGGCGTTTGCGTGGAGAAAGTCGACGAGCACTGCTTCCTATTTGGGGTCGAGCCCGGAGCCGATCCGGACCTTCTTGGTGGTGTCACCACTGGGGTCGAGAGGGACGGCCTTGACCGTCTTCGCTGGCTCGAAGTTGCCGGCATGGCGCTTCACGTCTGGCACCTCCTTGGAGAGGTTCTCCAGGTCGGCGATGAGGGCCTCGGACTCGGCGAGGGCCTCGGCGTACTCCACGCACTCCACGTCGCATTCGAACGCGTGTTTGTACGTGGGGCCGACGGTGATGACCCCGTTGGGGCCCGGCATCTTGAGCTTCAGGTAGGTGTAGTTGGGGACGGCCATGAACTTCGCGTAGCATGGCCTCCCTAGCACGGCGTGGTAGGTTCCTCGGAACCCGACCACTTCGAACGTCAGGGTCTCCCTTCGGAAGTTGGAGGGTGTCCCGAAGCAGACGGGGAGGTCGAGTCGCCCGAGGGGCTGGACGCGCTTCCCGGGGATGATCCCGTGGAAGGGCGCAGCGCCTGCTCGGACGGAGGACAGATCGACGCGCAGGAGTTTGAGGGTCTCGGCGTAGATGATGTTGAGGCAGCTGCCCCCATCCATCAGGACCTTGGTGAGCCTGACATCGCCGACAACGGGGTCGACGACGAGCGGGTATTTCCCCGGGCTCGGCACATGGTCGGGGTGGTCGGCCTGGTCGAAAGTGATGGGGTTGTCGGACCAGTCTAGGTAGACTGGCGCCGCCACCTTCACCGAGCAGACCTCCCGGCGCTCTTGCTTGCGGTGCCGAGCCGAGGTATTCGCCGCATGCCCTCCATAGATCATGAAGCAGTCGCGGACCTCGGGGAACTCTCCTGCTGGGTGATCTTCGTTCTTGTCGTCGTCGCGGGCCCTGCCACCCTCGGCGGGTGGCCCGGCCCTGTGGAAGTGACGCCGAAGCATAACGCACTCCTCGAGGGTGTGCTTGACGGGCCCCTGATGGTAGGGGCACGGCTCCTTGAGCATCTTGTCGAAGAGGTTTGCACCTCCGGGGGGCTTCCGAGGGTTCTTATACTCGGCGGCGGCGACAAGGTCCGCGTCAGCGGCGTCGCGTTTCGATTGCGACTTCTTCTCGCCTTTCTTCTTGGCGCCGCGCGGAGCAGACGCCTCGGGAGCTTCTTCCGATGGGCGGCCCTGCGGCTGCTTGTCCTTTCGGAAGATAGCCTCGACCGCCTCCTGGCCAGAGGCGAACTTGGTGGCGATGTCCATCAGCTCGCTCGCCCTGGTGGGGGTTTTGCGACCCAGCTTGCTCACCAGGTCGCGGCAAGTGGTGCCGGCGAGGAACGCGCCGATGACATCCGAGTCGGTGATGTTGGGCAGCTCGGTGCGCTGCTTCGAGAATCGCCGGATGTAGTCCCGGAGCGACTCCCCCGGGTGTTGCCGGCAGCTTCGAAGGTCCCAGGAATTCCCGGGGCGCACGTATGTGCCCTGGAAATTGCCAGCGAAGGCTTGGACCAAGTCGTCCCAGTTGGAGATCTGCCCCGGAGGCAGGTGCTCCAACCAGGCGCGAGCAGTGTCGGAGAGGAACAGGGGGAGGTTACGGATGATGAGGTTGTCGTCGTCCGTTCCACCCAGTTGGCAGGCAAGGCGGTAGTCCGCGAGCCACAGTTCCGGTCTCGTTTCCCCCGAGTACTTCGTGATAGTAGTCGGGGGTCGGAACCGGGTCGGGAATGGCGCCCGTCGGATGGCCCGACTGAAGGCCTGCGGACCGGGTGGTTCGGGCGAGGGACTCCGATCCTCCCCGCTGTCGTAGCGCCCCCCACGCCTGGGGTGGTAGCCTCGGCGCACCCTTTCGTCGAGGTGAGCCCGACGGTCGCGTCGGTGGTGCTCGTTGCCGAGGTGGCCCGGGGCCGCAGGCGCGGTGTTGCGCGTGCGCCCGGTGTAGACCGAGGCTTCCCGCATGAATCGGGAAGTCGCGGCATGAGGTTCCGAGGGATATCCTTGCCTTCGGGAGGCAGTGCTCTCGGCCCGCCGGGCCGCAGCGCCTTCCAGGAGATTCTTGAGTTCTCCCTGGATTCGCCGACCCTCGGTGGTTGACGGCTCCGGCATTGCGCGGATGAGCATTGCTGCGGTTGCCAGGTTCTGACCAACCCCGCTGGATGCGGGCGGTGGCCTGATCCTGACATCGTTGGCGACGCAGTGCTGGAGACCTTGGGGCAGGTGACGTATTTCTCCGGCCAGGGGTTGGCCCGCCCATGCCTGTCCGACGTCCCGACGGATCGGCTCAAGCGCTCCTGTTCCCTCGTTGAGCCTGGCCTGCGCCTCGCGGACTTGCTCGAGTTGTGGGTCGTAACCCCCCGCCGGAGCGGGGACCACAGCTAGCTCCCGGGGGATGTCGGCGCGAGGCACCGGCCCAGGGAGATCACCGTCCTCCGGCATGCCAAGATGGTTGCCTTCGGAGGGATCCCCTAGCTCGATGTGGAAACATTCGCGGCTTGGGCCGCAGCTCTCGTCGCCAAGGCTGCGGCTTCCATCGGAACAGTCGGATAGGCAGTAGTCACATGCGGTCATGAAGTCCCGCACGGCACTGGGGTTGCCAAGTCCGGAGAAATCCCAACCGATGCTGGGATCGTCATCTTCCTCGGACCCAGAGGGCCCGTAGGTCGAGACGTCCGTCAGTCGGTCCCAAGGCGACCGCATACGAAACCTCAGTGGGGTTGCACTCGCCTCAATGAGAGCGCCCGCCAAAACGAGGTCGTTTGGCGGGTTGAGGCCGAGTCGAAATGACGCAAGATGGGAGTTAGTCGGTACCTTTTGGTCGACGAGGAGCGACGTAGTCACATCGGGGACTGGTTGCACCGTCGTCTCTGGTTCGAGGGCGACGTCCTGCAGGCTTTCCGCGAGCGCGCCGGCGTCGTCTTCTTGCCCGGGGTCAGCGTGCCGCGGGGGGACGGCGCTTGCCTCCGTCTTGAACGCGAGGTCGACGTCCGGCGTGCCTTCCGTTGGGGCGTCGGGGGCGTCGATTCGCTCGACGGCCGACGAAGCGCGGCCTCCCACCTGGCCTTGACGGCCCCGCCTCCTCCTCCATTGGCGGGGGAGAGAACGGAGCGAGCCCGAATGTTGCCCTTCCACCACGCGGGGAAGACGTCGTCGATTCCGCCGCCGGCGGGCGGGTTGTCGACCGCCATTATCGTAGTCGCGCGGCGGTGGAAGAAGTATCATGTCGTAGCTGCCGTCGAAGGACATGAACTCAAGAGTCCCGAAACGAAGCACCGTCCCGGGCCGGAGAGGTTGCTGGAGACTGCCCATCTGGAGCTTGACGGGGAGCTGTTCGTCAGCACGCAGCAGGCCCCTATCTGGCGCGCCAACTGTCGGCGTTTCGAGACAGGGGGGTCCCTAAGCCGACGAGTGAGTGTGCTGCGTGCCCCAGCCCAGATGGGTCGAGCGCGTGGGCGAGCGCGAAGGGGGGAGAGGCGAGGTGGCCGGAGTCGAGTGTGAGAGAGGTGGAAGTCCCGCGGCCTTCGTGTTCGTCCCGTGCCCAGGTCAGGTGCGCTTGCAGTAGGGGGGTTACAAGCGTCCACGCGGGTGAGGGAAGCGAGCGGCCCCAAGAGAGCGCCTGTCCCGTCCTCGGTCCTGCGCGGCCAACCTTTTCTAAGAAGGCCCTGGTCCTCCCTTTTATAGTCGTAAGGAGAGGATCCAGGTGTACAATGGGGGGTGTAGCAGAGTGCTACGTGTCTAGCGGAGGGAGAGCTAGCGCCCTAGGTACATGCCAATGTGGCAGCCGGAGAGATCTGGGCACCCTGCTGGCGTGATGTCGTGGCTGTCGGAGGTGCGGCGGAGCTTGGCGGAGGGACAGCTGTTGGAGCGGTCGAGTCCCTGCTGACGTCGTCCTGCTTCCGTAAGAGAGCTGGGGGCTGCCGTCGTCATAGAGCTTGTGGAGCGCCATCATTGCCCCTCCGGCGGAGCTGGCCGGATGGGACGTCGGTCTTGTTCTCCGTGACCCGAGTCGATTCGGGGTAGGATGATGATGGCGCTTCCTGTTGACGTGGCGGTCTGTGCCCTAGGCAGGGCGACGTGGGGGTTCCTCCGAAGCCGAGGTTGAGTATGCCTTCCGTTGCCGTGGCCGAGCCCGAGCCAAGGGGTCGGGCGAGGCGGAAGTCGTTCGGCCGAGGCCAGGGCGGAGTCCGAGCCCTGGGGTCGGGCGAAGCGGAGTTTCGTCGTCTTCCGGGTGTTAGCCCGAGTCCGAGCCCTGGGGTCGGGCGGAGCGGAGTTCGCCGTCTTCCGGGTCTTAGCCCGAGTCCGAGCTCTGGGGCCGGGCGGAGCGGAGTTCGCCGTCTTCCGGGTCTTAGCCCGAGTCCGAGCCCTGGGGTCGGGCGGAGCGGAGTTCGCCGTCTTCCGGGTCTTAGCCCGAGTCCGAGCCCTAGGGTCGGGCGGAGCGGAGTTCGCCGTCTTCCGGGTCTTAGCCCGAGTCCGAGCCCTGGGGTCGGGCGGAGCGGAGTTCGCCGTCTTCCGGGTCTTAGCCCGAGTCCGAGCCCTGGGGTCGGGCAGAGCGGAGTTCGCCGTGGCGCCTTTGGCAAGGCCTGACTGCCTGTCAAACTCACTCTGTCGAGTGGCACTGCAGTCGGAGTGGCGCAGGCGGCGTTGTCCTTCTGTCAGACGGGCCAGTGGAGCGGTGGAGTGACGGCGGTCACTTCGGCTCTGCCGGGGACGCGTGTCAGGATAAAGGTGTCAGGCCACCTTTGCGTTAAATGCCCCTGCAATTTGGTCAGTCGGTGTGGCGATTTAGTCAAGGTTGCTTCTGAGCGAAGCCAAGGCCTCGGGCGAGCCGGTGATGTGTCCGCCATAAAAAGGGGGCCTCGGGCGAGACGGAAGTCTCTCGAGGTCGGCTGCCCTTGGCCGAGGCTAGGCTCGGGTGAAGCGTGATCGAGTCACTCGTGTGGACTGATCCCTGACTTAATCGTACCCATCAGGCTTTTGCAGCTTTATGCTGATGGGGGTTACCAGCTGAGAATTAGGCGTCTTGAGGGTACCCCTAATTATGGTCCCCGACACAAGGCCATCAATATATTGCTAGAAAAAAATTTGACTGCTAAGATCTCAAATTCTAGGCTAACAAAGCTTAATGAAGATGATCACACCCACATAAGCACAAAAGTAGTTGGAACTATGTGAGTGCTTAACCTCCACACTCCTTTTTTTGTTGAAATAGACAATCACATCCACACATCTGATTGACCTACAAGCGTACAAATAAGAAGCTCTAGGAGGGAAGGCAATCTATAGCAATGGTAACAATGACATTGCAACCAACCTAAGGATAAACAATGGGAACCCAAAGAAAACATAATTCATTGGATAAGAGTCACAGAGTCTGGAAGAAACCACATACATATGGGGTGTCATTCCTGCATATAATCATAAACAAAAAAAGATGGAACCAACAACATACTGACAGAGGTCTTACCTTGAATTAAGACTCTTAATGTTGTTAATCAGTTCCTATTTGAACAACTGATGAAATTATTTTTCTGCTAATTGTTTTAGTAAATGTATTGAATTGCAGTGACTTGATCATTTTGTGTCCATGCAGCGGATACATGGCTCCTAAGTATGCTATGCGTGGTTATTTGACAGATAAAGATGAGTTTTGATCGACACAGATTAGATGCAAGAAGTTAATGAAATGAAATTGATGGCTATCAGAATTCCTAGGTTAACTACTGACCCTTTTATTTTACATGTTTGTTTGAGACAAGCAAGTAAGCAACTCATGTATTATGTCATCAGTTATCAACTATGAATTATCAATTATAGTATTTTGATATCAAACTCTTTGATGTGTTTAAGATATACATTAGAACCTGCAATTTACTGTAGCGCTTAAACACTTTCTCATATATAACTAAATATCTCATTTAGGATATCTTAGTTTGCACCATGGTTGACCCATTATAAATAACATTTTACTCTATGCAGTTCATGTTCTGAATGAGATATTTAGATTGCAGGCACAAGATGGATGAGATATTTAGATTGCAGTTCATAGTTATTTTATGGACATGTCTGATGTTTTGCTCCCACAACAGAGCTCAATAACTGTGCAAATTGTTCTTTCATTATTTCTCCTTTGACTCATTGATTTTCTTGTGGATATGTTATTAATGGGATGTACCGGTTATATATATTTTAATGAGTATCCATTTGAATTAAAAGATCTTGTCATCTTTCCTGAGGATTTATATAAGTTTATAATTTATAGTGATAGTCTTAGCATTTAAATAATGCAATTGACATGACATTATTAAAATCATATATAGAAGTCTGCATGGTACTTACGGTTGCAATATAGTGATGAAATAGCTAGATTAAAATAACAAAACTTATGTATAGTTAGGATCATAAATAGATTACGAAACATTTTCTTATAACACATATTTGTATATAAATTATTGTGATATTATATATTCTCGTTGCAACGCACGGGCACTCAGCTAGTGAATGAATTAAGAATAAATTAAAAGTAGCTGCTTTTTACCCGTTCCTCGGATAAACTGCTTTTCCAATAAGCAGCACCTATGCTAAACAGGGCCCATGACTGATTTCAGATGTCCTTTCGTCGGCCCAAACCCTACGGATGGAAGACGGAGTTTTCCGGTTTTGGGTCCTAAAAACCATTTTTGCATTTTAGCGAGCACGAAGGACCTCCAGAAGGTCGAATGGCACATGTTTAATTCATCACAGGTAATTACTCCTTTAGGGGCCCTTTGGATCGAAAGGTAGGCGTAGAATTTTGGGAGGATTTATGTTCCTATGGATTTTTTTTCCTATCTAGGCCTTTGGTTGACCGGAAAAGAGAAGGAATGATTGCTTAGGATTTCAGTCTCATAGTTCAATTCCATATGATTGTAAAAAAGAGCTCTGACCTCATGGAAAATTTCCTTTGCATGAATGGACTACGCATTGTACTGCTTTTCAGCTTTTGCATGTTTGGCGACAACCGAAGAGAAAAGGGATTTTCTTTTTCTTTTTATATAAAAAAGACTAATGGACAAACTGTGCTGGTTCCTTTCCTATGGTGCTACCAAATGGATTTCCATCCAGATTCAGTTTCCATAGGATTGAAAAAAATCTAACACCTCAATTCCTCTGTTTTGTCGTGTTTTTCCTACATTGTGTTCCAAAGGAGCCCTAGAGGATAGAGATAGCGAAGTTTCTTTCCTCACATGGATGTGAACAGCAAAAAATTCTCCACTGACGGGTAAACAAGGACGAGATGAGAAAGCACTACACATCCCCGTTTCCAACGGGGACCCATTAATCTTGCAGGTAATGATGTTTTTGTGTAATAGTTAATAATACAAATAAATAATTACTTTGTCAATAGATCACTCATTGTATAGGCAACGACTATTATGCAATCAGTCTTTCTATGCAAGCGTGTAAGCAAACCATCTAATCCATTAGATTACGATCCAACCCTGATACAACCATAGTTTGTTAGGGTTTTTTTATAAAGATTATTGAGCTGGTGGTGGAAGGTTTTAAATGTTAAATGTGACCTACAGTTTTATCACGATCTAATGGATCAGATAGTTTGCTTGCTCACTTGCACAAAAGGACTGCTTGCATAGCAGTCGTTGCCCATTGTATAAATATGTTCATTTATATGTACGTATAATAAGGCTATGTTTCGTTTGAGTAACCGAAGATTAGTTCCTTTATTTTAGTCGTATTTAGTATCTAAATTGTCAAACTGCGTGATTAAAACAGGGACGAAACTGATTTAGTCTATAGTCCCTAAAGGTGTGACTAAACAGGACTAAACTATATTAATTTCACTTTTTGTCTCTCATTTATTTTAGTTGCACTAATTGCGGGAGAATGCTAAGAGTTATTTTGGTCTTCTTATGATTTATTTAATGTGCTCTGAATATTTTTAGTCCCTATAAACAAACAGGGTATGGTAGGGACTAAATTTTAGTCCCTAACTAAACTTTAGTCCCTAGATTAAAGAAACTAAGCAGGCCCTTAAGGCTATTCACAATGGTAGTTTCATAATGGTTTCATTGATATTTAATAGTGTGTCACATCATTATTTTAGATGATATGGCATAGTATTTAAGATAAATGAGTTTCATGTGATGAAATTTGTTTCATGAAGATGAAACCATGTCAACCTGTTTCCAAAGACATGAAAATCGTGTGAAACATCCATTGCGAGTGATTTGTTTCATCTTTACGTATTTTATTGATTACTATTGGTTATTTAGTTGCAGCATTTAATTGATATATTAATCTATATAATAGTGAAGTGAAATTTTGCGTTGAAAGACATTATTTCATTCTTAGTTTCAGGACACTCTTGATGATATATCAGTGTTGAAAAGAGTCTTATGAAATAGACATTGTGATTACTGATTAGCCTAATAAGATGGAAACGGCTGCAGGTAGAAGTAACGGTTGACGGGTCGAGGAAGGCATGAATTGCGCCAATGGCAGGCAGTAAACACCTTCCCCAATAAGCTTCCCTTGGCCCCTTTATAAAGCCACCCCTCCTCCTTCGCCCACCAACATCAGTCCACAGCAAGAAATGAATCCTTCCTCTAATCCTCTCCCATGGCGCTTCTCCGTCCGTCCCCTAGAGCCTAGCTTGGCCGCCCACATGCATGCATGCATGCATGAGTCAAGCACAAGCATCGTCTTCCCATGCTACTCGCGTGAATATGAATCGATGCTTATCTCGCATCAATCAATCGACGCTCTTCCGTCTCTTCTATCAATCAACGTTCTCTAGTGAAAGAACCGGCCCTTGAGTGGTATATGTATTGCTGCGGCCTGCGACGAGTTGAGCAGCTAAGCTATGTTGCTATCTTTTGTTTTTATCTTCGGAGATCTTTTATTAGCGCTATGACAACTGGACAAGTGGTTGTTTGTTTGTGCTGCAGATGCTGGTGTTCTAGGATGCAGTTTGATTCACTAGACCTGATCCCCTAGACTAGATGGTCTGGTCTTAAGGCGGTGCTCCCTTCACACCAATAAACGGTCGATCTGATGGGTGGTACAGCTGCTCGTTCATGGTTCCCACTGTCCCATCTCATCAGAGAGAGAGAAGATCGTGAGAGAGCGAGAGATGCTTGAGATGGGCTTGTGGTTTGCATGACCGAGGAGCTGCCTCGTCCCCTTCGTTGACCGCTGTTTGGAGTGAAGGGAGCTCTGCATCTTGCTCCCATGACTTTCTTCCCAGATTTATGTTTGCTATTTTTTTTTACTTTGTTGTAACTTATATAAGTGAACGTTTTATTCAATTTCTCCATGTTTTAGTAGGGTATGACGGTATGTATGTATGTATATCCTGCAAATACAGCGGATCGTATAGGCTAGCAAGCAACAGCGTCTGTTCATTGTTTCATTTTAGCGGTGTTAGCAATACGATTGCACAGCCTTCCAAACAGATAAAGAACAACTGATCGTTATAATCTGAGGAGTTTGGGCGAGATAGGAAGCACAAGGTTGAGGAACTGGGCTATACGTAGTACATTGAAGTGAAGTTGGGAGTCTTGAGAAGAAGAAACTGAAGAAACATAGTAGCTAGGACTAGGTCACTAGGAGATGGGTTGCCAACTTGCCATTCTCTGAATAAAATTCTCGATGCCCCTCCTCGCCTTTTGTACCATCGGAGTTCCTAGTTTCTATTTGCAATTCTTTGTTCTTGGTGCTGCTGCTGCTCTCAACAAGTCCACCGGGAGGTGAAAGCTTGTGGTTGTGGCCGTGCGGAGGCTTGCAAAGTTTCGGCGCCAGGTTGGGTGCCAATGTATTTGTAGGATGTTTTTAGATTAAAACGCGGATCCATCGCTATTCTAGCAGTCTGCAGTATATATGCAGTCTGAATGTCTAATTGTTTGTTCATATCGATTGCTGCCGCATCGCTTAAATTGATTTTACCATTCATCTCTGAGCAAATCATATACCAGCATGCTATAGTTTTGTTTCGAAATTTAGATTAAGCTTGCTACAGTAGCAGCGACTTAGGGCAGATAAACAGATCCGGAGCCCTCGAAATTTCGATTGTGTGCGTACGGAAATGCTGGAATGGATGGATCTTCGAAAATATCCTTCCAACAGCGTTATCGAACTGCAAGAAAAAATGTTCATAAGAGATGTAGCGGGTCTGTCATAGAATGAAAAAAGACACAACAACACGCACTATGCCCTAGCTCAGACAAAGGTAAACCTAACTCTTTAATAGTATACACTTTACATTTTATTAATGAAATTATATTGTAGAAACCCTCTTCAGTGCTTTACATTAAAAAAACTAGCAGGAGCTTCAAGCCATTTTATTTGGCTGCGAACCAACGGGCCCTTCAGTCCCTCCTGGTATGGCCAGCGTCAGCAATCATGTGCCAGGGAGAAATCTTGAGACCTTGGCACAACTTATTTTTTTCACAGATTTAAGCAGAATCTTTGCTAAATTGATAGCTTCTACAATAATAACTTATTAGTTCAGGTGAAATCTATACTACTTATTAAGACTGTAAAGGTAGTCTGCCTCTGACATGTTCTGTCATCCCACGCCCACGCGCAATAAAAAAAAGTAACAGACCAAGGGATCGAACCCTTGACCGGTCACTTAGCTCACCCTTTCAAACCACTAGACCACCTTTGTTTCTTTGTTAGATGTGGCTCAGATTTTTGTAACGTATGTTTTCAGTTCAGGGTTTCTTTCTTCTTCCTGCTCCAAAAAAATAAAGAAAGGAAGTGTTTTTTCAGATCCATTGCTACGATCCCTTTGCATCAGGGTCCAGAGATACGTACACCAATCAGCTCATTTATTACTGGAGTTGACACAGTATTCGACTGCCAAAAAAGATTACCGTATACATACCAGCACACTAAAACAACTTTATACATTGGTTTATTCAAAATATATAGTATGCATATCACGTCCATCATGTACTTAACTGGATACTACTCCAAAAGAGAGTCCTCTCCATCTATTATGGTCGGTGAAATTTGTGATCAGGTGATCGATCGAGTAATAACGCATATGCTTGAAATGACAGTTTTGAATAAAAATGTATGTACTGCTGAATTTTGAACTGAAGAAGCTGCGATACCACCTGATCTGAACCAAGCTTCTGCTGTAAACGGTGGAGAAGATGATATATCAGCTGAGTTTGATGATGGACAAATCCATGTTGTCCAAGACCAAGAAGATAATGCAGCCTGGATCAGTGAAGACCGAACACATTTTGATCTCAACATGAGTGCAGGTAACTCTCATTTCTATCGCCACACACAAAGTCTGTATGTTCTTGGCGCAATTGTTTAGTGTTCATGAGTGCAGGTAACTCTCCTTTTTAATTTATATACTAGCTGAATGACCGTGCGTTACAACGGGAATATATAATACCAGTATACTACGATAATTTATAATAGTATAGATAGAATATAGTGGCTCCTATTAGTATACTGCTATATATCGTTCTTGCTGAGATTTGGAAATAGATGGAGACGTTAATAATCTATTCATGTCATAAAAAGGAAATAGGCCTTACGTATAGAAAGTAAAATAAAGCTATGTTTCGTTTGAGTAACCGAAGATTAGTTCCTTTATTTTAGTCGTATTTAGTATCTAAATTATCAAACTGCGTGATTAAAACAGGGACGAAACTGATTTAGTCTATAGTCCCTAAAGAGGTGACTAAAAAGGACTAAACTATATTAATTTCAATTTTTGTCTCTCATTTTTTTTAGTTGCACTAATTGCGGGAGAATGCTAAGAGTTATTTTGGTCTTCTTATGATTTATTTAATGTGCTCTGAATATTTTTAGTCCCTATAAACAAACAGGGTATGGTAGGGACTAAATTTTAGTCCCTAACTAAACTTTAGTCCCTAGATTAAAGAAACTAAGCAGGCCCTTAAGGCTATTCACAATGGTAGTTTCATAATGGTTTCATTGATATTTAATAGTGTGTCACATCATTATTTTAGATGATATGGCATAGTATTTAAGATAAATGAGTTTCATGTGATGAAATTTGTTTCATGAAGATGAAACCATGTCAACCTGTTTCCAAAGACATGAAAATCGTGTGAAACATCCATTGCGAGTGATTTGTTTCATCTTTACGTATTTTATTGATTACTATTGGTTATTTAGTTGCAGCATTTAATTGATATATTAATCTATATACTAGTGAAGTGAAATTTTGCGTTGAAAGACATTATTTCATTCTTAGTTTCAGGACACTCTTGATGATATATCAGTGTTGAAAAGAGTCTTATGAAATAGACATTGTGATTACTGATTAGCCTAATAAGATGGAAACGGCTACAGGTAGAAGTAACGGTTGACGGGTCGAGGAAGGCATGAATTGCGCCAATGGCAGGCAGTAAACACCTTCCCCAATAAGCTTCCCTTGGCCCCTTTATAAAGCCACCCCTCCTCCTTCGCCCACCAACATCAGTCCACAGCAAGAAATGAATCCTTCCTCTAATCCTCTCCCATGGCGCTTCTCCGTCCATCCCCTAGAGCCTAGCTTGGCCGCCCACATGCATGCATGCATGCATGAGTCAAGCACAAGCATCGTCTTCCCATGCTACTCGCGTGAATATGAATCGATGCTTATCTCGCATCAATCAATCGACGCTCTTCCGTCTCTTCTATCAATCAACGTTCTCTAGTGAAAGAACCGGCCCTTGAGTGGTATATGTATTGCTGCGGCCTGCGACGAGTTGAGCAGCTAAGCTATGTTGCTATCTTTTGTTTTTATCTTCGGAGATCTTTTATTAGCGCTATGACAACTGGACAAGTGGTTGTTTGTTTGTGCTGCAGATGTTGGTGTTCTAGGATGCAGTTTGATTCACTAGACCTGATCCCCTAGACTAGACGGTCTGGTCTTAAGGCGGTGCTCCCTTCACACCAATAAACGGTCGATCTGATGGGTGGTACAGCTGCTCGTTCATGGTTCCCACTGTCCCATCTCATCAGAGAGAGAGAAGATCATGAGAGAGCGAGAGATGCTTGAGATGGGCTTGTGGTTTGCATGACCGAGGAGCTGCCTCGTCCCCTTCGTTGACCGCTGTTTGGAGTGAAGGGAGCTCTGCATCTTGCTCCCATGACTTTCTTCCCAGATTTATGTTTGCTATTTTTTTTACTTTGTTGTAACTTATATAAGTGAACGTTTTATTCAATTTCTCCATGTTTTAGTAGGGTATGACGGTATGTATGTATGTATATCCTGCAAATACAGCGGATCGTATAGGCTAGCAAGCAACAGCGTCTGTTCATTGTTTCATTTTAGCGGTGTTAGCAATACGATTGCACAGCCTTCCAAACAGATAAAGAACAACTGATTCATTACAATCTGAGGAGTTTGGGCGAGATAGGAAGCACAAGGTTGAGGAACTGGGCTATACGTAGTACATTGAAGTGAAGTTGGGAGTCTTGGGAAGAAGAAACTGAAGAAACATAGTAGCTAGGACTAGGTCACTAGGAGATGGGTTGCCAACTTGCCATTCTCTGAATAAAATTCTCGATGCCCCTCCTCGCCTTTTGTACCATCGGAGTTCCTAGTTTCTATTTGCAATTCTTTGTTCTTGGTGCTGCTGCTGCTCTCAACAAGTCCACCGGGAGGTGAAAGCTTGTGGTTGTGGCCGTGCGGAGGCTTGCAATGTTCCGGCGCCAGGTTGGGTGCCAATGTATTTGTAGGATGTTTTTAGATTAAAACGCGGATCCATCGCTATTCTAGCAGTCTGCAGTATATATGCAGTCTGAATGTCTAATTGTTTGTTCATATCGATTGCTGCCGCATCGCTTAAATTGATTTTACCATTCATCTCTGAGCAAATCATATACCAGCATGCTATAGTTTTGTTTCGAAATTTAGATTAAGCTTGCTACAGTAGCAGCGACTTAGGGCAGATAAACAGATCCGGAGCCCTCGAAATTTCGATTGTGTGCGTATGTAAATGCTGGAATGGATGGATCTTCGAAAATATCCTTCCAACAGCGTTATCGAACTGCAAGAAAAAATGTTCATAAGAGATGTAGTGGGTCTGTCATAGAATGAAAAAAGACACAACAACACGCACTATGCCCTGGCTCAGACAAAGGTAAACCTAACTCTTTAATAGTATACACTTTACATTTTATTAATGAAATTATATTGTAGAAACCCTCTTCAGTGCTTTACATTAAAAAAAACTAGCAGGAGCTTCAAGCCAGTTTATTTGGCTGCGAACCAACGGGCCCTTCAGTCCCTCCTGGTATGGCCAGCATCAGCAATCATGTGCCAGGGAGAAATCTTGAGACCTTGGCACAACTTATTTTTTTCACAGATTTAAGCAGAATCTTTGCTAAATTGATAGCTTCGACAATAATAACT
Organism: Zea mays; assembly: GCF_902167145.1. Taxonomy (NCBI): domain Eukaryota; kingdom Viridiplantae; phylum Streptophyta; class Magnoliopsida; order Poales; family Poaceae; genus Zea; species Zea mays. The sequence continues at coordinate 10,962,597 of NC_050103.1, forward strand.
TATTAGTTCAGGTGAAATTTATACTACTTATTAAGACTGTAAAGGTAGTCTGCCTCTGACATGTTCTGCCATCCCACGCCCACGCGCAATAAAAAAAGTAACAGACCAAGGGATCGAACCCTTGACCGCTCACTTAGCTCACCCTTTCAAACCACTAGACCACCTTTGTTTCTTTGTTAGATGTGGCTCAGATTTTTGTAACGTATGTTTTCAGTTCAGGGTTTCTTTCTTCTTCCTGCTCCAAAAAAATAAAGAAAGGAAGTGTTTTTTCAGATCCATTGCTACGATCCCTTTGCATCAGGGTCCAGAGATACGTACACCAATCAGCTCATTTATTACTGGAGTTGACTCAGTCTTTGACTGGCAAAAAAGATTACCGTATACATACCAGCACACTAAAACAACTTTATACATTGGTTTATTCAAAATATATAGTATGCATATCACGTCCATCGTGTACTTAACTGGATACTACTCCAAAAGAGAGTCCTCTCCATCTATTGTGGTCGGTGAAATTTGTGATCAGGTGATCGATCGAGTAATAACGCATATGCTTGAAATGACAGTTTTGAATAAAAAAGTATGTACTGCTGAATTTGGAACTGAAGAAGCTGCGATACCACCTGATCTGAACCAAGCTTCTGTTGTAAACGGTGGAGAAGATGATATATCAGTTGAGTTTGAGGATGGACAAATCCATGTTGTCCAAGATCAAGAAGATAATGCAGCCTTGATCAGTGAAGACCGAACACATTTTGATCTCAACATGAGTGCAGGTAACTCTCGTTTCGATCGCCACACACAAAGTCTGTATGTTCTCGGCGCAATTGTTTAGTGTTCACGAGTGCAGGTAACTCTCCTTTTTAATTTATATACTAGCTGAATGACCGTGCGTTACAACGGGAATATATAATACCAGTATACTACGATAATTTATATACAAAATGTGTGTTATACCGTTATGAGAAAATGTTTCATAATCAATTTGTGATTCTGGCCATACATAAATTTTGTTATTTATAATCTATCTGTTTCACCACTACATTGCAACCATCAGTATCATGCGGACTTCGATATATGTCACGATTTGCATGGTCTCATCATTGGAGAGCACGTTCCGCACATACCGGAAGAAATTCCCTCGTACATCGTTAGTCATCAGACACATACCACCATACGCTTTTGCTTAAAAAGGCAAGTGTGTGTTTGCGAAGAGAATTAAAGGCAAGCCGGCACAAAAGTTACTCCAACGGTGGCGAGGATGACGAACTGGTCATTGTTGTCGGTCCTCCTCTGCGTCACCTCTAGCGCCAAGATGACGCCACAGTCCTTAATATAGTAGTCGTCGAACGCGCGCGACATACCGAGTACTGATGACTCTTGGCTGGGCTGTAAAAAGAAGTGCACCCCGGGCTCATCAGCAAAGTAGTACCCCTGGTCGTTGCACCATCGGATGCGCTACTCCTCTACATACATGGTGTTCGAGGACACTCATACAACGTCAGCAACGGCCATCATCTCAGCGTACAAGAATTCATGGCCTGTCAGTAGCGACTTACGTGACATGTTGGGCTTCAGGTGGACGATGAGCTGGACAACGTGATGGCGTCGTCGTCGAATGTTGTGCCCAGAACAACCCGAGAGTCGCCGACGTTGGCGATGACCATGAGGTCCCCCTGCTTGACGATGGACAGCGCGGAGCAGCCGCTTTGCACCGCGTCCAAGCGGCGGCTGCGCCGTAGCTTGTCGTACATAGTGGCACATGCGGCCACGTAGGACTGTTTCTAGAGGTCGAACTGTCAGTCGCCAAGTTTCTTCTTGTCGTCGATGAGCGACCCCAACGCGAGTGCCTCCTGCTAATGGTGTTTGTTCGGGGTTTTCAAGTAAGAAACATGGATTCATGTTTGGCGTTGGTTTATAAAAACGACTCACAAGTCAGATCCAAGGAAAAATATTACGAAGAATAAATGTCACGCATGCAAAAAAGGAATTTAAGTTGAAAACATTATTCAAACAAAAGAAATTGCATGCAAGGCTTTTCTTTAAATACTACTCCCTCCATCCAAAAATATAATTCAAGAATCTCGGTGATACTTATCTACTACTACGCATTGTGCAAGGGTAGCAGGTGGGCTTGGGGAGAGATGTAGTAGATGTGTTTTCTGTTATAGATGTAGACATAAACACACATGTGGTGTAGTGGTAGCTATTGCTAGCATTTGCTTGAGAGGTCGTGGGTTCGAATCCCCTTGGAGCCATGTGTATGTTTTTTAAATTTTAGCTAGGCATCGGCTGTACGGAGGAATGGGAATGGGCTTTGCGGTGAGGGGGAATGAGAATGATATATATAGAATGGTAGCAGAACATGGGAATGGACTGTGCGCGGGGAGGAGTATGTTATGACTTACCAGTGGCAGTTTAGAACGTATGCATATTTGCTACATAGCCACACGCTGCCACCAACGAAGAGCTCAGTGATCAGGTCGTCTTCCATTCCTATCCCACTCCTTCCTGTGTGCGTCTGCTCCCTCTCCTCTCCTATTGAAGGAACTTTTTTACCTGGCTAACAAGATTGGTGAAGGTGGTTTTGGTTCAGTTTACAAGGTCAGTCAGCATTACTTCCCATGCATAAAATATAAAGAAGTTAATACTGCCATAGCACAACTTATACATGAAGATTGTCATTGCTGGTTTGGCAGGGTTTATTGTCTAATGGTACCATGGTTGTTGTCAAGCAGTTATCAACAAGGTCTAAACAAAGGAATCGAATTTCGTGAATGAGGTAGGGGTGATATCTCCACTACAACATCTAAACCTTGTCAAACTCTATGGTTGTTGTACAGAAGGAAACCAAATGTTGTTAGTTTATGAATATCTATAAAATAATTGCCTTGCACGAGCTCTTTTTGGTAATTGTACTCTCATGTTTCCTGGGTTTACCCATTTTAGTATTATATGTAAATGTTAGAACTCACAGATTTTCATGGACTGTTATTGTTAGGTCCAGTTGATCAATACAGACTCATATTGGATTGGGCAACAAGACATAGGATTTGCCTTGGGATAGCAAAAGGTCTAGCATATCTACATGAGGAGTCCACAATAAGGATCGTACACTGATAACAAGGCCATCAATATATTGCTAGAAAAAAATTTGACTGCTAAGATCTCAAATTCAAGGCTAACAAAGCTTAATGAAGATGATCACACCCACATAAGCACAAAAGTAGTTGGAACTATGTGAGTGCTTAACCTCGACACTCCTTTTTTTTGTTGAAATAGACAATCACATCCACACATCTGATTGACCTACAAGCGTACAAATAAGAAGCTCTAGGAGGGAAGGCAATCTATAGCAATGGTAACAATGACATTGCAACCAACCTAAGGATAAACAATGGGAACCCAAAGAAAACATAATTCATTGGATAAGAGTCACAGAGTCTGGAAGAAACCACATACATATGGGGTGTCATTCCTGAATATAATCTTAAACAAAAAAAGATGGAACCAACAACATACTGATAGAGGTCTTACCTTGAATTAAGACTCTTAATGTTGTTAATCAGTTCCTATTTGAACAAATGATGAAATTATTTTTCTGCTAATTGTTTTAGTAAATGTATTGAATTGCAGTGACTTGATCATTTTGTGTCCATGCAGCGGATACATGGCTCCTGAGTATGCTATGCGTGGTTATTTGACACATAAAGATGAGTTTTGATCGGCACAGATTAGATGCAAGAAGATAATGAAATGAAATTGATGGCTATCAGAATTCCTAGGTTAACTACTGACCCTTTTACTTTACATGTTTGTTTGAGACAAGCAAGTAAGCAACTCATGTATTATGTCATCAGTTATCAACTATGAATTATCAATTATAGTATTTTGATATCAAACTCTTTGATGTGTTTAAGATATACATTAGAACCTGCAATTTACTGTAGCACTTAAACACTTTCTCATATATAACTAAATATCTCATTTAGGATATCTTAGTTTGCACCATGGCTGACCCATTATAAATAACATTTTACTCTATGCAGTTCATGTTCTGAATGAGATATTTAGATTGCAGGCACAAGATGGATGAGATATTTAGATTGCAGTTCATAGTTATTTTATGGACATGTCTGATGTTTTGCTCCCACAACAGAGCTCAATAACTGTGCAAATTGTTCTTTCATTATTTCTCCTTTGACTCATTGATTTTCTTGTGGATATGTTATTAATGGGATGTACCGGTTATATATATTTTAATGAGTATCCATTTGAATTAAAAGATCTTGTCATCTTTCCTGAGGATTTATATAAGTTTATAATTTATAGTGATAGTCTTAGCATTTAAATAATGCAATTGACATGACATTATTAAAATCATATATAGAAGTCTGCATGGTACTTACGGTTGCAATGTAGTGATGAAATAGCTAGATTAAAATAACAAAACTTATGTATAGTTAGGATCATAAATAGATTACGAAACATTTTCTTATAACACATATTTGTATATAAATTATCGTGATATTATATATTCTCGTTGCAACGCACGGGCACTCAGCTAGTGAATGAATTAAGAATGAATTAAAAGTAGCTGCTTTTTACCCGTTCCTCGGATAAACTGCTTTTCCAATAAGCAGCACCTATGCTAAACAGGGCCCATGACTGATTTCGGATGTCCTTTCGTCGGCCCAAACCCTACGGATGGAAGACGGAGTTTTCCGGTTTTGGGTCCTAAAACCATTTTTGCATTTTAGCGAGCACGAAGGACCTCCAGAAGGTCGAATGGCACATGTTTAATTCATCACAGGTAATTACTCCATTATGGGCCCTTTGGATCGGAAGGTAGGCGTAGAATTTTGGGAGGATTTATGTTCCTATGGATTTTTTTCCTATCTAGGCCTTTGGTTGACCGGAAAAGAGAAGGAATGATTCCTTAGGATTTCAGTCTCGTAGTTCAATTCCATATGATTGTAAAAAAGAGCTCTGACCTCATGGAAAATTTCCTTTGCATGAATGGACTACGCATTGTACTGCTTTTCAGCTTTTGCATGTTTGGCGGCAACCGAAGAGAAAAGGGATTTTCTTTTTCTTTTTATATAAAAAGACTAATGGACAAACTGTGCTGGTTCCTTTCCTATGGTGCTACCAAATGGATTTCCATCCAGATTCAGTTTCCATAGGATTGAAAAAAATCTAACACCTCAATTCCTATGTTTTTTCGTGTTTTTCCTACATTGTGTTCCAAAGGAGCCCTAGAGGATAGAGATAGAGAAGTTTCTTTCCTCACATGGATGTGAACAGCAAAAAATTCTCCACTGACGGGTAAACAAGGACGAGATGAGAAAGCACTACACATCCCCGTTTCCAACGGGGACCCATTAAACTTGCAGGTAATGATGTTTTTTGTGTAATAGTTAATAATACAAATAAATAATTACTTTGTCAATAGATCACTCATTGTATAGGCAACGACTATTCTGCAATCAATCCTTCTATGCAAGCGTGTAAGCAAACCATCTAATCCATTAGATTACGATCCAACCATAGATACAACCATAGTTTGTTAGGGTTTTTTTATAAAGATTATTGAGCTGGTGGTGGAAGGGTTTAAATGTTAAATGTGACCTACGGTTTGATCACGATCTAATGGATCAGATAGTTTGCTTGCTCACTTGCACAAAAGGACTGCTTGCATAGCAGTCGTTGCCCATTGTATAAATATGTTCATTTATATGTACGTATAATAAGGCTATGTTTCATTTGAGTAACCGAAGATTAGTTCCTTTATTTTAGTCGTATTTAGTATCTAAATTGTCAAATTGCGTGATTAAAACAGGGACGAAACTGATTTAGTCTATAGTCCCTAAAGGTGTGACTAAACAGGACTAAACTATATTAATTTCACTTTTTGTGTCTCGTTTATTTTAGTTGCACTAATTGCGGGAGAATGCTAAGAGTTATTTTGGTCTTCTTATGATTTATTTAATGTGCTCTGAATATTTTTAGTCCCTATAAACAAACAGGGTATGGTAGGGACTAAATTTTAGTCCCTAACTAAACTTTAGTCCCTAGATTAAAGAAACTAAGCAGGCCCTTAAGGCTATTCACAATGGTAGTTTCATAATGGTTTCATTGATATTTAATAGTGTGTCACATCATTATTTTAGATGATATGGCATAGTATTTAAGATAAATGAGTTTCATGTGATGAAATTTGTTTCATGAAGATGAAACCATGTCAACCTGTTTCCAAAGACATGAAAATCGTGTGAAACATCCATTGCGAGTGATTTGTTTCATCTTTACGTATTTTATTGATTACTATTGGTTATTTAGTTGCAGCATTTAATTGATATATTAATCTATATAATAGTGAAGTGAAATTTTGCGTTGAAAGACATTATTTCATTCTTAGTTTCAGGACACTCTTGATGATATATCAGTGTTGAAAAGAGTCTTATGAAATAGACATTGTGATTACTGATTAGCCTAATAAGATGGAAACGGCTGCAGGTAGAAGTAACGGTTGACGGGTCGAGGAAGGCATGAATTGCGCCAATGGCAGGCAGTAAACACCTTCCCCAATAAGCTTCCCTTGGCCCCTTTATAAAGCCACCCCTCCTCCTTCGCCCACCAACATCAGTCCACAGCAAGAAATGAATCCTTCCTCTAATCCTCTCCCATGGCGCTTCTCCGTCTGTCCCCTAGAGCCTAGCTTGGCCGCCCAGATGCATGCATGCATGCATGAGTCAAGCACAAGCATCGTCTTCCCATGCTACTCGCGTGAATATGAATCGATGCTTATCTCGCATCAATCAATCGACGCTCTTCCGTCTCTTCTATCAATCAACGTTCTCTAGTGAAAGAACCGACCCTTGAGTGGTATATGTATTGTTGCGGCCTGCGACGAGTTGAGCAGCTAAGCTATGTTGCTACCTTTTGTTTTTATCTACGGAGATCTTTTATTAGCGCTATGACAACTGGACAAGTGGTTGTTTGTTTGTGCTGCAGATGCTGGTGTTCTAGGATGCAGTTTGATTCACTAGACCTGATCCCCTAGACTAGACGGTCTGGTCTTAAGGCGGTGCTCCCTTCAAACCAATAAACGGTCGATCTGATGGGTGGTACAGCTGCTCGTTCATGGTTCCCACTGTCCCATCTCATCAGAGAGAGAGAAGATCGTGAGAGAGCGAGAGATGCTTGAGATGGGCTTGTGGTTTGCATGACCGAGGAGCTGCCTCGTCCCCTTCGTTGACCGCTGTTTGGATTGAAGGGAGCTCTGCATCTTGCTCCCATGACTTTCTTCCCAGATTTATGTTTGCTATTTTTTTACTTTGTTGTAACTTATATACGTGAACGTTTTATTCAATTTCTCCATGTTTTAGTAGGGTATGACGGTATGTATGTATGTATATCCTACAAATACAGCGGATCATATAGGCTAGCAAGCAGCAGCGTCTGTTCATTGTTTCATTTTAGTGGTGTTAGCAATACGATTGCACAGCCTTCCAAACAGATAAAGAACAACTGATTCGTTACAATCTGAGGAGTTTGGGTGAGATAGGGATCACAAGGTTGAGGAACTGGGCTATACGTAGTACATTGAAGTGAAGTTGGGAGTCTTGAGAAGAAGAAACTGAAGAAACATAGTAGCTAGGACTAGATCACTAGGAGATGGGTTGCCAACTTGCCATTCTCTGAATAAAATTCTCGATGCCCCTCCTCTTCTTTTGTACCATCGGAGTTCCTAGTTTCTATTTGCAATTCTTTGTTCTTGGTGCTGCTGCTGCTCTCAACAAGTCCACCGGGAGGTGAAAGCTTGTGGTTGTGGCCGTGCGGAGGCTTGCAAAGTTCTGGCGCCAGGTTGGGTGCCAATGTATTTGTAGGATGTTTTTAGATTAAAACGCGGATCCATCGCTATTCTAGCAGTCTGCAGTATATATGCAGTCTGAATGTCTAATTGTTTGTTCATATCGATTGCTGCTGCATCGCTTAAATTGATTTTACCATTCATCTCTGAGCAAATCATATACCAGCATGCTATAGTTTTGTTTCGAAATTTAGATTAAGCTTGCTACAGTAGCAGCGACTTAGGGCAGATAAACAGATCCGGAGCCCTCGAAATTTCGATTGTGTGCGTATGGAAATGCTGGAATGGATGGATCTTCGAAAATATCCTTCCAACAGCGTTATCGAACTGCAAGAAAAAATGTTCATAAGAGATGTAGCGGGTCTGTCATAGAATGAAAAAAGACACAAAAACACGCACTATGCCCTGGCTCAGACAAAGGTAAACCTAACTCTTTAATAGTATACACTTTACATTTTATTAATGAAATTATATTGTAGAAACCCTCTTCAGCGCTTTACATTAAAAAAACTAGCAGGAGCTTCAAGCCAGTTTATTTGGCTGCGAACCAACGGGCCCTTCAGTCCCTCCTGGTATGACCAGCGTCAGCAATCATGTGCCAGGGAGAAATCTTGAGACCTTGGCATAGCTTATTTTTTCACAGATTTAAGCAGAATCTTTGCTAAATTGATAGCTTCTACAATAATAACTTATTAGTTCAGGTGAAATCTATACTACTTATTAAGACTGTAAAGGTAGCCTGCCTCTGACATGTTCTGCCATCCCACGCCACGCGCAATAAAAAAAAGTAACAGACCAAGGGATCGAACCCTTGACCGCTCACTTAGCTCACCCTTTCAAACCACTAGACCACCTTTGTTTCTTTGTTAGATGTGGCTGAGATTTTTTTAACGTATGTTTTCAGTTCAGGGTTTCTTTCTTCTTCCTGCTCCAAAAAAATAAAGAAAGGAAGTGTTTTCTCAGATCCATTGCTACTATCCCTTTACATCAGGGTCCAGATATACGTACACCAATCAGCTCATTTATTACTGGAGTTGACTCAGTCTTCGACTGGCAAAAAAGATTATCATATACATACCAGCACACTAAAACAACTTTATACATTGGTTTATTCAAAATATATAGTATGCATATCACGTCCATCGTGTACTTAATTGGATACTACTCCAAAAGAGAGTCCTCTCCATCTATTGTGGTCGGTGAAATTTGTGATCAGGTGATCGATCGAGTAATAACGCATATGCTTGAAATGACAGTTTTGAATAAAAATGTATGTACTGCTGAATTTTGAACTGAAGAAGCTGCGATACCACCTGATCTGAACCAAGCTTCTGCTGTAAACGGTGGAGAAGATGATATATCAGCTGAGTTTGAGGATGGACAAATCCATGTTGTCCAAGATCAAGAACATAATGCAGCCTTGATCAGTGAAGACCGAACACATTTTGATCTCAACATGAGTGCAGGTAACTCTCGTTTCGATCGCCACACACAAAGTCTGTATGTTCTTGGCGCAATTGTTTAGTGTTCATGAGTGCAGGTAACTCTCCTTTTTAATTTATATACTAGCTGAATGACCGTGCGTTACAACGGGAATATATAATACCAGTATACTACGATAATTTATATACAAAATGTGTGTTATACCGTTATGAGAAAATGTTTCATAATCAATTTGTGATTCTGGCCATACATAAATTTTGTTATTTATAATCTATCTGTTTCACCACTACATTGCAACCATCAGTATCATGCGGACTTCGATATATGTCACGATTTGCATGGTCTCATCATTGGAGAGCACGTTCCGCACATATCGGAAGAAATTCCCTCGTACATCATTAGTCATCAGACACGTACCACCATACGCTTTTGCTTAAAAAAAGGCAAGTGTGTGTTTGCAAAGAGAATCAAAGGCAAGCCGGCACAAAAGTTACTCCAACGGTGGCGAGGATGACGAACTGGTCATTGTTGTCGGTCCTCCTCTGCGTCACCTCTAGCGCCAAGATGACGCCACAGTCCTTAATATAGTAGTCGTCGAACGCGCGCGACATACCGAGTACTGATGACTCTTGGCTAGGCTGTAAAACAAAGTGCACCCAGGGCTCATCAGCAAAGTAGTACCCCTGGTCGTTGCACCATCGGATGCGCTACTCCTCTACATAGATGGTGTTCGAGGACACTCATACAACGTCAGCAACGGCCATCGTCTCAGCGTACAAGAATTCATGGCCTGTCAGTAGCGACTTACGTGACATGTTGGGCTTCAGGTGGATGATGAGCTGGACAACGTGATGGCGTCGTCGTCGAATGTTGTGCCCAGAACAACCCGAGAGTCGCCGACGTTGGCGATGACCATGAGGTCTCCCTGCTTGACGATGGACAGCGCGGAGCAGCCGCTCTGCACTGCGTCCAAGCGGCGGCTGCGCCGTAGCTTGTCGTACATAGTGGCACATGCGGCCACGTAGGACTGTTTCTAGAGGTCGAACTGTTAGTCGCCAAGTTTCTTCTTATCGTCGATGAGCGACCCCAACGCGAGTGCCTCCTGCTAATGGTGTTTGTTCGGGTTTTCAAGTAAGAAACATGGATTCATGTTTGGCGTTGGTTTATAAAAATGACTCACAAGTCAGATCCAAGGAAAAATATTACGAAGAATAAATGTCACGCATGCAAAAAAGGAATTTAAGTTGAAAACATTATTCAAACAAAAGAAATTGCATGCAAGGCTTTTCTTTAAATACTACTCCCTCCATCCAAAAATATAATTCAAGAATCTCGGTGATACTTATCTACTACTACGCATTGTGCAAGGGTAGCAGGTGGGCTTGGGGAGAGATGTAGTAGATGTGTTTTCTGTTATAGATGTAGACATAAACACACATGTGGTGTAGTGGTAGCTATTGCTAGCATTTGCTTGAGAGGTCGTGGGTTCGAATCCCCTTGGAGCCATGTGTATGTTTTTTTAATTTTAGCTAGGCATCGGCTGTACGGAGGAATGGGAATGGGCTTTGCGGTGAGGGGGAATGAGAATGATATATATAGAATGGTAGCAGAACATGGGAATGGACTGTGCGCGGGGAGGAGTATGTTATGACTTACCAGTGGCGGTTCAGAACGTATGCATATTTGCTACATAGCCACACGCTGCCACCAACGAAGAGCTCAGTGATCAGGTCGTCTTCCATTCCTATCCCACTCCTTCCCGTGTGCGCCTGCTCCCTCTCCTCTGCTATTGAAGGAACTTTTTGACCTGGCTAACAAGATTGGTGAAGGTGGTTTTGGTTCAGTTTACAAGGTCAGTCAGCATTACTTCCCATGCATAAACTATAAAGAAGTTAATACTGCCATAGCACAACTTATACATGAAGATTGTCATTGCTGGTTTGGCAGGGTTTATTGTCTAATGGTACCATGGTTGTTGTCAAGCAGTTATCAACAAGGTCTAAACAAAGGAATCGAATTTCGTGAATGAGGTAGGGGTGTTATCTCCACTACAACATCTAAACCTTGTCAAACTCTATGGTTGTTGTACAGAAGGAAACCAAATGTTGTTAGTTTATGAATATCTATAAAATAATTGCCTTGCATGAGCTCGTTTTGGTAATTGTACTCTCATGTTTCCTGGGTTTACCCATTTTAGTATTATATGTAAATGTTAGAACTCACAGATTTTCATGGACTATTATTGTTAGGTCTAGTTGATCAATACAGACTCATATTGGATTGGGCAACAAGACATAGGATTTGCCTTGGGATAGCAAAAGGTCTAGCATATCTACATGAGGAGTCCACAATAAGGATCGTACACTGATAACAAGGCCATCAATATATTGCTAGAAAAAATTTGACTGCTAAGATCTCAAATTCTAGGCTAACAAAGCTTAATGAAGATGATCACACCCACATAAGCACAAAAGTAGTTGGAACTATGTGAGTGCTTAACCTCCACACTCCTTGTTGGGCCTGTGCTTCGTCGCCGAAGGTCTTCTAGGAAGAAGCGGCCTTCGGCTGAAGCTGTTTGTATAAGATGGCCGAAGGTCCCTCTTCATGAAGCTTCGGTATTACAAACCGACTTAAAGATAGAATGACCTTTTAGTCCATAAAGGTCTGAGTCAATGTTGTAAACTTTTATAAGGGGCATACTTGTAATCCCTCACAGGCTGCGCCCTGTGCCTATAAATAGTGAACAGTATTCCCTTACTGTTCACGGATTCTAGTAACTGCAATCGTATATTCTGGAATTCAACCTTTTGTCAAGACAGAGGTATTATTGTATTCAATGATTGGATATATTAAGAAAATATAATATAATTCGTCTATGACTTGTTTATCTCTTTTGTACCTTTTATTTTATGTCATCTTGCAATATCTATTGAAATCTTAGTATGAAGATCTAAACTTCGTAATTTTACTCTCATCAACCTTCGTCCAAGACCCATTATCCTCAAGGGAATAATGTTTCATGGACGAAGGATGTTGACATTTAACATTTTATGTTGCCTTGTTCTTAAGACAGAGCACTTGAGAACGAGTCTCCAACATTGGCGCCCACCTCCGGTGAACTCACTTCCACTTTTCGAGCTGATGGCTTCGTTCAACGATCAAGCTGGAGCTGCTTCGGACCCGAAGCTGGTGCTCCCAATCACAGGTGGTTCGTCCTCAGAGCCAGCTAACAAGAAACAAAAGAAGGAAGCACAGAGAAGGGTACAGCATGTTGGGGTGCAAGGACCCTTCATCAAGTCAAGATGGTCTCACATTCCTATTACCTTCTCCCAAGAGGACCTCCAGCTCAAGGATTACCCACACAACGATGCCATGGTTATCTCTTGTGTTATCAAAGGATTTCTGGTCCACAATGTCTTGGTTGACACAGGCAGTGCAACTGACATCATATTTGCTAAGGCCTTCAGACAAATGCAAGAGCCAGAAGATAAGATTCATGATGCTACACATCCTCTCTGTGGCTTCGGAGGAAGACAAATTGTAGCACTAGGCAAGATTACCATGTCAGTGACCTTCGGGTTCATCAACAACACTAGAACTGAGCAAGTTGTGTTTGACATTGTTGACATGGAATACCCTTACAATGCAATTATTGGTCGTGGCACCCTCAATGCTTTTGAAGCAATTCTTCACCCTGCCTATCTTTGCATGAAGATACCTTCGGATCAAGGACCCATCGCTATTCATGGAAGCCAGGAAGCTGCCAGAAGGGCCGAAGGAAACTGGATTGATTCAAAAGCAATCCATAACATAGATGGAGCTGAAGCTTGTGAACAATACAAATTCAGAAGGGAGAAAGCAGCTTCAGCAGATCAGCCGAAGCCCATGCTCTTATGTGAGGATATAGCAGAGCAGAAGGTGCTGTTGGGCTCTCAGTTATCCGAAGAACAAGAGAAAACCTTGATAAGGTTTTTGTTCAACAACAAAGATGTTTTTGCATGGTCAGCCAATGATCTCTGCGGAGTTAATAGGGATGTTATTGAGCATTCGCTCAATGTCGATCCATCCTTCAGACCCAGAAAGCAAAGGCTTCGGAAAATGTCAGATGATAAGGCCGAAGGTGCTCGCAACGAAGTCAAAAGACTCCTCAGTGCAGGAGTTATCAGAGAAGTAAAGTACCCAGAATGGTTAGCTAATACTGTTATGGTGAAAAAGGCCAATGGCAAGTGGCGAATGTGTATCGATTTTACAGACCTTAACAAGGCTTGTCCGAAGGATGAATTCCCATTGCCAAGGATAGACTCTTTAGTTGATGCAGCAGCTTCTTCAGAGCTCATGAGTCTGTTAGACTGTTATTCAGGCTATCATCAAATCTGGATGAAGAAGGAAGATGAGCCAAAGACTAGCTTCATAACTCCAAGTGGCACATATTGTTATCTTCGGATGCCTGAGGGGCTCAAAAACGCTGGAGGAAGTTTCAGCAGAATGACTGCGAAGGTTCTCCAGTCTCAGATAGGCAGAAATGTGCTAACTTATGTTGATGACATCATTGTAAAAAGCACGAAGCAGGAGAATCATATTGCTAGCTTGCAGGAGACCTTCGCCAGTTTCAGACAAGCTGGCTTAAAGTTGAATCCAGAAAAATGCGTCTTCGGAGTAAAGAAGGGGAAATTTCTAGGATGCTTGGTTTCAACAAAGGGAATTGAAGCTAATCCAAGTAAGATTGAAGCTATACTTCGGATGGAGCCACCAACTACAAAAAAGGGGGCTCAAAGATTGACAGGAAGGTTGGCATCTCTCAATAGATTCATATCCAGATCAGCAGAGAGAAATTTACCATTCTTCGAAGTGCTGAAGTCAGCCGAAGTCTTTCAATGGGGCCCAATCCAGCAGAAGGCCTTCGAAGAGCTGAAGCAGTATTTAATAGATCTAACAGCACTAATTCCACCTATGCCAGGGGCTCTTTTATTATTATATGTGGCAGCTTCGCACTCAGCGGTAAGTGCAGCACTTGTCCAGGAGAAGCTTGATGGCCAGGCCAGGAAACAGGTCCCAGTATATTTTGTATCTGAAGTTCTTAGTATATCAAAGAAAAACTACACAGAATTAGAGAAGGTGTTATATGCTGTTTTGATGGCATCCAGGAAGCTTCGGCACTATTTTCAAGCTTACAACATAATTGTTCCTTCTTAACAACCTCTGAAGGATATTATGAGGAACCGAGAAGCTACTGGAAGGATTGGAAAATAGGCTGCAGAGCTCAATGAATTTTGTATTGAATATGTTCATAGATCTTCGATTCAATCCCAGGCGTTAGCAGACTTCATTGCTGACTGGACGCCAGGGGCTCAGGAGGAAGGAGCAAATAAAGACACCGAAGCATGGACAGTGTTTTGCGATGGGTCCTGGGGAACCTTCGGAGCGGGAGCGGCTGCTGTGTTGGTTTCACCTTCCAAAGTTAAAACTTGTTATGCGGCAAAGCTTGATTTTAGTTGCACAAACAACATTGCCGAGTACGAAGCCCTGCTTCTGAGTCTTCGGAAGCTAAAAGCAATGGGAATCAGAAGGGCTGTTCTTAAAACTGATTCCCAAGTTGTTTCGGGTCATATCGACAAGAGTTGCAAGGCTAAAGATCCGAAGCTTGAAAAGTATCTGGATATGTTTCGGAGAGTTGAAGCTTCCTTTGAGGGATTTTCTGTCAAAAATATCCCTCGGGGACAAAATGAGCATGCTGATTTGCTAGCTAAGTCAGCAGCACAGGGGCTGCCCTTACCTTCGGATGTCTTCTTCGAAACAATAAAAGCACCTTCGGTGGAACTTCTTGAAAGAGCAGTCCTCAATATATCTCCTGTTTATAGCGAAGATTGGAGGACTGAGATCATCTGTTATCTTCAGGGTAAATTCCTTTCAGATGACGAAGCTTATAACAGGAGGATAGAGGCAAGAGCTCGTCCATATGTCATGATAGAAGGAGAGTTGTACAAGCATGGAGTTTGTGCTCCGCTACTCAAGTGTTTATCCAGAACCGAAGGTATAGAGTTGATGAAAGAAGTACATGCAGGCCTGTGTGGATCTCACATTGGATCTAGGCCGTTACTTGGAAAAATTTTCCGCCAAGGATTTTATTGGCCGAAGGCAGCTTCGGATGCAGCGGAATTAGTCCAAAAGTGCGAAGGTTGTCAGAAATGTGCACGAGATCAAAAACAACCTTCGTCTTTAACACAGCTCATACAACCCATTTGGCCATTGTAAAGGTGGGGCCTTGACTTGTTAGGTCCGTTACCACCGGCCCAAGGGAACCTAAGATATGTTGTAGTGGCGGTGGAATATTTTTCTAAATGGATTGAGGCAAAGCCTTTAGCTACAATAACTTCGGCCACCGTCCAAAAGTTTTTTTGGCAGAATATTGTTTGTCGTTTCAGGGTACCAAAGGCTATCACTGTGGATAATGGAACACAATTTGACTCCGAAGCTTTTAGGGATTTCTGTGATCAAATTGGTACGAAGATCCATTTTGCATCAGTCAGACATCCGGAGTCAAACGGACTCGTTGAAAGAGCCAATGGTATTATAATGACAGGAATAATGAAGTCAATCTTCAATCAACCAAGGGGAAAGTGGCCAGATCAGTTAACCAAAGTGGTGTGGAGCCATAATACAACAACATCAAGGTCTACAGGCTTTACCCCATTCAAGTTATTATTCGGTGACGAAGCAATAACTCCAGAAGAAGCTAAAACCGGATCAATAAGGGTAGTAGCTTCGGCAGCATCAGGTTCCGAAGCTGATTATTCTGTGGAAAAAGATGCTTTAGAAGGGATCAGGTTGCAAGCCGTGGAAAACATCAACAAATATCAAGCCGAAACAATTAAATGGCGAGATAGAAAGGTTCAGCTAAAGAATATTGAGCCAGGACACTTGGTGCTTCGGAGAGTGGCCAACCCAGAAACAGTGGGCAAGTTACAGTTGAAATGGGATGGACCTTTCTTAGTAGCATCTTCGTCAAGACCCGGTTCATACAGATTGAAGGATATGGACGGCAACGACATTCCTAGATCTTGGAATGCGGATGAGCTTCGGCGATATTATGTATAATTTGATGTAATTTTTCATATTTTTTATTTTTCTTTCATGGCACCCTTTTCCTTTCCGAAGGGGGAGAAAGGTTTTTAATGGGGCCATCACATGTAATTTCCTTTTTTAGTTCTATAAGAGCAAAACCCCCCAAGGAATGTAAATGTAAAAACTGAGAACGCACCATCGAGTGCCGAAAAGTAAAAACTAAGAAGCTCCAAAGTCGTTCCTAAGGGAATGCAGAGCTTACAGCGAAAAGTCAACGCTGATTCCGCCAAAAGTAAAGGCGAAGAAGCTCCAAAGTCGTTCCTAAGGGAATGCAGAGCTTACAGCGAAAAGTCAACGCTGATTCCGCCAAAAGTAAAGGCGAAGAAGCTCCAAAGTCGTTCCTAAGGGGATGCAGAGCTGAGGTGTGATTAAGGAAATAATGGCTATGAGTATGGCTTGAGGTGTGATTGTTTGGCCATTCATTTGCACATCGCATTACATCATAACATTTGCATTTATAAACATTCATCCAGGCATATGTAGGATAATCATCTTCATGGTATAAGCGGTTGCTTCGGCAAATAAAAAAAAGAGAGAAAAAAAAAGGAGGGGAAGAAAGAGCTTCGTGTATAAAAAGGAGAGCTTCGGAAAGAAGGAAAATGTTGTTTTCTATGCTTCGTTGCGTACGAAAAGAAGGGAAGGTGTTTTTTCGCCTTCGGCTCAAAAAAGAAAATTTCGTCCACATCAAAGCATTTCTCATACATCAATGGAAGGATAAGGATATATTACAAGGTATGAACAGAATTCATTAAAGACAAGTTTTAGTTACATTTACAAAAGTTATCTCAAAAGTTTCTCAGGTACTGTCTACAGTCTACTGTTTAATCTCCAAGGAGCTTCAGCTTCGGCGTCATTTTTTAATCATCGGCTTCGGCTTCGTCATCCTACATGAATAAGGTCGTTGTAAGGCAAAATCGAGCTTGCAAGAAAAGGTAAGCACAAGGTATGGTTTCTTACTGGTTCAAGGTGGCTACGAGCTTCGTCTCCAGCCTTTTCTCGCCCACCTTTTGTCCATATCATTTTTACAAATCTATTAGAGATACTTCGGGCGAGATCAGGAATGTCATCCAGGATTGATGGTGATAAAGTGAAATTTGGCCTATTGACAATTTTTCCATGATCGCAGCCAGCTTTCAGGAAGGCTGCAGCAGTGCCTCGAGAAGCCACCCAGGCACAGAAGTCACCGTGCCCAGCTATGACTTCGTCGAGCTCGTCAATCTCACCCTCAATATGTTCGAAGGTCTTCGGTAAATCTTCACCTGAGGGGACGAATTTTTCACTGCTGGCTCCAACTGAGTGAAAAAATTTTCTTAATCGATGAATGCATTTGTTGCTAAATTCCAGACATTTTTCTTGAAGGCTTGTCAATAGTTTTCTCAAATCCGAATTTTGTCGAGCTTCGGCTTCAAGTTTTGCATTAAGATTTTGCTTTTCTCGTTCGAACTGTTCAGACTGGCGGAGAAGCTTCGTGTTCAGTTCTGTTATTTTTGCTTCAGCTTCCGCCAATGAACCTTCGGTTGCCTGGAGCTCAAAGTTCTTTTTCTCGATAACATCTGATTGCTCCTTTATTTTGCTTTCCAAATTTTCAATTATAACTTCGTGTTTTTTGTCTTCAAAATCTTGCTGCATTTTCAAGGCTTTGCTCAATAGCATACTCTGCACGGAAACAACCTTCGTCAAACATGTTCTCGTTATTAGAAACAATAAAAGTTAAGGGAAAAATAGTTCACCTTGAAATTGGAATAAAATAAGCTACCAACGATATGCTGTCGTCGGTAGCGGCTGATGTCTGTTTCTAGCTTCGGAAAACCGATACTCTTTGACAGAGTACCGATAACTTTGGCCCCAGTTTGATCTCGAATACAATCTAATTTTTCGTCATCAATGCCTCCGAAGAGGAGTGCTCCAGGTTTGTATCCGCAGGATTTTGCATATTCTCTAAGCTCTTCTCTTTCAGCTTTTGACAGTTTTTCTCCAACTAAATTCTGGAATATGAACGCTTCGTTCTCTGAAGCTTCATCAGCAATTTCCTTCCCTTTCTCCGACGCTGCGGTCGCGGCCTCTTCGGCGGCGGTGGTAGCTTCTTCTGCAGCCATGTCTAGTAGTATTTTGTCAATGTGTGCGATTGTGCTCTCCAGGTTCAAATCTTCAGCTGCGGCAGCTTCGGCAGCTGCGACCTCCGAAGGTACAATTTCAATATTTGTCCCTTCCGCAGCCGCTGGTGTTTTCTGAGCTGAAGCTCTTGGCGGTGTCTTGTCAATTACTTCTGTCACAGTGATAATTCTTTGTCTTTTCGCTTTGATTACTTTCTTCGATTTTTCGGGCTCCTTGTCCTTCTGAAAAAACTTTGTCAGTCGGGGCCTCAGTGGACTTAGCTTCGCAGGTAAGGATTCAGTCATTACCTTCAGAATTTCCTCAATGTCAGCGACAGAGGGTGATGCGGGGGTTTCTTCGTCGGATATTTTATGCTTCGGAGAAGATGCTTTCTTCCTCTTCGGAATTTTCTTCTTTGATAGTTCTTTTTCATCTTCATTTAAGGCTTCAGTTATCCTCTTCCTTTTTTGGCCTCCGGCACCTTTGTTCAGATTTTCGTAATCAGGGTATTCGAAACCCAGGGCGTCCAGCACTCGGTTTAGTCTTCGCTTCGGACGGGTGCCGAAGGCTGCGGTCATCAACTAATCTTCTTTTTTAGAATAATTGCCAAGTATTTCATTGCACATCGCTTCAATCGTTTCCAGCCACTCTTGGCAAGGTGTTTTAAAGTATTTCTTAAACTTGAAGTAGTAAGGTAAACGTACAAGTTCACCTTCTTTCTTTTCCCCCTGTAGCTTCGGCATTTCCCATTCTTTTAAACTAGGAAAAACTTTGAAAGCCAAAAACTCTTGAACCAGGTCCCTTGTGCTGATATGCTCTGCAATAATTCTGAATTCATTCATTGCTTGTTGCGTTGGACCTTCGGGTGTCATATTGCAGCGAGGTCGGGTTTCTCCGAAGATTAATTCGAGTGGACTTTGCACAAGTTTTTCCTTGTCGTCATCAACCTTAACATAGAACCACTCTGATTTCCAGCCTGCTGCCCATTTGCTTCGGTAGCTAATTACAGGAAACTTTGTAGATTTCCGATAGGCGAAGTTATAGCAACCAAAATTGTCGTGCAATCCATCCTTTCTAGCCTTCGTTTGATAATGCAACTCGTGAACCCGGCAAAAGCTGTCCGCAAATGGTTCCACTGCTTGGCTTCGGAGTGCCCAGATATAAACAATAAGTCTGACGATAGCGTTAGGGGTCAGCTGGTGAAAATAAATACCGAACCTCTTCAGTACCTCTGCAATAATCCCATGTAGGGGGAATCTTAATCCAGCTTTTAGAAAGCTTTTGAAAATAACAATTTCATCCTTCTCCGGCTTTGGGGTAGTCTCTTCTCCCCCGAAGCGCAATAGCTTCTTTTGATTTTCAGTAAAAAAGCCCGATTTTACCATCTTGGACAGATCAGCCTTCGAAACAGTAGATTTCCCGAAGTCCAAATGGCTGGGTTTGCTTGGCATAGCAATGCGATAATCATCTTCGGGATCAGTTTCCTCAATATCTTCTTCCTCTGCTTCAGCGATTGCTTGTTCTGCATCTTCACTAGGAATCTTTTCCGAAGTCACTAGCCCGGATCGTTGCATGGCTTCGGAAATGGGGACAGTCTCCGAAGCTTCAGTTTCGTCCCCCTCACGTTCAACCCTGGCAGTAGAGCGCACTCTGGCCATTTAATTATGAACTTGTGGAACTTTAATACTTTCTTCCTCCGAAGCAGGTTTCAAACAGGAGCTTCGTTCGATTCCGACAGACAAGCTTCGGCGACGGTTAAAAATTTTGGCAGCAAAACAGTGCAAATAGCAATGAATGCTGTGGTAACTTCACACCTACTCGTCTGTTTATATAGTGCTGCAGGTAAGAAGGCGAAGCGCCAGGATTTTTACACCAGGCGGACACCCGCTCGCACTCGCTGCATGGTGGACCGCAGAGACCGAACAGTAACTCTAAAAGCTGGGGTTGCTACACGCTGACAAATTGAATCGTTTCTCGACAACGAGCTCAGGGAAGGTGTTTTTTAGACCTTCGGCGCTCCGAAGCTTAAGAGACTTTTTTCACGGATCAAGCTCGTTACGAAAAACGATCTAGCACCACGAAAGGGGCTACTGTTGGGCCTGTGCTTCGTCGCCGAAGGTCTTCTAGGAAGAAGCGGCCTTCGGCTGAAGCTGTTTGTATAAGATGGCCAAAGGTCCCTCTTCATGAAGCTTCGGTATTACAAACCGACTTAAAGATAGAATGACCTTTTAGTCCATAAAGGTCTGAGTCAATGTTGTAAACTTTTATAAGGGGCATACTTGTAATCCCTCACAGGCTGCGCCCTGTGCCTATAAATAGTGAACAGTATTCCCTTACTGTTCACGGATTCTAGTAACTGCAATCGTATATTCTGGAATTCAACCTTTTGTCAAGACAGAGGTATTATTGTATTCAATGATTGGATATATTAAGAAAATATAATATAATTCGTCTATGACTTGTTTATCTCTTTTGTACCTTTTATTTTATGTCATCTTGCAATATCTATTGAAATCTTAGTACGAAGATCTAAACTTCGTAATTTTACTCTCATCAACCTTCGTCCAAGACCCATTATCCTCAAGGGAATAATGTTTCATGGACGAAGGATGTTGACATTTAACATTTTATGTTGCCTTGTTCTTAAGACAGAGCACTTGAGAACGAGTCTCCAACACTCCTTTTTTTGTTGAAATAGACAATCACATCCACACATCTGATTGACCTACAAGCGTACAAATAAGAAGCTCTAGGAGGGAAGGCAATCTATAGCAATGGTAACAATAACATTGCAACCAACCTAAGGATAAACAATGGGAACCCAAAGAAAACATAATTCATTGGATAAGAGTCACAGAGTCTGGAAGAAACCACATACATATGGGGTGTCATTCCTGCATATAATCATAAACAAAAAAGATGGAACCAACAGCATACTGACAGAGGTCTTACCTTGAATTAAGACTCTTAATGTTGTTAATCAGTTCCTATTTGAACAAATGATGAAATTATTTTTCTGCTAATTGTTTTAGTAAATGTATTGAATTGCAGTGACTTGATCATTTTGTGTCCATGCAGCGGATACATGGCTCCTGAGTATGCTATGCGTGGTTATTTGACAGATAAAGATGAGTTTTGATCGGCACAGATTAGATGCAAGAAGATAATGAAATGAAATTGATGGCTATCAGAATTCCTAGGTTAACTACTGACCCTTTTATTTTACATGTTTGTTTGAGACAAGCAAGTAAGCAACTCATGTATTATGTCATCAGTTATCAACTATGAATTATCAATTATAGTATTTTGATATCAAACTCTTTGATGTGTTTAAGATATACATTAGAACCTGCAATTTACTATAGCACTTAAACACTTTCTCATATATAACTAAATATCTCATTTAGGATATCTTAGTTTTCACCATGGCTGACCCATTATAAATAACATTTTACTCTATGCAGTTCATGTTCTGAATGAGATATTTAGATTGTAGGCACAAGATGGATGAGATATTTAGATTGCAGTTCATAGTTATTTTATGGACATGTCTGATGTTTTGCTCCCACAACAGAGCTCAATAACTGTGCAAATTGTTCTTTCATTATTTCTCCTTTGACTCATTGATTTTCTTGTGGATATGTTGAAAGGGAAATGTGCCCTTGGGCCATTTCTAAGTATTTTGGTGATTGAGTGCCAACTCAAGTGCTTAAATGTGAATCTATGCCCATGGATGGACAAAGTGCAAATCAAGAGCTAAGGTATGTTTCTAAGTCTTAGTACATTGGTTTTATGTACTAATATACTTGTCTAAGTATCAGAAACAGGAAGAAGAAGAAAAGAGGAGAGTTGGCTGTGTACAGCCAAGAGGCTGTTTCGGTCTGGGGCACCGGACTGTCCGGTGGTGCACCGGACAGTGTCCGGTGCGCCAGGTTGCCTCGAGCGAAGTGGCCGCTCTCGGGAATTCGCCGACGACGTATGGCTAAAATTCACCGGACCGTCCGGTGTGCACCGGACTGTCCGGTGAGCCAACGGTCGGCCGGGCCAACGGTCGGCCGCGCGATCTGCGCAGGACACGTGGCCGAGCCAACGGTCGGAAGGGGGCACCGGACTGTCCGGTGTGCACCGGACTGTCCGGTGCGCCAACGGCTCCGAGATCTACAACGGTCGACTGCGCTGTTTAAGGAAGGAAATCAGGCACCGGACAGTGTCCGGTGTGCACCGGACTGTCCGGTGCGCCCGACGACAGAAGGCAAGGACAGCCTTCCTGGTTTGTTCTCAACGGCTCCTAGCTGCCTTGGGGCTATAAAAGGGACCCCTAGGCGCATGGAGGAAAACCAAGCATTCCTACAACATTCCTAAGCACCAAGACATCGATCTCGCGCATTCGTTTCATTGTGATAGCATATAGAGCTCTTGTGGAGTTGTGAACTCTTTGAGTTGTGTTGCGAGCTCTTGTTGCGACTTGTGTGTGTGTTGTTGCTCTGATCTTTTGAAGTCTTGTGTGCGTTGATCATTCCCCCTTGCTCTGTGTTTCTTTGTGAACTTCAATTGTAAGGGCGAGAGGCTCCAAGTTGTGGAGATTCCTCGCAAACGGGATTGAGAAAAAGCAAGCTAAACACCGTGGTATTCAAGTGGGTCTTTGGACCGCTTGAGAGGGGTTGATTGCAACCCTCGTCCGTTGGGACGCCACAACGTGGAGTAGGCAAGCGTTGGTCTTGGCCGAACCACGGGATAAACCACTGTGTCATCTCTGTGATTGATCTCTTGTGGTATTGTGTTTTGTTGAGACTCCTTTCTAGCCACTTGGCATTTATTGTGCTAACACTTAACAAGTTTTTGTGGCTATAAGCTTAAGTTTTACAGGATCACCTATTCACCCCCCCCCCCTCTAGGTGCTCTCAATTGGTATCAGAGTCGTTCTCTTCAAGAAAGGGACTAACCGCCCGAAGAGATGGATCCTAAGGGGAAGGGAATCGTGATCAACGACAAGGAAAAGGAGTCCTTCGTCAACGAGCCAAAAGATGACAAATCCAACGACTCTGGCTCGGGCCACAGACGTAAAGATGGGAAGAAGAAGAAGACAAGACGTATCAAGGAGATCATCTACTACGACAGCGACGAGTCTACTTCTTCCCACAAGGACGACGACTATGACAAACAAAAGACGGTTAACTCAAACTTTTCTTTTGATTATTCGCGCATTCCGCACAGCTCAAATGCTCATTTGCTCCCCATTCCACTTGGCAAGCCTCCTCACTTTGATGGAGAGGACTACGGATTTTGGAGTCACAAAATGCGTACACACCTATTTTCTCTCCATCCAAGCATTTGGGAGATTGTGGAAAGTGGAATGAAATTTGATAGCTCGGATAGTCCTTCATTTATTAATGAACAGATCCATAAAAATGCACAAGCTACTACTGTGTTGCTAGCCTCTTTGTGCAGGGACGAGTATCACAAGGTGAGCGGCTTGGACAATGCCAAGCAGATTTGGGACACCCTCAAAATCTCTCATGAAGGGAATGATGTCACCTTACTCACCAAGATGGAGTTGGTGGAGGGCGAGCTCGGACGATTCGCGATGATAAGGGGCGAGGAGCCGACGCAAACATACAACCGGCTCAAGATCCTTATCAACAAAATAAGGAGCTACGGAAGCACGCGATGGACGGATCACGACGTCGTCCGCCTAATGCTAAGGTCATTTACCGTTCTTGATCCTCATCTCGTGAACAATATTCGTGAGAATCCCAGGTACACGAAGATGACGCCCGAGGAGGTACTCGGAAAATTCGTAAGCGGGCGGATGATGATCAAGGAGGCAAGATATGTGGACGACGCCTTGAATGGACCAATCAACGAGCCTCAACCCCTTGCTATCAAGGCAACAAGAAGCAAGGAGGCGCTACCTAGCAGGGTGGCACAAATTGAGGCGGCCGGACTTAATGATGAAGAGATGGCTCTCATCATCAAAAGATTCAAGACGGCGCTTAAAGGTCGCAAGGGACAGCCAAGCAAGACCAAAGCCAAGGGGAAGCGTTCGTGCTTCAAATGCGGTAAGCTTGGTCATTTTATTGCTAACTGTCCCGACAATGATAGTGATCAGGACCAAGGGAACAAGAGGGAGAAGAAGAAGAATTATAAGAAGGCAAAGGGCGAGGCTCATCTTGGCAAGGAGTGGGATTCGGACTGCTCCTCGTCTGACTCCGACAATGAGGGACTCGTCGCCACTGCATTCAACAAGTCATCCCTCTTCCCCAACGAGCGTCACACTTGCCTCATGGCAAGAGAGAAGAAGGTAATCACTCGTAATGATGTCACTTATGATTCTTCTAGTGACGATGAGTCTAGTGATGATGAAATAGATTACTCTAGTTTGTTCAAGGGATTGGATAGAAATAAAATTGATAAAATCAATGAATTGATTGATGCCTTGAATGAAAAGGATAGGCTTTTAGAAAAGCAAGAGGATTTGTTGTATGATGAACATGATAAGTTTGTAGAGGCACAAAAATCCTATGCTTTAGAAGTTAAAAGAAATGAAGTGCTTTCTAGTGAATTATCTTCTTGTCATGAAAACATTGCTACTTTAAAGAGTGTTAATGATGACTTAAATGCTAAACTAGAAGTAGCTAGTAAATCAACATCTTGTGTAGAAATTGTTGAAACGTGCACTAGGTGTAAAGATCTTAATGTTGATGCTTGTAGTAAACATCTAGTTTCAATTTCTAATTTGAATAATGAAGTGGCTAGTCTTAATGCTCAACTTAAGGCTAGCAAAAGCGAGTTTGATAAGCTAAAATTTGCAAGGGATGCCTACACGATTGGTAGACACCCCTCAATTAAGGATGGACTTGGCTTCAAAAGGGAAGCCAAGAACTTAACAAGCCATAAGGCTCCCATTCCCGCTAAGGAGAAAGGGAAGGCCCCTATGGCTACTAGTGCTAAAAAGAACCATGCCTTTTTGTATCATGATAGGAAAAATTCTAGAAATGCTTTTAGAAGTTATGATGCTTTTGATTCACATGCTTATGATTCTTATGCTATGACTGCTTCTAGTTCTCATGTTGTGCATGATAGAAAGGTTGGTAGAAGAAATGTTATTCACAATATGCCTAGGAGAAATGTTGTTAATGCCCATAGGAAAGTTCATGGACCTTCTACAATTTATCATGCCCTAAATGCTTCCTTTGCTATTTGTAGAAAGGATAGGAAGATAGTTGCTAGGAAGTTAGGGGCAAAATGCAAGGGAGACAAAACTTGCATTTGGGTCCCTAAGTATATTTGCACTAACCTTGTAGGACCCAACAAGAGTTGGGTACCTAAGTCTCAAGCCTAAATTTGCCTTGCAGGTTTATGCATCCGGGGGTTCAAGCTGGATTATTGATAGCGGATGCACAAACCATATGACGGGGGAGAAGAAGATGTTCACCTCCTACGTCAAGAATATAGATTCCCAAGATTCAATTATATTCGGTGATGGGAATCAAGGCAAGGTAAAAGGGTTAGGTAAAATTGCAATTTCTAATGAGCACTCTATCTCTAATGTGTTTTTAGTAGAGTCTCTTGGATATAATTTGCTATCTGTTAGTCAATTATGCAACATGGGGTATAACTGTCTATTTACAAATGTAGATGTGTCTGTCTTTAGAAGATGTGATGGTTCACTAGCTTTTAAGGGTGTATTAGACGGCAAACTTTACCTAGTTGATTTTGCAAAAGAAGAGGCCGGTCTAGATGCATGCTTAATAGCTAAGACTAGCATGGGCTGGCTGTGGCATCGCCGCTTAGCACATGTGGGGATGAAGAACCTTCACAAGCTTCTAAAGGGAGAACATGTGATAGGTTTGACTAACGTACAATTCGAAAAAGATAGACCTTGTGCAGCTTGTCAAGCAGGTAAACAAGTGGGAGGAGCACATCACAGCAAGAATGTGATGACCACATCAAGACCCCTGGAGCTGCTACACATGGACCTCTTCGGACCCGTCGCCTATCTGAGCATAGGAGGAAGTAAGTATGGTCTAGTTATTGTTGATGACTTTTCCCGCTTCACTTGGGTGTTCTTTTTGCAGGATAAGTCTGAAACCCAAGGGACCCTCAAGCGCTTCCTCGGGAGAGCTCAAAATGAGTTTGAGCTCAAGGTGAAGAAGATAAGGAGCGACAACGGGTCGGAGTTCAAGAACCTTCAAGTGGAAGAGTTCCTTGAGGAGGAAGGGATCAAGCACGAGTTCTCCGCTCCCTACACACCACAGCAAAATGGTGTGGTAGAGAGGAAGAACAGGACGCTAATCGACATGGCGAGGACTATGCTTGGAGAATTCAAGACCCCCGAGCGTTTTTGGTCGGAAGCCGTGAACACGGCTTGCCACGCCATCAACAGGGTCTACCTTCACCGCCTCCTCAAGAAGACGTCATATGAGCTTCTAACCGGTAACAAACCCAATGTATCGTACTTTCGTGTATTTGGGAGCAAGTGCTACATTCTAGTGAAGAAGGGTAGAAATTCTAAATTTGCTCCCAAAGCAGTAGAAGGGTTTTTGTTAGGTTATGACTCAAATACAAAGGCGTATAGAGTCTTCAACAAATCATCGGGTTTGGTTGAAGTCTCTATCGACGTTGTATTTGATGAGACTAATGGCTCTCCAGGAGAGCAAGCTGTTGATCTTGATGATGTAGATGAAGAAGACGTTCCAACGGCCGCTATGTGCACCATGGCGATTGGTGATGTGCGACCACAGGAACAATTGGAGCAAGATCAACCTTCTTCCTCAACTATGGTGCAACCCCCAACTCAAGACGATGAACAGGTTCATCAACAGGAGGCGTGTGATCAAGGGGGAGCACAAGATGATCATGTGATGGAGGAAGATGCGCAACCGGCACCTCCAACCCAAGTCCGAGCGGTGATTCAAAGGGATCATCCTGTCGACCAAATTTTGGGTGACATTAGTAAGGGAGTAACTACTCGATCTAGATTAGTTAATTTTTGTGAGCATTACTCCTTTGTCTCTTCTATTGAGCCTTTCAGGATAGAGGAGGCCTTGCTAGATCCGGACTGGGTGTTGGCCATGCAGGAGGAGCTCAACAACTTCAAGCGCAATGAAGTTTGGACACTGGTGCCTCGTCCGAAGCAAAATGTTGTGGGAACCAAGTGGGTGTTCCGCAACAAACAGGACGAGCACGGGGTGGTGACGAGGAACAAGGCTCGACTTGTGGCAAAAGGTTATGCCCAAGTCGCAGGTTTGGACTTTGAGGAGACGTTTGCTCCTGTGGCTAGGCTAGAATCAATTCGTATCTTGCTAGCATATGCCGCTCACCATTCTTTCAGGTTGTTCCAAATGGATGTGAAGAGCGCTTTCCTCAACGGGCCAATCAAGGAGGAGGTGTACGTGGAGCAACCCCCTGGCTTCGAGGATGAACGGTACCCCGACCACGTGTGTAAGCTCTCTAAGGCGCTCTATGGACTTAAGCAAGCCCCAAGAGCATGGTATGAATGCCTTAGAGACTTTTTACTTGCTAATGCTTTCAAAGTTGGGAAAGCCGATCCAACTCTGTTCACTAAGACATGTGATGGTGATTTGTTTGTGTGCCAAATTTATGTCGATGACATAATATTTGGTTCTACTAACCAAAAGTCTTGTGAAGAGTTTAGCAGGGTGATGACACAGAAATTCGAGATGTCGATGATGGGCGAGTTGAACTACTTCCTTGGGTTCCAAGTGAAGCAACTCAAAGATGGCACCTTCATCTCCCAAACTAAGTACACGCAGGATCTGCTAAAGAGGTTTGGGATGAAGGACGCCAAGCCCGCAAAGACTCCGATGGGGACCGACGGACACACCGACCTCAACAAAGGAGGTAAGTCCGTTGATCAAAAAGCATACCGGTCAATGATAGGGTCTTTACTTTATTTATGTGCTAGTAGACCGGATATTATGCTTAGCGTATGCATGTGTGCTAGATTTCAATCCGATCCTAAGGAGTGTCACTTAGTGGCGGTGAAGCGAATTCTTAGATATTTGGTTGCTACGCCTTGCTTCGGGCTCTGGTATCCAAAGGGGTCTACCTTTGACTTGGTTGGATACTCAGATTCCGACTATGCTGGATGTAAGGTCGATAGGAAGAGTACATCGGGGACGTGCCAATTCTTAGGAAGGTCTCTGGTGTCATGGAACTCTAAGAAACAAACCTCCGTTGCCCTATCCACCGCTGAGGCCGAGTATGTTGCCGCAGGACAGTGTTGCGCGCAACTACTCTGGATGAGGCAAACCCTCCGGGACTTTGGCTACAATCTGAGCAAAGTCCCACTCCTATGCGATAATGAGAGTGCTATCCGCATGGCGGAAAATCCTGTTGAACACAGCCGCACAAAGCACATAGACATCCGACATCACTTTTTGAGAGACCACCAGCAAAAGGGAGATATCGAAGTGTTTCATGTTAGCACCGAGAACCAGCTAGCCGATATCTTTACCAAGCCTCTAGATGAGAAGACCTTTTGCAGGTTGCGCAGTGAGCTAAATGTCTTAGATTCGCGGAACTTGGATTGAATTGTAGCATACATGTGTTTATGCCTTATGATCATGTTCCTTTCTGCATTTTGTTGCTTATTGTGGTGCTCAAGTTGTACAAACACTCCCTGGACCTCACAAGTCCGTTGCAAAGTGATGCACATGTTTAGGGGGAGATGTGCTACAACTTGACCCTTTGAGACTAACCATTTGCTTGAGTTTGCTTGATTTAGTCTCGAAGGTGGATTGAAAGGGAAAGGTGAACTTGGACCATGCAAGACTTCCACTGCACTCCGATGAGAGGGTAACTTATTCCAAGTTCATCTCTATGATCTTATTGCCTTTGTACTCTTAATTGAAGATTTTGGTGAGGCAATGGGGTTAAAGGGCCAAGATTGATCCCGTTTTGGTGCTTGATGCCAAAGGGGGAGAAAATAAAGGCCAAAGCAATAGATGGATCAGCTACCACTTGAGAAACTTTGAAAATAGTAGAATAGAGCTTTTGGTGTCAAAACTCTTGTATTGTCTCTTTTGTCAAAAGTTGGCCTCTTGTGGGGAGAAGTGTTGATTATAAAAAAAGGGGGAGTTTTTGAAATCTTTGATCAATCTCTTTTGGGATAACTCTCTATATGCTTCAACATGTGTGTTTGACTTAGAGATAGAGATTTGAGTTTGATTTGCAAAAACAAACCAAGTGGTGGCAAAGGATGATCCATATATGCCAAAATTGAATCAAAATCAATTTGAGTTTTATTTGAAGTGATTTTGCACTTGTTCTAGTTGCTTTATGTTGTGTTGGCATAAATCACCAAAAAGGGGGAGATTGAAAGGGAAATGTGCCCTTGGGCCATTTCTAAGTATTTTGGTGATTGAGTGCCAACTCAAGTGCTTAAATGTGAATCTATGCCCATGGATGAACAAAGTGCAAATCAAGAGCTAAGGTATGTTTCTAAGTCTTAGTACATTGGTTTTATGTACTAATATACTTGTCTAAGTATCAGAAACAGGAAGAAGAAGAAAAGAGGAGAGTTGGCTGTGTACAGCCAAGAGGCTGTTTCGGTCTGGGGCACCGGACTGTCCGGTGGTGCACCGCACAGTGTCCGGTGCGCCAGGTTGCCTCGAGCGAAGTGGCCGCTCTCGGGAATTCGCCGACGACGTACGGCTAAAATTCACCGGACCGTCCGGTGTGCACCGGACTGTCCGGTGAGCCAACGGTCGGCCGGGCCAACGGTCGGCCGCGCGATCTGCGCAGGACACGTGGCCGAGCCAACGGTCGGAAGGGGGCACCGAACTGTCCGGTGTGCACCGGACTGTCCGGTGCGCCAACGGCTCCCAGATCTACAACGGTCGACTGCGCTGTTTAAGGAAGGAAATCGGGCACCGGACAGTGTCCGGTGTGCACCGGACTGTCCGGTGCGCCCGACGACAGAAGGCAAGGACAGCCTTCCTGGTTTGTTCTCAACGGCTCCTAGCTGCCTTGGGGCTATAAAAGGGACCCCTAGGCGCATGGAGGAAAACCAAGCATTCCTACAACATTCCTAAGCACCAAGACATCGATCTCGCGCATTCGTTTCATTGTGATAGCATATAGAGCTCTTGTGGAGTTGTGAACTCTTTGAGTTGTGTTGCGAGCTCTTGTTGCGACTTGTGTGCGTGTTGTTGCTCTGATCTTTTGAAGTCTTGTGTGCGTTGATCATTCCCCCTTGCTCTGTGTTTCTTTGTGAACTTCAATTGTAAGGGCGAGAGGCTCCAAGTTGTGGAGATTCCTCGCAAACGGGATTGAGAAAAAGCAAGCAAAACACCGTGGTATTCAAGTGGGTCTTTGGACCGCTTGAGAGGGGTTGATTGCAACCCTCGTCCGTTGGGACGCCACAACGTGGAGTAGGCAAGCGTTGGTCTTGGCCGAACCACGGGATAAACCACTGTGTCATCTCTGTGATTGATCTCTTGTGGTATTGTGTTTTGTTGAGACTCCTTTCTAGCCACTTGGCATTTATTGTGCTAACACTTAACAAGTTTTTGTGGCTATAAGCTTAAGTTTTACAGGATCACCTATTCACCCCCCCCCCTCTAGGTGCTCTCAATTGTACTGCTTTTCAGCTTTTGCATGTTTGGCGGCAACCGAAGAGAAAAGGGATTTTCTTTTTCTTTTTATATAAAAAAAGACTAATGGACAAACTGTGCTGGTTCCTTTCCTATGGTGCTACCAAATGGATTTCCATCCAGATTGAGTTTCCATAGGATTGAAAAAAAATCTAACACCTCAATTCCTATGTTTTTCGTGTTTTTCCTACATTGTGTTCCAAAGGAGCCCTAGAGGATAGAGATAGAGAAGTTTCTTTCCTCACATGGATGTGAACAGCAAAAAATTCTCCACTGACGGGTAAACAAGGACGAGA
Organism: Zea mays; assembly: GCF_902167145.1. Taxonomy (NCBI): domain Eukaryota; kingdom Viridiplantae; phylum Streptophyta; class Magnoliopsida; order Poales; family Poaceae; genus Zea; species Zea mays. Next base: position 10,994,048 of record NC_050103.1, read on the forward strand.
TGAGAAAGCACTACACATCCCCGTTTCCAACGGGGACCCATTAAACTTGCAGGTAATGATGTTTTTGTGTAATAGTTAATAATACAAATAAATAATTACTTTGTCAATAGATCACTCATTGTATAGGCAACGACTATTATGCAATCAGTCCTTCTATGCAAGCGTGTAAGCAAACCATCTAATCCATTAGATTACGATCCAACCATAGATACAACCATAGTTTGTTAGGGTTTTTTTATAAAGATTATTGAGCTGGTGGTGGAAGCGTTTAAATGTTAAATGTGACCTACGGTTTGATCACGATCTAATGGATCAGATAGTTTGCTTGCTCACTTGCACAAAAGGACTGCTTGCATAGCAGTCGTTGCCCATTGTATAAATATGTTCATTTATATGTACGTATAATAAGGCTATGTTTTGTTTGAGTAACCCAAAATTAGTTCCTTTATTTTAGTCGTATTTAGTATCTAAATTGTCAAACTGCGTGATTAAAACAGGGACGAAACTGATTTAGTCTATAGTCCCTAAAGGTGTGACTAAACAGGACTAAACTATATTAATTTCACTTTTTGTGTCTCATTTATTTTAGTTGCACTAATTGCGGGAGAATGCTAAGAGTTATTTTGGTCTTCTTATGATTTATTTAATGTGCTCTGAATATTTTTAGTCCCTATAAACAAACAGGGTATGGTAGGGACTAAATTTTAGTCCCTAACTAAACTTTAGTCCCTAGATTAAAGAAACTAAGCAGGCCCTTAAGGCTATTCACAATGGTAGTTTCATAATGGTTTCATTGATATTTAATAGTGTGTCACATCATTATTTTAGATGATATGGCATAGTATTTAAGATAAATGAGTTTCATGTGATGAAATTTGTTTCATGAAGATGAAACCATGTCAACCTGTTTCCAAAGACATGAAAATCGTGTGAAACATCCATTGGGAGTGATTTGTTTCATCTTTACGTATTTTATTGATTACTATTGGTTATTTAGTTGCAGCATTTAATTGATATATTAATCTATATAATAGTGAAGTGAAATTTTGCGTTGAAAGACATTATTTCATTCTTAGTTTCAGGACACTCTTGATGATATATCAGTGTTGAAAAGAGTCTTATGAAATAGACATTGTGATTACTGATTAGCCTAATAAGATGGAAACGGCTGCAGGTAGAAGTAACGGTTGACGGGTCGAGGAAGGCATGAATTACGCCAATGGCAGGCAGTAAACACCTTCCCCAATAAGCTTCCCTTGGCCCCTTTATAAAGCCACCCCTCCTCCTTCGCCCACCAACATCAGTCCACAGCAAGAAATGAATCCTTCCTCTAATCCTCTCCCATGGTGCTTCTCCGTCCGTCCCCTAGAGCCTAGCTTGGCCGCCCAGATGCATGCATGCATGCATGAGTCAAGCACAAGCATCGTCTTCCCATGCTACTCGCGTGAATATGAATCGATGCTTATCTCGCATCAATCAATCGACGCTCTTCCGTCTCTTCTATCAATCAACGTTCTCTAGTGAAAGAACCGGCCCTTGAGTGGTATATGTATTGCTGCGGCCTGCGACGAGTTGAGCAGCTAAGCTATGTTGCTATCTTTTGTTTTTATCTTCGGAGATCTTTTATTAGCGCTATGACAACTGGACAAGTGGTTGTTTGTTTGTGCTGCAGATGCTGGTGTTCTAGGATGCAGTTTGATTCACTAGACCTGATCCCCTAGACTAGACGGTCTGGTCTTAAGGCGGTGCTCCCTTCAAACCAATAAACGGTCGATCTGATGGGTGGTACAACTGCTCGTTCATGGTTCCCACTGTCCCATCTCATCAGAGAGAGAGAAGATCGTGAGAGAGCGAGAGATGCTTGAGATGGGCTTGTGGTTTGCATGACCGAGGAGCTGCATCGTCCCCTTCGTTGACCGCTGTTTGGATTGAAGGGAGCTCTGCATCTTGCTCCCATGACTTTCTTCCCAGATTTATGTTTGCTATTTTTTTACTTTGTTGTAACTTATATACGTGAACGTTTTATTCAATTTCTCCATGTTTTAGTAGGGTATGACGGTATGTATGTATGTATATCCTGCAAATACAGCGGATCGTATAGGCTAGCAAGCAGCAGCGTCTGTTCATTGTTTCATTTTAGCGGTGTTAGCAATACGATTGCACAGCCTTCCAAACAGATAAAGAACAACTGATTCGTTACAATCTGAGGAGTTTGGGCGAGATAGGAAGCACAAGGTTGAGGAACTGGGCTATACGTAGTACATTGAAGTGAAGTTGGGAGTCTTGAGAAGAAGAAACTGAAGAAACATAGTAGCTAGGACTAGGTCACTAGGAGATGGGTTGCCAACTTGCCATTCTCTGAATAAAATTCTCGATGCCCCTCCTCGTCTTTTGTACCATCGGAGTTCCTAGTTTCTATTTGCAATTCTTTGTTCTTGGTGCTGCTGCTGCTCTCAACAAGTCCACCGGGAGGTGAAAGCTTGTGGTTGTGGCCGTGCGGAGGCTTGCAAAGTTCCGGCGCCAGGTTGGGTGCCAATGTATTTGTAGGATGTTTTTAGATTAAAACGCGGATCCATCGCTATTCTAGCAGTCTGCAGTATATATGCAGTCTGAATGTCTAATTGTTTGTTCATATCGATTGCTGCCGCATCGCTTAAATTGATTTTACCATTCATCTCTGAGCAAATCATATACCAGCATGCTATAGTTTTGTTTCGAAATTTAGATTAAGCTTGCTACAGTAGCAGCGACTTAGGGCAGATAAACAGATCCGGAGCCCTCGAAATTTCGATTGTGTGCGTACGGAAATGCTGGAATCGATGGATCTTCGAAAATATCCTTCCAACAGCGTTATCGAACTGCAAGAAAAAATGATCATAAGAGATGTAGCGGGTCTGTCATAGAATGAAAAAAGACACAACAACACGCACTATGCCCTGGCTCAGACAAAGGTAAACCTAACTCTTTAATAGTATACACTTTACATTTTATTAATGAAATTATATTGTAGAAACCCTCTTCAGTGCTTTACATTAAAAAAACTAGCAGGAGCTTCAAGCCAGTTTATTTGGCTGCGAACCAACGGGCCCTTCAGTCCCTCCTGGTATGGCCAGCGTCAGCAATCATGTGCCAGGGAGAAATCTTGAGACCTTGGCACAACTTATTTTTTTCACAGATTTAAGCAGAATCTTTGCTAAATTGATAGCTTCTACAATAATAACTTATTAGTTCAGGTGAAATCTATACTACTTATTAAGACTATAAAGGTAGTCTGCCTCTGACATGTTCTGTCATCCCACGCCCACGCGCAATAAAAAAAAGTAACAGACCAAGGGATCGAACCCTTGACCACTCACTTAGCTCACCCTTTCAAACCACTAGACCACCTTTGTTTCTTTGTTAGATGTGGCTCAGATTTTTTTAACGTATGTTTTCAGTTCAGGGTTTCTTTCTTCTTCCTGCTCCAAAAAAATAAAGAAAGGAAGTGTTTTTTCAGATCCATTTCTACGATCCCTTTGCATCAGGGTCCAGAGATACGTACACCAATCAGCTCATTTATTACTGGAGTTGACTCAGTCTTCGACTGGCAAAAAAGATTACCGTATACATACCAGCACACTAAAACAACTTTATACATTGGTTTATTCAAAATATATAGTATGCATATCACGTCCATCGTGTACTTAAGTGGATACTACTCCAAAAGAGAGTCCTCTCCATCTATTGTGGTCGGTGAAATTTGTGATCAGGTGATCGATCGAGTAATAACGCATATGCTTGAAATGACAATTTTGAATAAAAATGTATGTACTGCTGAATTTTGAACTGAAGAAGCTGCGATACCACCTGATCTGAACCAAGCTTCTGCTGTAAACGGTGGAGAAGATGATATATCAGCTGAGTTTGAGGATGGACAAATCCATGTTGTCCAAGATCAAGAAGATAATGCAGCCTTGATCAGTGAAGACCGAACACATTTTGATCTCAACATGAGTGCAGGTAACTCTCGTTTCGATCGCCACACACAAAGTCTGTATGTTCTTGGCGCAATTGTTTAGTGTTCATGAGTGCAGGTAACTCTCCTTTTTAATTTATATACTAGCTGAATGACCGTGCGTTACAACGGGAATATATAATACCAGTATACTACGATAATTTATAGTAGTATAGATAGAATATAATGGCTCCTATTAGTATACTGCTATATATCTTTCTTGCTAAGATTTGGAAATAGATGGAGACGTTAATAATCTATTCATGTCATAAAAAGGAAATAGGCCTTACGTATAGAAAGTAAAATAAGGCTATGTTTCGTTTGAGTAACCGAAGATTAGTTCCTTTATTTTAGTCGTATTTAGTATCTAAATTGTCAAACTGCGTGATTAAAACAGGGACGAAACTGATTTAGTCTATAGTCCCTAAAGAGGTGACTAAAAAGGACTAAACTATATTAATTTCACTTTTTGTCTCTCATTTATTTTAGTTGCACTAATTGCGGGAGAATGCTAAGAGTTATTTTGGTCTTCTTATGATTTATTTAATGTGCTCTGAATATTTTTAGTCCCTATAAACAAACAGGGTATGGTAGGGACTAAATTTTAGTCTCTAACTAAACTTTAGTCCCTAGATTAAAGAAACTAAGCAGGCCCTTAAGGCTATTCACAATGGTAGTTTCATAATGGTTTCATTGATATTTAATAGTGTGTCACATCATTATTTTAGATGATATGGCATAGTATTTAAGATAAATGAGTTTCATGTGATGAAATTTGTTTCATGAAGATGAAACCATATCAACATGTTTCCAAAGACATGAAAATCGTGTGAAACATCCATTGCGAGTGATTTGTTTCATCTTTATGTATTTTATTGATTACTATTGGTTATTTAGTTGCAGCATTTAATTGATATATTAATCTATATAATAGTGAAGTGAAATTTTACGTTGAAAGACATTATTTCATTCTTAGTTTCAGGACACTCTTGATGATATATCAGTGTTGAAAAGAGTCTTATGAAATAGACATTGTGATTACTGATTAGCCTAATAAGATGGAAACGGCTGCAGGTAGAAGTAACGGTTGACGGGTCAAGGAAGGCATGAATTGCGCCAATGGCAGGCAGTAAACACCTTCCCCAATAAGCTTCCCTTGGCCCCTTTATAAAGCCACCCCTCCTCCTTCGCCCACCAACATCAGTCCACAGCAAGAAATGAATCCTTCCTCTAATCCTCTCCCATGGCGCTTCTCCGTCCGTCCCCTAGAGCCTAGCTTGGCCGCCCACATGCATGCATGCATGCATGCATGAGTCAAGCACAAGCATCGTCTTCCCATGCTACTCGCGTGAATATGAATCGATGCTTATCTCGCATCAATCAATCGACGCTCTTCCGTCTCTTCTATCAATCAACGTTCTCTAGTGAAAGAACCGGCCCTTGAGTGGTATATGTATTGTTGCGGCCTGCGACGAGTTGAGCAGCTAAGCTATGTTGCTATCTTTTGTTTTTATCTTCGGAGATCTTTTATTAGCTATGACAACTGGACAAGTGGTTGTTTGTTTGTGCTGCAGATGCTGGTGTTCTAGGATGCAGTTTGATTCACTAGACCTGATCCCCTAGACTAGACGGTCTGGTCTTAAGGCGGTGCTCCCTTCAAACCAATAAACGGTCGATCTGATGGGTGGTACAGCTGCTCGTTCATGGTTCCCACTGTCCCATCTCATCAGAGAGAGAGAGAGATGCTTGAGATGGGCTTGTGGTTTGCATGACCGAGGAGCTGCACGTCCCCTTCGTTGACCGCTGTTTGGATTGAAGGGAGCTCTGCATCTTGGTCCCAAGACTTTCTTCCCAGATTTATGTTTGCTATTTTTTTACTTTGTTGTAACTTATATACGTGAACGTTTTAATTCAATTTCTCCATGTTTTAGTAGGGTATGTATGTATGTATGTACATCCTGCAAATACAGCGGGTCGTATAGGCTAGCAAGCAGCAGTGTCTGTTCATTGTTTCATTTTAACGGTGTTAGCAATACGATTGCACAGCCTTCCAAACAGCAACTGATTCGTTACAATCTGAGGAGGAGTTTGGGGAGATAGGAAGCACAAGGTTGAGGAACTGGGCTATACCCTATACGTAGTACATTGAAGTGAAGTTGGGAGTCTTGAGAAGAAGAAACTGAAGAAACATAGTACTCCAATAGTACTCCATTCGTTTCGTTTTAGTTGTCGCTGGATAGTGCAAAATTGAACTATACAACGCCAACTAAAAAGAAATGGAGGGAGTAACTAGGACTAGGTCACTTGGAGATGGATTGCCATTCTCTGAATAAAATTCTCGATGCCCCTCCTCACCCTTTGTACCATCGGAGTTCCTAGTTTCTATTTTCAAACGCGTGTTCTGTTCAAGTTTCTTTGTTCTTGGTGCTGCTGCTCGCCTGCTCTCAACAAGTCCACCGGGAAGGTGAAAGCTTGTGGTTGTGGCCGTGCAGAGGCTTGCAAAGTTCCGGCGCCAAGTTGGGTGCCAATGTATTTGTAGGATGTTTTAGATTAAAACGAGGATTGATCGCTATTCTAGCATTGTGCAGTATATATGCAGTCTGAATGTCTAATCGTTTGTTCATGTCGATTGCTGCTGCATCGCTTAAATTGATTTTACCATTTATCTCTGAGCAAATCATATACCAGCATGCTATAGTTTTGTTTCTGGATGATCCTTGAACCTACGCACTTACATTTCGGTCGGAAGCTTGCTACAGTAGCAGGCTAGCAGCGACTTACAGTAGGGCACCTATCTTCAACAACAACTTATTATTTGAGGTGCTTTTCAGAATGAATTAAAAGTAGCTGCTTTTTACCCGTTTCTCGGATATAACTGCTTTTCCAATAAGCAGCACCTATGCTAAACAGTGCTAAACAGGGCCCATGACTGATTTCGGATGTCCTTTCGTCGGCCCAAACTCAACGGATGGAAGACGGAGTTTTCCGGTTTTGGGTCCTAAAAACCATTTTTGCATTTTAGCGAGCACTAAGGACCTCTAGAAGGTCGAATTGCCCACCAATTTATTGAAGTTAAAATTCTCCATTTATGATTAGTTTGGGAATCCCATTTTTCTAAGGGATTTTCATTTTCTCAAGTGAAATTAGTTTATTTTACTTTAGGAAAATATGAATCCTTTGAAAAAATGAGGTTCTCAAACTAGCCCTTAGATAATATAGGCAATTTGGAAAATTAAAGATGGCAATAAAGACCCGATGTTTAATTCATCACGGGTAATTACTCCATTAGGTGCCTTTGGATCGGAGGGTAGGCGTAAAATTTGTGGAGGATTTATGTTCCTATGGATTTTTGACTATCTAGGCCTTTGGTTGATCGGAAAAGAGAAGGAATCATTCCTTAGGATTTTAGTCTCGTAGTTCAATTCCATATCTCTGCTACACCTTAAGTAACTACCGAGGATGTCCACCAAACGTCACCATGCCCCGCCAGTCAGCCACCAACGTGCGACGCCATCAACTGCGCCTGAGCCATCAGCGCGGCCGCCTCCAACTGTGCCTGCGTCGCGCCACCACTGGAGCGGTGGAGCCATCCTCGCCCCAAATCCCAGCGCCCTTCCCCAGGCCGCCTTCAACGCTGATGGAGCCATCCTCGCCCCAACTAGCAGTCGACGCAACCATGGCTACATCGTACTCTCCTCCCTCGCCTCGTGCCTCCCTCTCTCTGTCAACCGCCCGCGAAACCCTAGGATCTTCTCGCCTCACGTGCAACCACGCTAGACCTCCTCCCTCGCTCATCCCTCGCACGCAGTCACCATGCCATCGACCCCGGTTGCCACAGTCTGCAACGCCCTCCTATGCGGTAGGCATTCACGTGGGGGACGAGTCCTCTGCGCCGAAGCATGCCTCTGTCCCCACCATGGATGCAGTGGCAAAGGACCTTCCTGAGCATGGAGAATAGCCCGCTCGGATCTTCCTCCTCTGTCCTCCCATGGGGCTATCGAAGATCTCTCCCGGGATTTTGCATTATCTTGTTCCTCCTCAAAGTTTCTCCCAGGATGTTTGCCTTAATCCTGTGATTGGGCAGTGGGGCATAGTTGAGCTATATAAATCCGGATACACTATTATGATGCAGTGCTTAGGGATAGAAGGATTATAGGAGGGGGAAGGTACAAGATGAGTTCCGTGAAAGCAAAGAGGGGTTTGGTATTTGTTCTTTTGCTTGTTGTTTTGCCTGCGCTTTCGATCGGTACGCACGCATGTTGATTTCCTGGCCTGTTTAGTCTATTGTTGTTTTTATTTTCTGTAATTTCCTAGTTTTTTTCCTTATATTGTACGAGCTACACAAAGAGAAAAACAATGAAGTCAGAACTTGTTAAGAAATAATTAGCATGTAGTATTGGAAATATGTAATATTTTTCAGGCATGCAGACGTGAATGGTTTGGTTCACTGGTCTCCTAAAATTTGCTTTTGCAGGAGAAAGGAAGTTGACCGATGAAAAGGACCACAAGTTATATATTCCGTCAGGTAATTTTCTGACAGCTTATACTAATCTACGAATCCATATTCTTATAAGTTTGAAAACGATCTTCCAAACTCAAGGGGACATACTCTTCTTCAAAAAGAGAATACATGTATCCATCTTGCTTAATTCAGGACCATTCCACTGCTGCTTCTGAAAAGGGAGCAACGACTTTAGGAGGCATGGCGAAGACAAATGACTATGGGCGCTACGATCCGACTCCGGCGTTCTCCAAACCTCGCTCCAAGCTTATACCCAACTAACACTCACATTGCTGCTTGGTTGTTCTTTGTACCAAGAAGGTTAATACTTATTAATAGCATATAGATATATGACATATGATGCTACATGCTCACCCTATGGATAGCGTGCATAGAAATAGTCCTGTATAGAATGTGTGTAACTGTGTATTATCTGGCTTTGGCGCCTCTACTGAATGTACTTGACATCAGCTATTAAGTTTGGTGTGTTTGGATCTTTGATCCGAGTGCCATAAGATTGTCAATGATCCTTATTTCCAATAGATGAATCCTATAAATTGGTCACAACAATGCAAGATACATTGCTAAAAATGCTTTTAGCTGCAGCTTGACATGCCAATTTGTCTGATAACATTCCAAGTGTTGTTTTGTTGTGTTATCTGCTTTCAGGGAGTTATTAAGCCAGGTGTGCCATTTGGAGAATCTAATGCATGTAAAGTGTGCACGTTGAACAACCCTTTATCTGATTAAAATATACTTTTCTGTGATTATTAGTAGACTTTTCACAAGGATTCAGGTCCATCGTTTTTTGGAGCTCCTAGATGTTTTGGTTTTTTATATTTTAAATGTTTGCACATTCAAAATTAATAATTTTGGCCTTCCCTTTATTCTAAGGTGCAGGCCTCGTGCTCTGCTTTGCCCATCAGGGATACAGAACATTTTCAAAGAATAAGGATAAGAATCATGACTCTACATATAAGAAAGACCGAGAAACTAACAATAACAATATTTTAAACCCTTGTTTTCTTCTCACTGTCTCACATTCTCCAAATGGCACACCTGGCTTTATCTTTGCTGCTCAACGAAAATGAGGTAGTGTTTGAAATAAAAGCTTCATCTTTACTAATCAGCATATAATATGTTGGTTTTTCGTTGACTGAAACACATAACTTCTTTTGTTGGTTTTCTTAGAACTTACGAATCTGCATAGGAAATTGAGGCCTCATATTTTACGACAGGTTGCAAAAGATGTCGACAAGTCTACGTGTTGAGATGTCATCCCTTCAGAAACAGTGGGTACTCCGTGTTAATTTTCTTCAACCTCTTTTTTGACAAGTTTTCTTATTAGTTTGGATGAACCCGCATTTTTAAACCTTTTATTTTCTCCAAGCTTCAAACCCCGAATGGACCTTGGAGCTGCCAAACATGTCCTTGTTTTATAATTTTTTTGGTTTTTTACTGGTTACTACAAGTGGATTTTATAGCGGACTTTTTAGAATCTGAATTTAGCCCCATTACATTTGTCGCTTTTCTAGATACACTAGTTTTAATATGTATTTGTAGATACTATGTAGCTACGTTAATAACAAAATCTACATCTGTAGAAAAAGTCAAAAGGTCTTACAATTTGGAATAGAGCTGATGTATTGGAGCTAGCTAATTATTTCTTAACAAGTTCTGAGTTCATTGTTTTCTCTTTGTGTAGCTTGTACAATATAAGGAAAAAACAAGGAAATTACAGAAAATAAAAACAACAATAGATTGCTATCACGCTTATGTACTGTAGTTACATGAAGCTGGAAACATTTTAATATATTTGTTTGGTCTACTTACATCTAAAAATAGTGATTTAGGAAATTGAAGGGAAAAACTTTGCTTTAATTTGCGTGAGGCGTCCAAGAACGTGATTATTACATGGATTAGACTTTGCCTCTCGAACTCAACTCCTTTTCAATGCTCCATTGCTCCCATTCACGCTCTCGCCATGACCTGTACATCTTTAATTGTTTCTTCAGAGATATTTAGTTGTTCATCATCTCTAAAGATGCCGACACGGAATATGGCCAACATTATATTTAGTTGTCCATCTTCAGAAGTTTCAGTCTAAGATCTTGCAGCTCGTGCTGCTTCACGGAATATGGCCAGCACTGTAAAAATCATTACGACACCAAAAACCGCTTATGATTTTGAGAATTCTTGGAGAGCTCTTTCTGGTCACAATGCTTAGCAAATACAGTTACTAAAGGTTTGTTTCAAGCTACATATAGTCTAACATAGGGATGACAATGGGGAATTTCCCGTCGGGGAATAGCTCCCCATACCTGTCCCCATGACGTAAAAATTTTCTCGCGGGGATCCCCACGAACGCTTACAAGTGTCATTTCTTCCCCAACCCATTCCCCATGGGGATAAATCCCCGACGGATCACTGTCCCCGTTTAAATTATAATTAAAGCATACATCATTTGTTATTAATGCAAAGCATTTTCACTTATACATATTGTTAGATGTAAGAAATCATTATGTATACATCAAAATACATATATTTGTACAATGAGTGATCTTTTGACAAGGTGATTATTTATTTTTATCAACTAGGACGTGAAAACATCGTTACGCGCAGGTTTAATGGGTCCCCGCGGGGAACAGAGATGTAGAATGTTTCTCCGTCTTCATCCCCGTTTACCCGTCGAATTTCCCCCGTTTCAATCCCCACGAAGGAATAAACTTTCCTACCCCAGATGCTAACGAAGGAATTTCCTGCGAAAAATCAGAAATCGGACCCATTGTCATCTGACATTCTATAGTTACTATGAAACTAGAATAATCATGATAAATGTGTGACTGCTCTAGTTAATAATAATAAAGGACACTATGTGTCGGGTACCGTAATTAGGGGTACCCCCAATACTCCTAAACACGGCCGGAAAACATCTTCAGAACAAACCATACGCGGCTGATAAAGAGCGGTTCAAGTCAAGGCCACGTCTACCGAGGGACGCGACCTCATCCGAGCCCAGCCTCGGGTGGGAACAGTAGTCCCAACCGGATTCACGCCTCGCCCGAGGGTCCCCTCAGTCAACAGACGCACCCTCGGCTCACCCGAAGCCCAGCTCGGCCAGACTTTGTCGTACAGCGACCTTGGCCAAATCGCCTTACCAGCCGACCGTATCGCATGCGCATTTAATGCGGGGATCGCCTGACACCTTATCCTGACACGCGTGCCTGAGTCGGCAAGGTCAAAGTGACCGCAGTCACTTCGCCCCTTTACTGACCGATCTGACAGGAAAACAGCGTTGTTCGCCCCGCTCCGGCTACTGTGCCAACCACCAGGGTAAAACTGAGTCACGATCTCCCACGACTTCGGCCTTGGGCGCAACAGGGAGCTCCGCCTCGCCCGACCTCAGGCCTCGGCCTTAGCCTCGGCCTCAGGAGGAGTCACAACCTCGCCCGACCTCAGCCTTGGCCTCAGGAGAAGTCTCCGCCTCGCCCGACCTGGGCCTCGGACCGACTACGCTACAGGGGATACATCATTACCCTACTCCTAGCTAGCTGCCTCAGGCTACGAAGGAACAAGACCGGTGTCCCATCTAAGGTTACTCCGGCAACAGGTAATGATGGTTCCTTGTGTGCGCCCATGATGTCAGATTGCTCTCAACCTCCTACGGAAGCAAGGAAACGTCAGCAGGATCCATGCTGCACCGACAGCTGTGCTTCTACAGGGCTCAAGGCACTTCTCCAACAGCCACGTTAGCTCGTGTACAGGGCTCAAGGCGCTTCTCCGCCAGCCACGTTAGCACATAGCTACACCCCATTGTACAGCTGGGCATCTTCTTGTATCTATAAAAGGGGATGTCCAGGGCCTTCCTAAGGCACACGGAGAGAGGTTCACGCTGAGACACATTCACGTTGATGTGTGACGTGAACATAGGGGGAACGCAGGGACGTGAGGCAGACGAGACAGGCAGCACGCAGAGACTCTCTCTCTCGCTCTCGCCCTCGCTCTCTCGCGACGCTTGTAACCCCTACTACGAGCACCCCGGTGCAAGATAATATAAGTCTCATTCCCCCGCTTGTGTTCCATCTTGCATCAACCCATCTGGGCAGGGACACGCAGCAACAAATTCACTGGTCGGTTGACGGTCCTCGCGGGTCCGAAACGCCGACAGTTGGCGCGCCAGGTAGGGGCTCGCTGCGTGTTAACGAACACTTTCCTGTTGAGTTCCAGATGGGTAGCCTCCAGCAGCCTCTTCAGCCGAGGATGGTGCTCAGCTTCGGGAGTCTCGAGTTCATGTCCCTCGACGGCAGCTACGACATGGTACTCCTCCCCCCGCAGCGCGACAGCAACGGCGGTCATCGGATTGCCCGGCGGCGGCGAACTCGACGACGACTTCCCACCGTGGCAGAAGAGGAACACCCGAGTTTGCCCCGCCACCCTCCTCGCCGGAGGAGGAGGAGACGGGGCAACTGTGGCCAGGCAGGAGGCGGCACCTCGTCGGTTGTCGGACCAGAGCGAGTCAACGATGTCGGCACCCCTGCGGGGGACATGTCGAGCGTTGACCTCGCACCTGAGACAACGACAGGTGTCGCTTCCCTGCCACGTGCCAACCCCAAGCGGACTGATGACGCCAGCACCCTCGTGAAGGACTTGCTGGGCATTAGCCTCGTACCTGAGATAACGGTGCATTCTGTCCCCGACGCGACTTCACCACCGTCCATCGACCAAAAGGTACCATCCGTTTTCCACCCTGTCCCTTTTAGATTCAGCTTCGATCCACCAAGCGACCCCACTTCGGTGAGCGCTTTTGCAAGGGCATACTCTGACCTTCCAGGGTATCATATGTGGTCATCTTGGGACCGACTGGCGACCGTCTCAACCTCCGGACCCGCGGGTTCCGAGGAAGACGACGACTCCGACTTCGGTTGGGATTTCTCCGGGCTCAGTGATCCTAGTGCCATGCGAGACTTCATGTCCGCATGTGACTACTGCCTCTCCGGCTGCTCCGACGATGACCACAGCCTCGGCGACGAGGGTTGCGACCCAAGTCGCGAGTGTTTCCACATCGATCAGGGGGATCACGGCGAAGACAACCACCTCGGCATGCCGCAAGATGGCGACGCCCTTGTGCCTGCGTCTCGCGTTGACATCCCGCGGGAGCTAGCTGTGGTCCTAGTCCCTGCGGGGGGTCAGGACACACAGCTCGAGCAATTCCGCGAGATGTAGGCTAAGCTCGACGAAGAAGCGGGGCGGCTTGTGCAGCTTCGACAAAACATCGAGCAGGAGTGGGCAGGCCGAGCACTTGCCGGAGGAGCGCGTCATCAGGCCCGGGACGCCCAGCGCCACATCGTCGGCAATGCCAAGGCAGGGCTGCCCCCGGCCTTCAGCGGGGTCGGCCAAAATCTAGCTGCGGCGGCGATGCTACTCCGAGCAATGCCGGAGCCATCCACCACTGAGGGGCGGCGTATCCAGGGCAAACTCAAGGGTCTCTAGGAAAACGCAGCGATCCGACGAGCCGAGAGCTCTGCCTCCTGAAGGCAAGGGTGCCCCTCGGAGCGTCACGCAACGTCCTCTCGACTCATGCGAGAGACCTCGGTCCGCACCGGGCGCACGCGGGACGGGACGCCTGCAGCCCCAGATCGCCTCGGCGACGAGCAGCACCGCCGCGACCGTCGAGCCCGCCTCGAAGAGAAGGTGCGCCGAGGATACCACCCCAGACGCGGAGGACGCTATGATAGTGAGGAGGACCGGAGCCCCTCGCCCGAACCGCCAGGTCCGAGGGTCTTCAGCCGGGCCATACGACGGGCGCCGTTCCCGGCCCGGTTCCGAGCCCCGACTACCATCACCAAGTACTCAGGGGAGACAAGGCCGGAGTTGTGGCTTGCGGATTATCGGCTGGCATGCCAGCTGGGAGGGACGGACGACGACAACCTCATCATCCGCAACCTTCCCCTTTTCCTCTCCGACGCTGCCCGGGCATGGCTGAAGCATCTGCCTCCTGCGCAGATCTCCGACTGGGACGACCTGGTCAAGGCCTTCGTGGGAAATTTCCAAGGTACGTACGTGCGCCCTGGGAACTCATGGGACCTCCAAAGCTGCCGCCAGCAGCCAGGGGAATCCCTGCGAGAGTACATCCGGCGGTTTTCGAAGCAGTGCATCGAGCTGCCCAACATCACCGACTCGGACGTCATCGGGGCATTCCTCGCCGGCACCACGTGCCGGGACCTGGTGTGCAAACTGGGGCGCAAGACTCCCACCAAGGCAAGCGAATTGATGGACATCGCCACCAAGTTCGCCTCTGGTCAGGAGGCGGTCGAAGCCATCTTCCGGAAGGACAAGCAGCCTCAGGGAAGACAGAAGGAAGAAGGCACAAGCAAAGCGCGACGTCGTTGATGCGGATCTCGTCGCTGCTCCCGAGCACAGGAATCCTCGGAAGCCTCACGGAGGAGTCAACACGTTTGACAAGATGCTCAAGGAGTCGTGCCCCTATCACAGGGGTCCCGTCAAGCACACCCTTGAGGAGTGCGACATGCTCCGGTGTTACTTCATCAAGGCGGGACCCTCGGCAGAAGGTGGCTAGGACCAAGGCAACAACAAGAAGGGGGGCGACAAGGAAGAGGAGTTCCCAGAGGCCGCGACTGCTTCATGATCTACGGTGGATAGGTGGCGAACGCCTCGGCTTGGCACCGCAAGCAGGAGTGCCGGGAGGTCTGCTCGGTGAAGGTAGCGGCGTCGGTCTACCTTGACTGGTCCGACAAGTCCATCACCTTCGACCAAGGCGACCACCCCGACTATGTGTCGAGCCCAAGAAGGTACCCGCTCGTCGTCGACCCCGTCATTGGCAACGCTAGGCTCACCAAGGTCCTCATGGACGGAGGCGGCAGCCTCAACATCATCTACGCTGAGACCCTAGGGCTCTTGGGGATAGATCTGTCCATGATCCGGGCCGGTGTAGCACCCTTTCACGGGATTGTCCCTGGTAAGCGCGTCCTGCCCCTTGGGCAACTTGATTTGCCCGTCTGCTTCAGAACTCCCTCCAACTTCCGCAGGGAAACCCTCACGTTCGAGGTGGTTGGGTTCCGAGGGACCTATCACGTGGTGTTGGGAAGACCGTGCTACGCCAAGTTCATGGCCGTCCCCGACTACGCGTACCTCAAGCTCAAGATGTCGGGCCCCAAGGGAATCATCACCGTCGGATCCATGTACCGCCACGCTTACGAGTGCGACGTGGAATGCATGGAGTATGCTGAGGCCATCACCGAGTCCGAGGCCCTCATCTCCGACCTGGATTGCCTCTCCAAGGAGGCGCCTGATGCGAAGCGCCACACCGGCAACTTCGAACCAGCCGAGGCGGTTAAGACCGTCGCCCTCGACCCCGGCAACGACGCCTGCAAGCACGTTAGGGTCGGCTCCGAGCTCGACCCCAAATAGGAAGCAGTGCTTGTCGACTTCCTCCGCGCAAACGCCGAAATTTTTGCGTGGAGTCCCTCGGACATGCCAGGCATACCGAGGGATGTCACCGAGCACTCGCTGGATATCCGAGCCAGTGCCCAACCCGTGAAGCAGCACCTACGTCGCTTTGATGAAGAGAAGCGCAGGGCCATAGGCGAGGAGGTCCACAAGCTAATGGCTGCAGGGTTCATCAAAGAGGTGTTCCATCCCAAATGTCTAGCTAACCCTGTGCTTGTAAAGAAAAAGGGTGGGAAATGGAGGATGTGCGTAGACTACACTGGTTTAAACAAAGCATGTCCAAAGGTTCCCTACCCTCTGCCTCGCATCGATCAAATTGTGGACTCCACTGCTGGGTGTGAAACCCTGTCATTCCTCGAAGCCTATTCAGGTTATCACCAAATCAAGATGAAAGAATCCGACCAGCTCGCGACTTCTTTCATCACACCTTTTGGCATGTATTGTTATACTACTATGCCATTTGGCTTGAGGAATGCAGGTGAAACCTACCAAAGGTGCATGAACCATGTGTTCGGAGAACACATCGGCAGAACCGTTGAGGCTTACGTCGTTGACATCGTTGTCAAGACAAGGAAAGCCTCCGACCTCCTCTCCGACCTCGAAGTAACTTTCGGGTGCCTGCGCGCAAAGGGCGTAAAACTCAATCCCGAGAAGTGTGTCTTCGAAGTCCCCCGAGGCATGCTCCTAGGGTTCATCGTCTCCGAGCGAGGCATCGAGGCCAACCCGGAGAAAATCGCAGCCATCACCAACATGGGACCCATCAAGGATTTAAAAGGAGTACAAAGGGTCATGGGATACCTTGCGGCTCTGAGCCGCTTTATCTCGCGCCTTGGCGAGAAAGGGTTAACCTTGTACCGCCTCTTAAGGAAGGCCGAGCGCTTCACTTGGACCCCCGAGGCCGAGGAAGCCCTCGGAAACTTAAAGGCACTCCTTACTAACGCGCCCATCTTGGTGCCCCCCGCTGCGGGAGAAGCCCTCTTGATCTACGTAGCCGCAACCACTCAGGTGGTCAGCGCCGCGATCGTAGTCGAGAGACGAGAAGAGGGGCATGCACTGCTCGTCCAGAGGCCAGTCTACTTCATCAGTGAGGTGCTATTCGAGACCAAGATCCGCTACCCACAAATCCAGAAGCTACTGTACGCAGTAATTCTGACGCGGCGAAAGTTGCGACACTACTTCGAGTCTCATCCGGTAACTGTGGTGTCATCCTTCCCCCCTGGGAGAGATCATCCAGTGCCGAGAGGCCTCGGGTAGGATAGCAAAATGGGAAGTGGAACTCATGGGCGAAACAATTTCATTTGCCCCTCGGAAGGCCATAAAATCCCAAGTCTTGGTGGACTTCCTGGCTGAATGGGTCGACACCCAGTTGCGGACAGCTCCAATCTAGGCCGAACTTTGGACCATGTACTTTGATGGGTCGCTGATGAAAACAGGAGCAGGTGTTGGCTTGCTCTTCATCTCACCCCTCGGGAAACATGTGCGCTACGCGCTGCACCTCCATTTTCCGGCGTCAAACAACGTGGTCGAGTACGAGGCTTTGGTTAACGGGTTGCGCATCGCCGTCGAGCTAGGGGTTCGGCGCCTCGACGCTCGGGGCGACTCGTAGCTTGTCATTGACCAAGTCATGAAGAACTCCCATTGCCGCGATAAAAAAATGGAGGCCTATTGCAACGAAGTTCGGCGCTTGGAAGATAAGTTCCACGGGCTGGAACTCAACCATGTTGCTCGACGGTACAACGAGACCGCAGATGAGCTAGCTAAAATAGCCTCGGGGCGAACGGTCATTCCCCCGGATGTCTTCTCCAGGGACATATATCAACCATCCGTGAAACTCGACGACGCGCTCGAACCCGACGAGACCTCGACCCAGCCTGAGGTACCCTCGGCCGCCGAGGGTGAGGCCTTGCGCATCGAGGGAGAGCGGAATGGGGTTGCGCCAAACCAAAACTGGCAGACCCCGTACCTGCAATATCTCCTCCGAGGAGAGCTGCCCCTCGACAAGGCCGAAGCTCGGCGACTGGCTCGGCGCGCCAAGTCGTTCGTTTTACTGGGTGATGAAAAAGAGTTGTACCACCGCAGCCCCTCAGGCATTCTCCAACGATGCATATCCATCGCCCAAGGACAAGAGCTGTTACAAGAAATACACTCGGGGGCTTGCGGTCACCATGCAACACCTCGGACCCTCGTCGGAAACGCTTTCCGACAAGGTTTCTACTAGCCGACCGCAGTGGCCGACGCCACTAGGATTGTACGCTCCTGCCGAGGGTGTCAATTCTACGCGAGACAGACGCACATGCCCGCTCAGACCCGGCAAACAATACCCATCACTTGGTCGTTTGTTGTATGGGGTCTGGACCTCGTCGGTCCCTTGCAGAAGGCACCCGGGGGCTTCAAGCACATGCTGGTTGCCATCGACAAATTCTCCAAGTGGATCGAGGTCCGACCCTTAACCAGCATCGGGTCCGAGCAGGCGGTGGTGTTCTTTACAAATATCATCCATCGCTTTGGGGTCCCAAACTCCATCATCACCGACAATGGCACGCAGTTCACTAGGAAGAAGTTCCTGGACTTCTGCGAAGACCACCACATCCGTGTGGACTGGGCCGCCGTAGCTCACCCAATGACAAATGGGCAGGTGGAGCGCGCCAATAGTATGATTTTGCAGGGACTAAAGCCGAGGATCTACAACGACCTCAATAAGTTCGGCAAGCGGTGGATAAAAGAGCTACCCTCGGTGGTTTGGAGCCTGAGGACGACGCTGAGCCGGGCCACGTGTTTCTCGCCGTTCTTTCTAGTCTATGGGGCCGAGGCCATCCTACCCACGGACTTAGAATATGGTTCCCCGAGGACAAAGGCTTACAACGACCAAAGCAACCAGACCAACCGAGAAGATTCGTTGGACCAGCTGGAAGAGGCTCGGGACGTGGCCTTGCTTCCACGGGGGAGACTTGTTACTTCGGCTGCGACAAGACACCCGAGGGCGCCACAAGCTTACTCCTCCCTGGGAAGGGCCCTTCATCATCGCCAAGATTTTGAAGCCCGGGACATACAAGCTGGCCAACGATCAAGGCGAGGTCTATAGCAACGCTTGGAACATCCAACAGCTACGTCGCTTTTACCCTTAAAATGTTTCAAGTCGTTCATGTATCTCGCTTTCTTTACATGCATAAATAAAGTCTAACCATCAAGGAAGTATCAGCCTTGCCTCGGCAAAGCCCGACCCTCCCTCGGGGGCTAGAAGGGGGGAACCCCCTCTGCGTCAAAATTTTCCTCGGAAAAGTCTTTCACCAGAATGTCTTTCGTGTTTTTCGACTGCATCGATAACAGAATCCTAAAGACGAGCGAGAGAGACCTTGAACGACAAGGTCGACCGAGCCGAGGGACTCCTACGCCTCCGGGATACGGATACCTCACTCATCACCTTCCGCGAAAAGTAACTCATGCTCGGATAAGCGATTCTGCTACTGAACAAGTCCTAACGCTCGAAAACTTTTCTGCCAGAACGACTTTCGTGCCTTTTCGACTACGTCGATAACAGAATCCTAAAAACGACGAGGGACCACGTAAGCGGCAAGGCCGACCGAGCCGAGGGACTCCTACGCCTCCGGGATATGGATACCTCACTCATCACCTTCCGGGAAAAGTGACTCACGCTCGGACAAGGGATTCTGCTACCGAACAAGTCTTAACGCTCGAAACGAGAGGAAACAAAATGTAGCTTTATAATCCGACGTTAAAATGTTTAGGCCTCAGCGACCGCAAAAAACATACGCATACTTCAAAGCAAACTGTTCTTGCAGGCTCAGACATCGGCAGGGGGAGGAGCGGCACCCTCGACGTCATTTCCACCCTCGGCAGAATCTGGCCCGGCCCCAGGCGGCGACACGGGCGGAAGGACCTCCACCTCAAAGGAGGAAGCCAGCGCCGCACTCGGGCCCTCGACAGTCGCGTCAAGCCTCTGGACCTCGGCTAAGGCAGCCTCCTCATCGTCAGGTAAGCAGTACCCCTCGCTAACCCGCTCCAGATCCACATCGTAGTGGGAAGCGAGCACGGCGAAGGCCCGCCTGACGCCATGGTGCAGCGCCCCGCGGAGTCTGTTGCACACATGGCCACCCAAGGCCCGCAGATGACTCTGGGGGAGCTAGCCGAGGGGACGCCATCGAGGCCAAAGGCCTGGCAGAAAGCCGAGATGGCCTCGGACATGGCTGCGCGCTCGGCCTCCTTCTGCTCAGCCGCCTCGGCAAGCGCCTTGCAGTTCTTGACGGACTCGTTAAGAGCCGTCTCGAACCCTGCAGACAACAGGACAACATTCTTCAGACGGAAGATGAAGAATGGAGACAAAAACAAAGTCACAGAGTGGGCAAAACATACCCACGGTCTGGGCACGCTGCTGTGAGGCCATGGCTCGGGCAGACCGGGCAGACCCGACGACCACGACCAGACCCTCCGCAAGGGTCCCGGCCCGAGCGGTCGCCTCGAGTCTACAAAGGGGGAAGCCCCCTCTGCGTCAAAACTTTCCTCGGAAAAGTTTTTCGCCATAATGACTTTCGTGTCTTTCGACTGCGTAGATAGCGGAATCCTAATGACGAGCGAGAGAGACCTTGAGCGGCAAGGCCGACCGAGCCGAGGGACTCCTATGCCTCCAGGAGACGGATACCTCACTCGTCACCTTCTGCGAAAGGTAGCTCACGCTCGGATAAGTGATTCTGCTACCGACAAACTCGTTGAGAAAACGGCGGAAGCATCCCGCCGTCGTTTCGGAGATAAAACCACCGGTTTTGCCACCCCTTGTTTGAAGATGCAAGGGAGGCAGGGATGTACTGCTGCGCGCGCCCCGGCCTCAGCTGGAGGGTGCAGCCACCGGCCCGCACCGCCATACGGACCTTCTTCGCCTCCGTCGTCGTGGCGAAGAACTCCGTGGAGAAGAGATGGGTCCGTAGGTCCCAGTGAGGGTCAATCCCCAAAAAACCCTCACAAACCGCCATGAAGATGGCCGCTTGCGCGATAGAGTTGGGGTTGAAGTTATGCAGCTCCACCCCATAGTGGTGCAGGAGCGCCCGCATGAAGCGGCTCGCTGGCCCTCCAAACCCCCGCTCATGGAAGGGGATGAAACTGACCACATACCCCGGCGGCGAAGTCGGGTCAGCCTCGCTCGCGGGGGCCATCCACTTCGGCTGCGGGCCATCGGAGAGGGGACGGAGCAGACCATCGGCAACGAGGGCCTCTAGATCCTCCACAGCAACGGTGGAGAAAGGCCATGGGTCGCGCGGCGGAATGACGATCACCTTGTCAGCCATCGCCGAACGGAGGTGGTGGAGGCGGAAGGGATGAGGTGCGTGGTTTCCTTTTCTCTGGCTACTCTCTTAGGTTGCGGAAACCAAAGCAGAAGGCAAGCGCAAATGGCAGGGTAAAGAAACACCACCGGCCCCTCTTCCAAGTATATAAAGGCCCGGGCAAGATCCACCCAAAGCTTCGCCCGAACCCATCGCGAAATTCAAACTCAAAGGTGAAACGGTCTTTTTGTTCCTTGAACGGCTCGCGCACGCGCAATAGACGCCCCGCGAATCGCCCGTCCTGTCGCATTAACTCCTTGGCAGGGCAAGTGACACCTCCGGCAGGAGAAGCGGGCGCCGTTTCGCCTCCATCATAATGACCGCATCAAAAAAAGTGCGCCACCTTATTTAAATTCATGTCCTTTTCCTTTTCCTCTCTCTCTCTCTCTCTCTTGCCACAGGGTCCGGGAAAGGGGATATTCCGAAAAGGATCCTTCCCAACGAAGGAAACGGGCTTCGAGCCCTCCTACTGATTAGGGGTTCGATGGTTGCGCCCTCCGGGTTCGGCAACCGCCCTAGAGCACTCGGGCTCTATGCCCTTTACTGATCAGGGGTTCAAAGGCAGGCCCCTCTGAAAGTCGCCTAGAGGGGGGGTGAATAGGGCAAATCTGAAATTTACAAACTTAATCACAACTACAAGTCGGGTTAGCGTTAGAAATAGAAACGAGTCAGAGAGAGAGGGTGCAAAACAAATCGCAAGCGAATAAAGAGTGTGACACGCGGATTTGTTTTACCGAGGTTCGGTTCTCGCAAACCTACTCCCTGTTGAGGTGGTCACAAAGACCGGGTCTCTTTCAACCCTTTCCCTCTCTCAAACGGTCCCTCGGACCGAGTGAGCTTCTTCTCAATCAAACGGGAACAAACTTCCCCGCAAGGACCACCACACAATTGGTGTCTCTTGCCTTGGTTACAATTGAGTTGATCGCAAGAAAGAATGAAAGAAAGAAGCAATCCAAGCGCAAGAGCTCGAAAGAACACAACAAATCTCTCTCACTTATCACTAAAGCTTTGTGTGGAATTTGGAGAGGATTTGATCACTTGGGTGTGTCTAGAATTGAATGCTAGAGCTCTTGTAAGTAGTTGGAAGATGGAAAACTTGGATGACTTGAATGTGGGGGTGGTTGGGGTATTTATAGCCCCAACCACCAAACTAGCCGTTTGGTGGAGGCTGCTGTCGCATGGCGCACCGGACAGTCCGGTGCGCCACCGGACAGTGTCCGGTGCGCCAGCCACGTCACCTGGCCGTTGGGTTCCGACCGTTGGAGCTCTGACTTGTGGGCCCGCCTGGCTGTCCGGTGGCGCACCGGACAAGTCCTGTAGACTGTCCGGTGTGCCACCCGCGCGTGCTCTGTCCTCTACGCGCGCAGGCGCGCATTTAATGCGTTGCAGTCGACCATTGCGCACGAAGTAGCCATTGCTCCGCTGGCTCACCGGACAGTCCGGTGTGCACCAGACATGTCTGGTGAATTTTAGCGGAGCGGATTCCCAAAGCTGGCAAGTTCAGAGTCGCTGTCCCCTGGGGCACCCGAAACTGTCCGGTGGTGCACCGGACAGTCCGGTGAATTATAGCGGAGCGCCTCTGAGAATTCCCGAAGGTGAGGAGTTTAGCTTGAAGTCCCCTGGTGCACCGGACACTGTCCGGTGGTGCACCGGACAATGTCTGGTGCGCCAGACCAGGGTGCCTTCGGTTATCCCTTGCTCTCTTTGGTTGAACCCTTTTCTTGGTCTTTTTATTGGCTTAGTGTGAACCTTTGGCACCTGTATACCTTATAGACTAGAGAAAACTAGTTAGTCCAATTATTTGTGTTGGACAATTCAACCACCAAAATCATTTAGGAAATAGGTGTAAGCCTAATTCCCTTTCAATCTCCCCCTTTTTGGTGATTGATGCCAACACAAACCAAAGCAAGTATGGAAGTGCATAATTGAACTAGTTTGCATAATTGTAAGTGTAAAGGTTACTTAGAATTGAGCCAATATAAATACTTATAGGATATGCATGGATTGTTTCTTCATTTTTACCATTTTGGACCACGCTTGCACCACATGTTTTGTTTTTGCAAAATCTTTTGTAAATCCTTTTCAAAGTCCTTTTGCAAATAGTCAAAGATAAATGAATAAGATTTTGCGAAGCATTTTCAAGATTTGAAATTTTCTCCCCCTGTTTCAAATGCTTTTCCTTTGACTAAACAAAACTCCCCCTCAATAAAATCCTCCTTTTAGTGTTCAAGAGGGTTTTAAGATATCAATTTTGAAAATACTACTTTCTCCCCCTTTTGAACACAATAAGATACCAATTTGAAATTGACCAATTGAAAATCATTAGTTTTAAAATTAGGTGGTGGTGCGGTCCTTTTGCTTTGGGCTAATACTTTCTCCCCCTTTGGCATGAATCGCCAAAAACGGATACTTTGAGTGAGATATAAGCCCTTTTCTAACTACTTTCTCCCCTTTGGCAAATAAAACATGAGTGAAGATTATACCAAAGACAGAGAGATGCTCAGAGCGACGGCGAAGGGTGAGTTATGGAGTGGAGTGGAAGCCTTTGTCTTCGCCGAAGACTCCAATTCCCTTTCAATACACCTATGACTTGGTTTGAAATTCACTTGAAAACACATTAGTCATAGTATATAGAAGAGACATGATCAAGGTATAATAATGAGCTATGTGTGCTAAACATCAAAAGAAATTCCTAGAATCAAGAATATTTAGCTCATGCCTAAGTTTGTTAAATGTTTGTTCATCAAGTGGCTTGGTAAAGATATCGGCTAATTGTTCCTTAGTGTTAATATATGAAATCTCGATATCTCCCTTTTGTTGGTGATCCCTTAGAAAATGATATCGAATGGCTATGTGTTTAGTGTGGCTATGTTCAACGGGATTATCCGCCATGCGGATTGCACTTTCATTATCACATAGAAGAGGAACTTTGGTTAATTTGTAACCATAGTCCCTAAGGGTTTGCCTCATCCAAAGCAATTGCGCGCAACAATGGCCTGCGGCAATGTACTCGGCTTCGGCGGTAGAAAGAGCTACGGAATTTTGCTTCTTTGAAGCCCAAGACACCAAGGATCTTCCCAAGAACTGGCAAGTCCCCGATGTGCTCTTTCTATTTATTTTACACCCCGCCCAATCGGCATCCGAATAACCAATTAAATCAAAAGTGGATCCCCTAGGATACCAAAGCCCAAACTTAGGAGTATAAACTAAATATCTCAAGATTCGTTTTACGGCCGTAAGGTGAGCTTCCTTAGGGTCGGCTTGGAATCTTGCACACATGCATACGAAAGCATAATATCCGGTCGAGATGCACATAAGTAGAGTAAAGACTCAATCATCGACCGGTATACCTTTTGATCGACGGATTTACCTTCCGTGTCGAGGTCGAGATGCCCATTTGTTCCCATGGGTGTCTTGATGGGTTTGGCATCCTTCATCCCAAACTTGGTTAGAATGTCTTGAATATACTTCGTTTGGCTGATGAAGGTGCCCTCTTGGAGTTGCTTCACTTGAAATCCTAAGAAGTACTTCAACTCCCCCATCATAGACATCTCGAATTTCTGTGTCATGATCCTACTAAATTCTTCACATGTAGATTCGTTAGTAGACCCAAATATAATATCATCAACATAAATTTGGTATACAAACAAATCATTATCAAGAGTTTTAGTGAATAGAGTAGGATTGGCCTTTCCGACTTTGAAACCATTAGTGATAAGAAAATCTCTAAGGCATTCATACCATGCTCTTGGGGCTTGCTTGAGCCCATAAAGCGCCTTAGAGAGTTTGTAAACATGGTTGGGGTACTCACTATCTTCAAAGCCGGGAGGTTGCTCAACATAGACCTCTTCTTTGATTGGTCCATTGAG
This sequence comes from Zea mays, assembly GCF_902167145.1. Taxonomy (NCBI): domain Eukaryota; kingdom Viridiplantae; phylum Streptophyta; class Magnoliopsida; order Poales; family Poaceae; genus Zea; species Zea mays. Next base: position 11,019,212 of record NC_050103.1, read on the forward strand.
GAAGGCACTCTTCACGTCCATTTGATAAAGCTTGAAGCCATGGTAAGTAGCATAGGCTAATAATATACGAATTGACTCAAGCCTAGCTACGGGTGCATAGGTTTCACCGAAATCCAAACCTTCGACTTGGGAGTATCCCTTGGCCACAAGTCGAGCTTTGTTCCTTGTCACCACACCATGCTCATCTTGCTTGTTGCGGAACACCCACTTGGTTTCTACAACATTTTGATTAGGACGTGGAACCAAATACCATACCTCATTCCTAGTGAAGTTGTTGAGCTCCTCTTGCATCGCCACCACCCAATCCGAATCTTGTAGTGCTTCCTCTACCCTGTGTGGCTCAATAGAGGAAACAAAAGAGTAATGCTCACAAAAATGTGCAACACGAGATCTAGTAGTTACCCCCTTATGAATGTCGCCGAGGATGGTGTCGATGGGGTGATCTCGTTGGATTGCTTGGTGGACTCTTGGGTGTGGCGGCCTTGGTTCTTCATCCTCCTTGTCTTGACTATTTGCATCTCCCCCTTGATCATTGTCGTCATCTTGAGGTGGCTCATCTTTTTGATCTTTTCCTTCATCAACTTGAGCCTCATCCTCATTTTGAGTTGGTGGAGATGCTTGCGTGGAGGAGGATGGTTGATCTTGTGCATTTGGGGGCTCTTCGGATTCCTTAGGACACACATACCCAATGGACATGTTCCTTAGCGCGATGCACGGAGCCTCTTCATCACCTATCTCATCAAGATCAACTTGCTCTACTTGAGAGCCGTTAGTCTCATCAAACACAACGTCACAAGAAACTTCAACTTGTCTAGAGGACTTGTTAAAGACTCTATATGCCCTTGTGTTTGAGCCATATCCTAGTAAAAAGCCTTCTACAGTCTTAGGAGCAAATTTAGATTTTCTACCTCTTTTAACAAGAATAAAGCATTTGCTACCAAAGACTCTAAAAATATGAAATGTTGGGCTTTTTACCAGTTAGGAGTTCATACGATGTCTTATTGAGGATTCGGTGTAGATACAACCGGTTGATGGCGTAGCAGGCGGTGTTGACCGCCTCGGCCCAAAACTGATCCGAAGTCTTGTACTCATCAAGCATGGTTCTTGCCATGTCCAATAGAGTTCTATTCTTCCTCTCCACTACACCATTTTGTTGTGGCGTGTAGGGAGAAGAGAACTCATGCTTGATACCCTCCTCCTCAAGGAAGCCTTCGATTTGTGAGTTCTTGAACTCCGTCCCATTGTCGCTTCTTATTTTCTTGATCCTTAAGCCGAACTCGTTTTGAGCCCGTCTCAAGAATCCCTTTAGGGTCCCTTGGGTATGAGATTTTTCCTGCAAAAAGAACACCCAAGTGAAGCGAGAATAATCATCCACTATAACTAGACAGTACTTACTCCCGCCGATGCTTATGTAAGCAATCAGGCCGAATAGGTCCATGTGTAGGAGCTCCAGTGGTCTGTCTGTCGTCATGATGTTTTTGTGTGGATGATGAGCACCAACTTGCTTCCCTGCTTGGCATGCGCTACAAATCCTTTCTTTCTCAAAATGAACATTGGTTAATCCTAAAATGTGCTCTCCCTTTAGAAGCTTATGAAGATTCTTCATCCCAACATGTGCTAGTCGGCGATGCCAGAGCCAGCCCATGTTAGTCTTAGCAATTAAGCAAGTGTCGAGTTCAGCTCTATCAAAATCTACTAAGTATAGCTGACCCTCTAACACTCCCTTAAATGCTATTGAATCATCACTTCTTCTAAAGACAGTGACACCTACATCAGTACATAGACAGTTGTAGCCCATTTTGCATAATTGAGATACGGAAAGCAAGTTGTAATCTAAAGAATCTACAAGAAAAACATTGGAAATGGAATGGTCAGGAGATATAGCAATTTTACCCAATCCTTTGACCAAACCTTGATTTACATCCCCGAATGTGATAGCTCGTTGGGGATCTTGGTTTTTCTCGTAGGAGGAGAACATCTTCTTCTCCCCTGTCATGTGGTTTGTGCACCCGCTATCGATGATCCAACTTGAGCCCCCGGATGCATAAACCTACAAAACAAGTTTAGTTCTTGATTTTAGGTACCCAAATGGTTTTGGGTCCTTTGGCATTAGAAACAAGAACTTTGGGTACCCAAACACAAGTTTTTGATCCCTTGTGTTTGCCCCCGACATACTTGGCAACTACCTTGCCGGATTTGTTAGTTAAAACATAAGAGGCATCAAAAGTTTTAAATGAAATGCTATGATCATTTGATGCACTTGGAGTTTTCTTTTTAGGCAACTTAGCACGGGTTGGTTGCCTAGAGCTAGATGTCTCACTCTTATACATAAAAGCATGGTTAGGGCCAGAGTGAGACTTCCTAGAATGAATTTTCTTAATTTTGTCCTCGGGATAACCGACAGGGTATAAAATGTAACCCTCGTTATCCTGAGGCATTGGAGCCTTGCCCTTAACAAAGTTGGACAATTTCTTAGGAGGGCCATTAAGTTTGACATTGCCTCCCTGTTGGAAGCCAATGCCATCCTTAATGCCAGGGCGTCTCCCATTATAGAGCATACTACAAGCAAACTTAAAATTTTCATTTTCTAGTTCATGCTCGGCAATTTTAGCATCTAATTTAGCTATATGATCGTTTTGTTGTTTAATCATGGAAAGGTGATCATGTATAGCATTAACATCAACATCTCTACATCTAGTGCAAATAGTGACATGCTCAGTGGTAGATGTAGAGGGTTTGCAAGAATTAAGTTCAACAATCTTAGCACGCAATATATCATTTTTATCTCTAAGATCGGAAATTGTAACATTGCAAACATCTAGTTCTTTAGTCTTAGCAATTAATTTCTCATTTTCAATCCTAAGGCTAGCAAGAGAAACATTCAATTCTTCAATCTTAGCAAGTAAATCAACATTATCATCTCTAAGATTGGGAATTAAAACATTACAAGCATTTGAATCAACCTTAGCAATTAAATTAGCATTTTCATTTCTAAGGTTGTCAATAGTCTCATGGCAAGTGCTTAGCTCACTAGATAATTTTTCACACTTTTCTACTTCTAGAGCATAAGCATTTTTCACCTTAACATGCCTTTTGTTTTCTTCAATAAGGAAGTCCTCTTGGGTGTCCAAGAGATCATCCTTCTCATGAATGACACTAATTAATTCATTTAATTTTTCTTTTTGTTGCATGTTTAGGTTGGCAAAAAGAGTACGCAAATTATCTTCCTCATCACTAGCATTATCATCGCTAGAGGACTCATATCTAGTGGAGGATTTGGATTTAACCTTCTTATTTTTGTCGTCCTTTGCCATGAGGCACTTGTGGCCGACGTTGGGGAAGAGAAGACCCTTGGTGACGACGATGTTGGCGGCGTCCTCGTCGGAGGAGGAGTCGGTGGAGCTCTCGTCGGAGTCCCACTCCCGACAAACATGGGCATCGCCGCCCTTCTTCTTGTAGTATCTCTTCTTCTCCTTTCTTCTCCCCTTCTTGTCGTCGCCCCTGTCACTAGATAGTGGACATTTTGCAATAAAATGACCGAGCTTACCACATTTGTAGCAAACTTTCTTGGAGCGGGATTTGTAGTCCTTCCACCTCCTTTGCTTGAGGATTTGGCGAAAGCCCTTGATGACGAGCGCCATATCCTCATTGTCGAGCTTTGAGGCGTCGATTGGTTGTCTACTTGATATAGACTCCTCCTTCTTCTCCTCCATCGCTTTGAATGCGACCGGTTGTGCTTCGGACGTGGAGGGGCCGTCAAGCTCGTTGATTTTCTTTGAGCCTTTGATCATCAACTCAAAGCTCACAAAGTGTCCTATCACTTCCTCGGGAGACATTAGTGTGTATCTAGGATTACCACGAATTAATTGCACTTGTGTAGGGTTAAGGAAAACAAGTGATCTAAGAATAACCTTAACCATTTCGTGGTCATCCCATTTTTTGCTCCCAAGGTTGCGCACTTGGTTCACCAAGGTTTTGAGCCGGTTGTACATGTCTTGTGGCTCCTCCCTTTGGCGAAGTCGGAAGCGACCGAGCTCCCCCTCGATCGTTTCCCGCTTGGTGATTTTGGTCACCTCATCTCCTTCGTGCGCGGTCTTTAGCGTGTCCCAAATCTCCTTAGCATTTTTCAACCCTTGTACCTTATTATACTCCTCTCGACTTAGAGAGGCGAGGAGTATAGTTGAGGCTTGGGAGTTGAAGTGTTGGATTTGGGCCACTTCGTCCTCATCATAATCTTCATCCCCTACGGATGGTACCTGTACACCAAACTCAACAACATCCCATATACTTTTGTGGAGTGAGGTTAGATGAAATAGCATCAAATCACTCCACCTAGCATAATCTTCACCATCAAACGTTGGTGGTTTGCCTAATGGGACGGAAAGTAAAGGCGTATGTTTAGGAATGCAAGGATAGCGTAGGGGGATCTTACTAAACTTCTTGCGCTCATGGCGCTTAGAAGTGATGGACGACGCGTCGGAGCCGGAGGTGGATGGCGATGAGGTGTCGGTCTCGTAGTAGACCACCTTCCTCATCTTCTTCTTCTTGTCACCGCTCCGACGTGACTTATGTGAAGGGGATTCCTTTTCCTTCCCCTTCCCTTTGTTGTACGACTCTCCCGATGGAGCTTTCCCGTGGCTTTAGCGGGCTTCTCGCCGGTCACCATATCCTTCTTGGCGTGATCTCCCGACATCACTTCGAGCGGTTAGGCTCTAATGAAGTACCGGGCTTTGATACTAATTGAAAGTTGCCTAGAGGGGGGGTGAATAGGGCGAATCTGAAATTTACAAACTTAATCACAACTACAAGCCGAGTTAGCGTTAGAAATAGAAACGAGTCCGAGAGAGAGGGTGCAAAACAAATCGCAAGCGAATAAAGAGTGTGACACGCGGATTTGTTTTACCGAGGTTCGATTCTCGCAAACCTACTCCCCGTTGAGGTGGTCACAAAGACCGGGTCTCTTTCAACCCTTTCCCTCTCTCAAACGGTCCCTCGGACCGAGTGAGCTTCTTCTCAATCAAACGGGAACAAACTTCCCCGCAAGGACCACCACACAATTGGTGTCTCTTGCCTTGGTTACAATTGAGTTGATCGCAAGAAAGAATGAAAGAAAGAAGCAATCCAAGCGCAAGAGCTCGAAAGAACACAACAAATCTCTCTCACTTATCACTAAAGCTTTGTGTGGAATTTGGAGAGGATTTGATCACCTGGGTGTGTCTAGAATTGAATGCTAGAGCTCTTGTAAGTAGTTGGAAGATGGAAAACTTGGATGACTTGAATGTGGGGGTGGTTGGGGTATTTATAGCCCCAACCACCAAACTAGCCGTTTGGTGGAGGCTGTTGTCACATGGTGCACCGGACAGTCCGGTGCGCCACCAGACAGTGTCTGGTGTGCCAGCCACGTCACCTGGCCGTTGGGTTCCGACCGTTGGAGCTCTGACTTGTGGGCCCGCCTGGCTGTCCGGTGGCGCACCAGACAAGTCCTGTAGACTGTCCGGTGTGCCACCCGCGCGTGCTCTGTCTTCTGCGCGCGCAGGCGCGCATTTAATGCGTTGCAGTCCACCGTTGCGCGCGAAGTAGCCGTTGCTCGCTGGCTCACCGGACATATGTCCGGTGAATTTTAGTGGAGCGGATTCCCGAAGCTGGCGAGTTCAGAGTCGCTGTCCCCTGGGGCACCGGACAGTGTCCGGTGGTGCACCTGACAGTCCGGTGAATTATAGCGGAGCGCCTCTGAGAATTCCCGAAGGTGAGAAGTTCAGCTTGAAGTCCCCTGGTGCACCGGACACTGTCCGGTGGTGCACCGGACACTGTCCGGTGGTGCACCGGACAGTCCGGTGCGCTAGACTAGGGTGCCTTCGGTTATCCCTTGCTCTCTTTGGTTGAACCCTTTTCTTGGTCTTTTTATTGGCTTAGTGTGAACCTTTGGCACCTGTATACCTTATAGACTAGAGCAAACTAGTTAGTCCAATTATTTGTGTTGGGCAATTCAACCACCAAAATCATTTAGGAAATAGGTGTAAGCCTAATTCCCTTTCACCCTCGGAAGGGTTCGAAAGCCGCCCTAGAGCACACAGAGTCAGGGATGACCCTGGGTACGTCCGTTACATAGCCGAGGCTCGGGCTACGCTCCCGAGGTACCCTAGGACATTTCCGAGACCAGCGGGAACGATTTTGTAACGGAATCCCACCGGAGGGAGGCATCGAGCCCTCGGACCCTATCGAATGGGTCCAGGTCCGGCAGATCACCTGCAGGTACTTTTGGAGCGCACCTCTCGGCCACTAGCCTACCCTTATCGAACGGGCTCGGGCGTCCACTCGGATCACTCGTTAGCAACTCATTGGAAACACCATGTTCGGTGCCCCCCGAGGGTAACATGGCGCTTCCCCCCCCCCCTTCCTCCTTGCGGAGAGGCGACGAAGGGGCGTACAATAAAAGTTGAGACGGTCCTTGATCGTCCTCTCGCTCCATGCAGAGGCTCGGGGGCTGCTCTCGCACCAGGCTACGGCCAAACCGTTGACCACGTAAACAAACTAGCGTGAAAACTCGGAGCCTGACCGTGCACCCGGGCCACGGCCAGGCCGCATGAGGGAACAACAAGGCTGACTGAGGCATCGCAAAAAGAATTAAGACCTCAGAGGAGTCAAACCACTCCTCCGAGGCCTCGGGGGCTACACCCAGCGGGTGCGCTCGCGCGCACCCACCGGAACAAAATATAACCGAGAAGGGTCGGTCCCCTTGCAAAAATTCGGCAGAACCTCCAAGCGAGTGCCCGCACTCCCTTAGAGGCTCGGGGGCTACTGTCGGGTACCGTAATTAGGGGTACCCCCAATACTCCTAAACACGGCTGGAAAACATCTTCAGAACAAACCATACGCGGCTGATAAAGCGCGGTTCAAGTCAAGGCCACGTCTACCGAGGGACGCGACCTCATCCGAGCCCAGCCTCGGGCGTGAACAGTAGTCCCGACCGGATTCACGCCTCGCCCGAGGGTCCCCTCAGTCAGCAGACGCACCCTCGGCTCACCTGAAGCCCAGCTCGGGCAGACTTTGTCGTACAGCGACCTTGGCCAAATCGCCTTACCAGCCGACCGTATCTCATGCGCATTTAATGCGGGGATCGCCTGACACCTTATCCTGACACGCGTGCCTCAATCGGCAAGGTCGAAGTGACTGCAGTCACTTTGCCCCTTTACTGGCCGATCTGACAGGAAAACAGTGTTGTTCGCCCCGCTCCGGCTACTGTGCCAACCACCAGGGTAAAACTGAGTCACGATCTCCCACGAGTTCGGCCTCGGGCGCAACAGGGAGCTCCGCCTCACCCGACCTCAGGCCTCGGGAGAAGGTCTCCGCCTCGCCCAACCCCAGGCCTCGGCCTCAGCCTCGGCCTCGGGAGGAGTCACAACCTCGCCCGCAGTGGCGAAGGGCGCGCAAAATGTAAGGTATGGCTAATTTATATAAATCCGTGTTTCGAAACGGATTTTATACAACACCTATTTCACCGCGGTTCTTAAATTAATTAACCAAAATATCAATTAGCTAATTGATTAAATAGACTAAACTAGTGAAACAAAATGAGGTTTAATTAAAGTAAATATAGTCATTGCGCTATATAATAAACAAACGCTTAAAGAAGTAAAATACTGTGCCATTTTACTTAATACGGAAGCCTAATAAAAGGGGCCATGGATCATTAATAAATTATAGATCAACGTAAAGCAGATAGGTTGTGTTATAAAAAAACACATGGGCAGTAGAGATATAGTACTGTGCACATTGCATGGCCCAAGCAGAAGCTTTCTTATTTTCTTTCTTCAGGCGCACATAGCTTGTTGAATAGAAAATGACACCTGCACACACACAGCTTGTCAAAAAAAATGACAGTGCTTCGTTTGGATCAGCGACTACATGATATAGCACACGTCGAAATCAAGGTATGGCGAGTGCCAGACCTCGCCACACTGAGTCCTCCGCCACTGCTCGCCCGACCTCAGCCTCGACTAGGGGTGGTAATGGATCATGGCCCTAATACTTGCTTCACAAACTAATAAAGCCCTTAATTTTATTAGTTCAAAATTATATTGTTTTATGATCCAGCCCTAACTTGATTCGATCCGTAAATTTGTTAGGCTAAATTAAATGGCCTGTTACCACCCCTAGCCTCGGCCTCAGGAGAAGTCTCCGCCCCGCCCGACCTGGGCCTCGGACCGACTACGCTACAGGGGATACATCATTACCCTACTCCCAGCTAGCTGCCTCAGGCTACGAAGGAACAAGACTGGTGTCCCATCTAAGGTTACTCCGGCAACAGGTAATGATGGTTCCTCGCGTGCGCCCATGATGTCAGATTGCTCTCAACCTCCTACGGAAGCAAGGAAACGTCAGCAGGATCCATGCCGCACCGACAGCTGTGCTTCTACAGGGCTCAAGGCACTTCTCCGACAGCCACGTTAGCTCGTATACAGGGCTCAAGGCGCTTCTCCGCCAGCCACGTTAGCACATAGCTACACCCCATTGTACAGTTGGGCATCTCCTTGTATCTATAAAAGGGGATGTCCAGGGCCTTCCTAAGGCACACGGAGAGAGGTTCACGTTCAGGTTCACGCTGAGACACATTCACGTTGACGCAGGACGTGGACATAGGGGGAACGCAGGGACGCGGGGCAGACGAGACAGGCAGCACACAGAGACTCTCTCTCTCTCTCGCTCTCGCCCTCGCTCTCTCACGACGCTTGTAACCCCTACTACGAGCACCCCGGTGCAAGATAATATAAGCCTCATTCCCCCGCTTGTGTTCCATCTTGCATCAACCCATCTGGGCAGGGACACGCAGCAACAAATTCACTGGTCGGTTGACGGTCCTCGCGGGTCCGAAACGCCGACACTATGTATACTAAACTGGCTAGAAACACACTCTCTCTTCTAGGTCCCTTTATAACCTTTTAATTCAAACTTGCAAAGTTTGGATTATGATACATAAATCTTTAGGAGCAAGATATCCTCTATCCTCTTAATTTATACATGTTGGTTTGATCTATGTTATAGATATACAAGTCAGTTACCTGTGCGTTGCGATGACTCACAACAATATCCACGTAAATTATCCACCAAAAAGATCTCAAGATTTTTTATTGATTGTCTCCGCTCTTCACATAATATATTTATGAACGCACATGTACTATAGGCAGCAAATCAGACACCTCCATCCCTCGGCTCCTCACTTCAAGGTTTCGTATAGCAGGAGAGGAAGGGAAGAGGCGGACATACCTGTTCATTGCCGGAGAAGGACACGACGAAGAACTGGACATCTGGAGGCGACATAGGTAGTATACCGCTAGATATATAGGGAGAGAGCACGTAAGTGGAGAAAAAAGCCCAGTCGGAGAAGCTCCAAACCGAGAGGCACCCGCACCGGGCGTTAATCCGAGAAGGGCGAGAGAATGCGAGTGTCTTCCCAGCCCTGGACCCGCCGAAGCGACACAACACCACCACCAACTCCGTAGCATATGCCGACTGCTGCCACACTACGGGCCTTGGTTGTCCAATATCTTAGGCCTGGACTCCTCATCGCCAAGCTAACCTAAGCGTAGCAGGCGCCACCATGTCCTCCTCGACGGCACGCACAGAGAAAGACCAGGAGCATGACCGACTCGCGCCGTACTCGCGTCGACGAGCGTCGGTCGGCTCGCGGCTGCGACCGTGGGCGAGGGCAGTAGGTTGGGGAGGAAGAACAGGGCGAAGGCCGGGAAGATGAACGGGATGTCCGACGACGGCAAAAACGATGGTGCGCGCATGATGTGAAACGTTCTCGTGGACGTGCAATAGCTACTGCGCGAGTCAGTGTCGGGGCTGGTGTCCACCTCCTGCACCACTTTTTTAACATTTTGCGCTGAGTTGATTTGAAAGAAATGTAGGAACTTTTTTGTAAAAAGATGACGCAGGACGATTGTTGAAACTGGTGCTTTAAGTATAGTAAAGAAAAAGATATATATGGCTAAATGAACTGTGTCTAGCGAGCTGGCTGAGGCACGACCCATTTAATAGTGTTTGGGCCAACCCGACACGAGCGTCGTGCGGTGTTTGGGCCGTAGCCTCGGCCCATAGTGCTGGCCCGGCCCGACACGATTATTTTCTATTTTACAAAAAAAATCATATATACATATGTACAATTTATATTCAATATTATAAATATAGAAACATGATGTTCTACTGGTTAGATAGCTTCTTCGTCTAGTGTCTACCACCCTTCTTCCATCTGAGTGTGGGTTCATATCCTATCTCCCGCACCAATTTTTTTTTACATTTTATGCTGAATTTGTATGAATTTTTTTTAAAAAGGTGACGTAGAACGACCGTTGAAACTGGTGCTTTAAGTATAGTAGAGATTTTACAATTATAGATTTCTAATAGATATGAGTTGAATTACTTTCGATTTTGGTGCATAAGCAAAGTCATTTAGACCGTGTTTAGTTTCTACCCTCTATGGCTCCATTTATACGCGTTTATACGTGTATTGATGCATGTGTTATGACAAAACACCAGAAGCCCAATGAATCCTCCTAGTCCTATGTCTCCTACTCTCGTAGGATCTTTGGTGATTAAGGCTATCTTTAGCCGCCATATGCTTATATTTAAACTTTATTCTACAACCAGAGTGTGGGTTCATACCCCACCTCCCGCACCGAATTTTTTTTACATTTTACGCCGAATTGTATGATTTTTTTTGTAAAAAGATGACGTAGAACGACCGTTGAAACTGGTGCTTTAAATATAGTAGAGATTTTGCAATTATAGATTTCTAATAGATATGAGTTGAATTACTTTTGATTTTGGTGCATAAGCAAAGTCATTTAGACCGTGTTTAGTTTCTACCCTCTATGGCTCCATTTATACGCGTTTATACGTGTATTGATGCATGTGTTATGACAAAAACACCAGAAGCCCAACGAATCCTCCTAGTCCTATGTCTCCGACTCTGGTAGGATCTTTGGTGATTAAGGCTATATTTAGCAGCCATATACTTATACTAGGCATGTACCCGTGCGTTGCGACGGAACACAAATTAACGAGCCTCTAATTACTCAAGTTTCTAGAGATGGACGGCGTGAACGCAATAGTGACGGGAGCCCTCATGAGAAACCGTGCATTGTTGCAGAGAAACGCGAGCCTGATCGCACTACGTACTCCATCGTCGTGTTGCGGGGCTGCCATTGCCACGAGCTCCATATATAAAACGAGTTGTTCATATCATAATAACTAAAACAATGATGTGCCAAGACTTTTGCTACTACACTCAAAGACTCATACAATATTGACAGTGCATTGTTGCAACGGAAACATATAATACCACGATAACTTATATATACAAATTGTGTGTTATATTGTTATAAGAAAATGTTTTGTAATCTATTTGTGGGCTATTTTAATTTAATTGTTTTACTACTACAAATTCCCCCACATGGCCATAACTTGTAGAAAGAGATAGCTAATGGTAATCATACATAATACTGTTTTGCCAATTATGTTATATGTAATAAAAATCATAGAAAAAGATAAAATTGCTAAGAAGGTGGTACGAAGAAAATTAAAATAGAATCAGATGTGAACAACCTCCACGATAACATGTCTTTACCAGAATATATTCGCATCACAAAAGAACATATGAATTACCAATCCATTCTTGCGCCTCGTTTTGTTTAATAATTAATTCATAAAAGATGTGTTGTTGTCAAACAGTAGAGAGAACATAGAATCAGAAAATGGTTCGACTAACTTTAACAGAACTTCGTATGCATGTTCTCAGGTTCAAGAGGGGCCAACAAGAACATAGATTCCAGGGAAGAGAAGACCCGCAGCGCCAGCAGCCAGAGTGTAGCTCATCGTGTATAGTGGTTTATTCATTCGCATTCCTGAAAAAAGGAACATGAAAAAAATTGTTCAGTAAGTTCATCTCATCTCAAGCGCTCAGGATCAGGAGTAAGCAAGCATGTGGTTGATCAGCGTTGGGTGAATACTTACCGACGAAGTCCATTACGAAGGCTAGAGCTAGCATGCTGAAGGAAGGGACCAACCAACTGGCGATTCTTCCCCGGTGCTTCTGCAGGTAAAATTTAGCACGGTGAGGGGAATGTAAGAATGTTTTACGTGGCTAAAAAGGAACAATTTATCAACCTTAGTATCACATACCAGCATTCATTATACCTCGAAATGTATAATTACATGTCTAAACTGGAGCCCGATCAAGCAAGTGACAATCGCCATAACGAAGCTGAAACACGAGCAAGTGACAGTAAGAACTAACACTCGGTTGGATATGAACTTGCATTGCAAGAAAGGCTTATGGGCAATGACCAAAAGGAGCTAGTGAATCACTGACCTGAGGAGGCCTTCAGGATCAAATGGCGCCTGGCACCACGATGGAGCATCAGGTGGAAGAGGCCCATTCTCTAGATAATCTATACTGCATTCCTGCATGTTAGCCGAAGTTTCTTATTTGAGCTTTGTGACAAGGGAGCAGAAAACTGAGATGTCCGTGTCGCATCGCATCCCATATCAAACCTTCGTGCGCACATAAACTGGTCGTCTATAGAGGTGGTCGATCCCTAGGATCGTACGGTCGACCATTCCGACTGCGTTGCAAGCTGGTCTGGTGTCTCCTCTCACTCCGCATTTCACCTGACACATCCGAATGCAGCGTGAACGTCAGCGCTTCTTCCGTCTTGTGTACTAAACTTGTGAGGAGATAAGTAAAGAAGAATGCAGCGACAATTTGTACTTACAAAGAACGACTTCTTTGTGGAACTGGAACCAGGGCCTGCTATCTGGTACTCCCAGTCTGGAACGTATATGCCATATAGAAGAATAGAGTACGCTATAGAGAGGACCAATCCTACAAACCTAGCAGGACGAAAACAAACCATGTATGTTATAAATGTATGAGAAATCAGTACCAGAGTGAGGGTAATTTTGATCTGAACTCACAATTGGTAGCGGTATCTCCTCAGCAAACCATACCCAGAATCTACATCGTCGTCTCCCTTGAGCCAGATTTCACATACTGCAGCCAGGAGATAGGCTATTGCAATCCTCTGCAACACAGAACCATCATGTGCCCGTTCAAGATGACTTTACCACCTTTTTCCAGCACTGACTGAATGTGTCAATTAGTTGTGAAAGAACAATAAAAAAACTTTTGGGTGCTGATTCTAGAGATGGCAGATCCAGATTATTTTCCTGTAAATGGTAATTAAAGTTTATGTATAAATAGTAACAATTATCTTCTATGAGTTAGTGTTTGCAATGAAAATAATAAATCATTTTAGGGGAAAATCAATCAGGGAAGTGTTTATTTTCATGTAGAGTTTCTCGTGGTCTAAAATGTTTTAGAAAGAGGATAATATAATAGAACTTAAGTGCTTATTTTCATAAGTAGAAACAAAAATAACCATACAATGGCCTTAGTGTTACGTCTAGGTGAGTTCACTTTGCAGGTGTAACCCAATATGTCTTCAGTAGTTCGATATTATTATTCAAAGCTAGATCGTAATTTATTCAGTAGAGCTAAGCGCATTGGGAAATTTGTGTTTAGTATGTAACCCGAAACACGTCTTATTGACAGGGAGAGTTCCAGACAACAGGTTGTATTCTACCCCAAAGTTATCCACTATAAGCAATAATGTAGTGGCGAGAATCGAGAGCCTACCAAATTTCATCATTTTATTCTCAAATGCCCGGACATGATTGTAATAAGCCGGGAGCATCTTCAGAAGCATCTGCAGTGTAAAATGTGTTTTTCATTCAAGGTTAAGAAAACCTATAGCCTTTACTGTGAAACAACATATAGACAAAAGGAACTACAAAGGACAAACCTTCACTTCGGATTTCTTCATCGTCTTTATCATGTACCGATCATCGTTAGTTAGGTAGAAAAAGCTTCCATTCTTACCAGGAGATGAAAGTTCCATGAGAGCCTCATTTCCACATAGTGATAACATATAGTCAGCGGCATCCACCTTGAACAGCTTGCGCAGCGTCCTGTGTTCCAGTTCAGAATAGATGGTCTGTTAATAAGCGTGACTACAGAGGGTCATGTTGTGTCATGATCATATATCTTTATCATGGTTGTGATGACGAACCGGAAGACCTTGGGGCAGTAATCCTTCCATCTGAAGTCACAAGAATTGTGGGGAGGGTGCATTTTGAGCCTTCAGGAGGAAACTTCGTACATACTTTTTCCTTTGGGTCAAAAGCAGACGATTTCAGATCGAGCACGATTGGGCCTTGCTTCCCCACTGCATGCCTGTCCAGATATGAATGTTGAGGCAAGAGATTTCAGTCAGGTATGGAGAAAACATGAAACAAAATTGACAAATAATCACACGCCATAATGTCTTATTGGTGGAAGATTTCACACGGAAGGGTTCTTAACTTTATATAATAAATATAAATGGTATCAGCCACCAAGAAAAGGTTGTTGTTGACATGCGGCGCGCTGAGCAGGGGCTGGTGGTGGACCAGCGGCGAGCACGGCGGGATGCCTAATGGCGGCGGCGAGCGAACTTCCTCGACTCCCGTAGGCCTTAAGGTATGGAAACCGCGACTACGAAGGAGAGGAGAGGGGAGGCGAGGAAGAAGGGGGAGCAACAGAGGGGAGCACCGACCTGGGGCCCGTAGACCGGATCGAAGGCGATGAACTCTTGGACATCGATGTTGGACCACTTGACGTCGTCTGCGGAGGATCCAGAGGCTTGACAGCGTCGTTGGTGGTGATGGGGCAAGATCCGGCGTTGAAGGCGGGATGGGCTCGGGCTGGGACTCCGTTGAAGCCGCGCGTCGAGGGTTTGGGGCACCGTTGGTGGCGATGGGGCGTGATCCGGCATTGAAGGTGGGATGGGCTCGGGCTGGGGCTCTGTTGAAGCCGCGCATCGAGGGTTTGGTGGGGGAGAGCAGCTGGGGAAGAGGGATGCATCTCGGCAGCCGGGGGAAGGAAGCCGCGCGTACGTGCGGGATCTGGGCGAGAGCAGCGCGTCGAGGGTTTTGGGTAGGGTGTCGTTGGTGGGGAGGAAGCCACGCGGCATCTCGGCAGCCGGGGAAGGAAGCCGCGCGCGTGTTGGGGACGAAGGCGGGGGCACGGCCTGGTGTGGACGCCCTCACTCTGGTCTTAAGGTGTAGTAGAGATTTAAACTTTATTCTACAACCAGTGTAGTCTGCAGTGCAAAACAATGTTTTAGGCGATTTAAGATAAATGAGATTTATCTCAGCTAGAGAATTGTGTGGGGTCGTCTAAATTGGAGCTTAACACCAATAAATACTAAATACTACCATGTCAGGACTATGGTGACATTCACACAACTGATAATGTTTTACTTCTCGTCATGACTACAGTACCAAACCGTATCGAGTAAATCTCTAACTCCATATAGTTCAGATGCGCTAAGGTTGTCTCCAACAAGAGACTGTAAAGCACCATGTACCCTAAATATAGAGGATTTGGGCATCCGGTATATGGCCCCAACAATAACCACTAGAGCCTCTGCTAAAATATAGCATGCGTTCCTCGTCCGCTAAATTTGGAGTATGGTCAACCGTGCGCTATCAGCTATTCACTCGTGCGCTCAGTCGTCCGTTCTCCCTCAGAAGCTTCTAGCTAGGCGTCGCCGACCTCCATCGCATGGCACAACCACATCCAGCGATGTTCGTAGCATTGAGAGGCGGAGGCACACTGGCCGCGAGCATGGGGCGGCGACCGCCGCGGGAGCACACCTGGGACAGGGCGGAACAGAGGAGATGGCGACCATGTGCAGAGGAGGGCAAGGTCGACAGTGGCCATGTGCGCAGGCACCATTGACGACGAGTGAAGTATGGTGGTGGTAGGGAGGCCCAGACATCAGCTTCGATCTTCACTAGCGAGCTCTAGCCTTGTGGGATGGAACAATGGGAGGGGGTGCCACGCTGACGGAGATTGGAGGCTATGCGAAGCAAGAGGAAGGAGAGGAATAGACAACATACTGGTTCTTGTATTTTGGTTTGCTCTGTGGTGGATATATTTGGAAGCCTTGTTTTTAAAGAAATTATTCTTGTGTACATAACACACGATTTGCAACTTGTAAATGAATATTAAAAAAATGTGATTACAAAAATATTCGTACGTGTACCATAATTTATAATCTATGTAATTTGACCCGGTTAAAAAATGGAGCAACCATTTTTGTTAATATGATTGGTGAAAATATGGAGAATGAGATATAGAAGATGGAATTTAGAGAACGTTTATGGAGATGATGAAGACACAGAAAACGGAAATTTTTAGAGTGTGCTCTAAAGGACAAGGAATATTCCTTTAGATGATAAAATTTAGAGGACGTTGATGAAGACAACCTAATGGTTTCACTGAAAATGGAAACATGAATTTATAAAAAAGGTAAAATAATAAAAACTGGTAGAAAGAATACTTAGGAAAAACATAGGACCTATCCGCTGCAACCGTAGACGAAGAGAGAATAATGGACTGTTCGGTTTCCTCTCAATCCATATAAATTATATAAAATTAAGTGGTTTTAAATCTATATTAAGTTAAAATCTTTTATAAATTTTTATGATCCCTTACAACCAATGATGTATAATAATAATCGAATAAGGTCTAATATGAAATAGATTAATGCCCACTGAAGCTTTCTTCGGTAGATCGTATTTTATACTATAGACTATATTATTTACATAGTGTATTTTAAAATAAAAGATAAAATAGGAGAGAAGTTGAGTAAGCTGTAAGACAAGCGCTAAGGAAGTGTTTAAATGCATTAGAGCTAATAATTAGCTGCTAAAATTAGTTGAATATATCTAAATAATCTAGCTAATAGTTTAACTAGTAGATATTGTTAGCAAATTAACTAATAATTAACTAGGTACTAGTTGGTTGCCCGTGCGTTGCGACGGCTCACAATAATACCTACATAAACTATCCCCCAAAAAGATCTCAATGTTTTTTTATTGATTGTCTCTGCTCTTCGCGTAATATTTTTCATGAACGCACGAGTACCATAGGCAGCAAATCAGAGACCCCATCCATCGCCTCCCTCACTTCCAAGGTTTCGTAGAGCAGGAGGGGAAGGAAAGAGCCGGGCATACCTGTTCGTTCTCGGAGAAGGACATGACGAAGAAATAGGCATCTGGAGGTGACATAGGTAGTATACTGCTAGATACATATAAGGAGAGATTACACAAGCGGGGAAAGAAGCCCAGCCGGAGCAGCTCCAAACCGAGAGGCATCCGCACCAGGCGTCAGTCCGAGAAGGGCGAGAGAATGCGAGTGTCTTCCCAACCCTGGACCCGCTGAAGTAACACACCACCACCACCAACTCCATAGCATATGCCGACTATACATGTCCAAACGTGCCGCCCGGCCCGACCCGGCCCGGGCACGCACTCGGCCCGGCCCGATTGAGGCGTGCCTGGCCCGGCACGGGCAGACTTCGGGTCGTGCCGGGCTAACCCAGCGTGCCGGACCCTCGGCCCAGGCACGGCCCGATAGGTATTCGGGCGGGCCGGGCCGTACCATTGTACTGGTCAGCCCAGTGGTACAGGGCCGGGCCTGACACAAAAATCACAGAAAATCACATATATAATTATATAACAGAATTTACAATAAACACAAAAAACGACACAAGAAATATATTAATGAGCTGTTTGTGCAATGCTGCCTCATTAAAAACCTTCCTAGGTAAAAACTCACACCTCGTGAGAAAACCCTAGGAAGGAAAAAAGAGTGCAGCCGGCTCAAATTTATAATGTTCATAGTCCAATGTTCAATACAACAAGTCACAAGTCACAACTCACAAGAAATAGAGACAAAGGATAAGATTACAAGTTACAATAATTCACTCTTGAGCCCTTGACTGACTTCCTTGTTGTCCTCCATCATTGTTTAAGCTTTCAAGGACAGATTCTATTTCTAGTGTGTCCTTCTCAAGATTGTGTTGCATGTGTAAATCTGCTAACTCCCAGTCTTTGATGCATGATAGAACCTCCACCATGTCTGGTGTGAGCCGTCGACGACGTTCCTCAATCACCCTGCCAACCAAACTAAAAGTAGATTCTGAAGATATAGTAGAAGCAGGAACTGTCATGACATCCTTAGCTAGTATAGATAGAACAGGATAAGTAAGTTTATGCCCATGCCACCAACCCAGAATGCTGAAACTGTCATCAAATTGATTGACAGTATCACTATCAAGGTATGCAGATGTCACACCCGGGTTTCGGGGGCACCAAGACCCGGGCGCGAACATAATCACCAGGTGTGCTGGGACCAAGTCTCACACATATGATGAATCATGGCACAGGATCGAATGTCACATCTTTACTACATAACAGGAGTTCTATACAAAATAAATAGATAATTACATTATAAGGAGACAACGGTCCAGCAACCCAAAGTTGACTGGGAGACGACGGCCTAGACCACTCACGAACTCATCACAGCATCCCTCCACGCGCCTCATCCTGTGGTACCTGTTCTTGACCTGTGGGGGGGTGTGAGACAGCAAGAGTGAGCTCACATACGTTCATCGCTCAACAAGTTGTGGGGAATAATGTGTATGAACTCGCCAAAGGTGGGAGCTCATGTGAAGTGTAAGGCTTACCAAAGAGGATGGTTAGAGCTGAGCATTGCTTTTAAAGTTGGTCAAAATTTTATTAGCAATTACTAAGTATAAGTAAATACCAACCCAATTAAATAGTAGAACAAAAGTAACAACATCACCTGTACAACATCACCTGCGATGCAATGCATATGACAAATTGAGTTTAATTCCATAATTTAATCATGTGAGGGTCCGAGCTGCTCATGACCGTGAGCACGGCTAGTATACCAGTTTTACACTCTGCAGAGGTTGCACATCTTTACCCACAAGTCATGTTACCCATCTGCCAAGGGATCGCGACTTCCCATACACCTCTACCGAGGAGGCGAGGCAGGGTAACACTACGAGGCCTTTACAAAGTTCCACTAGCTTCAGAAAACCCGCTACAGTTTATAGGAAGCTCCAATGCAGGAATTCCCTTGCAGGACCGCCATCGCAGCAAAATCCTCCCGAGGGCCTCCCTACACTGACCACTCCCCTACTGCCCTTGCCCCTTTCGGGTAAGGTAGTCCTCCACTAGCTTTCCTAATTAATCAGCCAAGGGCGTCCCATTATACCCTTGTGGTAGCACTGTTTTCCCGGGTGGTCGCTCCATGTTCCAATTAACATAATGATCTTATCATGAACGATAAATAACAACGGATAACAAAAGTATAATCATGAGTAATGTATCTTCATACCCAAAACCACATAAAGCACTAGCAAGTACTACCCAAAAAGTTCAGTGGTAACAAGGTATAAAGATAATCAAACTAGGGTAACCTATTGGGTCCCATCAAAATTAACCTATGCAGATCATTATGATTAATTAGAACATGAGTGGGTAAAAAGAAGTGATCAAGGGCACAACTTGCCTGACACTTGAGATTCCAGGTACCAACTTGCTTTTCAGATGACACGTGCCTCGCGCTAGTCATAGCAATACAAACAAACATGATATAGATAAAATTAACATCACACCAAACATAAGAATATACTGCATAATAATGATCTACGCATTTCTACGAGACTAACGCAACTTGAACGGATCAAATCGGAGTTAAAACGAAGGAGTTATGATTTTCCTAAGATTTTATGTATTTGATATAAGATTAGTTAGGAACTAAATTTAATCTGACTTTCATGTAAAAACAGTGGCACTAGTTGATAAACAATAATATTATAAAACTGTAGAAATTGGAATGGATTAATTTGGACATCACATGAATTTTCTATGAATTAAACAAGTTCTAGGGATTTGTTTTTATATTAAAAATCAATTTCTCAATTAGTTTCCCTGTTATAACCAATATCTGGACTGAGCGCATGATTAGACAGAAACCCAGGGTTACTTCTACAAAATTTCGGACCTCTCTGTAATGGACTTACTACGGTCCTGTACTGCGGGTTTAAACAGAGAAAACCCAGGGACTATTGTGAAAAGCCACCGCCGAAGAGGTATGGGCCGATCGTGGCCGCAGGATATGAAGTGAACGGTCCAGATTAAATTATGCAATCCTCTGAATCGGTACGCACTACTGACCGCCAGATCCAGATCGGAGGGTCGGTAGGATGTCCACGTACACAATTGATCCCGGACGCACGCCACCGATCCAAGGGCTCGGATTTTATTTGGCGCACAGGGATACTCCAATTCAATCTAAACCACCCACTGGCGATCGGACGGCCAGGGGGCCCTTCTTCTCTCTCCTCTAATCGCATCCGTCCGCTAAGATCCGATGGCCAACAGCCTTGCCCCCATTCTCCGGCCCACCCGACGGCCTCACCGCCAGACCCCACGGCGGAGGCCATTGCCGGCGATAGCGTTCCCGTGACCCAAGACCCTCACTCACCGACCGACTAGCGCAAATCGAATCGGGGAACATAGCGAATCTAAAGAAGTAATTCTCACCGAGATCGGAGCAGTGGGATTCCCTGCCCACGGTGAGACGCGGCCTTGAAGATCCGACGAGCAGTTCGCCGCGCGCCCCGAACACCAGACGCGGAACTCTCAGATGGTGGCGAGTCCCCCTGGCGAGTTGGAGTACGGCGAGCGCAGCTGCGCACTCAACGATTGATGACGATGGACCGAGCTAGCCCCCGAGCGGCGGCGACGAGGTCGACCAGAGAAGAATCTCCGCTACCGCCAATGGGTCTGATGCTCACAGATTGCCACACGATTGAGCTCGGGTATTTTTGCAAGAGGGGGGTATGGTCATCTTTATACCGAGAGGAACGAGTCCGCGGCGCTATCCCGCAGAATCTGGCGACCACACCGTGGATCTCGCAGCAAGCCGTCGCGCCATGCACGGGGTCAGTTCTCGGTGACGGGTGGGGTTGTTCGCGTGGGTCCATACGCAAGCGACCGCGGAATCCTCGCGTAGGAAACAGAAGGGCAGTGGGGCAAGAGCTGGGGCGGTGGGCAATCTTGCTCGGATTCCATGTGCACCGTTCGGCGGAGTCTGTTTACTGGGTGGAAGATGAACCTGACGACTGGGCCCCACATTGTCAGCGGCACACGCACAGAATCAGGATTGAGGGGGGCCGACATGCGGGTCCCGCGCACCAGTGAGGGTAGCTGAGTGCGGAGTGGGCTGGCGGCCAGGATTAATAGGAGATGGGCCGGTTTTGGGGTTGGTGGCCCAGTTAGTGTGTTCCCCTTTTCTCTTTTGTTTTTATATTTTCTTTTCCATTTCTATTTCCCTTTTTTTGTTCTTCCCAACTTTGGGTTTAAATTCAAATTTATATTCAAGTTTGGTTTTGAATTTCAAACTCTAATTTAGATGTAACAAACAAAATAGTCCCCGCATGATACATCATTTTATTTTATTTATTTCAAAGAAGTCATTAATTTGAATGTATAATTAGTTTAAGTGTTTATTCAACGTTTAAAGGTTTAATACTTATTTAGTTTTAGAGGAAGAAGTTAGATAATATTTTATCAAGAGTTCTTTAGTCAAACATCTTTAAGTATTAATTATTTAGTTCATGAGAGGAACACTTCCCCATTATCATCATTTTATTGTTTATTTGTTTCTAGGTTTCTAGTTCAAAAAGGTTTTAGATTCGATGCTTGACATTTTAGCATGGCCAACTATTTATCTTAGGTTATAATAACTTTTAAAGGCTTGGGATCCGATGTTAAGAAACATTTTTTTAACTCTTGACCTTTTGAAGAATCATTTATAAATCCCCACATTGGATTTTTTTTGGGTGTTACAGCAGACAACTCAGACTGAGCAGTAGTAGGCCAGGAAGAATTAGATGCAACATTACTACCAGAACCAGATCTCCTACCACTACCAATATCATCATCACCATATATGTCATCCCAGGCAGATTTGTTCTTACCCTCAGTTGTGGATGATGGTTCATGTACACGTAAGCGCACATCACCAAACTTTGTGTCATAAATCTGATAAAGTTTAGTTAACCCTTTCCTCACATCCTGAGGAAGTCTAGAATAATCTGTACCAGTAAAAGCTGATAGGCGCTGTAGTGCTTTATGAAAACCTCTCATCTTAGCTCTAGGATCTAGTATGAAAGCAAAAGCATATAGAATGGGTATATCTCTCCAATATTTGAAATATTTATCTTTCATTTGAACAACAACTTGCCTCAGTAGTGTATCATTTTCAAAAGCATTCAAGTGTCTAGCAATTTTAAGTATTTGATGCAACATTAATGGAGCAGTTGGGTAGTAAACACCAGACAAAATAACAGTAGAATCATAGAACAGTTGAAGAAATGATAACAGTTTCTCAGCAACATACCAGTGGTTGTTAGTTAATAAAGGGGTACCATCAGATGCCAAAGTATAATTAGTTTGGATGAAGACAGAAAATGTGCTTTTGTGTGGCATAAGGTGTTTCAGCATTAAAAAAGTTGAGTTCCACCTAACATCCATATCCACACCAAACTTTCTAGGACAAATACCCATACTTAAACAGTAACTCTTGTATGCAGCAATCCTTTGGTTTGATGAATTCAAAAAGTTTATGGCAGTTCTAAAGTCCTCAAGATAATGTTTTACTCTTTTCAAACCTGACTTTACTATTAGATTAATAATGTGACATGCACAACGTTGATGCAAAAGAATGGAAGACAATTCATCATCATCAACATCAGTTAGAGCTCCAAGATAACCAGAAAACAATGATTTAAGATAATACATAGCAGTTTGATTAGAGGAAGCATTGTCAAGAGTAATAGCAAATATTTTATCACATAAACCATACTCATCAGCAACCATGTTAACACGTTCTGCTATATTATTTCCAGAATGTTTCACATCTATGAGCCTAAGACCAATCAACCTTTTTTCTAGCTCCCAATTCGAATTCACAAAGTGAGCAACAACAGAAATGTAGTCCTCTTTAGCTTTACCATTCCAAATATCAGAAGTTAGAGCAACTGATGAAACAGATTTAAATGACTCAATAAGCTTAAGCACACGTTCATTGTAAAGCTTAATTAGATCCCTAGCTGTTGTTTGCCTAGATGACTTCACAAATTTAGGATTATGTGCTTTAGTAATGTACTCTTGAAAAGCATCAGATTCACCAAACCATAAAGGCAAATCCTCTCTAGCTATCAAACGACATAATTCAGTTCTAGCAACAGCATTAGAGTATTCCCATCGAACTAGAGAACCATCAGGATTATACTTAAGAAGAGACTGAACAATGCCACTACGTTGTTGTTCCTTTTTAGCATTGCAATTATGCCGAAGCAAATGGCCAGTCCCACAACTAGATTTAGCACTGAAGGTCTGCTTACAGTATTTGCAAAGGGCACCATACCTTACCCTCTTACCATTGATGAGATTAGTCAGCTCCTCAAAGCATTCCAGACTTTGGATCTCTTCCTGGAGGCATTGGCACTAGTACCAGTACCAGTACTACTACCATCAGCAGCAGTGGGGGTGGGGCTAGTTGAGCCCATACCAGTACCAGCAACAGGAGCATCATCGTTGTCGATGCCGAGAAAGGCCCTTGCATCCTGCTCCTCGTTATGTGCCTCAAGTCGGTATTCCTCCGCATCATCCTCAGCGGCCGGATCCAGTTCCATGGCGACCACGGCTCCTCAACAACTGCGCGGCACCGGAACAAGACCGATACCTCCATTCAAAGTTCATACACAATGAGAATGACCTCAACATACTAACATCAATCAACAGATTTATTAAGGAGCAATCAACAGCATACCTAACGCAATCGGAGCACCGAGTCACCTACTGGCTACTGGTCGCCAGCCGAGGATGAGGATGAGGAACACCAGAGGATGAGGATTGAGGAGCAGTGGAGCACCAGAGCAGGGAGTATTAAGGATTTAGGGTTAGGTAGGAATGTAGGATTAGGAAAACCAGAGCAGGGAGCACCGTAGTCACGCAACCGAGGAGTGGATCGAGCACGGGAAGCCAAGGATCCAACACAGAGCGGATCTGGGGAGTGGGGACTTACTAGCGCCTTACCGAAGAACAGTTCTGGGGAGCGGATCTGGGGAGTGGATCGAGCACGGGAAGCCAAGGATCCAACACAGAGCAGTTCTGGGAAGCACCGTAGAAGGCCAGAAGGGGAAGAAGACGGGTGAGCCGGTGACTTACCGGTGAGGCGGTGACTCGGTGAGGCGGTGGCCCACGTCGACGACTTACCACCGGTGAGCAGGGCGGTGGCCGAGTGGGACTGGGGAGGAGTGGAGCACCGCCACCGCTGAGGTCCACCGCCGTCGTGCGAAGCGAAAGCGAAGGGGATTAGGGTTAGGGGAACGGCGCCGCGTGGGGAAGAAGGAGTGACTGCAGTGGGTGCCTGGGGACTGGGGAGTGGGGAGCGGACGAGCGATCGAGCGGATAGGTATGGCCGTATGGGATTGGGGCCGCGGCATTTTTTTTAACGGGCCAGCATCGTGCCGCCTGTTTCAACGGGCCGGGCCGTGCCGAGGGAGCAGCCCATACACGGCCCGGCCGTCGGGCCGGCCCGGCCCGGGCATGGTGGAGATCGGGTCGGGTCGGGTTGGTACCGGGTCAAAATCGTGTCGGGTTTCGGGCCAAACGGGCGGTCCGTACCGTTTGGACATCTATAATGCCGACTGCTGACACGCTACGGGCCTTGGTTGTCCAATATCTCAGACCTGGACTCCTCATTGCCAAGATAACCTAAGCGTGGTAGGCGCCACCATGCCCTCCTCGACGGCACGCACGGAGAAAGGCCAGGAGCATGACCGACTCGCCCCGTACCCGTGTCGACGAGCGCCGGTCGGCTCGCGACTGCGACCGTGGGCGGGGGCAACATGTTGGGGAGGAAGAACATGACGAAGGCCGGGAAGACGAACGTGATGTCCGACGATGGCGAAAATGATGGTGCACGCATGATGTGAAACGTCCTCGTGGACATGCAATAGCCACTGCGCGAGTAGGTGTCGGGAGGAGAGGAGGCGCCTGCTCCTACGCCCTCTGTCGAGAATATGGTGGTGCGGAGGTGGAGGCATGAGGGGAGAGAGAAAAGAAGCAGGATGGTGAACGAGGTGGTGGCAACTGAGACAAGGACCATCATTATGGTGCAGAGGTATAGATAGTCAAATGTGTCGTGTTTGGCGAGCCGGCTTGAGGCAACCCATTTAATAGTGCCTGGGCCAACCCGACACGAGCGTCGTGCGGTGCTTGGGTCGTAGCCTCGCCCCGTAGTGCTGGCGACACAATTATTTTTTTATTTTACAAAAAAAATCATATATACATATGTACAATTTATATTCAATATTATAAACATATGAGCATGATGTTCTACTGGTTAGAGAGCTTACCGCTTTTTAACATTTTACGCTGATTTAACCAAATGGCCCGACAGGCTGGTCCGGCACGGTGAGCAGGCCGGTGTGCCGGATCGTCGTTTGGGCCTCTATATACAGATGTGTGGTTTGAGACGTGAAGGTTGGCTGCGTAGAGAGGACCGACAAGTTAATTTTAAATAAATGTGAGGAGTTATTTGTAAAAAAATAACGCAAAACTACCGTTGAAATTGATGCTTTAAATATAATATAGATATAGATATAGATATAGAATATAGATTTATTAGCTAGCTAATTTCACTTGTATTTTTAGTCAACTAAATATTAACTCTACTAGATCGTGGGGCGCCCCTTCGGGCGCCCTATCCAGTATATATGCTATATTCAAATTAAGTAGAGGATGATTGAATCTCTAATAAAACCTTTTAGTTCTAGATAGACTGAATATAACCCACATTAAAGTTGCAGCACCACATCTAAACGCGTACCACACCTAGACACATACCACACCTAATGTTGCGCACCCTTTCAACCATTTAAAAACGATTGAATAGCAACAATTACATGAAGATCTAGAAAAACAAAGATGATTACCATATACAGTAAGATATAAGACAACAGACAACCGACAGCACCATATAAAATCATTAAGTCTCTAGCGGTTCATCAACAAGACCAGAACTGCATTTTCAGTTTTGCTCTTTAAAAATAGGAGATGTTACATGGCAAGAACCCAAAACAGCAGCTGATCATCACAGATCCTTTGCATCCTTCTTGCGAGCACAAAAGCAAGATGTCCTCTCTTTTGCAGCTACGCACCATCCTTTTCCAATCTGCAATCAAAGGCTATTAGGAACAATTAACAGCTAACATGCATCATGCCATCTAGAAGCATGTGAGCACTTTGAATAGACTGAACTACCTAGGTTTAGATGTGGCACCAACAGAAGCAATGCCAATGTAATCATGCATAGGAAAATAGCATTAGCTAGTGCATTATAAAAGAATTCACATGGAGAGATTTTATTTTGTTAGCAAGAAGTTATATATACTATACAGCCTTTCATACGAAAAGAAAGAGATGTACAACACTGACTCATACCAAGGCTTTAGATCCAAAAGTTAAATATTCTAAACTCACAGGGAAGTTACACCCATTGCCCCAAAAGGCAAACATGTAAGTAACAACCATAGTGAGGTATAGAGGAAACACATGATACAGAATCCGTTCATTCTCAATCGTCTACTCAAAATTTATCACAAAACTAAAAATTCTAACTAAATTAATATAGTATGCAAGAGCAAATTCTTTAAATTGAGTAGCTTTTCAAGCTGCAGATGAGGCCAAAAGAACAAAAAAAACATTCTTTCTATCACCAAAAAAGCAATGTATTTAGAACACAGGGATATATTAGCATTATGTGTCAGATCATTCGCTAGGTATCAGTTCAGTGATTAGATAAGTGAACGTATAGCACCTTTTCCACAACAGATGTCAACTTGAAAGTGAGATACAAGCCAGTGGTTAGAGACGAAAATAGGCTTCCATACTCCTTGTTCAGGAAAAAACGGTACCACACAGGTGTAGGCAATAATGCACAGTACAAAAGTAGAAAATATTCCACAATCGTCAACATTTGACCCTGAACAGCAAGGAGAGAAAATTGGTTATAGTGTCTCCCGACTACGATTATGCAGAAGTAAACAAACCACACCATGAGTTATTGAGGAAATGCGCCAAAATATTTCACAGAAAATGTAGGATAACAAATGTAGATGGTTTACCTGCCTACGATAGCTACGACCTATGTTGTTCTTATAGTACATCAACAGTGTAAACATTTGACAACCATAGCAGTTTGGCGCACCATTGTATCTGCAGAACATTAAGGGACATGTGACCAAAGATTATACAAGAAAGCATCACCATTAGGACAGTATACAGTACTGTTGGTTGAACAAATATAAAACGACCACGATGTTGAAATATGTGACAGGTTACCCACTTACAACCTAGTAACAACCTAACTACTTGTAGAAGGCAAGTACATATGCAAACGTCAAGTAAAGCCAACTCGTGCACCTAAGCCCAGTTGACAAAATGGATATTCCAGCTACGACTACTTAATTTCAGGCAGTATATGACTTCAACTGGCATCAGCATTATCACTTTGCAACCAATGAAGAGACAAAATGTAAATATGTACAAACACCATACCGTTCACCAAGATGATGAATATTGCGTGCCAAAATGGTGGTATTTCTTTTGGAGGAAGCATCATGAGAGGTCTTATAAGATCCCCGTTCTTGTAACACCAGTAAAATCCAGATACATGAACAACAAATAATATTGTAATCCCGACAAGAACTGTAATTTTTCTCTCCCTCTGCATGCATGGGACACAAAAAAAACAAGTTAGTCAATATATTTCAGTAACAGAGAAAAAATGTATAAAATTATTAAAAGAAACTGAGTTTGAAGGATTTTATAATTTAAGGTATCCGAAATTCGCTATAGAAACATGACTCCCAATTGATATCAAAACTAATCAATTACTGCAGCATTAGAAAAATCAATCTTGTTTATGTATACACACACATGACAATTCTTGACTGTGGGGCAGAGGTTGTCCACCTAATTAATCCTTGGACAATTGGACATCGTAACCAAATGAAAGGACAACATAGTCTTGGTGATTTCTTATACACATGCGCAGAATCATATTGTCTTCATGTGCAGGAAATCCATAAAATGTATCCATAAAATGGTTATGTGATCAAATAGCTTAAAGTTCACCATGTTTGATGACTAAAATATTCCATGTTTAGAACACTTGAAACCATTCATTAGATGTGCAAAAACAACTCTATGCAAAGTACTGGCATTCAGTGAAACCAGAATTATTTAATTGCATTAACACATTAGTCAAATTACACCAGAAGTTCAACAAAACAATCACCAACCTTCAGAGCAGTCTGCTTACACAGGATATCGTTGGACTTGAACATCACCGTAGCAATCCAAATTGTCACAAAGAAACCTGTGCGAAATAAACCAAAACAAATTTAGACAACATTCCCCACACGTCCACATTACTTCAATTCGCAAATACTGTGAACCTATGTTCTAAGCATCAAGTTGGTCATGTACATATCAATTTGCTGCTCTGTTGAAAAGGAAGATAAGTGAGGAACACCTTGCAAATGTTATCGGATGAAGACGACGAGCAGCAGCAGTGAGAAGGGCAGTATCTGCTCCACCCACCTGGCCACCTGTTGTATGTCGTACCGCTGGTACGACGACGAGGTTTCCCTGCCGCCCTCCCCGCCGCCAGCGGCAGGTGATGAGTCCTCGGGGCGCGTCCTTGTTGCCTGTCCATCCTCTTCCTCCTCCTCGACGATCACCTCCTCGGCCCTCTCAGACGACGTCCCCGCCTCGCCGGGCGCCACAATCCGGATCGACACCTCGCCCGGCCCGGCCCCGGTCCCTGTGTAGGATCTAGGACACCGGCTAGAGGGGGGGTGAATAGACGGTTTTGACTAAAAACAACAATACTAAATAAATTTAATCAATACAACAGGAGGAATAAATTTACTAGTGTCAATAAGTAAACAATGTATGAAAGACAACTACGGAGATTGAATACTTGAAGAACAATAAGCAAATCACTAATCAATTGCGAGGCAATAAGTAAATGCTAGAAGGAATAGACACCGAAATTTATCCCGTGGTATCGGTGATTTGCCGATCACCCCTAATCCACGTTGAGGTGGACTTCAAGCTCTCACTTGCTCCTCTATCAAGACACGACTTGATCTTTGAGCCAAGTGGACAAGAAATCACTCAATACCTCGATTCCACTAATGTCACCTTTGCCGCTCCGGCGAGGTAGGCGCGAACCCCTCACAATCAACACCGCGGCTTCTCCACAATCTTCTTGGAGAGCTCGACGGAGACAATCACCCGAGCCGTCTAGGAGGCGGCAACCTCCAAGAGTAACAAGCCAACGACGCTTGCTCGGTGTATCACCTAGTGCCTCAAGAATCACCAAATGATGCAAATGCACTAGAAACCCTCAATCTCTCACTAGAATGCAATCTCAAGCAAAGAGTGTGAGAGAGTGAGTTGGAGGATCACAAGTGAGCTCAATGTATGCAAGGAATGGCCAAGAGAGGTCTCACACACGAGCTACCCTTCTATTTATAGTCCCCCATCTAAAACCAACCGTTATGCACAAAAGGGGGCAGTTCTGCGCACACGCGGACCGTCCGCGCCCTAGGGCCGGACGGTCCGCCGTACACCATAACGGCTATAATGACCGTTGAAACATGTCAGAGCAGACTCAAAAAGGTGGGTCCGGACAGTCCGCCCATCAAGGCCGGACCGTCCGCGACCTGGCAATTTCAAACACCCGAGCCTCGGATCAAATGGAGTTAACACACGCGGACCGTCCGGCTATAAATCCCGGACCGTCCGCGACCTGAGACAGTACTGTCCGGACTGGTCCCCCGGACCGTCCGTAGTACAAATCTATAAAAACACACAGTCCCTGTCCAAAAACGAGTTAGACACATGCGGACCGTCCGCGCCTCACAGGCGGACCGTCCGGCTATAATTCAGGGACTGACCCGAAGCCACCTTCCTCTGGTCAGGACTGCGGACGGTCCGGCCCTAAGGCCCAGACGGTCCGCAGTGCAAAAAGAACACAGAACCAACACAAATGGTCAAACCTCGGACCCTCTGGAGGATCGCGGACGGTCCGCCCCCAAGGGCCGGACAGTCCGCGCGACCAAGACTTCTCAAGTTTCAAACAAGCTTTTGAATGAACTTTTTAACTTACGAAATGAGAAGCGCTGTTAGTCCTCATGCAAATGCAACTACTTGATGCTCTATGAGGCACTAAGTTTTACACAGATCTAAGTCATTGACCCCTCTTAATAGTACGGCTATCTAGCCTACTAATCCGGTCAGGTATCTTCTCTAAACTCCTCAAGACCGGCAAAAGTAAAACCTATATTATACCTTTGCCTTCATCTGATCCACAACCAATGCGTATGACTCTTCAACATTTCATTTCTATGTGGTCCAACCCTGCATTCTTATTTCTCCAAGAATCGTTAGTCCACAAGTAGTTGTCATTAATTACCAAAACATTATCAAAGGGGCCTAGATGATTCACAATCTCCCCCTTTTTGGTAATTGATGACAACACCACATAGTATATTAAAGAGAAGTTTAGTTTCTCCAAATCTCTCTCATACCAAAGGTATATGATAGATTATGGAGATGAGTTTCATAGGACTTATCTTGATTTGAAGTTCTGTCCAAAAGATAGATAAATCCCAATAAGAACTCAGTATGCAAGAAAGACTCCCCCTAAGTGTGTGCAGGATTATTTGAGGTTGAAGATATAACACACATAATATATTTGAGCTTGATGGAGACTTTCCTACAATCATGGTTATCGAGGCATACAAGAGATGATTCGTAGAATGAGCGCAGTAATTATAATCACATCTCGATAAACCACACAGAGTAATTTGAACTAAAACATAGTTCATCCCACAGAATATTACAGATAATAGTCCACAGACATACGACATAGAGTTAATAGATCAAACCAAGTTCCAAATGCATAAGATATAAACTAAAGCGGCATGAAAAAAATAAAATGCATGTGCATGATCTTAATGTCCACATAGAACCACCAACTCCCCCTGAAGGAGACGCCTGACAACTTCTCACAACTTCTCATCACTTCTTCTCTCCCCCTTTGGCATCAATTGCCACAAAGGAGAGGCCTTACTGATCACTCGGCGGAGGATGCATGTTGTAATAATGAGTGCTGAAGGTGTCAAACAGGGAGGAGAACTGGCCAAAGTCCTGCTGGAGCTGCTGCTGCCTCTGACTTATATCATGCAGGTTGTCAGTTGTAGAAAGATTGTCAAACTGACTGGAGAGAGCACCCATGTTATCTTGAAAACTTTGTTGCATATTATTCAGCCTTGACATGATGGGATCATCTGGATGAACATGAAGAAAATCTTCAGCATCCATGGATTCAGTGCCCCCAGCTGAGGATTGGGCCTCTGAATCAGTGGTCGGTGTATAATCATCATCATTGCCACGAGGGCGCTTTGATTTAAAGCGACCTGCAAGTTTCTTGCGGAGACCACCAAAACCACGTGATGAAGACATGTTGAGGGAATGTTGCTGCAAGCTGTCGGACTGTCCGCACGCAACTTCACTTCACGGTCCGCGGCCTGACACTCATTTTTCCAACTTCTGTCCACTTTCTGATTTTGAATTCCGAATCCGAATTGGTGCTCATATATGGACATTTTGACCAATCCAAGAGTTGGTAAGCATGCATATACATATGATGTAATGGAGTAATGCAAGATTTTTGAATTAAACTATCTAGGGCAATTAGAAATGAAAAATGCACAAATAATACCAAATAAATAGCATAAAGAACATACTTAGGCCCGAGATGCAAGATGACACATGTGTGATCAACTTCAAGCCACATTTGAGATATCGAGCACATTCATTTCACTTCTTAGAGAACAAAATCTTGTTTCATCCAAAGGTTTTGTAAAAATGTCTGCTAATTGATCATCGGTGCCAATGGAATAAATAGAGATATCTCCTTTGCCAACATGATCTCTTAAGAAGTGATGCCGTATATCAATATGCTTGGTTCTTGAGTGTTGGACCGGATTGGTAGCCAATTTTACCGCACTCTCATTATCACACATGAGAGGCACATTCTTGAAAATAACTCCATAGTCCAATAAGGTTTGTTTCATCCATAATAGTTGAGCACAACAATTTCCGGCCGATATATATTCCGCCTCGGCGGTAGATAGAGCAACCGAATTTTGTTTCTTAGAAGACCATGAAACAAGAGATCTACCAAGAAATTGACAACAACCGGAGGTGCTTTTTCTATCAACTTTGCACCCCGCATAGTCCGAATCCGAATATCCAATTAATTCAAATTGAGCACCTTTGGGATACCATAGACCAATATTGGGAGTATACTTCAAATATCTTAGAATTCTTTTAGCGGCCTTCAAGTGAATCTCTCTAGGAGAAGCTTGAAATCGAGCACACATGCATACACTAAACATAACATCGGGCCTAGATGCGGTAATATAAAGCAAACTACCAATTATTGAACGATAAAGTTTTTGATCAACTATAGTACCTCCTTCATCTAAGTCTAGATGACCATTTGTTGCCATTGGAGTCTTGATAGGCTTAGCATTTTCTAAACCAAACTTCTTGAGCATGTCCCTCAAATATTTTGATTGACTTATAAAAATTCCATCTTTCAATTGTTTCATTTGAAGCCCAAGAAAGAAGCTCAATTCTCCTATCATAGACATTTCAAATTCCTTTGACATCATTTTTCCGAACTCCTCACAAAATAATTCATTAGTAGATCCAAAAATAATATCATCAACGTAGATTTGACAAACAAATAAATCTTTGCCAATTCTTTTAGTGAATAGGGTAGTGTCAACCTTCCCAATTTTGAAGTCTTTGGAAAGCAAGAAATCCCTAAGCCTTTCATACCAAGCGCGTGGAGCTTGCTTAAGCCCATAGAGAGCTTTAGAAAGCTTGAACACATGGTTAGGTCTTTTGGGGTCCTCAAAACCGGGAGGTTGTTCAACATACACTAGTTCACTAATCTTACCATTTAGAAAGGCACTCTTTACATCCATTTGGTAGAGCTTGATATTGTGTGCACAAGCATAAGCAAGTAGAATCCGGATTGCTTCTAATCTTGCTACGGGAGCAAATGTCTCCCCAAAATCCAATCCTTCAATTTGAGTATATCCTTGTGCAACTAATCTTGCCTTGTTTCTTACTACCACACCATCTTCATTGTGCTTGTTGCGAAACACCCATTTTGTACCAATAACATTGTGGTTCTTTGGTCTCTCAACAAGCTCCCAAACTTCATTTCGAGCGAAGTTATTTAATTCTTCATGCATTGCATTCACCCAATCAACATCAAGTAGAGCTTCATCTACACGGTTAGGTTCCATACAAGATACAAAAGAGAAATGTTCACAAAATGAAGCTATGCGAGAGCGAGTTTGAACACCCTTACTAATATCACCCACAATTTGATCAACCGGGTGATCCTTCACAATGGAATGATGAATTCTTGATACCGTTTGATAGTTGCTTGTTGAAGCATTAGGAGGAACCGTAGGTCTTGAAGTACCTTGATCATGAGTATCCAAGGTTTCATCGAGTTGTTGGCTTTGGTGATCTTCCTCATTTATAGTTGAGGATGAAGGAATAACAACTACACTATCTTCATCATCATCTTCCTTAGGTTTTATTTCACCAATGGCCATTGTTTTCATTGCATTTATCAATTGAGTTCCCCCAACATCATCGAGATTATCACTCTCATCTTGAGACCCATTTGTTTCATCAAATTCAACATCATATGCTTCCTCAATAATACCATGAGATTTGTTGAAGACTCTATAAGCCTTACTATTTGATGAATATCCAAGAAGAAAACCCTCATCACATTTCTTCTCAAATTTAGAAAGCCGGCTTCCCTTTCTCAAAATGTAACATTTGCAACCAAATACCCTAAAATATGAGATATTTGGCTTTCTACCAATGAGCAATTCATATGGAGTTTTCTTCAAGAGTTTGTGACAATATAGTCTATTTGATGAATGACAAGCGGTATTTATTGCCTCGGCCCAATAAGAATCCGATATATTATATTCCGCTAACATAGACCTTGCCATATCAATAAGAGTTCTATTCTTTCTCTCAACAATACCGTTTTGTTCCGGGGTATATTTGGAAGAGAATTCATGTTTGATACCCTTGTCATCACAATATTGATCAATCCTTGCATTTTTGAATTCCGACCCATTATCACTTCTAACCTTTTTGATGTCGAAATCAAATTGATTTTGAGCCAATATAGCAAATGACTTGAATGTTTCAAACACATTGGATTTGTCTCGTAGAAAATAAACCCAAGTAAATCTTGAATAGTCATCCACAATCACAAGACAATAAGAATTACCACCAATACTTACAAAAGATGTGGGCCCAAATAAATCCATGTGAAGTAATTCCAAAGGTCGATGAGTGGACATTTGACTTTTATTTGGATGAGTATTTGCCACTTGCTTACCGGCTTGACAAGAGCTACACAATTTGTTCTTTTCAAACTTCACATCTTTCAAGCCTCGAACTAAGTCATGCTTGGTTAACCGATTGAGTTGCTTCATCCCAACATGACCAAGTCTTCTATGCCATAACCAACCTAGTGAAGCTTTTGAAAATAAGCAAGTTGTGAGCTTTGCCTCATTAGATGAGAAATCAACAAGATAAAGATTTTCATGTCTAAAACCTTTAAATTTAAGATTGCTACCATCAACACTAGAGATAATAACATCTTCAACCGTGAAATTGCAACAAAATCCTAAATCACATAATTGAGCTACGGAAAGTAAATTAAAATTCAAAGACTCAACCAATAGCACATTTGATATAGAATGATCATTTGAAATAGCAATTTTACCCAAACCTTTAACCTTTCCTTTACGATTATCTCCAAATGTGATACTATCATAATTTGAGCAATCTTCATCACTCATTTGGGTAAACATCTTCATATCCCCGGTCATGTGTTGAGTACATCCACTATCCAACACCCAATGATTCCCTCCCGCCTTGTAGTTTACCTACAAAAGGAAATCAATCTCTTTTAGGTACCCAAACTTGCTTGGGTCCTTGGATGTTAGTGACCAAGGTCTTTGGCACCCAAATAGCTTTCTTTTTGTTTCCAACAATTGAAGTACCAACAAATTTAGCATGAACACCTTTTGCATTATGAGAAAGAACATAACAATGCTCAAAACAAGTGGAGGATACATGTTTGAACTTGGGACAATTTTTCTTAACATGTCCCTTTTTGTGACACTTGTGACACACTTTGTCACATTCTTTCACAAACAATGTCTTTTGCTTTACAAAAGCATTCTTTCCTTTCTTGGGAACATATCCAAGACCTTCACGGTTAAGAGAGCATCGTTGACTTCCCAATATGAAATCCAAATTCTTCTTACCACCATATGCCTTTTCTAGGTCATGAGTTAGAGTACTTATTCTATCCACTAACACTTCATTCTCAACAATAATTTTTGATTCATCAAGAGCAATATTATCATTGAGAGAAATTTTGCATTTATCACAAATAGAGTTAGTAGGTAGTGGTTCACTTGTAAGACTATCAAGTAAGTCACAAGTGACTCCAACATCCTTAGTGACCACCTCAACTTCATGCACAATAGATGATTTTTGAGCATCCACAAGCTTCTCACAATTTTCTTTGAGGTCATTGTGAGAGGTCTTGAGCTCCTCAAAAGACACTTGGAGGTTTTTATACAATTCCTTCAAGGCCTTAAATTTTTCTTTTTCTTTGTGCATGTAGTCATCGGCCTTACCTAACATTCTAACAAGATCATCATATGAATAGCCATCATCATCAACATCATCGATATCATCATCATCATTTATATCATTTAAATCGGTGATGATTTTTACCTTAGCATCTCCCTTTGCCATGAGACAATGGGGGGATGAGAAGAGTGAGGGAGCTTCCTTGATGGCAATTCCGGCATTAAGCTTGGATGAGGTGTCATCATCATCATCATCCGAGCTATCATCCGAGTCCCATTCAACTAAGTAGGCTTTGCCATCTTTCTTCTTGTTATAGTATTTCTTTTTCTTCTTGTCACTTTCATCTTTGCCCTTCTTCTTCTTGCTTGGACAATTCATGGCAATGTGACCGGGTTCCCCACACTCAAAACATTTTCTATCATTGAAAGCATTTCTTCTAGATGTTTGACCTCTTCTAGGTTGACCTCTTTTCATCTTCATGAATTTATTGAATTTCCTTACAAATAAAGCCATGTCACCATCACTCTCGCTTTCATTTTCTTCATCATTGCTATCTTCCTTTTCAATTGCCTTTGAGGCCTTGGCTTTGAGAGCAATAGATTCATTTTTCACCTTCTTTGCCAAACTTAAAGCATCGGCTTGTGACTTCTTAAATATATCTTGAGTGAGAATTTCTCCCAATACTTCGGTTGGAGAGGTTGTAGATAGATCACTCCTTACTAGCATTGTCACAATAGTCTCATATTTCTCCGGAAGTGATCTAAGGAACTTGTGTGTGAAATCCACATCCGGTACATTAAAACCAAGTCCTTTGAGTTCATTTACAATCTCATTCAATCGATTAAACATATCGGATACACTCTCATCTTCTTTCATAATAAATTGCTCAAACTTCCCTTTGCACACATATAGTTTGGCACTCTTCACAATTGTAGTTCCTTCATGAATTTCCATTAGTTTTACCCAAATCTCATGAGCGGTTGTGAGATTCTTGATACGATTGAACTCATTTATATCAAGAGCATCATAAAAGACATTCATGGCTTGATCATTTGTGAGGATATTCTCATTATCACTAACGGATGGTTCATCTTCCTTCAATACAACGAATCCATCTCTAACAATTGGCCAAATTTTTCCACCCATTGCTCTAAGATGCATTGACATTCTTATTTTCCAATAATCATAATTGTTTCCATCAAAGTGCGGTGGCTTCCCAATGTGCACATTGTTGTTACTAGCCATTTTGTCCCACTCCGGGATGATTAGATCCACAAACAATGGAGTCCTCGGCTCTGATACCACTTGTAGGATCTAGGACACCGGCTAGAGGGGGGGTGAATAGACGGTTTTGACTAAAAACAACAATACTAAATAAATTTAATCAATACAACAGGAGGAATAAATTTACTAGTGTCAATAAGTAAACAATGTATGAAAGACAACTACGGAGATTGAATACTTGAAGAACAATAAGCAAATCACTAATCAATTGCGAGGCAATAAGTAAATGCTAGAAGGAATAGACACCGAAATTTATCCCGTGGTATCGGTGATTTGCCGATCACCCCTAATCCACGTTGAGGTGGACTTCAAGCTCTCACTTGCTCCTCTATCAAGACACGACTTGATCTTTGAGCCAAGTGGACAAGAAATCACTCAATACCTCGATTCCACTAATGTCACCTTTGCCGCTCCGGCGAGGTAGGCGCGAACCCCTCACAATCAACACCGCGGCTTCTCCACAATCTTCTTGGAGAGCTCGACGGAGACAATCACCCGAGCCGTCTAGGAGGCGGCAACCTCCAAGAGTAACAAGCCAACGACGCTTGCTCGGTGTATCACCTAGTGCCTCAAGAATCACCAAATGATGCAAATGCACTAGAAACCCTCAATCTCTCACTAGAATGCAATCTCAAGCAAAGAGTGTGAGAGAGTGAGTTGGAGGATCACAAGTGAGCTCAATGTATGCAAGGAATGGCCAAGAGAGGTCTCACACACGAGCTACCCTTCTATTTATAGTCCCCCATCTAAAACCAACCGTTATGCACAAAAGGGGGCAGTTCTGCGCACACGCGGACCGTCCGCGCCCTAGGGCCGGACGGTCCGCCGTACACCATAACGGCTATAATGACCGTTGAAACATGTCAGAGCAGACTCAAAAAGGTGGGTCCGGACAGTCCGCCCATCAAGGCCGGACCGTCCGCGACCTGGCAATTTCAAACACCCGAGCCTCGGATCAAATGGAGTTAACACACGCGGACCGTCCGGCTATAAATCCCGGACCGTCCGCGACCTGAGACAGTACTGTCCGGACTGGTCCCCCGGACCGTCCGTAGTACAAATCTATAAAAACACACAGTCCCTGTCCAAAAACGAGTTAGACACATGCGGACCGTCCGCGCCTCACAGGCGGACCGTCCGGCTATAATTCAGGGACTGACCCGAAGCCACCTTCCTCTGGTCAGGACTGCGGACGGTCCGGCCCTAAGGCCCGGACGGTCCGCAGTGCAAAAAGAACACAGAACCAACACAAATGGTCAAACCTCGGACCCTCTGGAGGATCGCGGACGGTCCGCCCCCAAGGGCCGGACAGTCCGCGCGACCAAGACTTCTCAAGTTTCAAACAAGCTTTTGAATGAACTTTTTAACTTACGAAATGAGAAGCGCTGTTAGTCCTCATGCAAATGCAACTACTTGATGCTCTATGAGGCACTAAGTTTTACACAGATCTAAGTCATTGACCCCTCTTAATAGTACGGCTATCTAGCCTACTAATCCGGTCAGGTATCTTCTCTAAACTCCTCAAGACCGGCAAAAGTAAAACCTATATTATACCTTTGCCTTCATCTGATCCACAACCAATGCGTATGACTCTTCAACATTTCATTTCTATGTGGTCCAACCCTGCATTCTTATTTCTCCAAGAATCGTTAGTCCACAAGTAGTTGTCATTAATTACCAAAACATTATCAAAGGGGCCTAGATGATTCACACCCTGGCTGTTGGATTCCACCACCGGGATCGGGCCGGAGGATGCCGGAGTACTCGAGCAGCGCGGTGAGCGGCGCCTGGATGAAGCTGGACGCCGAGAAGTGCACGCCGTACCTCCTGGACGGCGCGGGCGGGGGCTGCGGCGACGGGACGCGCGACGGATGGGGCTGCGGAGGCGGGGGCGCGCGCGCGTCCATCGGAGCCGGGCGGGGCGGCGCGCGGGTGGAAGGGAGCTTCCAGAGGAGACCGAGCCCGCCACGGCGGCGGCGGCGGAGGGCGGGCGGCGGCGCGTCGAGGGCCGAGGGGGAGGGCGGAGGGGACGACGTCGGGGCGGCGCGGAGGCCGCACGCGGCGAGGCGGAGGCGGAGGCGGTGGAGGGGCCCCGTGCTCGTCGCTGTCGCGGGCGCGGTGGGAGGAATTTTTCTGGGAGGATGGAGGCGGGGGCGAGGGGCCGAGAGCTCCTGCTAGGGTTGGGAGCGGTGATGTGCGGCCAAGTTCTAGAACTGGGAGCGACGATGCGTGACCGAGGACCATAAACTGAATTAGATAAAATACCTCGGGTCCGGGACCGCGTGTGGACGTGTATGCAGTCTGCACGCCCGGCCCCCGCCGTATGCGCCGTACGCGGGAAGCGCGGAGAGCGCTCGAATTCCTGGCGTCTTTTAACTAACACTACGTTTGGATGTTAGAATTAGGAGCTGGAATCAGGAAACAGAATTTGTCAGAGCCAATACCAGCGTTTGGAGAATTGGCTCCACTGAATCATGAGTGAATACTGCACGGTATTCGCTTCCGCCTACGCGCACGCGCCCACAATTCCGAGCTCGCTCACTCTGTTTTCGCAAGAATTGAGTCGTACGGCTCCCTAATAAGTGCTTTGCGTACCCCTTCGACGCGCGGGAGAAAGGTCCAGGCTGCGGGAAAAATCCAGAGCGGCGCGCGGGAGGCGACTTCTCCTAGGCCGTCATGTTGTATTGTCATAGGTATCGTCATGTTGAAATATTAACTAGTTATCGTCATGTTGTATTGTCACAGATATTGTAGTATTTATTTGTGATCTGAGTGATCTGAATGTTCACTTGCTTTCTCCTCCATGCTATAAGATATTAGTTGATGTAGATATTTATTTTTAGAATATTGTTGTTGGCAAGAACTATTTTAAAAATATTAGCTGCTGTTGTCATGGTAATTCCCAAATAACATGTCATGTACAATCATTTTTGTGCTGCTCACTGTCAATCGGAAGATTTTTTTCTCACTGTGTTTTGTACATTTCAATCAACTGCACACCCAAACAAGAATTGGAATTGGACGCTACACTATGATTCCAACTGCCGTTACATGCTCATCCAAACACCAACAATAGAATTGCAGACCATTTCCATTTCCCCTGAGCTTTGGAATTCCTCCACCATTTCAATTCCTGCACCTGAATACTTACATCCAAACAGAATTGTTCCTTTAACGGGAAATTTGGATCCATACCATTAAAAGATCACCACTTTGGATCCATACCATTACTATCTCACTTACATGTGGGTCCACATGAGTCAATGACATGTGGGGTCCATGGTATATATCTAAAGTTTGGATCTTTTAATGGTATAGATCCAATTGTTCCTTTAACTAAAGGTAATTAACTCTAAGTACAAATAACTAAAAGCCAATGGCCAATGCAGGCGCCAAAATTAGCGAAGGACCGCCGCCGCCCCTTCACGGAACCCGCGGCCGACTCCCCCTCCGCCTTCCCCGCTCGTCCGCTTCTCCGCCGTCCGCTCCTCCACTGCATGGCCTCCACCCCTCCGACCCTGCACCTCGGCTCCTCCACCCTTCGGCCCCACGCCTCGGCTGCTCCGCTCGTCCAGCCTTCGGCCCCACGCGCACCGCGGCCGCCGTATCTCCCGTCATCTGATCACCCACAACGGTGATGTGGACGACGTGGTGCGTCTTGGAGGCAGTTCCATTTCTGGCGTTACGGTGAGGGAATGCCACAACGTGGTGGACGCCACTGCCGTGGCGCTCCCGTTGCAGGCCGGAGTCTGGACGCCTAAGCTTCTTGTTTTGCTGGTACGAGCGACCTAGCTTGCATTTGTTAATTGGTTTATATGTTTTCCCCGCAAGATGTGTACAATTGTCAAGCAAACACATTATAGATGTTTGGTTAATTTGTATGAGTAGCAGCTGAATTATTTTTTCACCGCATCAGGAAATGGGGAAACCGTGTGGGATGGTATTATGATTTGATTAACACTTATGAAAGGATCTAGGAAATAATTCCTTTGAAAATTCAAGATGATGCAGACCTGGACACTACTATTGCAAGCAAGAATTGTGTAGTGTTACTGCCTATATCACCGTTCGTTAAAATTCATGTGTACCTTTTTCATTAATAATGTAAGTGATCTTTTAGTTTAAAGTGTAACCTGCCCTAGGAATTTTCAATGCAAATGATTTCTAAGGTTCAATATCACCTGTAGTCCCAATTGTGAAGTTCAGGGCAATATTAGTTCAATTAGGAAAATAGATGACTCATATTACCATTTGCTCATTACACATTGCCGAGTGCACCCGACAACGTCTCAGGGAAGCCGTACTTCTGGATGCTGGCAAAAGGCACAGTAGGTCTGGCTTGTCGGTCAGGCCCTAAGGCCCTACAAGCTAGGGGCTTTATGTAGGAGCCCCCGACACTTCCAAGATGCCTTCGGGCACGACCCTTGATGGCACGGCCTCAGCACCATGTGCTCCCCTGACTAGGTTGGCCGCGTGACGTCGAGTGGTTGAGATAAGGCTCTCGTTCTTCACATTTATTGCAAGAGGCGACACTGCAGTTAAAAAGACGTCGCTCTAGCCACGCCTAAGGCTATAGGCGTACACGTGTGCACTATGCGGTGCGTGCGGCTACAATAGCTACCAACTACTTGGACTCGATAGTCGATAGTGTGAGGCGTCATTGTAGCCACGTCTGAGACTGTAGGCATACCCGTGAGCACTACGCCATACTCGACGGCGTGGCCTCCCGTACCAACCATTGGCACGTCATACTCACCACTGTGCACATTGGAGGTGTGCACCGCGTACGATACAACAACTATGACATGACAAGGTAGGAGTAGTTGGACCTCTGCTGGACGGGGCCTGCCGTCTAGGAAAGGATGTAACTCTCCTGCCTTGTGCTATAAAAGGAAGTATAAAGCAACATAGAAAGGGCCCGGGTCGCTAGGGTTGCTGCTGCTTCCTGAGTTTTGGCTGCTCTCACCTGCATTGGGTTGCGTCGCGTGGCTAAGGTTGCTAGGGCTGCGTCAGGCTACGCTTTCACCTGCATTCAGATCCTGGCACCGGACTTCGAAGTCTCTAGGTTTTTAATTCCACTCACTAGCTCAATCATCATCTTAGTATGTAAGCTCTGTCCATGCTTGTCTCTAAACATCCACTACAAAGAGAACATAGGGTATTATGCTCAGGCAGCCTGAACCTCTCTATCTCGTGCTTGTGCATATTGTCGTGTCAGCACTCTATTGCAGTGGTCCCATGTCTATGGTTCTCTCTCTTAGGCCTACGTCTCTCTCTCTATTTTTCTCTGGTAGCCTCGGTACCATGGTGTTGCATCCTGATGACAGCACCAATTGAACATTTTGGACAGTACTTAACATAGCTTTCTCGTACTTCATATAGCTGCCTCCAAGGCCACTTGTAGAAAAATTGGGCAAGGTGCTCCGTGCCTGGTTGGTATAGTACAACTATTGCTCTGAACTGCGCGTATCTGTTTCATGTTAGCCCTAATATTCTGGCTTCTGAAAAACTGCATGTGAAAAAAAATAATTTTGTGGTTTTGTTTCCGAAGGGAGCTCTATAGCAATGGACTTGGAGCAAAATTTCGAAGTTAATCCATATCCTTGTAATCTGGTAGAAGTGATTAGTCAGAGTAGTGTTGGCTTAAAAAAAATTCAATCTATTTTGAACCCAAAACTGAATATTGAGGCATGTAGCTGATAGGTTATGAACAAAAGAGAATTACTCACGAAATTTTCTGTACAACTTGTGGTCATTTGTTAATGGTGCTGACTTGAGAACTATTACAAGTATTTGTTCCTTCTCATAATCTCATCTGTGATCTCTTGTTGGAAACAAATAATATCACACACTGCAGTTTCACAAGTACATACTCTTCTAACCGATTCTGGGTTCTGCTGTATCCCTGAAACATCAAGTGGATAGGCTGCAGCCACAAGAGTTGGTTGCCTAGTTCAGCATTTTTTGGTACCAGTGAAGTTGATGCATCTTAATTGGTTCTGACCACATGTTTTGTCAGGGCCTAAGGAGGCCCACGGAGGGGCTGCGGCAGCAGCAGCCATGGGCCCTCCAAGGGGATTAGATAAGGATAGTTAGAGATAAGATTAGAAGATCAATTGAGATTATTTAGGAGATTAGTTGAGATTATCTAGGAAGGTTATCAGTTAGTAGTTTGTTGAGAGTTTTTAGGAGAGTTTTAAGGAGATAAGGATCTCTAGCTAGATAGGGGCGGTCAGCCGACCTATTTTTGTAATCAATGGATGAGAAATAAAGCAGACAAAAATTAGAAGGGAGAAACCCTCCTCTTGCTCGGCCGTGGGCAGAGGCCCCCGACCGACGTTCTTATCCATCGATACTCCTCTCCAATCCCTAACATCTGGTATCGGCTAGCTTGGGTTTCGATCTGATCCCATGGCTTCTGCTGCCAATTTCGTGGCGTCATCCTGGCAACCGGCGTACCCATCTCCATGGACTGCGTCGCATGTCACCTTCATCACGCCGTCCTGGCAACCGACGTCCCCATCTCCATGGGTTGCGCCACATGCCACCTTCGTCACACCATCCTGGCAACCGGCGTCCCTATCTCCATGGGCACCATCGCCTTCCAATTTTGTCACTACATCCTGGACGCCGGCGTGCCTATCCCCAGGGACAACGCCAAATTTCGTCACATCATCTTCGTTGACGGCGTCTCCGTCCCCATGGGCGACGCCATTAG
This sequence comes from Zea mays, assembly GCF_902167145.1. Lineage (NCBI taxonomy): Eukaryota > Viridiplantae > Streptophyta > Magnoliopsida > Poales > Poaceae > Zea > Zea mays. Next base: position 11,063,073 of record NC_050103.1, read on the forward strand.
GGACAGCCACGGCTCAACAATCACCAGCTCCATCGATGGGGGACTTGTGGACCAACATAAGGGCTGGTCTCGCAAAGATGCAAGCCACGCTCCAGAAGGTTGAGCAAGGGCTGCTGCAAATCAAGGCAGCAGTGCAACATGAGTAGCACCAGCTGGCGTTGTCCGAACGGCTCCAGACGTCGGCAACTGTGGGCATACAAGCTGCTGCTCGTGGCTTCCTTGCACGACAGAGAGTGCGGGAGATGCGCCGGCAGATGCTCGAGCCAGCCTTGGTGACAATTGACCTCGACACACAGGGGCGCGACCTCGCCTTGTCGGACGGCCATCAGCAGCGGCACCGGGCCGCTATCTCCAAGTGCGAGCATGGTACGTGTACCGCGGGCGACGAACTTCAGCTCTACGACAGCGGCGGTAGGGAAGGCACTCCCCTCGTCATCGGCAAGGGCGCACTATTTAGCGCCACCACATTCCGCTACCGGCCGCCACGAGGGCGCCTTCGCTGGTTATTGTTGCGACCTATTCCAGGTGCCCGTCCATGTAGGGGTGGGCGTTCGGGTTACCCGAAAATTTCGGGTCGGGTAATTTGGGTATTTAAAATTTCTGGTTCGGGTATTCCGGGTTCGGGTTTCGGGTTACGGGTTTTTTGCCCACCCCTACGTCCATGTGCTCCCCTTTTGTCCAGATGGCGTCCATGGGATCCAGGTGGCTGCACACGTGTCTGGTTTTAAGGAGATAAGGATCTCTAGCTAGATAGGGGCGGTCAGCTGGCCTATTTATGTAATCAATGGATGAGAAATAAAGCAGGCAAGAATTAGAAGGGAGAAACCCTCTTCTTGCTCGGCCGTGGGCAGAGGCCCCCAGCCGACGTTCCTGTCCATCAATACTCCTCTCCAATCCCTCACCGATCTAGCGACCATAACATGCTTAGTAGCAGCAGCACTATCAAATGCTTCTTGCCAGTCATAATATGTAAGAATATGATTTTGTCTTGCATATTTTTTTTTCAAGGGACTACTGTGCTGAGATGTGCAGAAGCACCAACAGATATTGGATTTGAGTAACAGGATACTGTCAAACAGTAGAAGTAAGCAAGTAGCACTGATGGAGGAACTTTTTTAGCAAATTATTTAGAACAGATCAATTGCAATTTTCAAATATGTATCAGTGATCAAATGGACTAAATCACTTTGCAGTGAGAATTAGATGGGCCCGTGCGGCTGGTCAGGGGTGGTTGCATGTTTCATTTGCATGCAATCCGTCGCGATCTCGAATGTTTGATTGGTAATGTTGCTTTGACTGCAGTGCTGCGATACTCAAGTGGCTTGTGGAATTAGCACTTGGTGGTGAGCGATAGTCATTGACTTGAAGAGCGTTTGGCTTGTAGCTAATGCAGTAGATGGCATCAATTTGGTTTGTTTGCTCGTTGGTGCATGTTTGAAAATTATGATTGATGGGTTGTGATTTGACTAAAAACTTTCCTCTTTATCAGGGTTTGGTGCAAGTGGCCCATATGTTGCGCAGAGGAGCACTGGTGAAGCCTAAGAACCCTTTATGTCGATGGGGGCGGTCTCGAGGGAGGTGTCGTCAGCATGTGAGAGGCTCTGCTTCATTTGCCCATCACTGCGGACGAGGTCCCGCCATCCAGTCAAGCGCTACAAGAAGTTGCTTGCAGAAATCTTCCCTCGGACACAGGTCACATCTTTTACAAATGCTTAAAAGTCCTGATCATATATACTATTTCTATAGCCTACCTATCATTACTCTGTATCAGGGACAATGCAATGTTGCATGGTTTGAGATTCTCCATTACAGTTATTGAGCTCGCTCTGTAACACATTCTACCTCCGCAAAACTATTTGTTGTAGACATGGAGGCGATTACTGTAAAATTTCTGTTGTCATTTTATTTCCAAGAATGGACACATAACTATAAGAACCTTTGTTTTGGCAAGTCTCTACAATGTGAGTGCTAGCTGAAAAAGTCCTTCTTTTCAGGATGAAGGACCAAATGATCGCAAGATAGGGAAACTGTGCGAATATATTTCAAGGAATCCTATGCGTGTTCCAAAGGTTTATTTCCTTTTATGCTTTGCCCGTATAGTTTTAAGTGTAACATGAGTTCAATTATGAAAACCATCGTGAAGTCCCATTACAGATTACAGTTTACTTAGAGCAAAAATGCTACAAGGAATTTAGGGCTGAGCGCTATGGTTCAGTGAAAGTTGTTATGGCAATCTATCGAAAGGTGATATGTTCTTGTCAGGAGCAGTTGTAAGTTTTTCTACTTGTAAACATATATGCATTTTCTCTTTTGCATATGCCACACATTTATAGTTTCAAAGCGTTATAATTTGCTCTCTTCTGACAGTTTCTAATTTTTTCTTCAATGATTGTTATTTGTTTTTGTCAATTTTGATGGACCTTGCTCTATGACACCATTTGAATTTGTACTTGGAGCAAAAATTTAGTTCTTTTTCGTATAACGTGCTCTTACTCATTTTTATTGGAACTTTAATAAGAATTAGTTTATAAACATGAACAATTACTGTAATGGGTGAAGCCATTGATTTGCAGGCCACTTTTTGCCAACAGCTTGCTAACAATTGTAGAGACATTATTGGAGCAAAATAGACAGGATGACTTGCGGAAATTAGCATGTCAAACACTTTTTGACTTTATAAATAGTCAGGTATTTAAACATTCTTGTAGCATCAATCTGCAAAATGGATGCATCATTCATTATTAGTCTCTTTTTAGACTGTTTTGACTCGTGGATTATTAACTTCTCACTGTAGGTTGACAGTACTTACATGTTCAATTTAGAAAACCAGATTCCTAAACTATGTCATCTGGCCCAAGAGATGGGTGAAAAGGAGAAGATATGCATTCTTCATGCAGCTGGGCTACAAGCTCTTTCATCTATGGTATTTGTTTCTCTTGTTATGCCATGTGCTCTTCTTAGTGCACCTGTTTGGTTCAAGAGTAGCTTGTCCTGCATTGTGTATTCATTGATGGGAGTAATTTATAGTATGATGTGATATTTTTAAAATGTTCTTTCTTTCTCATGCATCATACTATTCAAGATAACCAATTCGATCCCTTCTATCAAACAATGATCGTGGACTGTCCCATTTGGGAAAGAGAATGTAGGCTCTAAGTTCCCTCCTAGTTTTTTTTTCTTCCTACGGTGTTTGTGTTTGTTTGGCTATTTGCGCCTTTGTCTTTTTAGTGCAATGATACACAACTCTCCTGCGTATTCCAGGAAAAGATATGTTGCCTCTTAGGACCTGCTTGAAAGAGGAGGATTTTTTTTTGTCAAACTTGAACTAAATCCTTTGGATCTTAACCCTTCTTCCTCTTACAAAAAGGTCATTAATGTTCCAACAAAATTAAACAAAAGTATCGTTTCATTTTTCACTCTGCTACATTTGTGTTTCTTTTTGTTTCCCCAGAATTTTGATGCCTAATGTTGATTTGGGTGCTTGCAGATTTGGTTTATGGGTGAGCACTCCCATATGTCTGCAGAGCTTGATAATGTAAGTGTGTTATTTTGCCTTCCCCTTGTGCTTCTTAGTTGAATAAGAAGTAAAGCAAACAGTTGTTAGCCCAACGAAAGCCTTCACGTTTGGCGATTCTGAATAATTCAGTAACTCATAGAACTTTCCAGTAATTCATGCTGTAAATAGATCTAGAGTTCTAGATAGGATGCCTTAGGGTGGTCTTGGACATGTCCTGGGTGGTTCATATACCTGTAAATTGTCCAAATCACGCAAGATAAAGCTTTTGGTCATTCCCTTTAGCTGTAAACTTGTAATATCCAATTGCTTCTGGCATCATATAGCAGGAAGCCTGGAAGGGTAGAATGACATGTCATTATAATTTCCACCGCTCCTTTATTCTCAGCTACTACTGTTCAATGATTTCACAGGTTGTTTCTGCAGTTCTGGAAAATTATGAGAGCCCATATGCAAATGCTGATAATGATGCTGCTGTTGAGGATATTCGAACTCAGTGGGTGGATGAAGTGCTCAAAGCCGAAGGTCATGAACCTCCTGCTGTTACCATTTTGACCAGGGTTCCTTCATGGAAAGTTATTAGAGCTGTTCATGGTGAATTAAGTTTGACAATGTAAATAAACTTCGGGCATATGGAATACTTGAAAGTTTTGTACTTTATGAATTTATCTAATATATTATCTCTTCTAAACTATTTTCCCACAGAGAAGAATCAACAAGCCCAAATTTTTGGTCAGGGATTTGTCTACATAACCTTGCTAGAATATCCAGGGAAACAACAACAACGCGACGAGTTCTGGAAGCTATATTTCGTTATTTTGATAATAACAATCTATGGTCACCTTCTAAAGGATTTGCGCTGTGTGTCCTGCTGGATATGCAGATTGTGATGGAGAAATCTGGTATTCGTTGTTTCCCCAATCTTCTTATTTGATTAGTATACATTTTGCACTTGTCTGTGATATTTATATAATCTATACATGCATTCTTGTCTTCAACCATTGCTGATTCTGACGGATATTTACATCCTTGTATGCCAGGACAGAATGCTCATATATTGTTGTCTATGTTAGTCAAGCATCTTGAACACAAGAATGTATTGAAACAACCAGATATGAATCTAGATATCATTGAAGTTACTTCACGCCTTGCTGAACACTCCAAAGCTCAGTCTTCTATAGCACTAATGTCTTCAATAAGTGATATGGTCAGGCATATGGGTAAAAGCATGCAATCCTTGGCCAGTGATGCAGGTCCTGGAGACAACATGGTCAAATGGAATAGCAGATATGGGAAAGCTGTAGATGAATGTCTTGTTCAGTTGTCTAGAAAGGTCAATTTTTCTAAATAAATTTTAAAGGTGTATGTTTTTTTCATCTATAGCTCTACAGCTGCACTCTATGGATAATTTGTTCAACTTTTTTTATCCTCTTCAGGTCGGTGATGCTGGACCTATCCTTGATACGTTAGCTGTAGTACTGGAAAATATTTCGAGTTCTATGATTGTTGCACGGTCTACTATCTCTGCAGCATATCGCACTGCTCAAATAGTTGCATCATTGCCAAACTTGTCACATCAGAGCAAAGTAGGTTGATTAACAATATTATTCTGCATCCTCTGCTAACTATACCAGCTCTTTAAGTGATATACTACACACTGTAGGCATTTCCTGAGGCGTTGTTTCATCAACTTCTTTTAGCAATGCTCTATCCAGATTGTGAGACACATTTAGGAGCACATCGGATTTTCTCTGTTGTTCTTGTTCCCTCTTCCGTTGCTCCGTTTTCATTTGCAGACACTTCACAGACAAGGAAGATTGATCTCCGAAGGACATTATCTAGAACAACATCAGTGTTTTCATCTTCTGCTGCTTTGTTTGGGAAACTTAAAAGAGATATGCTTTCATTTCGTGAAAGTGCACTCCAGGATAACACAAAGCTACTGCCCATCAGTGAGAATGCAAATGAGATCAGTGCAAATGATGCAAAATTATTCAAGTCACAGACTATTCAAAGGATGGTTAGTACAAGAGATATTTCTCTCCCCTCTTCCACAGATACAAGTACTTCGAGTGAACCAACTTCATATCAGGAAAAGGTCCGTGTTAGATTTTCTTCTTTGTGGCTAATAGTATCCTCTAGTGACTGCGCTGCTTCCTTTCTCACTAGAATAAAATGTATCATTTATTTACACGCAGGATGCTGTCACCCTCATGCTCAGTGTTCGTCAGGCAAATCTTCTTCTTTCCTCCTTATGGACTCAGGCACTGTCACCTGAAAATGTTCCACGGAATTATGAAGCAATTTCTCATACTTACAGCTTGATGCTATTGTTTTCTAGAGCCAAGGTGAGAGGTCAGAGGACACATTACTCTGTTTTCTCTCTCTCGAAAAGCGCAGGAGAACTGCGTCTCATTATATATTAAAAAGGAAGAAACAAAGCTCTATAGAAGACCCAGATACAAGATCCTCATGGAGGTCAGAAACAAGCATACAAAAACCGTCCATAGAGTCACTTAGACTAACCCTCCCAACAGCTGCCCTAAGCATTAGGGAGCAGAGCCAACTACATTCAGGGCTCTAGCTTGTCTGTAGATTTGCTACAGAAGGGGGTTCCTCATTGAAGATCACTTTGTTGCGGTGCAGCCAAACACACCACGCCCCCAAAATGATGACACTGTTGAGCCCCCTTTTCCTGCCATTGGGCACTCTAAGAACCAGACGTCCCCACCACTCCACGAAAGAGGGTTCATCAACAGCAGGAGTAAGATGGCCCAAGCCGAAAGGAGATAAAATACTGAACCATAACTAGCGGGTAAAGATGCATGAGGCTAGGAGGTGCTGAATTGTCTCTTGTTGTTGATCACATAATGGACATTCATCCGGATGAGGTAACCCTCTCTTTTCTAACCCGTCAGCGGTCCAACACCTATTCCTCATAGCTAACCACAGGAAGAATTTGCATTTTGGAGGAGCCTAGGTCTTCCAAAGCCTTTTCCATGGCTCAAAGTGGTTGAACCTGAGAATAAGTTCTTGTAACAAGATTTGGATGAGAAGATCCCTGAGGTCTCATGCCTCCACCTGTGTTGATCAGGAACATGGGATAGTTCAACTCCCCTCACCGAATCCCATAACAGAAGGTACTGCTGCAGCCCAGCCAATGAGAGAGGAGCTTTAATATCCCTAACCCACTGCCTATTTTCAAGGGCTTGAGCCACAGTTCTTGAATATAAGGATCTTTTTCCCACCTTAGCTAACACCTCAGGGGCAAAATCCCTGATTGCAGCCCCATTTAGCCATCTATCAGTCCAGAACAGAGTGCTGGTGCCGTTCGCCCGTTCCCAACTATAGAAATCAGAGAATCTGAAAACAGATTCTTGACATGCTGTTGTATAGGAAGCTTCAGTCCCTGCCAAGGCCTGTTTGGGTCCATTTTTTCCAGCCATAACCATTTTGATTGCAAAGCCCAGCTCATGAACTGCAGATTAGGGATTCCCAAGCCCCCAAGATTAATAGGCCTTGTAACAATATCCCAGGAAACCAGACAGCTACCTCCATTAGCCTCTTTCCTCCCCTTCCAAATAAACTCTCTTCTAATTTTGTCGATAGATTTAACCATCCAATTGGGAATATTCATTGCAATAAGAAGATAGACTGGGATATCCGAAAGCACAAATCGCACAAGAGCTGTTCTACCAGCAAGGTTAAGAGGTGTGCTTTCCAATTTGGTAGACGATCTGCAATCTTGTCAACCCATATCATTAGATCACTCCTCCTAAGCTTTTTATCTGAGATTGGAAATCCCAAATAAGTGCAAGGGAAGGCAGCCGGGGAACACCAAAGAGTCCTGCAACCTTCCTGCATAGCTGACACATCACAGCCAATAGGTATGGCACAACTTTTATGCATATTAGACACCAGGCCTGATGCTGCACCAAAACAGTCCAGAATGAGGCGAATACATTTCAGATCTTCCTCAAATGGCCTGACGAACAGCACCACATCGTCAGCATATATGGAGAGTCTGCATCTGACATTAGCATCATCTAAGCCATGTAACAAACCCCTATTCTCAGCCAAATTGAAGAGGCTGCTAAGGACATCCATCACCAAGACAAACAACATAGGGGAAAGAGGGTCTCCTTGACGGAGTCCTCTACGATGCATAATAATATTTCCAGGGACACCATTTAACATAACTTGAGTGGAAGAAGTAAACAGAATATTGAAATCAGGTTACACCATTTAATTCCAAAACCAAGGTGAAACAAGACTTCGAGAAGAAAAGTTCAAGACACTGAATCGAAAGCTTTAGAGATATCTAATTTCAAAAACAAACTGGAAAGCCTCTTCTGTGTAGCGCCTTTATAGATTGTTGAACTAACATATAGCTATCATGGATCGATCTCCCCCTCACGAAAGCACACTGATTGGCTGCAACCAGATGATGCAAATGGGGAGCCAACCGATTAGCAAGGATTTATATCTGAAGCATGACATTTTTTTGGCTTTACTCTTTGTCAGTATGAGACAAGGTCATAACACTGTCAACATTATTGCGTAGTGTATGATTCGGTATTGGGAATCCAATTTACTTTTCACATTCAACACCATTTGCAAAGATCACAACCAAACACAGGAATCTGTCAGCTCAAAGGAAAAGCAAACTAAAACTATTATAGCACTCTTCATAAGATTTTGGATTTGTCGCACTTCACTCCCTCCATCTCAAATGTGAGACATTTTGGCTTTTCTAGATATATAGCTTTTGCTATGCACTTAGATATGTATCCAGAAGACCATAAATGCAAAAACGTCTTATAATTTGGAATGGAGTACATCGTTAATCAATTCTCTTTCATGGATCGAAGTCAACATTTTTTATCCCATTTGTATGATTTGCTAGATTGTTGTTCGAGGGTGAATGCATACAACTGCACTCTTAATCTTGCATAGTTCCCTCTCTCCCTCCCTTGCCACTTCCCCCTCTGATTTGATTTGTTTAGTTCCTACATAACCTGTTGTCTTGTTCTTACCGCAGGGCTCAGGTGCTGAAGTTTTGGTTGGTAGCTTTCAGCTTGCTTTTTCATTAAGAAGTGTTTCATTACAAGCAGGTACATTTCCTTCTTATACAATCTTCAACTCTTCATTATCTATTGCGTCAAAATAACTCTTTTAGCATCTTTATCTACGTGGTTGTTCGGTTGCCTTCCATCATGGAGGACATTACATTCGTATAAGCAATTGAAAATTTTTTTTGTACTCAATGGAGGCACATATAACTTTATGTGTAGCCTATAAGTTCATGAAATCCACTAGAGTACTGCAATTTTTTTTCTCCAACCACGTAGGAGAACTGCACGTCATTTCATTAAGAAGAAAAAAAGAAACTAACTTAAATAATGATCGAAGTGGTAGGATCCCTAGGAGTTTCATGAATGATGAATCATGTATACTAGTAATTAACTTCTTTTGCCACACTGTATATATGGTTATAGTAGTGACATGATTCGCTAATCTTTTTTTTTTTCTTGAATACGCAGGAGAGCTGCTTATTTTTGTATTAAGAAGAAGAATAAAAAGGGGAGAAAAAACCCCGGTACAAAGGTGTTACATTTGGCAAACCAAAACCAAAAAACACCCCCGAAACAGCTAAGACACCTAAGACACCTCTTCTAAATGGAAGAAAGAGAGTGCTTTGGCTCCAGCCATACGCCAACCCATCAACTCCTCCCTTGCAGCTGCCAACACCACCGCAGCGCTAGGGTTACAATTATCAAAAACACACCTATTTCTATGCTTCCACAAAGACCATGCACCCAAAATGACAAGAGAATTGAATCCCTTGGATAAAGGCTGGCCCACCCTGGCAGCACTATTCCTCCACCAGGTTTCAAAACAGACGTCATCATGGGAAGGGCAGAGCTCCTGGAAACCACCTGACCGCAGAAGGCTGAACCAAAACTGTTTTGCAAAACTGCACTGAACCAGCAAATGGTTGATAGTTTCTTCCATCTGGTCGCATAAAGGGCAAGACTCCGGGTGATCCAGGCCACGCTTAGCAAGTCTGTCAGCTGTCCAACATCTATCGTGCTCCACAAGCCAGAGGAAGAATTTACACTTTCCTGGAGCCCAGGATTTCCAAATGCGTTCAGCAGGCTCAAAGCTAACAGAGCCAAGAAGCAAAGCCCTGTAAGCTGAACTAGCCGAGTATTCACCCGATTCACTGAACCTCCAGGCATGCACATCAGGAACATCCGGCTGAAGAACCATCCCCTCGAGCAAGTCACAAAGGTCCATGAGATTAGCAAGGGCTGTAACAGAAATAGCCCCTCTCAGATCAGCCAACCAATTGAGATCAGGCAAGGCATCCTTGACCAGGCGCCTAGAAGCAATACGCTTGGGCACCATACCCAAGACAGCAGGTGCCACCTCCTTAATGCATTTGCCATTCAGCCAACGATCCTTCCAAAACAGAGTATCAGACCCATCTCCCAAATGAGTGATAACAGCCGCAGCCAACAAGCTTTGCACAATGTCACAAGTTTGAATCTGAAAGTCCGACCATGGCTTAGTCCTATCAGATTTTTGCAGCCAAGGCCACCTAGCCCGCAGCGCCCAACTCATGATCCGAAGGTCACTTATACCCAGACCCCCCAGGTCCTTGGGTCTAGTGACCTTGGGCCAAGTCAGCAGACAATGGCCACCATTCACCTCCTTCCTCCCTCTCCACAGAAAGCCTCGTCTAAGCTTATCGATTGCTTTAAAAGCCCAATAAGGGATGTCCAACGCCAGAGCAGCATAAATCATTCTTGATGTCATCACAAATTGAACATAAATGGCTCTACCAGCCTTTGTCATCAGATCAGCTTTCCACCCAGGTAACTGTGCTGCAGTTTTATCGACAATTGCTTGAATTTGACTTCTCCTAAGCTTTCCAAGAGAAAGCGGGAGGCCAAGGTACTGACAGGGAAACTCCGAAATGGAACATGGAAGGAGCTCCTGAACACAAGCAAGATCCGCCTCAGAACATCGAATAGGAAAAACATTGCTCTTCTGAACGTTGGTCTTTAGACCGGACGCATCCCCAAAAATCCGAAGGATTTCCAGAATCAGAGTTATGTCTGAAGGCACCGGCTTGAGGAAAACCACCGCATCATCCGCGTACAAAGAGAATCGGTGCTGCAAACTGTTCGTGGAAAGAGAGTGAAGCAGCCCTTCATCTGAGGCCCTCTGAATTAGCAAGTTTAGAGTGTCCATGACTAAGATGAACAACATTGGAGATAAAGGGTCCCCCTGCCGAAGACCCCGCTGGTGAGCAATGTAGTCCCCGGGAACACCATTTAATAAAATTCTCGTCGAAGAAGAGGCTAACAGCCCGCAAATGATGTCACGCCAGATCTGCCCAAAACCCAACTTCTGCAAGACTTCCAGCAAGAAAGCCCAAGATACCGAATCAAAAGCCTTAGAGATGTCGAGCTTGAAAAGAATGCGGGCTTGCCTTTGACGATGAAGAAACCTTGCAGTGTGCTGCACAAGCATGAAATTGTCTAAGATAAATCTTTTCTTAATGAACGTTGTTTGATTCGGAGAAACCATATCATTCAAATGCCGAGCCAATCTGTTGGCCATCATCTTTGTTACTAACTTTGCAAAACTATGGACAAGGCTGATTGGACGAAAATCTTTCACTTGGGCTGCACCCTCAACCTTAGGTAAAAGAGTGATAAACGCTGAATTGAGCAGCCCCATGTTTCTAAATTTTCGAGCCCAAACACAAGAGATCGCTGCCATAACATCATCTTTGATTGTTACCCAACAAACCTTGTAGAAACGACCGGTGAAACCATCCGGGCCCGGAGCTTTATCCGACGGCATAGATTTTACAGTACCCCAAACTTCTTCCTCTGAGAAAGGCACATCTAGCTCATTGAGATTGAAAGAAGGCATCCCAAGGGCATCAAGATTAAGAGATTTTTCTCTCCCCAAAGCAGTCCCGAGCAAGGCATCATAGAAATGGAACAAATCATCAGCCTTATCCTCATGTGATGTCAAAATAAGCCCTTCACTTGTAGATAATGAACCAATAAAATTCTTCTTCTTTCTTAATCTAGCCTGAGCATGGAACAGGGAAGTATGAGCGTCCCCTTCTTTCAACCAATTAATTCTGGACCGAAGACGGGCTATAGATCTCGACAAGGAGGAAAGCACCAAGATGTGCTTCTTAAGGGTACGCCTTAACCAATCCTCACTTGGAGATAGAGTCCTGCTGTCATGAGCCATCTCCAGCCTATAAAGGAGCTCCCGAGCCATTTCAAGCTGTAGTTTTAAATCCCCCACTTTATTATCACTCCAACGCTGCAAAGCCTTTGCCGTAGCTTGTAATTTCTTGGAAAGACTAACAAGAGGGCACTGGCCTGCGGGAATCGAACTCCATGCGTTAGCCACAACATCCTGGAAATCCTCCAATTTCACCCAGAAGGCCTGAAAATGGAAGCGCCCTTTCCTTTTATTAATATCACACAGGCCCAACAAGAGAGGGCAGTGATCCGAATCTTGAGTAGCAGCACTCTGAAGAAGGCAATCTGGAAATAAATCTTCCCAATCAGCAGTACAAAACATCCTGTCCAATCTGACTAAAGTAGGACAGGCATGCCCATTCGACCAAGTAAACCTACGCCCAATAAGAGGAAGCTCCAGTAGGGCAAGATCGTCCTTCCACCTTCGAAATCTGCCCATCATAGCACGATCAACATTGGAATTACTCTTGTCTTCATCACTCAGAATCATGTTAAAATCGCCAACAACCAGCCATGGCCCAGAACAGTGGGTCCTAATCAATCTGAGGTCTTGTAAGAACTGAATTTTCTCATGATTCCCTTGAGGGGCATAGACACATGACAACCACCAAGATGACCCAGTCTCAAGGCTAAAATTCACCGAGACACAATGGTCATCAATCCTAGAGCCACATGAGCTGATATTATTCTTCCAAGCCACTAGAATCCCTCCACTAGCCCCAACTGAAGGTGTGAAAACAAAATTCTGAAACTCAGATCCAAGCAACCGGAACACAAACAAGCGAGAAAAAACTGACATTTTTGTTTCCTGGAGGCAAACAACATCAGCTTTGACTGAGTCCACCAAACAACGAACAACATCCTGACGGGCCGAGCCATTAAGACCCCGCACGTTCCAGCATACAATTTTTGACGGATCCATTTGGAAAAACATTGAAAAAACGACCATCAATACACACAGGGGCGATCAGGCCTGCACCACTGCACCCTGCAAGTCTTCTGGGACAGTCCAGTTGAATAGAGCCGCAAGAGCTTTAACTTGCAAATCAGTCAACCGCTCACCAAAAACCTTGGCATAGTTATCGAGAACCTTTAGGGACAGCGATTCAGATGGATCCCCACCAAGAAGGCCGAGCTCATTAGCAATCCTCCATTTTCCTTTCGAAACTTGTGCTGGGGTCATTACCTTTTCAACATCTGCTCAAGCCAAGCGCCTGCTTCGTCGAGGAAGAGCCCCCTCACGAGGTGCCCTGGGGCGACGCTGCCGCTTCTGCTTCTGCGACACACACAGGACCCGAGCGGCAGGCCTGGACATTCTGGCAATGAAATCAGCGGAGGTCGCTGACTGAGCAGCCGAGAGAGGGGATTGTTGAGCAGCAGCCCCTCTACGCTTCCTTTTGAAATATTTGATGGGGGAACAAGGCCACATCCTGAGCCCTGCCCCAACAGCCTTCATGGACGGCTTCAACACAGTCCCCACACGGGTAGCGATGGTAGGACCACCCGGGAGGGATGGAGATGCACTCAAAGTCTCCACCGCCGGAACAGAAGAGTCAACGTCAACACCGGCCAGACTCAGCCCAGTATCAATGCAGCCAATCACCGGCTCCACAGCTTCTGTATGCGTTTCCCCAGTAACCAAGGCAACGGAAGACGCCGAGTCTTTCACGGACAACCCAGCCTCCACTTGTCGAACAGAGACCGGGGCAACACCCAGCCTTTCACGGACGGGCCTTCGTGCTGCAAGTGCTTCCCCGGACTCAGCATGCCCCATCTGGACTGAACTGTTGAGCCTGCGCCTACGAGTCCCGTTGTCCTGATCATCATCAAACGTCGGCGGCGGAGGTGCAGCAGCGCTATGCACCGGCGGAGAGATCAGAGACACATGGGCAGTCACTTGGTAAGCGAGCAATCTTCTCTCAGGAGAGGTAGAACCAGGCGTCATCATCAAAGGTTCCGGAACAAGGAGCTCCACCAAATTTGGAATGAGGTGTGGACGTCGGCACCATCCAAAAACCTTGAAGGAGGAGAAGTCGTGTCGATTCACCGTGTCAGGATGGAGCTCCACATCAGTGCAGTGATCCCTCAACAAATTCTGAGCAGTAGCCAAATCCCAAGCATGAATTGGAACCCCTTTGAACTCCACAAGAACAGGGGATGGAAAGGCCACCACCTCGGCATGGGCAAGTCTAGACCACCTCAGGAACTTGAAAGACCCAGAAGGAGAATCGAAAACAACACCATTGTTGTACACCTGATTAGCCAACTCTTCCGAATTCAGGATCAAGACAAAATCTTCTGGGCACGAACGATGAACGGAGAAGGACGACGCATCCAGCCCAAAACCAGCAGCCACCTCATCAGCAAGAGTCTCAGCAGCCACCCTCGGTCTTGAACCAGTGACAACGACAAACAGAGCACACCGTCGCAACCGCAGTTCTTCTCTAGCAAGCGCATCCGCACGGTCCAAAATGCAGAGATGAGTGGCTTCCACCATATCAGGAACAACCGGTTGAGGGGCATGCACCCTGACCGGCTCTGGGGAAGAGGAACCGGGTGGAGGTGCAACTTCACGGGAATCCTCCGAAGGTGCAACGGGGGCGGTCTTAGGCCTTCGACCCCGCGTACGATGGCGGCGTTTCTTCGCGCCACCCAAGGTAGGATCAGCCACACCGGCCCTCTGGATGGCCGGGATCGGCGAAGAGACCCTGCGCCACTCCATGGCGCGTCTAGGAATGTCCACAGGCTTGTGAACCAGCTGAGGGCCAAGACGATCCCACACCGATACTGAAGCTTTGATCACCGGCGTAGCACGAACCTTGCACTTAACTGCACGATGTCCGAGCCCCCAACATGTAAAGCAGCGCACCGAACGTCGGCAATCCGCCGCCCGATGAGAGGAGGCCAGACAGTTAAAACACCTACCCTGGAGATCCTCAGGGATCGATCGACGCATAATTATAATATTACATACATATAGATAACTAGGAAATAAATTTAAAATAACTTAATAATTAAAATATATATTAGATAAATAAATAAGTCCATATAGATAAATAGAGGAAGAAAGGGAAATAACCGTTCGGTACCCCTTAATCGATAGCATGTGGTTAATGTCTTCGAACTTGGTTCGCTGCCACCGCTGGAAAAGCAGGGGTCTGGCTGTCTGCCTGCTTCGTGAGTTGAACTACAGAAAAGCAGTTGCGGTGGAAAAAGCAGGGACCAGATGGGAGCCCTTTGGTTCAACTTTCTACTTTTTCGAAGCAGAAGCAGGTTCTAAAAGCAGAACCAAACACACCCTTAATAGCCAACCAAAGGAATGTTTTACGCTTAGGTGGAGCCCAGGTCTTCTAAACCCTTTTTCAAGGTTCAAAGGTAATAGAACCCCTGAAAAGCTTTATAACAAAGCTTGGAGGAGTAGCTTCCACTAGCCTCATGCCTCCAGAAGTTTTCATCCTCATGAGTTAAAACAAGGCTGTCCAGTGTCCACAGCATCCCAAAGGATCAAATACTGCTGAATACAATCAGGGGCCTACATGTATATATAGCGGGTATATGTGTAAAATATTAATAGAAACTAGTAGTTCAACTCAAAGTAATGAGTATGGATAAAATTGGTAATATCCGATGGGTATGGATAAAATTGGGGGTGATTGGGGTGAAAAATGAATAATGATGATATGAGTTTGGGTATGAATAAGCATGAATTGTCCATATCCTCCCTAGTTGCAGGTATAACTCAGAATCAAAGTGCTCATCACTTAGCAATTGCCTTTTTCATAATTTTGTTCACAATCCTCGGGAACTAAGGAACTCAGAACCAAAGGCTTGCTAATTTGAACTTCACATATATAACTATACCTGGGAACTATGCTGTACAATACAGAGTGAAAAACTTGTGCTTCTGCCAAATCTTTTCCACATGGATATTTCTTTCACTTCAACATTTGTATATATTTACTGATAAGTTAATCCTATGGACATGCTCTGCAGGCTTTCTTCCACCTTCACGCAGGCGTTCTCTTTTTACTTTGGCAACTTCAATGCTCGTGTTTTTTTCGAAAGCTTTTAACGTTCTTGCGCTCATTCCAGTTGTGAAGCAAGTGTTGACAGAAAGTACAGTAAGTGAAACACAGTTCCTTGCTTCATTAGTATTTGCGGTGAAGTCATGTATGTGAACCATACAGGCGACTAAAAAGTCCACAGTGAATTTTGGCACTGTATTAGCCAGCTAAAGACATGTTTACGAAACACTCAAATTCCAATCCAACCTGAGCAGATCCCAGGCCGCAGACGACCTTTGGGCTTGGAACATCTTCCCATGCCTGAGCCAGCAAAGCTCTCCTTTTGCTTTCAGGCCTGAGATTTCATGTTCAGGGTCTCAGGAAGTACTACCAGGGCTCATGTTGAAGTTCTTATTGGATCTGTCAGGGCATGTCTAATTGGGCCAGACTGGCCTATTTTTGCTTATCGCAGTTTAGAAGTTATTGAGTCAATTGTTGCCCTTCTTTCATTGAAAGCAAGTACAGAACTATTTAACCTACTACTTTACAGACCTGTCTATTACAAATTGATCTCGAGTGGGCTGTTCAGCAGCGGTGGACCATTGGTCCAAGAAATGAGATTATTATATAATTCTCCTGTTATTTTCTATGTGCCTTGTTGCAGGTTGATCCATTTCTTTGTTTAATAGAAGACTGTAGATTGCAGGCTCTTGATAGTGCTAATGAGTCCTGCACGAAACTCTATGGTTCAAAAGAAGATGATGAGCTAGCTCTGAAATCACTGTCGAACATTGACATGAATGAAAATCAGTCAAAAGAAACATCAGTGCCTCTTATACTTGACAGCTTGGAAGATATGTCGGAGGTACCGCACAAAAGATTGTCATATATACGCTATTCCTCATGCTGTGAACCTTTTACTTGCTTATTTGGCAATGCTCTGGTGTAATTCTCTCTGCAGTCAGAATTGTCTGCTATTAGGAAACAGTTGCTTGAGGAATTTTCAGCAGATGACAGCTGTCTGGGATCTCATTTTACTGAAACACCTTCACAGTATCCAGCACAAAATGGGAAACTGCACCATAAGTCTATGGAGGTGATCAGTCTTGTTCATGATAGATAAGGAACAACTCAACACCTGTGAAGTTTTATCAGTTTGATCTTATATTATTATGATGGTACTTCTGCAGGTTATTCCATTGGGATTTGTTTTTGAAGATGATACTCTCGCTGAAGCATCTGACAGCTCAGTAGAACCTCACTTGCAACATCCGCCATGTAACAACATTCTTGATGTCAATCGGCTTCTTGATTCAGTATGTACTTATATCCTGGTTCTTCTACATTGTTCAAAATCCGCTGGAAAAAAAAAGGATATCTCCGTGCAGTTCATTTTTTTTCTCGAAAAACGCAGGAGTGTTTGACACTTGTTAGAGCATAATTTCATTACTCTCATACGGTGGTAACACGAAAAACCTTTTTAATATAAGTTGATAAGTCCTGAGAAGAGTTATAATTTGTGTATAGGTTTTGGAAACATCTCAGCATGTTGGAAGGTCGTCAGTGTCAACAAACCAGGATCTGCCTTTCAAGGACGTAGCCAACCAATGTGAAGCACTTCTGATTGGGAAGCAGCAAAAGCTATCTGCGTGCATGAGTGTCTGTGAAAAAGAGGTTAGAGATCCTTAGCACCTTGAACTGTCCACAGTTAAACAGCTGCCAATAAGAACAGTATTCATTGGCGGTTGGACGTTATATGAACTGAGTACATTTTTGCCACTTATTTTTATTTTGCATTTCCTTTAAAAAGTTGCGGTTTCAATATTTTATCTGACAGGTGAATTTAAAATGAGATATTGAGATTCAACCCAGGTGGAACTAAATGTGCATGTGCTCACAAGGTTCTTAACTTTCAGGCTGGTGAATCTTCCGTCGAGCAGTCATCTCGGCAGGATCCTCAAGCAGATACGTTTCTCTGCACAGCTGATGAACAATGGCACCCCAATTCCTGTAAGCTGCCAGCGCTGTGTCCCTACGACCGGTTCCTTGCAACGTCTGGGTGCTAAGATGATCTCTTCTGCGATGTGGATCTCTATAACCAAGAACGTGTTCAGTGGACGCCTAAAAATTGGTGGTTCCAGAGCTCATGCATGCTAAAATATGTGCTGTCGTGTGTGAGTGCCAGATGACATGATTTCCCTGTTTTGTAAATGGTTCTCGTCTACCATGCATGGGAAATATAGGGGGTGCATCATTGAGTTTATTTCATTGCTTTTGACAGAACCATTCTATCTCTCTCTCATGCTTTGTACTAATTATTAGCAAACGACGGATGATGAGGGGCAGAGAATCAACCCATTTTATTTCTCAAAATATAAACAAAAAAGAGTGAAAAATGATGAATCGCTTCAGGGCCTGCCTGCAGGTGCGTTTTCAATCCTAAACCCGGTGTAATGAAGGTTTCATGGACCGAACTGAAAAATAGTCTTTACAAGCCTGAAGACCTCGTTATGTCTCACCAGGGATGAAAACGAGTGGGAGAATTTTTTGCTTCGTCTGGTACCGTATTTTATTTTTATCGAGACCCTTTTCGTATTTACGGGGAAACAAGAATGAGATATAAACGGAAACATGAATGGGATATAAACGAAATGATATATTACGGGAACAGAAACGGAAACGGAAACGTTGTCGACGACGGGACTCGCACCGGTCGGTCGACGTCAATCAATCGCTCTCACTAGCTTTCCTGCGCACATGCATCCATGGAGCTGTGCCCGCGATATCATTCATGCGTACGCAAACGCGTTCTCGTCTCACGCGCACTCGCGCCGGCAAGTGCAAATGGAGCCGAAACCGCAGAGTGAACGGCCGGCTCGATCGATCTCTCGCAGCCCAAATGCTTGCTCCCTAAGCTACCACAGGTCATTACGGTCGGTTCGTTTCTCTCTCTTTCTTTAAGGAACATCACTTAATTTTACTCATTGTCACATGGAATGTTTTGGATACAAGTTAAAAATATTAAAAATATTTAATTATAGAACTAATTATGTAGATTAGAGCTAAACAATAAGGCGGACCTATCAAATCTAATTAGTCAACGATTCGCTCATATGATGCTACGTAAACATTTACTAATTATAGATTAATTACGCTTAATAAACTATCCTCTATCTATGTAATTAGTATTATAATTAGACTATTTAATACTGATAACATACACATGTAATGCATGCTACAAGCATTTTTTTAATGATGTGGCAGGAGAGTTAAGAGGAAAGAGAAGAAAATTGTATATTGAGGGAAAGAAACTACTTGGGCACAAGATCACATACATTGAAATTTTAAATTTTTAACCATTCAAGTGCCCCCCACACTCTCACATATGCTACCATTTAATACTCTATAGCTGATTAAAAATAATAATCTATAATACTATACATCGGGATAGTTGTATTTTATGTAATTTCATATGGCATGTAATCTTTGGATATTGTGAGAAGATAAAAGTAGATTGAGAATAGCCTTAAAAGACTTGATCCAAATAATATTATGCTTCGTCTTAATTAAAACAGATCTGAAGATTAAATTGTTTTAGTATGACCTTTCTATTGGATTTAATAATGGACTTAATCTCTGTTAATTCAATTCAATCAAATAAATACGTACTAAGGTCCATAATGTTACATATGCATTCTAGTTTTTGTTCTGATTGAGATTTTAAATATATAATGACTCAACTAGCTGGATGCCCGTGCGTTGCAACGGGAATATATAATACCAGTATACTACGATAACTTATATACAAAATCTGTGTTATATTGTTATGAGAAAATGTTTCATAATTAATTTGTGATCCTAGCCATACATAAATTTTGTTATTTTAATCTAGTTATTTCACCACTACATTGCAACCATCAGTATCATGCAGACTTTGATATATGCCACGATTTGTATGGTCTCATCATTGGAGAGCACGTTCCACACATGCCGGAAAAATTCCCTCGTACATCGTTAGTCATCAGACACGCACCACCATATGCTCTTGCTTAAACAAAAAGGTAAGTGTGTATGTATTTGCGAAGAGAATTAAAGGTAGACCGGCACAAAAGCTACCCTGACGGTGGCGAGGATGACGAACTGGTCACTGTTGTCGATCCTCCTCTGTGTCACCTCCGGTGCCAAGATGACGCCACAATCCTCGATATAGTAGTCGTCGAACGCACGCGACATGACGAGTACCGATGACTCTTGGTTGGGCTGTCAAACGAAGTGCACCCCGGGCTCATCAGCGACACTCACACAACGTCAGCAACGTCCATCGTCCCAGCGCACAAGAATTCATGTCCGGTCAGTAGCGACTTACGTGGCAGGTTGGGCTTCAGGTGGACGATGAGCTGGACGGCGTGATGGCGTCGTCATCGGATGCGGTGTCCAGAACAACCCGAGAGTCGTCGACGTTGGCGACAACCATGAGGCCCCCCTGCTTAACGATGGACAGCGCGGTGCAGCTGCTTTGGACCGCGTCCAAGCGGCGGCTTCGCGGGAGCTTGTCGTACACAGCGGCGCATGCGGCCATGTAAGACTGCTTTTAGAGGTCGAACTGACAGTCGCCAAGCTTCTTCTCGTCATCGATGAGCGACGACAACACGAGTGCCTCCTGCTCATGGAGTTTGTTCGGGGTTTGAAGTAGGAAACATGGATTCATGTTTGGCGTTAGTTTATGAAAATGACTCACAAGTCTGATCCATGGAAAAAAAATTACGAAGAAAAAATTTCACACATGCAAAAAAGGGAATTTAAGTATAATGCATTATTCAAACAAAAGAAATAGCATGCAAAGCTCTTCTTTAAATAATATTACCTCCATCCAAAAATATAATTCAAGAATATCGGTGATACTTATCTACTACTACGCATTGTGCAATGGTAGCAAGTGAGCTTGAAGAGAGATGTAGTAGGTGTGTTTCCTGTCATAGATGTAGACATAAACACATATAGGTGGGTGCCCGTGCGTTGCAACGGAAACATTTAATATCATGATAACTTATGAACAAATGTGTGTTATATTGTTATGTGAAAATGTTTCGTAATTAATTTGTGATCCTAGCCATACATAAAATTTGTTATTTCAATCTAACTATTTCATCACTACATTGCAACCAACAGTACCGTGCAGACTTCTATACATGATAGTTGAATGCCCGTGCGTTGCAACGGGAATATATAATACCAGTATACTACGATAACTTATATACAAAATATGTGTTATACCATTATGAGAAAATGTTTCATAATCAATTTGTGATTCTGGCCATACATAAATTTTGTTATTTATAATCTATCTGTTTCACCACTATATTGCAACCATCAGTATCATGCAGACTTTGATATATATCACGATTTGTATGGTCTCATTATTGGAGAGCACGTTTCACACATACCGGAAGAAATTCTCTCGTACATCGTTAGTCATCGGACACGTACCACCATACGCTTTTGCTTAAACAAAAAGGTAAGTGTGTGTTTGCAAGACTAATGGTCAAACATCGTATAACCATAAAGTTAGAATACTATATTAATATATTAAATAAATTAATCCAATAGACATAGATTAACCCAATTAACATAGGATAAATAAATATCTAATTATAAAAGTATGAAACATGGTATAATCAATGTTGTTACTGCGTAGTAAATATTCATACGAGACTAACACAACTGGAACAATTCAATTTGGAATTAAAATGTGGAAGTTACGAATTTCCAAAGTTTCTATGTATTTGATATAGGATTAATTAGGAAATCAATTTTATTGTTGTTTTCATGACAAAACAGAGGTATTATGTGATAAAAAATAATATTATAGAATTATAGAAATTGGAATGAACTCATTTGGATTTAATATGAAATTTCCATTAATTAAATGGGTTTCTGCAATTATTTTTAAACTAAAAATCAATTTCTAAACTCCTTTTCCCTATTTTCTTTATTTCCTGGACTGCGTCCCAAATTCCAGAAAGATCAGGGCCAAGCGATAAATGTTTTTTAGACTCAATGAGCATACAGAGTGGACGGTGGGTTAAACACAAAACACGTCTTAGTTGAAGTTGTACATGATTCAACATGAGTCATGTTGGCTAGAGGGTGGAAGGCTAGGCATTTTGCTCGTTTGATTTTTTTTGCGCGTGGAACGGAGGAGGGCAGAACGGCAGAACGGCAGACTACTCTTACCTTCTTAATAAGTAGTATAGATTTTTACGAGTGGATTATACATGCTTATATCAAAAGTTGATAGGAAGAGGGTGTGTCGTGCGCACAATGCCATCGAGGTGGCAGGTTAGTTTTACCACTTGAACCATTTTATAACAGGAGTTTCAGAGTCAGTTTTGCCGCTTGAATTATTTGATGATAGGGTTTCAGAAGTTTCTGATGAGGTGTGGTGTGGTGTGACATGCCACTTGAACCATTTCATTGCTAATGAAAAGAACTAGATGTCATCTAATTTTTCTTTTAAGTAAGATCTCGATCCATTAAAAGCCAGTCCTACTAGTTTTTTGTCTACGACATTGTCGGAGAGGAAATTCTCCGGCCGGGTGGCGGAGTGCGCCCGCCCTAAATCCTAAGATGAGGAAGGGGCTTAAGCGTTTTGCCGGTCCTGCTAAGCAAACATCAAGCACATGAACACGCGAGAGTTTAGAGTGGTTCGGGTCACCGGAGCGTAACACCCTACTCCACTGTGTGTTGGATTGCTGTGGAAATTTGAGGGTCTAAGCCTCCAGATTGAGCTTATGTTGTAACTGAAAGGGAATTAGGCTTACACCTTTTTTCTAATTTTGGTGGTTGAATTGCCCAACACAAATAATTGGACTAACTAGTTTGTTCTAGTCTATAAGTTTTACAGGTGCCAAAGGTTCACAACAAAGCCAATAAAAAGACCAAGAAAGGGTTCAAACAAAGAGAGCTCAAGACAACCTAAAGGCACCCTGGTCTGGCGCACCGGACTGTCCGGTGCACCAGGGCACTCGACGCTGAACTCGCTACCTTCGGAAAATTCAGAGGGCGCTCCGCTATAATTCACCGGACTGTCCGGTGAGTCACCGGACAGTGTCCGGTGCACACCGGACTGTCCGGTGTGCCAGCGGAGCAACGACTACTTCGCGCGCAACGGTCGTCTGCAACCGCATTCAATGCGCTACAGTGCGCGCCAGAGTCAGAGCACGCGTAGTTGGCGCACCGGACAGTCTACAGGACCTATCCGGTGCACCACCGAACAGCCCAGAGGCCCCACAAGTCAGAGCTCCAACGGTCGAACCCCAACGGCTGGCTGAGTGGATGACGTGGCTGGCGCACCGGACAGTGTCCGGTGGCGCACCGGACTGTCCGGTGCGCCATGCGACAACACACTTCCAACGACCATTTTTGGTGGTTGGGGCTATAAATACCCCAACCACCCCCACATTCAATGGTATCCAAGTTTCTACACTTCTACACCTTACAAGAGCTATAGCATTCATTTCAAGACACACCAAAGAGATCAAATCCTCTCCCAACTCCACACAAAGCTTTAGTGATTAGAGAGAGAGATTTGTTGTGTTCATTTGAGCTCTTGCGCTTGGATTGCTTCTTTTCTTTCTCATTCTTCTTGTGATCAAACTCAATTGTAACCAAGGCAAGAGACACCAATTGTGTGGTGGTCCTTGCGGGAACTTTGTGTTCCGTTTGATTGAGAAGAGAAGCTCACTCGGTCTAGGTGACCGTTTGAGAGAGGGAAAGGGTTGAAAGAGACCCGGTCTTTGTGACCACCTCAACGGGGAGTAGGTTTGCAAGAACCGAACCTCGGTAAAACAAATCATCGTGTCTCGCTCTTTATTTGCTCACGATTTGTTTTGTGCCCTCTCTCTCGGACTCGTTTATATTTCTAACGCTAACCCGGCTTGTAGTTGTGCTTAAGTTTATAAATTTCAGATTCGCCCTATTCACCCCCCTCTAGGCGACTTTCAGTAACGTTGCAAGCCTCCCCTTTTATAGCTAAAGGGGGACATGTACAAGAGTGCTGAGCCCCGACATGTGGGCCCAGGAACATAGCGGATGTAGCCACTGATATCTTCTGCTGGAGCCATCTTCTTGCGCCCTGACACCCGAGATCTTGTATAGTCTCGGCGTGCAGGGGTAGCTTCTCGCACAAGGGATGAGTAGAGTACACTACACGACACGGGCGCACTGTTTCGGCAACGGAATGGACAGACGTGCCGTCTGCAGGGTGACCCTGGCGCCGTCTGCCAGTGGAATGGACATGACGCAATAAATGTCATGGGGGCACATCGCCTGTCAGAAGGGCGGACAGGCGACACGTCCTCTCCGCAATAAATGCGGAGATCGTGCGGCCCAGAGCCCTCACGTCATGCACCGCTCGCTGGCATACGTCACGGACAATAAGCCATGTGGCAGTATTAGACCCTTGGCCGAGTGGGGAGCGGAGGCGCTCCGGATAGAGCCTGGACATGCGTCAATACCGGACCCATGCCTAGGTCATGACACTTCCTCTCCTGGGTCCTTGTTACGGGTGGTCCGGAGCTCACTTGATGGGGTCCTGTGAATCATCTAGGCCCCTCTAGTAATGTTTTGGTAATTAATGACAACTACTTGTGGACTAACGATTCTTGGAGAAATAAGAATGCAGGGTTGGACCACATAGAACAGGAAATGTTGAAGAGTCATACGCATTGGTTGTGGATCAGATGAAGGCAAAGGTATAATATAGGTTTTACTTTTGCCGGTCTTGAGGAGTTTAGAGAAGATACCTGACCGGATTAGTAGGCTAGATAGCCGTACTATTAAGAGGGGTCAATGACTTAGATCTGTGTAAAACTTAGTGCCTCATAGAGCATCAAGTAGTTGCATTTGCATGAGGACTAACAGCGCTTCTCATTTCGTGAGTTAAAAGTTCATTCAAGAGCATGTTTGAAATTTGAGAAGTCTTGGTCGCGCGGACTGTCCGGCCCTTGGGGGCGGACCGTCCGCGATCCTCCAGAGGGTCCGAAGTCTGACCATTTGTGTTGGCACTGTGTTCTATTGCACTGCGGACCGTCCGGGCCTTAGGGCCGGACCGTCCGCAGTCCTGACCAGAGAAAGGTAGCTTCGGGTCTGTCCCTGAATTATAGGCGGACGGTCCGCCTGTGAGGCGCGGACGGTCCGCATGTGTCTAACTCGTTTTTGAACAGGGACTGTGTGTTTTTATCGATTTGTACTACGGACTGTCCGGGTGACAAGTCCGGACAGTACTGCCTCAGGTCGCGGACCGTCCGGGAATTATAGCCGGACGGTCCGCACGTGTTAACTCCGTTTGACCCGAGGCTCGGGTGTTTGAATCTGCCAGGTCGCGGACGGTCCGGGCTTGAAGGGCGGACAGTCCGGACACACCTTTTGAGACAGCTCTGACATGTTTCAACGGTCATTATAGCCGTTATGTTGTACGGCGGACCGTCCGGCCCTAGGGCGCGGACGGTCCGCGTGTGCGCAGAATTGCCCCCCTTTGCACATAACGGTTGGATTTAGATGGGGGGCTATAAATAGAAGGGTAGCTCGTGTGTGAGAGCCCTCTTAGCCATTCCTTGAACACATTGAGCTCATTTGTGATCCTCCAACTCACTCTCTCACACTCTTTGCTTGAGATTGCATTCTAGTGAGAGATTGAGGGTTCCTAGTGCATTTGCATCATTTGGTGATCCTTGAGGCACTAGGTGGTACACCGAGCAAGCGTCGTTGGCTTGTTACTCTTGGAGGTTGCCGCCTCCTAGACGGCTCGGGTGATTGTCTCCGTCGAGCTCTCCAAGAAGATTGTGGAGAAGTCGCGGTGTTGATTGTGAGGGGTTCGCGCCTACCTCGCCGGAGCGGCAAAGGTGACATTAGTGGAATCGAGGTATTGAGTGATTTCTTGTCCACTTGGCTCAAAGATCAAGTCGTGTCTTGATAGAGGAGCAAGTGAGAGCTTGAAGTCCACCTCAACGTGGATTAGGGGTGATCGGCAAATCACCGATACCACGGGATAAATTTCGGTGTCTATTCCTTCTAGCATTACTTATTGCCTTGCAATTGATTAGTGTTTTGCTTATTGTTCTTCAAAGTATTCAATCTCCGTAGTTGTCTTTCATACATTGTTTACTTATTGACACTAGTAAATTTATTCCCCTTGTTGTATTGATTAAATTTACTTAGTATTGTTGTTTTTAGTCAAAACCGTCTATTCACCCCCCCTCTAGCCGGTGTCCTAGATCCTACAAGTGGTATCGGAGCCGAGGACTCCATTGTTTGTGGATCTAATCATCCCGGAGTGGGACAATATGGCTAGTAACAACAATGTGCACATTGGGAAGCCACCGCACTTTGATGGAAACAATTATGATTATTGGAAAATAAGAATGTCAATGCATCTTAGAGCAATGGGTGGAAAAATTTGGCAAATTGTTAGAGATGGATTTGTTGTATTGAAGGAAGATGAACCATCAGTTAGTGATAATGAGAATATCCTCACAAATGATCAAGCCATGAATGTCTTTTATGATGCTCTTGATATAAATGAGTTCAATCGTATCAAGAATCTCACAACCGCTCATGAGATTTGGGTAAAACTAATGGAAATTCATGAAGGAACTACAATTGTGAAGAGTGCCAAACTATATGTGTGCAAAGGGAAGTTTGAGCAATTTATTATGAAAGAAGATGAGAGTGTATCCGATATGTTCAATCGATTGAATGAGATTGTAAATGAACTCAAAGGACTTGGTTTTAATGTACCGGATGTGGATTTCACACACAAGTTCCTTAGATCACTTCCGGAGAAATATGAGACTATTGTGACAATGCTAGTAAGGAGTGATCTATCTACAACCTCTCCAACCGAAGTATTGGGAGAAATTCTCACTCAAGATATATTTAAGAAGTCACAAGCCGATGCTTTAAGTTTGGCAAAGAAGGTGAAAAATGAATCTATTGCTCTCAAAGCCAAGGCCTCAAAGGCAATTGAAAAGGAAGATAGCAATGATGAAGAAAATGAAAGTGAGAGTGATTGTGACATGGCTTTATTTGTAAGGAAATTCAATAAATTCATGAAGATGAAAAGAGGTCAACCTAGAAGAGGTCAAACATCTAGAAGAAATGCTTTCAATGATAGAAAATGTTTTGAGTGTAGGGAACCCGGTCACATTGCCATGAATTGTCCAAGCAAGAAGAAGAAGGGCAAAGATGAAAGTGACAAGAAGAAAAAGAAATACTATAACAAGAAGAAAGATGGCAAAGCCTACTTAGTTGAATGGGACTCGGATGATAGCTCGGATGATGATGATGATGACACCTCATCCAAGCTTAATGCCGGAATTGCCATCAAGGAAGCTCCCTCACTCTTCTCATCCCCCCATTGTCTCATGGCAAAGGGAGATGCTAAGGTAAAAATCATCACCGATTTAAATGATATAAATGATGATGATGATATCGATGATGTTGATGATGATGGCTATTCATATGATGATCTTGTTAGAATGTTAGGTGAGGCCGATGACTACATGCACAAAGAAAAAGAAAAATTTAAGGCCTTGAAGGAATTGTATAAAAACCTCCAAGTGTCTTTTGAGGAGCTCAAGACCTCTCACAATGATCTCAAAGAAAATTGTGAGAAGCTTGCGGATGCTCAAAAATCATCTATTGTGCATGAAGTTGAGGTGGTCACTAAGGATGTTGGAGTCACTTGTGACTTACTTGATAGTCTTACAAGTGAACCACTACCTACTAACTCTATTTGTGATAAATGCAAAATTTCTCTCAATGATAATATTGCTCTTGATGAATCAAAAATTATTGTTGAGAATGAAGTGTTAGTGGATAGAATAAATACTCTAACTCATGACCTAGAAAAGGCATATGGTGGTAAGAAGAAGTTGGATTTCATATTGGGAAGTCAACGATGTTCTCTCAACCGTGAAGGTCTTGGATATGTTCCCAAGAAAGGAAAGAATGCTTTTGTAAAGCAAAAGACATTGTTTGTGAAAGAATGTGACAAAGTGTGTCACAAGTGTCACAAAAAGGGACATGTTAAGAAAAATTGTCCCAAGTTCAAACATGTATCCTCCACTTGTTTTGAGCATTGTTATGTTCTTTCTCATAATGCAAAAGGTGTTCATGCTAAATTTGTTGGTACTTCAATTGTTGGAAACAAAAAGAAAGCTATTTGGGTGCCAAAGACCTTGGTCACTAACATCCAAGGACCCAAGCAAGTTTGGGTACCTAAAAGAGATTGATTTCCTTTTGTAGGTAAACTACAAGGCGGGAGGGAATCATTGGGTGTTGGATAGTGGATGTACTCAACACATGACCGGGGATATGAAGATGTTTACCCAAATGAGTGAGGAAGATTGCTCAAATTATGATAGTATCACATTTGGAGATAATCGTAAAGGAAAGGTTAAAGGTTTGGGTAAAATTGCTATTTCAAATGATCATTCTATATCAAATGTGCTATTGGTTGAGTCTTTGAACTTTAATTTACTTTCCGTAGCTCAATTATGTGATTTAGGATTTTGTTGCAATTTCACAGTTGAAGATGTTATTATCTCTAGTGTTGACGGTAGCAATCTTAAATTTAAAGGTTTTAGACATGAAAATCTTTATCTTGTTGATTTCTCATCTAATGAGGCAAAGCTCACAACTTGCTTATTTTCAAAAGCTTCACTAGGTTGGTTATGGCATAGAAGACTTGGTCATGTTGGGATGAAGCAACTCAATCGGTTAACCAAGCATGACTTAGTTCGAGGCTTGAAAGATGTGAAGTTTGAAAAGAACAAATTGTGTAGCTCTTGTCAAGCCGGTAAGCAAGTGGCAAATACTCATCCAAATAAAAGTCAAATGTCCACTCATCGACCTTTGGAATTACTTCACATGGATTTATTTGGGCCCACATCTTTTGTAAGTATTGGTGGTAATTCTTATTGTCTTGTGATTGTGGATGACTATTCAAGATTTACTTGGGTTTATTTTCTACGAGACAAATCCAATGTGTTTGAAACATTCAAGTCATTTGCTATATTGGCTCAAAATCAATTTGATTTCGACATCAAAAAGGTTAGAAGTGATAATGGGTCGGAATTCAAAAATGCAAGAATTGATCAATATTGTGATGACAAGGGTATCAAACATGAATTCTCTTCCAAATATACCCCGGAACAAAACGGTATTGTTGAAAGAAAGAATAGAACTCTTATTGATATGGCAAGGTCTATGTTAGCGGAATATAATATATCGGATTCTTATTGGGCCGAGGCAATAAATACCGCTTGTCATTCATCAAATAGACTATATTGTCACAAACTCTTGAAGAAAACTCCATATGAATTGCTCATTGGTAGAAAGCCAAATATCTCATATTTTAGGGTATTTGGTTGCAAATGTTATATTTTGAGAAAGGGAAGCCGGCTTTCTAAATTTGAGAAGAAATGTGATGAGGGTTTTCTTCTTGGATATTCATCAAATAGTAAGGCTTATAGAGTCTTCAACAAAACTCATGGTATTATTGAGGAAGCATATGATGTTGAATTTGATGAAACAAATGGGTCTCAAGATGAGAGTGATAATCTCGATGATGTTGGGGGAACTCAATTGATAAATGCAATGAAAACAATGGCCATTGGTGAAATAAAACCTAAGGAAGATGATGATGAAGATAGTGTGGTTGTTATTCCTTCATCCTCAACTATAAATGAGGAAGATCACCAAAGCAAACCACTCGATGAAACCATGGATACTCATGATCAAGGTACTTCAAGACCTACGGTTTCTCCTAATGCTTCATCAAGCAACTATCAAACGGTATCAAGAATTCATCATTCCATTGTGAAGGATCACCCGGTTGATCAAATTGTGGGTGATATTAGTAAGGGTGTTCAAACTCGCTCTCGCATAGCTTCATTTTGTGAACATTTCTCTTTTGTATCTTGTATGGAACCTAACCGTGTAGATGAAGCTCTACTTGATGTTGATTGGGTGAATGCAATGCATGAAGAATTAAATAACTTCACTCGAAATGAAGTTTGGGAGCTTGTTGAGAGACCAAAGAACCACAATGTTATTGGTACAAAATGGGTGTTCCGCAACAAGCACAATGAAGATGGTGTGGTAGTAAGAAACAAGGCAAGATTAGTTGCACAAGGATATACTCAAATTGAAGGATTGGATTTTGGGGAGACATTTGCTCCCGTAGCAAGATTAGAAGCAATCCGGATTCTACTTGCTTATGCTTGTGCACACAATATCAAGCTCTACCAAATGGATGTAAAGAGTGCCTTTCTAAATGGTAAGATTAGTGAACTAGTGTATGTTGAACAACCTCCCGGTTTTGAGGACCCCAAAAGACCTAACCATGTGTTCAAGCTCTCTAAAGCTCTCTATGGGCTTAAGCAAGCTCCACGCGCTTGGTATGAAAGGCTTAGGGATTTCTTGCTTTCCAAAGACTTCAAAATTGGGAAGGTTGACACTACTCTATTCACTAAAAGAATTGGTAAAGATTTATTTGTTTGTCAAATCTACGTTGATGATATTATTTTTGGATCTACTAATGAATTATTTTGTGAGGAGTTCGGAAAAATGATGTCAAAGGAATTTGAAATGTCTATGATAGGAGAATTGAGCTTCTTTCTTGGCCTTCAAATCAAACAATTGAAAGATGGAATTTTTATAAGTCAATCAAAATATTTGAGGGACATGCTCAAGAAGTTTGGTTTAGAAAATGCTAAGCCTATCAAGACTCCAATGGCAACAAATGGTCATCTAGACTTAGATGAAGGAGGTACAATAGTTGATCAAAAACTTTATCGTTCAATAATTGGTAGTTTGCTTTATATTACCGCATCTAGGCCCGATGTTATGTTTAGTGTATGCATGTGTGCTCGATTTCAAGCTTCTCCTAGAGAGATTCACTTGAAGGCCGCTAAAAGGATTCTAAGATATTTGAAGTATACTCCCAATATTGGTCTATGGTATCCCAAAGGTGCTCAATTTGAATTAATTGGATATTCGGATTCGGACTATGCGGGGTGCAAAGTTGATAGAAAAAGCACCTCCGGTTGTTGTCAATTTCTTGGTAGATCTCTTGTTTCATGGTCTTCTAAGAAACAAAATTCGGTTGCTCTATCTACCGCCGAGGCGGAATATATATCGGCCGGAAATTGTTGTGCTCAACTATTATGGATGAAACAAACCTTATTGGACTATGGAATTATTTTCAAGAATGTGCCTCTCATGTGTGATAATGAGAGTGCGGTGAAATTGGCTACCAATCCGGTCCAACATTCAAGAACCAAGCATATTGATATACGGCATCACTTCTTAAGAGATCATGTTGGCAAGGGAGATATCTCTATTTATTCCATTGGCACCGATGATCAATTAGCAGACATTTTTACAAAACCTTTGGATGAAACAAGATTTTGTTCTCTAAGAAGTGAAATGAATGTGATTGATATCTCTAATGTGACTTGAAGTTGATCACACATGTGTCGCCTTGCATCTTGGGTCTAAGTATGTTTTTTTTGTGCTATTTATTTGGTATTATTTGTGCATTTTTCATTTCTAATTACTCTAGATAGTTTAATTCAAAAATCTTGCATTTCTCAAATACATCATAAGTATATGCATGCATACCAACTTTTGGATTGGTCAAAATGTCCATATATGAGCACCAATTCGGATTCGGAATTCAAAATCAGAAAGTGGACAGAAATTGGAAAAATGAGTATCAGGCCGCGGACCGTCCGCCCATGGACCGCGGACCGTCCGCAGCATCAAGCAATGGACAGTCCGAGCAGCCTCGCAGACTGTCTGAGGTCATCAGGACGCGGACCGTCCGCCGCCCCCGCGCGGACCGTCCGCGACAGGGCAGAAAAAGGACCAGAGCCCGCAGACTTGCCAGTTGTGCCTATTCGGTTGTTCTCTCTTGCTCTCCACTCGCTATATCCTCTCTTGTGTCGAGTGTGCGCGGACCGTGAAGTGAAGTTGCGTGCGGACAGTCCGACAGCTTGCTGCACCATTCCCTCAACATGTCTTCATCACGGTATCTTCAAATCTTGTGGATTTAATCAAATTTCATCAACTTTGAGATTATTTGGGTTTCTTCTCTGATCTGAAATTGAGCAGTGGGTTTCAAAATCTGATTGGTGGGATTGTTAGTTCTTCTCAATATCAATGCTATGCAAAATTTTCAACTTATTTGGCTGGGTATTATCTGCAAAACCATCAAATTGAACACTTGTGGCGGCTAGGGTTCTTGGAGTCGCCCCTGGTCGGTCGCGGACCGTCCGCCTGGTGGACGCGGACCGTCCGGGCCTCTGGCGCGGACCGTCCGGCCCCCTAGCGCGGACAGTCCGGACCCTGGCAGAGCATTACAGTTCCATTCCTTTTATAAATGGTGATTGGTTTCAATTATTCATCTATGGATGTTTGTCACATTGTTGCAGTGGTCTTGGTGGTCTACGCAAGAAACTTGCAGGTCGCTTTAAATCCAAGCGCCCTCGAGGAAATGATGATGATTATGTACCAACCACTGATTCAGAAGCCCAATCCTCAGCTGGGGGCACTGAATCCATGGATGCGGAAGATTTTCCTCATGTTCATCCTGATTATCCCATTGATATCCAAGGATGGACTTTCCCAAAGCGGAGATTTTCTATGACTGAGTACTGCTCTCGACGGACTGTGAATCAGTATGCTCTGCCATCAGATACCAACATCCAGTTTTTCCACACGCAGCTGCAGTTTGATGTTTTCTGGGGCACCCTGGTGGATACTAATTTCCATAAGCATCAGGTGATTGATTGGTCATTCCTGCTCAGTCAATCAGTCATGGAGGGTTTGATCCCTAAGTTTGAGGCATGCGGACTATATCAGTTTATGGGGCAGCGCACAGATTTTAATGAAATGGCTGTTAAGCAATTCTTGGCTACCTCAGAGATTGATATTGCAGAAGAATCCATCACCTGGATGACTGGCTTCAAGCGCTACTCTGCTTCTTTTGCTGACTTTGCAGCTGCCAACAGTCTGAACTATGGCACCATTTCTGCTGGAGTGGATCTTTATACTGAAGACAATTTTGAGGATTTTGTGCAGTTTTATGAGCCAGCCAGACTTGGTATACCCAGGAGATTTGGTGAGACAGCAGGACTCAGACATCATCCTGCTGTCATCAACAAGATTGCCAGAGTCACCATCCTTCCCAAGAGTGGTGATAAGAGTAAAATCAGGGAGAAGTTCTGGAACATAATTCATCACATTATGAATGGAGAAGTCATGAACATTGTTCTTTTCATGATGAGGCAGCTTAATGATTTAAAGATGGACAAGAATCAAAACTTGGCATATGCTCCATACATTATGGCTCTTATCAAATCCAAGACAAGATTTGAGGGCCCATGTGAGATTGTCCACACTCCATTCAGGCCTTTTAAGAATGAGATAGGGTTTCTCACCAGGCCACTCACTCCATTCCCAGATGATGAGGAAGACCCTGGCTATGAGGGTGGAGCAGCGCCTAATGTTGAGGAACAGCAGATGCCTCCTCCTCCACCTCCTCCTCAGCCTCAGCACTATTGGGAGCCTGCTCCAGGATATTTTGATCCTTATTTTCACAACATGCAGCAAGGGCTGGAGGCTCATATTGATACTCGATTTGAGGGGTTGATGTCACATGTGGATCACCGCCTCGATGACATGCGGTCTCGCTTTGACGACAACTGGGATGTGCTCAACTCTGAATTTTCTGACCTTCGTGATCACATTCACACTAATGTCACTGATCCCATCATGTCAAGGCTGAATAATATGCAACAAAGCTTTCAAGATAACATGGGTGCTCTCTCCAGTCAGTTTGATAATCTTTCTACAACTGACAACATGCATGATATCAGTCAGAGGCAGCAGCAGCTCCAGCAGGACTTTGACCAGTTCTCCTCCCTGTTTGACACCTTCCGCACTCATTATTACCACATGCATCCTCCGCCGAGTGATCAGTAAGGCCTCTCCTTTGTGGCAATTGATGCCAAAGGGGGAGAGAAGTGATGAGAAGTTGTCAGGCGTCTCCTTCAGGGGGAGTTGGTGGTTCTATGTGGACACTAAGACCATGCATATGCATTTTATTTTTTTGTGCCGTTTTAGTTTATGTCTTATGCATTTGGAACTTGGTTCGATCTATTAACTCTATGTCGTATGTCTGTGGATTATTATCTGTAATATTCTGTGGGATGAACTATGTTTTAGTTCAAATTACTCTGTGTGTGGTTAATCGAGATGTGATTATAATTGCTGCGCTCACTCTACGAATCATCGCTTGTATGTCTCGATAACCATGTTTGTAGGAAAGTCTCCATCAAGCTCTAATATATTATGTGTGTTATATCTTCAACTTCAAATAATCCTGCACACACTTAGGGGGAGCCCTTCTTGCATACTGAGTTTCTATTGGGATTTATCTATCTTTTGGACAGAACTTCAATTCAAGATAAGTCCTATGAAACTCATCTCCAAAATCTATTTTATACCTTAGGTATGAGAGAGATTTGGAGAAACTAAACTTCTCTTTAATATACTATGTGGTGTTGTCATCAATTACCAAAAAGGGGGAGATTGTGAATCATCTAGGCCCCTCTAGTAATGTTTTGGTAATTAATGACAACTACTTGTGGACTAACGATTCTTGGAGAAATAAGAATGCAGGGTTGGACCACATAGAACAGGAAATGTTGAAGAGTCATACGCATTGGTTGTGGATCAGATGAAGGCAAAGGTATAATATAGGTTTTACTTTTGCCGGTCTTGAGGAGTTTAGAGAAGATACCTGACCGGATTAGTAGGCTAGATAGCCGTACTATTAAGAGGGGTCAATGACTTAGATCTGTGTAAAACTTAGTGCCTCATAGAGCATCAAGTAGTTGCATTTGCATGAGGACTAACAGCGCTTCTCATTTCGTGAGTTAAAAGTTCATTCAAGAGCATGTTTGAAATTTGAGAAGTCTTGGTCGCGCGGACTGTCCGGCCCTTGGGGGCGGACCGTCCGCGATCCTCCAGAGGGTCCGAAGTCTGACCATTTGTGTTGGCACTGTGTTCTATTGCACTGCGGACCGTCCGGGCCTTAGGGCCGGACCGTCCGCAGTCCTGACCAGAGAAAGGTAGCTTCGGGTCTGTCCCTGAATTATAGGCGGACGGTCCGCCTGTGAGGCGCGGACGGTCCGCATGTGTCTAACTCGTTTTTGAACAGGGACTGTGTGTTTTTATCGATTTGTACTACGGACTGTCCGGGTGACAAGTCCGGACAGTACTGCCTCAGGTCGCGGACCGTCCGGGAATTATAGCCGGACGGTCCGCACGTGTTAACTCCGTTTGACCCGAGGCTCGGGTGTTTGAATCTGCCAGGTCGCGGACGGTCCGGGCTTGAAGGGCGGACAGTCCGGACACACCTTTTGAGACAGCTCTGACATGTTTCAACGGTCATTATAGCCGTTATGTTGTACGGCGGACCGTCCGGCCCTAGGGCGCGGACGGTCCGCGTGTGCGCAGAATTGCCCCCCTTTGCACATAACGGTTGGATTTAGATGGGGGGCTATAAATAGAAGGGTAGCTCGTGTGTGAGAGCCCTCTTAGCCATTCCTTGAACACATTGAGCTCATTTGTGATCCTCCAACTCACTCTCTCACACTCTTTGCTTGAGATTGCATTCTAGTGAGAGATTGAGGGTTCCTAGTGCATTTGCATCATTTGGTGATCCTTGAGGCACTAGGTGGTACACCGAGCAAGCGTCGTTGGCTTGTTACTCTTGGAGGTTGCCGCCTCCTAGACGGCTCGGGTGATTGTCTCCGTCGAGCTCTCCAAGAAGATTGTGGAGAAGTCGCGGTGTTGATTGTGAGGGGTTCGCGCCTACCTCGCCGGAGCGGCAAAGGTGACATTAGTGGAATCGAGGTATTGAGTGATTTCTTGTCCACTTGGCTCAAAGATCAAGTCGTGTCTTGATAGAGGAGCAAGTGAGAGCTTGAAGTCCACCTCAACGTGGATTAGGGGTGATCGGCAAATCACCGATACCACGGGATAAATTTCGGTGTCTATTCCTTCTAGCATTACTTATTGCCTTGCAATTGATTAGTGTTTTGCTTATTGTTCTTCAAAGTATTCAATCTCCGTAGTTGTCTTTCATACATTGTTTACTTATTGACACTAGTAAATTTATTCCCCTTGTTGTATTGATTAAATTTACTTAGTATTGTTGTTTTTAGTCAAAACCGTCTATTCACCCCCCCTCTAGCCGGTGTCCTAGATCCTACAGGTCCGAACCCTATCCAATGGCTCCGAGCCACTTTACTTCAGGGGTCTGGGTTGTGTGTACAGGGGTCCCGTGCCTTCTAGGTCCGACGACGTTGCCTCCGAGAACGCCACCATAACTGCTCACGAGATACCCCTAGGGTTGTTCTCTGCGTGGTTAAGGGTAGCTGCGCAGGCATCATGCCTTTATACCATAGTAAGGGGTACCCCTAATCCGGGTACCGACAGTGGCCCCCGGGCCCGCCTTAGGGGAGGATGCGAGCCTGTAGGTGGGGCCAGAGTTTGATTGGTGATCGGCTCGCTGCTCCTGCGCACTCGTTGATGCAGTTACCGCCGGCCCGCCTATGGTCTCACCGACTGCCACGCCTGCCCCGCGGCTGACTGGCCCGTGACCTCCGTACTTTAATGTCTTTGTTGGGCCATGTGTGGGGTGCGTCGAGTCGCTGCATCGATTTTGAAAATTTATCTCATTAGCCTTCTGCGACGGCCTTGAGAAGGCACGGTATTGGCGCGAGCGGTAGTGCGGCTTTCCTGCACCCAGGGACCGGCGCGCCGGATGTATGACATGTGGGCCCGGGCCCCCATGCCAGAGGTTGGGCCACCGGTTGCAGCGAAGCTAAGGGGGCGCGCAACCGCGGGGCGGTTGTATGCTCCTTGCGCGACGGTTCGCCTCTTTGACCGCTGGTTGTGGTGAAGATAGAAGGGCGAATAACCGTAGGACAGTTGCACGCTTCTTGTGCGGCAGTTCGCCTTCTTGACCACTGGCTGCGGCGAAGGTGGAAGGGCGTGTAACCGTAGGGCGGTTGCACGCTCCCTGTGCGACGATTCACCTTCTTCGCGCTTCGGGCCAGCGCCGGATGTATGACATGTGGGGCCTGGCCCCCATGTCATAGAATGGGAACCCTGGCGCACATCGAGGGAGACCTTGCCCGTGACGCTTCAGGGCACGAGCGAGGAAATCTGCCTTTAAAAAGGAGTTCATCCCTCAGGCAGTAGCCATGCCTCGCTTTTCTTACATTCACCGCGCCCTTCCGCCTTCCGTGCCTCTGGATGGGGCACGCCAGCGTTCGCTAGAGGGATTTGTGTCAGGGCCACCCCTCCAGCGGTCTCACCGCCGGGGAGCTCGCGCTTTTAGTTTCCTGTGCGGCGGCGCTGTCGATCTTGTCTTCTTCTTGCTGCTGTTGGAGGAGCGCGACCTCATGGGGGTTGGCGCTCTTCTGCCATCGCTTGACTTCAAGGATTTTCATCATGCAGCCCGGCTGCAATCTCCCGGCAGTGGTCATCTACAAGGATGACCACCAGCCTTGTGGTGGAGAGAAGCGAGTCGGGCTGCGGCCTCCCCCTGCCCTCAGCTTCAAGGATGTTCATCATCCTCGCTGGGGTGGAAGGCGAGCTGAGTTGGGGTCCTGCCTTCCGCATGGGCTGGTGACCCGCTTCTTCCTCCAGCATTTGGAGGAGAAGGATGTTCACCAGCCTTGCGGAGGAGGCGAACTTCGGCTACGCGGGGCTGGCCAGCTGTGGGCGCCGTCAGCTGCCACGTGTCTGGCTCCTTGGCCTGGATGGCTTTGGCGCCGCTTCCAGTGCCGCCTGCCGCCGCCAAGCGGGGCGCGGCTGTTCGTCCACCGCACGGGCGACGGTCGCGTCGTGCGCAGGTCTGCCGCATCCGTGGCGTACTGCTCCGACGCCGCCCCAAGGGGTCGTACAAGGCGTTGTACACCGCGGAGGTGGCGACCGCGTTCTTGGATGGTCTTGTCCTCACTCCATAAGAGGGCAGGAGCGAGGACCTCTTTGTGCGCGACGGGGGCGGCCACCGTCGCCGGTAAGCCGCCGGTGCGGAGGTGGCTGCTGTCGTTGGTCCTGAGGTGGTCGCTGCCGTTGGTGAGGCTGCCCGCTGCAGAGGTGGTTGCCTCCGCTGGCGAGACCACCAGTACCACCTGCCGCCGGGCCTCCAACTCTTTGGCTTTAATGGACTCATTGCCGCCCCCGTAGGAAGACGGGGGCGAGGATCTCTTCGCAATGGTGCTCGTGCTGAGGTGGTCGCCACTGCTGGCGAGTCGTCGAAGCTAGCTACCACGCGGACCTACTGGTGTGGAGGTAGTTCATACCTGTAGAGTAGAGATGGAGCTAGGGCTCCGCTTGAAAGCGGATGTAATACTTTTGCTTTTTGTAAGGTACTTCTGAGTACTATTTATCAAGCAGTATTAGCACTTATCTGTGTACCACTTGTCCCTGTTGCGTGTGGTGTAACTGATTCTTACTTGGTACCTGACCCCCCCTAGGATGTAGGCTCGATTTGTCGAGGTTGCAGACCAGCATACCTAAGAAAGAGTTTGGCGGTGGCCCCCAGGAGGTAGCATCGACTGGGACCTAGGCCTGCACACAGCTTCGGCTAGGGAGCGTTAGCAGTACACCCACAGGACCCGTCGTCTGACACTAGCCATCCTTTGATACATGCTCGGGACCTGCAGGGTCTAGTCTGGGAGGCCAAGTTGTGCGTTTGGACCTCCTGGATGGTGGTTCTAGGTACTAGGACACTTGTCGTAGGGTGGTGGAGTGTGCAGGCCCACGGTACGGAACCAGGTTGAGCGGCTACACGGGCTCCGGACCACCCCAGGAGACAAATGTCCATTCTCTAGTTCTGGACCCTAGGTTGTCGGACCCACAGGACTTATACCTCCAAATACTAGGTACCCGTCACAGAGTGGTGGAGTGTGCAGGCTTTCGGGTATGGAACCAGGCTAAGCGGCCACACAGGCTCTGGACCACCCCATGGAACGGGGTGCCGTTCTCCAGAGCCGGCTCCCAGGCTGTCGGGCCCTCCTGCTTTCGCAGAGAGGTCCTAAACTGCAATCCTGGCTGTTCAATTCGGAAGTCATTATGTCTGACGGAAAGGGAACTGTTCGGGTGGGTTAGATAAAATAATATCTGAAAAACTGCAAGGTAAGACCATGGAGCAGTAAGATGAAACTATCATATGGGCACATCTGAGGGGGTAATTTTTTCTTTATAACTTATCATGCATGGGTGCGGACCAACTGGCCGGATTTATGGGGACGGACCTCACCGGGTTGGCGTACACGTATGCGTTACCTAGTTACAAAAGGGAAACAAATTCGACCCCTCAGACTTGCTCCTATGGATAGAACTTACATAGATGCTCCAGCACCAGGGGGAGGCACTCCTTCAGTCGTAGCTAGACGGTCACCCTCGGGTCGACGTATTCCCGTTACCTTGAAGGGTCCTTCCCAGCTGGAGGAGAGTTGCGGAGCCCTTCTTGGTTTGGTACTTGCCGTAGGACTAGGTCCCGACCCTGGGTTCCCATCTGCGTTTGACGAGGAAGCCCTCGTCTTCGGCTGTGGCCATTTCTGCATGAACTTGTCGGAAGTCTGGACCCGTGGGGAGTCCAGAAGGGTTTCCGGGGGAAGGCAGGCTTCGGACCGGGGGGGCACGGGGTCCCCTTGGGGGTCCATCTAGTTATCTCCACCGGAGTAGGAGCCTCCGGCGAAGACATCCTTTAGGTCCCCTCGGGTGACTGATACCCGAGGTCCCGTTCAGCCGCGGCCACCTCACCGTCGTCGACCTTTTCTTTTCCAGGTCGGCGATGAGGTGGGGAGCCGTCCTTGGAAGACTGTTCGCGCCGCTCGCTGACGCGTTTCGTGAGGTCAATGATCTCACGACACTCCACAACGCTGTGGCGACCGTAGGGGTGCACAGGGCATGTACCGCTGTTACCCCTCTGCGGTCGTGGGCATTTGTTGCGGTCGCCCCGACCCCCGGTCGCGGCTGCAACGACTAGAGCGATGGACCATGACTTCTGGTAGTCACGGTCCTTCTTTTTCTTCTTACCGTCCCGGGGGACAGCACCCGAGCCACCCGACTGGGCAGCCCCGGTTTGTGGGGCCGAGTGCCATGCGCGACCCTCGGCGGCTCTGGCGCATTTGTCGGCCAGAGCAAAGAGCGTGGGGACAGTCTCCACGTCATGCGTGGCCAACTTTCCCAACATTTTCTCATCACATACTCCCTGACGGAAGGCCATGATGATAGAAGCGTCGGAAATGCGAGGTATAGTACCTCGCACCTTGGTGAAGCGGGAGATGAACGTCCGGAGAGTCTCCCCGGGCTCCTGCCTCACTGCATGGAGGTGGGCCTCCACACCGTGCTGCTGGTAAGCACCGGCGAAGTTCGCAACGAACCGCGCGCAGAGCTCTTCTTAGGAGTAGATTGATCTTGGGGCAAGGTTCATGAGCCAAGTCCGGGCTGGCCTAGACAAGGCGACATGAAAATATGTCGCCATCACAGCGGTGTTTCCACCTACTGCTGTGATGGCGGTGACGTACACCTAGGGCTAGACAAAATGCTCGTGGCTCGCTCGGTTCATGGTCAGCTCGGCTCGGCTCGGACCGACTCGTTTGAATTTTTTCATGAGCTAAGCTGGCATCCTAGCTTGGTTCGTTAACGAGCCAGCTCGGTTCGTTAACGAGCCAGCTCATGAGCTAAACGAGCTACCATATTCTAGCAAAACGAAACTATATGCATATGATTTACAGAATAATTGATGAACATGTTATATATATGTGAGGTTGAAAGCAGCTAGGCCCCTGGTTGGTTTTAGTGATTAATGACAACGTAATGTTATATGTGACTAACGTGTGTTTTGCAGAGACAAATGGTAAGTTAGGTCGCATTACAGGTAGGAGTACTACAACGGTGAAAACAATCCCGGAGATAAGAACTCGAAGCGACGGCTAAAACGATGAAACAAAAGGTGAAGGACTACAGAGTCCGAGTGTCAAGGAGATGTGGACACTCGTGATTTAGTTAGGTCTTTTATTCTCTTTTAGCCGTACTATAAAGAGGGGTTGTCGATGAGTAGTTTGACCAAGAGAGTTCTAGTGTAGTGTTGGTGCACAATCACACTCACATACAGTGCTAGGTGTCACTCTAGAACTCACTCACAAGTTAGGACGAAAACCGATCTGAAAATCAGCTGAAAAACAAGAGGTAGGGTTTCTGGCCCTGGGGCACCGGACTGTCCGGTGCACCATCTGCCAGGTGGGCCAGGCTCGCCCAGGGGAAGGTCTCTGTAACGCCCTGAATTTGGGGGTAGAATTTTTTTTTCTTCTTTTCTCTCACCAAATTCAGGCGTTACCCTTTTCTTTTCTCGTTCCCTCGCTAAACCTTGATCTTTTCCAAAGTTATAGCGGAGTTTGGTTTGGAATTTCCGTGTAAAGAAAAAACCCCAAAGTACTTTATGTTGTTTGATGCACCATGCCGAACTATGCATTCTTTGATTGCTTAGAGATGTAAGTGCATTCATCTAGAAAGATCGGATTTCGAAAAGGAGAAAAACCTTTTCTTTCTTTTTCTTTTTCTTTTTCTTTCTCTCTCTTCTCCCTTTTTCTCCCTCCCGCGCCGTGGGCCGCCCCGGCCGGCCCAGCCGCCCCCCGCGCGCGCCCCCTTTGGGCCCATTGGCCCAGCCGCCCCCTCCCTTTCCCCCCAATTCCCCCCCAATTTCCCCAATCCCTCTCCCTCCCTCTCATTCTCTCTTCCCTACCCCAGCCGCCGCCCCCGCCGCTCGGCCGCCCCCTGCAGCTCGGCCGCCCCGCCGCTCGGCCGCCCCTGCGCCCCCTGCCCCGCGCCCCCGCCAGCTCGGCCGCCCGCCGCCGGCTCGGCCGCCCCCACCCCTGCCCCAGGCCGGTTCAACCGCCCCCTGGCCGGTTCAACCGCCCCCCTTTATTTATTTATTTATTTTATTTTATTTTATTTTCTTTCATTACTGTTATTTATTTTATTTTAGGCAGGTTAATCATTGTTCATATTATTGAAATAGGAAACTTAATTTAGAATTTCGTTACGCTAGTTAATTCATATAATCAATTGTTTATCCAGTTCAATGTTGATCAACTAAAAATGACTAGGTTTCCATTAGTGCATATAACTAAATTCTTTTGTTAGAACCAATTGTAACTAATCATTAGTGCATAAGCTTTAACCCCCCCCCCCCGCGAGACCTTTTCCCGTTTCTTTCTAACCATAATGAATGCGATATCGAATATCATACTTGATGCATATTTACTTTATTTGTTCCCTTGTATGATGTACTGTTTGTTTCCCAATTTGAATGGATGGATGTATGTATGCTTGCAATCGCATAGAGAACGATCCGGTCGAAGAGCCCGAGGAACTCGCAGGAGAAGCCCCTGAGCAGCAGTCGGTTGGTGGAGGCAAGTGTCCCTTGACCTATCTCTGTCCTATTCATTCTTTAATTTACCTCCCGCATTACACATTTATGCCTAAGGATTGACTAGCTTTTGTTATCCATGTCCTTGTTTACCTATTTGGGTTGGATTATTATTGTTTAGCTTTATGCTATTGCTCAAACTCTAATCAATGAACATGATGAGATTATCTATGATACGCTGTTTTCCCTTCTCTTATTATGATGTTATACTTGTGGTCTTCAAGGGGGCTCGAGCGGTTTCTCGAGTGCCTCTCCGTAAGGACCTGTTCTATGGATGACCGCCCGGGAAAACAGTGCAACCATGAGGGTGGAATGGGATGCCCTTAGCTGAATAATTAGAGGATCCGGGGTGTAGTTCACTTAGCCGTCGTGCCGTCAATGGGGCTCGGTGTATGCGGCTCGCTCTGCCAAGTTTGGGTTCGCCCCTTGGGGAGGAGTGCGGTGCATTTAGGAAACCTAACGGGTGGCTACAGCCCCGGGGAATCTTTGTAAAGGCTACGTAGTGATGCCCTGCTGGGTCACCTTGGTAGTGATCAATGGAGAGTCATGATCTCCGGGCAGAATGGGAATCACGGCTTGTGGGTAAAGTGCACAACCTCTGCAGAGTGTTTGAAAACTGATATATCAGCCGTGCTCGCGGTTATGAGCGGCCAAGGGAGCTCCAGTGATTAGTGGTACTTGATCAGAGATACTTTGGTACAGGTGGTTATGAGACTGATGGTTTTGGTTATGACTATGGTGCTGGTAAGTGGTACTCTTTCCGTTTGGAAAGGAGTACGTTTGGGTTAACAACTTGGGTTAATGCTAAAACTTGGCTTTCTACTAGTAAATAATAATCTGACCAACTAAAAGCAACTGCTTGACTTATCCCCACATAAAGCTAGTCCACTACAGCCAAACAGGATACTTGCTGAGTATGTTGATGTGTACTCACCCTTGCTCTACACACCAAACCCCCCCATCCCCAGGTTGTCAGCATTGCAACCACTGCTCAGGAGAAGATGAAGCTGTGGAAGGAGACTTCCAGGAGTTCTTAGACTACGACGAGTTCTAGGTGTGGGTTAGCGGCAACCCCCAGTCGGCTGCCTGTGAAGGCCGCGGTTATCTACGTTTCTTTTCCGCACTTTGATTTATTGTAAGGACTATATGGACGTCTCAGACGTATGATGTAATAGACTATTTCCCTTATTAATACTATTTTGAGCACTGTGTGATGATGTCCATGTTATGTAACTGTTGTGTACGTGAATAACTGATCCTGGCACGTACATGGTTCGCATTCGGTTTGCCTTCTAAAACCGGGTGTGACATAAGTGGTATCAGAGCCGTGCTGACTGTAGGACCGCTAACCTAGAATAGAATGGTCATTCTAAGGACTATGGACCTCTGTCTCTGCCTTGACTTTGATATCCCTTCAAAAGTTGGTCATACCGACCACACCTATGTTCTACTATATAATGTACCTTGCTGAAAATTGTGTTTTATTCTAATCCTTCATTTACTTATGTATCATTATTTGCTGGTCATATTAATTCTGTTCTTACCCTTTTGCTTGCGATGTCTTCTGTAGATGGCTCGACTTAGACACACTGCACGAAAGTCAGTCATCCCCTTCTTACCCTCCCGCCTTGCTGAGCGTCCGCTTCGCCGTCCCGTGGCCGGACAGTCCAGCCACTTAGAGAGACTGCACCACCGCCTGCATGAGGAGCAGGAACGTCGACGACAGGAGCAGCGGGGCTCTTCTTTCTCGCTCCACCAGGAGATAGAGTCTGTGAGGAGCTGCTCCCCTGTGCTTCCTCTGGAGGCGCCCCCTGCACCACCACTGGGCGTCCTAGCTTCTGGAGTAGCTGCTGGAGGAGACCCAGACGACGGAGGTGGCGACGACAGCTCGAGCCACGACACCGACTTCTCTGCTAACCTTGAGCCGGAAGGATGGGTTGCTCGACCCATCACTCGCGACGCTGCTCGCAGGTGTCACTTCCACGATGCGCTCGACACCCTGCTACGTCGGGCATTTAACCGGCATACTTGGTCCGTCGAGTATCGCTGTGTGGTCTACCAGCATAGTCGCGGGGTCTACCCGGACCGCTGGGAGGCAACCTGCTTGGTGCGCTGCCCGGAGAACAGTCTCCAGGGTGCAGAGGCCTGCTCAGAGCACTATTCTATCTCTGAGCGGGACTCAGCTGAGGCAGCCATGCAAGATGCTGCACGGCGTGCGCTTTCGCACTACTGCTCGGTTTTCGGTGGGGCAGCTGACGGTCTTGACCTGAGGTATTACCCCCACCGTCCATCCGGCAGCACAGGAGGCGTGATTGTCTCACCTGTCGGTGAGGGCAATCCTAGGTTGAGCAGCACAGTCAACCTAGCCGTCGTGCTAAACACGG
Source organism: Zea mays (assembly GCF_902167145.1). NCBI lineage: Eukaryota > Viridiplantae > Streptophyta > Magnoliopsida > Poales > Poaceae > Zea > Zea mays. Next base: position 11,107,862 of record NC_050103.1, read on the forward strand.
AGCTGGACCATGCATTAGACGAGCTGAGTAGGGCTCGTGCTGAGATCGCCCTGCTGCGGGCTGAGCACGCGGAACGTCGTCACCTGGATGGTGGTTCCCCCGCTCCCGTCGGGACTCAGCACCCGTACCGCTCACCTCAGCATGGACACCAGTCTTATGGCAATCCCGACTGCAAGACCAAGATAACTCTAGAACCATAGATCGTTAGAGTTGGATCTTGTAATTAATACGAAAAATATACATAGAAGCTTCGGTCTTAGCGTTAGTCTCGGTCTTAGTTAGTCTTAGTTAGACAGGGTAGTTTGCTATATCCTGTGCATTTATGTTTGTCATGATGAACTATGTTTGGTTTGGATCTTTGTAATGACTGTCACCAGAGTGTGGGTATTCCCTGCATTTTGGTTTACCTATTATGTTAATGGAGTTAGTTATATAGTTGGGAAACCATTTATTCCACTTTCCTCTTTATCTGAGAAGTTGTGTGATCTGTGTTGGAGATCAGTGAAGATGCTCATCTGTTCAGCGCTGTTGAAGAATTCTATCCTCTTTTCTTATGCTGCAAGATTTGCCAGATCAGTTCTGATGTGTGGTTGCATTCTGCAGATGTCAGAGAACAGGCGCAGAGGAGGAAGGCGTGCTCAGCAGGAGCGAGCCGCTCAACAGGAGGAGGTGCCCCAGCAGCAGCACCTGCCGCCCCCGCCCCCGATGTCCATCGAGCAGATGTTTCTGATGCAGACTCAGGTAGTTCAAGCCATCGGTCAGACTCTGGCCGCCATTCAGCAGCAACAGCAGCAGCAGCAGGCCCCACCTCAGCCTCAGATGCCTTAGATGCCCAGAGACAAGCGTGCTGAATTCATGAGAGGTCATCCACCAACGTTCGCTCATTCTTCTGACCCCATGGATGCTGAAGACTGGCTGCGCACTGTGGAGCGGGAGTTGCATACCGCTCAGTGCGATGACAGGGAGAAAGTCCTGTACGGTCCCCGTCTGTTGAGAGGAGCAGCCCAGTCATGGTGGGAGTCTTACCTCGCCACCCATGCCCATCCTGACGCCATCACCTGGGAAGAGTTTAGAGGTAGCTTTCGTCAGTACCATGTTCCTGCAAGTCTGATGACTGTGAAGAAGGAGGAGTTCCTGGCCCTTAAGCAAGGGTCATCATCTGTCAGTGAGTACCGAGACAGGTTTCTGCAGTTGTCTCGCTATGCTCCTGAAGATGTCAACACCGACGCCAAGCGACAGTACCGTTTCCTAAGAGGCTTGGTTGACCCTCTGCAGTACCAACTGATGAATCACACCTTCCCGACATTCCAGCACCTGATTGACAGAGCAATCATGACAGAGAGGAAGCGTAAGGAGATGGAAGATCGTAAGCGCAAGATCAGTGGACCCCAGCCTGGAAGCAGCAATCGTCCTCGTTTCTCAGGCAATCAACCTCAGCAGTTCAGGCAGAATCAGCGTCCACCTCAGCAGCATCAGCAGTTTCAAAGGCAGTATCCTCAGCCTCAGTACCAGAACCGTCAGAGCAATCAGTCAGGAGGTCAGTTTCAGAGGCAGAATCAGCAGGCACCTCGTCTTCCTGCCCCAGCAAACCAGCAGAACAGTCAGGCAGCACCAGCTCAGATTGGGAACAGAGCATGTTTCCACTGTGGAGAGCAAGGCCACTGGGTGATGCAATGTCCGAAGAAGGCAGCCCAGCAGCAGTCAGGCCCCAATGCCCCAGCAAAGCAGAATGTGCCTCAGCCTGGAGCAGGCAATCGCTCTCAGCCGCGCTATAATCATGGAAGGCTGAACCACTTGGAGGCTGAAGCAGTTCAGGAGACCCCCGGCATGATAGTAGGTATGTTCCCAGTCGACTCCCATATTTCAGAAGTGTTATTTGATACTGGAGCAACACATTCTTTCATTACTGCATCATGGGTAGAAGCACATAATCTTCCAAGTACTACCATGTCAACCCCCATTCAAATTGACTCAGCCGGTGGTAGCCGATAGCATTTGTTTGAATATAAGTGTGGAAATAAGGGGGATAGCGTTTCCCGCCAACCTTATAGTAATGGGTACTCAGGGAATAGATGTCATCCTAGGGATGAATTGGCTAGATAAGTATCAGGCAGTTATCAGTTGTGATAAAAGGACCATCAAGTTGGTGTCCCCACTAGGAGAGGAAGTGGTGACCGAGTTAGTCCCGCCTGAGCCAAAGAAAGGAAGTTGTTATCAGATAGCTGTTGATAGCAGTGAAGCAGACCCAATTGAGAGTATCAAGGTTGTGTCCGAGTTCCCAGATGTGTTTCCAAAGGACTTACCGGGTATGCCACCAGAGCGGAAAGTTGAGTTTGCCATAGAGCTTCTTCCTGGAATCGCCCCTATCTTCAAGAGAGCTTACAGAATATCTGGACCAGAGTTGGATGAGCTTAAGAAGCAAATTGATGAGCTGTCAGAGAAAGGTTACATTCGGCCAAGTACCTCGCCTTGGGCCGCCCCTGTCCTATTTGTGGAGAAGAAAGATGGCACCAAGAGGATGTGTATTGATTATCGGGCTTTGAATGAGGTCACGATCAAGAACAAGTACCCTTTGCCCAGGATTGAAGATCTGTTCGACCAGTTGAGAGGAGCCAGTGTGTTCTCCAAGATTGATCTGAGGTCAGGTTATCATCAGCTCAGGATCCGACCTTCGGACATTCCGAAGACGGCATTCATTACCAAGTATGGTTTGTATGAGTTCACTGTGATGTCTTTTGGTTTGACCAATGCGCCAGCGTTCTTCATGAACTTGATGAACAGTGTATTCATGGATTACCTTGATAAGTTTGTGGTGGTATTCATTGATGACATTCTGGTTTATTCTCAAAGCGAAGAAGAGCACGCAGAACATTTGAGGATGGTATTGCAAAGATTGCGAGAGCACCAGTTGTATGCAAAGTTGAGCAAGTGTGAGTTCTGGATCAGTGAAGTCCTGTTCTTGGGTCACATAATCAACAAGGAAGGATTGGCTGTGGATCCGAAGAAAGTGGCAGACATTTTGAACTGGAAAGCGCCAACAGATGCTAGAGGAATCAAGAGTTTCATTGGAATGGCCGGATATTATCGGCGATTCATTGAAGGGTTTTCGAAGATTGCGAAACCAATGACAGCGTTGCTAGGCAACAAAGTTGAGTTCAAGTGGACCCAGAAATGCCAAGAGGCCTTTGAAGCGCTGAAAGAGAAGTTGACTACGGCGCCCGTCCTAGTCTTGCCTGATGTGCACAAGCCCTTCTCGGTGTATTGTGATGCTTGTTACACAGGTTTGGGATGTGTGTTGATGCAAGAGGGAAGAGTTGTGGCTTACTCGTCCCGACAGCTGAAGGTTCATGAGAAGAATTACCCAATCCATGATCTAGAGTTGGCAGCAGTGGTTCACGCACTGAAGACATGGAGGCACTATCTGTATGGACAGAAATGCGATGTTTACACAGACCACAAGAGTCTGAAGTACATATTCACTCAGTCAGAGTTGAACATGAGGCAGCGAAGATGGTTAGAGTTGATCAAAGACTATGAGTTGGAGATTCATTACCATCCAGGCAAAGCAAACGTAGTGGCAGATGCTTTGAGCAGAAAGAGTCAAGTCAATCTGATGGTCGCTCGTCCGATGCCTTATGAGTTGGCCAAGGAGTTTGACAGGTTGAGTCTCGGGTTTCTGAACAATTCGCGAGGAGTCACAGTTGAATTGGAACCTACCTTAGAGCGCGAAATCAAAGAAGCGCATAAGAATGATGAGAAGATCAGTGAAATTCGGCGACTGATTCTAGATGGCAGAGGCAAAGATTTTCGAGAAGATGCAGAAGGCGTGATATGGTTCAAAGACCGCTTGTGTGTTCCCAATGTCCAGCCCATTCGGGAGTTGATTCTCAAGGAAGCTCATGAGACAGCTTATTCGATTCACCCTGGCAGTGAGAAGATGTATCAGGATCTGAAGAAGAAATTCTGGTGGTACGGAATGAAGAGGGAAATCGCAGAGCATGTGGCTATGTGCGATAGTTGCCGAAGAATTAAGGCAGAGCACCAGAGACCCGCTGGATTGTTGCAACCGTTGCAGATCCCTCAGTGGAAATGGGATAAAATTAGTATGGATTTCATAGTTGGATTGCCTCGCACTCGAGCCGGCTACGATTCCATTTGGGTAGTAGTGGACCGCTTGACCAAGTCAGCCCACTTCATACCTGTCAAGACCAACTACAGCAGTGCAGTATTGGCAGAATTGTATATGTCTCGGATCGTTTGTCTTCATGGTGTGCCAAAGAAGATAGTGTCAGACAGAGGAACGCAGTTCACCTCTCATTTCTGGCAGCAGTTGCATGAAGCTTTGGGCACGCATCTGAATTTCAGTTCAGCTTATCATCCGCAGACAGATGGCCAAACCGAAAGGACCAACCAGATTCTTGAAGACATGTTGAGAGCCTGTGCGTTGCAAGATCAGTCCGGATGGGATAAGAGATTGCCTTATGCAGAGTTTTCCTATAACAACAGTTACCAGGCCAGTTTGAAGATGTCACCATTTCAGGCGCTTTATGGAAGGAGTTGTAGAACTCCGTTGCAATGGGATCAGCCTGGAGAAAAGCAAGTGTTTGGGCCAGACATTTTGCTTGAAGCCGAAGAGAACATCAAGATGGTCCGAGAGAATCTGAAGATAGCGCAATCGAGGCAGCGAAGCTATGCAGACACAAGAAGAAGAGAGCTGAGTTTCGAAGTCGGAGACTTCGTCTATCTGAAAGTGTCACCGATCAGAGGAGTCAGAAGATTCGGAGTGAAAGGCAAGCTAGCACCCCGCTACGTTGGCCCGTATCAGATTCTTGCAAGACGTGGAGAAGTGGCCTATCAGCTCAGTCTGCCAGAGAATTTGTCAGCTGTGCATGATGTCTTTCATGTGTCTCAATTGAAGAAGTGCTTGCGTGTACCAGAAGAGCAGTTGCCAGTGGAAGGTCTTGAAGTCCAGGAGGACTTGACCTACGTTGAGAAGCCAGTGCAGATCCTTGAGGTTGCAGACAGAGTCACCCGAAGGAAGACCATCAGAATGTGCAAGGTCAAATGGAATCATCACTCAGAGGAAGAAGCAACCTGGGAGCGTGAAGATGATCTGATGGCCAAATACCCTGAGCTCTTTGCTAGCCAACCCTGAATCTCGAGGGCGAGATTCTTTTAAGGGGGATAGGTTTGTAACGCCCTGAATTTGGGGGTAGAATTTTTTTCTTCTTTTCTCTCACCAAATTCAGGCGTTACCCTTTTCTTTTCTCGTTTCCCTCGCTAAACCTTGATCTTTTCCAAAGTTATAGCGGAGTTTGGTTTGGAATTTCCGTGTAAAGAAAAAAACCCAAAGTACTTTATGTTGTTTGATGCACCATGCCGAACTATGCATTCTTTGATTGCTTAGAGATGTAAGTGCATTCATCTAGAAAGATCGGATTTCGAAAAGGAGAAAAACCTTTTCTTTCTTTTTCTTTTTCTTTTTCTTTCTCTCTCTTCTCCCTTTTTCTCCCTCCCGCGCCGTGGGCCGCCCCGGCCGGCCCAGCCGCCCCCCGCGCGCGCCCCCTTTGGGCCCATTGGCCCAGCCGCCCCCTCCCTTTCCCCCCAATTCCCCCCCCCCAATTTCCCCAATCCCTCTCCCTCCCTCTCATTCTCTCTTCCCTACCCCAACCACCGCCCCCGCCGCTCGGCCGCCCCCTGTAGCTCGGCCGCCCCGCCGCTCGGCCGCCCCTACGCCCCTTGCCCCGCGCCCCCGCCAGCTCGGCCGCCCGCCGCCGGCTCGGCCGCCCCCGCCCCTGCCCCAGGCCGGTTCAACCGCCCCCTGGCCGGTTCAACCGCCCCCCTTTTTTTATTTATTTATTTTATTTTATTTTATTTTATTTCATTACTGTTATTTATTTTATTTTAGGCAGGTTAATCATTGTTCATATTATTGAAATAGGAAACTTAATTTAGAATTTCGTTACGCTAGTTAATTCATATAATCAATTGTTTATCCAGTTCAATGTTGATCAACTAAAAATGACTAGGTTTCCATTAGTGCATATAACTAAATTCTTTTGTTAGAACCAATTGTAACTAATCATTAGTGCATAAGCTTTAACCCCCCCCCCCCCCCCCCGCGAGACCTTTTCCCGTTTCTTTCTAACCATAATGAATGCGATATCGAATATCATACTTGATGCATATTTACTTTATTTGTTCCCTTGTATGATGTACTGTTTGTTTCCCAATTTGAATGGATGGATGTATGTATGCTTGCAATCGCATAGAGAACGATCCGGTCGAAGAGCCCGAGGAACTCGCAGGAGAAGCCCCTGAGCAGCAGTCGGTTGGTGGAGGCAAGTGTCCCTTGACCTATCTCTGTCCTATTCATTCTTTAATTCACCTCCCGCATTACACATTTATGCCTAAGGATTGACTAGCTTTTGTTATCCATGTCCTTGTTTATCTATTTGGGTTGGATTATTATTGTTTAGCTTTATGCTATTGCTCAAACTCTAATCAATGAACATGATGAGATTATCTATGATACGCTGTTTTCCCTTCTCTTATTATGATGTTATACTTGTGGTCTTCAAGGGGGCTCGAGGGGTTTCTCGAGTGCCTCTCCGTAAGGACCTGTTCTATGGATGACCGCCCGGGAAAACAGTGCAACCATGAGGGTGGAATGGGATGCCCTTAGCTGAATAATTAGAGGATCCGGGGTGTAGTTCACTTAGCCGTCGTGCCGTCAATGGGGCTCGGTGTATGCGGCTCGCTCTGCCAAGTTTGGGTTCGCCCCTTGGGGAGGAGTGCGGTGCATTTAGGAAACCTAATGGGTGGCTACAGCCCCGGGGAATCTTTGTAAAGGCTACGTAGTGATGCCCTGCTGGGTCACCTTGGTAGTGATCAATGGAGAGTCATGATCTCCGGGCAGAATGGGAATCACGGCTTGTGGGTAAAGTGCACAACCTCTGCAGAGTGTTTGAAAACTGATATATCAGCCGTGCTCGCGGTTATGAGCGGCCAAGGGAGCTCCAGTGATTAGTGGTACTTGATCAGAGATACTTTGGTACAGGTGGTTATGAGACTGATGGTTTTGGTTATGACTATGGTGCTGGTAAGTGGTACTCTTTCCGTTTGGAAAGGAGTACGTTTGGGTTAACAACTTGGGTTAATGCTAAAACTTGGCTTTCTACTAGTAAATAATAATCTGACCAACTAAAAGCAACTGCTTGACTTATCCCCACATAAAGCTAGTCCACTACAGCCAAACAGGATACTTGCTGAGTATGTTGATGTGTACTCACCCTTGCTCTACACACCAAACCCCCCCATCCCCAGGTTGTCAGCATTGCAACCACTGCTCAGGAGAAGATGAAGCTGTGGAAGGAGACTTCCAGGAGTTCCAAGACTACGACGAGTTCTAGGTGTGGGTTAGCGGCAACCCCCAGTCGGCTGCCTGTGAAGGCCGCGGTTATCTACGTTTCTTTTCCGCACTTTGATTTATTGTAAGGACTATATGGACGTCTCAGACATATGATGTAATAGACTATTTCCCTTATTAATACTATTTTGAGCACTGTGTGATGATGTCCATGTTATGTAACTGCTGTGTACGTGAATAACTGATCCTGGCACGTACATGGTTCGCATTCGGTTTGCCTTCTAAAACCGGGTGTGACAGTCTCCCCGGGCAGCAAAACCTGAGCGCGCAAGGTTCAGAAGTGAATTATAGTGGCACACCGGACAGTGCACCGGACAGTGCACCGAACTGTCCGGTGTGCACCAGACAGTGACTGTTCACTGTCCGGTGTGCCATGAGTCCAACAGCTAACTGTCAGAACTAGCCATTGGAAACGACTGTTGGCGCACCGGTGGCGCACCGGACTGTCCGGTGCGCCCATGCGCAGTGAAATGCCTGTAACGGCTAGTTGGTGGGTGAGGGCTATTTATACCCCCTCCACCCACCATATTCAATGTCTTGCACCCCACATTTATTCCAGCACATTGCTAGAGCATTGCAAGCACCAAAAGCCTAGTGAGGAGATTAGAGAATCTTAATCCCGCATTTGTTCCTCATTAGCGCTAGCGAGAGCCACCTAGAGCACACACCACTTGCATTAGGCTTCTCTTGGTCAAGCGAAAGTCTACGGCTTGTTACTCTTGGTGATCGGCATCACCTAGACGGCTTGGTGGCGTTGGGAGCTCGGTGATCACCGTGAAGATCTTGTTGGTGACCCGACTCAAGTTTGTAAGCGGTCTCGTGGGATCCACCGCACCGGAGTGGCAAAGGATCATCTCGTAGTGAGCACTTGGTTCTTGCGAGGACCAAGGGGGAGCGATACCCTTGCGCGGGTGCTCCAACGAGGACTAGTGGAGAGTGCCGACTCTTCGATACCTCGGGAAAAATTGGAGGAGTCTTCTAAACCTTGCTTTACATTCCGCACTTAATTCAAGCACTTTACATTGTGTATTTGTTTAGCAAGTATTTGAAGTATTGTCTTAGCATTATTGTATTTCGAGTATTATTATCTTAGTGCTAGTTGTTGGGGTGAAGTTGGGCTCTTGCTTAGCTTTTATTTAGTGTTGATTTTTAGAGAAGCCCAATTCACCCCCCTCTTGGGCATCGTGATCCTTTCAATTGGTATCAGAGCCTTGTTGCTCTTAGATTAGCTTAACCGCTAAGAGTTACGATGTTCGGTGGGGATGGACCTCCTCCCGTTTTTGATGGTGACGATTTTCCTTATTGGAAAATTCGTATGGAAGCATATTTAGAGGCTATAGACATTGGTGTCTATAAAGCCGCCACACAAGGATTCCCCGAACCTAGAGATCGCACAAATCTTGTAGGTGATTAGTTTAATTATGAGAAATGGAATGCTAAGGCCAAAAACACCCTTTTTAGAGGCCTTTGCAAAGATGTGTTCAATAGAGTAAGAAATCATAAAAACGCTCATGATTTTTGGATGGACATTTGTGCTCTACATGAAGGAACTAGAAGTGAGCGTGATGAGAGATATCACATAGCCATGAGAAAGTTAAATTCTTTTGAAATGCTTGCTAATGAAAATGTCAATGCCATGTACTCACGTCTCAATATTCTTGTAGAGGAAGTTAATGGATTGGGGCTTACTCAAATCTCACAACCGGATGTTGTGAGGAAGATTCTCAGTGTCCTCCCAATAGACAAATATGGACACATTGTCACTATGCTACATCAAATGGATCTTTCAGTTACCACACCTACACAAATTTTAGGAAAGATCAATTGTTGGGGACTTGTTCTCAAATGCTATGAATTAAGAACAAGGCAACATAAAATGTTAAATGTTAACGTCCTTCGTCCATGAAACATTATTCCCTTGAGGATAATGAACCTTGGACGAAGGTTGATGAGAATATAATTACGAAGGTTAAGTCTTCGTAATTAAATTTTAATAGATTGTATAAGATAACATAAAATAAAGGGTATAAAAAGGTAAATGAATCATAAACGAATTATATTATATTTACTCAATATATTGAATCATTGAAAACAGTTATACCTCTGCCTTGGCAAAGATTGGTTCCCGAAAGATGCGATAGCAATTACCAGAATGCGTGAACAGTAAAGGAATACTGTTCACTATTTATAGGCACAGGTCGCAGCCTGTGAAGAATTACAATTACGCCCCTCATAAAAGTTTACAACATTGACTCAGACCCTTATGGGCTAAAAGGTCATTCTATCTTTAAGTCGGTTTGTAATACCGAAGCTTCATGAAGAGGAACCTTCGGCCATCCCATACAAACAGCTTCATCCGAAAGCCGCTTCTTCCTACAAGACCTTCGGCGACGAAGCATAGTCCCAACAGTAGCCCCTTTCGCGGTGCTAGATCGTTTTTCGTAACGAGCTTGATCCGTGAAAAAAGTCTCTTAAGCTTCGGGGAGCCGAAGGTCCAAAAAACACCTTCCCTGAGCTCGTTGTCGAGAAACGATTCAATTTCCCAGCGCGTGGCGGTCCCACCTTGCAGAGTTACTGTTTGACTCTGCGGTCCACCACGCAGCGAGTGCAAGCGGGTATCCGCCTGGTGTAAAAATCCTGGTGCTTCGCCTTCTTACCTACAGTACTATATAAACAGACGAGTAGGTGTGAAGTTACCACAGCATTCATTGCTATTTGCACTGTTTTGCTGCCAAAATTTTTAACCGACGCCGAAGCTTGACTCTCGGAATCGAACGAAGCTCCAACTTGAAGCCTGCTTCGTCAGAAGAAAAAACTTGGGAAGAAAAAAGTATTAAATTTCCACAAATTCATAATTAAATGGCCAGAGTGCGTTCTACCGCTAGGGTTGAGCGTGAGGGGGGCGAAGCTGAAGGTTCAGAGACTGTTCCCATCTCCGAAGCGATGCAAAGATCCGGACTGGTAACTTCGGAAAAGATCCCCAGTGATGATGCAGAACAAGCAGAACAAGCAATTGCCAAAGCGGAAGAAGAAGATATTGAGGAAACTGATCCCGAAGACGATTATCGTATTGCCATGCCAAGCAAGCCCAGCCACTTGGACTTCGGAAAATCTACTGTTTCGAAGGCTGATTTCTCCAAGATGGTAAAGTCGGGCTTTTTCAATGAAAATCAGAAGAAGCTATTACGCTTCGGGGGAGAAGAGACTACCCCAAAGCCGGAGAAGGATGAAATTGTCATTTTCAAGAGCTTTCTAAAGGCTGGATTAAGATTCCCCCTACATGGGATTATTGCAGAGGTACTGAAGAGGTTTGGTATCTATTTTCATCAGTTGACTCCTAACGCTATTGTTAGGCTTAGTGTTTATATCTGGGCCCTCCGAAGCCAAGCGGTGGAGCCGTTTGCGGACAGCTTTTGTCGAGTTCACGAACTGCACTATCAGACGAAGGCTAGAAAAGATGGATTGCATGACAATTTTGGTTGCTATAATTTTGCTTATCGGAAAACCACAAAGTTTCCTGTAATCAGCTACCGGAGCAAATGGGCAGCAGGCTGGAAGTCGGAGTGGTTCTATGTCAAGGTTGATGACGACAAGGAGAAGCATGTGCAAAGTCCACTCGAACTAATCTTCAGAGAAACCCGACCTCGTTGCAACATGACACCAGAAGGTCCAACACAACAAGCGTTGAATGAATTCAGAATTATTGCAGAGCATATCAGTACAAGAGACCTGGTTCAGGAGTTTTTGGCTTTCAAGGTTTTTCCTAGTTTAAAAGAATGGGAAATGCTGAAGCTAAAGGGGGAGAAGAAAGAAGGTGAACTTGTGCGTTTACCTTACTATTTCAAGTTTAAGAAATACTTTAAAACACCTTGCCAAGAGTGGCTGGATACAATTGAAGTAATGTGTAATGAAATACTTGGCAACTACTCCAAAAAAGAAGATCAATTGATGACTGCGGCCTTCGGCACCCGTCCGAAGCGAAGACTGAACCGAGTGCTGGACGCCTTGGGTTTTGAATACCCTGACTATGAAAATCTGAATAAAGGTGTCGGGGGCCAAAAAAGGAAAATGATAACTGAAGCCTTAAATGAAGATGAGAAAGAATCAAAGAAGAAAATTCCGAAGAAGAGGAAAGCGTCTTCTCCGAAGCAAAAAATATCCGACGAAGAAGAAACCCCCGCATCACCCTCTGCCCCTGACGTGGAGGAAATTTTGAAGGTAATGACTGAATCCCTGCCTGCGAAGCTAAGTCCATTGGGGCCTCAACTGACAAAGTTTTTTCAGAAGGAAAAGGAGCCTGAAAAAACGAAGAAAACGACTAAAGCAAAGAGACAAAGAATCATCACTGTGACCGAGGTCATTGACAAGACACCACCAAGAGCTTCAGCTCAGAAGACATCAGCGGCTGAGGAAAGAACAAATATTGAAATCACACCTTCGGAGGTCGCGGCTGCCGAAGCTGCCGCAATTGAAGATTTGAACCTGGAAAGCACAATCGAACACATTGACAAAATACTGCTAGACATGGCCACAGAAGAAGCTGCCACTGCCGCCGAAGAGACTATGGCCGCAGTGCCGGGGAAAGAAAAGGAAATTGTTGACGAAGCTTCAGAGGACGAGGCCTTCATGTTTCAAAATTTAGTTGGAGAAAAATTGTCAAAACCCGAAATAGAAGAGCTTAAAGAGTATGCCAAATCTTGCGGGTACAAACCAGGAGCACTCCTCTTCGGAGGTATTGATGATGAAAAATTAGATTGTATCCGAAACCAAACTGGAGCCAAAGTTATCGGTACTCTGTCAAAGAGTATCGGTTTTCCGAAGCTAGAAACGGACATTAGCCGCTACCGACGACAACATATCGTTGGTAGTTTATTTTATTCCAATTTCAAGGTGAACTACTTTTCCCTTAACTTTTATTGTTTTTAATAATGAAAACATGTCTAACGAAGGTTGTTTTCGTGCAGAGTATGCTGTTGAGCAAAGCCTTGAAAATGCAGCAAGATTTTGAAGACAAGAAGCACGAAGTTATAATTGAAAATTTAGAAAGCAAAATAAAGGAGCAATCAGCTGCTATTGAGAAAAAGAACTTTGAGCTCCAGGCAACTGAAGGTTTATTGGCGGAAGCCGAAGCAAAAATAACAGAACTGAACACGAAGCTTCTCTGCCAATCTGAGCAGTTTGAACAAGAAAAACAAGAACTTAATGCAAAACTTGAAGCCGAAGCTCAACAAAATTCAGATTTGAAAAAACTATTGGCGGGCCTTCAAGAAAAATGTTTGGAATTTAGCAACAAATGCATTCAACGACTAAGAAAAATTTTCCACTCAGTTGGAGACGAAGCTCGGAGTCATCTTGAACCAGTAAGAAATCATACCATGTGCTTACCTCTTCCTTCAAGCTCGATTTTGACTTACAACAACTTAATTCATGTAGGATGACGAAGCCGAAGTCGATGATTAAAAGAATGACACCGAAGCTAAAATCCCTCGAAAATTAAGTAGGAGTAGACTGTAGACAGACTCAGGAAACTTTTGAGATAACTTTTGTAAATGTAACTAAACTTGTCTTTAATGAGTTCTGTTCATACCTTGTATTATGCTCTTACCCTTCCATTAATGTATGTGAAGTGCTTTGTTGTGGACGAAATTATCTTTTTTGAGCCGAAGGCGAAAAAACACCTTCCCTTCTTTTCGTACACAGCGAAGCATAGAAAACAACATTTCCCTTTCTTCCGAAGCTCTCCTTTTTGTACGCGAAGAAGCTCTTCTCTTATGCCGAAGCAACCACTTATGCCATGATGATGATTATCCTACATATGCCTGGATGAATGTTTATGAATGCAAATGCTATGATGTAATGTGATGTGCGAATGAATGTCCAAACACATATCCGAAGCCATACTCTCAGCCATTATTTTCTTAGAAACAATCACACGTCAGCTCTGCATTCCCTTAGGAACGACTTTGGAGCTTCTTCGCCTTTTACTTTCGGCATAATCAGCGTTGACTTTTCGCTGTAAGCTCTGCATTCCCTTAGGAACGACTTTGGAGCTTCTTCGCCTTTTACTTTTGGCGGAATCAGCGTTGACTTTTCGCTGTAAGCTCTGCATTCCCTTAGGAACGACTTTGGAGCTTCTTCGCTTTTTACTTTTCGGCACTCGATGGTGCGTTCTCAGCTTTTACATTTACATTCCTTGGGGGATTTTGCTCTTATAGAACTAAAAAAGGAAATTACATATGATGGCCCCATTAAAAACCTTTCTCCCCCTTTAGAAAGGAAAAGGGTGCCATGAAAAAGAAAAAACATAAAAAGTTACATCAAGTTACACATAATATCGCCGAAGCTCATCCGCATTCCAAGATCTAGGAATGTCGTTGCCGTCCATATCCTTCAATCTGTATGAACCGGGTCTTGACGAAGATGCTACTAAGAAAGGTCCCTCCCATTTCAACTGCAACTTGCCCACTGTGTCTGGGTTGGCCACTCTCCGAAGCACCAAATGTCCTGGCTCAATATTCTTTAGCCGAACTTTTCTATCTCGCCATTTGATTGTTTCGGCTTGATATTTATTGATATTCTCCACAGCTTGAAGCCTGATCCCTTCTAAAGCATCTTTTTCCACAGAATAAGCATCTTCGGAACCTGATTCTGCCGAAGCTACTACTCTTATTGATCCAGTTTTAGCTTCCTCCGGAGTTATTGCTTCGTCACCGAATAATAACTTGAATGGAGTAAAGCCTGTAGACCTTGATGTTGTTGTGTTGTGGCTCCACACCACTTTGGTTAGCTGATCTGGCCACTTTCCCCTGGGTTGATTGAAGATTAACTTCATTATTCCTGTCATTATAATGCCATTGGCTCTTTCAACGAGCCCATTTGACTCCGGATGCCTGACTGATGCAAAATGAATCTGCGTACCAATTTGATCACAGAAATCTCTGAAATCTTCGGAGTCAAACTGTGTTCCATTATCCACAGTGATGGCCTTTGGTACCCCGAAATGACAAACAATATTCTGCCAGAAAAACTTTTGAATGGTGGCCGAAGTTATTGTGGCTAAAGGCTTTGCCTCAATCCATTTGGAAAAATATTCCACAGCCACTACAACATATCTTAAGTTCCCTTGGGCCGGTGGTAATGGACCCAACAAGTCAAGGCCCCACCTTTGCAATGGCCAGATGGGTTGTATGAGCTGTGTTAAGGACGAAGGTTGTTTTTGATCTCTTGCACATTTCTGACAACCTTCGCACTTTTGAACTAATTCCGCTGCATCCGAAGCTGCCTTCGGCCAATAAAACCCTTGACGGAAAACTTTTCCAAGTAATGGCCTAGATCCAATGTGAGATCCACACAGGCCTGCATGTATTTCTTTCATCAACTCTATGCCTTCGGTTCTAGATAAACACTTGAGTAACGGAGCACAAACTCCATGCTTGTACAACTCCCCTTCTATCATGACATATGGACGAGCTCTTGCCTCTATCCTCCTGTTATAAGTTTCGTCATCTGAAAGGAATTTACCCTGAAGGTAAGAGATGATCTCAGTTCTCCAATCTTCGCTATAAACAGGAGATATATTGAGGACTGCTCTTTCAAGAAGTTCCACCGAAGGTGCTTTTATTGTTTCGAAGAACACATCCGAAGGTAAGGGCAGCCCCTGCGCTGCTGACTTAGCTAGCAAATCAGCATGCTCATTTTGTCCTCGAGGGATATTTTTGACAGAAAATCCTTCGAAGGAAGCTTCGACTCTTCGAACCATGTCCAGATATTTTTCAAGCTTCGGATCTTTAGCCTTGCAACTCTTGTCGATATGACCCGAAACAACCTGGGAATCAGTTTTAAGAATGGCCCTTCTGATTCCCATTGCTTTTAGCTTCCGAAGACCCAAAAGCAGGGCTTCGTACTCAGTAATATTGTTTGTACAACTGAAATCGAGTCTTGCCGCATAACAAGTTTTAACTTTGGATGGCGAGACCAACACAGCAGCTGCTCCTGCCCCGAAGGTTCCCCAAGACCCATCGCAAAACACTGTCCATACTTCGGCATCTTTATTTGTTTCTTCATCCTGAGCCCCTGGCGTCCAGTCAGCAATGAAGTCTGCTAACGCCTGGGACTGGATCGAAGATCTATGCACATAATCAATGCAAAATTCATTGAGCTCTGCAGCCCATTTTCCAATCCGCCCAGTAGCTTCTCTATTTCTCATAATATCCTTCAACGGCTGCGAAGAAGGAACAACAATATTGTATGCTTGAAAGTAATGCCGAAGCTTCCTGGATGCCATCAAAACAGCATATAACACCTTCTCTAATTCTGTATAGTTTTTCTTTGATATACTAAGAACTTCAGATACAAAATACACTGGGACCTGCTTCTTGACTTGGCCATCAAGCTTCTCCTGGACAAGTGCTGCACTTACCGCTGAGTGCGAAGCTGCCACATATAATAACAAAGGAGCCCCTGGCGTTGGTGGAGTTAATGTTGTTAAATCTATCAGATATTGCTTCAGTTCCTCGAAGGCTTTTTGTTGGCTTGGTCCCCATTGAAAGACTTCGGCTGATTTCAGCACTTCGAAGAATGGTAAATTTCTTTCTGCTGATCTGGATATAAATCTATTAAGAGATGCCAACCTCCCTGTTAATCTTTGGGCCCCCTTTTTTGTAGTTGGTGGCTCCATTCGAAGTATAGCTTCAATTTTACTTGGATTAGCTTCAATTCCCTTTGTTGAAACCAAGCATCCAAGAAATTTCCCCTTCTTTACTCTGAAAACACATTTTTCTGGATTCAACTTTAAGCCAGCTTGTCTGAAACTGGCGAAGGTCTCCTGCAAATCAGCAATATGATTTTCCTGTTTCGTGCTTTTTACAATGATGTCATCAACATAAGTTAGCACATTTCTGCCTATCTGAGACTGGAGAACCTTCGCAGTCATTCTGCTGAAACTTCCTCCAGCGTTTTTGAGCCCCTCAGGCATCCGAAGATAGCAATATGTGCCACTTGGGGTTATGAAGCTAGTCTTCGGCTCATCTTCCTTCTTCATCCAGATTTGGTGGTAGCCTAAGTAACAGTCTAGCAGACTCATGAGCTCTGAAGAAGCTGCTGCATCAACTAAAGAGTCTATCCTTGGTAATGGGAATTCGTCCTTCGGACAAGCCTTGTTGAGATCTGTAAAATCGATACACATTCGCCACTTGCCATTGGCCTTTTTTACCATAACAGTGTTAGCTAGCCATTCTGGGTACTTTACTTCTCTGATAACTCCTACACTGAGGAGTCTTTTGACTTCATTACGAGCACCTTCGGCCTTATCATCAGACATTTTCCGAAGCCTCTGCTTTCTGGGTCTGAAGGATGGGTCAACATTGAGCGAGTGTTCAATAACATCCCTATTAACTCTGCAGAGATCATTGGTTGACCATGCAAAAACATCTTTGTTGTTGAACAAAAACCTTATCAAGGTTTTCTCCTGTTCTTCGGATAATTGAGAGCCCAACAGCACCTTCTGCTCTGCTATGTCCTCACATAAGAGCATGGGCTTCGGCTGATCTGCTGAAGCTGCTTTCTCCCTTCTGAATTTGTACTGTTCACAAGCTTCAGCTCCATCTATGTTATGGATTGGTTTTGAGTCAGTCTAGTTTCCTTCGGCCCTTCTGGCAGCTTCCTGACTTCCATGAATAGCGATGGGTCCTTGATCCGAAGGTATCTTCATGCAAAGATAAGCAGGATGAAGAATTGTTTCGAAAGCATTGAGGGTGCCACGACCAATAATTGCATTGTAAAGGTATTCCATGTCAACAATGTCAAACACAACTTGCTCAGTTCTAGTGTTGTTGATGAACCCGAAGGTCACTGACATGGTGATCTTGCCCAGTGCTACAATCTGTCTTCCTCCGAAGCCATAGAGAGGATGTGTAGCATCATGAATCTTATCTTCTGGCTCTTGCATTTGTCTGAAGGCCTTAGCAAATATGATATCAGCTGCACTGCCTGTATCAACCAAGACATTGTGGACCAGAAACCCTTTGATAACGCAAGAAATAACCATAGCATCGTTATGAGGAAAATCCTTGAGCTGAAGGTCCTCCTGGGAGAAGGTGATTGGGATGTGGGACCACCTTGACTTGATAAAGGGTCCTTGCACTCCAACATGTTGTACCCTTCTCTGCGCCTCTTTCTTCTGCTTTTTATTGGCTGGTTCTGAGCACGAACCACCTGTAATCGGGAGCACCAGCTTCGGGTCCGAAGCAGCTCCAGCTTGATCGTTGAACGAAGCCATCAGCTCAAAAAAGTGGAAGTGAGTTCACCGGAGGTGGGCGCCAATGTTGGGGACTTGTTCTCAAATGCTATGAATTAAGAACAAGGCAACATAAAATGTTAAATGTTAACGTCCTTCGTCCATGAAACATTATTCCCTTGAGGATAATGAACCTTGGACGAAGGTTGATGAGAATATAATTACGAAGGTTAAGTCTTCGTAATTAAATTTTAATAGATTGTATAAGATAACATAAAATAAAGGGTATAAAAAGGTAAATGAATCATAAACGAATTATATTATATTTACTCAATATATTGAATCATTGAAAACAGTTATACCTCTGCCTTGGAAAAGATTGGTTCCCGAAAGATGCGATAGCAATTACCAGAATGCGTGAACAGTAAAGGAATATTGTTCACTATTTATAGGCACAGGTCGCAGCCTGTGAAGAATTACAATTACGCCCCTCATAAAAGTTTACAACATTGACTCAGACCCTTATGGGCTAAAAGGTCATTCTATCTTTAAGTCGGTTTGTAATACCGAAGCTTCATGAAGAGGAACCTTCGGCCATCCCATACAAACAGCTTCATCCGAAAGCCGCTTCTTCCTACAAGACCTTCGGCGACGAAGCATAGTCCCAACATCAATGCTCATGAGATGTACATGCACATCAACGACAAAGATGAGTCATCTTCCAAAAGAAAGGATTTGGCTCTCAAAGCAAATCAAGAAAGAAAAGGAAAAGCAAAAATACAAGTTGAGGAAGAATCCTCAAGTGATGATGACCTTGATGCTAACATTGCCTTGATGGTAAGGAAGACCACCAAGATGTTGAAGAAGCTCAACAGAGAAGGCATCAAATTTGATTCAAGAAAGAAGAAATTCTTTTCCAACAAAAGAAAGCCCATTTCTGAGATGGATTGCTACAACTGTGGAGAGCTCGGTCATCTTGCTCATCAATGTAACAAGCCCAAGAAGAACAAGTTCAAGGGCAAGAAAGAAGATGACAGCGATGATGAAAAGAAGGAAAAGAAATTCTTCAAGAGGAAGGATGGGAAGCAAAAGAGGTTCCACAAGAAGAAGAATGGAAAGGCATATATTGTTGGTGACTGGCTCACTGACATTGAGTCATCAAGTGGATCTTCTTCAAGTGAAGAAGAGAATGATGAAAAAGTTGCCACCATCGCCGGGGACTTCTCTTCACCACCACCATCGCCATCATCGACTTCTCACCTATGCCTCATGGCTAGGGGTGAACGGAAGGTACAAAATGATATTGATATTATTGATGATAGTGATAGTGATAGTGATGAGGAATTTGCTTCACCTTCATATGATGAGCTAGCTGACTTGCTTAAAGAATATACTCAAATCATTAGAAAGTCAAAAGCTAAATGTGATAGGTTGAAAAATGAAAATGAATCTTTAAATGCCAAATATGACATAGTTATGAAAGCTAGTGATGAAATGAAAGAAGAAAATAAAACTATGTCATCAACTGTAAATGAGCTCACAACCTCCCTAAAAGATGCTAAGGATAAATGTGACAAGCTAAATGAAGCTAATAGGAAGTTGCAAGATAGACTAGTAAAAATCAAGGAAGACTATACTCAGATTAAATTTGATCATGATAATCTTCTTGTTGAAAATAAACTTTTATCTTGCAAAACACATGAGGCTATTAACCCTGTTGTTAAGATTGATGTAGCAACCTCATGTGATGATTTGAGTCAAGGAGAGCAAACTAGCCTACATGCTGAATTGACTGAAAAAGTTGAAGTCTTGACTCTAGACAACCAAAAATTGAAGAGATACTTGACTGATGCAACTACTAGAGGAAAGGTTGCTATTGAGAACAATGATTTCAACAATGAGTTGGCAGTGGATAATGAAAGGCTTAAAAATGAGGTCAAGAAACTTAAGAATGAAAATGAACATCTTGCAACAAGTGTGCAAAAGTTCAACAAAGGCCAATACCTCCAAAATGAGTTGCTTATGAACACTGTCATGAAAAACAACAAGAGTGGTATTGGATACAATGCTTTTGTGCAAAAGAAAGCTACTACTCAATACAAGCCTAAGCAGACTCACAAGCCTATCAAATGCTTTGAGTGTGGAAATGAAGGTCATTTTGCCCACAACTACAAAGCTAAACCACCAACTCCCTTGCCTAAGCACTCAAGACCATTTGCTTTCAATGCTCATTATGTTCTAAGAAAGGTTGCAAATGGAAAGGTCAAAGTTACATTCCTAGGTCCACCAAACAAGAGTAGACCTAGACAAATCTGGGTTGCAAAGTCCTTGATTGAGAGAGTCACTGGTCCTATGCAATATAGGGCCCTCAAAACTCAAGCTTGATTTGTCTATGGATGTAGGTGAACTACAAGACCGGTGGGAGCCATTGGGTTATTAACAGTGGATGCACACAACATATGACAGGCAACCCACGGATGTTCACCTCACTTGATGAGAATGTTGATGGACAAGATAAAATCACATTTGGAGACAATTCAAAAGGAAAAGTGCAAGGACTTGGCAAGGTGTCAATTTCAAATGATTTATCAATATCAAATGTTCTCTTGGTTGCACCTTTGAGCTTCAATTTATTATTAGTGGGTCAACTCTGTGATCTTGGACTTCAATGCTTATTCACTCCAACAGAGGTTATTGTATCAAAGATGGATGATGAATCAATGGTGTTCAAGGGATTTAGATACAACAACCTCTACTTAGTGGATTTCACTTCAGAAGATGCAGACTTAAGAACTTGCCTCTTCACCAAAGCTTCACTTGGATGGCTTTGGCATAGGAGGCTTGCACATGTTGGGATGAGCACACTCAAGAAGGTATTAAAGAAAGACATGGTTAGAGGATTAAAGGATGTGGTGTTTGAAAAAGACAAGCCATGTAGTGCATGTCAAGCTGGAAAGCAAGTTGCTAATACACATCCTACTAAAGCTTTCATGTCAACATCAAGGCCACTGGAACTACTTCATATGGATTTATTTGGACCTACAAATTATGTAAGTGCCGATGGCAACCTCTACTGTCTAGTGATTGTTGATGACTTCTCAAGATACACTTGGGTGTTCTTTCTCCATGACAAATCTGAAGTTGCATCTATATTCAAGAAGTTTGCCAAGAAAGCACAAAATGAATTTGATTGCAAGATCAAGAAGATTAGAAGTGATAATGGCAAAGAATTTGACAACACCAACATTCATGAGTACTGTGATGAAATTAGGATCAAGCATGAAGTATCTGCAACATACACACCTCAACAAAATGGAGTTGTTGAAAGGAAAAATAGGACCTTGATCACACTTGCAAGAACAATGATTGATGAGTATAACACACTGGAGAGGTTTTGGGCTGAAGCTGTCAACACTGCATGTTATGCATCAAACATGCTATTTCCTCACCGGCTACTTGCGAAGACTCCCTATGAACTGCTAAATGGGAAAAAGCCAGATGTCTCCTTCTTCCGGGTGTTTGGGTGCAAATGCTACATCTACAAGAAACGCCATTACCTAGGGAAGTTTCAAAGACGTTGTGATATTGGTTTTCTTTTGGGTTATTCATTAAAGTCCAAAGCATATCGAGTATTCAACCATGCCACTGGCGTGGTAGAAGAAACATATGATGTGGAATTTGATGAGACTAATGGCTCCCAAGGAGCACTTGAAAATCTTGATGATGTAGGTGATGAGCCACTTAGGGAAGCAATGAAGAACATGCCAATTGGAGCTATCAAACCAAAAGAAGATGAAGAAGAGGTGCAAAACATTGATAGGCCTTCTTCATCAAATGTACCACAAGATGATGAAAAAGATGAAAGACATGCAAATGAAGATACATTTGTCTCTCATGAACATGCAAGGGTACAAGCTGAAGATGTTGATGCTCCAGGATCTTCTTCCCAAGTGGTTGACAGGAGAAACTCATCACTACTTCAAGCTCATCCTCAAAACCAAATCATCGAGAGTCCTTCACAAGGGGTTATTACTCGATCACATAGACATGCTTCTTTTATTGAACATCACTCCTTTGTTTCTTATGTTGAGCCTACTTGTATAGATGAGGCGCTACAGGATCCGGACTGGGTGAATGCCATGCATGAAGAACTTAACAACTTCACCCGTAACGAAGTTTGGACCCTGGAGAAGCCCCCACAAGATGCAAGAATCATTGGAACAAAGTGGGTGTTCAGAAACAAACAAGATGATCAAGGTGTGATTGTAAGGAACAAGGCAAGACTAGTTGCAAAGGGATTCTCTCAAGTTGAAGGCTTAGATTTTGGAGAGACCTTTGCACCGATTGCTCGATTAGAAGCCATCCGTATCCTACTTGCATATGCATCATGCTATGATATAAAACTTTATCAAATGGATGTAAAAAGTGCATTTTTAAATGGCTTTATAAATGAACTTGTATATGTTGAGCAACCGCCTGGATTTGAAGACCCTAGATATCCTAACCATGCTTACAGGTTGTCCAAGGCGCTATATGGGCTAAAGCAAGCTCCAAGGGCTTGGTATGAGCGCCTTCGCGACTTCCTCATCGAAAAGGGCTTCAAGATCGGGACCGTCGACACAACTCTATTCACAAAGAAACATAACGGTGATATTTTCATTTGTCAAGTATATGTTGATGATATAATCTTTGGCTCGACAAATGACTATCATTGCAAGGAATTTGGTGAGTTGATGTCGAAGGAGTTCGAGATGTCAATGATTGGTGAGCTAACGTACTTCCTCGGCTTTCAAGTCAAGTAAATGAAAGATGGTAACTTTCTCTCACAAGAGAAGTATACCAAAGACTTGTTGAAAAGGTTCAACATGGAGAAGTGCAAACCAATCAAGACCCCCATGCCAACAAATGGACATCTCGACTTAGACGAGGGAGGTAAACCGGTTAATCAAACTCTCTACCGTTCTATGATTGGTAGTTTATTGTACCTTACCGCATCTAGGCCCGATATCATGTTTAGTGTCTGCATGTGTGCTAGATTTCAATCTAATCCTAAGAAAGCTCATCTTCGCGCTGTTAAGAGAATTCTTAGGTATCTCAGGCACACCACAAGCGTTGGTCTGTGGTATCCCAAAGGAGCTACTTTTGATTTAATTGGCTATTCCGATTCGGATTATGCCGGTTGCAAAATTGATAGGAAAAGTACTTCTGGGGGATGCCATCTGCTTGGTAGATCACTAGTTTCATGGACATCCAAAAAGCAAAATAGTGTTGCCTTGTCAACTGCCGAAGCGGAATACATTGCTGCAGGTGCTTGTTGCACACAAATTTTGTATATGAAACAAACTCTTCTAGACTATGGCGTAGTTCTAGAAAAGGTACCTTTGTTGTGTGATAATGAGAGTGCTGTTAAAATTGCTAATAATCCTGTACAACACTCTCGCACCAAGCACATTGATATCCGTCATCACTTCCTTAGAGATCATGTTGCTAAAGGAGATATCATTTTAGGAGTGAGGTCGGAAGATCAATTAGCGGATATTTTCACTAAGCCTCTTGATAAGACCCGCTTTTGCATGTTGAGGAATGAACTAAATATTCTTGATCTCAGAAATTTTATGTAAGATGTCAAATGGTGTTGTCAAGCTTGCATTGCATGCATGTTTAAATTTCTTGTATTGCATCTAGGGCTTGTCTAACCTAGTTGAGATAACCGCCAACAAAGCGAGTGAAAAAGCTTAACTCAGATCAAACTTGACAAGTCTTAGTTTTAAGCTTTTAGCACTTAAATTCTTACATCTTATGCAATTGTTGGTTCTTGAAATATGCATGAGGTACTGCACTTAGGGGGAGTATTCAAAACTCAAATCACTCATGAAAACCCCTAGTGCAAGGCCAAAATGCAAATTTCACCATTTGCCTATTTTCTCTAAAAATTATCTAGCCTATGGCAAAATATTTTGAAAATTATGAGAAAATATGTGATGGTACCAATACCTGTCCCAACAAGTGTTATTTTGTGTGATTATAAGTTGGGATTTGGTTTGGTTGGAAATTAGATAGAAAAATTCAAAAATTTCAAAACTTCCCTCTGTCTGGGCTCACCGGACAGTCCGGTGTGCACCGGACACTGCACTGTGCAATGTCCGGTGCACCGGCAGCCGCGCGCTAAAATTCCATTCTCCTGTGCGCTGTCCGGTGTCCACCGGACAGGCACTGTAGACTGTCCGGTGCGCCCATACTCGGTTTTTTAAAAATTCTTTCCCCTCTCACGCCCGAGGCCAGGCAGTCACTCTTCTCTGTTCTCTGCCACTGGTCTCTGTCTCAGGCAATTTCCTCCCTCGCCGGCGATTTCCCCTCCCAGGCGGGGATCCTCCGGCGACCCTGTGCTCAGACCTGCCCCCCTCTCTGGTGAGACTTCCTTATCCCTCTCTCTCTTTGTTCTTCCCTGACTGAAGCTCTCACTCAAACCTTTCCACCATTTGATTCAAATTCCAATTTCTATCAAATCCCATGAATCCAAGTGCATGATTGAGTCCCTTTATGTTCCTTGAGTACTCCTGCAGGTTTCTAGCTCCTTAGGGAGGGTTTCACAGCCTCCAATAGCCATTTCTCCAAAACCCTAAATCCTCGCACACCACATGCTCGGTGAAATGCCCAAACCAGCCAAAAATGCTACAATTGAACCCAAATTCTTCAGGAACCTTCACAACACCTCCAGTGACATATTTGCAAAATTTCACGCCCATCCGATATTCCATGCTTTAATTTCACCAAATTCCCCGTTTCGAGCGATCGTTTCTGAGCCGAGTGCCCAAATCTCATTTTCTTCGCCTAAATTCAAACCAAGCACACACTTCACTCATATTCACCCATATAAACCTATTCGTGAAGTATCAGCTCAATTCCACGTCATTTCGTGCCTCAATTCGAATTCCAAACCTCCTATGGCACTTTTTATCGTTCAAACGCCGTTTTCACGACGTTTGACCTCTTGATCGCCATATCTCTCGTTTTCTGTGCCATATTTCTCTGTGTATGTATTTATTCACATTTCATATACTTATGACTATGTGACTAATACGTGCTCACCTCTTCTATCATTTCAGTGACCTTGCCTATCCGTGAGCCGTCTCCTGTCCTGCCTAGATTTCCACCTGTCGTGTGAGTTTTCCAGGTAGACATCTCCTCCTTTGATACTCTATCGGATATTATCGACCTGTGCTTAGCCCCCCTCTCATTTGCAGTCGTCAGGTCAGGATGCCGCACACGAAGAATGTGTCAGCGCCAGGGGGAGGCGATGATGAGGATCCTCGTCGCCCCTTCAGGCAGGTCAAGGGCAAGACAGTATACTTGGAGCAGCAGGAAGGCCGCAAGAAGCGGCGTATGGACAGAGCAGCCCGAGCAGCGGCAGCAGCAGCAGCAGCCGCTGAGCAGGCCGAGCTAGGAGATCAGCCTCAGACTCCTTCAGATCAGATTGCGTACCGTGTTCGTCGTCTCGCCTCCCGGCCTCGCTGATAGTCGCCTAGAGGGGGGGGTGAATAGGGCGAAACTGAAATTTACAAATATAAACACAACTACAAGCCGGGTTAGCGTTAGAAATATAAACGAGTCCGCGAGAGAGGGCGCAAAACAAATCGCAAGCAAATAATGAAGTGAGACACACGGATTTGTTTTACCGAGGTTCGGTTCTTGCAAACCTACTCCCCGTTGAGGAGGCCACAAAGGCCGGGTCTCTTTCAACCCTTCCCTCTCTCAAACGATCCACGGATCGAGTGAGCTTTCTCTTCTCAATCACTTGGAACACAAAGTTCCCGCAAGGACCACCACAAGATTGGTGTCTCTTGCCTCAATTACAAGTGGGTTTGATTGCAAAGAAAGGATCAAGAAAGAAGAAAGCAATCCAAGCGCAAGAGCTCGAAAGAACACAAGCAAATCACTCTCTCTAATCACTATGGCGTTGTGTGGAGTTTGGAGAGGATTTGATCTCTTTGGTGTGTCTTGAATTGAATGCTAGAGCTCTTGTAGTAGTTGGGAAGTGGAAAACTTGGATGCAATGAATGGTGGGGTGGTTGGGGTATTTATAGCCCCAACCACCAAACTTGACCGTTGGCTGGGTTGTCTGTTCGATGGCGCACCGGACAGTCCGGTGCACACCGGACAGTCCGGTGCCCCCTGCCACGTCATCACTGCCGTTGGATTCTGACCGTTGGAGCTTCTGACTTGTGGGCCCGCCTGGGTGTCCGGTGCACACCGGACAGGTACTGTTTGATGTCCGGTGTGCCAGCATGGGCGATTCTGACTTCTGCGCGCGCAGAGCGCGCATTAAATGCGCGGCAGAGAGCCGTTGGCGCGGAGACGACCGTTGCTTCGGAGTCGCACCGGACAGTCCGGTGCACACCGGACAGTCCGGTGCACACCGGACAGTCCGGTGAATTATAGCGGACTAGCCGTTGGCGTTTCCCGAAGCCGGCGAGTTCCTGAGGCCGACCTCCCTTGGCGCACCGGACACTGTCCGGTGTACACCGGACAGTCCGGTGAATTATAGCCGAGTCGCCCTGGAAATTCCCGAAGGTGGCGAGTTTGAGTCTGAGTCCCCTGGTGCACCGGACAGGTACTGTTCACTGTCCGGTGGCACACCGGACAGTCCGGTGCGCCAGACCAGGGGTGCCTTCGGATGCCCCTTTGCTCCTTTGTTGAATCCAAAACTTGGTCTTTTTATTGGCTGAGTGTGAACCTTTTACACCTGTATAATCTACACACTTGGGCAAACTAGTTAGTCCAATTATTTGTGTTGAGCAATTCAACCACCAAAATTATTTAGGAACTAGGTGTAAGCCTAATTCCCTTTCAATCTCCCCCTTTTTGGTGATTGATGCCAACACAAACCAAAGCAAACAGAGATGTGCATAATTGAACTAGTTTGCATAATGTAAGTGTAAAGGTTGCTTGGAATTGAGCCAATAAAACTACTTACAAGATATGCATGGAATGTTTCTTTCTATATTTAGCATTTTGGACCACGTTTGCACCACATGTTTTGTTTTTGCAAAAATTTTTTTGTAAATTCATTTAAAAGATCTTTTGCAAATAGTCAAAGGTAAATGAATAAGAGTTTGCAAAGCATTTTCAAGAATTGAAATTTTCTCCCTCTGTTTCAAAATGCTTTTCCTTTGACTAAACAAAACTCCCCCTAAATTAAATCCTCCTCTTAGTGTTCAAGAGGGTTTTGATATACCATTTTGAAATACTACTTTCTCCCCCTTTTGAACACAACAGGATCCCAATTGATAAATACTTCTTGGAAAACACTAAGTTTTGAAATTGGTGGTGGTGCGGTCCTTTTGCTTTGGGCTCATTTCTCCCCCTTTTTGGCATGAATCGCCAAAAACGGAATCATTAGAGCCCTTAGGTACTATCTTCCCCTTTGGTCATAAGTAAGTGAGTTAAGATTATACCAAAGACGAAGTCCTTTTGCTTTGAATTCTCATTTCTCCCCAAGGAATAGAGAGATGCTTGGAGTGATGGCGAAGTATGAGTTACGGAGTGGAAGCCTTTGTCTTTGCCGAAGACTCCAATTCCCTTTCAATATACCTATGACTTGGTTTGAAATAGACTTGAAGACGCATTAGTCATAGTATATAAAAGAGATATAATCAAAGGTATTCAAATGAGCTATGTGTGCAAGCTAGCAAAAGAAATTTCTAGAATCAAGAATATTGAGTTCATGCCTAAGTCTGGTAAAAGATTGTTCATCAAGAGGCTTGGTAAAGATATCGGCTAATTGATCTTTAGTGTTAATGTAAGAAATCTCGATATCTCCCTTTTGTTGGTGATCCCTAAGAAAATGATACCGAATGGCTATGTGCTTAGTGCGGCTATGCTCGACGGGGTTGTCGGCCATTTTGATTGCACTCTCATTATCACATAGTAAAGGAACTTTGGTTAATTTGTAACCGTAGTCCAGCAGGGTTTGCCTCATCCAAAGCAATTGCGCGCAACAATGGCCTGCGGCAATGTACTCGGCTTCGGCGGTGGAAAGAGCGACCGAATTTTGCTTCTTTGAAGCCCAAGACACCAAGGATCTTCCCAAGAACTGGCAAGTCCCCGATGTGCTCTTCCTATTAATCTTACACCCTGCCCAATCGGCATCCGAATAACCAATCAAATCAAAAGTGGATCCCCGAGGGTACCAAAGCCCAAACTTAGGAGTATAAGCTAAATATCTCAAGATTCGTTTTACGGCCGTAAGGTGGGATTCCTTAGGGTCGGATTGAAATCTTGCACACATGCAAACGGAAAGCATAATATCCGGTCGAGATGCACATAAATAAAGCAATGAACCAATCATCGACCGGTATACCTTTTGATCGACGGATTTACCTCCCGTGTCGAGGTCGAGATGCCCATTGGTTCCCATGGGTGTCTTGATGGGCTTGGCATCCTTCATTCCAAACTTGGTTAGAATGTCTTGAGTGTACTTCGTTTGGCAAATGAAGGTGCCCTCTTGGAGTTGCTTGACTTGGAATCCTAGAAAATACTTCAACTCCCCCATCATCGACATCTCGAATTTCTGTGTCATGATCCTACTAAACTCTTCACATGTAGACTCGTTAGTAGACCCAAATATAATATCATCAACATAAATTTGGCATACAAACAAGTCATTTTCAAGAGTTTTAGTAAAGAGTGTAGGATCGGCCTTGCCGACTTTGAAACCATTAGCAATAAGGAAATCTCTTAGGCATTCATACCATGCTCTTGGGGCTTGCTTGAGCCCATAAAGCGCCTTAGAGAGCCTATAGACATGGTTAGGGTACTCACTGTCTTCAAAGCCGGGAGGTTGCTCAACATAGACCTCTTCCTTGATTGGTCCGTTGAGGAAGGCACTTTTCACGTCCATTTGATAAAGCTTAAAGCCATGGTAAGTAGCATAGGCCAATAATATGCGAATTGACTCAAGCCTAGCTACGGGTGCATAGGTTTCACCGAAATCCAAACCTTCGACTTGGGAGTATCCCTTGGCCACAAGTCGTGCTTTGTTCCTTGTCACCACACCATGCTCATCTTGCTTGTTGTGGAAGACCCATTTGGTTCCTACAACATTTTGGTTAGGACGTGGAACCAAATGCCATACCTCATTCCTCGTGAAGTTGTTGAGCTCCTCTTGCATCGCCACCACCCAATCCGAATCTTGTAGTGCTTCCTCTACCCTGTGTGGCTCAATAGAGGAAACAAAAGAGTAATGTTCACAGAAATGTGCAACTCGAGATCGAGTGGTTACCCCCTTATGAATGTCGCCGAGGATGGTGTCGACGGGGTGATCTCGTTGGATTGCTTGGTGGACTCTTGGGTGTGGCGGTCTTGGTTCTTCCTCATCCTCCTTTTCTTGATCAATTGCATCTCCCCCTTGATCATTTCCATCATCTTGAGGTGGCTCATCTTCTTGATTTTGCCCTTCATCAACTTGAGCTTCATCCTCACTTTGAGTTGGTGGAGATGCTTGCATGGAGGAGGACGGTTGATCTTGTGCATTTGGAGGCTCTTCGGATTCCCTAGGACACACATCCCCAATGGACATGTTCCTTAGCGCTATGCATGGAGCCTGTTCTTCACCTAACTCATCACGATCAACTTGCTCTACTTGAGAGCCGTTAGTTTCATCAAACACAACATCACATGCGACTTCAACTAGTCCAGTGGACTTGTTAAAGACTCTATATGCCCTTGTGTTTGAGTCATAACCAAGTAAAAAGCCTTCTACAGTTTTAGGAGCAAATTTAGATTTTCTACCTCTTTTAACAAGAATAAAGCATTTGCTACCAAAAACTCTAAAGTATGAAATGTTGGGCTTTTTACCGGTTAGGAGTTCATAGGATGTCTTCTTGAGGATTCGGTGAAGATATAACCGATTGATGGCGTAGCAGGCGGTGTTGACCGCTTCGGCCCAAAACCGGTTCGGTGTCTTGTACTCATCAAGCATGGTTCTTGCCATGTCCAATAGAGTTCTATTCTTCCTCTCCACTACACCATTTTGTTGTGGCGTGTAGGGTGAGGAGAACTCATGCTTGATGCCCTCCTCCTCAAGGAAACCTTCTATTTGAGAGTTCTTGAACTCCGTCCCGTTGTCGCTTCTTATTTTCTTGATCCTTAAGCCGAACTCATTTTGAGCCCGTCTCAAGAACCCCTTTAAAGTCTCTTGGGTTTGAGATTTTTCCTGTAAAAAGAATACCCAAGTGAAGCGAGAATAATCATCCACTATTACAAGACAATACTTACTCCCGCCGATGCTTATGTAAGCAATCGGGCCGAATAGATCCATGTGGAGTAGCTCAAGCGGCCTGTCGGTCGTCATGATGTTCTTGTGTGGATGTTGGGTTCCAACTTGCTTCCCGGCTTGACATGCGCTACAAATCCCAATCCTTTGACCAAACCTTGATTTCCATCCCCAAATATGATAGCTCGTTGAGGATCTTTGTTTTTCTCATAAGAGGAGAACATCCTTTTCTCCCCGGTCATGTGGTTTGTGCACCCGCTGTCGAGTATCCAACTTGAGCCCCCGGATGCATAAACCTACAAAACAAATTTAGTTCTTGACTTTAGGTACCCAAACTGTTTTGGGTCCTTTGGCATTAGAAACAAGAACTTTGGGTACCCAAACACAAGTCTTGGAGCCCTTGTGTTTGCCCCCAACAAACTTGGCAACGACCTTGCCGGATTTGTTAGTCAAAACATATGATGCATCAAAAGTCTTAAATGAAATGCTATGTTCATTTGATGCATTAGGAATTTTCTTCTTAGGCAACTTGGCACGGGTTGGTTGCCTAGAACTAGATGTCTCACCCTTATACATAAAAGCATGATTAGGGCTAGAGTGAGACTTCCTAGAATGAATTTTCCTAATTTTGTCCTCGAGATAACCGGCAGGGTACAAAATGTAGCCCTCGTTATCCTGAGGCATGGGAGCCTTGCCCTTAACAAAGTTAGATAAGTTCTTAGGAGGGGCATTAAGTTTGACATTGTCTCCCCTTTGGAAGCCAATGCCATCCTTGATGCCAGGGCGTCTCCCATTATAAAGCATGCTACGAGCAAATTTAAACTTCTCATTTTCTAAGTTGTGCTCGGCAATTTTAGCATCTAGTTTAGCTATATGATCATTTTGTTGCTTAATTAAAATCATGTGATCATGAATAGCATCAATATCAACATTTCTACATCTAGTACAAATAGTGACATGTTCAATGGTAGATGTAGATGGTTTGCAAGAATTAAGTTCAACAATCTTAGCACGAAGTATATCATTCTTATCTCTAAGATCGGCAATTGTAACTTTGCAAACATCAAAATCTTTGGCCTTAGCAATCAAATTTTCATTCTCTAATCTAAGGCTAGCAAGAGAAATGTTTAATTCTTCAATCCTAGCAAGCAAATCATCATTATTATCTCTAGGAGTGGGAATTGAAACATTACAAACATGAGAATCAACCTTAGCATTTAAACTAGCATTTTCATTTCTAAGGTTGTCAATTGTCTCACGGCAAGTGCTTAGCTCACTAGACAATTTTTCACATTTTTCAACTTGTAGAGCGTAAGCATTTTTAACCTTAACATGTTTCTTGTTTTCCTTAATAAGGAGGTCCTCTTGGGAATCCAAAAGGTCATCCTTTTCATGAATAGCACTAACCAATTCATTTAATTTTTCCTTTTGAGCTATGTTAAGGTTGGCAAAAAGGGAACGCAAATTATCTTCCTCATCACTAGCATTGTCATCACTAGAGGATTCATATTTAGTGGAGGACTTAGATTTAACCTTCTTTTTGCCGTCCTTTGCCATGAGGCACTTGTGGCCGACATTGGGGAAGAGGAGTCCCTTGGTGACGGCGATGTTGGCGGCGTCCTCGTCGTCGGAGGAGTCGCTTGAGCTCTCGTCGGAGTCCCACTTGCGACAAACATGGGCATCGCCGCCCTTCTTCTTGTAGTACCTCTTCTCCTTTCTTCTCCCCTTCTTGTCGTCGCCTCGGTCACTGTCACTAGATATAGGACATTTAGCAATAAAATGACCGGGCTTACCACACTTGTAGCAAACCTTCTTGGAGCGGGACTTGTAATCCTTCCCCCTCCTTTGCTTGAGGATTTGGCGGAAGCTCTTGATGACGAGCGCCATTTCCTCATTGTCGAGTTTGGAGGCGTCTATTGGTTGTCGACTTGGTGTAGACTCCTCCTTCTTCTCCTCCGTTGCCTTGAATGCAACGGGTTGAGCTTCGGATGTGGTGGCATCATCAAGCTCGTTGATCTTCCTCGAGCCTTCGATCATGCACTCAAAACTCACAAAATTCCCGATAACTTCCTCGGGGGTCATTTTAGTATATCTAGGATTACCACGAATTAATTGAACTTGAGTAGGGTTAAGGAAAATGAGTGATCTTAGAATAACCTTAACCACCTCGTGGTCATCCCACTTTATGCTCCCGAGGTTGCGCGCTTGGTTCACCAAGGTCTTGAGCCGATTGTACATGTGTTGTGGCTCCTCCCCTTTGCGAAGCCGGAACCGACCGAGCTCCCCCTCAATTGTTTCCCGCTTGGTGATCTTGGTGAGCTCATCACCTTCATGCGCGGTCTTGAGTAAATCCCAAATCTCCTTTGCGTTTTTCAACCCTTGAACTTTGTTATACTCCTCTCTACTCAAAGAGGCTAGGAGTATTGTTGTTGCTTGAGAGTTGAAGTGCTCGATTTGGGCCACCTCATCCTCATCATAGTTTTCATCCCCTACGGATGGTACATGCGCGCCAAACTCAACAACATCCCATATGCTTTTGTGGAGCGAGGTTAGATGAAATCGCATTAAATCGCTCCACCTAGCGTAATCTTCACCATCAAAAGTTGGTGGTTTGCCTAGTGGGACGGAAAGTAAAGGAGTATGTTTGGAAATGCGAGGGTAGCGTAGAGGGATCTTACTATACTTCTTGCGCTCTTGGCGCTTAGAAGTGACGGAGGGCGCGTCGGAGTCGGAGGTTGATGTTGATGAAGTGTCGGTCTCGTAGTAGACCACCTTCCTCATCCTTTTGTGCTTGTCCCCTCTCCGATGCGGCTTGTGAGAAGAAGATTTTTCCTTCTTCTCTTTGTGGTGAGAAGAGGAAGACTTTTTCTCCTTCCGTTTGGAGGAGTCCTTCTTCTTCTCCTTCCTCTTGGTGCGGGACTCTTCCGATGAAGTGCTCCCGTGGCTTGTAGTGGGCTTTTCGCCGGTCTCCATCTTCTTCTTGGCGTGATCTCCCGACATCACTTCGAGCGGTTAGGCTCTAATGAAGCACCGGGCTCTGATACCAATTGATAGTCGCCTAGAGGGGGGGTGAATAGGGCGAAACTGAAATTTACAAATATAAACACAACTACAAGCCGGGTTAGCGTTAGAAATATAAACGAGTCCGCGAGAGAGGGCGCAAAACAAATCGCAAGCAAATAATGAAGTGAGACACACGGATTTGTTTTACCGAGGTTCGGTTCTTGCAAACCTACTCCCCGTTGAGGAGGCCACAAAGGCCGGGTCTCTTTCAACCCTTCCCTCTCTCAAACGATCCACGGATCGAGTGAGCTTTCTCTTCTCAATCACTTGGAACACAAAGTTCCCGCAAGGACCACCACAAGATTGGTGTCTCTTGCCTCAATTACAAGTGGGTTTGATTGCAAAGAAAGGATCAAGAAAGAAGAAAGCAATCCAAGCGCAAGAGCTCGAAAGAACACAAGCAAATCACTCTCTCTAATCACTATGGCGTTGTGTGGAGTTTGGAGAGGATTTGATCTCTTTGGTGTGTCTTGAATTGAATGCTAGAGCTCTTGTAGTAGTTGGGAAGTGGAAAACTTGGATGCAATGAATGGTGGGGTGGTTGGGGTATTTATAGCCCCAACCACCAAACTTGACCGTTGGCTGGGTTGTCTGTTCGATGGCGCACCGGACAGTCCGGTGCACACCGGACAGTCCGGTGCCCCCTGCCACGTCATCACTGCCGTTGGATTCTGACCGTTGGAGCTTCTGACTTGTGGGCCCGCCTGGGTGTCCGGTGCACACCGGACAGGTACTGTTTGATGTCCGGTGTGCCAGCATGGGCGATTCTGACTTCTGCGCGCGCAGAGCGCGCATTAAATGCGCGGCAGAGAGCCGTTGGCGCGGAGACGACCGTTGCTTCGGAGTCGCACCGGACAGTCCGGTGCACACCGGACAGTCCGGTGAATTATAGCGGACTAGCCGTTGGCGTTTCCCGAAGCCGGCGAGTTCCTGAGGCCGACCTCCCTTGGCGCACCGGACACTGTCCGGTGTACACCGGACAGTCCGGTGAATTATAGCCGAGTCGCCCTAGAAATTCCCGAAGGTGGCGAGTTTGAGTCTGAGTCCCCTGGTGCACCGGACAGGTACTGTTCACTGTCCGGTGGCACACCGGACAGTCCGGTGCGCCAGACCAGGGGTGCCTTCGGATGCCCCTTTGCTCCTTTGTTGAATCCAAAACTTGGTCTTTTTATTGGCTGAGTGTGAACCTTTTACACCTGTATAATCTACACACTTGGGCAAACTAGTTAGTCCAATTATTTGTGTTGAGCAATTCAACCACCAAAATTATTTAGGAACTAGGTGTAAGCCTAATTCCCTTTCACTCGCTCTTCCACTACCACCACTGCTTCAGCTTCCACTCCTCCACCCACTTTGCCTGCTCCTGTCACCCCTGTTGCGCCATCCACCACCTCCTCTGCACCAGCTTCCACTGCTCCTCCTCCCGCTCCTGTTTCCGCTCCACCTATCCCACCTGCTCGCTTCCGGGAGCGCGATGAGACTGAGGTGCGACCTCTGGCTGCTGATCCTCGGTTGTTTGACCTTCAGCGTGCTACAGCGTGCTACAGTGTCCGGTGCGCCAACGGCTCCAAATCTCCAACGGTCGGCTGCGCCAAAACAGGAAAGAAATCCGCACCGGATAGTGTCCGGTGGTGCACCGGACTGTCCGGTGCGCCAGGCGACAGAAGGCAAGAATTGCCTTCCTGGAATGCTCTCAACAGCTCCTAGCTGCCTTGGGGCTATAAAAGGGACCCCTAGGCACATGGAGGAGTACACCAAGCATTCTCTAAGCATTTCTAAGCACCAAGGCTCCAATTCCGCGCATTTGATTCCTTGTGATAGCAACTAGAGCTCCATTTGAGTAGAGAACTCTTCGGGTTGTGTTGTGAGCTCGAGTTGTGACTTGTGTGCGTATTTGTGCTCTGATTTTGTGTCTTGTGTGCGTTGGTCATCCCATCCTTACTTCCGTGCTTCTTTGTGAACATCAAATTGTAAGGGCGAGAGGCTCCAAGTTGTGGAGATTCCTCGCAAACGGGATATAGTGAAACAAAGCAAAACACTGTGGTATTCAAGTGGGTCTTTGGACCGCTTGAGAGGGGTTGAGTGCAACCCTCGTCCATTGGGACGCCACAACGTGGAGTAGGCAAGTGTTGGACTTGGCCGAACCACGGGATAAACCACTGTGCCTCACTGTGTTGATCTTCTTGTGGTTATTGTGTTTTGCAAGAACTCCTCTCTAGCCACTTGGATTTATTGTGCTAACTCCTAATCAAGTTTTGTGGCATTAAGTTTCAAGTTTTTACAGGATCACCTATTCACCCCCCCCCCCTCTAGGTGCTCTCATCTGTGCCAGCTTTTGCTCCTGTTTTCGACACTCAGGCCGAGGATGCTGCTATTCATCAGTTCGAAGCTCAGGATGCAGCAGTTGATGATGATGATGATGATTTTGGGATTCCACCTCCGCCTCCGCCTCATATGCCTCCACGCTCACATGATCATGAGGCTGAGAGTTCTAGTGCTACCCCTGCTGCCCCTCCTGCTATTGACCCCGCACTTGCTTCGATTCTTCAGACACTCACTCAGCAGCAGGCTCACTTGGCAACCGAGCAGACCCGCCAGGCAGTAGCTCATCAGCAGTTATCCGAGAGGATGCTCTCGATGTTTCAGACCATACAGGACAGGCAGGATTCTCTTCAGCAGCAGCTTCTCCAGGATCGGGCTAAGAGCAGGGCATTCATGGCTCTTATGGTACAACATTCTTGTGTCTCGGTTCCCCCGGTTCAGTCTGCACCACCTCCTCCGCTTCAGGCTCCTGTTGTGCCAGCGATTCAGTCAGGACCCCCTTTTCCTTCTGTTGGTCCTTCTTCCTCTCCGCTCCGGCCGGTCACCCTGGCTTTCACATCACCGGTTCTCAGCTTTGTCTGCCCTCAGCCGCCAGTGCCACCAGCTTCTGCTGTTACCACTACTGCTGTGGCAGTATCTGTGACCACTTCAGTTCTGACAGCTTCTGCAACGCGGCCTCAGTCCGAGTCAGTACCAGCTCCAGCTTCTACAGCAGATCCTGGATCCGAGACTGACTCTGACCCCCAGCCGGCGTTCGCTCTGCTGCCTCGACCGCGACCGGATGCGCCCCCGCCGCCTCCTCCAGCTTCAGATGTGTAGGTTCGGTACCCTTTTGGTGTTTGACGCCAAAGGGGGAGAGATATGAGTTGTGAGAGCTAGGGGCAGTTAGAGAGTTAGTAGAGAGTCAT
Source organism: Zea mays (assembly GCF_902167145.1). Lineage (NCBI taxonomy): Eukaryota > Viridiplantae > Streptophyta > Magnoliopsida > Poales > Poaceae > Zea > Zea mays. Next base: position 11,144,092 of record NC_050103.1, read on the forward strand.
TTTGATGTAATATATGTGCTTGTTACTCTTTGTACTAGCTTGGTGCTTTTGGCTCACAAACTCTATATATACTCTCGATGCTTATGATTGACTATGTGTATTATGTTTTCACCTTATATTTTATCACCAGTCTTCTAGTTCTTGATTCATCGATTTAATTTCACTTTTATATGAACAAGAAACTTACGATGTGTATGCGCTCATTCTTATTATTATGGTACACATTCTATCTGTCAAAGATTACTAAGTATATCTAACCATCTTTTCTATTGACAAAAATTTCAAAAACAAACTACTCTCACAAATCTTGTAGGGTTGTCATCAATCACCAAAAAGGGGGAGATTGAAAGCATCTAGGCCCCTGGTTGGTTTTAGTGATTAATGACAACGTAATGTTATATGTGACTAACGTGTGTTTTGCAGAGACAAATGGTAAGTTAGGTCGCATTACAGATAGGAGTACTACAACGGTGAAAACAATCCCAGAGATAAGAACTCGAAGCGACGGCTAAAACGACGAAACAAAAGGTGAAGGACTACAGAGTCCGAGTGTCAAGGAGATGTGGACACTCGTGATTTAGTTAGGTCTTTTATTCTCTTTTAGTCGTACTATAAAGAGGGGTTGTCGATGAGTAGTTTGACCAAGAGAGTTCTAGTGTAGTGTTGGTGCACAATCACACTCACATATAGTGCTAGGTGTCACTCTAGAACTCACTCACAAGTTAGAACGAAAACTGGTCTAAAAATCAGCTAAAAAACAAGAGGTAGGGTTTCTGGCCCTGGGGCACCGGACTGTCCGGTGCACCATCTGCCAAGTGGGCCAGGCTGGCCCAGGGGAAGGTCTCCCCGGGCAGCAAAACCCGAGCGCGCAAGGTTCAGAAGTGAATTATAGTGGCGCACCGGACTGTCCGGTGTGCCATGAGTCCAACGGCTAACTGTTAGAACTAGCCGTTGGAAACGACCGTTGGCGCACCGGTGGCGCACCGGACTGTCCGGTGCGCCCGTGCGCAGTGAAATGCCTGTAACGGCTAGTTGGTGGGTGAGGGCTATTTATACCCCCTCCACCCACCATATTCAATGTCTTGCACCCCACATTTATTCTAGCACATTGCTAGAGCATTGCAAGCACCAAAAGCCTAGTGAGGAGATTAGAGAATCTTAATCCCGCATTTGTTCCTCATTAGCGCTAGCGAGAGCCACCTAGAACACACACCACTTGCATTGGGCTTCTCTTGGTCAAGCGAAAGTCTACGGCTTGTTACTCTTGGTGATCGGCATCACCTAGACGGCTTGGTGGCGTTGGGAGCTCGGTGATCACCGTGAAGATCTTGTTGGTGACCCGACTCAAGTTTGTAAGCGGTCTCGAGGGATCCACCGTGCCGGAGTGGCAAAGGATCATCTCGTAGTGAGCACTTGGTTCTTGCGAGGACCAAGGGGGAGCGATACCCTTGCGCGGGTGCTCCAACGAGGACTAGTGAAGAGTGCCGACTCTTCGATACCTCGGGAAAAATTGGAGGAGTCTTCTAAACCTTGCTTTACATTCCGCACTTAATTCAAGCACTTTACATTGTGTATTTGTTTAGAAAGTATTTGAAGTATTGTCTTAGCATTATTGTATTTCGAGTATTATTATCTTAGTGCTAGTTGTTGGGGTGAAGTTGGGCTCTTGCTTAGCTCTTGCTTAGCTTTTATTTAGTGTTGATTTTTAGAGAAGCCCAATTCACCCCCCCTCTTGGGCATCGTGATCCTTTCAGAGGTGTCTATGGCCCATGAATTAAACTAATGATTAATGAACTATGACTATGTGTTAATTTGGTCTATGCAAATATAATTATGGGTTAAACTGATGAACATGTATGTGAATTGTGAATTAATGAGTGATAAATTGTGCTAATTTAGTGTTACATTAACGTGGTTTGTGAAACTATGAGTATAATTACTATTTTCTATTGTTAAATTAGTTTGAAATTAACTAAAAAATAAATGTCGTGGGGGCACATCGCCTGTCAGAAGGGCGGACAGGCGGCACGTCCTCTCCACAATAAATGCGGAGATCGTGCGGCCCAGAGCCCTCACGTCATGCACCGCTCGCTGGCCTACATCACGGACAATAAGCCAAGTGGCAGTATTAGACCCTTGGCCAAGTGGGGAGCGGAGGCGCTCCGTATAGAGCCTGGACACGCGTCAATACCGGACCCATGCCTAGGTCACGTCACTTCCTCTCCCGGGTCCTTGTTACGGGTGGTCCGAAGCTCACTTGATGGGGTCCGAACCCTATCCAATGGCTCCGGGCCACTTTACTTCGGGGGTCCGGGTTGTGTGTACAGGGGTCCCGTGCCTTCTGGGTCCGACGACGTTGCCTTCGAGAACGCCACCATAACTGCTCACAAGATACCTCTAGGGTTGTTCTCTGCGTGGTTAAGGGTAGCTGCGCAGACATCATGCCTTTATACCGTAGTAAGGGGTACCCCTAATCCCGGGTACCGACAGACATGAATTTGGAAGCATCGATTTCTAGTGTCATGGAATTTCCGGATATAGTCATTAACCGATTCTTCGCATCCCCGTCGAAGTGAAACTAAATCAACTAATTCCAATTCATACTCACCGAAAAAGAAATATTCATGTAATTAACTCTCTAAATCAATCCAAAAATTAATGGAATTAGGAGGCAGAGCAGCATACCATTCAAAAGCGGTACCGGTAAGGGATAAGGAAAATAAGTGAACATAGAAAGCCCCTCTATTGGCCAATTCACCTAGTTGCGCTAGGAAATGGCCCAGGTGTTCGTGTGTGCTTCTACCACATTCACCGAAAAATTGGAGAAATCTGATATCCTAGTCCCCGCAGGTATGGGAGAGTGTCAAACTGGTAATCATATAACTTTTAGTATGATTGCCCCAACCTAGTTACACTTACTTTGAGTCTTTCTCACAACAATTTGGTCATCTCCTCTCTAATTTTTTCTATAGTGCCAGGTGGAAACCCACCGGCCCTTGGGATATAGGGCTCAGTTGGTCGGGCAGTGTTATGTCGACCTTCTGCTCATGACTGATCGAAAACAATGTCTGCCTATGATCATATGGAGCGTCGTGGCTTTGATATGTAGGGGGACGAATATATTGCTGTTGTGGTGCATAAAAAACTGGTGTGTCATGTGCAACAACAGATTTGGTGTATGTGTATTCGGACTGTTCGTTGTGATGACGAACAGTCCGATATTATACCCGAATTGTCCGGTCATGCTTACTATTGCCTGGGTGCCACATGGTGGGCCTGGCGTAGTCCTAGACTGTCCAATAGGGAGTGTCGGACGGTCTGTATTGTGATCGGACTATTCGTGACTAGGTTCGAACGGTCTGGTTATATCCAGTGTTGTCGTTCTGTCAAGAAGGGATGGCGGCGGTGGTATTTGTCCGGATATGAATTCATCGACATACCATATATAATGGCTAGGACTGCGAATCCCCATTTGTTGCCGATGTACTAGGTGTGGATATCCTGTTACTAGTTTCATGTGACGGAAAACTAGGAGCAACAAATTTCTCAAATGTGCGTGTTAATTCTCTAAGTGTTTTTAACCCTCTAATCTGCTGTTTCACTTGATCCTGTTGTTGGTCTACATATTGTTTAATAGATTGGATGTCGTCAGATTTACTTACATTGAGGACTTGAGACAAAGGTACAAGAGATGCGATTCCGATCTCTCCATGCTTGGTAATCTTTTGGTGGTGATCCACAGTGAAGTGTGCTAAGAACTTCTCCTTCGTCTCCTCTTGAATCTTGGCGAGTTGGTGGTTTGCATCCTCTTCTACTTGGCTCATGAGATCCTTATATAGTTGTTGTTCCTCGGCTGATAGGTTCTCAACAGTCGGCCTAAGGATATTGTCTAGGGAGACATCAGTGCGATCCTTAGAACCTGCCATTTGGGAGCAATTTTTAGTAGATTTAGACACTATCATTCTCAGTGGAGTCGCCAAAAAGCGCATTGGCGCTGATTTGTGGTCAAACACTGGTATGAACCTCGAGGTGGTGCACTGTGTGATCTTGCACCAGACGGTCCACGACCTTGTCGTAGGAGATGCTCCTCTCTGCATGCTTTCAGACGCTTTCGGACGGTTCGCGCATAGGCCTGGATGGCCTGCTATGGTGCAGAGTCTTCTTTTTTGCAAAAAACCAGAATCTCACCTCTTGGGAGGGATCCCGCCAGAGAGGAGAAATCCTAGAGTTGTCTTAGGATTGGCATGCCACCTAAGACGAATTTAGACAACGTAGAGCCAAAGAGAGGTGAAAATTGAGGTTGGGTAAGAAAAAACTAAGGCTATATTACTCCTATTTCTAATGTGTGAAAGAACAAGACAAATAAGATAAATTGGTTTTGATAGATTAGATTAAGGTTGTGTGTCAATCGACCATACCCCTTCATTTGTATAAGGGTGAGATCTGGACCCGTTCCTAGTGGCTCCCAAACAAATCTAGCGGAGTTTGTTAATAAATCCTGCAAGTAATTAGAATTCCTAATTGAATTTGTTTCCGTGCGGACCGCCCGTGTCGCCACGCCGAACCGTCCGACCATATTTGATGTTGAACACTTATCCTTTCAAATAAGCTAGAAACACTTTCACTACATTATTTCACCTTGTATATATATTTGTTACTCAGGTCAATATAAAATTTTAACTTATTTATATACAGTTCATACTTAGTCAATTATTTTATGTGCTGAACTTGCTTTTATAAGTGCTAGGAACTCAATTAAGTCAAGTCTAGAGAAGGAAAAGAGTTCAGCTGAAACAGCTAGTACTGCACCAGTTGCGGGTGCACCAGACAGTGTCTGGTGCCTAGGCTGGCTCAGCGACGAACTCGCTGCTCTCGGGAATTGCCGAGGATGCTGCGACTAAAATTCATCGAACTGTCCGGTGAGCCAACAACGTCTGTGCCAACGGTCGGCAGCGTGATCTACGCGCAATCAATGGGCGACGCTTGGCCAGAGGCAACGGTCACTAGGCCACACCGGACAGTGTCCGGTGTGCCAAGGGGACCGAGGGTTCAACGGTCGGCTTCACCAAAGAAGGAAACAAATCGTGCATTGTTCATGTCCGGTGGTGCACCGGACTATCTGGTGCGCCAATGGATAGAAGGCAAGAATTGCCTACCAAATGGAGTTCCAACGGCTCCTAGCTGCCTTGGGGCTATAAAAGGGACCCCTAAGCGCATGAAGCAAGACACCAAGCCTCCATTGAACATCCTAAGACGCCTAGACTTCGCAAGCACGCATCCGGATCATTGTGTTTGAGATTTGAGCACTTGTTGAGTTGTGAACTCGTTGCGCTGTGTTTGTGTGCTCGTTTCTTGACTTGTGTGTGTGTGTGTCGCTGTTGTGACTCTAGCTCTTGCGTGTGTTTCTATTCACTTCCTTACTCTTGTGGTTTTCATTGTGATCAATATTGTAAGGGTGGGAGGCTCCAACTTGTGGAGATTCCTCACAAAGGGAACATCTGCTATAAGGAAGAAAACCGTGGCATTCAGGTGGATCATTGGATCACTTGAAAGGGGTTGAGTGCAACCCTCGTCCATTGGGACGCCACAACGTGGAAGTAGACAAGTGTTCTACTTGGCCGAACCACGGGATAAAATCGTTGTGTCATCTATTGTTATTCATGTGCGATTCTCTCTGCTTCTACTCACTTGATAATTGATCTAAGTTTAATACACACCTTGTGAAGAGCAATTAAGTGAATGAGTCATCTCTTTCTCTTTAGACATAGCACCTTGGTTTTGATCCCACTAACATTTCATAAACCAAGTTTGTGTCATTTAGTGTTAATTTTTATAGGACCACCTATTCACCCCCTCTAGGTGCTCTCATAGACCTAAGACGTCTTTAGACAACATAGAGCCGAAGAGAGGTGAAAATTGAGGTTGAGCAAGAAAAAACTAAGGCTATATTACTCATACTCCTAATGTATGAAAGAACAAGACAAATAAGATAAATTGGTTTGATAGATTCGATTATGGCTGTGTGCCAATCGGCCATACCCCTTCATTTGTATAAGGGTGAGGTCTGGACCCGTTTCTAGTTGGTTCCCAAACAAATCTAGTGGAGTTTGTTAACAAATCTTGTAAGTAATTAGGATCCCTAATTGAATCTGTTTCCGGGCGGACCGCCCGCGGCGCCACATCGGACCGTCCGGTGGTGCCGGACCGTCCGACCATATTTGATGTTGAACACTTATCCTTTCAAATAAGCTAGAAACTCCTTCACTGCGTTATTTCACCTTGTATATATATTTGTTCCTCAGGTCAATATAATATTTTAACTTATTTATATACAGTTCATACTTAGCATTGTCGACGCGGTTATCTGATGGCTAAGTAACCGACTGAGTGTGGTACGTAGGTTTTCGCTGCAGTTTCGTCTGCATCGATGAGGCACTGTTTTTCTGGTCTAGGGAAATGACTCGTCGTCTGGTTCGCAGTGCAGCCGACTCTTAATCCTAACAGCAGCTTTGGGCCTGTTTGTTTCGGCTTCTGGCAGCTTTTGGCCACCAAAAGCTGCTGCGGACTGCCAAACGCTCAGCTTTTCAGCCAGCTTCTATAAAATTCGTTGGGGAAAAAACCATCCAAAATCAACATAAACATATAATCGGTTGAGTCGCTGTAATAGTAAGAATCCGTCACTTTCTAGATCATGAGCCCTATGAACAACTTTATCTTTCTCCACACGTAATCGTAATGATACTCAGATTCTCCCCACAGCCAGATTCTCCCCACAGCCAAATTTTTAAAAAAGCTGGTTAGAAAAAAAAACTGAACCAAACAGACCCTTTATATCACCTCCCAGTTTGATCGAATCACAACCAGCAACAGCTAAACTCGGCACATTCTGCTGACATAGATGACAAATAAGCTAGTTAGTTTTTTTTTCTTCGAGAGTACGTTGGTTTTTGCTTCAACAATCCAACTTGGCCACATGGTCTCCTTCATCATGATGTGGACGGCAGGTGTACAGAAAGAAGAGCATCAAACCATCTCTGAATTCAGCGGGTATCGTTTTCTTTTTGTTTCACATATTTAGAACGTAGCGATAACTGATAACATTAAACCATGTTTGTTTAAGTTTAATCGTAATCTATACCACACTATAAATTAATATCGTCCTATTCAAATTTGTTATCGCAAGTAATCAAGTGTGAATTATTATCATTACCATTTACGTTATATTTTGTGAACCAAACGGCACCTGAATAGTGTCCGTTTACATAACGCACTAGGGAACTTCCTCCAAAGTTCCTTTGAATTAATTATGAAAAATTGCACTTATCCATTGCTTTATATAAAATCACGCATTATTAGCACAGTTGTTGACTATGATATGAAAGTGATAGTGTCGGGGACTATAATTAGGGGTACCCTCAAGGCTCCTAATTCTCGGCTGGTAACCCCCATCAGCATAAAGTTGCAAAGGCCTGATGGGTGCGATTAAGTCAGGGATCAGTCCATTCGAGGGACTCGATCGCGTCTCGCCCGAGCCTAGCCTCGGACAAGGGCAGCCGACCCCGGAAGATCTTCGTCTCGCCCGAGGCCCCCCTCCAGCGGCGAACATATTTCCAGCTCGCCCGAGGCCCTGTCTTCGCCAAGAAGCAACCCTGACCAAATCGCCGCACCGACCGACCAAATCGCAGGAGCATTTAATGCAAAGGTGGCCTGACACCTTTATCCTGACGCGCGCCTCTCAGCCAACAGAGCCGAAGTGACCGCCGTCACTTCGCCGCTCCACTGACCGGTCTGACAGAAAGACAGCGCCGCCTGCGCCGCTCCGACTGCGGTGCCACTTGACAGAGTGAGGCTGACAGGCAGTCAGGCCCGGCCGGAGGCACCATAGGAAGCTCCGCTTCGCCCGACCCAGGGCTCGGACTCGGGCTAAGTCCCGGAAGACGGCGAACTCTGCTCCGCCCGACCCAGGGCTCGGACTCGGGCTAAGTCCCGGAAGACGGCGAACTCCGCTCCGCCCGACCCAGGGCTCGGACTCGGGCTAAGTCCCGGAAGACGGTGAACTCCGCTCCGCCCGACCCAGGGCTCGGACTCGGGCTAAGTCCCGGAAGACGACGAACTCCGCTCCGCCCGACCCAGGGCTCGGACTTGGTCTCAGCCCCAAAAGACGACGAACTCCGCTTCGCCCGACCCCAGGGCTCGGACTCCGCCCTGGCCTCAGCCGACGGCCTCCGCCTCGCCCGACCCAGGGGCTCGGACTCGACCTCGGCCATGGAAGACAGACTCAACCTCGGCTTCGGAGGAGCTTCCACATCGCCCAACCTAGGGCGCAGACCAGCCACGTCAACCGGAGGCGCCATCATCACCCTACCCCAAGCTGACTCGGGCCATAGGGAACAAGACCGGCGTCCCATCTGGCTCACTCCACCAGATAGGCAATGATGGCGCCCCGCATACACTGTGACGACGGCGGCTCTCAACCCCCTTACGGAAGCAAGAGGACGTCAGCAAGGACTCAACAGCTCCGACAGCTGTCCCTCCGCCGGGCTCCAGCGCTCCTCCGACGGCCACGACATCACACCAAGCTGGGTGCCAAAATCTCTCCGGCTGCCACAATGGCATGTACTTAGGGCGCTAGCTCTCCTCCGCTAGACACGTAGCACTCTGCTACACCCCCCATTGTACACCTGGATCCTCTCCTTACGCCTATAAAAGGAAGGACCAGGGCCCTCTTAGAGAGGGTTGGCCGCGCGGGGACGAGGACGAGACAGGCGCTCGCGTGAGGCCGCTCGCTCCCTCTCCCGCGTGGACACTTGTAACCCCCTACTGCAAGCGCACCCGACCTGGGCGCGGGACGAACACGAAGGCCGCGGGACTTCCACCTCTCTCACGCCCATCTCCGGCCACCTCACTTCCCCCCTTCGCGCTTGGCCTCGCGTCGACCCATCTGGGCTGGGGCACGCGGCGACATTCACTCTCGGCTTAGGAACCCCCCGGTCTCGAAACGCCGACAGTTGGCGCGCCAGGTAGGGGCCTGCTGCGTGTTGACGAACAGCTTCCCGTCAAGCTCCAGATGGGCAGTCTCCAGCAACCTCTCCAACCCGGGACGGTGCTCCGTTTCAGGAGTCTTGAGTTCATGTCCCTCGACGGCAGCTACGATATGATACCCATTCCACCGCCGGGCGACAGCGGCAATGGCGGCCGACAGTCCGCCCGCCGGCGGCGGAATCGACGACGTCTTCCCCGCGTGGTGGAAGAACAACCTTCAAGCTCGCCCCGCCCTCTTCCCCGCCGACGGGGGGAAGGCGGGGCAACCAAGGCCAAGCAGGAGGCAGCGCCTCGTCGGCTGTCGAGCGAGTCGATAGCGTCAGCACCCCAACGGGGGGCGCACCGGGCATCGACCTCGCGCTTGAGACGAAGACGAGTGCCATCTCCCCGCAACGCGCCGATTCCAGGCAAACGGACGACGCCAGCGCACTCGCGAAAGGCTTGCTGGACGTCACCCTCGTACCTGAGACGACGGTGCAGTCAGTCCCTGACGTGACTTCATCACCGCCCGTCGACCAAGAGGTACCGACCGATTCCCATCCCACGTCATTCGGACTCAGCCTCGACCCGCCTAGCGGCTTCACTTTGGCGGGTGCCCTCGTAGAGGCGAGCCCAAACCCTCTGGGGTTTCGTATGCGGTCACCTTGGGATCGGCTGACGAACGTCTCGACCTATGGGCCCTCTAGGTCCGAGGAAGACGACGAGCCCAGCTTCTGCTGGGATTTCTCTGGACTTGGCAACCCCAGTGCCATGCGGGACTTCATGACCGCATGCGACTACTGCCTTTCCGACTGTTCCGACGGTAGTCGTAGCCTCGGCGACGAGGACTGCGGACCAAGCCGTGAATGTTTCCACGTCGATCTAGGGGGTCCCTCCGAAGGCAACCATCTCGGCATGCTAGAGGACGGTGACCTCCCTAGGCCGGTGCCTCGCGTTGACATCCCACGGGAGCTAGCTGTGGTCCCCGTTCAGGCGGGGGGCCATGACCCACAGCTCGAGCAAATCCGCGGGGTGCAGGCCAGGCTCGACGAGGGAGCAGGAGCGCTCGAGCCGATCCACCGGGACGTCGGGCAGGCATGGGCGGGCCAGCCTCCGGCCGGAGAAATACGTCATCTACCCCAGGGCTTCCAGCACCGCATCGCCGATGATGTCAGGGCCAGGCCACCACCCGCGTCTAGTGGGGTCGGCCAGAACCTGGCTGCAGCAGCAATGCTCCCCCGCGCGATGCCGGAGCCATTAACCACCGAGGGGCGGTGAATCTAGGGAGAGCTCAAGAATCTCCTGGAGGGCGCCGCGGTCCGACGGGCCGAGAGCTCCACCTCCCGAAGGCAGGGGTACCCCTCGGAACCTCATGCCGCGACTTCCCGATTCATGCGGGAAGCCTCGGTCTACACCGGGCGCACGCGCAACACAGCGCCTGCGGCCCCGGGTCGCCTCGGCAACGAGCACCATCACCGCGACCGTCAGGCCCACCTCGACGAGAGGGTGCACCGAGGCTACCACCCCAGGCGTGGGGGACGCTACGACAGCAGGGAGGATCGGAGTCCTTCGCCCGAACCACCCGGTCCGCAGGCCTTCAGCCGGGCCATACGACGGGCGTCGTTCCCGACCCGGTTCCGACCCCCGACTACTATCACAAAGTACTCGGGGGAGACGAGACCGGAACTGTGGCTCGCGGACTACCGTCTGGCCTGCCAACTGGGTGGAACGGACGATGACAACCTCATCATCCGCAACCTCCCCCTGTTCCTCTCCGACACCGCTCGCGCCTGGTTGGAGCACCTGCCTCCGGGGCAGATCTCCAACTGGGACGACCTGGTCCAAGCTTTCGCCGACAATTTCCAGGGCACGTACGTGCGCCCCGAGAATTCCTGGGACCTCCGAAGCTACCGACAGCAGCCGGGAGAGTCTCTCCGGGACTACATCCGGCGATTCTCGAAGCAGCGCACCGAACTGCCCAACATCACCGACTCGGATGTCATCGAAGCGTTCCTCGCTGGCACCACCTGCCGCGACCTGGTGAGCAAGCTGGGTCGCAAGACCCCCACCAGGGCGAGCGAGCTGATGGACATCACCACCAAGTTCGCCTCCGGCCAGGAGGCGGTCGAGGCTATCTTCCGAAAGGACAAGCAGCCCCAGGGCCGCCCATCGGAAGATGCCCCCGAGGCGTCAACTCAGCGCGGCGCCAAGAAGAAGGGCAAGAAGAAGTCGCAAGCGAAACGCGACGCCGCCGACGCGGACCTTGTCGCCGCCGCCGAGTACAAGAACCCTCGGAAACCCCCAGGAGGTGCCAACCTCTTCGACAAGATGCTCAAGGAGCAGTGCCCCTATCACCAGGGGCCCGTCAAGCACACCCTTGAGGAGTGTGTCATGCTTCGGCGCCACTTCCACAGGGCCGGGCCACCCGCGGAGGGTGGCAGGGCCCGCGACGACGACAAGAAGGAAGATCACCAGGCAGGAGAGTTCCCCGAGGTCCGCGACTGCTTCATGATCTACGGTGGGCAAGCGGCGAACGCCTCGGCTCGGCACCGCAAGCAAGAGCGTCGGGAGGTCTGTTTGGTGAAGGTGGCGGCGCCAGTCTACCTAGACTGGTCCGACAAGCCCATCACCTTCGACCAAGCCGACCACCCCGACCATGTGCCGAGCCCGGGGAAATACCCGCTCGTCGTCGACCCCGTCATCGGCGACGTCAGGCTCACCAAGGTCCTCATGGATGGAGGCAGCAGCCTCAACATCATCTACGCCGAGACCCTCGGGCTCCTGCGTGTCGATCTGTCCTCCGTCCGGGCAGGCACTGCGCCCTTCCATGGGATCATTCCCGGGAAGCGCGTCCAGCCCCTCGGACAACTCGACCTTCCCGTCTGCTTCGGAACACCCTCCAACTTCCGAAGGGAGACCCTGACGTTCGAGGTGGTCGGGTTCCGAGGAACCTACCACGCGGTACTGGGAAGACCATGCTACGCGAAGTTCATGGCCGTCCCCAACTACACCTACCTGAAGCTCAAGATGTCGGGCCCCAACGGGGTCATCACCGTCGGCCCCACGTACAAACACGCGTTCGAATGCGACGTGGAGTGCGTGGAGTACGCCGAGGCCCTCGCCGAGTCCGAGGCCCTCATCGCCGACCTGGAGAGCCTCTCTAAGGAGGTGCCAGACGTGAAGCGTCATGCCGGCAACTTTGAGCCAGCGGAGACGGTTAAGCCCGTCCCCCTCGACCTCAGCGGTGACACCTCCAAGCAGATCCGGATCGGCTCCGGGCTCGATCCCAAATAGGAAGCAGTGCTCGTCGACTTTCTCCGCGCGAACGCCGACGTCTTCGCATGGAGTCCCTCGGACATGCCCGGCATACCGAGGGATGTCGCCGAGCACTCGCTGGACATCCGAGCCGGAGCCCGACCCGTCAAGCAGCCTCTGCGCCGATTCGACGAGGAGAAGCGCAGAGCCATAGGCGAGGAGATCCACAAGCTAATGGCGGCAGGGTTCATCAAAGAGGTATTCCATCCCGAATGGCTTGCCAACCCTGTGCTTGTGAGAAAGAAAGGGGGGAAATGGCGGATGTGTGTAGACTACACTGGTCTGAACAAAGCATGTCCGAAGGTTCCCTACCCTCTGCCTCGCATCGATCAAATCGTGGATTCCACTGCTGGGTGCGAAACCCTGTCTTTCCTCGATGCCTACTCAGGGTATCACCAAATCAGGATGAAAGAGTCCGACCAGCTCGCGACTTCTTTCATCACACCCTTCGGCATGTACTGCTATGTCACCATGCCGTTCGGCTTGAGGAATGCGGGCGCGACGTACCAGCGGTGCATGAACCGCGTGTTCGGCAAACACATTGGTCACACGGTCGAGGCCTACATCGATGACATCGTAGTCAAGACAAGGAAAGCCTCCGATCTCCTTTCCGATCTTGAAGTGACATTCCGATGTCTCAAGGCGAAAGGCATCAAGCTCAATCCCGAAAAGTGTGTCTTCGGGGTGCCCCGAGGCATGCTCTTGGGGATCATCGTCTCCGAGCGGGGCATCGAAGCCAACCCGGAGAAGATCGCAGCCATCACGCAGCACCTCGAGCCCTTGTTAAAGACACCCGGGGGCTACACGCACCTCTGGGAAGGGCCGCTTGTCATCGCCAGAGCTCTGAAGCCCGGGACAAACGAACTGGCCGACAGTCAAGGCGAGGTCTACACCAACACTTCGAACGTCTAACAGCTACGTTGCTTTTACCCTTAAGATGCTTTCGAGTTGTCCCCTTACCTTGCCCCCGCGCAAGTTTTAGTCGTCAAGGAAGGGTCAGCCCTGCCTCGGCAGGACCCGACCCTCCCTCGGGGGCTAAAAAGGGGGGAACCCCTCTGCGTCAAAATTTTCAATCAAAAAGGCTTTTGCGTTCCTCCGGCTATGTCAGAAGCAGGACCCTAAGGAGCGAACGCGGGTGCATGTAAGTGGCAAGGCCGACTGAGCCGAGGGACTCCTACGCCTCCGGGTTACGGACACCTCACTCGTCACCCGCCACGAAAAGTGACCCCTACTTGGGGAAGCCACCCTGCTACTGACAGGCGGGGCCGGACACGCAAAATGAAAGGGAAAGGAGTACAACTTCATGCAACAGTAACAAAGTGTTCAGGCCCCAACGGCCGCAGAAAGACACACGCGCATCCAACAGAAACTGCTCCGACAGAGTTAGGCGTCGCCCCGGGAACGAGCCGCGCCTTCGGCTTCGTCCCCGACCTCGGCAAAGTCCATTCTGGCTTCGGACGACGGCGCAGGCGGGAGGATCTCTGCCTCAAAGGTGGTCACCAGCACTGCACTCGAACCCGCGGCGGCCGTATCGAGCCTCTGGACTTCTGCCAGGGCGGCTTCATCTTCGTCAGGAAGGCAATACCCCTCGCTGACCCGCTCCAGGTCCACAACGTAGTGGGAAGCGAGCACGGCGAAGGCCCGCCTGACGCCGTGGCATAGCGCCTCGCGGAATCTGCCGCGCACATGATCGCCCAAGACCTGCAGGCGACTTTGAGGGGAGCTTCCTGAGGGGACGTCGTCGGAGCCAAGGACCCGGCAGAAGTCCGAGACGGCCTCGGACATGGCCGCGTGGTCGGCCTCCCTCTGCTCGGCCGCCCCGGCAAGCGCCTCGGCAAGCGCCTTGGCGGACTCATCAAGGGCGGACTCGAGCTCTGCGAACAGCCAGAAGAAAGACCTCAAACACAAGCGGAGGAAACAAGCAGAAACGAAAACCAAAGATGGCCAAGGCGTACCTCCGGCTCGGGCACGCTGCTCCGAGGCTGCGACCTGGGCTACGGCTAGGTCGGCTGCAAGGGCTTTAGCCCAGCTTTTGGCCTCGGCAGCCCGGCCCCGAGATTGGTCCCGCTCATTGACGATCCGGTCGAACTCCGACTGCTGTCGTTGCACTTCTGCGCGCGCCGTAGCCGCCTCCACGTGTGCCACTACTGCCTCGGCTCTCAGATCGGTGCAGAGCAACCGAAGGTCCGCCACCTCGGCACCCTGCTGAGAGAGGCGTGCAGTAGCCCCGGTGAGCGAGGTCCTCAGGGATCATAGCGAGCCCCAGACGTCGACCTCGCGGCGGATGAACGACGACTTGGCGGCGCTCAGATCCGTCAGATCCTGAGGGAAAGAAGCGGGGCGTCACGAAAGACGCCTTGGTCACAAAAGAGAAAAGGTATGCCTGAAACCGTTACCTGGAGGATTTTTGGGACGTCCCTGCAGAAAACCTCCAGCGACGACCGGAGCGACCCCACCGTTGCTTCGGCACACTCGCGGAGCTCGTCCCAGGACTGGTCCTCCCGTTCATCGTCGAGAACGAAGACGGGATCCGAGGCCTCACGGGTCCGGAACCGGAGCAACTGGCACCGACCCTCGGAGCTCCGCCGCACAGCGACAAGGCTGCCGCCCGGCGGGACGGATCGCGTCTCCACGCCCCCCTCCTCCGAGGCACCAAGCACCGACGCCTCGGCCGTCTCAGCGTCGGCAGCGACCGGTCGCTCCCCGACTGGGACGGCGGCGGCTTCAGTAGCGACAGGTGCCAGCACCGCCGGCATGTCCGGTGGGGCCGGGACCACGTCCGCGTCAGCCGCCTCCCCTAGCACGATGGCCGCCTCGGCAGAAGAGCCGGCCTCGGGAACTTGCTCCACGGCTACTGGCGCCACCTAAGCCCCCTGCTGTGGAGCACCTTGCGAAAAGGTCAGCTGAACGGCAAGGCTCGGAGCGGCGCCGGCCGCGCAAGCCGACGCCGTCTTAAGGGCCTTTCGGGGAGCCAGATCGGTCAGGCCATGGCTTCGCTTGCTGAGGGGAAAAGAAAAATCACGGCCGGGACATACGAATGAAAAGCCAGGACGAAGACGTTCCAAGATACTTACCCGCTTCGGGCCATGATCAACCGTGCCTGAGGGGAGGTCTCTCGGATCTCGACCCCCGAAGGCGCCGCCGAGGTCCGCTCCGCCGGCAGCTTCGACACCACCCTTGCTTTGGGCGCTTTGAACGCCTGAGGGGCGGACTGCCCATGCACTGCCACGGCGACCTGAGGGTCGCTCTCCTGCGCTGCCGGCGTGGGCGACGGCTCTCGGGGAGCAGACGCCTCGGCCTGGCTCCCCGGGGCCGCCTCAACTCCCCCAGCCGAGGGGTCGAGTACCCTCTCGGATTGCCCCCGCTCCTCGGGCCGGGACCCCGGCGTCCCGACTCCGGGGACTGACGACATCAGCCCGCTCGGGGGCTGGCCTGACGGCTCCTGGCCTAACCTCAAGCCAGGGCTGAGGCCAAGGCGGGCAGCCATGTCGTCTTCCTCGTCATCATCTTCATCATCGTCGTCATCATCGGGCGTTTCCGGCGACGGCTCCCTCGGGAGCCCCTCCCTCTCCTGCCGACGGCGAAGCTTTTCCAAGGCGTCTCAAGCCCGCATCCGCTCGTGGGCCCGGGCCTTCTCCGCGTCCTTCTTTTTCTTCTTCTCCTCCGCGGCGACCCGCCGCGCTGCTCGGTCCACCGCATCCTGCGGGACCCGTGGTAGGGAAGGCTTGTGCCACCCCACCTCCTGAAGACGGAGGGAAATCCCAACCGTAAGAACCAGGAGCAACCCGATGCAAGAGGAAGGTAGGAGCGGACACTCACCAGAGTCACGCACCCTCGGTCAGGACGCATCAAAGGCTGGGAGAAGGCGCTGGGGTCCGGTTTCCCTAACGCGACGGCCACCCGCCCATGGAGGACGTCGAAGGGAAGAGGATCCGAGGACATCCGCGAGCCCTCCAAGTCAGCCTCCGGTGTCATCTCCCAAAGCGGCAACCGACACTCCGCCAAGGGAAGCACCCTCCGGCGGTGGATGGCGGCAATCACTCCCGCGGTGGTGAGACCCCCTTTCCACAACGCCTCCAAGGCCCTGAGAAGGGGCTCGAGGTTCTTCTGTCTTTCGTGCGGGGTCCCATGGCGCCAAGCATCGGCGGCGACGGTGACTACTCGCTGGGAGAACGGCGGGAGCAACTCGCCGTCATTCCGGAGGTAGAACCACCGGCGCTGCCACCCTTTGTTCGAGGACGCAAGGATGGCGGGAATATACAGCGACGCCCGCGACTGCCTCAGCTGGAGGATGCAGCCGCCGGCCCGCACTGCCGCGCGGACCTTTCTCTCCCCCGTCGGCGAAGCGAAAAGCTCCACGAAAAAGAGATGGGTCCACAAGTCCCAGTGGGGGGCGATCCCCAAGAACCCCTCGCACACCGCTACGAAGATGGCGGCCTGCGAGATGGAGTTGGGGCTGAGGTTGTGCAACTCCACCCCGTAATGGTGTAGGATCGCCCGCATAAAGCGGCTCGCCGGCACACCGAATCCCTGCTCGTGGAAGGAGACGAAGCTCACGATGTACCCCGGCGGTGGGGACGGAGCGGCTCCGCTCACGGGGGGAATCCATTCTGGCCGCCTCTCATCAGAGAGAGGGCGAAGTAAACCCTCAGCAACAAGATCCTCCAGATCACCCGCCGTCACTGTGGAGAAAGGCCATGGGTCGCGCGACGAGATGATGGTCACCCGGTCGGCCATCACCTAGCAGAAGGGGTGGCGGCGTAAAGGACAGGGTGGGCGGTTTCCTTTTCTCTGGCTAAGTCTCTCGGGTCGCGAAAACCTAAGAGGAAGGCAGGAAGCAGAGCAAAGAACCATCGCCAGACCCTCCCCCGAGTATATAAAGACCAAGCGAGACCGTTTCGACGCTCCGCCCGGACCGGCCGCGGGATTCAAAAACACGAAGCAAAACAGTCGTTCCTCGAACGGCTCGCGGCCCGCGCGCACGCACAACGGCCGCCCCGCAAACCGCACGCCCCGTCGCATTAACTCCGCGGCGGGACAGGCGGCGCCTCTAG
Organism: Zea mays; assembly: GCF_902167145.1. Classification (NCBI taxonomy): domain Eukaryota; kingdom Viridiplantae; phylum Streptophyta; class Magnoliopsida; order Poales; family Poaceae; genus Zea; species Zea mays. The sequence continues at coordinate 11,161,482 of NC_050103.1, forward strand.
CAGGAGAAGCGGGCGACACTTCGCCTTCGCCATAATGACTGTGTCAGAAAAGGTACGTCGCGTTGATTCGATTTCGTATCCTTTTCCTTTTTTCCTCTTTCTCTCTCTTGCAACAGGGACCGGAAAAGGGGGATACCCCGAAAAGGATCCTTCCCCGTGAAGGAATCAGGCTCCGAGCCTCCCTACTGATTAGAGGTTCGAAGGCTGGCCCCTCGGAAGGGTTCAACAGCCGCCTCAGAGCGCGTGGGCTCCACACCCACTACTGGTCAGGGGTTCAAAGGCCAGCCCCTCGGAAGGGTTCAACGACCGCCTCAGGCTACTCGGGCTCCGCGCCCACTACTGATCAGGGGTTCGAAGGCTGGCCCCCGAAGGGTTCACAGCCGCCTCAGACACAGAGCGAGGGATGACCATGGGTACGTTCGATACATAACCAAGGCTCGGGCTGCGCTCCCGAGGTACCCTAGGACATTTCCGAGACCAGCGGGAATGATCTTGTAACGGAATCCCATCGGAGGGAGGCATCGAGCCCTCAGACCCCGTCGCCAGGGGACCGGGTCCGGCAGATCACCCGCAGGTACTTTTGGGCGCGCCTCCGGGCCTCTAGCCGACCCCTAACGAATGGGGCACGGACGTCCACTCAGATTACCCGCCTGCAGCTCACCGGAGACACCATGTTCGGCGCCCACTGAGGGCAACATGGCGCTTTCCCCCCTCCTCCTTGTGGAAAGGCGACGCAGGGGCGTATATAAAAAAGTCGAGTCTGTCCCTGATCGCCCTCTCGCCCTGTGCAGAGGCTCGGGGGCTGCTCTCGCAAACCCGGCTCCGGCCACACCGTTGACAGCGTCAACATACCAGCCCGAGAACTTGGGACCCAACCGTACACCCGAGCTACGGCCAGCTCGCATGAGGGAACGACCAGACCAGCCGAAGCATTGCGCGAGGCATTAAGACCTCGGAGGAGTCAAACCACTCCTCCGAGCCTCGGGGGCTACACCCGGCGGGTGCGCTCGCGCGCACCCACCGGAACAAAACGCAACCGAGAAAGGCTGGTCCCCTTGCAAAAAAGTGCGACGAAAGCCTCCAAGCGAGTGCTAACACTCCCTTCGAGGCTCGGGGGCTACTGTCGGGGACCATAATTAGGGGTACCCTCAAGGCTCCTAATTCTCAGCTGGTAACCCCCATCAGCATAAAGCTGCAAAGGCCTGATGGGTGCGATTAAGTCAGGGATCAGTCCATTCGAGGGACTCGATCGCGTCTCGCCCGAGCCTAGCCTCGGACAAGGGCAGCCGACCCCGGAAGATCTCCGTCTCGCCCGAGGCCCCCCTCCAGCGGCGAACATATTTCCGGCTCACCCGAGGCCCTGTCTTCGCCAAGAAGCAACCCTGACCAAATCGCTGCACCGACCGACCAAATCGCAGGAGCATTTAATGCAAAGGTGGCCTGACACCTTTATCCTGACGCGCGCCTCTCAGCCAACAGAGCCGAAGTGACCGCCGTCACTTCGCCGCTCCACTGACCGGTCTGACAGAAAGACAGCGCCGCCTGCGCCGCTCCGACTGCGGTGCCACTTGACAAAGTGAGGCTGACAGGCAGTCAGGCCCGGCCGGAGGCACCATAGGAAGCTCCGCTTCGCCCGACCCAGGGCTCGGACTCGGGCTAAGTCCCGGAAGACGGCGAACTCCGCTCCGCCCGACCCAGGGCTCGGACTCGGGCTAAGTCCCGGAAGACGGCGAACTCCGCTCCGCCCGACCCAGAGCTCGGACTCGGGCTAAGTCCCGGAAGATGGCGAACTCCGCTCCGCCCAACCCAGGGCTCAGACTCGGGCTAAGTCCCGAAAGACGGCGAACTCCGCTCCGCCTGACCCAGGGCTCGGACTCGGGCTAAGTCCCGGAAGACGACGAACTCCGCTCCGCCCGACCCAGGGCTCGGACTTGGGCTCAGCCCCAGAAGACGACGAACTCCGCTTCGCCCGACCCCAGGGCTCGGACTCCGCCCTGGCCTCAGCCGACGGCCTCCGCCTCGCCCGACCCAGGGGCTCGGACTCGACCTCGGCCACGGAAGACAGACTCAACCTCGGCTTCGGAGGAGCTTCCACATCGCCCAACCTAGGGCGCAGACCAGCCACGTCAACCGGAGGCGCCATCATCACCCTACCCCAAGCTGACTCGGGCCATAGGGAACAAGACCGGTGTCCCATCTGGCTCACTCCACCAGATAGGCAATGATGGCGCCCCGCATACACTGTGACGACGGCGGCTCTCAGCCCCCTTACGGAAGCAAGAGGACGTCAGCAAGGACTCAACAGCTCCGACAGCTGTCCCTCCGCCGGGCTCCAGCGCTCCTCCGACGGCCACGACATCACACCAAGCTGGGTGCCAAAATCTCTCCGGCTGCCACAACGGCATGTACTTAGGGCGCTAGCTCTCCTCCGCTAGACACGTAGCACTCTGCTACACCCCCCATTGTACACCTGGATCCTCTCCTTACGCCTATAAAAGGAAGGACCAGGGCCCTCTTAGAGAGGGTTGGCCGCGCGGGGACGAGGACGAGACAGGCGCTCGCGTGAGGCCGCTCGCTCTCTCTCCCGCGTGGACGCTTGTAACCCCCTACTGCAAGCGCACCCGACCTGGGCGCGGGACGAACACGAAGGCCGCGGGATTTCCACCTCTCTCACGCCCATCTCCGGCCACCTCACTTCCCCCCCTTCGCGCTCGGCCTCGCGTCGACCCATCTGGGCTGGGGCACGCGGCGACATTCACTCGTCGGCTTAGGGACCCCCCGGTCTCGAAACGCCGACAGATAGTTTGAGGAGTAGGTTGGTGATAGATATGCTCTTTAGTTTTTTTTTGGTTTAGCCCAAAAAATAATACTCTCTTCTTTGCAAGTTATAAGTCGCTTTGGTTTTTTCTATGTTAATTGTTTTTTATACACTCAAATAGAGACTATGCCTAAATATATATAATAAGAAAATATTAATAAAATCTATATATCCAGAAGAGCCAGACTGACGAAAAAGTAATTTTCTAGTAATAATATATATGGAACTAAATTTATAAAGACTATATTTTCGTCATGCCAACCGTCATAATTTGACCATAATTTTACCTTTACTCTAGGAGCTGAGTAGTCTTTGATGTTTCTGATCCACTTTGGTAACTTCATACTTTGACGGTGTTTGCTACTAGAACCTTGCTCAATGCCCTTGAGAATCAAGTCATCATATGATGTTGCTATATCGATCTTGACAACATTGGTAGTAGCATCAAGTGTTTCATTGGATAAGATATCATATAAAAAACAAAGTTGTCATGGTTGAACTTGGTATTAGTGTACTCCTCTTTTAGCAAGTCATATCTAGTGGTAAGTGTAATATCCAGCGAACAAAATAACAATCATAATCAAATACTGCTATATGGCTCAAATTAGACCCAATGAATTATGTGTCATATGGATGATTAGAGACAGGATGCGTAGAGCTCATTGAGACAAATCAGTTTGACTGTTAACTTATCACATTTGGGTATTGAATGAGTTTTTATGGAGCCAATAAATATAGGTAGTTAGATAATGTAGAGTTAGGAGGAATCCACATATTTATTTCCCTATCCTCGTGGTGTCCCCTTCCTGGCTGTCACTCCCTCCTCCTCCTATACTTGCCGCTCCTCCCTCATCCCATCTCCTCTAGTCGTCGCCACCCTCTCCTCCTCCTCCTCCTCTCCCCTAGACCGCCCCATGTTGTTGCAGCAGTGTTTGATTGGAGATGGAGAAGGAAGGGGGCAAGGAGAATTTGTTTATCGTCCGTTGCTTCGAGATCAATAGGAATAAATCCAAAATCTAGTATAGATTGATTAAAATTTTAATGACTCTATGGATACAAAAGTTGTAGGTTTCATTGTTATCTTTCCAATGCCTCTGGTTCTGTTCCAATTCGATTAGCAGTTTAGGAGTAATTGCGAAAATGATAATGTTGTCTTGGAAATGAAAACAAATTTAGGTAGGAAGTTTATCTTAATTTTTGTAGAATTTGTCATAGTGACCAACATGGGGAATTGTAGAAAATTTTGTATAGACGATTTTCAGGATGCACCTGTTTGCCTCATTTATGTCCAAAAAATAAAAAAATCATTATCCACTTAGAATTTATGTTTGTGTGAGTTTTGTTATAGTTTTCAAGTATGATTCAAGTATAAGATGATTTATGATGGTGTTTGTCTGATATGTGCTAGTATGACTGGTAATGGTAGTGAGGGTGTGAAATGAAACTTCCGTTAAAGTTATAAGTGCATGATGAACCACTTGTTAAAGTTCTACAAATGATCGTTTGATTTGCTCTTTCAAATTTTTATGGTTATATCATGTTTGGTGATTCAAGTTTCAAGTTATACCATTGTATAAGAATTTATTAGTGATGTGGTGTTTTACAGTACCTGAACTTGCATACTAGATTCCATGTAGAATGATTGGCACAACTAATGCCGGTTCGTAAAGAAAAAGAAAAAGTTTGGAGTATAGAGAGAGAGAGAAGAAAAGAAAGACAACAATAGTTTTATACAGAGAAATTAGTCGATGATATCTAGAGTCGTGTCAATAAATATAGTAAGAACGCATAGAAAGAGGACAATACAAGAAAAAAAACATAAAAATGTTACAAAAGTAGCTACGCAAGCTATTTGGGCGCCTCCCTTCTATTAATAAACAGTCTAACACAGAAAAGTTCGATTCAGTTTGGTACAAGCTGTTTAGAAATGCATCAATGTTTTTCGATTTTATTAATTCAACGGATAAGTTCCTTCTGGATGCCTTTTAGTTCAGTGCAGCAAATCTAATTGCAAATACTGTAAAGTCTAAGCGTCCAAACTTGCGTGTACAGATGTCAATGGGAATTGGGAATTCCCCATCATGTTTAGACATCTTATACCCATCCACATGAAACTATCATCATCCCTACACCCATCATGGATATAGGATTTCTCCCATACCCATCTTCATTCGGATATCGGATTCTCATTAAGTCCACACCACCGATGAAGAAAAGCATGATCATATTATATTTTATATGACCTTAACACACACGACACCCAACAACAATATATCAAAAAAAACTGAAATCTAACAAAAAAAACATGTTTGACCATGCAAAACAACAAAAACAAAGTGATATGTGGACGGGTAGGCGGGGTGGCTATTCTCCTGGATTGGATGGATGCTTAAAAGGGTTGAGAGAGTTAGTGTTGGTTGTTAGACTTATTGCCTATTGGGGTGCATATATAATTTTACTAAATGAATATTACTCATGAGTAATTGGTTTTGAGTTCTGCTTTTTGATACCCGTATATTCAATGAGGAAAGAATTTCTCCAAAATCTATATCTATAGGATTAAAATCTTCTTATACCTTATCCCTAAGAGCTGATTTGGTGGACAAGGAATTGGAGGGGATCCATGTGGGAGGAATCCCCTTCCTATTCAAATTTGAATACGGAGGGGGATTACTTCCCCATGGATCCCCTCCAATTCTATGTCCACCAAACCAGCCCTAATAGAGGAATTCCGCATGGTTATCGGGTACTGACACCTCTACTTGGGTGGATGGGTTAGCGGTTTGCTTAGTGTTGAAATTTTTTGAGCATTTCAAAATAAACTGTTACTATCTGTCAAGGCTAAAGAATCTTTAGATCAATCCAGCTGCAACTACAAGCCTCCAATACTATTCACGCGGCAGACTGCCTCAAGGTTACAAATGAAAAGAAAAAAGGAGACCAAAAGATGGTCCGACTGGATCAAGAAATGTGATGGACGGACTGCAGGACGGCCTCGGCCACCATCGCCAGATGGTGTAGCGCGGCGACGGTGGACACGGGGACGCTGGCCAGCACCAGGGCGGCGACGGCGATGGCGACGCCGGGCCTGGTGCCCATGAGCAGCAGCTGCAGCGCGCCGACGAGGCTAGACACGTCGGAGACGTAGGCGGGGTAGTACCGCTTCTCCCACGGCGCCCACTCGGCGGGCGCCTCGTAGTTGGTCTCCACCATCCACGCCTCCCGGATCCGCCGCCGCAGCACGGGCATGCCCTCGTCCACCAGCGCGCCTCCGTACTGGTCCCGGCCGCCGCTCGCGTCCCGGCGTAGCGCGGCGCATCGCGTTGCCGCCGACAGCGGCAAACTCCTCGGTAGCGCCAGCCCCAGCCCGTGGCACGCCCCGTGCCGGAGCGCGGCCGGCGTTGCTGGACGGGAGAGGGAAGAAGCAGCCATGGGATCGGCTCAGGGGCTGATCTTCGTATCTCAGGCAAGAAAGAGAACACTGCACGACCACACTGGAGATCGAGGGAAAGGGAAGACGAATCCAATAGAGGCTGATGAGAATTTTGAGCCGAAATGGGCACGCGTTTATAGGCACTACACCCGTGATTAAGAAACTAGTACTACTGGCACGTACAGAGAGAAAACCATAAGAAACTAGTACTACTGGCACTCTGCCAGTGGTCGTACTTTGGACGGCGATTTGGAGATAGTTTATTTGCAGCGGCATGGCCACAGCCCACAGCCCCAGGCAATCATTGAGCTGACTTCACAACTAGTAGGATCTAAAAAATAAAAAAGAAAACTTCTGGGCGGCGGATCGTATACTGCCTCGGCTCGTCCATAATGCTGGGGTCTCCCATAACCAGATATTATGCAGAAAACGCGGCCTCGCTTTGACTCCAGATATACTGCAAAGAGAACCAGATCAACAATGGGTGAGTAGACAAATCAGATGGTAATTGGTAAAGTGGCTAAATCTTTTTACAATTTAGCTCATATAACTGAATCTAAATACCCATCTAAACAAACAACAGAAATTAAGATGGGTTTTCAGTTACCATTGTGAGCCAGCCAGCCATGTAACGAAACGATGTGCAACGAGCATCAGCTCAAACTAGGGCAACGAAGTGAGACGCGATTTTAACATTCATAGATAACAAGTGTTAATCTCGGTGGATCATATAGACTGCAGAGTTACCCAAATTGTTGGGCGACACAGATCCTAAGTCATTTCTTGACGGCAGCAACAAACTATGGACTTGTTTGGTTCAGCTTTTTTCTGACCAGCTTTTCCAAGAATCTAGCTGTAAGGAGAATCTGGCTGTATAGAGAATCTGAGTATCATTAGGATTACGTGCGGAGGAAGATAAAGTTGTCCGTGGGGCTCAGGATCTATAAAGTGACGGATTACTACTATTGCGACGACTCAACCGATTATATATTTATGTTGACTTTGAATGGTTTTTACCCAAACGAATTTTATAGAAACTGACTGAAAAGCTGAGTGTTTGGCAGTCCGCAGCAGCTTTTGGTGGCCAGAAGCTGCGAAAAGCCGAAACAAACAGGGGCTATAGGGAATAACCAGACACTGAAATAACTATAAACTATAGGGAATAACCAGATACTGTAATAACTATATCATGGCAGAACTGTCATCATGAGACTGGGAGTTCATATTCCATTAACTCTAACCAGGGCCCAGGGCAAGTTTTATTGGCGATAATTTTCCCATGAGAAAAACTTAGTGAAGGAAACGATAACGAACAGAAAGGTATAGAAGTAATGGAGATTCAATATAGTACATTGATTGCGTTGCTAATTGCAATATGTTCCCCCCACATAAAGCCTTTTTGTTGAATTAGGACCACTGCAAAGAAATGATTGATTCAAAGATGCCCTACCTTAATTTATTCTTTCGAAGTCTGCAAATGAAAAGCTTATTCCACCTGCGGCTTATTTTTATCTTGTTCCAATGGTGGAAGGAGCTGCTGATACTTCGGTCTGTTTTTCTTCAGAAGAAGGTAGGTTGACCAGTACCAGAACATCAGAATCCTACCCTGTGCAACCAGAGTATCTGCAATTCGAATTCCTCCCAATGAAAACCTTTCCAAGGCCTGCCACATAAAAAGGTTGCACATCAAAACTGGAATATTTTCTTTAAATAGAACTAAAAAATGTTTATGGCAGCTTGGCTTGGAGTTAACAAATAGAAGACAGTAGGTTCACCAATAAAAAAAATAATCACAATCAACTAACAGTATGCTTTCCATATAAGCAATTAAGCAAATAAATATTATTTTGCGGTCATCATGGTGTTGACAAATACCAACAATAATTCTATCCATGGACAAACTGGCATGAGCCATTTTCATTAGAATACATTACAAGATTTCAAGCCAAGTAATTTCCCCTTTCATTTGACCAAGTTCTTTTTTTGCCAGTTTTTTTCTGCTGGATGTCCCCAAAACACTACCTGTTCACCCGTTTGAATGTCATATGAATGTTGTTGCTCAAATTGCAGACCCTTGAACTCGTTAATGCAAAGCCCTTGAAAGGCCCTGAAAATTAATGGCAAGAGTAGCATCTAGTAGTTAGATGATGCAATGCTTACTACACTAGACTCAACTATATATCACAAGAAAAAATGAACAATACCATCTAATGAGAGATATTCTTGGGATCCAACGAAATATGACTGGAGTATTGTCAGGGTTAACATAGTATCCTCCAAATACAATAAACACTGTCATAAGGGATGGCCCAAGAGCCATTGCAGCTTCAGTTGTAGGAGCCATTGCTCCAACAGTGAGACCCATTGCTGATGCAGCAAATGACTCAACAGTCACAATACCACAGAATTTGGCAAATCTGGTAGAGTGAGAAACGTTCTTTAGATAATCATAAGCAAAACTGCAATAGATATACATAAAATGGTGCCTCTAAGCATTGACAAAAAAGATTTAAAAATACACTGACCTAGAAAATGTTGGGTGAAGTTTAGCCATTGGATAGAGAATTGATCCAAATATCAATGGAAATGCTGCTCCAATGGGAATCTCAGCCAACAACTTAGATGAAAGATATGGTCCAAGTGCATAGGAACCTTTTGCTCGTTCTCTGTCAACTATACTCCGTTCTTTTGGGAAAACTCCCACAGTCTTTGTCAATGCAGCCATTGCTGTGTTTATGGCAGCCACCTTGACTCGTATGTTAAAAAAAGAAGGACCAAACACAAAATATGTTCAGACAATATTCCTAGAACAACTTCATGAAGATACAATCAGAACAATCATATGAAGTGCCAAATGTTTGAAGACAGTGAATATGTTAGTATGTTACATATATCCTGAATGCAAAATATGTGCAAACTAGGAATTCAACTTCAGAAGCCCTCAAAGGTTCACAATATTCTACCTGAAGTAGTCCCATCCTGTCTTGTATGGATGTTTGAGATTTTCCCATTCGCCAAAACACAGATCCAAATATAACTGCTGAAGCAACAGACATTCGTGATCTCACTTTGTTTGTTGGTCCATCACGAAAAGCCTGAACACAAAAGATCCTACACATTACAAAAAGCAATGGATGACGAGAGATAGTCAACCTACATCTTAACATTTGTCCTCAAATGTTTTATAGTTATTTCTTCTTTTTCAATGATACAATTTCCCTGCCTGTTCGAGACAAAAGTGTCATATAGGCATGCATGTAGCAAATTTCAAGTATTGAACAATAATGCTTCTCCAATATCAGTTAAGCAACAACAACAACAATAACAATAAATCCTTTTAGTCTCAAACAAGTTGGTGTAGAGTTGAAACCTAACAGAAATCAATCAAGGTTCAGACATATGCATAACTGTTTTCCATTCGCTCTTATTCAAGACTAAATCTTTCAGTATATTATTCCATACTTTCAAGTCTCCTTTTATTGTTTTTTCTCGTATCAATTTCAGCCTTCCCTGTCCTTCTTCTAATTACTATCGTGTCTTAGGATTCCACTACGTACCGGTGCTTCTAGAGGTCTCTGTTAGACAGGTCCAAACGATCTCAATCGGTGTTGGACAACCTTTTCCTCAATTAGTACTAGCCTTGGTCTATCATGTATATCATCGTTTTGAACTAGAACCCTTCTTGTATGGCTACAAATCCAACACGACATATGTATTTCTGCAACACTTATCTGCCGAACATGACGTCTTTTTATAGGCCAACAATCTGCACCATACAATTTTTCAGGTCTAATAGTCGTCATGTAAAACTTGCCTTTTAGCTTTCGTGGTACTCTCTAGTCACATAGAATGCTAGATACTTGGTACCACTTCCTCCACCCTGAATTGATTCTATGGCTAAGGCTAACATCTTCCTCCAATATCAATTAAAATGAACAATAAACCGTATATTTTATAAAGATCAGAATTAGGTAATACGTAATAGGTGGACACTATAGACATTTTATGTAAAAATATGACATCGATACCTACAATTGCTTAGGATAAAATCAAATGTCAACAAAGCTACTAAATATATTCACACACACAAAAATGTTAAGCTGGAACCACAGGACAGATATATTGAGATGAACCTGCATCCATGCTCGCTTAAAAAGCAAACGAAATTGCCTCCACCAACCATGTCTTTTCTTCACTGTAGTCTTCCGAACAAGTTTGGCAGACAATTCAGGATCCTCTGGAATTGCAATTAAATTGTTACCTTCAGTGACCACAGATTTGTTAGAAAACGCCTCAATGAGATTCTCGATCCTTTTCTGTGATGACTGTACACTTTCAGTTGAGCCATAATCAATGGAAATGAGATCAGCCAAGAACTCGGCAGGGTTCATATGATCTGGACACTGGTACCTAATAAATCATCAAAACTCAAGTTATCAATGGGCGATAGTAACAAAATTAAAATCAGCATCATGGTATATTGGCCATTTATGTAACAAAAGAAAAGGCACAGTTTCTTATTGATCAAAACCCAAATAGACAGAGACCAGAGGCATTCTGCATGTGCATGGTACAAACATGCAACAATTAACCTTCAAAAGTTTCAGCATAGCTAATATTGGAATTTTGATGTGTACAAGGACAATAAGAATAAATGTAGTCAGTGACATGAAGTAATTAGTTTTATTGGAAATGCAAACAATGAAAGTGCACACCACAAGGCCAGATTGTTTTGTTATACTCAAAACAAAATAGGTTTGAGAAGGGGTACATGTTCACTGTTCAGGATTGGAAATGAATTATTTATTATGCTATGCTAGATCAGGCAAGCCAAAAAGTGAGCACACACAAAAGTATATAGACAAAAACACATTCAAATCAAGTAGAAATCATGATAATAAAATACTTAAGAAAAGACTGGAAGGAAAGGGAAGGGTGTAGCACAATAACCCTAATGATGAGAAGTATGTTAGAGGTTCTTCTTTTGCAGGTCCCATGTATACAGTTTCTCCATCTGACAGTAGTACGATGTCATCAAATTTGCCATAGACTGAACCTCTTGGCTGGTGTATCGAACAGATAACAGTGTGCCCATCCTGAGCAAGTTGACGAAGAGTCTCCATGACCTTCTCAGCTTGGAAGGCATCAAGGCCTAAAAGACAAATCACATACATACAAAAAAATATAACTTAATATTTGACATTTTCATATTGTCAGATGACCAAACAGATGTTGATGACTACTGTTTATGATGGATCTTGTTTCATGCTAGCTCCAATGAACAAAAAAACAGAAAGACCATAGAGCATTCAGCAGCAGAGCTGAGTTGCCATTGTCTCATCATGGTGAAACAGGAAAACGAACCCTGAATGATGACAAGAAGATGATGCAAAACACTAGCCAAAGTAGTTATGTTTCAGTTAAAAAAGTAAGTTAAGATCCTTATGCTTCACGATTACAAATTTAGTGTGCCTTGAACATAAATGATTTTCATAATGCAGACAATTTATTTTCATTTGATCATGGTGTCATATCTGACATGAACTGTTGTATTTGTAAGATCAGAAAAATAAAACATGTTATTTACACGAAAAATGTTTCGTCTAAATGAGGACCACATTTAGAAGTAATAAAGAAAACCCTTGTTCAAGTAGGGAAGGCCAAGACTAAATCAAGTTTAATACCTGTTGTTGGTTCGTCTGCAAAGATGACTGAAGGGCTAGCAATCAACTCACATGCAAGTGAGAGGCGCTTCTTCTCACCCCCACTTATTCCACGAACTTTTGCATCACCAACAATAGAATCAGCACAATTGACCTACTCAACGATCCAACCATTAAGACTGTCCTCCGAACCGTTCACTTCAATTTCTAGAAACAATAATCAAAATTCTAGCACTCACCAACCCCATACGTAACAAAAGATCATTGACATAGCTCTCCTTTCTCTCAGGAGCCCACAAGTCAGGAAGCTGGAGCTCAGCAGCAAGTGAGAGCGTCTCCCGCACAGTGAGCTGTGAGAAGAACAGGTCTTCCTGCCTGACAAAAGCAATCCTGCACAAGGAGATAGTCATTAGCTCCTTTCCGCAAACAAGAGCAGAAATAAGACCCCAGCTGCATGAACACAACTTACTTATATCCGCCCTTCGAGATAGGCCGACCATTGATATACAGAAACCCGGAAAGGTGCAAGGAAGACGATGCGGCGAGCTGCCCTGCTAGCACATTGAGCAAAGTTGTTTTGCCAGAGCCCGATGGCCCCATTAGTGCAAGCAGCCTCCCCGGTTTCGCCTCCCCTGACACATTTGACAACAGAAACCTTGCCTGGCAAAGTGACGATTTACAATTAGACAATATGTCATAAACATCTGTTAGCCCAATCTAGTTATATTATATCCGGAATATTCCGGATGTTTGTACTGGTACCATGGGTCAACGAGTCAACCGCGAACGAGCACATGTGGTGTGGGCCATGTGGCAAACGGAACGAGACGAGGACGGCAGAGGCGCAAATGGGCAATGCGAGGGTTTCGTGCGCGCGGCTGCGGCGAAATGGGAAGAGGTGGTGCCGTGGCGACGGTGTAGCACTCACCACTTCCCCGCGCTTGTTCTTCAATGCACAGGTGATGCGAGCCCACCGGATGGTCACGGGCGGCACACCACCACCACCTCCCTCGCCAGCCTCCGCGTCGGCCTCGTCGGTCTCCGTGTCCTCCGCCGGCGGAAGGAGGGCGGGACCGGGTCCCGCGATGGCGCGGACGAAGAACGCCGCGGCCAGCGCCGCCAGGAGCTGCCCCAGTCCCCTGACCTCCATCACACACGCTGACGCCAATGGCTATCCCCCTTCAATCTAGAAGTTTCCGGACGTCCGGGGAGGCGGCGGAGAACGAAGCGGAGTAGTGGCAAGCGGCAGCAGGGTTAGACGGGGGTTTAGCCTCTGCGCTTCTGCAAGGCGTGAGGAGAGCTGAGAGCAGTTCCGCCAGTTTGTGTGGTCGTGATGAGTTTGTTGCGGCATGACCCATGAGCCACGAGATGGGAGAGGAGGAGACGTATTGCCGGATGGATTGTTGAACTGGACCTTTTCTGCTGTGGGCCAGGACTGTACAACTAGTTTCGTTGCGCTGTTTGTGAGTTAGTGGGCCAGCGATTTGGGCTTTGATATCAACCCGTCGCTTCAGCTAGTAGCAAAACTACGGCCCGCGGGGGAGGCGTGGGTTTTCAAAAAGCAGTCGTGTTGTGTAGGGATGAAAACGGTCGGAAACGGTATTTATTCGGTAATCAGTTTTTTGGTCGTTTTTCTTTGATTGCGAATAAATAGGATATAGAATATACAATACAAATTTGTATTCTTGTTTTTAACATCCAGCTTGTTAAAAATCATAAAAGGTAAATCTCAAAATCATCCTATATTTTCTCAAATAATAGTTATAAACTTCGGTATAGATTCGGAAACAAATTCGGAAATTTTTTCAACGTTTTGTGTTGTAGGGAGCAAATAATACATAAAACAATTTATGTAATATTTTATTCATATTTGTACTAATGTGCTTGATAACATAAGAAAAGATCAACATCAAATTTTATACGTATCTATTTTAAAATATTAAATTTATTCTAACAGTTCGGATTACCACTTTCATCCCTAGTGTTGTGAGCTTAAAAAATCTATACTACTCTATTAAAACCCTGTTTAGGAGGACTTTATTTCAAGAATTGCAGTTTCGGTTTTTTAGCTTTACCATGAAATGGCTTCAACAAATTAGTAAGACATGATTCAAGAGTGTTCGGTTTGCACATAGACTCCAGCTTCTGTAATACAATTAATTTATGCGAGTTTCCTTAATTGCCCTTGATGATTGACGGGTGGAGAAAGAGACATGAATTAATAGATCATGTAACCAATGGCATGGTGGGTAATTTTGTGCAACTTCATGAGTAAGTATAAAAACAATGTTTTTGAAGCATCTTTTGAGGAGCTTCAAAAAATTCATAAAATCGGTCTCTAGTTTTAGTTTTTTTTAAACTAGAGCTCGTGAAGCTCGACCCATTTAGATAGAAGAAGCCAAAATAGATCTAAAATTCTTGAAGTGAAGCTCTCCCAAATAGGTCCTAAGAGTCTAGCGTCAGCGTCCACACCCTGCCCTGCCCCCGCCTGTCCATTTCGTTGCGCTGTTTGTGAGGTAGTGGGCCATCGATTTGGGCTTCGATATCAACCCGTGGCTTCAGCTCAGCTCGTAGCAAAGTACGGCCCATGGGGGAGGTGTGGGTTTCAAAAAAACAGACGTGTTGTGAACTTAAAAATCTATACTACTCTATTGAGAGTCTAGCGTCAGCGTCCATACCCAGCCCCACCCCCCGCCTGTGTCAGCCGCGTCCGCACGCCCCCACCTCCCACATCCACACTCTCGCCCACACACGCCCGTGGCTCTCACGACTAGAGTTGATGTGTCTCCTACTCTTCCCCTCCCCCCGCTCCTATGCCCCCTCTCCTACCCTCTCCCTCGCAGCATCCTCCGATGGATACCAAAGGCCACTATGCCTCCTGCCCCACCCTCGTCGGCGCTGCCCGGCATACCGCCCTCCCTATTAAGAGTGTAAAGTCAGCATCCACGACCCTACCTACGATGCTTGCCCGCCTTCGCCTCCGACACCCACTTACCTCGCTCGCCTTCACCTCTACATGACTCAGAGCGCACCCGTGAAAACATCCCGCTCGAGATGCGCCTGCGTCTGTCGTCGCCCGCGCTACTCTCCCCTCTACCGCCTCCACCGGATCTGGGAGCAGGACCGCTTCCGCCTCCATGGTTGATGCCTCGACTCGCTACCTCTCCCTCGCCCCCTTGCCTCTGTCACCTCCACCAGATCTAGGAGCAGTGCATCACGTGTGTAAGGAAAATGGACCCTGGGCCATTTGGCTCAATAGGTTTTGGTGTTTGATGATCAACATAACATGTTGACTAATGTGTTTGCTAGTGTTTATGTGTATAGTTCACAGGATGCGAAAAGCATTGGACTAAGACTGAGGATGCAACACCTCAAATGAAGACATAAAAAGAGCTTAAAAGCCCAAGACTCAAGACCAAAGGAGCCTAAGAACAAAATACAGAAGACCTAGAAGATGGGTTGTTAGTTAGCGCACCGATGGCACACAGTTGGCTCACCGGTGGCACACAGTTGGCTCACCGGTGGCACACAGTTGGCGCACAGGACAACCAATAGAGTTTCCATTTGCTCATGCCTGAGAGGAGGCACCAGACTGTCCGGTGTGCACTGGACAATCACTGTTCACTATTCGGTGCTCGTAACGGCTAGCTGTCAGAACTAGCCGTTGGCTGCACACCGTTGGCACATAGTTGGCTCACCGGTGGCACACAGTTGGTGCACAGGACAGCCAACAGAGTTTCCATTATGAGAGGAGGCACGGACTGTCCGGTATGCACTGAACACTCACTGTTCACTGTCCGGTGCACCTAACGGCTAGCTGTCAGAACTAGCCGTTAGCTGCACACCGTTGGCACACAGTTGGCTCACCGGTGGCGCACAGTTGGCTCACTGTTGGCACATTGTTGGCGCACCAGACTGTCCGGTGTGTTAGAAGTAGTCGTTGGTTGCACACCGTTGGCACACAGTTGGCTCACTGGTGGCACACAGTTGGCACACTGTTGGCTGACAGGACTGTCCGGTGTGCCACCCTTACAACAGTCTGCTTTTCAACGACTAGTTGAGTTGGGGCCTATATATACTTCACCCAACCAGCCATTTGAAGATGTGGGAGCCCAAGCAACATACCAAGGCATATTGTAGACATTTCCAAGTGCTCAAACACCCAAGTGCTTAATAGAATCACTCGGTGATTAGCGTAGGTGCTTTGCGAAGTGCTTAGGTTAGTTAGACCGCATTAGCGCTTGCTCTAGGTGAATCCTAATTAGTTGAATGAGTTTAGACCAACCACATAACCCCTCGACTCTTGCGCGAGCCGTTATAATTGTACCGAGTGGGGCAAGAGTCTTGTGAGACCGTGACAACAACGTTTGTGTCACGACCGCCACCGTGTACCGGAGGGAACGAGGCCCGCGACGTTTCGGCCGGAAGCTCGATAGTGGAGACGGTGGGGAGCGTCCAAGAGGAGCCGGAAGCGGAGCACCACTTGCGTGTGGAGAAGGCCCGCGGCTCTCTACGGAGTTACTCGACTGAGGTGCTTGGCCCTCACATGGGCTTCCCTTTGCGTAGGGGCACCAACGAGGATTAGTCGGGACCTTGCGTAGTTCCGGATACCTCGGTAAAAATACAGGCGTCATTCACGAGAGTTTGCATCTCTACCTTGCTCTTTAGCTTCTGCATTTATATTAAGCATTTAAGTCTCAATCTTGTGTTTATAGTTATATTGTTGTAGATTGAAACTCAGTCATTGCGGTAGAGATAACAACACTTAGACGAAACCTAGTTTGCACATTCTAGTTTGATTAATTGTATAGGTTTTGCTCTAGGGATTTATTTTGGCCTAGTTTATTGAAAGTTTTAGAAGTCCTAATTCACCCCCTCTTAGGCGTTACCTGTTTCTTTCAACGTGGAAACCCTATAGCGGATGGCACGAAAGGCAGGGAGGAAGGAGAGGACTACGACACACTCAAATCTGACGTAGTCACCACTCGCCCGAGGGAGGGAGACACAGTCATGACTCGCCCGAGGCCAACCCCGAGCGGGAGACGCATTCACGACTCGCCCGAGGCCAACACCTGACGGGAGACACAGTCACAACTCAGCACGACTTACCCAAGGGTGGGAGACGCAGTCACGGCTCGTCATGACTCACCCGAGGGCGGGAGACGCAATCACGTCTCGTCACGACTCGCTCGAGGGCGGGAGACGTTGTAACACCCTGAGTTTGGGGGTATAAAATTTCTTCTCTAAATGCCTACCAAATTCAGGTGTTACCCTTTGTCTCTCTCTCTCTCTCGTCTCTCTCTCTTCCTTTTGAGTAGAATTAGGTTAATTTAGTGAGTGGTTTATTATTTATTTTGTCAAAACTTATGTGAGTCATGAATTGTTGCATCATGTTGAGCCTAAAATATTCTTTGAATTGATGCACATGTTTGATTTGGTTTGAATTTGAAACTTAGTTTGAATTTAATTTCAAAACCCTAGAGAAAATAAAAAGAGAAGCAATTAGAAATTTGGAGAAAAAGGAAAAAACACTTTCAGCCCAAGCCGGCCTAGTCCAGCCCAGCGAGGCCACGCCCGCGAGCGCCTGTGCCGCCTGACAGGTGGGCTCCACATGTCCGGCGGTTTCCTACCCCGCACGCTCCCTTTTCCCCCTCCCTCTGCCTAGTGGGGTAGGTGTGTCGGCGCCAATCGCCCTCGCCCGCGCCCCCCCTTTCCGTCTCTACCTCACGGTCCCGTCTCGTCAGCGCGATGAGTCGTTTCCCCCGCACACCCGCTCCCTCTCTCTGCACCATGGGACCGCTCTGTCAGCTCCGCCTTTCCCACGAACCATCGTGGACCAGCACGCACGCACGCCGAGAACCCCGACCATGCTGCCTGCCCACGCCCCCCAGCTCCCTTCTGAGCACCGCCCACACCCGCTCTCTCTCCCCTGTCTCATTTCGCGCAAGCTCACCCTCTCTCGTGCTCTGCTCGCCGCTCGCGCTAGCCGGTGTTCCGCGCCCGCTGTGCCGGCCATCCAGCCCGTCAGAAGCCGCGCTAAGCCACCCCGAGCTCCGTCCTAAGGTGAGAAACTGTTCCCGTGCTTGGTTTTCTTTATTCGCGTCTGACCTTAGCCAATTTGGCCTCACCGGAGTTTGGTCGCGCTTGCTCGTCGCGCCCCGCACGGTGTCGAGCCAACTCAGCCCCGTCCCATGCCCCTGTGTTGGCCCATAGCACTCCCCTACCTCCACAGAGCTAGACCAAGCCCTATCGCACTCGATTGCCTCTCCCCATGGCCAGGATTCCTCGCCAGAGTTACCCCTGACCCGCCCGAAGCTCTCCCTCCACCGTTCTCCCATTTCTGGCCCCGCTCTCGTGGCCAGAACCCCACCAGTGTGTTCGCCAGGTTCTCCTCACCGATCCTGGCCAACCCCGACGACCCCGGAACCCTTGTAGCCCACACCCGTCCCAGCTCCGGCAACTTCACCGCCGAGGAGCAGGAGCGGCGCCGCCCGCAACGCAAAACTCGGCGTTGATCTCCACCGTCCGATCCCGATTGCAAGGCCTAGATCTCGGGATATCGCTTTGTGCATGTGCGCCCTGCGCCTGGACCCATCTGTCGACCGCATGTGCCCCTGGTGCTGGGCCCGACCGGTCAGTCCGCCTCCCTGCCCCCGGTCGCTGACCGCCCTGGACAGCTGGTCAGTGCGCGCTCGCGCCCGCGTCCGCGCGCTCGTCCACGTATCTGTTCTCGACCGTTGATCTCAGATCCGATGGTCGAGAGAGCCCGATACCCCTTCACGTGGTAAAATTGTTAAAGAGAACCCTGGTTTGTTTGAAATCAACATGTCGTCCCTAGTTTTCGCGCGCAGACCCCTGTAATCTTGATGACTGAACCCTGGACTTTTGTTTAATCACAGATTTAGTCCTAATTTTGTATGTGAAACTTCAAAACTTGTTTGTTTCATATCTTTTGCATATGAACTCCAAATTGTGTGATTCAAATTGCAAAATGTTCATAGAATTATTCTATGTTCAAATAAATTAGGATCATTCAATGTCTATGTATTCTAATTTTATGTCTAGGCTATAGGTTAGTTTATGTGGTAATTTATTTGTTTAAAAAGATAAATAAAAAGGAAACCCTAATGGTAAATGAAAATGTTTACTCTTGTGAGATTAATAATATGTAATGTATGGATTTATCCCTGGTTTAACTCTTACGTCTCATTTAAATAAGTGGAATTATATTATGTAATCATGGAGATAGACAACACTTAGAGAATAACAAACTACTAAATGTGTTTAGTTCACCCTATAACATAAACTCCCTTTTGAGTTTATACTTTTCCTTTTTGATGTGTTTCATTGTCTGTACATGATTGGTGTGCTGTTCATTTGTCATTATCCAAATGTATTAAATGTATGATCGCTTTATTTAGACGACGAGCAGCCCGTGCTCCCTAAGTGTGTTGCCGAAGATCTTCCTGAGCAACAACCTGATGAAGGCAAGTGTCCTCAGACCTATTATGTCCTACTTACTTTATAATTCACTGTCGTGCATTACATTATTGAAACCTAAGGATTGACTTGTCTATATTTACCTTATCCTTGTTTACCTTTTTAGGTTATCATGGTTAGCTTATGCTATTGCTTTAACTTAATCAACGAACATGATGTGAATATTTATGATACGATATGTTATCCCGTTGACGATCTTGTGATACTTTGGGGACTCCAGCTGTTTTGCTGAGTACCTCTCCGTAAGGACCTATTCATTGAGTGACCACCCGGGACAATAGTGCAACCATGAGGGTGGAATGGGACGCCCTTAGCTGAATAATTAGATGAACCTAGGGGTGTGGTTGGCTTTGCCGGAGGGCCGTCAATGGGGGCTGGGGCCTAGTGCTCGCTCTGCCAAGGGGGTGCAGAGGTTCATTCAATTTGATTTTGTTAGTCACCCACCTTAGGGAGGTGTACTGCGTTTATATGACTAGCGAAACCTAACAAGCGGCTATGCACCAGGGGAGTCTTTGTAAAGGCTACGTAGTGAGACCCTGCCAGGTCACCTTGGTAATGATCAATGGGGAGTCATGATCTCCGGGCAGAATGGGAATCATGACTCATGGGTAAAGTGTGCAACCTATGCAGAGTGTTAGAAACTAGTATATCGGTCGAGCTCACGGTTAAGAGCGGCCTTGGGATCCTCTTTGATTAGAAGAACTTTGGATACTTTTATGGTGATGGGTAATAATGATGGTTATAATTATGATCTCTAGTATTTCCTCTTGGAGGGAGTACATTTGGGTAATAACTGGGTTCATTACTAAAATTTGGCTCTACCATTAGTAATAAATACTTGACAAACTAAAAGCAACTGTTTAACCTTAACTCCACATACAGCTAGTCCACTTTAGCCAAACGGGGCATTTTACTAAGTACGTTGATGTGTACTCACCCTTGCTTTAAAAACCACCCCCACCTCAGGTTGTCCCCACTGTATTCAGTGCTTAGGAGGAGACACAGGCAACATGGGGGACTTTGAGGAGTTCCAGGACTACGACGAGTTCTAGTTACGTTAGTGGCAAACCTCCAGTCAGCTGCCTGTGAAGGCTTTATCTGCTACGTTTCATATTCCGCACTTTGATGTTATTAAATGACTATGTTATGTTAAAGACTCTGTGGATGTCTTGGACATCTTGATGTAATAAAAGTACCTTTCCACTATTTACTTTGAGCAATGTGTGATGATGTCCAATTATGTAATCGCTGTGTACGTGAGTGTCTGATCCTGGCACGTACATAGTTCGCATTCGGTTTGCCTTCTAAAACCGGGTGTGACAGACGCAGTCACGACTCGCTTGAGGGTGGGAGATGCAGTCACCACTCGTCTGAGGCCAACCTTGGGTGGGACGTAATCATGACTCACCTGAGGCCATCCCCAGGCGGGAGACATAGTCATGACTTACTCGAGGGTGGGAGACGCAGTCACGACTCGCCTGAGGGCGGGAGATGCAGTCACGACTCGCCTGAGGGCGGGAGACGCAATCACCACTCGTCCGAGGCCAACCTTGGGCGGGAGACGGAGTCATGACTTGCCCGAGGCCATCCCCATGCGGGAGACGTAGTCACAACTCACCTGAGGCCAAACTAGAATAGGGTTGTAAGGGACAACCCATCTATTGTCCAATTCACACCCTCGAACCTTTTCCTTACGCCCATAGTCACGATGTCTATAAACAGGATATGAATCCTTCCCTTGCATGGCTCACCTTACCTAAGCCCAAGCTCGGGTGGGAGACATAGTCACGACTCGCCCGAGGGCAGGAGACGCAGTCACGACTCGCTCGATGGCAGGAGACACAGTCACGACTCGCCCAAGGGTGGGAGACGCAGTCACGACTAACCCTATGCCGAGAGACGCAGTCATGACTTGCCCGAGGACGGGAGACACAATCACCACTCACTCGAGGGTGGCAGATACAGTCACCACTTGCCCAAGGCCAACCTTGGATGGGAGACACGATCATGAATCGCCCAAGGCCAAACCCGAGTGGGAGACACAGTCATGACTCGTCATGAGTCACCTGAGGGTGGGACACACAGTCATGACTCGTCACGACTCACTCGAGGGCGGGAGACGTAGTCACGACTCACCAGTGGCTGATCCCGGATGGGAGAAGCAGTCACGATGCGCCTAAGGCCATCCTTGAGCGGGAGACACAGTCACGACTCGCCCGAAACCAACCCTAGGTGGGAAAGGCAGTCACGACTCGCCCGAGGCCAACCTCGAGCGGGAGACACAATCACCACTCGCCCGACGCCATCCCTGGGGTGAGACGCAGTCATGACTCGCCCGAGGCCAACCTCGAGCGAGAGACGAAGGCACGACTCGCCGAAGGGCAACCTTAGGCGGGAGACGCATCCACGACTCGCCCGAGACCAACCCCGGGTGGGAGACGCAGTCATGACTTGTCATGACTCACCCTCGGGCGAGAGATGCAGTCAGTCATGACTCGGTCGAGGCCATCCCCGAGTGGGAGACGCGGTCATAACTCACCTGAGGCGAACCCTAGGCGGGAGACGCAACCATGACACACCCAATGCCAACCTTGAGTGGGTGACATAGTCACGACTCGCCCAAGGCCAAACACGGACGGGAGACGCAGTAATGACTTGCTTGAGGATGGGAGACGCAGTCACCACTCGCTCGAGAGTGGGAGACACAGTCACCACTTGCTTAAGGTCAACCCTGTGCGGGAGATGCAATCATGACTCGCTCGAGGCCAACCTCAGGCGTGAAACACAGTCACGACTCGCCCAAGGCCAAACCCAGGAGGGAGACACAATCATGACTCGTCATGAGTCGCCTGAGGGTGAGATACACAGTCATGACTCTTCACGACTCACTCGAGGGTGGGAGACACAGTCACGACTCGCCCATGGCAAATCCCGGGCGAGAGAAGTAGTCATGACTTTCTCGAGGCCATCTTCGGGCGGGAGACACAGTCACGACTCGCTCAAAACCAACCCCGGGCGGGAGATGCAGTCATGACTAGCCCGAGGCCAACCCCGAGCAGGAGACAAAGTCACAACTCGCCCGAGGTCAACCTTGGGTGGGATACACAGTCACAACTCGCTTAGGGTCGGGAGACACAATCACGACTCATCCAACGCCATCCCCGATTGGAGACACGGTCACAACTCGTCCGAGGCCAACCACGTGTGGGAGACGCAGGCACGACTCGCCGAAGGCCAATCTCGGGCCAGAGACACCGCCATGACTCGCCCGAGGTCAACCCTGGGTGGGAGACACAGTCATGACTCGCTCGAGGCCAACCTTGGGCGAGATATGCAATTAGTAACGACTCATCTGAGGCCAACCCCGAGTGGGAGATGCAGACGCAGCCATGACTCGCCCGAGGCCAAACCCAGATGGGGACGCAGTCCCGACTCATCACGACTCGCCCGAGGGTGGGAGACGCAGTCACGACTCGTCACGACTCACCGTAGGGTGGGAGAAACAGTCATGACTCGCTCGAGGCCATCTCAGCACGGAAGACACAATCACGACTCGCCCGAGGTCAGGCGACACAGTCACCACTCGCTCGAGGCCAACCCTGGGTGGGAGACACAGTTACCACTTGCCCGAGGCCATCCCCAGGCGGGAGACGCAGTCACGACTTGCCCGAGTCCAAAGGAGGTAAGGGTTCTAAGGGACAACCCATCTATTGTTTGATTTGCACCCTCGAACCTTTTCCTTATGCCCATAGTCACGACGTCTATAATTAGGATATGAATCCTTCCCTTCTCATTCCTAAATTTTAACCAAATCTGATGCCTTATCAATTCCCATAAAGGCACATTGATATAATCTATATTTTAAGTTAAATATTTAGAGGAAGCAAAGATAACTCTTATATGGGAATTTGGCTTCTAATCTATCATTAGAGAACATGGTTATCAACATCTTGGGAGAATTCTTACAAATCTTTAAAATTCTTCTATAATTTTCTTCCATACCCCCATGTGTTGTTTTACTTGATCTTGTTTCTCATCTACATAATGCCTTAGAGTTTGGATGTCGTCAGCTTTACTTACATCGGAGGCAGGTGCGATAGGTAGAAGAGATGCCATGTCACATTCCCTTTGTTGGATGACCTTCTAATGCCAGTCCATCTTGAAGTGCGTCAGGTACTTCTCCTTTGCCTCCTCGATTTCTTGATCTCCCTTTCGCAACACCTCTTCTCTCAGTTGTCTTGCGTAGTCCTCAAAGCGCTGCTGGTCTTCAGCTCATAGGTTCTCCATATTCGGCTTCATGATGTTGCTTGGAGAAACATTGGTGCGATATTTTGAACCGGTCATTTTGGAGGCTAATTTTTAGTACATCCATACACCCTCTTCCCCAGTGGAGTCACCAAAAAGTTTGTTAGTTCTGATTTGGAGCCAAACACTAGGGGTGAACCACTTGGTAGAGCTCTTTGTGGGAGCACAGATGGTTCGTGGCTGAGGGTCGGACGGTCTGTGACCTTGCTGCAGGAGCGGCTCCTCTCTATGACTCTCGGGATGGTCCAGACCGCAAGCCCGGATGGTTCACGATGGCACAAAGTCGTCTTTTTTCTTGAAAACCCCTATGACACGACCCTGGGAGGGACCCATCGAGGAGGAGAGTTCTAGGGGGTGCCCCGGGGTTGGTAGGACACCCGACACTACACCAAAATAGTGAACTTCCTAGAGCCTAAACCCTAGGAAGTTAGCCCTAAACTCTAGGAAGTTAGGTAAACTCTCGGAAGTTAAGCCATCCCGTCGGAAGTTTGGCTCTTGAAATTTTTTTGTCGGAAGTTAGCTTAACTTCCTAGAGCCCTCTGGGAAGTTAGCTAACTTCCTACAGCCAAAGAAGCCTCTCAGAAGTTAGTAGGTTCTCGGAAGTTAGTAGCTTCACGCCGTCAGCGCCGTCAGCTGACTAACTTCTTACGACTAACTTTCTACGGCTGACTGTAGCCCTAGGAAGTTAGCTGACTAACTTCCTACGGCTGACTGTAGCCCCTAGGAAGTTAGCTGTCTAACTTCCTACGGCTTAATTGGCCTCTAGGAAGTTAATTTGACCAGCATTACAAATGTTGTTTATTTTTATTTTACACCACATTCCACAACATAACAAATATATCAAAAGCTATATAGCACAACATATTTTCACATAAAACATCTCACACACAATCACATAACAATATTTAAATCCATAGTCTCATCAATTATATCACAAAAGTCTCATTTGTAGTCATATTTATTATTTAGAAATAAATTATAGAATTACAATAGTATCCACATACATCGTCATTTTTCTTGTTTCGTACAAAGATTGTTAGGGAAAATAGTATCAAAGCCATATTGAAATTTACAACCTCTCCATCCTCCATCTCTAGCGCAACTAAATCTTCACTGATTTGTGTTCATCTGTTCTTAGTCAACAAATGAACTTGCTTCACATTACTGCTTGGTGATAAGAAGACACCAATGCAAAGGATGCATCCAGCTTCTTTGCCAACCATGGTAGTTTCAAGATGCAGAGTTTTTGTATGATTGTATGTCTTCTTTACTTCCTTCAATTCATCCATACATTGTCAGCAACATCGGTGGCCGAAGGCCCCATGAAATACGAACGAGGGTTGAATCTCCAGCGGGCTGAAACTCCAAGTAACTAAACACATGCTCTAAAAGTCTGAAACATATTATTAAAAACCAACACATTTGGCAATGGCAGAATGTAGTGCCCACATACATAAGCAGATTTAATTCATATTAACAAACGAAGTTACTAGCAACATAGAGTCTAACAAGGACTTACAACTCATTACAGGATGAAATAGAGACATAGTTGTATGCCCTAGCAGACAACCTTGTCATGCGTCATACCAGATTTCTTGCTTAAAATTTGATCAGCAACCTACAACATGAAGAAAGGAACAAACATCAGAAGGTTCAGTACAATAGTCTACGAATTTTTAGGTCTGCATATGTTATCGTTAGTTCAAAAACCTAAAGAGTTCAAGCCAGCAAAATCAAACCCTTTAAAGAACAAAGGACTTGTTCATATCTACAAATAAACAAAGGAATGCAAAACAATGAATTTATGTTTTAAGAGAGTCATATATCCAAGTAAAAAATAGAACTTTAGACCATTTAGCCTGGTAAAATTGTACTATACTCCTGTAGTTAAGCTCCCATTTCTCCCAACCAACCATGCCCTAAAGGGTACCTTGTTGGATACTGCAAAGAAAAGAATTAGCTTGACATGCATGTTAGATATGAACAGAGCCACATAAGAATATTATTAAGGAACGATCCAATACATTAAATCGATTCAAAACTATGGAGATGCATCTAGTTGTTATATCATCCTTAATGAAATTCAATAAACAATAACAACACTTAATCCCGATCAAGTTGGGGTAGCAAATCACCAACAAAAAGATAGAAAAGGAGGTGTTTTAACCATAGATAGATGTATACAGTTGGGACATTTATATAAACCATTTTTTCTGGTAGGACTGCAAAAATTGAAGTGCAAGGCTGCAAGCATACAATGAAACAAAAGCACTGGAGTGATCGATATAGATGAACTGCAATGCAATAATAACATATCTATCTACAATCATTATTGCCACTTATATTTCAACAAAACCGTGTTCTGTTGAATACCAATGGCATAAGTTTTTTTTCAACAAAGAATGCATGAGTAGGAGCATAACAGGGAACTGAAAGGGAAATAGGGTCAAACCTTTTCCTAAATGATTTTGGTGGTTGAAATGCCCAACACAAATAATTGGACTAACTAGTTTGCTCTAGATTATATATTCTACAGGTGCTAAAGGTTCAACACAAACCAATAAAATGATCCAAGTTAGGGTTCAAAACAAAGGAGCAAAAAGAACCGAAAAGAACCCTGGTCTGGCGCACTGGACTGTCTGGTGTGCCACCGGACAGTGTCCGGTGCACCAGGGACGATCGACTCAAACTCTTCACCTTCAGGTTTCTGGAGACCCGCTCCGCTATAATTCACCGGACTGTCCGGTGGGCCACTAGACTGTCCGGTGTGCCAGCGGAGCAATGGCTATCTAGCGCAATGGTCAACTCCAACGGTCGCCTGCAAACGTGAACAGTGCACGAACAGTTCGCGTAGAGTCAGAGCAGCGCTAGAAGAGTGCACCGGGTAGTGAACAGTGACTATCCGGTGCGGCACCGGACTGTTCGGTGCCCCCAAGATGTCAGAGCTCCAACGGTCGAAATCGTCAGAATCCTAACGGTTGGGTGACGTGGCAGTGTCCGGTGGCGCACCGGACAGTGTCTGGTGGCGCACCGGACTGTCCGGTGCGCCCATCGACATACAGCCTCCCCAACGGTTGGTTTGGTGGTTGGGGCTATAAATACCCCCCCAACCAACACCACTCCAAGCATCCAAGTTTTTCGTACATCTCATTCAATACAAGAGCTAGTGCAATCAATACAAGACACAATTCAAAAGAATCAAAGCCTCTCCAAGTCCCAAATACACTCCAAACACTTAATGACTAGAGAGAGAGTTTTGCTCGTGTTCTTTGAGCTCTTGTTCTTGGATTGCTTTCTTCTTCCTCATTCTTGTTCTTCAAGCACTTGTAATAAAAGCAAGAGACACCGATTGTGTGGTGGTCCTTGTGGGGTCTAAGTGACCCGTTTGATTAAGGAGAAAGCTCACTCGGTCTAGGTGACCGTTTGAGAGAGGGAAAGGGTTGAAAGAGACCCAGTCTTTGTGACCACCTCAACGGGGACTAGGTTCTCAAGAACCGAACCTCGGTAAAACAAATCACCGTGTCATCCGCTTCATTTGTTTTTGATTTTTTTGCCCTCTTTTTCGGACTCGAATTTATTTCTAACACTAACCCCTGCTTGTAGTGTGTGCTTAAGTTTGTAAATTTCATATTCTTCCTATTCACCCCCCTCTAGGCGACTTTCAATTGGTATCAGAGCCCGGTACTTCATTAGAGTCTAACCACTCGAGTGATGTCGGGAGGATCCGCCAAGAGGGAGATGGAAACGGACACAAGCCGTGGGAAGACTCCATCAAGGGAGTCCGGCGCCAAAGGAAGGGAGGACTCACCTCCCCGCGTCAAGTCGCATCGGAGTGGAGATAAGAAGAAAAATATGAAGAAAGTGGTCTACTACGAGACCAATTCTTCGTCGCCATCCACCTCCGGCTTCGACGCTCCGTCCGTCACTTCTAAGTGCCATGAGCGCAAGAAGTTTAGTAAGATCCCCCTACGCTATCCCCGCATTTCCAAACACACTCCTTTACTTTCCGTCCCATTAGGCAAACCACCGTTTTTTGACGATGAAGATTATTGTATGTGGAGTGATAAAATGAGGCATCCTCTAACCTCACTCCATGCAAGCATATGGAACATTGTTAAGTTTGGAGCGCAAGTACCATCCTAAGGGGATGAAGGATATGACTCGGACGAGGTTGCCCAAATCCGACACTTCAACTCCCAAGCCACTACTATACTCCTCGCCTCTCTATGTCAAGAGGAGTATAATAAAGTGCAAGGGTTGAAAAGTGCCAAAGAGATTTGGGACGTGCTCAAGACCGCGCACGAGGGAGATGAGGTGACCAAGATCACCAAGCGGGAGACGATCGAGGGGGAGCTCGGTCGATTCATCCTCAACCAAGGAGAGGAGCCACAAGCTATGTACAACCGGCTCAAGACCATGGTGAATCAAGTGCGCAACCTCGGGAGCACAAAATGGGATGACCATGAAATGGTCAAGGTTATTCTTAGATCACTCGTATTTCATAATCCTACTCAAGTTCAATTAATACGTGGTGATCCTAGATATAAGCTAATGTCTCCCGAGGAAGTGATAGGAAAGTTTGTGAGCTTTGAGTTGATGATCAAAGGCTCCAAACAAATCGTCGAGCAAGGCGGCATCTCCACACCCGAGGTGCAACCCGTCGCATTCAAAGCGACGGAAGAAAAGAAAGAAGAGTCTACATCAAGTAGGCTCCCCATCAACGCCTCTAGGCTCGACAACGAGGAAATGACGCTCATCATCAAGAGCTTCCGCCAAATCCTCAAGCAAAGGAGGGGGAAGGATTATAAACCCCGCTCTAAGAAAGTGTGCTACAAGTGTGGTAAGCACGGTCATTTCATTGCTAAATGTCCTATGTCTAGTGATAGTGACAGGGGCAACGACAATAAGGGAAGAATGAAGGAAAAAAAGAAGTAGTACAAGAAGAAGGGCGGCGATGCCCACGTGTGTCGGGAATGGGACTCCGACGAAAACATGACCGATTCCTCCTCCGACGAGGACGCCGCTAACATCACCGTCAACAAAGGCCTCCTCTTCCCCAACGTCGGCCACAAGTGCCTCATGGCAAAGGACGGCAAAAAGAACAAGGTAAAATCTAGAGCCTCCACTAAATATACAACATCTAGTGATGAGGGTAGTTCTAGTGAAGATGAGGATGATTTGCTTGCTCTTTTTGCCAACTTAAACATACAACAAAAAGAAAAATTGAATGAATTGATAGGTGCCATTCATGAGAAGGATGAACTCTTGGATAGTCAAGAGGAATTTCTTATTAAGGAAAATAAAAAACATGTTAAGGTAAAGAATGCTTATGCTCATGAAGTAGAAAAGAATGAAAATTTGACTAAGGAGCTCAACATTTGCCATGACACCATTTCCAACCTTAGAAATGAGAACGGTAATTTACTTACTAAGGTTGAAAAATCAAATGCTTGTCATGATTTAATTGTCAATCTTAAAAATGATAATGCTAGTTTGATTGCTAAGATTGATAAATTGAATGAATCAATTTCTAGCCTTAAAATTGAAAATGCTAGTTTAATTTCAAAGGCTAAAGATTTAAATGTTTGCAATGTTTCTATTTCCAATCTTAGAGATGAGAATGCTATTTTACATGCTAAGATTGATGAATTAAATGTTTGCAAACCCTCCACATCTAGTGTTGATCTTGTCTCTATTTGTACTAGATGTAGAGATGTTAATGTTGATGCTATTCATGATCACCTAGCTTTAATTGAAGAACAAAATGATCACATAGCTCAACTAACTGCTAAAATTAATGAGCATGAGATAGAGAATGAAAATTTTAAATTTGCAAGAAGCATGCTCTATAATGGGAGACGCCCTGGCATCAAGGATGACATTGGTTTCCAACAGGGAAGCAATGTCAAACTTAATACCCCTAAAAGATTGTCTAATTTTGTCAAGGGCAAAGCTCCCATGGCTCAGGATAACGAGGGTTACATTTTATATCCTGCTGGTTATCCTGAGCATAAGATTAGGAGAATTCATGCTAGAAAGTCTCATTATGTTTCCCATCATGCTTTTATGTACAAGAATGAGACATCTAGCTCTAGGCATTCTACCCATGTTAAAATGCCTAAAAAGAAATCTCCTACTGCATCAAATGAGACAATTATTTCATTTAAGACTCTTGATGCATCTTATGTGCTGACTAACAAATCAGGCAAAGTAGTTGCCAAATATGTTGGAGCCAAACACAAGGGATCAAAGACTTGTGTTTGGGTGCCCAAGGTGCTTGTTTCTAACATCAAAGAACCCAAGACTGTTTGGGTACCTAAGAACAAGGCCTAAATTGTTTTGCAAGTTTATGCATCCGAGGGATCAAGTTGGATAATAGACAGCGGATGCACAAACCACATGACAGGGGAGAAAAGGATGTTCTCCTCCTATGAGAAAAACCAAGATCCCCAAAGAGCTATCACATTCGGGGATGGAAATCAAGGTTTGGTCAAAGGACTTGGTAAAATTGCTATATCTCCTAACCATTCTATTTCCAATGTTTTTCTTGTAGATTCTTTAGATTATAACTTGCTTTCAGTTTCTCAATTGTGCAAAATGGGTTACAACTGTCTTTTTACGGATATAGGTGTTATTGTCTTTAGAAGAAGTGATGATTCAGTAGCATTTAAGGGAGTATTGGAGGGTCATCTATACTTAGTTGATTTTAATAGAGCTGAACTTGATACTTGCTTAATTGCTAAGACTAATATGGGTTGGCTCTGGCATCGCCGACTAGCTCATGTTCGGATGAAGAATCTTCACAAGCTTCTAAAGGGAGAACACATTTTGGGACTAACCAATGTTCATTTTGAGAAAGACAGGGTCTGTAGCACATGTCAAGCAGGAAAGCTAGTTGGTGCCCACCATCCACACAAGAACATCATGACGACCGACAGGCCGCTTGAGCTACTGCACATGGATTTATTTGACCCGATCGCTTACATAAGCATCGGCGGGAGTAAGTACTGTCTTGTAATTGTGGATGACTATTCTCGCTTCACTTGGGTATTCTTTTTGTAGGAAAAATCACAAACCCAAGAGACCTTAAAGGAATTCTTGAGACGGGCTCAAAATGAGTTCGGATTGAGAATCAAAAAGATAAGAAACGACAATGGGACGGGGTTCAAGAACTCTCAAATTGAGGGCTTTCTTGAGGAGGAGGGCATCAAGCATGAGTTCTCTTCTCCCTACACACCTCAGCAAAATGGTGTAGTGGGAGGAAGAATAGAACTCTATTGGACATGGCGAGGACTATGCTTGATGAGTACAAGACTACGGACCGGTTTTGGGCTGAGGCGATTAACATCGCCTGCTACTCCATCAACCGGCTCTACCGTCACCGAATCATCAAGAAGACGTCATATGAACTCCTAACCAGTAAAAAGCCCAATGTTTCATATTTTAGAGTCTTTGGTAGCAAATGTTTTATTCTTGTTAAAAGAGGTAGAAAATCTAAATTTGCTCCTAAGGCTGTAGAAGGCTTTTTACTAGGATATGATTCAAACACAAGGGCATATAGAGTCTTTAACAAATCCACTGGATTAGTTGAGGTTTCTTGTGACATTGTGTTTGATGAAACTAATGGCTCCCAAGTGGAGCAAGTTGATCTTGATGAGCTAGATGATGAAGAGGCTCCATGCATCGCGCAAAGGAACATGTCCATTGGGGATGTGTGCCCTAAGGAAACCGGAGAGCCTCCACAAGCACAAGATCAACCATCATCTTCAAATCAAGCATCTCCACCAACCCAAGATGAGGAGTGGGCTCAAGACAATGAAGAAGAAGATCAAGAAGAGAAGCCACCTCAAGAGGAGGACAATGATAAAGGGGGAGATGACAATGATCAAGATAAGGAAGATGATCAAGAAGAACAGAGTCCAAGACTGCCACACCCAAGAGTCCACCAAGCAATTCAAAGAGATCACCCCATGAACTCCATCCTCAGCGATATTGATAAGGGGGTAACAACTCGATCTCGTGTCGCACATTTTTGTGAACATTACTCTTTTGTGTCTTCTATTGAGCCATACAGGGTGGAAGATGCATTAAGAGACTCGGATTGGGTGTTGGCAATGCAAGAGGAGCTCAACAACTTCACGAGAAATGAGGTATGGTATTTAGTTCCACGTCCTAACCAAAATGTTGTAGGAACCAAGTGGGTATTCCGCAACAAGCAAGATGAGCATGGTGTGGTGACAAGGAACAAAGCCCGACTTGTGGCCAAGTGATACTCACAAGTCAAAGGTTTGGATTTCGGTGAAACCTATGCACCCGTAGCTCGGCTTGAATCAATTCGCATATTACTTGCCTATGCTACTTACCATGGCTTTAAGCTTTACCAAATGGACGTGAAAAGTGCCTTCCTCAATGGACCAATCAAGGAAGAGGTCTATGTTGAGCAACCTCCCGGATTTGAAGATAGTGAGTACCCTAACCATGTGTATAAACTCTCTAAGGCGCTATATGGGCTCAAGCAAGCCCCAAGAGCATGGTATGAATGCCTAAGAGATTTCCTTATCACTAATGACTTAAAAGTCGGAAAAGCCGATCCCACACTCTTTACTTAAACTATTGCAAATGATTTGTTTGTATGCCAAATGTATGTTGATGATATCATATTTGGGTCTACTAACAAATCTACTTATGAAGAGTTTAGTAGGATAATGATTCAAAAATTTGAGATGTCTATAATGGGGGAGTTGAAGTATTTCCTAGGATTTCAAGTCAAGCAACTCCAACAAGGCACCTTCATCAGCCAAACCAAGTATATTCAAGACATACTCAACACGTTTGGAATGAAGGATGCCAAACCCATCACGACACCCATGGGAACTAATGTGCATCTCGACCTCGACACGGGAGGTAAATCCGTAGATCAAAAGGTATATCGGTCGATGATAGGATCTCTACTCTATTTATGTGCATCTCGACCGGATATTATGCTTTCCGTATGCATGTGTGCAAGGTTCCAAGCCGATCCTAAGGAAGTTCACCTTAGGGTCGTGAAGAGAATCATGAGATATTTAGTTTACACACCTAAGTTTGGTCTTTGGTACCCCAAGGGATCCACTTTTGACTTAATAGGATACTCAGATGCTGATTGGGCAGGGTGTAAATTTGATAGGAAGAGCACATAAGGGACTTGTCAGTTTTTGGAAAGATTCCTGGTGTCTTGGGCTTCAAAGAAACAAAACTTCGTCGCTCTTTCTACCGCCGAAGCCGAGTATATTGCCACAGGTCATTGTTGTGTGCAATTACTTTAGATGAGGCAAACCCTTAGGGACTATGGCTACAAATTAAGCAAAGTCCCTGTCCTATGTGACAATGAGAGTGCAATCCGCATGGCGGATAATCCCGTTGAACACAGCCGCACTAAGCACATAGCCATTCGGTATCACTTTTTGAGGGATCACCAACAAAGGGGGGATATCGAGATTGCCTATGTTAGCACAAAAGAACAATTAGCCGATATCTTTACCAAACCTTTAGATGAGAAAACCTTTACCAAACTTAGGAATGAGCTAAATGTACTTGATTCTCGGAACTTTGATTGATACTTTGCACACATAGCTCACTTATATACTTTTGATCATATCTCTTTTATGTCTACGACTAATGTGTTTTTAAGTGTATTCCTATGCTAAGTCGTAGATTGAAAGGGAAATGGAGTCTTCGGCGAAGACAAGGCTTCCACACCACTCTATCGGTATTATTTACCCTTCGCCATCACTCCACTCTCGATTGGTATAATCTTCACTCATATTACTCATACCAATAAGGAGAAAATAAAAGGGCTATCAAAGTCTCCGTTTTTGGTGATTCATGCCAATGAGGGAGAGAATATTAGCCCAAAGAAAAAGGACCGCACCACCACCAATTTCAAATTTTTCGAAATGAAGTTTTTAATTGGTATCTTTCAAATTATATCTTAATCAGTATCCATATTTCAAATTGATTATCAAAAAATTTTCAATTGGTATCTAAAAATCCTCTTGAAAGCTAAGAGGAGAATTCAATTCAGGGGGAGTTTTGTTTTAGTCAAAGGAAAACCATTTGAAATAGGGGGAGAAAAGTTCAAATCTTGAAAATGCTTCTCGAAATCTTATTCCTATACCTTTGGTTATTTGCAAAAAGACTTTGAAAAGATTTTCCAAAAATATTTGCAAAAACAAAACAAGTGGTGCAAATGTGGTCCAAAATGTTAAAAGAAAGAAAGCAATCCATGCATATCTAGTGAAAGTAGAAATTGGTTTAATTCCAAGCAACCTTTGCACTTACCTTATGCAAACTAGTTCAATTCTGCACTTATATATTTGCTTTGGTTTCTGTTGGCATCAATCACCAAAAAGGGGGAGATTGAAAGAGAAATAGGGTCAAACCTTTTTGTCGGGGACCATAATTAGGGGTACCCTCAAGACTCCTAATTCTAGCTGGTAACCCCCATCAGCACAAAGCTGCAAAGGCCTGATGGGTGCGACTAAGTCAGGGATCGGTCCATTCGAGGGACTCGATCACGCCTTGCCCGAGCCCAGCCTCGGGCAAGGGCAGCCGACCCCGGAGGATCTCCGTCTCGCCCGAGGCCCCCCTCCAGCGACGAACATACTTCCGGCTCGTCCGAGGCCCAGTCTTCGCCAAGAAGCAACCCTGGCCAAATCGCCACGCCAACCGACCAAATCGCAGGGGCATTTAATGCAAAGGCGGTGTCGGCGTTTCGAGACCGGGGGGTCCCTGGGCCGACGAGTGAGAATGTCGCCGCGTGCCCCAGCCCAGATGGGTCGGCGCGAGGCCGAGCGCGAAGGGGGGAAGAAGGCGTGAGAGAGGTGGAAATCCCGCGGCCTTCGTGTTCGTCCCGCGCCCAGGTCGGGTGCGCTTGCAGTAGGGGGTTACAAGCATCCACGCGGGAGGGGGAGCGAGCGGCCTCACGCGAGCGCCTGTCCCGTCCTCTTCCCCGCGCGGCCAACCCTCTGTAAGAGGGCCCTGGTCCTTCCTTTTATAGGCGTAAGGAGAGGATCCAGGTGTACAATGGGGGGTGTAGCAGAGTGCTACGTGTCTAGCGGAGGAGAGCTAGCGCCCTAAGTACATGCCATCGTGGCAGCCGGAGAGGTTTTGGCACCCGGTTCGTGTGGTGTCGTGGCCGTCGGAGGAGCGCTGGAGCCTGGCGGAAGGACAGCTGTCGGGGCTGTCGAGTCCTTGCTGACGTCCTCTTGCTTCCGTAAGGGGGCTGAGAGCCGCCATCGTCATAGAGCGTGCGGGGCGCCATCATTACTTTGTCTGGCGGAGCAAGCCAGATGGGATGCCGGTCTTGTTTCCCGTAGCCTGAGTCGGCTTGGGGTAGGGTAATGATGGCGCCTCTTGTTGACGTGGCCGGTCCGCGCTCTAGGTTGGGCGATGTGGAGGCTCCTCCGAGGTCGAGGTCGAGTCTGTCTTCCGTGGCCGAGGCCGAGTCCGAGCCCCTGGGTCGGGCGAGTCGGAGACCGTCGGCTGAGGCCAGGGCTGAGTCCGTGCCCTGGGGTCAGGCGAAGCGGAGTTCGTCGTCTTCAGGGGCTGAGCCCGAGTCCGAGCCCTGGGTCGGGCGGAGCGGAGTTCGCCGTCTTCAGGGGCTTAGCCCGAGTCCGAGCCCTGGGTCGGGCGGAGCGGAGTTCGCCGTCTTCCGGGGCGTAGCCCGAGTCTGGGCCCTGGGTCGGGCGGAGCGGAGTTCGCCGTCTTCCGGGGCTTAGCCCGAGTCCGAGCCCTGGGTCGGGCGGAGCGGAGTTCACCGTCTTCCGGGGCTTACCCGAGTCCGAGCCCTGGGTCGGGCGGAGCGGAGTTCACCGTCTTCCGGGGCTTAGCCCGAGTCCGAGCCCTAGGTCGGGCGGAGCGGAGTTCGCTGTCTTCCGGGGCTTAGCCCGAGTCCGAGCCCTGGGTTGGGCGGAGCGGAGTTCGCCGTCTTCCAGGGCTTAGCCCGAGTCCGAGCCCTGGGTCGGACGAAGCGGAGTTTCCTATGGTGCCTGAGGCCAGGCCTGGCTGCCTGTCAGCCTCAATCTGTCGAGTGGCACAGCAGTCGGAGCGGTGCAGGCGGCGCTGTCCTTCTGTCAGGCCGGTCAGTGGAGCGGCGAAGTGACTGCAGTCACTTCGGCTCTGTCGACTGAATGGCGCGCGTCAGGATAAAGGTGTTAGGCCACCTTTGCATTAAATGCTCCTGCGATTTGGTCGGTTGGCGCGGCGATTTGGTCAGGGTTGCTTCTTGGCGAAGACAGGGCCTCGGGCGAGCCAGAAGTATGTTCGTCGCTGGAGGGGGCCTCGGGCGAGACGGAGATCCTCCAGGGTCGGCTGTCCTTGCCCGAGGCTAGGCTCGGGCGAGGCGTGATCGAGTCCCTCGAATGGACCAATCCCTGACTTAATCGCACCCATCAGGCCTTTGCAGCTTTGTGCTGATGGGGGTTACCAGCTGAGAATTAGGAGTAATGAGGGTACCCCTAATTATGGTCCCCGACAGTAGCCCCCGAGCCTCGAAGGGAGTGTTAACACTCGCTTGGAGGCTTTTGTCGCACTTTTTTGCAAGGGGACCAGCCTTTCTCGGTTGCGTTTTGTTCCGGTGGGTGCGCGCGAGCGCACCCGCCGGGTGTAGCCCCCGAGGCCTCGGAGGAGTAGTTTGACTCCTCCGAGGTCTTAATGCCTCACACAATGCTTCGGCTGGTCTGGTCGTTCCCTCATGCGAGCTGGCCGTAGCCCGGGTGCATGGTCGGGTCCCAAGTTCTCGGGCTGGTATGTTGACGCTGTCAACGGTTTGGCCGGAGCTGGGTTTGCGAGAGCAGCCCCCGAGCCTCTGCACAGGGCGAGAGGACGGCCAGGGACAGACTCGACTTTTTTACATACGCCCCTGCGTCGCCTTTTCGCAAGGAGGAGGGGGGAAAGCGCCATGTTGCCCTCGGAGGGCGCCGAACATGGTGTCTCCGATGAGCTGCTTGCGGGTAATCCGAGCAGACGTCCGTGCCCCATTTGTTAGGGGTCGGCTAGAGGCCCAGAGGCACGCCCAAAAGTACCTGCGGGTGATCTGCCGGACCCGGTCCCCTGTCGACGGGGTCCGAGGGCTCGATGCCTCCCTCTGATGGGATTCCGTTACAAGATCGTTCCCGCTGGTCTCGGAAATGTCCTAGGGTACCTCGGGAGCGCAGCCCGAGCCTTGGTTATGTATCGAACGTACCCATGGTCATCCCTCGCTCTGTGTCTGAGGCGGCTGTGAACCCTTCGAGGGCCAGCCTTCGAACCCCTGATCAGTAGTGGGCGCGGAGCCCGAGTGGCCTGAGGCGGTCGTTGAACCCTTCCGAGGGGCCGACCTTCGAACCTCTGACCAGTAGTGGGTGTGGAGCCCACGCGCTCTGAGGCAGCTGTTAAACCCCTCTCGAGGGGCCAGCCTTCGAACCTCTGATCAGTAGGGAGGCTCGGAGCCTGTTTCCTTCACGGAGAAGGATCCTTTTCGGGGTATCCCCCTTTCCCAGTCCCTGTTGTAAGAGAGAGAAAGAGGAAAAAGGAAAAGGATACGAAATCGAATGACGTGGCGTACCTTTTTTGACGCGGTCATTATGGCGAAGGCGAAGCGTCGCTCGCTTCCCCTGCCAGAGGCGGCGCTTGTCCCGCCGCGGAGTTAATGCGACGAGGCGAGTGGTTCGCGGGGCGGTCGTTGCGCGTGCGCGAGTCGTTCGAGGAACGGGACACGGACGCGCCGTCTTCACGCTGTGAGAGAGGGTTCTCTCACTGCCCCAGGATGGGACACAAGCCTGGCTGACGACGTGACCGCTGCTCCCGCCCGCCTGCCACCGCCATTACTGCCGGCCCATTTTCGGCCGCATTGACCGTCGCGCCAGGCTGGCGCTGCTGGGTCGCGCGCTGGGTCGCCTCGAGTCGCGGTACTGATTCCGCAATCGAGGAGGCGCAGTGGTGGCGCGAGTGGCGGTGCAGTTGCTTGCACATAGCGACCGGCGCGCCGGTTGCATGACGCGTGGGCGTGGGCTTCCATGCTGTGCGCGTTGGAAGTCGGAGAGGTGCGCCCACTTGGCGCGGTTGCATGCCGCCTGCATGGCTGCTCGCCCTTTCGCCCGCTGGTCTGGGCAAAAGTGGAGAACTGCTTGTAACCGCTGGGCGGTTGCATGCACCACGCGCGGCGGTTTGGCTTCTTCTGCTCTGGGCCAGCTTGCATGACGTGTGGGACCCAGCCCCCGCGCCGTAGGGGGAGGACCTTGGAGCGTGTTGGAGAAGACTCAGCCCACGACGGCTGGGGACGCAAGTAGGGAGAGTCGCCTTTAAAAGGAGGGTGACCCCCTTGAAAGGCGACCATGTCTTCGCGCTCCCTTATGCATCGTGTCTTTCCACCTTTCGAGCCCCCGGATGGGGGATGCCCGCAATCCTTCCGCCTTGTCATTGGAGGAACGCAACTCCGTGGGAGTTGGTACCTTTCAGCCATCGTTCGGCTTCAAGGATTTTCATCATGCAGCCCGGCTGCACCCCTCCGCCGGCGGTCACCCAAGACGGTGACCTCCAGTTCGATGGCAGGGGAAAGCAAGCCGGGCTGCGGCCTCTGCCCCTCCCTCAGCCTCAAGGATTTTCATCATCAGTGCTGGGGAGGGGAGTATGCCGAGTTAGGGTCGGCCCCTGCGTGGGCGGTGGCCCGCTCCTTCCCTCAGTGATCGGGGGGAAGGGCGTTCGCCGTTCGTGGCGCTGGCAGCTGCCGCGTGCCTGGCTCTCGGGCCCGAGTGGCTTCGGAGCCGCTCCCGGCACCGCTTTCCGCCACGACAGCTGGAAGAGGTTCTTCCGCCGACAAGATAGCCGGGGCCGCCCACGGACCGACCTCCAACTCTACGGCCTTCTGCCCGTCCTTGCCTCACGAGTTTGGGCACGGGCGGGGGCCTCCTGGCAGCAGCATCCGCCCTGAGGTCATCACTGCTGCTGTTCGGCCCCCCGGAGCAGAAGTCGTCGTCGTCGCCGCTGCTGGAGCGGGTGACGGCGTGCCGTTCGTCGGTCTTCTGTTGCTCCGCAGGCCCCCCAATCGAGTGGGGTTGTTCGTACCCGCGGAGGTGGAACCGGAGTTCTGTTTGTAATGGCACCTTGAATGCCAGTGTTTTTGTTCATTGTGGCTGTCGAGGCCTGAACATGTATGTATTTTTGGCACAGAGCCGTGTTTTTTCCTCATTTTCGAGTGCTAAGACTCGCCCGTTGGTTGTCTGAACCGCTTCACCAAGCGTGAGTCGCCCCGTGCAAAGGTGACGAGTGAGGTATCCGTATCCCGGAGGCGTAGGAGTCCCTCGGCTCGGTCGGCCTTGCTGTCCGAGGCTTCTCTTGCTTAGTTAAAGGAACCCCTCGGCCGCTCTTCGATGAGCCGAAGCCAGGGGTAGCGGTGTCAGCACGGACAGAGGCAGAGTTGGCTCGAAAAGAAGACTTGGTCGACCGGAGCCTGGCCGGGTCGTCCGTTAGCGGGACCGACGCCGGAGTTGATCTGCCGAGGCCTCGGGCCTGGCTGATGTCTTCGGGGGACAGCTGGCCGAGGCCTCGGGGTGACCAGCCGAGCTGCCTGCTCGAGCCGGATTCTTGGAGGAGACCCAGGCGGCGATGGCCCGGGCGTGATGGTGAAGTCGTCCTTCGGACTGGAGACCCTCGGACCGTGTCGCCGTTGGAGGCTAGGTCGGACCTCGCCGAAGGTGTAGTTGACGCCGAGGGTGCTGCTGCTCCCTTCAACCGTCAAGGTCCGAGCCTGCAGGATCGGATTATCTTGTAGCGTGTGTTTTCTGCGGCCGCCGAGGCCCAAACACACCCTCGCCGTGTTGTAAAGCTGCGTTTCTTTTCCTCTTGTTTCGAGTATCTGGACTTTTTCGTCGGTAACAGAATTGTCTGTGCGAGCGAGAGTTGCTTCTCACGGAAGGTGATGAGTGAGGTATCCGTATCCCGGAGGCATAGGAGTCCCTCGGCTCAGTCAGCCTTGCCGCTTACGCTCACTCTTACCCGTCCATAGGGTTCTGTCACCGACGCAGTCGAGAAGGCTCGAAGAACCGCTTCGGCACAGGAGCTTTCGAACGTGAAGACTTGTTCGGTCCGCGGAATCACTTATCCGAACGTGAGTTACTTATCGCAGAAGGTGATGAGTGAGGTATCTGTATCCCGGAGGCGTAGGAGTCCCTCGGCTCGGTCAGCCTTGCCTGCTTACGTGTACTCCGTCGTTTTCAGGATCCACTTTCGAAGTAGTCGAAAAGCACGAAAGACATTCTGGCAGAAAGGATCTTTTTTCGAGGAAAATTTCGATGCAGAGGGGGTTCCCCCCTTTTAGCCCCCGAGGGAGGGTCGGGCTTTGCCGAGGCAAGGCTGACCCTTCCTTGATGACTAAACTTTGCGTGGAAGCGAGGTATATGAACAACTTGAAAACATCTTAAGGGTAGAAGCGACGTAGCTGTTGGATGTTCCAAGCATTGCTGTAGACCTCGCCTTGACTGTTGGCCAGCTTGTACGTTCCGGGCTTCAGAACTTTGGCGATGACGAACGGCCCTTCCCAGGGAGGCGTGAGCTTGTGCCGCCCTCGGGCGTCCTATCGTAGCCGAAGCACCAGGTCGCCCACCTGGAGGTCTCGGGACCGGACCCCTCGGGCGTGGTAGCGTCGCAGGGACTGCTGGTACCGCGCCGAGTGTAGTAAGGCCTTGTCCCGAGCCTCTTCTAGCTGGTCCAGCGAGTCTTCTCGACTAGCTTGGTTGCTTTGATCGGCATAGGCCCTCGTCCTCGGGGAACCGTATTCTAAGTCTGTGGGCAAGATGGCCTCGACCCCATAGACTAGAAAGAACGGCGTGAAGCCCATGGCTCGGCTCGGCGTTGTCCTCAGGCTCCAGACCACCGAGGGGAGTTCCTTCATCCATCGCTTGCCGAACTTGTTGAGGTCGTTGTAGACCCGAGGCTTGAGTCCTTGTAGAATCATGCCGTTGGCACGCTCTACTTGCCCATTCGTCATGGGGTGAGCCACGGCGGCCCAGTCCACCCGGATGTGGTGATCCTCGCAGGAGTCCAGGAACTTTCTGCCGGTGAACTGGGTGCCGTTGTCGGTGATAATGGAGTTCGGGACCCCAAAACGATGGATGATGTTGGTGATGAACGCCACCGCCTGTTCGGACCTGATGTTGTTTAGGGGTCGGACCTCGATCCACTTGGAGAATTTGTCGATGGCGACCAACAGGTGCGTGTAGCCCCCGGGTGCCTTCTGCAAGGGGCCGACGAGGTCCAGACCCCACATAGCAAAAGGCCAGGTGATGGGTATGCTCTGCAGGGCCTGAGCGGGCAGGTGGGTCTGCCTCGCATAGAACTGACACCCTTCGCAGGTGCGAACAATTCTAGTGGTGTCGGCCACCGCCGTTGGCCAGTAGAAACCTTGCCGGAAGGCATTTCCGACAAGGGCTCGAGGTGCTGCGTGGTGGCCGCAAGCCCTCGAGTGTATCTCTCGTAGGAGTTCCTGACCTTCGGCGATGGAAATGCATCGCTGGAGGATGCCCGAGGGGCTGCGGTGGTAGAGCTCCTTCCCATCTCCCAGCAAGACGAACGACTTGGCGCGTCGCGCCAACCGCCGAGCCTCGGCTCGGTCGAGGGGTAGCTCTCCTCGGTGGAGATATTGCAGGTACGGGGTCTGCCAGTTTCGATTAGGCGTGACCCCGCTTCGCTCCTCCTCGACGCGCAGTGCCTCACCCTCGGGGGCCGAGGGTACCTCGGGCTGAACCGAGGATGCCTCGGGCCGAGCTGAGGGTGCCTCGGGTTGGGCCAAGGGTGCCTCGGACTGAGCCGAGGGTGCCTCGGACTGAGCCGAGGGTGCCTCGGGCTGAGCCGAGGGTACCTCGGGCTGAGCCGAGGGTGCCTCGGACTCGGACGTGTCGTCGATCTTGACGGAGGGTTGATGCAGGTCTCGGGAGAAGACGTCCGGGGGGAACTGTTGTTCGTCCCGAGGCTATTTTAGCCAGCTCGTCCGCCTTCTTGTTGTAGCGCCGGGCGATGTGGTTGAGCTCGAGCCCGTAGAACTTGTCTTCCAGGCGACGAACCTCATCGCAGTAGGCCTCCATCTTCGGGTCGCAGCAGTGGGAATTCTTCATGACTTGGTCGATGACGAGCTGCGAGTCACCGCGAGCATCGAGGCGTCGGACCCCTAGCTCGATGGCGATCCACAACCCGTTGACCAGAGCCTCGTACTCAGCCACATTGTTGGACGCCGGGAAATGGAGGCGTAGCACGTAGCGTAGGTGCTTCCCGAGGGGCGAGATGAAGAGTAGGCCTGCGCCCGCTCCTGTCTTCATCAGCGACCCGTCGAAGAACATGGTCCAGAGTTCCGGCTGGATCGGAACTGTTGGGAGCTGGGTGTCGACCCATTCAGCCACGAAGTCCGCCAAGACTTGGGAATTGATGGCTTTCCGAGGGGCGAACGAGATTGTTTCGCCCATGATTTCCACTGCCCACTTTGCGATTCTACCCGAGGCCTCTCGGCACTGGATGATCTCCCCCAGGGGGAAGGATGACACCACAGTTACCAGATGAGACTCGAAGTAGTGTCGCAACTTCCGCCGCGTCAGGATCACCGCGTACAACAGCTTCTGAATTTGTGGGTAGCGGATCTTGGTTTCGGACAGTACCTCGCTGATGAAGTAGACTGGCCTCTGGACGGGCAATGCATGCCCCTCTTCTCATCTCTCAACCACAATCGCGGCGCTAACCACTTGGGTGGTCGCGGCGACGTAGATCAAGAGGGCTTCTCCGGCAGCTGGGGGCACCAAGATGGGCGCATTCGTGAGGAGCGCCTTCAGGTTCCCGAGGGCTTCCTCGGCCTCAGGGGTCCAAGTGAAGCACTCGACCTTCCTTAAGAGGCGGTACAGAGGCAGGCCTCTTTCGCCGAGGCGTGAGATGAAGCGGCTCAGAGCCGCAAGACATCCCATGACTCTTTGTACGCCTTTCAAGTCCTTGATGGGCCCCATGCTGGTGATGGCTGCGATCTTCTCCGGGTTAGCTTCGATGCCCCGCTCGGAGACGATGAACCCCAAGAGCATGCCTCGGGGCACCCCGAAGACACACTTTTCGGGATTGAGCTTCACGCCTTTCGCCTTGAGACACCGGAATGTCACTTCAAGGTCGGAAAGGAGGTCGGTGGCTTTCCTCATCTTGACTACGATGTCATCGACGTAGGCCTCGACCGTCCGGCCAATGTGTTGGCCGAACACATGGTTCATGCACCGCTGGTACGTCGCGCCCGCATTCCTCAAGCCGAATGGCATGGTGACATAGCAGTACATGCCGAAGGGTGTGATGAAAGAAGTCACGAGCTGGTCGGACTCTTTCATCCTGATTTGGTGATACCCTGAATAGGCATCGAGGAAAGACAGGGTTTCGCACCCAGCAGTGGAATCCACGA
This sequence comes from Zea mays, assembly GCF_902167145.1. Taxonomy (NCBI): domain Eukaryota; kingdom Viridiplantae; phylum Streptophyta; class Magnoliopsida; order Poales; family Poaceae; genus Zea; species Zea mays. Next base: position 11,204,636 of record NC_050103.1, read on the forward strand.
TTTGATCGATGTGAGGCAGAGGGTAGGGAACCTTCGGACATGCTTTGTTTAGACCAGTGTAGTCTACACACATCCGCCATTTCCATCCTTTCTTTCTCACAAGCACAGGGTTGGCAAGCCATTCGGGATGGAATACCTCTTTGATGAACCCTGCCACCATTAGCTTGTGGATCTCCTCACCTATGGCTCTGCGCTTTTCTTCGTCGAATCGGCGCAGAGCCTGCTTCACGGGTCGGGCTCCAGCTCGGATATCCAGCGAGTGCTCGGCGACATCCCTCGGTATGTCGGGCATGTCCGAGGGACTCCACGCGAAAACGTCGGCGTTCGCGCGGAGAAAGTCGACGAGCACTGCTTCCTATTTGGGATCGAGCTCGGAGCCGATCCGAATCTGCTTGGAGGCGTCGCTGCTAGGGTCGAGGGGGACGGACTTAACCGTATCCGCTGGCTCGAAGTTGCCGGTGTGACGCTTCACGTCTGGTACCTCCTTAGAGAGGCTCTCCAGGTCGGCGATGAGGGCCTCGGATTCGGCGAGGGCCTCGGCGTACTCCACGCACTCCATGTCGCATTCGAACGCGTGTTTGTACGTGGGGCCGACGGTGATGACCCCGTTGGGGCCCGACATCTTGAGCTTGAGGTAGGTGTAGTTGGGGACGGCCATGAACTTTGCGTAGCATGGCCTCCCCAGTACCGCGTGGTAGGTTCCTCGGAACCCGACCACCTCGAACGTGAGGGTCTCCCTTCGGAAGTTGGAGGGCATTCCGAAGCAGACGGGAAGGTCGAGTTGTCCGAGGGGCTGGACGCGCTTCCCGGGGATGATCCCGTGGAAAGGCGCAGCGCCTGCCCGGACCGAGGATGGATCAACACGCAGGAGCCTGAGGGTCTCGGCGTAGATGATGTTGAGGCTGCTGCCTCCGTCCATGAGGACCTTGGTGAGCCTGACGTCGCCGATGACGGGGTCGACGACGAGCAGGTATTTCCCCGGGCTCGGCACGTGGTCAGGGTGGTCGGCCTGGTCGAAGGTGATGGGCTTGTCGGACTAGTCTAGGTAGACTGGCGCCGCCACCTTCACCGAACAGACCTCCCGACGCTCTTGCTTGCGGTGCCGAGCCAAGGCGTTCGCCGCTTGCCCACCATAGATCATGAAGCAGTCGCGGACCTCGGGGAATTCTCCTGCCTGGTGATCTTCCTTCTTGTCGTCGTCGTGAGCCCTGTCACCCTCCGCGGGTGGCCCGACCCTGTGGAAGTGGCGCCAAAGCATAGCGCACTCCTCAAGGGTGTGCTTGACGGGCCCCTGATGATAGGGGCACGGCTCCTTGAGCATCTTGTCGAAGAGGTTGGCACCTCCGGGGGGTTTCCGAGGGTTCTTGTACTCGGCGGCGGCGACAAGGTCCGCGTCGGCGGCGTCGCGTTTCGCTTGCGACTTCTTCTTGCCCTTCTTCTTGGTGCCACGCTGAGTTGACGCCTCGGGGGCATCTTCCGGTGGGCGGCCCTGGGGCTGCTTGTCCTTCCGGAAGATAGCCTCAACCACCTCCTGGCCAGAGGCGAACTTGGTGGCGATGTCCATCAGCTCGCTCGCCCTAGTGGGGGTCTTGCGACCCAGCTTGCTCACCAGGTCACGGCAGGTGGTGCCGACGAGGAACGCGCCGATGACATCCGAATCGGTGATGTTGGGCAGCTCGGTGCGCTGCTTCGAGAATCGCCGGATGTAGTCCCGGAGAGACTCTCCCGGCTGCTGTCGGCAGCTTCGGAGGTCCCAGGAGTTTCTGGGGCGCACGTACGTGCCCAGGAAATTGCCGGCGAAGGCTTGGACCAGGTCGTCCCAGTTGGAGATCTGCCCCGGAGGCAGGTGCTCCAACCAGGCGTGAGCGGTGTCGGAGAGGAACAGGGGGAGGTTGTGGATGGTGAGGTTGTCATCGTCCGTTCCACCCAGTTGGCAGGCCAGCCGGTAGTCCGCGAGCCACAGTTCCGGTCTCGTCTCCCCCGAGTACTTTGTGATAGTAGTCGGGGGTCAGAACCGGGTCGGGAACGACGCCCGTCGTATGGCACGGCTGAAGGCCTGCGGACCGGGTGGCTCGGGCGAGGGACTCCGATCCTCCCCGCTGTCATAGCGTCCTCCACGCCTGGGGTGGTAGCCTCGGCGCACCCTCTCGTCGAGGTGGGACGGACGGTCGTGGTGATGGTGCTCGTTGCCGAGGCGACCCGGGGCCGCAGGCGCTGTGTTGTGCGTGCGCCCGGTGTGGACCGAGGCTTCCCGCATGAATCGGGAAGTCGCGGCGCGATGTTCTGAGGGGTACCCCTGCCTTCGGGAGGCGGAGCTCTCGGCTCGTCGGACCGCGGCGCCCTCCAGGAGATTCTTGAGCTCTCTCTAGATTCGCCGCCCCTCGGTGGTTGATGGCTCCGGCATCGCGCGGAGAAGCATTGCTGCTGCAGCCAGGTTCTGGCCGACCCCACTGGAAGAGGGTGGCGGCCTCATCCTGACATCGTCGGCGATGCGGTGCTGGATACCCTGGGGTAGATGGCGCACTTCTCCGGCCGGAGGTTGGCCCGCCCATTCCTGCCCGACGTCCCGGCGGATCGGCTCAAGTGCTCCTGCTCCCTCGTCGAGCCTGGACTGCACCCCGCGGGTTTGCTCGAGTTGTGGGCCATGACCCCCCATCGGAACGGGGACCACAGCTAGCTCCCGTAGGATGTCAACATGTGGCACAGGCCTAGGGAGATCACCGTTCTCCGGCATACCAAGATGGTTGCCCTCGGAGGGACCCCCTAGATCAACGTGGAAACATTCATGACTTGGGCCGTAGTCCTCGTCGCTGAGGCTGCAGCTACCGTCGGAACAGTCGGAAAGGCAGTAGTCGCATGCGGTCATGAAGTCCCGCATGGCACTGGGGTTGCCAAGTCCAGAGAAATCCCAGCAGAAGTCGGGCTCGTCATCTTCCTCGGACCCCGAGGGCCCGTAGGTCGAGACGTCCGTCAGCCGGTCCCAGGGTGACCGCATACGAAACCCCAGAGGGTTTGGACTCGCCTCTACGAGAGCGTCCGCCAAAGCGAAGTCACGTGGCGGGTCGAGGCTGAATCCAATGGGCGTGAGATGGGAACCGGTGGGTACCTCTTGGTCGACGGGCGGTGACGAAGTCACGTCAGGGACTGACTACACCGTCGTCTCAGGTACGAGGGTGACGCCCAGCAAGCCTTTCGCGAGCGTGCTGGCGTCGTCCGTTTGCTCGGAATTGGCGTGCTGCGGGGAGACGACGCTCGTCTTCGTCTCAAACACGAGGTCGATGCCCGACGCGCCCCCTGTTGGGGCGCCGGCGCCGTCGACTTGCTCGTCGGCTATCGAGCAAGTCGATGGCGCCGGCGCTCCAACGGGGGCGCGTCGGGCGTCGACCTCGCGTTTGAGACGAAGACGAGCGCCGTCTCCCCGCAACACGCCAATTCCGAGCAAACGGACGACGCCAGCACGCTCGCGAAAGGCTTGCTGGGCGTCACCCTCGTACCTGAGACGACGGTGCAGTCAGTCCCTGACGTGACTTCGTCACCGCCCGTCGACCAGGAGGTACCCACCGGTTCCCATCTCACGCCCTTTGGATTCATCCTCGACCCGCCAAGCGACTTCGCTCTGGCGGACGCTCTCGTAGAGGCGAGTCCAAACCCTCTAGGGTTTCGTATGCGGTCACCCTGGGACCGGCTCGCGGACGTCTCGACCTACGGGCCCTCGGGATCCGAGGAAGATGACGAGCCCGACTTCTGTTGGAATTTCTCCGGACTTGGTAACCCCAGTGCCATGCGGGACTTCATGACTGCATGCGACTACTGCCTTTCCGACTGTTCCGACGGTAGCCGCAGCCTCGGCGACGAGGACTGCGGCCCAAGTCGTGAATGTTTCCACGTCGATCTAGGGGGTCCCTCCGAAGGCAACCATCTTGGTATGCCGGAGAACGGTGATCTCCCTAGGCCTGTGCCTCGTGTTGACATCCTACGGGAGCTAGATGTGGTCCCTGTTCTGGTGGGGGTCATGACCCACAGCTCGAGCAAATCCGCGGGGTGCCGGCCAGGCTCGACGAGGGAGCAGGAGCACTTGAGCCGATCCGCCGGGACGTCGGGCAGGAATGGGCGGGCCAACCTCCGGCTGGAGAAGTGCGCCATCTACCCTAGGGTATCCAGCACCGCATCGCCGACGACGTCAGGGTAAGGTCGTCGCCCGCTTCCAGTGGGTTCGGCCAGAACCTTGCTGCAGCAGCGATGCTTCTCCGCGCAATGCCAGAGCCATCAACCACCGAGGGGCGGCGAATCCAGGGAGAGCTCAAGAATCTCCTGGAGGGCGCCGCGGTCCGACGGGCCGAGAGCTCCGCCTCCCGAAGGTAGGGGTACCCCTCGGAACATCGCGCCGCGACTTCCCGATTCATGCGGGAAGCCTCAGTCCACACTGGGCGCACGCGCAACACAGCGCCTGCGGCCCCGGGTCGCCTCGGCAACGAGCACCATCACCGCGACCGTCGGGCCCACCTCGACGAGAGGGTGTACCGAGGCTACCACCCCAGGCGTGGGGGACGCTACGACAGCGGGGAGGATCGGAGTCCCTCGCCCGAACCACCCGGCCCGCAGGCTTTCAGCCGCGCCATACGACAAGCACCGTTCCCGACCCGGTTCCGACCCCCGACTACTATCACAAAGTACTCGGGGGAGACGAGACCGGAACTGTGGCTCGCGGACTACCGGCTGGCCTACCAACTGGGTGGAACGGACGATGATAACCTCATCATCCGCAACCCCCCCTGTTCCTCTCCGACACCGCTCGTGCCTGGTTGGAGCACCTGCCTCCGGGGTAGATCTCCAACTGGGACGACCTGATCCAAGCCTTCGCCGGCAATTTCCAGGGCACGTACGTGCGCCCTGGAAACTCCTGGGACCTCCGAAGCTGCCGACAGCAGCCGGGAGAGTCCCTCCGGGACTACATCCGGCGATTCTCGAAGCAGCGCACCAAGCTGCCCAACATCACCGATTCGGATGTCATTGGCGCGTTCCTCGCCGGCACCACCTGCCGCGACCTGGTGAGCAAGCTGGGTCGCAAGACCCCCACCAGGGCGAGCGAGCTGATGGACATCGCCACCAAGTTCGCCTCTGGCCAGGAGGCGGTTGAGGCTATCTTCTGGAAGGACAAGCAGCCCCAGGGCCGCCCACCAGAAGATGCCCCCGAGGCGTGAACTCAGCGCGGCGCCAAGAAGAAGGGCAAGAAGAAGTCGCAAGCAAAACGCGACGCTGCCGACGCGGACCTTGTCGCCGCTGCCGAGTACAAGAACCCTCGGAAACCCCCCGGAGGTGCCAACCTCTTCGACAAGATGCTCAAGGCTGTCGAGCAAGTCGACGGCGCCGGCGCTCCAACGGGGGCGCGTCGGGCGTCGACCTCGCGTTTGAGACGAAGACGAGCGCCGTCTCCTCGCAACACGCCAATTCCGAGCAAACGGACGACGCCAGCACGCTCGCGAAAGGCTTGCTGGGCGTCACCCTCGTACCTGAGACGACGGTGCAGTCAGTCCCTGACGTGACTTCGTCACCGCCCGTCGACCAGGAGGTACCCACCGGTTCCCATCTCACGCCCTTTGGATTCAGCCTCGATCCGCCAAGCGACTTCACTCTGGCGAACGCTCTCGTAGAGGCGAGTCCAAACCCTCTAGGGTTTCGTATGCGGTCACCCTGGGACCGGCTCGCGGACGTCTCGACCTACGGGCCCTCGGGGTCCGAGGAAGATGACGAGCCCGACTTCTGTTGGGATTTCTCCGGACTTGGTAACCCCAGTGCCATGCGGGACTTCATGACTGCATGCGACTACTGCCTTTCCGACTGTTCCGACGGTAGCCGCAGCCTCGGCGACGAGGACTGCTGCCCAAGTCGTGAATGTTTCCACGTCGATCTAGGGGGTCCCTCCGAAGGCAACCATCTCGGTATGCCGGAGAACGGTGATCTCCCTAGGCCTGTGCCTCGTGTTGACATCCTACGGGAGCTAGCTGTGGTCCCCGTTCTGGTGGGGGGTCATGACCCACAGCTCGAGCAAATCCGCGGGGTGCCGGCCAGGCTCGACGAGGGAGCAGGAGCACTTGAGCCGATCCGCCGGGACGTCGGGCAGGAATGGGCGGGCCAACCTCCGGCTGGAGAAGTGCGCCATCTACCCTAGGGTATCCAGCACCGCATCGCCGACGACGTCAGGGTAAGGTCGCCGCCCGCTTCCAGTGGGTTCGGCCAGAACCTGGCTGCAGCAGCGATGCTTCTCCGTGCAATGCCAGAGCCATCAACCACCGAGGGGCGGCGAATCCAGGGAGAGCTCAAGAATCTCCTGGAGGGCGCCGCGGTCCGACGGGCCAAGAGCTCCGCCTCCCGAAGGCAGGGGTACCCCTCGGAACATCGCGCCGCGACTTCCCGATTCATGCGGGAAGCCTCGGTCCACACCGGGCGCACGCGCAACACAGCACCTGCGGCCCCGGGTCGCCTCGGCAACGAGCACCATCACCGCGACCGTCGGGCCCACCTCGACGAGAGGGTGCGCCGAGGCTACCACCCGAGGCGTGGGGGACACTACGACAGCGGAGAGGATCGGAGTCCCTCGCCCGAACCACCCGGTTCGCAGGCTTTCAGCCGTGCCATACGACAAGCACCGTTCCCGACCCGGTTCTGACCCCCGACTACTATCACAAAGTACTCGGGGGAGACGAGACCGGAACTGTGGCTCGCGGACTACCGGCTGGCCTACCAACTGGGTGGAACGGACGATGATAACCTCATCATCCGCAACCTCCCCCTGTTCCTCTCCGACACCGCTCGTGCCTGGTTGGAGCACCTGCCTCCGGGGTAGATCTCCAACTGGGACGACCTGGTCCAAGCCTTCGCCGGCAATTTCCAGGGCACGTACGTGCGCCCTGGAAACTCCTGGGACCTCCGAAGCTGCCGACAGCAGCCGGGAGAGTCCCTCCGGGACTACATCCGGCGATTCTCGAAGCAGCGCACCAAGCTGCCCAACATCACCGATTCGGATGTCATTGGCGCGTTCCTCGCCGGCACCACCTGCCGCGACCTGGTGAGCAAGCTGGGTCGCAAGACCCCCACCAGGGCGAGCGAGCTGATGGACATCGCCACCAAGTTCGCCTCTGGCCAGGAGGCGGTTGAGGCTATCTTCCGGAAGGACAAGCAGCCCCAGGGCCGCCCACCGGAAGATGCCCCCGAGGTGTGAACTCAACGCGGCGCCAAGAAGAAGGGCAAGAAGAAGTTGCAAGCGAAACTCGACGCTGCCGACGTGGACCTTGTCGCCGCCGCCGAGTACAAGAACCCTCGGAAACCCCCCGGAGGTGCCAACCTCTTCGACAAGATGCTCAAGGAGTCGGCCCGTCAAGCACACCCTTGAGGAGTGCGCTATGCTTCGACGCCACTTCCACAGGGCCGAGCCACCCGCGGAGGGTGGCAGGGCTCGCGACGACGACAAGAGGGAGGATCACCAGGCAGGAGAGTTCCCCGAGGTCCGCGACTGCTTCATGATCTACGGTGGGCAAGCGGCAAACGCCTCGGCTCGGCACCGCAAGCAAGAGCGTCGGGAGGTCTGTTCGGTGAAGGTGGCGGCGCCAGTCTACCTAGACTGGTCCGACAAGCCCATCACCTTCGACCAAGCCGACCACCCCGACCACGTGCCAAGCCCGGGGAAATACCCGCTCGTTGTCGATCCCGTCATCGGTGACGTCAGACTCACCAAGGTCCTCATGGACGGAGGCAGCAGCCTCAACATCATCTACGCCGAGACCCTCGGGCTCCTGCGTGTTGATCTGTCCTCGGTCCGGGCAGGCGCTGCGCCTTTCCACAGGATCATCCCCGGGAAGCGCGTCCAGCCCCTCGGACAACTCGACCTTCCTGTCTGCTTCGAAACACCCTCCAACTTCCGAAGGGAGACCCTCACGTTCGAGGTGGTCGGGTTCCGAGGAACCTACCACGCAGTATTGGGGAGGCCATGCTACGCGAAGTTCATGGCCGTCCCCAACTACACCTACCTCAAGCTCAAGATGCCGGGCCCCAACGGGGTCATCACCGTCGGCCCCACGTACAAACACGCGTTCGAATGCGACGTAGAGTGCGTGGAGTACGCCGAGGCCCTCGCCGAATCCGAGGCCATCATGGCCGACCTGGAGAGCCTCTCTAAAGAGGTGCCAGACATGAAGCATCACGCCGGCAACTTCGAGCCAGCGGAGACAGTTAAGTCCGTCCCCCTCGACCCCAGCAGCGACGCCTCCAAGCAGATCTGGATCGGCTCCGAGCTCGATCCCAAATAGGAAGCAGTGCTCGTCGACTTTCTCCGCGCGAACGCCGACGTTTTCGCGTGGAGTCCCTCGGACATGCCCGGCATACCGAGGGATATCGCCGAGCACTCGCTGGATATCCGAGCTGGAGCCCGACCCGTGAAGCAGCCTCTGCGCCGATTCGACGAGGAAAAGCGCAGAGCCATAGGCGAGGAGATCCACAAGCTAATGGCGGCAGGGTTCATCAAAGAGGTATTCCATCCCGAATGGCTTGCCAACCCTGTGCTTGTGAGAAAGAAAGGAGGGAAATGGCGGATGTGTGTAGACTACACTTGTCTAAACAAAGCATGTCCGAAGGTTCCCTACCCTCTGCCTTGCATCGATCAAATCGTGGATTCCACTGCTGGGTGTGAAACCCTGTCTTTCCTCGATGCCTACTTAGGGTATCACCAAATCAGGATGAAAGAGTCCGACCAGCTCGCGACTTCTTTCATCACACCCTTGGCATGTACTGCTATGTCACCATGCCGTTCGGCTTGAGGAATGCGGGTGCGACGTACCAGCGGTGCATGAACCATGTGTTCGGCGAACACATTGGCCAGACGGTCGAGGCCTACGTCGATGACATCGTAGTCAAGACGAGGAAAGCCTCCGACCTCCTTTCCGACCTTGAAATGACATTCCGATGTCTCAAGGCGAAAGGAGTGAAGCTTAATCCCGAGAAGTGTGTCTTTGGGGTTCCCCGAGGCATGCTCTTGGGGTTCATCGTCTCCGAGCGGGGCATCGAAGCCAACCCGGAGAAGATCACAGCCATCACCAGCATGGGGCCCATCAAGGACTTGAAAGGTGTACAAAGAGTCATGGGATGCCTTGCGGCTCTGAGCCGCTTCATCTCACGCCTCGGCGAAAGAGGCCTGCCTCTGTACCGCCTCTTAAGGAAGGCCGAGTGCTTCACTTGGATCCTCGAGGCTGAGGAAGCCCTCGGGAACCTGAAGGTACTCCTCACGAACGTGCCCATCTTGGTGCCCCCCGCTGCCGGAGAAGCCCTCTTGATCTACGTCGTCGCGACCACTCAGGTGGTTAGCGCCACGATTGTGGTTGAGAGACGAGAAGATGGGCATGCATTGCCCATTCAGAGGCCAGTCTACTTCATCAGCGAGGTACTGTCCGAAACCAAGATCCGCTACCACAAATTTAGAAGCTGCTGTACGCGGTGATCCTGACGCGGCGGAAGTTGCGACACTACTTTGAGTCTCATCCGGTAACTGTGGTGTCATCCTTCCCCCTGGGGGAGATCATCCAGTGCCGAGAGGCCTCGGGTAGAATCGCAAAGTGGGTAGTGGAGATCATGGGCGAAACAATCTCGTTCGCCCCTCGGAAGGCCATCAAGTCCCAGGTCTTAGCGGACTTCGTGGCTGAATGGGTCGACACCCAGCTCCCAACAGTTCCAATCCAGCCGGAACTCTGGACCATGTTCTTCGACGGGTCGCTGATGAAGACAGGAGCGGGCGCAGGCCTGCTCTTCATCTCGCCCCTTGGAAAGCATCTACGCTACGTGCTACGCCTCCACTTCCCGGCGTCCAACAATGTGGCTGAGTACGAGGCTCTGGTCAACGGGTTGCACATCGCCATCGAGCTAGGGGTCCGACGCCTCGACGCTCGCGGTGACTCGCAGCTCGTCATCGACCAAGTCATGAAGAACTCCCACTGCCGCGACCCGAAGATGGAGGCCTACTGCGATGAGGTTCGGCGCCTGGAAGACAAGTTCTACGGGCTCGAGCTCAACCACATTGCCCGGCGCTACAACGAGACTGCGGACGAGCTGGCTAAAATAGCCTCGGGGCGAACAACGGTTCCCCCGGGCATCTTCTCCCGAGACCCACATCAACCCTCCATCAAGATCGACGACACGCCCGAACCCGAGGTACCCTCGGCTCAGGCTGAGGCACTCTCGGCTCGGCCCGAGGCACCCTCAGCTTGGCCCAAGGCACCTTCGGTTCAGCCCGAGGTACCCTCGGCCCCCGAGGGTGAGGCACTGCACGTCGAGGAGGAGCGAAGCGGGGTCACGCCTAATCGAAACTGGCAGACCCCGTACCTGCAATATCTCCACCGAGGAGAGCTACCCCTCGACCGAGCCGAAGCTCGGCGGTTGGCGCGGCGCGCCAAGTCGTTTGTCTTGGTGGGGGACGGGAAGGAGCTCTACCACCGCAGCCCCTCAGGCATCCTCCAGCGATGCATTTCCATCGCTGAAGGCCAGGAGCCCCTACGAGAGATACACTCGGGGGCTTGCGGCCATCACGCAGCACCTCGAGTCCTTGTCGGAAACGCCTTCCGACAAGGTTTCTACTGGCCGACGGCGGTGGTCGACGCCACTAGAATTGTCTGCACCTGCGAAGGGTGTCAATTCTACGCGAGGCAGACTCGCCTGCCCGCTCAGGCTCTGCAGACGAAACCCATCACCTGGCTTTTTGCTGTGTGGGGTCTGGACCTCGTCGGTCCCTTGCAGAAGGCACCTGGGGGCTACACGCACCATTGGGAAGGGCTGTTCGTCATCGCCAAAGTTCTGAAGCCCGGAACGAACAAGCTGGCCGATAGTCAAGGCGAGGTCTACACCAACACTTGGAACATCCAACAGCTACGTCGCTTCTACCCTTAAGATGTTTTCGAGTTGTTCGTATACCTCGTTCCCACGCAAAATTTGGTCATCAAGGAAGGGTCAGCCTTGCCTCGGCAAAGCCTGACCCTCCCTCGGGGGCTAAAAAGGGGGGGAACCCCCTCCATGTCAAAATTTTCAATCAAAAAGGCTTTCTCCCGGCTATGTCGGTAGCAGGACCCCAAGAAGCGAACGCGGGTGCATGTAAGTGGCAAGGTTGACTGAGCCGAGGGACTCCTACGCCTCTAGGTTACGGATACCTCACTCGGCACCTACCACAAAAAATGACTCCTACTCGGGCAAGCCACCCTGCTGCTGACGAGCGGAGCCAGACACGCAAAATGAAAAGGAAAAGGGGCACGACTTTATACTACGATAATAAAGTGTTCAGGCCTCAGCGACCGCAAAAGACACACGTGCATCCAAAGGAAACTACTCCGACAGAGTTAGGCGCCGCCCGGGGAAGGAGCCGCGCCTTCGGCTTCGTCCTCGCCCTCGGCAAAGTCCACCCCGACTTCGGACGACGGCGCGGGCGGGAGGATCTCTGCCTCGAAGGTGGTCGCCAGCACTGCGCTCGGGCCCGCGGCGGCCGCGTCGAGCCTCGGACTTCAGCCAGGGCGGCTTCATCTTCGTCAGGGAGGTAATACCCCTCACTGACCCGCTCCAGATCCACGACGTAGTGGGAAGCAAGCACGGCGAAGGCCCGCCTGACGCCGTGGTGTAGCACCTCGCGGAGTCTGCCGCGCACGTGATCACCCAAGGCCTGCAGGCGACTTTGAGGGGAGCTTCCTGAGGGGACGTCGCCGAAGCCAAAGACCCGGCAGAAGTCCGAGATGGCCTCGGACATGGCCGTGTGGTCGGCCTCCCTCTACTCGGCCGCCCCGGTAAGCGCCCTGGTGGACTCATCAAGGGCGGACTCGAGCTCTGCGAACAGCCAGAACGCAAGGCCTCAAACACAAGCGAAGGAGACAAGCTGAAACGAAAACCGAAAATGGCCAAGACATACCTCCGGCTCGGGCACGTTGCTCCGAGGCTGCGGCCTGGGCTACGGCTAGGTCTGCTGCAAGGGCACCAACCCGGCTTTCGGCCTCGGCAGCCCGGCCCCAAGATTGGTCTCGCTCATTGGCGACCTGGTCGAACTCCGACTGCCGTCGTTGCACCTCTGCGCGTGCCGCTGCCGCCTCTGCGCGTGCCGCTGCCGCCTCTGCTCTCAGATCGGCGCAGAGCAGCCGAAGGTCCGCCACCTCAGCGCCCTGCTGGGAGAGGCGCGCAGTAGCCCCGGCGAGCGAGGTCCTCAAGGATCGCAGCGAGCCCCAGATGTTGACCTTGTGGTGGATGAACGACGACTTGGCGGTGCTCAGATCCGTCAGATCCTGAGGGAAGGGAGCGAGGCGTCACAAAAGACGCCTTGGTCACAAAGAAGGTATGCCTGAAACCATTACCTGGAGGATTTTGGGGACGTCCCTGCAGAAGACCTCCAGCGACGACCGGAGCGACCCCACCGTTGCTTCGGCACACTCGCGGAGCTCGTCCCAAGACTGCTCCTCCCGCTCATCGTCAAGAACGAAGAAGGGATCCGAAGCCTCACGGGTCCGGAACCGAAGCAACTGGCGTCGCCCCTCGGAGCTCCGCCGCGCAGGGACGAGGCTGCCGCTCAGCGGGACGGATCGCGTTTCCACGCCCCCTCCTCCGAGGCACCGAGCGCTGACGCCTCGGCCATCTCAGCGTCAGCAGCAACAGGTCGCTCCCCAACTGGGACGGCAGCGGCTTCAGTAGCAGCAGGCGCCAGCACCGGCGGCATGTCTGGTGGGCCCGAGGCCACGTCCGCGCCAGCCGCCTCCTCCAGCACGATGGCCGCCTCGGCAGAAGAGCCGGCCTCGGGAACTCGCTCCACGGCGACTGGTGCTGCCTGAGCCCCCCGCTGTGGAGCGCCTTGCGAGAAGGTCAGCTGAACAGCGAGGCCCGACGCGGCACCGGCTGCGGAAGCCGACGCCATCTTAAGGGCCTTCCGGGGAGCCAGATCGGTCAGGCCATGGCTTCGCTTGCTGAGGAGGAAAGAAAGGTCGCGGTCGGGACATACGAATGAGAAGCCAGGACGAAGACGTTCCAAGATACTTACCCGCTCCGGGCCATGATCAACCGTGCCTGAGGAGAGGTCTCTCGGATCTCGACCCCCGAAGGCACCGCCGAGGTCCGCCTCACCGCCAGCTTCGGCACCACCCTCGCCTTGGGCACCTTGGACGCCCGGGAGACGGACTGCCCAGGCGCTGCCACGGCGACCTGAGGGTCGCTCTCCTGCGCTGCCGGCGTGGGCGATGGCTCTCGGGGAACAGACACCTCGGCCTGACTCCCCAGGGTCACCTCAACTTCCCCGGCCGAGGGGTCAAGTACCCTCTCGGTCTGCCCCTGCTCTTTGAGCCGGGACCTCGGCATCCCAACTCCGGGAACTGACGGCGCCAGCCCACTCGGGGGCTGGCTTGACGACTCCTGGCCTAGCCTCAAACCCGGGCTGAAGCCGAGGCGGGCAGCCATGTCGTCATCCTCGTCATCATCTTCATCATCGTCGTCGTCGTCAGGCGTTTCCGGCGATGGCTCCCTCGGGAGTCCTTCCCTCTCCTGCCGACGACGGAGCTTTTCCAAGGCGTCTCGGGCCCGCGTCCGCTCGCGAGCCCGGGCCTTCTCCGCGTCCTTCTTTTTCTTCTTCTCCTCCGCGGCAACCCGCCGCGCTGCTCGGTCCACCGCGTCCTCCGGGACCCGTGGCCGGGAAGGCTTGTGCCACCCTACCTCCTGGAGATGGATGGAAATCCCGACTGTAAGGACCAAGGGCAACCCAACGCAAGGAGAAGGAAGGAGCAGGCACTCACCAGGGTCACGCACCCTTGGTCGGGGCGCATCAGGGGCTGAGAGAAGGCGCTGGCGTCCGGTTTTCCCAACGCGACGGCCACCCGCCCGTGGAGAACGTCGATGGGAAGAGGATCCGAGGACATCCGTGAGCCCTCCAAGTCAGCCTCCGGCGTCATCTCCCAGAGCGGCAACCGCCGCTCCGCCAAGGGAAGCACCCTACGGCGGTGAATGGCGGCTATCACTCCCGTGGCGGTGAGTCCTCCTTTCCGCAACGCCTCCAGGGCCTTGAGAAGGGGCTCGAGGTTCTTCTGTCTGTCGTGCGGGGTCCCGTAGCGCCAAGTATCGGCGGTGGCAGTGACCAGTCGCTGGGAAAACGGCGGAGCATCTCGCTGTCATTCCGGAGGTAGAACCACCGGCGCTGCCACCCTTTATTCGAGGACACAAGGATGGCGGGAATGTACAGCGACGCCCGCGACTGCCTCAGCTGGAGGATGCAACCGCCGGCCCGCACCGCCGCGCGGACTCTTCTCTCCCCCGTCGGTGAAGCAAAAAGCTCTGCGGAAAAGAGATGAGTCCACAAGTCCCAGTGGGGGGCGATCCCCAAGTATCCTTCGCACACCGCCACGAAGATGGCGACTTGCGAGATGGAGTTGGGGCTGAGGTTGTGCAACTCCACCTCATAGTTGTACAGGATCGCCCGCATGAAGCGGCTTGCCGGCACACCGAACCCCCGCTCGTGGAAGGAGACGAAGCTCACGACGTACCCCGGCAGCGGGGACAGGGCGGCTCCGCTCGCAGGAGGAATCCACTCCGGCTGCCTCTCATCAGAAAGAGGGCGAAGTAAACCCTCAGAAACAAGATCCTCCAGGTCATCTGCTGTGACTGTGGAGAAGGGCCATGGATCGCGCGGCGGGACAATGGTCACCCGGTCGGCCATCACCGAGCAAAAGGGGGGCAGCGGAAAGGACTGGGTGGGCGGTTTCCTTTTCTCCGGCTAAACCTCTCAGGTTGCGAAAACCTAAGGAGGAGGCGAGAAGCGGAGCAAAGAACCGTCACCAGACCCTCCCCCGGATATATAAAGACCAAGGCGAGACCCGTTCAACGTCTCGCCCGGACCCGCCGCGGGATTCAAAAACCAAAAGCGAAACGGCCGTTCCTCGAACGGCTCGCGCACGCGCAATGGCCGCCCCGCGAACCGCTCGCCCCGTCGCATTAACTCCATGGTGGGACAGGCGGCGCCTCTGGCGGGGGAAGCGAGCGACGCTTCGCCTTCGCCATAATGACCGCGTCAAAAAAGGTACGCCACGTCATTCGATTTCGTATCCTTTTCCTTTTCCTCTTTCTCTCTCTTACAACAGGGACCGGGAAAGGGGGATACCCCGGAAAGGATCCTTCTCCGTGAAGGAAACAGGCTCCGCGCCCCCTACTGATCAGAGGTTCGAAGGCTGGCCCCTCGGAGGGATTCAACAGCCGCCTCAGAGCGCGTGGGCTCCACACCCACTACTGGTCAGAGGTTCGAAGGCCGGCCCCTCGGAAGGGTTCAACGGCTGCCTCAGGCCACTCGGGCTCCGCGCCCACTACTGATCAGGGGTTCGAAGGCTGGCCCTCGAAGGGTTCACAGCCGCCTCAGACACAGAGCGAGGGATGACCATGGGTACGTTCGATACATAACCAAGGCTTGGGCTATGCTCCCGAGGTACCCTAGGACATTTCCGAGACCAGCGGGAACGATCTTGTAACGGAATCCCATCAGAGGGAGGCATCGAGCCCTCGGACCCCGTCGACAGGGGACCGGGTCCGGCAGATCACCCGCAGGTACTTTTGGGCGCGCCTCTGGGCCTCTAGCCGACCCCTAACAAATGGGGCACGGACGTCCGCTCGGATTACCCGCCAGCAGCTCATCGGAGACACCATGTTCGGCGCCCTCCGAGGGCAACATGGCGCTTTCCCCCCTCCTCCTTGCGGAAAGGCGACGCAGGGGCGTATGTAAAAAAGTCGAGTTTGTCCCTGACCGTCCTCTTGCCCTGTGCAGAGGCTCGGGGGCTGCTCTCGCAAACCCGGCTCCGGCCAAACCGTTGACAGCATCAACATACCAGCCCGAGAACTTGGGACCCGACCGTGCACCCGGGCTACGGCCAGCTCGCATGAGGGAACAACCAGACCAGCCGAAGCATTGCGCGAGGCATTAAGACCTCGGAGGAGTCAAACCACTCCTCCGAGGCCTCGGGGGCTACACCCGGCGGGTGCGCTCGCGTGCACCCACCGGAACAAAACACAACCGAGAAAGGCTGGTCCCCTTGCAAAAAAGTGCAACGAAAGCCTCCAAGCGAGTATTAACACTCCCTTCGAGGCTCGGGGGCTACTGTCGGGGACCATAATTAGGGGTACCCTCAAGACTCCTAATTCTCAGCTGGTAACCCCCATCAGCACAAAGCTGCAAAGGCCTGATGGGTGCGACTAAGTCAGGGATCGGTCCATTCGAGGGACTCGATCACGCCTCGCCCGAGCCCAGCCTCGGGCAAGGGCAGCCGACCCCGGAGGATCTCCGTCTCGCCCGAGGCCCAGTCTTCGCCAAGAAGCAACCCTGGCCAAATCGCCACTACAACCGACCAAATCGCAGGGGCATTTAATGCAAAGGCGGCCTGACACCTTTATCCTGACGCACGTCCTCCAGTCGACAAAGCCGAAGTGACCGCAGTCACTTCGCCGCTCCACTGACCGGCCTGACAGAAGGACAGCGCCGCCTGCGCCGCTCCGACTGTTGTGCCACTCAACAGAGTGAGGCTGACAGGCAGTTAGGCCCGGCCTTAGGCACCATAGGAAACTCCGCTCCGCCCGACCCAGGGCTCGGACTCGGGCTCAGTCCCGGAAGACGGCGAACTCCGCTCCGCCCGACCCAGGGCTCGGACTCGGGCTCAGTCCCGGAAGACGGCGAACTCCGCTCCGCCTGACCCAGGGCTCGGACTCGGGCTCAGTCCCGGAAGACGGCGAACTCCGCTCCGCCCGACCCAGGGCTCGGACTCGGGCTCAGTCCTGGAAGACGGCGAACTCCGCTCCGCCCGACCCAGGGCTCGGACTCGGGCTCAGCCCCGGAAGACGATGAACTCCGCTTCGCCCGACCCCAGGGCTCGGACTCAGCCCTGGCCTCAGCCGACGGTCTCCGCCTCGCCCGACCCAGGGGCTCGGACTCGACCTCGGCCTCGGAAGACAGACTCGACCTCGACCTCGGAGGAGCCTCCCCATCGCCCAACCTAGGGCACGGATCGACCAAGTCAACAGGGGGCGCCATCATTACCCTACCCCAAGCTGACTCAGGCTACGGAAACAAGACCGGCGTCCCATCTGGCTCGCTCCGCCAGACAAGCAATGATGGCGCCCCGCATGCTCTATGACGACGGCGGCTCTCAGCCCTCTTACGGAAGCAAGATGACGTCAGCAAGGACTCAACAGCCCCGACAGCTGTCCTTCCGCCAGGCTCCAGCGCTCCTCCGACGGCCACGACACCACACGAACTGGGTGCCAAAACCTCTCTGGCTGCCACGACGGCATGTACTTAGGGCGCTAGCTCTCCTCTAGACACGTAGCACTCTACTACACCCCCCATTGTACACCTGGATCCTCTCCTTACGCCTATAAAAGGAAGGACCAGGGCCCTCTTACAGAGGGTTGGCCGCGCGGGGAAGAGGACGGGACTGGCGCTCGCGTGAGGCCGCTCGCTCCCTCCCGCGTGGAACGCTTGTAACCCCCTACTGCAAGCGCACCCGACCTAGGCGCGGGACGAACACGAAGGCCGCGGGATTTCCACCTCTCTCACGCCTTCTACCCCCCTTCGCGCTCGGCCTCGCACCGACCCATCTGGGCTGGGGCACGCGGCGAAATTTTCACTCGTCGGCCCAGGGACCCCCCGGTCTCGAAACGCCGACACTTTTCCTAACTGATTTTGGTGGTTGAAATGCCCAACACAAATAGTTAGACTAACTAGTTTGCTCTAGATTATATATTCTACAGGTGCTAAAGGTTCAACACAAACCAATAAAATGATCCAAGTTAGGGTTCAAAACAAAGGAGCAAAAAGAACCGAAGAGAACCCTGGTCCGGTGCACCAGGGGCGATCGACTCAAACTCTTCACCTTCGGGTTTCTGGAGAGCCGCTCCGCTATAATTCACCGGACTGTCCGGTGTGCCAGCGGAGCAACGACTATCGAGCACAACAGTCAACCTCCAACGGTCGCCTGCAGACGTGAACAGTGCGCGGACAGTTCGCGCAGAGTCAGAGCAGCGCCAGAAGGCGCACCGGACAGTGAACAGTGACTGTCCGGTGCCCAAGATGTCAGAGCTCCAACGGTCGAAACCGTCAGAACCCTAACGGTTGGGTGACGTGGCTGGCGCACCACACAGTGTCCGGTGGCGCACCGGACTGTCCGGTGCGCCCATCGACAGACAGCCTCCCCAACGGTTGGTTTGGTGGTTGGGGCTATAAATACCCCCCAACCAACACCACTCAAGCATCCAAGTTTTTCGTACATCTCATTCAATACAAGAGCTAGTGCAATCAATACAAGACACAATTCAAAAGAATCAAAGCCTCTCCAAGTCCCAAATACACTCCAAACACTTAATGACTAGAGAGAGAGTTTTGCTCGTGTTCTTTGAGCTATTGTTCTTGGATCGCTTTCTTCTTCCTCATTCTTGTTCTTCAAGCACTTGTAATCAAAGCAAGAGACACCGATTGTGTGGTGGTCCTTATGGGGTCTAAGTGACCCGTTTGATTAAGGAGAAAGCTCACTCGGTCTAGGTGACCGTTTGAGAAAGGGAAAGGGTTGAAAGAGACCCGGTCTTTGTGACCACCTCAACGGGGACTAGGTTCTCAAGAACCGAACCTCGATAAAACAAATCATGGTGTCATCCGCTTCATTTGCTTTTGATTTGTTTTGCCCTCTTTTTCGAACTCGAATTTATTTCTAACACTAACCTCGGCTTGTAGTGTGTGCTTAAGTTTGTAAATTTTAGATTCCGCCTATTCACCCCCCTCTAGGCGACTTTTAGGAACCCTATGCATTGCATTGACTTTGAGAGATATTTCAGAGGAAGCCTGGCTATCAGGCTTATGGCTGTCGCAAAGGCACTAGAGAAAATGTTGTCTGGGGCATTTGTTTAGGCAGCTTCTAGTCATTTATCTCTCTTATGAATGTAACAGAGAACCAACTAGGATTGTCTTGTACTGGGAGCTAATTTCTCATTCTTATTAAGAAGATGTGTGGCTCCTGCATATTTGCGAAAAAACAACATAGGGAACCAATATGCAATATATTATAGTGATTTAGCCATCCTGTCACACCCGGTTTTGGAAGGCAAACCGAATGCGAACTATGTACGTGCCAGGATCAGAACTCACGTACACAGCGATTACATAAATGAACATCATCACACAATGCTCGAATAATAACATAAAAGAGTACTTATTACATCATAGAGTCATAGACATCAACATAGTCATCGTCTTAACAGGTAAATCAAAGTGCTAAATGAAACGCAGTAACGATAAGGCCTTCACAGGCAGCTGACTGGGGGTGGCCGCCAACCCACACCTAGAATTCATCGTAGTCTTGAAACTCCTGGAAGTCTCCTTCCACGGCTTCACCTTCTCCTGAGCAGTGGTTACAATGCGGACAACCTGGTGTTTGGTGGTAAAGCAAGGATGAGTACACATCAACGTACTCAGCAAATGTCCCGTTCGGCTGAGGTGGACTAGCTTTATGTGGGGTTAGGCTCAAGCAGTTGCTTTTAGTTGGTCAAGTATTTATCATTAGTAGAAGCCAGATTTTAGCATTAACCAATCCCGTAAACCATTTCCTCATCGAGGAACATCATCATCATAGTCGAACCAAAACCATAACATAACCATTGTATCTCGAACCATCTGTATCTCTAATCAAAGAGGATCCCAAGGCTGCTCTTAACCGTGAGCACGGCTGATATACCAGTTTCACTACCCTCTGCAGAGGTTGCACACTTTACCCATGAGTCATGATTCCCTTTCTACCCGGGGAGAGCTAATCCCCATTGACCACTACCTAGGTGGTCCGGCAGGGCATCACTACGTAGCTTTTACAAAGATTCCCTAGAGATCATAGCTGCCCGTTAGGTTTCTCCAGTTTGATAAACACAGTACCCCTCCCCGCAGGAGAGTGACTAACAAAGAGCAAAACGAAAGAACCTCGGCACTCAGCCTCGGCAGAGCAAGCACTGTGCCTGGACCCCATTGACGGCACGACGGCTAAGCAACTACACCTCTAGTTCATCCAATTAATCAGCTAAGGGCATCCCATTTCACCCTCATGGTTGCACTGTTATCCCGGGTGGTCTCTCAACGAACCAGTCCTTACGGAGAGGTACTCAGGAAACAGCCTGAGCCCCCTAGAGTATCACAAGATCATCAACATCAACAGGATAACAGTATCATAAATAGCCACATCATGTTCATTGATTATGTTAAAGCAATAGCGAAGTGCTAACCATAATAGCCCATAAGGTCATCAAGGATAAAGTAAAGTGCAAAGCTAGTCAATCCTTAGGTTTCAAGTAAGTAATGCGGGGTAGTAAGTTATAAATGAATAGGACATAATGGGACAGAGGACACTTGCCTTCACCAAACTGCTGATCAGGGACTTCCTCTGCAACTGCCTCGGGAAACACAGACTGCTCGGTGTCTACGCAAAGCAATCATTCACACTATGCACTTGGGAAAATAACAGACAAAAACAATATACCAAACATATGCAGCAGAGAGGGGTCACAAGTTCATAACAGAAAAGGGATAGGCACTCTAAAGTTCCCTAGGTCTGGGGGTAGAGGATTACACAAAGTGATTCACTATCCACTAATCAGGTCTAAGTTGGTGGTGGGATTAAATAATTATCTGGTTTGAGTTTCTAAACTTAAGTGTTTAAGTCCACAAACTTAAGTAATCCAACTTTTATTAAAGTCTACTTATTTCCAATTATCCTAAATGAGGTTTCAATAGTCTTAATCCTATCCTAGTGATTAGCTATTAATTAATACATGGAAACAGCAGGGAAGCATTGCATAAACAGATAGATAATAATATTATGAACATTTTGCAATTTGAAGCACCTAATTTGGAGTTCATATGACAAAGTTATGAATTTTACAAGTTTAGGGGTTAAAATTATACCCTAAGGACTTATTTTTAATTAAATAAAAGGGCCAGGGACTTAACTGCGAGAAACCAGGGACGGCGGGTTCAAATTCCAGAAAACCGGGGGTCTCTTTAAGAAAAAGCGCGGGCGAAGGGGTATCGAGCGCCTACAGCCGTCAGATCTAAAGCGAACGGCCAGGATTAGATCCTGCGGGCGGGCGCGCGAGCGCGCGGCGGCGGGAGCGGCTGACAGGCGGGGCCGGGCGGACAGCGCGGGCGACTGGCAAGCGGGGCCGGGCGGACAGCGCGGGCGCGCGGGCGACTGGCAAGCGGGGCCGGGCGGGCAGAGCGAGCGCGCGGGCGGGCTGACAGGCTGGGCCCAAACGGCAGAGAGACGGGGTGAGGGGGAAGCGGGCCTGGGCCGCTGGATCTCCGGCGGACGGCCAGGATTGGGCTTGGACAAATTAAAACGAGGTCGCCCGATCTGGGATGGACGGTGGGGATTGGGTGGCCGGCCTGGGCTTCTCCTACGACTAGCTGGGGTGGCGGCGCTCGTCCCCGCGGCGGAGGGCTCGCCGGAGACGAGGGGCGCGGGCGACTGGCGGGGCTCTGGGGCAATCCGAGTGGTCGGGGAGGTCGGGGAGGGCGCGGGGAGTCCTCCGGTAGGGTTTGGGTCGGGGCAGAGGCACCGGAGGGGGGCGGTTCACGGCGGGGCGGCTCGGCGGCGGGGTTAATCTACTCCGGCGAGCAATCAAGCGCAACAGAGAGCAGAACAAGGGGCGATAGGGGCTGGAGGGGTCCGTTACCTCAAAGCGGGCTCCGGGGACTCCTCGGCGGCGACGGGGACGCGACGGAGACTCGGGTCGACGGTGGCGGCTGCACGGCGAACGACGGGTGAGCGCGGGCAGAGAGAAATAGGGAGGGGGAGAGGGAATTGGGGCGCGTTCCGGGTTGCGGACGCCAGAGCGGAGCTCACCGGGGCTAAGGGCGCGGCGGAGCTCCACCGGCGACGAGGAAACGGCTCGGGCGGCGATGGTTAGTGGCGGCGGCGCTCTGTGTGCGCGCAGCGAGGGGGAGAGAGAGTCTGCTGGGGCGCAAATGGGGGAGGGGGTGAGGGCGAGTGGGGTTCGGGGCTCAAGTGGCCAGGGGCGAGGTGGGGCGAGTTCCACGCGCGACGTGGGCGCGGGGAAGGCGGGCGCGAGCAGCTCGGCGGCGGTTACGCGAGGAAGACGGGGCTGACACCCCGGGCCCGCGAGCAGAGAGAGAGCGAGGGAGCGAGCGCGCGCGGGGAAAGCGGGCGCCGACAGGTGGGACCGGGCGAGCAGAGAGAGAACGGAGCGGGTGCGCGGAAGGCGGGAGCGCCAACAGGTGGGACCCGCTGCGCAGAGAGAGGAGGGGAGGGAGGCGTGCGCGCGAGAGATGGGCCGGCTGGGCCGAAAGGCCGAGGGGGCGGCTGGGTTGGGCTGCTTTACCTTTTTCTTTTATTCTGAATTGTTTCTCCCTTTTCTTTTATTTATTCTATTTGATTCAAATTCAAATGAGCCCCAAATTCAAATTAGACCTTTTGAGAATTATGCACCAAACAAAAGTGAAATCTAGGGTTCAACATGATGCAACAATTCATACTCCACTAGGGTTTAACATAATAGACTATGGTTACAAGTAAAATAAGCACTTAGCTCCTATAGAAATGAGAGAGAAAAGAATTAGGAAGGATGAGAAAAGGAAGTAACACCTGAATTTGTGAATATGAGCAAAGAAATTTTATACCCCCAAATTCAGGGTGTTACAAACCTATCCCCCTTAAAAGAATCTCGCCCCCGAGATTCAGGGTTGGTCAGCAAAGAGTTCAGGGTATTTGGCTTTTAGATCATCTTCTCGTTCCCAGGTTGCTTCATCCTCCGAGTGGTGACCCCATCTGACTTTGCACATTCTGATGGTATTCCTCCGGGTGACTCTGTCTGCAAACTCCAGAATCTGCGTTGGCTTCTCTATGTATGTCAGATCTTCTTGGACTTCCAAACCCTCCACTGGCAACTGTTCTTCTGGTACTCGCAAACATTTCTTCAATTGCGACACATGGAACACATTGTGCACTGCTGACAAACTCTCTGGTAGGTCGAGCTGGTAAGCCACTTCTCCACGCTTGGCTTGAATCTGATAAGGTCCGACGTACCGGGGTGCTAGCTTGCCTTTAACTCCGAACCTTCTGACTCCCCTGATAGGTGACACCTTCAGATAGACGTAGTCTCCCACTTCAAAACTCAGTTCTCTTCTCCTTCGGTCCGCATAGCTTCGCTGTCTTGACTGGGCTGTCTTCAGGTTCTCCCGAACCATTTTGATATTCTCTTCGGCTTCAAGCAAGATGTCGGGGCCAAACACCTGTCTCTCTCCAGGCTGGTCCCAGTGCAGCGGAGTCCTACAACTCCGTCCGTAGAGTGCCTGAAACGGTGACATCTTCAAGCTGGCCTGGTAACTATTGTTGTAAGAGAATTCTGCATAAGGTAACCTTTTGTCCCATCCTGACTTGTCTTGCAACGCACAGGCTCTCAACATATCTTCTAGGATCTGATTAGTTCTTTCAGTCTGACCGTCTGTCTGCGGGTGATAAGCTGAGCTGAAGTTCAAATGGGTGCCCAACGCTTCTTGTAGCTGCTGCCAAAAATGAGATGTGAACTGCGTTCCTCGATCTGACACTATCTTCTTCGGCACCCCATGAAGGCAGACTATCCGTGACATGTATAACTCAGCTAACGTTGCTCCGGTGTATGTTGTCTTCACAGGTATGAAGTGGGCCACCTTTGTTAAGCGGTCCACAACCACCCAGATGGAATCGTAGCCGGCCCGGGTACGAGGTAGGCCAACTATGAAATCCATCCCGATCTCATCCCACTTCCACTGAGGAATCCGCAAAGGCTGCAACAATCCGGCAGGCCTCTGATGCTCTGCTTTGGTTCTCTGACAGCTATCACAGATGGCGACATATTCTGCGATCTCCCTTTTCATACCATACCACCAAAACCTCCTTTTTAAATCCTGGTACATCTTCTCACTCCCTGGGTGTATGGAGTAGGCTGTCTCATGAGCTTCCTTGAGGATCAATTCCCGAATAGGTTTGAGGTCGGGAACACACAATCGGTCCTTGAACCATATTACTCTTTCTTCATCCTCTCGAAAGTCTTTGCCTCTTCCTTCTAGGATCAGCTATCGAATCTTGTTGATGTTTTCATCATCCTTCTGCCCTTCTTTGATCTCCCGCTCTAGGGTGGGCTCTAATTCCACTGTTACTCCTTGCGTACTGTTTAGGAAACCAAGGCTCAGTCTGTCGAACTCTTTGGCTAACTCATACGGCATCGGGTACGATGCCAACATATTAACTTGACTCTTCCTGCTCAGAGCATCTGCAACAACATTGGCTTTGCCCGGATGGTAATGTATCTCCAACTCATAGTCTTTGATCAGTTCCAACCATCTTCGCTGCCTCATGTTTAACTCTGACTGGGTGAATATGTACTTCAGACTCTTATGATCCGTGTAGATGTCGCACTTCTGCCCATACAGGTAATGTCTCCAGGTCTTCAAAGCATGAACCACTGCTGCCAATTCCAGGTCATGTGTGGGATAATTCTTCTCATGGATCTTCAGCTGTCGAGATGAGTACGCTACAACTCTCCCTTCTTGCATCAGTACACATCCCAATCCGGTGTACGAAGCGTCGCAATACACTGAGAATGACTTGTGGACATCAGGCAGGACTAACACAGGAGCTGTAGTCAATCTATTCTTCAGTTCTTCAAATGCTTCCTGACACTTTTGGGTCCACTTAAACTCAACTTTCTTCGCTAGCAACGCTGTCATTGGTCTAGCAATCTTCGAGAAACCTTCAATGAAACGCCTATAATACCCAACCATTCCAATGAAGCTCTTGATCCCACGAACATCTTTCGGTGCTTTCCAGTTCAGGATATCTGCTACTTTCTTTGGATCCACTGCTAACCCATCTTGATTTATGATGTGACCCAGAAACAAGACTTCATGAATCCAGAACTCGCATTTGCCCAGCTTGGCATACAACTGATGCTCTCGAAGCCTTTGCAATACCATCTTCAAATGCTCCACATGATCTTCCTCACTTTGAGAGTATATGAGAATGTCATCGATGAACACTACCACAAACTTGTCCAGATAATCCATGAACACACTGTTCATCAGGTACATAAAGAAGGCTGGCGCATTTGTCAAACCAAAGGACATAACCGTGAACTCATATAGCCCGTACTTGGTGATGAATGTCGTCTTCGGTATATCCGAGGGTCGGATTCTGAGTTGATGGTAACCTGACCTCAGATCTATCTTCGAGAATACGCTGGCACCTCTGAGCTGGTCAAACAGATCTTCTATCCTTGGCAGGGGGTACTTGTTCTTGACAGTGACTTCATTCAGGGCTCTGTAGTCTATGCACATCCTTTTGGTACCATCTTTCTTCTCTACAAACAACACTGGAGTGGCCCAAGGCGAGGTGCTTGGCCTGATGTAACCCTTCTCTAGCATCTCATCTATCTGCTTCTTGAGTTCCACCAATTCTGGTCCAGACACTCGATAGGCTCTCTTTGAAATGGGGGCGGTACCAGGGATAAGCTCTATGGAAAATTCAACCTTTCTCTCGGGTGGCATGCCCGTTAGCTCCTCGGGAAACACATCCGGAAAGTCTGACACGACCTTGATAGCCTCGAGCGGGTTAGGCTCCTTACTATCAACTGAAATCTGATGACAGACTCCCTCTTCTGACTTAGGCATCCTTAGCTCGGCCACTACCTCTTCTCCTGACGGGGATTTCAATGTTATGGTCCTCTTGTCACAACTAACATTCGCTTCATACTTCATCAACCAGTTCATCCCTAGTATGACATCTATCCCAGGGGTGCCTATTACTATTAAGTCACTGGGGAATCCTATCCCCCTTATTTCCACCATTATGTTTGAACATATTTTATCTGTTTGCACCCTGCCACCAACCGAATTAATCCTCATGGGTGGCATCATTGCCTCTACTGAGATGTTATGCAATTCTACCCAGGTTGCAGTGACAAAAGAATGAGTTGCACCAGTATCAAATAGCACTTTTGCGGGATGAGATTCGACTGAGAACATACCTACTGCCACATCTGGTGCATCCTGGATCGCTTCGGCCTCCAAGTGGTTCACCTTTCCACGGTTGTACGCTTGGTTACGATTGCCTGCTGCCGGCTGCAGTACACCTTGCTTTGCTGAAGCATTGGGGTTGGTCTGCTGCTGCGCCATCTTCTTTGGGCACTGCATCGCCCAGTGGCCTTGTTCTCCACAGTGGAAACATCCCCTGCCTCCTCCTTGTGCTGGGGCTGCTTGGTTGCTCTGATTCGCTGCTGGGGCAGGAAGGCGAGGTGCCTGGTTGTTCTGCTTCTGATACTGATTACCTCCCTGCTGGCTGTGCTGACGATACTGCTGCTGCTGCTGCGGGTACTGTCTCTGAAACTGCTGCTGATGCGGACGCTGATTCTGATTCTGATATCCCTGTGGGTGACCAGGTCTGCCTTGCTGAGATGAACTGCCTGAGAAACGTGGACGGCTGATGCCTCCGGACTGGGGTCCACTCATCTTGCGCTTCCGATCTTCCATATCCTTACGCTTCTTCTCAGTCATAACTGCCCTGTCGATCAGGTGCTGGAAGGTGGGGAAGGTGTGATTCATCAGCTGGTAATGCAGGGGATCCACCAAACCTCTCATGAACCTGTACTGCCTCTTGGCATCAGTGTTGACATCCTCGGGTGCATAACGAGACAGCTGCAGAAACTTGTCTCTGTACTCACTAACAGACATGGGTCCCTGCTTTAGAGCCAGAAACTCCTCCTTCTTCACGATCATTAGTCCCTCTGGCACATGGTACCGACGGAAACTCTCGCTGAATTCCTCCCAAGTGATGGCTTCGGGGTTAGCATGGGTGGCGAGGTAGGACTCCCACCAGGACTGGGCTGCTCCCCTCAGCTGACGGGGACCATACAGAACCTTCTCCCTGTCGTCGCATTGGGCGGTGCGCAGTTCCCTCTCCACCGCGCGCAACCAGTCTTCTGCATCCATGGGGTCAGCAGAATGGGCGAAGGTAGGAGGGTGCCCTCTCATGAACTCACCACGCTTATCTCGTGGCATCTGGGGCATCTGCACTTGCAACTAGGGTTGGGGTTGCTGTTGAGCCTGCTGTATGGCTGCCAGAGTCTGCCCAATGGCCTGCACTGCATGGGTCTGCATCAAGAACATCTGCTCCACTGACATCGGGGGTGGTGGGGGAGGCTGCCTCTGTTGCTCCTCCTGCTGGTCATGCTGCTCTAGCTGAGCACGCCTGTTGCATCGGCGCCTGTTGTCAGACATCTGTGGAAGACATTCATACATCAGCATTGATCTTACAATCTTTCAGCATAAGAAAAGAGAATACAGAATCCTTCATGACACTGAGTGAACAAAGAGCTTCACTGATCCTCATTCATGATTCAATACAGCCTCTCAGATAAGAAAGGAAAGTAAGAGTAAATGGTTTCCCAACTAAGCAACTGACTTCATTAACATTACTAGCTAAGCCAAACTGCAGGGGAAACCCACATGTTGGCTACAGTCATTACAAAGATCCAAATCCAACACAAGTTCATCATAACAAGCATGCAAGCGACTGATAAGCAAACTAAACTAAATGGAAGCAACTGATAAACAAACTAATCTGACTACCTAAGACTGAGACATCCGACTTAGAATTATTACAAACTTCGACGCTAACGACCTAAGGATCCAAATCTATCCTGGTCTTACAGACAGGGGAACCATAAGTGTGGTGACCACGTGGCGGTGAGCGGTATGGGTGCTGAGTCCCAACAGGAGTGGGAGAACCACCCTCCTGGTGATGGCGCTCTGCCAACTCAGCACGCAACTCCGCAATCTCCGTTCGAGCCCTGCTTAGCTCGTCCAGAGAGTGATCCAGCTCCGTGTTAAGCACTGCGACTAGGTTGACTGTGCTGCTCAACCTAGGGTTAGCCTCACCAACAGGTGAAACAACCACACTCTCTGTGCTGCCAGTAGGGCGGCGGGGGTAGTACCGAAGGTTAAGACCGTCGGCCACGCCACCGAACAAAGAACAGTACTGAGAGAGTGCACGTCGTGCTGCATCCTGCATAGCCGCCTCTGCAGTGTCCCTCTTGGAGATGGAATAGTGCTCCGAAACAGCCTCCGCACCCCGGAGGTCATCCTCCGGACGGCGAACTAGGCAGGTAGCCTCCCAGCGGTCCGGGTACCTCCCGCGACTGTGCTGGTAGACCACACAACGATACTCGATCGACCAGGTGTGCCGGTCGAAAGCCTGGCGCAGCAAGGTGTCGAGTGCGTCGTGGAAGTGACAACCACGAGCGGCGTCACGGGTGATGGGTCGGGCGACCCATCCTTCCGCCTCCTGCGGCTCAGAGGACTCCGTGCTGTGGGCTGAGTCGTCGTCGTCGGGGTCTCCTCCAGTAGCTCCTCCAACAGCCGGGACGTCCCGCGGTGGAACAAGGGGCGCCTCCAGCTGGGCCACAGAGGAACGGGGCCTCACGGTCTCCACCTCCTGCTGGGGTGAGGAGGAAGAGCCCTGCTGCTCTCCGTGCTGGCGCCGGCGTTCCTGCTCCTCACGCAGGCGGTGGTGCAGCCTCTCCAGGTGACTCGACTGTCCGGACACGGTGCGGTGCAGAGGACGCTCCGCAAGTCGAGACGGCAAGAAAGGAATCACCGACTTACGTGCAGTGTGTCTAAGACGAGCCATCTACAAAAGACACCGTAAGCATAAGAGTAAGAGCAGAACTAATATGACAAGTGAATAAACCAAAGACAGAATAGGATAAAAATTTTAACAAGGTATTGTATAGATAGATAGTAAAATATAGGGTTGGTCGAGGTGACCGACTTTTGAAGTAACATCAGATGTCAAGGTGAGGGGAAGGGTCAATAGTCCTTAATACGACCAGTGCTACTCTAGGTCAGCGGTCCTACAGTCAGCATGGGCTTTGATACCACTTATGTCACACCCGGTTTTGGAAGGCAAACCGAATGCGAACTATGTACGTGCCAGGATCAGAACTCACGTACACAGCGATTACATAAATGAACATCATCACACAATGCTCGAATAATAACATAAAAGAGTACTTATTACATCATAGAGTCATAGACATCAACATAGTCATCGTCTTAATAGGTAAATCAAAGTGCTAAACGAAACGCAGTAACGATAAGGCCTTCACAGGCAGCTGACTGGGGGTGGCTGCCAACCCACACCTAGAATTCATCGTAGTCTTGAAACTCCTGGAAGTCTCCTTCCACGGCTTCACCTTCTCCTGAGCAGTGGTTACAATGCGGACAACCTGGTGTTTGGTGGTAAAGCAAGGATGAGTACACATCAACGTACTCAGCAAATGTCCCGTTCGGCTGAGGTGGACTAGCTTTATGTGGGGTTAGGCTCAAGCAGTTGCTTTTAGTTGGTCAAGTATTTATCATTAGTAGAAGCCAGATTTTAGCATTAACCAATCCCGTAAACCATTTCCTCATCGAGGAACATCATCATCATAGTCGAACCAAAACCATAACATAACCATTGTATCTCGAACCATCTGTATCTCTAATCAAAGAGGATCCCAAGGCTGCTCTTAACCGTGAGCACGGCTGATATACCAGTTTCACTACCCTCTGCAGAGGTTGCACACTTTACCCATGAGTCATGATTCCCTTTCTACCCGGGGAGAGCTAATCCCCATTGACCACTACCTAGGTGGTCCGGCAGGGCATCACTACGTAGCTTTTACAAAGATTCCCTAGAGATCATAGCTGCCCGTTAGGTTTCTCCAGTTTGATAAACACAGTACCCCTCCCCGCAGGAGAGTGACTAACAAAGAGCAAAACGAAAGAACCTCGGCACTCAGCCTCGGCAGAGCAAGCACTGTGCCTGGACCCCATTGACGGCACGACGGCTAAGCAACTACACCTCTAGTTCATCCAATTAATCAGCTAAGGGCATCCCATTTCACCCTCATGGTTGCACTGTTATCCCGGGTGGTCTCTCAACGAACCAGTCCTTACGGAGAGGTACTCAGGAAACAGCCTGAGCCCCCTAGAGTATCACAAGATCATCAACATCAACAGGATAACAGTATCATAAATAGCCACATCATGTTCATTGATTATGTTAAAGCAATAGCGAAGTGCTAACCATAATAGCCCATAAGGTCATCAAGGATAAAGTAAAGTGCAAAGCTAGTCAATCCTTAGGTTTCAAGTAAGTAATGCGGGGTAGTAAGTTATAAATGAATAGGACATAATGGGACAGAGGACACTTGCCTTCACCAAACTGCTGATCAGGGACTTCCTCTGCAACTGCCTCGGGAAACACAGACTGCTCGGTGTCTACGCAAAGCAATCATTCACACTATGCACTTGGGAAAATAACAGACAAAAACAATATACCAAACATATGCAGCAGAGAGGGGTCACAAGTTCATAACAGAAAAGGGATAGGCACTCTAAAGTTCCCTAGGTCTGGGGATAGAGGATTACACAAAGTGATTCACTATCCACTAATCAGGTCTAAGTTGGTGGTGGGATTAAATAATTATCTGGTTTGAGTTTCTAAACTTAAGTGTTTAAGTCCACAAACTTAAGTAATCCAACTTTTATTAAAGTCTACTTATTTCCAATTATCCTAAATGAGGTTTCAATAGTCTTAATCCTATCCTAGTGATTAGCTATTAATTAATACATGGAAACAGCAGGGAAGCATTGCATAAACAGATAGATAATAATATTATGAACATTTTGCAATTTGAAGCACCTAATTTGGAGTTCATATGACAAAGTTATGAATTTTACAAGTTTAGGGGTTAAAATTATACCCTAAGGACTTATTTTTAATTAAATAAAAGGGCCAGGGACTTAACTGCGAGAAACCAGGGACGGCGGGTTCAAATTCCAGAAAACCGGGGGTCTCTTTAAGAAAAAGCGCGGGCGAAGGGGTATCGAGCGCCTACAGCCGTCAGATCTAAAGCGAACGGCCAGGATTAGATCCTGCGGGCGGGCGCGCGAGCGCGCGGCGGCGGGAGCGGCTGACAGGCGGGGCCGGGCGGACAGCGCGGGCGACTGGCAAGCGGGGCCGGGCGGACAGCGCGGGCGCGCGGGCGACTGGCAAGCGGGGCCGGGCGGGCAGAGCGAGCGCGCGGGCGGGCTGACAGGCTGGGCCCAAACGGCAGAGAGATGGGGTGAGGGGGAAGCGGGCCTGGGCCGCTGGATCTCCGGCGGACGGCCAGGATTGGGCTTGGACAAATTAAAACGAGGTCGCCCGATCTGGGATGGACGGTGGGGATTGGGTGGCCGGCCTGGGCTTCTCCTACGACTAGCTGGGGTGGCGGCGCTCGTCCCCGCGGCGGAGGGCTCGCCGGAGACGAGGGGCGCGGGCGACTGGCGGGGCTCTGGGGCAATCCGAGTGGTCGGGGAGGTCGGGGAGGGCGCGGGGAGTCCTCCGGTAGGGTTTGGGTCGGGGCAGAGGCACCGGAGGGGGGCGGTTCACGGCGGGGCGGCTCGGCGGCGGGGTTAATCTACTCCGGCGAGCAATCAAGCGCAACAGAGAGCAGAACAAGGGGCGATAGGGGCTGGAGGGGTCCGTTACCTCAAAGCGGGCTCCGGGGACTCCTCGGCGGCGACGGGGACGCGACGGAGACTCGGGTCGACGGTGGCGGCTGCACGGCGAACGACGGGTGAGCGCGGGCAGAGAGAAATAGGGAGGGGGAGAGGGAATTGGGGCGCGTTCCGGGTTGCGGACGCCAGAGCGGAGCTCACCGGGGCTAAGGGCGCGGCGGAGCTCCACCGGCGACGAGGAAACGGCTCGGGCGGCGATGGTTAGTGGCGGCGGCGCTCTGTGTGCGCGCAGCGAGGGGGAGAGAGAGTCTGCTGGGGCGCAAATGGGGGAGGGGGTGAGGGCGAGTGGGGTTCGGGGCTCAAGTGGCCAGGGGCGAGGTGGGGCGAGTTCCACGCGCGACGTGGGCGCGGGGAAGGCGGGCGCGAGCAGCTCGGCGGCGGTTACGCGAGGAAGACGGGGCTGACACCCCGGGCCCGCGAGCAGAGAGAGAGCGAGGGAGCGAGCGCGCGCGGGGAAAGCGGGCGCCGACAGGTGGGACCGGGCGAGCAGAGAGAGAACGGAGCGGGTGCGCGGAAGGCGGGAGCGCCAACAGGTGGGACCCGCTGCGCAGAGAGAGGAGGGGAGGGAGGCGTGCGCGCGAGAGATGGGCCGGCTGGGCCGAAAGGCCGAGGGGGCGGCTGGGTTGGGCTGCTTTACCTTTTTCTTTTATTCTGAATTGTTTCTCCCTTTTCTTTTATTTATTCTATTTGATTCAAATTCAAATGAGCCCCAAATTCAAATTAGACCTTTTGAGAATTATGCACCAAACAAAAGTGAAATCTAGGGTTCAACATGATGCAACAATTCATACTCCACTAGGGTTTAACATAATAGACTATGGTTACAAGTAAAATAAGCACTTAGCTCCTATAGAAATGAGAGAGAAAAGAATTAGGAAGGATGAGAAAAGGAAGTAACACCTGAATTTGTGAATATGAGCAAAGAAATTTTATACCCCCAAATTCAGGGTGTTACACATCCACATTTAAAATGCCTAATCTAGTATGTAGTTCATGATTTCTAAATGCATCATAGTTCTTCACAGATAGGTACAATCAGGTATCCATGGTTGAATGTGACATCAACCACAGATGCATCAACCAGATCCACGCTTCATACAACACCAAACCAACAACGTGCATGGAATGTATTAAAAATAGACTAGATCCAACATTGAACTTAGTTGTATCAAACTTCGGAATGTATTAAAAATAGACTGTGAATCACAAATGACCCAAAAAATAAAATGCAGCATCACAAAATGAACATTTATAGACAGTATAAATGAAAGAAGGGAATGAATAACATAGAAATACTATATTTCAAATTTTTTGATGCAGTCCTTGACAAATGGAAGTGTATTGCAGTCCAATAAACTGATGAGAATTACTGAGTACTAACCTCAACATACTTTTAATGAGGGGATCCAGTGGCTACTGCTGTGGACCGGCGCCAGTAGGGTAGCTCGTTGTCGGGGAGAGGGTGACGACCACCATGGTTGAGCTCGCCCATGGGGAAGAGATGGGGGCTGCGCACCACAGAGGAGCAGAGGTAGGGTGCCGTGAGGGAGGCGAGTCGCAGCGGAGGAGCTCGGCCATGGAGATGCAGGGCGACCATGGGAACTCGCTGGAGCAGGGAGCGTTGGGGATGGAGGAGATGGCTAGGCGAGCACAAGTACGAACTCCATGGTGGTCGTCCAAGTTGCAGAGATGAGGGAGAGAGGAGCAGGGAGGGCGTCATGGTTGGGACAGATGCCATGGGGGAGCTCGCCATGGAAGAAACCCCTGCGCGTAGATCATAGGGGGGCGAGCTGGAGCTGGGCGATGCCATGGAGAAGGGCAGGGAGCCGAGAACAGGAAGCAGGGGAGAGATCCGACCATGACCAGGAGAGTACGCGGCGAGGCTTGGTGGAGGAGTGAAAGGGAAATAGGCTTACACCTTTTCCTAATTGATTTTGGTGGTTGAATTGCCCAACACAAATAATTGGACTAACTAGTTTGCTCTAGATTATAAGTTTTACAGGTGCCAAAGGTTCACAACAAACCAATAAAAGACCAAGAAAGGGTTCAAACAAAGAGAGCAAAAGACAACCCAAAGGCAACCGTGGTCTGGCGCACCGGACAGTGTCCGATGCACCAGGGAGTTCTAGTCTGAACTTGCCACCTTTGGGAATTCTGGGAGCCGCTCCGCTATAATTCATCGGACTATCCGGTGTGCCAGCGGTGTAATGGCTACATAGCGCCAATGGTCGACTGCAACGCTACAGTGCAACGCTACAGTGCGCGCCTGCACGCGCAGAAGTCAGAGCAGCGCCAGAAGGCGCACCGGACAGTGAATAGTGACTGTCCGATGCACCACCGGACTGTCCGGTGGCCCACATGTCAGAAGCTCCAACGGTCAGAACCCAACGACCGGGTGACGTGGCTGGCGCACTGGACAGTGTCCGGTGGCGCACCGGACTATCCGGTGCGCCATGCGACAGCAGCCTCCACCAACGGTCAACTTGGTGGTTGGGGCTATAAATACCCCCA
This sequence comes from Zea mays, assembly GCF_902167145.1. NCBI lineage: Eukaryota > Viridiplantae > Streptophyta > Magnoliopsida > Poales > Poaceae > Zea > Zea mays. Next base: position 11,238,804 of record NC_050103.1, read on the forward strand.
ACCACCACACTTCAATGCATCCAAGTTTTCAGCCATCAAACCTCATACAAGAGCTATAGACTTCATTCAAAGACACAACCAAAGAGATCAAATCCTCTCCCAAGTCCGGAATCACTCCAACCAAATTAGTGACTAGAGAGAGACATTTGTGTTCATTTGAGCTCTTGCGCTTGGATTGCTTTTCTTCTTCCTTATTTCTTGTGTTCAACTCACTTGTAATCAAAACAAGAGACACCAAGTTGTGGTGGTCCTTGTAGTGGACTTAGTGTCCCATTTGATTGAAGAGAAAGGCTCACTCGGTCTAAGTGACCGTTTGAGAGAGGGAAAGGGTTGAAAGAGACTCGGTCTTTGTGACCACCTCAACAGGGAGTAGGTTTGCAAGAACCGAACCTCAATAAAACAAATCACCGTGTCATCCGCCTTATTTGCTTGTGATTTGTTTTCGCCCTCTCTTTCGAACTTGCTTTTATTTCTAACGCTAACCCCGGCTTGTAGTTGTGCTTAAAGTTTATAAATTTCAAATTTACCTATTCACCCCCCTCTAGGCGACTTTCAATTGGTATCAGAGCTCGATACTTCATTAGAGCCTAACCGCTCGAAGTGATGTCGGGAGATCACGCCAAGAAGGAGATGGTGATCGGCGGGAACAAGCCTACAAGCCCCACCAAGGCTACAAGCCACGGGAAGGCTCCATCAAAGGAGTCCGGCAACAAAAAGAAGGAAGGATCCCCCTCGCGCATTAGGACGCACAAGGATGGCGAAAAGAAGAAGAAAATGAAGAAAGTGGTCTACTACGAGACCGACTCTTCATCGCCATCTACATCGGGATCCGACGCCGCGTCCATCACTTCTAAGCGCCAAGAGCGCAAGAAGTATAGTAAGATCCCCCTACGCTACCCTCGCATTCCTAGACATACTCCATTACTTTCGGTCCCATTAGGTAAACCACCGACGTTTGACGGTGAAGATTATTCTAGGTGGAGTGATATGATGAGATATCACATAACCTCACTCCACAAAAGCATATGGGATGTTGTTGAGTTTGGAGTACAGGTACCATCCGTAGGGGATGAAGATTATGATGAGGACGAGGTGGCCCAAATCGAGCACTCCAACTCTCAAGCAACTACTATACTCCTCACCTCTCTAAGTCAAGAGGAGTATAATAAGGTGCAAGGGTTGAAGAGCGCCAAAGAGATTTGGGACGTGCTCAAGACCGCACACGAAGGAGACGAGGTGACCAAGATCACCAAGAGGGAGACGATCGAGGGGGAGCTCGGTCGCTTCATGCTTCATCAAGGGGAGGAGCCACAAGCCATGTACAATCGGCTCAAGACCTTGGTGAACCAAGTGCGCAACCTCGGGAGCACCAAATGGGATGACCATGAGATGGTCAAGGTTATTCTTAGATCACTCGTATTTCTTAACCCAACTCAAGTTCAATTAATTCGTGGTGATCCAAGATATAAACTAATGTCTCCCGAGGAAGTAATAGGAAAATTTGTGAGCTTTGAATTGATGATCAAAGGCTCCAAAAAGATCACCGAGCAAGGTGCCTCCTCCTCTGTACCTGAGGCACAACCCGTTGCATTCAAGGCAACGGAGGAGAAGAAAGAAGACTCTACACCGAGTAGGGTCTCCATCGAAGCCTCCAAGCTCGACAATGAGGAGATGGCGCTCATCGTCAAGAGCTTCCGCTAAATCCTCAAGCAAAGGAGGGGGAAAGACTACAAGTCCCGCTTCAAGAAGGTTTGCTACAAATGTGGTAAGCCCGATCATTTTATCGCTAAATGTCCTTTGTCTAGTGATAGTGACAAGGGCGACGACAAGAAGGGAAAGAGAAGAGAAAAGAAGAGGTACTACAAGAAGAAGGGCGGCGATGCCCATGTTTGCCGGGAGTGGGACTCCGACGAGAGCTCCACCGACTCCTCCTCCGACGAGGACGCCGCAAACATCGCCATCACCAAAGGCCTTCTCTTCCCCAACGTCGGCCACAAGTGCCTCATGGCAAAGGACGACAAGAAGAAGAAGGTAAAATCAAAATCCTCCACTAAGTATGCAACCTCTAGTGATGAGGATAATTCTAGTGATGATGAGGATAACTTTCTTACTCTTTTTGCCAATCTTAACATGCAACAAAAAGAGAAATTGAATGAATTAATTAGCGCTATTCATGAGAAGGATGAAATCTTGGATAGCCAAGAGGACTTCCTTATTAAGGAAAACAAAAAGCATGTTAAGACTAAAAATGCTTATGCTCTAGAGGTAGAAAAATGTGAAAAAATAACTAGTGAGCTAAGCACTTGCCATGACACTATTTCTAGCCTTAGAAATGAAAATGCCAAATTAATTGCTAAGGTTGAGAAATCAAATATTTGTGATGATTCAATTGTTAATCTTAGAAATGATAATGCTAGTTTAATTGCTAAGATTGACAAATTGAATGTATCTCTTTCTAGCCTTAAGATTGAAAATGAAAAACTAATTGCTAAGGCCAAAGATTTAAATGTTTGCAATAATGTTATTTCCAATCTTAGAGATGAGAATGCTATTTTATATGCTAAGATTGTTGAATTAAATACTCGCAAACCCTCTACATCTACCGTTGAGCATGTTACTATTTGCACTAGATGTAGAGACATTAATGTTGATGCTATTCATGATCACCTAGCTTTAATTAAACAACAAAATGATCACATAGCTCAACTTAGTGTCAAAATTAATGAGCATGACTTAGAAAATGAAAATTTTAAATTTGCTAGAAGCATGCTCTATAGTGGGAGACGCCCTGACATTAAGGATGACATTGGCTTCCAACAGGGAGGCAATGTCAAACTCAATGCCCCTCCTAAAAGATTATCTAACTTTGTTTAGGGCAAGGCTCCCATGGCTCAGGATAACGAGGGTTACATTTTATACCCTGCCGGTTATCCCGAGCACAAAATTAGGAGAATTCAATCTAGGAAGTCTCACTCTGGCCCTAATTATGCTTTTATGTATAAGAGTGAGGCATCTAGTTCTAGGCAATCTACACATGTTAAATGCCTAGGAAGAAAACTCCTATTGCATCAAATGAACCTAATATTTCATTTAAGACTTTTGATGCATCTTATGTGCTAACTAACAAATCAGGCAAAGTAGTTGCCAAATATGTTGGGGGCAAACACAAGGGGTCAAAGACTTGTGTTTGGGTACCCAAGGTGCTTGTTTCTAATGTGAAAGGACCCAAGACAGTTTAGGTACCTAAGAACAAGGCCTAAATTTGTTTTGTAGGTTTATGCATCCGGGGGCTCAAGTTGGATCATCGATAGCGGGTGCACAAACCACATGACAGGGAGAAGATGATGTTCTCCTCCTATGAGAAAAATCATGATCCCCAAAGAGCTATCACATTCGGGGATGGAAATCAAGGTTTGGTCAAAGGATTGGGTAAAATTGCTATATCTCCTGACCATTCTATTTCCAATGTTTTTCTTGTAGATTCTTTAGACTACAATTTGCTTTCCGTTTTTCAATTGTGTAAAATAGGCTACAACTGTCTTTTTACAGATTTAGGTGTTACTGTCTTCAGAAGAAGTGATGATTCAGTAGCATTTAAGGGAGTGTTATGGGGTCAGCTATACTTAGTTGATTTTAATAGAGCTGAACTCAACACTTGCTTAATTGCTAAGACTAACATGGGTTGGCTCTAGCACCGCCGACTAGCCCATGTTGGGATGAAGAATCTTCATAAGCTTCTAAAGGGAGAGCACATTTTGGGACTAACCAATGTTCATTTTGAGAAAGACAAGGTATGTAGCGCATGTCAAGCAGGAAAGCAAGTTGGTGTTCATCATCCACACAAGAACATCATGACGACTGACAGGCCGCTTGAGCTACTCCACATGGACTTATTCGGCCCGATAACTTATATAAGCATCGGCGGGAGTAAGTACTGTCTAGTTATTGTGGATGATTATTCTCGCTTCACTTGGGTATTCTTTTTGCAGGATAAATCTCAAACCCAAGAGACCTTAAAGGGATTCTTGAGACGGGCTCAAAATGAGTTCGGCTTAAGGATCAAAAAGATTAGAAGCAACAACGGGACGGAGTTCAAGAACTCTCAAATTGAAGGCTTCCTTGAGGATGAGGGCATTAAGCATGAGTTCTCTTCTCCCTACACTCCACAACAAAATGGTGTAGTGGAGAGGAAGAATAGAACTCTATTGGACATGGCAAGGACCATGCTTGATGAGTACAAGACTTCGGATCGGTTTTGGGCCGAGGCGGTCAACACCGCTTGCTACGCCATCAACCGGTTATATCTTCACCGAATCCTCAAGAAGACATCTTATGAACTCCTAATCGGTAAAAGGCCCAATGTTTCATATTTTAGAGTCTTTGGTAGCAAATGCTTTATTCTTGTTAAAAGAGGTAGAAAATCTAAATTTGCTCCTAAGGCTGTAGAAGGCTTTTTACTTGGTTATGATTCAAACATAAGGGCATATAGAGTCTTTAACAAGTCCACTGGACTAGTTGAAGTTTCTTGTGACATTGTGTTTGATGAAACTAACGGCTCTCAAGTAGAGCAAGTTGATCTTGATGAACTAGATGATGAAGAGGCTCCGTGCGTCGCACTAAGGAATATGTCCATTAGGGATGTGTGTCCTAAGGAATTCGAAGAGCCTCCACATACACAAGATCAACCATCTTCCTCAATGCAAGCATCTCCACCAACTCAAGATGAGGATCAAGCTCAAGATGATGATGATGATGATGAAGATCAAGAGGAGCCACCTCAAGAGGAGGACAATGATCAAGGGGGAGATGCTAATGATCAAGACAAGGAAGATGATGAGGATCCAAGGCCGCCACACCCAAGAGTCCATCAAGCAATCCAACGAGATCACCCCGTGAACACCATCCTCGGCGATATTCATAAGGGGGTAACTACTCGATCTCGTGTTGCTCATTTTTGTTATCATTACTCCTTTGTGTCTTCTATTGAACCATACAGGGTAGAAGACGCATTAAGGGATTCGGATTGGGTGTTGGCAATGCAAGAGGAACTCAACAACTTCACGAGGAATGAGGTATGGCATTTAGTTCCACGTCCTAACCAAAATGTTGTAGGAACCAAGTGGGTCTTCCGCAACAAGCAAGATGAGCATGGTGTGGTGACAAGGAACAAAGCCCGACTTGTGGCCAAGGGATATTCACAAGTCAAAGGTTTGGATTTCGGTGAAACCTATACACCCGTAGCTAGGCTTGAGTCAATTCGTATATTACTTGCCTATGCTACTTACCATGGCTTTAAGCTCTATCAAATGGACGTGAAAAGTGCCTTCCTCAATGGACCAATCAAGGAGGAGGTCTATGTTGAGCAACCTCTTGGCTTTGAAGATAGTGAGTACCCTAACCATGTATATAAACTCTCTAAGGCGCTTTATGGGCTCAAGCAAGCCCCAAGAGCATGGTACGAATGCCTAAGAGATTTTCTTATTGCTAATGGCTTCAAAGTCGGAAAAGCCGATCCTACTCTATTCACTAAAACTATTGCAAATGATTTGTTTGTATGCCAAATTTATGTTGATGGTATCATATTTGGGTCTACTAACAAATCTACTTGTGAAGAATTTAGTAGGATCATGATTCAAAAATTCGAGATGTCTATGATGGGGGAGTTGAAGTATTTCCTAGGATTTCAAGTGAAGCAACTCCAAGAGGGCACCTTCATTAGCCAAACGAAGTACACTCAAGACATTCTTGCAAAGTTTGGGATGAAGGATGCCAAGCCCATCAAGACACCCATGGGAACTAATGGGCATCTCGATCTCGACACAGGAGGTAAATCCGTAGATCAAAAGGTATACCGGTCGATGATAGGTTCTTTACTCTATTTATGTGCTTCCCGACCGGATATTATGCTCTCCGTATGCATGTGTGCAAGATTCCAAGCCGATCCTAAGGAAGTTCACCTTAGGGCCGTGAAACGAATCTTGAGATATTTAGTTTATACTCCTAAGTTTGGCCTTTGGTACCCCAGGGGATCCACTTTTGATTTAATTGGTTATTCAGATGCTGATTGGGCAGGGTGTAAGATTGATAGAAAGAGCACATCAGGGACTTGCCAGTTCTTGGGAAGATCTCTGGTGTCTTGGGCTTCTAAGAAACAAAATTCTGTCACTCTTTCTACCGCCTAAGCCGAGTATATTGCCACAGGCCATTGTTGCGCGCAATTGCTTTGGATGAGGCAAACCCTAGGGACTATGGTTACAAATTAACTAAGGTTCCTCTCCTATGTGATAATGAGAGTGCAATCCGCATGGCGGATAATCCCGTTGAGCACAGCCGCACTAAGCACATAGCCATTCGGTATCACTTTTTGAGGGATCACCAACAACGGGGGGATATCGAGATTGCATATATTAACACCAAAGAACAATTAGCCAATATCTTTACCAAGCCACTAGATGAGAAAACATTTACCAAACTTAGGCATGAGCTAAATATTCTTGATTCTAGGAATTTTGATTGATGTTTTGCGCACATAGCTCATTTCTATACCTTTGATCATCTCTCTTTCCTTGCTATGACTAATGTGATTTTCAAGTATATTTCATGCTAAGTCATAGATTGAAAGGGAAATGGAGTCTTCGGCGAAGACAAGGCTTCCACTCCACTCCATCAAATTATTCATTCTTCGCCGACACTCCGCATCGCTCTCCAATTTGGTATAATCTTCACTCATATATTGTTTGCCAAAGGAGGAGAGAAAGTAATTAAGGGCTTATATTTCACTCACAAGTATCCGTTTTTGGCGATTCATGCCAAAGCAAAAGAACTGCACCACCACCAATTTCAAAAATGTATTCTTTCAAATTTGGGTTAAGAAAAGATTTTTCAATTGGTATCTTATTTTTGATATAATTTCGAATTGGTATACCCTCTTCAAAATTAATATATAAAACCCTCTTGAACACTAAGAGGAGGATTTCATTAAGGGGGGGTTTTGTTTAGTCAAAGGAAAAGCATTTGAAACAGGGGGAGAAATTTCCAAATCTTGAAAATGCTTCTCAAAATCTTATTCATATACCTTTGACTATTTGCAAAAGATTTTGAAAAAGAATTTCCAAAGTATTGCAAAACAAAACAAGTGGTGCAAGCGTGGTCCAAAATTTTAAATAAGAAGAAAGCCATCCATACATATCTAGTAGAAATAATTATTGGTTTCATTCCAAGCAACCTTTGCACTTACCTTATGCAAACTAGTTCAATTCTGCACTTATATATTTGCTTTGGTTTGTGTTGGCATCTATCACCAAAAAGGGGGAGATTGAAAGGGAAATAGGCTTACACCTTTTCCTAATTGATTTTGGTGGTTGAATTGCCCAACACAAATAATTGGACTAACTAGTTTGCCCTAGATTATAAGTTTTACAGGTGCCAAAGGTTCACAACAAACCAATAAAAAGACCAAGAAAGGGTTCAAACAAAGAGAGCAAAAGACAACCCAAAGGCAGCCCTAGTCTGGCGCACCGGACTGTCCGGTGCACCACCGGACAGTGTCCGGTGCACCAGGGAGTTCCTGTCTGAACTTGCCACCTTCGGGAATTCTGGGAGCCGCTCCGCTATAATTCACCGGACTGTCCGGTGTGCCAGCGGTGTAACGGCTACACAGCGCCAACGGTCGACTGCAACGCTACAGTGCAACACTACGGTGCGCGCCTGCGCGCGCAGAAGTCTGAGCAGCGCCAGAAGGCGCACCGGACAGTGAATAGTGACTGTCCGGTGCACCACCGGACTGTCCGGTGGCCCACCTGTCAGAAGCTCCCACGGTCAGAACCCAACGGCCGGGTGACGTGGCTGACGCACCGGACTGTCCGGTGCGCCATGCGACAGCAGCCTCCACTAACGGTCAACTTGGTGGTTGGGGCTATAAATACCCCCAACCACCACACTTCAATGCATCCAAGTTTTCAACCATCAAACCTCATACAAGAGCTATATACTTCATTCAAAGACACAACCAAAGAGATCAAATCCTCTCCCAAGTCCGGAATCACTCCAACCAAATTAGTGACTAGAGAGAGAGACATTTGTGTTCATTTGAGCTCTTGCGCTTGGATTGCTTTTCTTCTTCCTTCTTTCTTGTGTTCAACTCACTTGTAATCAAAACAAGAGACACCAAGTTGTGTTGGTCCTTGTAGTGGACTTAGTGTCCCATTTGATTGAAGAGAAAGGCTCACTCGGTCTAAGTGGCCGTTTGAGAGAGGGAAAGGGTTGAAAGAGACCCGGTCTTTGTGACCACCTCAACGGGGAGTAGGTTTGCAAGAACCGAACCTCGGTAAAACAAATCACCATGTCATCCGCCTTATTTGCTTGTGATTTATTTTCGCCCTCTCTTTCGGACTCGCTTTTATTTCTAACGCTAACCCTGACTTGTAGTTGTGCTTAAAGTTTATAAATTTCAGATTTACCTATTCACCCCCCTCTAGGCGACTTTCAAGGAGCACCGGGCACGGCTCAAGGAAGAAGAGGCGGGGCGAGCAGGGAGATAGGAGAAGGGCGGCCGGTGCTGCTGGGGAAAATTTTTAGAGAGAAAAGAATACGTGGGTGAGGGAAAGCGATAAGGGAGATGACAACTTCAAGAGATTTCCACGACGGTGGAGGATAAAGGAACAAGCTAGACGGTGGATGAAGCTAACTTCCTAGAGGCGGCCGTAGAAAGTTAGCTTTTCGTTTGACTGGTCAAAAGCTGAAAGCTAACTTCCTAGAGGAGGTCGTAGGAAGTTAGCATAGACAACTAACTTCCTAGAGGCGGCCGTAGAAAGTTAGCTTTTCGTTTGACTGGTCAAAAGCTGAAAGCTAACTTCCTAAAGGAGGCCGTAGGAAGTTAGTATGGGCAGCTAACTTCCTAGAGGCGACCATAGAAAGTTAGCGGCTCGTTTGACTGCACCTGCGGATGAGAAACTGAAAGCTAACTTCCTAGAGGAGGTCATAGGAAGTTAGCTGCTCATGCTAACTTCCTACGACCACCTCTAGGAAGTTAACGACTCGTTTGACCGCATACATGGGTCAGCATGTGAAAGTTAATTTCCTACAGCTTTTATAAAATACCGTAGGAAGTTATGTTTATTTCCTAGAGCTACCAGTTGCCTCTCGGAAGTTATTTATTTCCTACGGTTTGTTATAAAAGCTGTAGGAAGTTAAAAAACCGTAGGAAGTGTATGATTTTGGTGTAGTGCGGGACGTCCTTAGACGACATAGAGTTAAAGAGGGATGAAGATTTGGGGTTGGGGAAAAGGTAAACTAGGTATAAATTACTCCTACTAATGAGATGAAGAACAATGCAAATAAAGTAGTTTGTATTGATTTTGGATCAATTATGTTGTGTTCCAATCGGCCGTACCCCTTTATATATATAGGAGGAGGTCTAGACCCATTCCTAGGTGTATCCCAACAAATTTTCATGTGGTTTAGTTGGATAAACACGCACGGGATAAAGAGTCTCGCCCGAGTTAATCTAATTGTGGACTGCCCTGGCTATACCCATGGACTGTCTGGGCCCAAAGCCGGACCGTCCGAGCTCACATTTGGTGCTCAACACTAACAATTGTGTCACACGCTAAGCGTACATCTATTTCCCCCATCTCGCATCACGCGCGAAGCACACATATTCTTCTATATGAGTTGAGTTTTATAATAAACACATTCTAACTTCCCTTGTCTTACATATATAGACAAAGCTTGGAATTATGGTCTTGGATACACATGGAAGAATATTGAAGGATTTTCGACTCTACTCAATGAAGTAATGTGGTGGGCCAATTACTCATACTGCCATGAATGTATGCTTGTGAAGTTGAACATGGAATGGTGGACTATGTGGCGAAGGTTCATCTACCTAGTCACCTATGCAATGAGGTGAACAAACTAGAGCATGTGGAAAAGGTACCTTAAAGAACATGACTATTAAGTGGTGGATTACCATGTCATTGCCAAGTTGAGGGAGGAGCTTTTGGTTCAGCTTTTTTCTAACCAGCTTTTCTGAGAATCTAGCTGTGGGGAGAATCTAGCTGTGGAGAGAATATGACTATCGTTGGGATTACATTCTAAGGAAGATGAAGGTATCCATATGGTTTAGGATCTAGAAAGTGACGGATTCATACTATTGCAATGACTTGACGAATTATATGTTTATGTTGATTTTGGATGGTTTTTAACAAATCGATTTTTATAAAAATTATCTGAAAAAGCTAAGTGTTTGGCAGTCCCAAGCAGCTTTTGGTGGCCAGAAGTTGTAAAAAGCTGAAACAAACAGGGCCATATGTGCTGGAATAACCACCCTTTGAACACTTCCTACAGAAGACATATATGAATGGTATGTATTGTTTCTTGATGCTAATGCCACCCAATACACTCTATTAGAGGAGGATGACTGAGATAGTGTAATGCCAAACTTAGATGATCTCGGAGCTAGGTATAACTGGGCATGATTCATAGGTTTGTAGCACTGAGTGGAGTCGTATAAGGATCAAGAAGATACCGAAGAATGTTCTTTGTTTCCCTAGTGGGATGGGACTATGCAATAGGAGACCACCGACCATCCAAAAACTCAAGGAGTATGGGTACCTCAATATCCACAACATCAAGCTAGGGCATGGGCAAGACTACAAGTGCTCCATTTACTCCCACCAATTGAATTACAAAAACAATATTGTGACCAAACTGAGGACCACTCGCTCACTTGAATGCTCTTAGAGATGATGACACTCTAGTGCACCATCTCTTGATCTCCAACCACTTTTTGCGGTGGTCTTTGTGAGACCACCATATGCAAGAGAGACCCACAAGATACCAACTCAACTGACTCAGTTAACAAAGAGTAAAATTTGTTATGGTGTTTATGTTAAGGGCGAGTGAACTCGCAAGAACTATGGTTGATGGTGTAATGTACTCTAAGTGGTTGTGAGTCGAGTGTGTATTTGTGAATTATTATGTGCTTTTATGTCCTTGTTCCTTTTACTCATAGAAGTAGAAACATATGCAAATTGTACCCATTTCATGTAAGTTGAACTATTTTATGTATGAAGATTGAAATGGCAATGTTAAGTTGTGTTTAATTATGACCTATGTTATTCTTTGTTCATGATACATTATTGTATGGAATATATGATCCATATAAGCACATTGGTTTTATTCCTCCTATGAACAC